>NC_065552.1:24278784-25593115 GCF_022605725.1 Anthonomus grandis grandis | reverse complement strand
TGAAGTTGTGATTTTTCTTTAGATTTGGTTGAAAAAGGAAAAACTTCAGTGTTTTTGTGAATTGTTACGATAGTAAAAACTTGTGCCGTTTGTGTCGCACCATGAGAAAAAGGTGATTTAAGCCGATCTTTTTACAAGTAAATACCGATATTGTTACAACATCATATCAAGGGACAACCGTCGTCATAAACGTAGAATGATAAAAACTTATTAAGAAATGTATAATAAATATAAAATATTTAATTTCCATAAAAATGCTTTTATTAGATAAGTACCTTTACCCTAATGAAGAATGCGCTCGAGCGGCGTTGCAATGCTGTTGCCCTTTTCTCTAATATACGTTATCTACATTTATTTAACTTAACTTTGAATGTTGGCTGTTTTATACAATATCTTATCATATTTAAAAAAAATTTTTCATATTTTATTGAAGAGGACTAATGTTGTCATTGCATCAAAGATGTTGCAAGCAAACAAACTGCCCATACTTCCATGGCAATGCTAATTCTAGCCTTTCAATATTCTAGTATAATACTTGTTAATCTAGTATATAAGTATAATACTGTTCTTGTCGTATAGTCTTTTATATTTTACTGTAAAAACTCGAGGTGCTATGGCTCTAGTACTAATTCATGGGTCCTGTTCGACCATTTTTAAAATATCTTCCTCAATTTGTAATATGTCAGGTTAAGCAGCTATTCCGGCGTAGCCTCCTCGTTGTTCTTTTAAATACACTGTATCAAGAAGTCTAATAACCAAATTAATAAACATACGTACCTCTTAATTTGCTGTGTAAATTATTCGCCGAGAATATACAAAAATTGGTTAACTAACATTCTTATTTTTTTTTTAATTTTTAATGTTTTACTATTTCTTTTATTATGCCACTTTTTTACAAGTGATTTTTATTATGGCAACTTCTTTTGACGAGTCCTACAAGCAGATATAAATAATTGACTTAATTTTAAAAACACACTGTATATTACAAAATATTAATTATAATTGAAGCACAAGAACATAAATCAGAATAAAATAAATAAAATATATTTTTTTAAATTCATCAATGATTAGAAAAACAACAATCACTTATGATTTGGAAATTCTGGTCAACGAAATTCCTCAAGAATGGTAATATGGAAGTATCGTCAGCAAACCACTTGGCCATATAGGGAAAGAAAACTGAGACTACCTATATAAATTAAAAATTAAATAAGTCCCAATACTGATTTTTAAGGCCTGATTTAAGAACATTTCTCTCCGTCACAAAGACCACAACTCTCTGAATGCGACTGGACAAATCCTATTAAAGCCATTGCAAAGCCACCCTTGTTCAACTTTAACAGCATTAATATTCGGTTATCTACTCAATCAAAAGCCTTAAATAGATCACATAACTCTATCTGGTGTACACATCTTTCAGAAGCTAAAAATTGCATCATGAGTTCTTTTACCAGCTTGAAACCCAAACATAATTTTGCTCTTGAACTCTGAACCTTTGATGTGAGACTCAAATCACAAAACAGCTTAACCACTAATCAGGATTCTTTATTTTACTCTCGACACGTGTTTCGCTTATGACGCATCTTCAGAAGAAGATTAAAACTAAACTACAAATAGTTACAAGACCTTATATGCTAAGATTGGAATTCTTTGAGCGAAAAATGCAATGAAGCAGGTTTAGGTAGTGTTGAAGATTTGTTCGGTCCTGTTTCATTGCATTTTTTGTTCTATTAGATATTTTTTTTACTTTTTGTTATTTGAATCTTGAAGAGGGCGGATCAAATGAAAAAAGCTGAGGTTACAGGGGAAGGAAAACCTCATCTCTCATACCCAAGATTTGTTTATGGTAAAAGCTAAATCCTTTAAAGCATTTAGCTACTAAGATTTAGACTGTTTTGTAGCAGAAACTCGTATATCAATGTCAGAAATATAAAACACTAATTCAAAAAATTAAGAATTTTATTACAAGAATGATCTCTCTCTAAAAACAAACTGTTATCACTCAAGAATTTAAATTCTAATAACAAGATGGATGTTTCAAAAGACATGGAGTCGATGCTAAACTGGTAAGTATAATTATAAAAGTGATTTAGTTACTGAAGGCTAATCAAACCAGACCCAATCTAACTCGAAATACTTTACAAGCGCATTGAACCATCAAATATCGTACCATTCTACCAAAAGAATCATTATCATATCATATCGGAAGCTGTTCGTTCATGGCTACAGAAAAGATATAAGTCTAATATTCCGTTGAGACACATTGCTCTTATATCAAGAAATCCACTAATTTCATAGGCAAATTAGATAACTGCATATAAAACCTTAGGACATGCTAATAACTAACTTACTTTGATGTGATTTTATTTTTTACTAAAGATCACCTAGCAGACTCTTCAGAATTTCAAAGAGTTTTACTAGAAATAATGCGGATCTGATTCAGAGGTCTTTAAAAGAATGCTACTTCTGGTGGAAAGGAATGTTCTATGAGCAGATTGATAGTGCAGAAATTAGTAGCCAACTATGCTCAGTAATAGCCAAGTGCTTGAAGGAAAGCTTTAAAAAAACCTGCCTGAATAAACTAAATGTGGCTTTGATACGCAATACATTTTTGGGAAATATGGGGAAACAAGCTGGAATAATTTTTGGACTATCTCAATGCCCACATGCGAGTATTTAAGTCACAGTTGTAATGATCAATATTTGGAAAAGTATTTCAATCTTTTATTTATCGAGTAACTATCGTTACCTTGATAGATATGAAAAAATCTTGATAGATACAAAAAAATCAAAATAACTAAGATGATAAAAGAAGTCTGGTATAAGTCAGAGATAACAGATTTATAAGGAAAACACTAATCGAAGTCACAATTGAATTGAATAAATCAAGAAACTTGCTTATTACTGGTACAATTACCCCTATAAAAGGGAACAAACAAACTATTTCCATGAAGGAACTTATTTTAACCAAACTAATAATTGGGACCAGTCAATGGCAGCCTTGATAATTCTATAAAGAAAGCATGTATCAATTAACACTCTCCTTGCTTCTAAAGAGTGCAGCTCCTAACTACCTCCAATCGTTTTAAAATTCCCTTCGTTCACATTCTACAAATAGATATTAAAAAAACAGACAAAAATCTGTGAACAAATTTAAGTACCTTCATAGCTCAAGATGCAATTTGATTAAAGCCACTGGAAAATGTGGTTTCAGAATTATTATTGCCCAAGATCAGAAACCACAGTTTTTTATTGACAGGTGTGTTGTTAATTGTGTATATAAAATTAATAGAGTCTATCTGCCTTATAAATGCAATCCTATGCCACTTCATTCAAAGTCATTTTTCTCTCCACAAATCACTCAAACAAAGAATTTAAGTGTTGGTATGGTATTAACAGAGTCTTAGTGTACGTGCACACAGGACGCGATTAAGCGATAAGCTTTGCTATGAGATACGACGCTATGCGATGCTATGCTTTTGATTACTTGCTATATTTTGGTTTCGTTTTAATAGAAGGCGATAAACAAAAGCGTAGTAACTTTCAAACCTCTACCTGCGTCAGTTCCAGCTACCATGGAATTATTATTATTAGAAAATTCATTTTTACGATATATTTATATAAAAAAAATGAAAATTAAAAAAAAGAAATGGGTACAGGAAATTTATCGTGAACGATTAACCTACGGAGAATTTCATCATTTGTTCTCCGAATTAACCCTATATCCTGACAAATTTCGAGAATATTTCTGAATATCTTTGGAAACATTCATAGTGGAAAAAGTGACAACAAACTGAAGGGTTCCAATCAGCATTAAAGAACGCCTTGCCGTAACGTTAAGGTAAGAAAAAAATGCTTAGATATATGTGAGTACTTAAATAATTTATTTCAAATTCGTTACAGTTATTTTAGAAAAATAAGCAAATAGAAATGTAAACGTATAAAATATGTCTTTTTTCTTCAGGGGAGAATTGTGTAAGAACTATTTGTTTCTGTGGAATAAGCGGGTGAAGCCAATGGTGTTGCCACAAAAGTGTGTGTTATTTGAGGCGGATGAGTTGGCATATTATTGGCAAAACTTATATTTTCAACATGGTGCTCGTTCACTGTGGCTTGGTAAATTAGTTCCTGCATCTTGAGACCACATCTTTGTTTCAAAACGCATTTTTTTTAGCGGTGTATGAAAACTCATAAGAAAGTGATAGTCATCATCCTGAGTAATCTGAGATTGTGTCGATAAAACGGAATTATTTGCTTTAAGAACGTCAATTTTTTGTTGCTCTAATTTCAAAAATTCTTCAATATCAAAGTCTTCTTTTCTTTTAGCTGCTCTTTTTGCAGGACGTTTTGGCGGATGCCCAGTGCCCACAGTCAGTTGGCTCTTGACGTACATTTTTATCTGAGCTAGTAGTTGCAATAGTTTGGTGGTTGTTGTGATCAGATAATAGTAGTTCTGATTCAATTCTTCCATCCGGAGTAACAAATGTCTCATCGTCGATGTCATCAGGAAATAAATGATCATTGGATACATCTTCGTTTAATTGGCTTGCGTTATCGTCGGTGGGTAAGTTGTCAGTTAGCTATCTCGGACTCATTTGATCCTTAAGGAACCATAAAATCTTAAAGTAAGTCCACTTTGAACTAAAGTTT
The DNA here is from genome assembly GCF_022605725.1 of Anthonomus grandis grandis. NCBI lineage: Eukaryota > Metazoa > Arthropoda > Insecta > Coleoptera > Curculionidae > Anthonomus > Anthonomus grandis. Next base: position 25,588,465 of record NC_065552.1, on the reverse strand, counting down.
GAGGAGTTTCGTCTCTAAATTTAGGTCTCGGCAACTTCTTCAGCTCATTTCTGAAGACATCTCAAGAAAATTGTATATTCTCAAAAAATAATCTTGTTTTTATGAATTAATTATTAGTTAAAAATTAGCAGTAGAATGTTGACATATTACTACAGATAATTCACTAAGGGCCAGTTCTACAAACATGGTATAACTTTTTTCCTGGAGTAATTACTATGACAACGATTGTTGAGACAATTGTAATTTTAGAAATTATTCTAAAAATAAACTTATACCATGATTGTAGAACTGGCCCTTAGTATTAATAACACACTAATTGATTCTCCTTTTTCCAGGTTTCTGGCGACAGATACCTCTTATAGAAGCCTAGCATTCTCTTTTCGCCTTGGCGTTTCAACTGTGGCAAAGATAGTTAAACAAACATGCGAAGCAATATGGAAAGTTTATGTTGCTACATATTTGCCGGTCCCGATGAAAGAAAAAGATAAAAAAAAAACTTTTAGTCGTTCCGCCTCTGACTATTGGAATAAATGGAATTTGCCTCATTGCGTCGGCTCAATTGATGGTAAACATGTACGAATTAAATGGTAAATTCAGGAATAATGTTTTACAATTATAAAAAATATTTTTCCATCGTTTTACAAGCTGTGGTTGACGCCAACTACAAATTTCTGACCATAGAAGTGGGTGCATACGAAAAACAAAGCGATGGAGGAATCTTTTAGTCGTCACAAACATATGCTTTGTTAAAAAATGAAAAGTTTAATTTACCCAAGACAACAACATTACCTGATTCAGATATAGAATTCCCGTTATATTTGATTGAAGATGAAGCATATCCGTTGACACATTTCCTAATACGACCATTTCCTCGAAGGCAAGTCACAGATGAAAATGAGAATTTCAACCGTAGGCTATGCAGAGCTCGGAGGTGTGTGGAATGTGCATTTGGTATTCTAGTGGCTAGGTTGAGAATATTGACGAAAGTAATAGAGACCGACCCTTCCGTAGCAGAAATCATAATTAAATGCGCTTGTGTGCTACACAATATTATAATATACCGACAAGGAATCCATGAGTATGATATAAACAATCACGAACAAACTTGCAGTGACATGATCAGCCTCACGTGTAAACAACACAGCGTCAAAACAAGCATATGAATTAAGAGATATTTTGAAATCGTATTAAGTAAACCACTAATATAATTGTTATTATATTTCTCGTAAATTAAAAAAAGTTTTTTTTTTAAATATAAAATAAACTAGTATGTAAACACCATGTTTAACTTACTTGAAACATTTAGTTCTGCAGCTATCTCCTGCCATAATTTCTCAACTTTGTCCCGATCTCGATAGCCTTTGTTTTGTTGATTCCATAGTGGAAGACGCACTCGGACTGCATTTATTAATTTTTCTGCATCCATACCACATGAAATACAGACAAATATAACTAAACAATAACTAGCAGTGCGACGACGCAAGCGATTAAAATTAAACTTGCTTGAAAATCAAACAGACGCGCGAGATCGCGTTGCATCGCATCGCATCTTAAAGCAGCAACAAGCGCGCTGTTTGAACGCTTGCTTTTGATTTTAGAGGTTTGTATTAATCGCACCGCATCGCTTATCGCTTAATCACGTCCTGTGTGCACGTACACTTAATCCCCTTCTTCATCATCTGAAAACATCAAGGCTCTACTGTCACTCAGTATTATGACAAATTGTACAGTGAGAGCTCTGGAATTTTCTAGACAAAATAGATTTTCACTTGTTGTGATCTGTGAGTAACAGACAACGAAAGAAAAGGGCCCAGAGCTAATATCCAGAGCTTAAGATAAAGTACCAAATTGTTTTACCCGATTAGAAGCTTTAGAAAAATCTGTATATATCAACCGAATTTGTATAAAAAATTCACAATCACCTTTCACTTGAAATCAAATTTATATCATCTTTTTCTACATTTCGCAAGGGTCTTAAAGCACACTTGCTGGAGAGAGCATTATATGCAGTGAACCATTTTTTTTTGTTAAAGAATATCAGAAAGTTATAAATATTTATTTATTTAAACTTTTTACTTTTTTTTGCTTTTCTCACTTTTCTCTTTTTTTTTAATATTTTTTTTTTGTAATAAGACTATGTACTAAACTTATATATTGTGACCGCGTCCAATTTTAATTTTATTGTACAAAGATTTATAGTATATTATGTATTCATGAGTATTTATATTTTGTTTTATGTATTGTCACCTCTTGTTTTGTTAATTTTTTTAATTATTTTATTAGCCTTGTTTACAAAATTTGTAAAATTTTTTATGACAAGAAAGCAGCATATTGTTATTATTAGTTTGAGTTTGTCGATCTGCCTTAATAAAACCCAAATCTTCAGCGTTGATTTAATATGTCCAAGAAAGCTCATATTTTACATTTAATTAAGAGTACAATACATTTTTAAGTATAATTGATTCAAAAAGTAAGATTTATTGAATTTTATTGTTAAATCTTAATCTAAATAAGCGAACAGATTAAAAGAAGTAGGGGTTTGTATATAATTTATTGACAAATTACTTGATGTCTATTTTTATTTGAAAAATAATAGAATAATTAAAATGTTGGAATTAAATGCTGTTTCCCCTAATAAATCAATTCATTGGATTTAAAAAAAGGACTTTGGGATACGTTTTTGGTAGGCTTCCTTAACTAAATATACTTTTATAATATATATGTAAATTTTTCATAACCAGGGTAAAATTAATAAACATCTTCATAGGACAAGTCTATCCTCATTTACACAACATAGTGTTAAGTTAATAATTTCTAACGAAAGCACGCCTTACGCTTAATATGGGACATGATAAATGGTTGTTTCCCCGACATAAAGCCAAATATCATAACTCGAAGGCAACGTTTAAATAACTTAGATGATAAACGATCGCCATCTATTTTCCTGTAGCAATATTCTTCCTTTGGGCGAAATTAACATAATTTTAATAATAGTAACCATATTAAATAATCTCTCTTAGGAAACGCCATCATGGAAATTAACAAAAAATATGATAAAGCAGATCACGAGGCGAAGCATTAGGGCCATTCTACATTAAATATTATACTGCCTTTAGCATTTCAATAAAATATGCATAACAAATATATTCCAAGCACGTTTATAAGATATCTGATCTAAGTCTATGGATTTGTAAATTGTAAATTGTACATCTTTGTGATATAATTATTTTGGCTTACAATAAAACGTATTCATTTATACAGCTTTGAGCTTTATACTTGCATAGTTTCTTATTATAAAAAAACTGTGACACAGGATCTCTTGTAAGTTATAGTCCAATTTGGAGCAGGTCATTTCTGATTTTAAGAAACATCGTACATCTTAGAGTCTGTAATCGTAACAAAAATATCCTTGGAAAACATTCTCGATTTTCTTAAAACCAAGATATGAGTAATTCCAGTCAACTATTCGTTAAAGAACAATGTGCGCGCACCCTAACGGTCTTTGTGTGCAACATCTTCAGTCAGCTGTATTATTATTGCTATCTTTGTCACACAAATTGCTACTACTGCTACTTTAGTTTTTAAATAGTTTGAGCCTTGAATGAAAAAACGTATTTAAAAGCTAGAGACGCCTGACAACAATGAAAAACCATTTGAAGGTTCGTTTTGACCGAAGTCTATTAAATAAGGTATTTAAAGCCAAGCTCTGATTGGTCCATAGTGAGAACACAGTATCGATTGCCAGAGACCTATTTATTAATTAAGCCCCGTTGAATGGCTTAAAAACGAGTATGATGAGTTGAGGGAGTTAAATAGAAGACATGGAGTCTTGCACCCTACAAAAAAAACTAAAGATAGTGTATACCGGAGGCTGAACCCTGATATAAAAGTCGGTCAAGATGGATTATTATGGAAAATAGAGAAAAAATGGAGATGTGGTACAGGTCTATAAAAACACTTTTTAATTTCAAAGGAACACAGGAAACTACGAACAGTGATGGTTCATTAGCGAGGCTTTCTATCACCAGAGAGGAAATGGAATACACTATACACAATGCTAACAATAATAAGGCAGTTGGTACAGATGAGATGCCTTCGGAGCTACTTAATCTTATAGATGAATGAAGTATTGAAACTTTGACACGAAGCTTGTACTATTCAATAAGATTTACGATACTGAAACGTATCCTGAACTGGGTTCAAGAGAGGCCATAGTTATAATACAAGTTCCGGTCTCAAATTATTAGACTATGACTATTTGATATTTGATAAAGGTCAACATTTTTAACTAGTAGCGCAGCTTATAAAACAGTATCTGAATTAAAAAGATATCAGATGCATAAAAATCTCTATTGGCACCAAAATGCAAAAGTAAATGTCGGAAATGAAATAAAAGAGCCTTTCAAATTTAAAAACGAGTGAGGGACCGAAGAGTTCTTTCTCCGTTTTTATTAAAACTTTATGCAGAGGCTATTATTCAAGAAGCACTCAAGGATCGAGAGACTAAAATCAGAGTCAATGTTGTGTGGTTCAATAATAATCGGAACGTTGATGACGCAGTTCTCATTTCAGATAGTATGGATAAATTATATCACATCCTAAGCATGGTGGGTTAACATAGTAAGCCAAGTTCATAATAGCAACAGGAGATGAAAATGCTTTTACTAACTCTAAGCTGACTTTTGATGGAAAGTTAATAAAACGTGTGGTACGTGTTAGATATCTTTCAACATGGTAATCTAAAAACTGGATATCTGACAAAAAGATAAAATGCCATATGGAACAGGCTCGCGCAGTAATTATAAAACTGGAAATGATATTAACGTGTACCGATTTTGAGCTGGAGGTTAGGTTGAGATTCGTAGACTAAAGTCTTGCAAGTGGATCTGAAACGGCGGCAGGAATGTGGGCCAAAATATACGACGTTGCCACGTTTAACCTCAAAACGTAATTGTGCGGGACTTACTTTCTAATAATATGCAAAATAAGATTTTTTACAATCACAAGATATAGAGGGTAAAATGTTAAGAATTATAATCTAAATAGATATTCCATTTTGGCTTTAATACGCAATTGTTTTACCATTAAATATGTTATAATTAAATGTTTGTCCAAAAAATGGATCATGTTTAGTAAATCTGGCAACATTACGTTCCACCTCTACATTCCTACTTCTTGTATAATAGGGGTCAGCCATTATGAACCTGAACGCTTATGATTGGTTTCCCTCGCCGCACGTGTTTTTGTTATGAATTATTTCGATAGTTCATTGGACAGCGTCTTTGTCACCTGTTTACAATGCTTGCTGCCGTTTTAAAACATTGATTACTATTGAAGGGTGGACAGTGGCGTAGGTTTTATCGTTGATTTTTGGATTCCGTTTATTTTATATGTTATTTATTATTTTGTTTTATTTGTGGCTATTAATTAAAAAAACTGATATTAGTGTTGTGTATACCTATAAGTAGGTAGTGTAATTTTCGTAGGTTTGGAGTTTCACTGTTTTATTACTTACATAAAATACCTAACATTTAATTTTTTAGTTTGTTTTATTATTGTCTACATATATACGAATTATAACATTTATTATAATGAATAAATTCACTGAGGGTAAGGTCCTTCATAGTCAAACGAGGAAAGTGATAGCAAACGTTTACAGGTAAGTTATAATAATTTATTTAAAAAAAAAGTGAAATACATTGTGCCTCTTAAAAAAAACAGTAGTTTATATTATATTTTATTGCTTTTTGTATACCAACTATGCATTCAAAATGTTGTTATTAAGATTTGCGATGAAGAAGCTGCAAATAATTCGATGAAATTGCCTCTTAAGCGTAAGCTTGATCGCGTTTCCCGGAGTCTCCGTATCATCTGTGAGAAAAATTCACAAGGAAGATGAAGAAAGGTGACAAAATAACCCTGATGAAATGTTAGCCAGTCCAAGGAAAAAACGGCCACGGAAAACTGTCGTCGAAAAAGATGACAGTTTTCACTTTCAAATAGTTAGGCATTGTATCACCAGATTTTACCTGTTCAGGCGAACAAATTTATTTTGTATTTTCAATCCCTTAACTCTAACCCCCATGCGGAGGTGACTATCAACCTAAAAATCTTAAATAGGAAGAGGTGTCGAGTGTTACCCTTACCATTTAAGATTTTGGGGTTGATAGTCACCCCTGCGTGGGGTTAAAGTTAAGGGGTTAAAAATACCAAATAAATTTGTCCCTTACAGTTTAATATCGATTGGAATTTTTTTTTTTTAAGAAAATGGCTGAAAAAAATGGGGTGGAATAAGGTTTATCCTGTATATTATTATGTATTACATATACTATATGTTATAGGTATAAGTCACGTTGCAAGTGCCAGAAAATTTGATCTTCGATTTGGTTTTACGCCACAAACCACCTGGTGACCAAAAAAATTATATAGTAGATCGGATTATAAGGTCTCATGGGCATACTCCATTAAGAACACCGCCTTATTTATGCGAGTTAAACCCAATTGAATAAGCTTGGGCAAGACTCAAATTTTTAATAAGAAGTTGGAATACTACTGGCAATTTTAACATTACAACCTTAAAGGAGGTTATAATGTTAATTATAACCTCTTAACGTGAAAATTTATTTTGATAAATTTTTTGAAATTATTTTCCTTAAATCGAATTTAAATAGTTTCACATAATACCACACGCCACTGTCCATTTTATGAATGAAGTCGGCCATGTTGTCTCCACTACTGCATTCCCCTTACCTCAGGCCGAAGTGTTTCAGATCCGTCTGCCACACTGTACATCTGGAAGGTTATTTTCTATAGAGCTGAGGGTTTAGCCAGCAGGTATCACGGAATTTTTAAGATCTCATGGATGGCCAAAAAAATGCTAAAGTAGTTAAGAATAATAAACACAAACTGTCAACTCTTTGACAATATTAAAAAGAAAAAAAACAGCCTACTTTGGTCAGATGCGCAAAAAAAAAACAACTTCCTACAATTAATTATCGAAGGAAAGATCGAAGGCAGAAGAGAAATTGCAACAAAGAAGATGTCATACCTTCAGAATATAAGACGATGGACAGGTTTGCATAATATCCAGTAACTCATACACATGCATAGACATAGTGGTTATCACGAACATGGTAACTAACATCCATTAATGGATTGCAGGTCCAAAAAAGAGATTATAAAGATTCTGAGAAAAATATGGGAGTTTTTGATGTTACAACTATGTGAATTTTTTCACAACCGACAAATGCGGCGTTCAAAATTAGGTAGCTAACTGATTGGACTTTCAACGAAACAAATCGAGTCTTACAGTTTGGATATACGTTTTTTATCACACTCAAGTTTCAATTTTTTAAAAGAAACAAATAGCAGCAATTTATCTTAAGATACCATTAGCAATACAACTGACTGAAGATTTTGTGCATCAACGCATCAAGAGGGCTCCATTAACGATCATTCAATAGCATAAATATTAGGTTCATCCATAAATTGTATTTTGTATGCATGTAGATCTGAAACGATCCCTAATTTTGCAATTTGGTCTCAACGGAATATTAGACTTATGTCCTTTCAGTAGTCCATGCACGTACAGCTTCCGATATGATAATGTTTCTTTTTGATAGGATAATACGCTCATGTTTTAATGAATGTATAAAGTATTTCGAGTTATGTTGTGTTTGGTTGAATTAATTTTTCGTCTTTAGTAACTAAATGGCTCATTCAATTAAAGTCAGCAGTCTGGAATTATATCGATATCTCCCTAAATAATAATTTTCTTATTAGAACTTAGATTCTTGAGTGCTAAAATTTAATTTTTAGAGCAACTACCAACATAAGTGATCAATTTATTATATTTTTACAATTCTCCAAGAACTCTTCAAGATTGTTAAAAGTCCTAGCAAGAGTAGAACCAATTTTGCTATTTTAGGTCTTGCTATGGTGGCTTGAAACCTAACCTTAGGTTGAAAGTACTAAAAGAACTTATAATGTAATTTTTGGGTTCTGAGGGATATGTATGTAAGGAAGGCAGGCTTTCATCCAAGGTTTTTGATTGTGAGTTCACTGAATACTGCTGTGAAAGTTAAACAAGTATGGCTTCAGAAGTTAGAAGGGTTTGCAGTAGTTTCAGTGGTATTAACCCTGCAGCTAGAGTCAGAGAGTTATGGTCTATGTCGGAAAGTAGAGTTATTAAATGATACCTCCAAAAATCATTATTGACTCAGTTTACCATAAATGTATGTAAGTAGTTTAACTTTTCTTCCTCTGTATTACCAGGTGGTTAAATTTGTGAATGATACTACTATATTATGCCGTCATAAAAATTAAATTTTCTTTAGGAAGTCATTTTTGAAATCATAACGGATTGGTGTTCTTCTAACCAATTAGTTTTTACTGTCGGTAAAACCGTATACTAGGGTTTAAATGTGATGTCGACTATTTGATGATTAATGGACAAACGACCATGAGAAACCTATTTTGTAGTTAAGATTGTAACTTTAGTATACTTTGGCTTATTGAATCCCATATTCCCTATGACCTTCTATCTATTTTGGAGAATAAGTTATATAACAATAATAAATATTATACATGTAATTTAAAAAAAAACAGGGTTTAAAAAAGGGCCTCATGTAACCCTTTATTTATATCTGAACGAATTTTAATCGTATTATCGTTTTCTATCTTAAAGACTGCTGCTTTAAATTATGAAAAATGTGATATACTGCTCTCTGACAAAGTGATGCTGATTTACCAATTCGTACATCTTCACTTACTAGGAACTCGATTAAAACTCTTTTATTAACTTTCGAAGCCACCGAAAAGTCAAGCTGATGGTAAAAATACTCCATCTACTTTGTTATTTATTTTTCTACCCTAGGGACTGAAGTAACGTTCGGTCTCCTTACCGGATTCTTCTATTCAATTGATTTCGAGAGCGTATTTTACAGAAAAAAATTGCTTCAATACATTTCTGATATAATAATTGCCAATTTATTTAGACGATTTCAGTATTACGACAGTTATATGGAAAAAAGATTCCCATATTCATAAATGTATAGATTTTCTACTCGAAGATCTCTAAACTTTTCAAATTCAGTTTCTTTTAATAAGCTAATATTCTATAGCTTTTTCGAAAGTTGTTAAAACTTCGTTGCGGAACTCAATTTAGCGGCTCATCAGTTCAGTTCGACTTTGAGAACTCTATTTAATTGGTTTGAAATTTAAATTTATAAATGCCAGTACGATATGCTGGAAATCGATATTAATAAATTAAAATTTCAAGAACATTTTTGTAAACTTTTTCTTAAATTAGCGAATATTAAGGCTAATTGTGACTATAGAACTGTATTATAGAAGAAATAATAATTCTTACTTATAATTCATATTTATATATATTGTGAGATTATAAGATAACAGTTTTACCTTTCGAAATATTCTGCTCCCTTTATATCAACAATGCTTAACTCATTCCCTGCGCTAGGTGCCGAGAGGCAAAATTCTGATATAGACCCTCTCAGTCTTGAATATGATTAATATAAATCAAACTTTGGTAGAAGGAGAATATGAGAAGTGCTATTGTTTTCTTTTTAACGTATTGCTTAGATCCGCACGCAAGACCCGAATTGACCAGACCTGTATATCTATTTACTTATATGTCTGTCCGATTTCTTTCTTGGGTGCTTGTATATTAATGCATAAGATGCAATAGCCAGAGGCAAAACTTCAGGCAGTACAAAAGAGAATAACGCTGATGATTTACGATTCCAAAATTTATTTCTACGTAGTGAGCGCGAGATTTTCGATAGTCCTCTTTTTTTTTTTTTGTTTTAATTTTCATAATGTATTACACGCATTAATAAACTCTATTAATAAATAACAAGATGACGAATTTAAAGTTCTTTAACATTTTTAGATATTGAGAAGGAAGATATGCAGAACTTAAAACCAAATACGAAAGCTTTTTATTACATCAACATTTGCAAAAACCTTGCTTGTGTTTCGTTTTATTTATATACTATTTGAGGGGTTCCATTCCAAAACTCGCCTTATCCATTTTTTGCGAAAAATAAGGGCTATAGTATCTGTCCCTCTATACACTAAACAAACTTAATCATGCCAGAACTCGCCCTTACCTACGGTAAAAACATAGGAAAAATTTAGTGTCATTTCAAAACTTGTCTTATCCTTCGCCTGTATCATTCCAAAAATTCGTCTTATCCAAGCGACCAATCAGAGCGCAGAATTTTGTTTTCATGCTGGTGGTCGCGTGATTTATTATTTTTGCCTCATTTTAATGAGTAAATCCTAAGCGTTTGGTCTGCGTTTTTAAACAGCTGTTTAAAAAAAATTTAATAATTAAAACAAGAAGGGATAGTAATAATAATTCATTTTGTTTACCCGTGGCACAAGGAAAAGGCAGGCGACGTCCCAGTGATCCGACAAAATGGAAAAAAGTGTTGCAAAATTAAAAAGGTACCTACATTGTTTTCGTTAACGTTTAAATAATATTATTTGTTTTTTTTTTTAGGTAGGCGTGCTCCGTTGTAACTACCAGTTTTTCCAAAATATCACCATTTATCGGGTAGAACCTACCGCTGTTCAACTCTTACTATGAAAGATATTAAAGAGTTTCATGGCCTATTTTATTCTTTAAAAACAAAGATTAAACAAGACAATTTTATTTTAAAATATATGTTTGTTGAGGTCCCATCCAGATCAAGACCGACAAAACCTGATTCATCTAGGAAGTCGGTGGTGATCAAGTATTTTATTAAAATACGAGAAACAAAGAATTTCAAAATACAGGTATGTCAAAATACATTTAAAGGTGCTCTGCAAGTTTCTAAGGATCGCATTCAAAGAATTGGATGAGTTTTTCTACAAACTGGTTTAACACCTAAAGAAAATCGTGGTGGCTCAAAACGAAAACCTATGTATGCCCAAAAAAAAAGGCTGTTAAAATATTTATTGAGAAACTACAATGTTCTGATGTACATTATTGTAGAGAACAAAGCAACAGACAGTATTTGGCTTCTGATTTAACTATAAACAAATTGTTAAACATGTATAATAACCAAGTGCCTGAAAGTAAATTAAAAGTCAAAAAAACTTTTTTTAGGAATATATTCTGCCTTGAATATATTATTGGTTTTGGATCACCAGCATCCGACATTTGCTCTCGTTGCAGTTCTTTAACAGAAAACATTAAACAAGAAAAGGATAATGACAAACGTAGTCAGCTTTAAATTGAAAAAAGAGTTCATATCTTAAAAGGCAAAGCCTTTTTTTCCAAGTTGAGGGAAACAAAAGAAAATATGCTCGTCTTATCTTTTGACTGTCAAAAAAACTTGGTAAACGCAAAAGTCCAAGATCAGATCGCCTATTATAGCCGCCAGCTCTACACTTATAACTTTACCATTGTTAAGGGTTCCTCAAAAACTAAACTACAAAATAATAACGTGTTCTTATACTCCTGGATGGAACACGAGTTCCATAAGGGCTCGAACGAAATTGCTTCAGCTGTTTTCCATTGCCTATCAGATCTCATAAATTTGTCGGGTTACAGCAAAATAAGATTGTGTGCAGATGGCTGCGGAGGGCAAAACAGAAACTCCACAATGGTTTCGATGTGCATTTACTTCTTGGGGAATATCGCACTGCCCCATATTGGTGAAATCGAGCTGGTTTTTCCCATTAGAGGTAATTCATTCATTTCTACCATCGGACCGTGTATTTGGAATCATCGAAAAAATTAAGAAAACTTGTGCAACAAAGTGAAATCACAAACCCCAACACGTATATCGATATCTTTAAGGAAAGAGGAACCGTCATTAATTTAACAGATTCTGGTGTCAAATCTTGGAAGGAAGTTGCAAAGGAGTATCTGAAAGGTGTAGAAAAGGATTGTTATTGAGAAAAATGGTGATAAAATAACAGTTAGAGGCGAAGAACACTACAACAGTGATGCTGGAGAATCCAAGACAATTTTTAAACGTGGGAAACGATTGAATCAAATAGAAGTGGGTAACATTGATAAAGGAGTGGCGGTTAATGAAAAAAAAGTTCAAGATGTCAAAAAGTTAGTTGCTCATTATGAGGAAGATTAGATGGGGAGAAATGATTTAGAATTTTATGAAAATTTCTTCAAGGAACAGGAGAAAAACATTGGGAGAATGGACGAAGAAACTGAAAATAATGAATTTTTCGAAGGAGGAGTGGAAGAAGATATTTCGCTAAGAATTTAAGAAATTACGATTTTTTAAATAATGATATCTTTTTTTAATAAAAAAAAATAAGATCAGTTAATTGCTGTACTTTTTCATGCCAAAACTTGTCTTATCCATGCAGTCATGCCAAAACTTGTCTTGTCCATATTGTTTTAATAAATTTTATGGAAATTAAATAAACAGGATTTAAATGAATGCTAAAGTTAGCACACAAATGATTATAGTAAATCCATACATATTAAATTTGTATAAATTTGTATTTGAAAATCTTCTAAAACATTTTTTGCCAATTGTGAAATTTTACCCAATATGGAGAAGGCAAGTTTTGGAATGGAACCCCTCATTTACTATTTTATTCTTACTTAATATAATTAAATAGTAATAAGTTAAAATCTTACTCACAGGTCTCAAATATATTGGCATATAAGATCAAAGGATTACACATATTTTGCCTGTACTCGGCACAGTATCAGATCTATTTGAGTATTTAGTAATAAAAATAGAAAAAATCAAAAAGACAACGCTATGTGCTACAAGTCAAGGGTAGAATCTAGAAGTTAAAATTGATAAAATCGAACGGACTTTATATTCCAATATATTTAAGACCACTGACTTAATGCCCATGATTTGCGATTCTTAGCAAGACTTCGCAAATCTATTAACAATCAATTCATCATGTCTTATTTTCAGGATTATCGGAAAATTTATAGACGTCTGATAAAAGTCAGAAACGAACTGTATTACAATGAGCGCTCAGACTTGGCCAGTAACAGACAAAATGAAAGTTGGTCAATCATTAACCAATGTAGGCAGTCTTCTCATCGGTGGTTGGTTGAACCGAATTTGGGGCCCGATGATTTCAATGACTATTTTTCTAATATTGCTGAGAAGTTACTGGAAGCAGTTCCCAATAACAGCGATCCATTGCAGTATCTTAATTGGAATGCTATCAACCAATCATTTTTTTTCCACCCTGTAGATGCCACCGAGGTCCTTGAAACAATTCAGTGCTTGAAGAATCATAGGTCTTCAGGTTCCGATGATATCTCTTCACGTCTGCTGTCACTTCTGCCTGCGAGCGCTTTAGGTGCTTTGGTTTGGGTCATTGCTTCAGGGCGAGTTCCTATCCTGTTTAAAGGAAGCTAGGATTATCCCTCTTCATAAAGTTGGTAGCTTGGACCGACCCTCTAACTTCCTCTTACCCTCTCCAGGGTCTTGGGCGGCTTGCAAAAAAGAGAATTGTCTCTTTTTATGATGATTTTTATGATATTTTCTGACCAAATACAATGTGCTGTCCCCTAATCAGTATACAGGGTGCCTCCGATTAAATCGGCACTATTGGTATCTTTGTTAATACTTAAGATACAGGGTCGGTTAAATTAGCAAACTAGTAGGATTTTTTCTGTTGATTAAAATGGTGAAAACAGAAAAAAAATTGAACATCGCGTTTTCGAGAAAATGTGAAAAATGTACTTTTGTTAAATGGAATCCCCTGTATATTTTTACATAAATCAAAAGATAATAATTTTCTTAATAAAAAATTTTATTTACACTAACAGGCTAAACCTATAAATAACAAAGTTATAGCGATATTAATAATTTTGTCAAATTTATGCAAGTTGGCTTTGAAATAAATAACATTAAGTAAAACTACTAATTTACAATAAATGAGCAAACACATCGCTATCTTGTTCAATACATTTTTGAGCACACTTAAGCACACGTCTTGTAGCTTTTAAGATTGATCTTCTATCTATTGATCCAATTATTTGCCTAATATGTGTTTGAAGTTCAGCAACGGTTCTGTTTTTTTTTACACTGCATTTTTTATGTAACCTCAAAAATAAAAATCTAGAGGGGTTAGGTCTGGTGACCTAGGTGGCCAACGAATCGGCCCACGTGTCGCAATCCATTTATCGTCAAACAGTCTATTAAGTAATATTCTTACATCATTTAGTTGATGGGGAGGTGCTCCATCCTGTTGAAAATAAATTTGTTGCCGTCTCTCGAGGTTTACATTATCCAAATAATCTTCCAGCGCTCCAGATAATATGAGATCAACATATCTCCTTCCAGTCAAAGTGCCATCATAAAACACAGGTCCTATTACTTGGCTTTCCTATTAAGCCGCACCAAACGTTTATACTAAATTGATTTTGAGGATTTCAGGGATCAGTAAGGAAAAGATTTTCTTGCGGCCAATAGTGTACATTTTCACGGTTAAACATACCTTTATTTGAAAAATTAGCTTCGTCGCTCCAAATTATACGGTTTAAAATATTATCATTAGCTTCATATGCATTACGTAACCAGTTGCAAAAAGTAAGTTTTCTTTCGTTATCGCCAGGCAACAATATTTGTACTGGTCGATACTTATATGGCACAAATTTGTGTTTCTTTAAGACCCGCCAAATTGTTACTAAGCTCACACCGTAAGCTCTTGCTAAATCTCTAGTTGAGTTTTCCATATGAGCTTCAAAATATGCCAAAATAGAAATTTCAACATCCTCGCTTACTATAAATTGGTTCCTTCTTCTAGTTTTTTTAAACACGTTTTCGTTACTTCTAAATTTTCTGTAGAGAATTAAAAAGTATCTACGGTTTGGCAAGTTACGAGTCTGGAATCTCTGGCGGTACTCTTCTAGCGTTCTATCACTATTTTTTCGACATACAACATTAATTTAGATTTTACAAAAATCACAAACTTTGCTAACGTGTAACTGTCAGTATTTCTTTATTTAATAAAATCTCTACGGCTACTGTCATTTTATTATTCAAACAATGATTTATTTGTTTTGCTCTCAAAAAGTTCAAGGCTAACTTACCTAAATTTGACAAAATTATTAATATCGCTATAACTTTGTTATTTTTAGGTTTAGGCTTATAGTGTAAATAAACTTTTTTATTAAGAAAATTATCATCTTTTGATTTATGCAAAAATATACAGGGGATTCCATTTAACAAAAGTACATTTTTCACATTTTCTCGAAAACGCGATGTTCATTTTTTTTTCTGTTTTCACCATTTTAATCAACAGAAAAAATCCTACTAGTTTGCTAATTTAACCAACTCTGTATCTTAAATATTAACAAAGATACCAATAATGCCGACTTAAACGGAGGCACCCTGTAGATTTTAGTCATCTAAGGGCACGCAGGATGCCATTTTCAGATTCTTGGAAAGTGTGTATCTATCTATGAACTCCAAGGAGCCTGCAGCAGCGGTGTTCTGTGATCTGTCCAAGGCCTTCTATTGTGTGGATCATGGAATACTGCTGTCAAAGCTTGATTTTTAGGGATTTAGGGGAGTGGATTTGAGATGGTTGAAGTCATACCTGTCTGGTCGCACCCAGAGGGTGGTTGCATCGGGATTTTCTTCAGGGATAGCACACCTTAAATATGGTGTACCTCGAGGGTTAGTGTTGGGTCCTATTTTATTTTTATTATACGTTAATGACTTAAGCTCTCTAGCACTGCATGGACTAGTGTTTCAGTTTGTCGATGATACTAAAATTCTGTGGCATAACAAAGATCAAAAAGAAGTTAGATCTCACATAGTAGAGAACCTTCACAAAATTAAATAGTGATGCATCTGCAATTAGTTTGTATTCAATGTTGATAAGACTTTTGTTCTGGGCTTTAAGTGTAATGTGGAGGGTTTTTTGTTTGTTGAGCGGAGCCCATTACATGGTGGTGATTATTGTCGATTTCTCGGCCTCTTCATTGATAGAGTTTAGGGTTTGATAACCATGTTTTGGGCCTTGCTGCTAAACTTTCTTCTGGTTGTATTGCAGTCCGGGTTGCCAGGCATGAGTTGGAGGGGTTGTTTGCTCGTTCAGTTTATTTCGCCTTAATAGACTCTCATATCCATTATGGGTTGCTATTTTGGGGTTTTGTGCTCCAAGGGACTCCTTGACATCATTTTTACTATTTAGAAAAAGCATTAAGGTATCTGCGTAGTGTTGGTCTGAGAGTCTCTGGTAAACCTCGTTTTGTAGCTGAAAGAATGTTAACAGTTTTCTCACTCTTTATATTGGAAACTGCTACACTCATACATAAGTCCGTTAGTCCACTATCCTGCACCAGTCATAATAGTCGTCAAGTAAACAACTTATCTCTTCCAATCCCCACCTCCTCACTTACGAGAAACTCTCTTACATTTATTAGTCGTAAAATATTTAATCATCTTCCTTCTTCGATTAGGACTGTTACAGACCTTAAAAAGTTTAAAAGTGAACTAAAGAAATTAAGCTAACCAAGAGCTTACTACAGCATTGAAGAGTATTTTAACGACTCATTTTAATATTTAAAATTAATTATATATCTGTTGATCAGATTTTTTTTTTATTATTCTTGTTTTATGTTAGTTCTTGCCTTTTATTTTCTTCTTTTTTAGTTTTTTCCTTGATTATATAAATATGCTCCTATGTACAATCAAAATCGATTCTGTATCCTGTATAACCAAATAACTACTAGTATTATAAATTCTAGGATTACGAAGCCTTTAGCACGAGTTTGTAAACTTGGCAAATAAAGTATATTTTGACTTTGACTTTGATGCTTAATTTATTTTTTCCTGTCTTAGGCTTATTAGATTTAAATTAAAACGATGCTCAACTTCTATGTAGTTCATCTGCTCTCGCTTTGCTCAGGCCAAAATATGCGTTATCCATGCACTTTATTTAAGACTATTTTCTTGAGGTTCGAGAAAGCAACAATTAAAACTCTTGTAGAAGAGAAAAATATGAGAAAAGCTACTGTTTTCTTTTTAACTTGTGATCTGAATTGAATAGACCTATATAGTTATTCGTCTCTTTTTTCTCGACTTGCAGAAGCTATTATACGCTGAAAAATATTAGATCTCTAATTAAATTTTTTTAAGTCTTTTTATGTGGTTCAATTTCTTTCAATAATAGTATAACGCAGCATTATATTTAACATCAGATAAGAGAACATTTAATTGTCTCTACTGACCCGTAATCTGTTGTTATTGCATTCCCGGTTTTGCCGTAATGCAAATTCAACGGAATTTCTATGTGTGTTTATGATTATATTGAAAATTCTTCGGTTTGCGTACTAGCATTACAAAATCCAGAAACTAAATGTATATCTCTGCATATTTCTGATTGCTAAAAAGTCTAGGCATAATGCAGATTATTGGTTATACCTTGGAACTAACAAGCCTAGCTACAGAACTAAGTATAAATAAAAAGCTGAAATTTACTTAGTCATAGCCCGTAGAGCTATAGTCATCTAGTCTTCCGCTTAGCCCTAAATATTTGAGAGTCTTGTTTGGTTGACTTAATGGCTCTGCTGCAAGGCAATTATCAGTCCGATTTGTATAAGATCCTACTTTATCTGGCTCTGAACCATGTAGGACTCTCAGGACACTTTGCTGCACTGTTACTCTTTTGGATGCAAGCATAACTTATGACCGGAGCTCTAGGCGTATTCTGTTTCTATCTATGGGAGTAATACAGGAGGAATATTAGTGATACAACAAAGGGAATATATGACCATACCAATACACTAAAACAAACAACTAAGGCAGGATTAGTTTAATAATTCAAGGTTATTAGAAAGTTGAGGTTTAGGTTTTAGTCTGGTTAATGTTAACGAATCGGATGATTATCTCTATTGTTTTAATATTCGGATCTGATAGAATGTTAGTCATAGATAATCGTAATACTCTTCTCTTTAATACAAAGGTCTTATATAAGTCAAAATTAATAAAAAAATTATCCAAGTCATCCCATGAACTACAATCACACAAAGGGCTAACTTTCATGTTAATTCGATAAAGGTAAGAGTTGGTCAGACAATGTCTTGTAATCGCATTCTAATAATTGTTGTGATATGTTTTCTGTCTTTATAGATCAGATTACCAAACAATTTTTTGTCAGAAAATGTGCATATCTATGATGATTGCTCAACACTAATATTGTCCACTTCTTCCTAAATGTATTTATTATTTACTGCTTTAAAATGTTGAATATGTCTGGAATATCATAGAGCATTCTTCTAGGAATGTTTAAATTCGTTCCCACTTTGGCCAGAATATCTGCCTCAGTATTATCTGGCATATTGGAATGACCTGGGATCCATGATAGTCTAATAGCATAACCGGTGCTGTTAGTTATGGCAATTATTCTTTTAATTGTAAGAACCTAATATTTAGAATTTGTTGTAAAAAAAGACCACTGAGCTTTCTAATTGCTCTCTTTAAATAGCAATCATTTCGGCCTTATTAATATTAAGGGTATCTGGTAATCGTGACTATATATCTATAGTTTAAGAATGGGCTAGATCTGCTAAATCCCACCCTGCTATAACGGGTTCTTAAGTTGTTGGTTTCATCTATAAATTTATTTCCATAGATAGATATCGCCCTTTTTCAAGTACATTTAATAAATTTTAGAGGCTCATTCTGAATGTTTAAGGCGACTTTGTAACATGGAAATTTTGCTCCTTTATATAGTAGGGTTACGTATGGTCTATAGCTTTGAGATGCAGTCACTAAATATGGAGTTTCATTGTTATTTCAAAATTCAGGTCTTTTGATTATTTTTAATCGAATATTATTTATGATATGGATAACAGGGCCATTTATAATTACTAAAAATTTGAAAATTAGTTTAAGAGCCAGTAGTTTTGTCCTGTGTTCTATGACTTTCATAGATACTTCCGCTAACCATGCGACTCTGGGAGTAGAGCGCATACATCCCATATGCGTAAGCATTGAGAAACGTTCTTGCACATGCTTTAAAAAATATTTGAACCGAAATTTAGATGAGATTGTACCAAAGCAAAAAAGGCAGTCAAAAGGGTGTTTGCATCTGCACCTCAACATACCCTACACAATGCTTTTAGATCGTTCAGTGATTTTTTTGCTTTATTTTAAATCTTTGAAATGTGAGGTCGCAACATTAGATTTTCTTGCAATTTATTCTCAAATATTTGGCATTTTGTTTAAATGAGATAACTGAATTAGTAATAATTTGTATGGGAGGTAGGGTGATACTTTTTCGCTCTCTAGTGAACCACATTGCTTTACACTTATTAATTGATAAGGATAGGTTGTGTTCCCAGAGAAATAAATATATGCGTTCTAAGGAAATGTTTATTAACCATTATTTTATTAACCATCGTAGCTACATTTTACCCTTAATTATTCCTGTGAAAGCATTGTCTTATCCTATTACAAATGCATTCCCCAGGTTTAAGTCAAACATGTTTTTTATATAAATATTGAATAGAATGGTACTCAAAGGGGAGCCTTGTGGAAGACTCATAGCTGTTAGTGCTGGACCCAAGAATGACCCATTATTACTCTTACAATATAATAGTAGGCCTGTAAAAAGTCTATAGATTACATTACACATATGACCAGGCACTTATATGTTTTGTACACATTTGTCACATGATTATATGCAGTTTTTATATCTAAAAAGACTGCTATAACTGATTTAGAGTATATACAAGATGTGATAAATGCAATATTGTTGTTGTGAAAACCACAACAATGTCAAAGTCACAATTAAATATTTGCACCAAATACGCTATTCACTAATAAGTACGAATCATGCTTAACGATTACGTAAGCAGCTCCAGACGCGAAGAAAGTCTTTAGTAGCTCTTCATCTCTCACACCGTCGATGCACTCGATCTCTGTATAAGAAATGTTTCTGGGAATTTCTAAAAAATAGTACAAAGTATAAATATTGGATTTTTTACTAGCAGTTTTTCTCTGTACTCGATGTGTTGTTAAAAGTGGAAGTAATTTTAGTATTAGAAATTTGCTGTACCCTTAAATGTAAGTGTTGGGTAAATAAGTGTGAAGTATTATGCAATTGAAGTAGCGCTGTGTAAAAAACGGATTTTTTTTTACAATATTAAAGGGATTTAAAAAAGTAACCCTTATGTGTGTTTTAATGTAACTTTTGCCTATCCTGGGATAAAATTCAATCTATAGTTGTGGTTCTTCGGAGTCAATAGTAGAATCAGTTAGGCGGTTCTACGTGGTGTAACAAACATTAAGTGTTGCACTTCCCTTAGATGTTGGGGATTCAGGAAAACCCTACCCCTTCAATTGTCATATATGCCCTTTCCCTTACGGAAATCTATTTGTCTAGTTGAAAATTTCAGATCATGTTCTAGTTGCCAATTCAATGATTTTTAAGCATAATTTTTAAAACTTTGACACCTTGGTCTATACAATTGGTCTATAATTGCCAGGGTCCATTGGATTTTTATTTGGTTTCAAAACACTAACAACATTGAATTTTTTCCAGGACATCGGGATTTCCTTTCTCATTAGGATTTTATCATAGATATTTAAGAGAATTTGTTTAGCAAGGGCAGACATTTAAACATTTAATAGGACACATTATCCATACCTGGTGCAGATGATTTCTTTTTATGAAAGGGCAGGTTTAACTCATTTGCAAAAAAATGAAGGAAATTGTCAGCTCCATTGGCTGGAACAAGAATAAAACTGGGATCTATATCTATAACTGATATGTTGTCTAGAATGGATTGCTTAAAATTAAAACTATTTGATCAAATATACTTATTTTAATCTTTTTAGCCAAAATATAGTTTTCTGTAAATAAGACATTATTAAAAGTTGTTATGGCATTTTTCCCTTCCCTACCCCAAGAAGTACATTCATCGCCTCTTCATAAGTGTTTTACTGGAATTTTACTGGAATTACTTGTTTAGACACCTCAAAAATGATAGACATTAGCTGGTTAAAAGATCCGAGAGTTGTATAAGAGTTTATCAAGATTCCTTATCAGATGTGGCTTGACACTTATGACCATGGTTATAATGTTTTTAGAATTATTAAAAATCAATTTACTTAAAACTTCAATAAATATGTTGTTATATGAATATCAATAGAAGTTAACCACTTGCAAATTCTCTATCTCTACTATTCTATATTGTGTATGCCTGAAAAAAAAGTTTCAATTTTCTTAAAAATTTGATTTTTATTTAATATAGGTGACCTTTCCACCATATGTCTGTCCTGCCTGATTGTAACGTATGCATTTAGATTAAAGGTGTCATTGGTGTTAGCCATGACTCATCGTCAGGGACTTTCTTTATGCAAAAGGCTATTCAAATTCTCCCTTTTAGAATTTATGCTTTTCAGATTCCAGCAGATAATTTTCAGTTTATTTTTGCTCAAAATTAGGGTGAGAAACAAGGTAGGCTTTTAGGATGAATCAGATTCAAAACTGGGATTATCCATGCCAAGGTTTTGGTCATAAAATATGCTTTAGATTATTCTTTTATTACTTTTTGAAGTATTTGAGATTGCATTAATATTGTACCTGACGCCATCAGGATAAGAAGATTCTAGTAAGTTATAAGTGTGAACTGCAGTAGGTACTTTACATTACTAGGCAATGATATATTTAAATTATTTTCTGAAATTTGTGGAAAAATGGGTGAGCTAGTTTCTTTCTGAGGTCTTGAAATGAGAAAAAGTAAATGTTCATTATGTTCTTTTTTGTCATAACCCTTTTAGATTATTCGTTTTTATCTATTATTTTCAGTTACAACTTGTTGGTATGATCTTTTTACCGGTACTGTTTTTGCATGTTGTGTTCGTTTCTGTGATAGTTGAATTATATTTTATCTAGGGTCTTGTCTATTTATATTTTGTAAATTTGGGAATTCTGTAGGATGAAATACAAATTCATCTCTTGAGTTGTAGTCTTTTTTATGATTTTACTGGTATCCTAAAAGTAATATTTTCAAAAGCCTCTAATTCTTTAATGTTTCTGTGCCTGGTGTAGTCTGGGCAGTTTTTGTCTGTTGACTTATGTGGGTTTTTGCAATAGAAGCATTTAATTTATAATATAATATAAGCATTTAGTTTATAATAATATAACACGAGTGGTCCTCTTCCTTATGATCTTTTTCCTCTGCACAAGTAAAACATCTCTGTAATTTGTACGAGTATGACCATACATTTAAAATACTGTATTAATGGAGATATTTATATGGATACTGGTCTTTTCATGTATTCATTCCAGTCTATATAAATTTATAGATTAAGGAAGTGAAACACCTTTAAAAGCGAAGTGGACTAACCCAGTAGGTATATACCATATACAGTTTCTTTATCTTTAACAATTCTATGACTCAATCTCCTTACTTCATGAATTTCAACTGCACTATTTGTTTTACAGTATTTATTTATATATGTGATGCCCCCATTCTAACAAAATTACAAAATAAATTATATCCTAACCCTAAATGTATATAATTATTCTATTAATAAGATATATAATGAACTTAATCTGAGTACTAAATATCCATATTTTCTATACATCAACAATATATCTATCTAAATGTATATTAATATGTAGCAGCCCAAGATATACAAATAAGATAAAACTTCCAGAAAAATTTAAGTACAAACTAACCTTGAGTAAACAAATATAAAACAACTTAAAACATTCGCTTAAGAAAAATAATCAAAATAAGAAAAGTAAAAGCAATCAAATTTATTTGATACTTATCACATAGTACTTAACGAGTAAACTCACTCAGACGCCTTTTGAGTTTTAAAGGCTTTAAATCCACTAAGTCAAGAGCCTGATTAAATCTATTTCCCAACATATGGAGTCGATTAATTGTAGAAAATTTACCTTAATTTGTACGGTGACATTCAACCAGAAAAAGGGACGTCTCTCTAAGGACTCTGGTATTGCACCTACAGTTTATCCACGATAACAATTTAGGGCTATTAATAGCATTATTACTCAACTTATGAAGAAATATTATATCACACCTGGTTCCAAAGTCCTCAAGGGAAGTCGTATTTACGTCGCCAGGCATAAGTCCTGAGAAATTTATTTTGGATCTTATCAAGACTGTAAATATGGTTAGCATAATAAGGGAACCAGACTATAGAAGAATAAGACATGACACTACGAATAAGTGTAAGATAAGTGTAAGAACCCTGAAGGCAGCTACTGAAAAGTCTTGAGTATTTCTAGTTATAAAACCAAGAGGACGAAGGGCTTTACTAGGTAAACTATCTATATGGGGTATGAAAGTCAGGAAACTGTCAAACACCATCAAATCTTTTTTAGCGATAGTTATCAAAGTTATTAAATTATATTACCATTTATGTGGTAGTTAAATGAGACAACTTTTCTAGATTTAGTAAAAGAAATGATCAAACACTTATCCTTATTAAGATGTAAGCGATTAGAGGCAGACCAATTATATAGATAATCTATATCGGATTGTATCATCATGCAATCAGACAAGTTTAAAATATGTAAGAATAGCTTCAAGTCATCTGCAAATAATAGGAATAATTGGCAAAATTTGATAATACTAAAAATATCGTTAATAAATAAATTAAAGATATAGGCCCCAAATGTGACCCCTGAGGCACTGCTAAAGTGACCAAAATGGGAACTGAAAGTAAACCCCTTACATTAACAAATTGTATCCTTTTATGTAGATAACTATTTAGCCAAGAAAGATACCACTTAGGGAAACCATAGCATCTTAATTTCAAAATGAGCAATAAGTGGATGACTGTGTCAAAGGCCTTCGAGAAATCAGTATAGATGGAGTCGACCTGATGACCCTTCTCAAAAGCCCTGACAATGAAGTCATGATATAATACAAGGTTTATAGAAGTAGATTTACCCTGTCTAAACCCATGTTGTTCCTTCATCAAGAGACCTCTACAATGTCAAGTAAGATATTTGTTCAGGATAAGCTCAAAAAGCTTAGGGATAGCAGATAACATAACAACGGCCCTGTAATTTTTTATATCATCCCTGTCACCATTTTTGAATACAGGAGTTATAAAGCTGTCACGCCATTTCTCAGGGAAGGTAGTATTTGGGATACCATGACTTTTATTAAGGGAGTTATTATGATTCCAAAATTTCTTCATTCCCTATTTCTAAATCTGCCTAACTAACCCCTTGCATGTCATTTATTTGCTGCTTCAAAATTAATGAATTCTACAGAAATACAGTTTAAACATATCTGTAACAATTTTTATGTCACTAAATTTGCCTATACTGAAGCCCATTTTTTCAATGTATTCCAGATCAACTAAAAATGGACCATTATCACTTTCTGAATAAAGAAAAAAAATTATCTTTGAAATTTGGCATTTGAAGAATCTTGAAGAATACCGGCATTACCTATAATATATTCCTCTGAATTTTTTACCTTAGGCAGGGGGGGACCGCCCTCTCCCCTGTATCGCTCATATTACTTTAACTGTGAGCAGGAATTTAAGACAAGCATGCACAAAGTGAGAAAATTCTAGCCAAAAAGCAGATGATCTAAGCCAAAACAATAAAAAGCCAATACAACTTATAGTAAGCTCAACTTACCTTCAGGCAACGTACACACAGACAAAAAGAAATTAGAGGAAAAAAGTTAAAACCACAGCTTCCAAAAATCAATGTAGCATGTAACGTGAACGAAAAGTGTGTATTTGAGGGTCTTTCTATCGGGAAGTGTTTGTCATTATTCCTATTCTTTATCTTTTCCTATACTTCAGATTCCTTTCCTAGACCCTTTCCTACCTCTTGTCTATGATAGCTGAACGTATTCAAGCCGGTAGCCAGGCCGGATGTATTGTGGAAGACGCGTCACCATGCATTTTAGTATTAAAAATTTTGTGAATGTGCTTAATTTGGAGAACATGGTACATACCCGATGGTTTTCCGAATCTCCAAATCGTGCTGAAAGATTGCCTCATAGCAGTCATTAAACTAGCAAGACAAATGAAGATGCCTACAAGCCTATAAGGTGTGACATAAAAGCACTTCGGAAGATTATCGATACCTGATTATTTGTTGAGTAGATCTTAATTAATCTAAACTCTATGATATGTACTAAATTAATAAACAATATCGCACGCAAATCCCGAATTAACCAGACCTGTATATAAGCACAGTCTAACGGAAAAGTTATGAAGTTGAAATCTATATACTTTGATATAAGTATTTATCTATCTATACCAATCTGCAGTTAATATTGATTTCATCCAGAAGTCCCCAAATATTTTTATATTTATGTCACACTACCCAAAATTTCGTAAATAACTGTATTAAAATACTTTTGAATGTCTTGTTCGGTTTCTATATCATATTTTATTTGTACCTTCTTTGTTTATTCAAACTGACATATAAACATTGAAAAGTAAGGAAAGAAACTGGCTTTAAACAAGTCACAGATGTTTATTATTTAATCAGCCAAAAAGAAAATATTTGTTTTGTCGTATTTTCAGCGAATTTCCAGCATCGAACGATTTTATAAGGTTTTAGCCCCAGGGAAAATACGGCATGATTTCTTAAAACAAATAAAGTTACTCGCTGGCATTCAGTTTTATGTTTGCCAAAATGATGTTTTTCAACTTTTATTTTATAGTTGAAGGGTGAGATATAAAACCATGTAAAATGGTCGTTTGTCTGTTAATCGTTTTTTATTTTTATCGAGTTAATGAGCCTAGAAAGTCTGATAAAAAATTAGTTTAAAGTTCAAAATGAGAATAAAATTTTTATCATATTTACAAGTTATAAATGAAAATTACGGTTTTATTAGAACTGAGTGATTTTTTTACAATAAGTATTAAATCGGCCCTATTTATTACGATTTGAAAATTGTCCATATATTTCTGATTTTTCTTTATAATGCTAAAACAAATAGTTAGTCATATGAAAGGTTGATAAGCCAAAATAAGAATCTACAAGTGTTAAAAAAATTACTTGAAAGTTCAAAATCAAGGTAAAGTTTTATTTGTTGTTTTCAATTTTAAAGTAAACATTTCTTCATTTATTAAGAAATATATAGTTTTATTAACAGTGAGTGCCTAAATAAATGTAATGCCTTTGTTCGTTATATCTATACATGCCTGATTAATTTATGTCTTAGGTGCCGACATACCCACATCTTGTTGTTCCAGTTAATAGATAGATTTCCGCACGTAAGAACTCTGTTTGGTGGGCATATATATGAATACACATAACCAAACTTATATGAAATCACTCTATATTTAGACAAAAAATTTTATAAAAAAAATCTCAGTGGATAAGGTAAACATATATTTAGTATAAACAAGCATGATAATGACAAATATGTCGTCTATTTCTACAAGAAATTTAAATTCTGTAGTTTTTTCAGTATAGTAAATCGTTTTACTTGAGTATGTTTATTTTTGTATAATTAAAATAAACAATGCCTTATGTTGGAGCCACAGATATGCAATGGGAAAAAACATTTGCTCTCGTTGAATAAGGAATGTAGCAAAGGCAAGTAGCAGCAGTAGTGAATGTGATCCAAGGAGCAGTTTCCAAAACCTATAAGAGATATTTAGAATTAAGAACCCTCAAGAACAGGTTAAGACAAAGTCGCCAAAGGGTCACAACTGCACAACAAGAGCATTTTGTATATCAAATTGCTAGTAGAAATCCTAATGTTTCGCATTTGGAAAAAAATGTGTGTGATTATGCGTGAGGTCTATATGCGTGAGGTCTATATGGCAGTAGGTAGTTACGGCTTCCTGAGGTATCCAGGCATAATAAAATGAACTGGTTATATTGATGTCTTCAATACCAAAATAGGACTATTGAAAATATCGTTTTTTCAGATGAGATCAGAGTTGACCTTATATCAGATGATTGTCGAATTTGGGTTCTCAGAGCTCCAAGAAGACAAGATAGACTCCAGGTTGCAAAATCCATTCCAAAATATAAAGAAGGAACTGTATTTTGAGGAGGAATAATGATGAGAATAAGAACACCATTGATACCACTTCAGCAGACGTTGACGGGTCAGAGGTAGGTGGATTTAGTTTTGGAACAAGTAGTCAGACTTTAAAGAGGTGCTATTGGAGATGATTTTAGTTTTATGCAAGATAATAGTGCATCTCCTCATATCAGTAGAGTGGCTCGAGATTATTTTGACACCGAAGGAATTAACAGTATAAATTGGCCTGCGTATTCACCGGACTTAAATCCCACTAAAAATTTATGGGATCAGGTCGCAAGATGAGTAAGAGCTCGTATGAATATTCCTAGAAACATCCAACAACTTATTCGAGACTTATTGGTCGAATGGGAAAATTTACCTTAGGAGAATTTGTTGATTTTCCATTATTTTAATTTTTCTTTGGTCAAAGTCAGAAATATATTTTATTTGTTTTTCTAAATTTACTTTTGCTTATTTATTTCCTATTTGTAGTTTTTTTTTGTCACTAAATAAAACAGTTTGTCAGCAATGAACAGTTTTTTATTAAAATTTAAAAACAGTTAAAATTACTACAAAATTTGAGTTGATTCCATATGAGCTTGGTTGTGTGTGTAGTTATAGTAAAGTAGTACGTGTATCAAAATTCGTATTATTTATCAGGAAGAATTTAATCTGATAAAAATAATTAATTTTATGATCATGTAAACAATACGCAATGCTTTGGCAGTTTAAGAGAACTTCATCTTAGATTTAGTTTTAACTATATTCGTGGACAATTTTTTCTAATTTTTCAATAGATTTACACATAAAGCTTAGCTTCTAAGTGATTGTGCAGTGTCTCAATTTACTTAGTGCGATTAGGTCTTTTAATTATTTCATCAAAATTATTGTACAGACATACAGGGTGTTCCTTAACGACATGCTAATATTTAAGGGAGAGATTTCTGGACCCATTTTAAGAAAAAAATTGTTTTATAAATATATGTCCTAAACGTCTTAACTTTCGAGATAAAGGGTGTTAAAGTTTTCAAAAAAAATCAGTTTTTAATAATGACTTAAACAATTTTGAATGACTTAAACAAATTTGGTATATCTATTCTTTGCAAAAATTTTTTTTCTCTGCCAGTGGCGTCCCTATAGGTCTTTTGAATATTATCATGTATTATGTAGGTACAGAATAACGGTTCGGTTCTTAATCGAGAGACACCCCTATTTGCCAATGGGATTATACACTTCCGCCGCTGTCATGACCAAAATGTTCTCCGAACAGCTGGCCCATTCAGCATATTCTTCAGAGCCCGTGTTAATGGGTAACGTAGAAATTTGAATCTAATGTGAAATTGATCGTTCCTATGGAGGCCTACTTAATAGACCTCCACAAAATGTATTTTCTTGATGGGCTAAAGAAGGCGAGGCGTCGCTGGATCAAATGCATCGAGCTAGAGACTATGTTGCGAAATAACTACTTTTTTCATATCCTGTTCATTCAGCTTTCAAGGATATATTACTTCTGACATGAAATGTAAAACAAGTTTTTTTAATTAATTTTGTTTCTTTACCTCTCTTATTTTTGCCTTTCATCTTTTCTTATTTGTTTTCGTTCTTAATTTTTGCACTGCTTCTGATTTCTTTCATCTTATTTAATCTCCTATTCTTTGAACTTCATTAACAATAACTTTGTCATTGAATATTGTCCTCTGTATTTTAAGAGTTTAAACTAATTTTTTTTTGCAGATATAAATATTTAGATGAAGAGCCACTCTTGTTAATAACTATTTTTGACCTATAAAGTAAAAAAAAAATTTTAGAAGCTCTTGAAAAATGTGTCTTTTAAGTTGAGTTGTATTTATCTAATAAATTCATCAGGCCCGCAAGAGAGGCCATAAACAACTAGATATAAATCCAGACTTGCACAACGGCCCTTTTCTACTATTGTTAGCAGCATTTTAACCCTAAGGCACCCAAAAACATAACAACAGTTAGCAATACTCCGCTATTGTCTGCGAACTACATCATTGTAACTCAGCTCAGTTAAATTCCGCTTCTTTCTCAACTTTTGTTACATTTATAAATAGTATCTATAAGTTAGATACTAATTATCCTAAGCAATCTGTAGGACATTTTTAATTTAATTACTCCTTAATGGGAAAACAAAAATGAGAAAATCTCTTTTCTCTTTTATATTGTTTTCTTTAGCCACTGCTATTTTTCATTAAAAGAATAGGAGTAACAATGAAGGGCTTCGTCTTTGAGACAGCGATGTCTTTAGACAGCTCTTTTGCCCACCGGTAAAAAACCAGCTTATTTCCTTTGATATAGAAAATTAAGGCAGACTTGATATTTAAGAAATGAAAATGTTTAATTAAGTTCAGACCTTCTCTAAAGTAGAAATAAAAAATAATGACAAGACTTATTATATATTTACTATTTATGTATCTATAATATAGACTTATTGATATAATGTTTGGCTTTCTGGGATACCGTTAAAAGATTAACTTATTTGTACAGTTCTTATGACTTACCTCAAATATTTGATTGACTAAAAAAATTAAAGTCATATGAGTCGATCACTTAAGCTTATCACCATTATGATATAGTTAGCCAAACTCAAAAACTCAGAATCAAGGTCCTCATCCAAAACTCTCTTCTACATTACTGATGGTAGCATTAATCTTCAACGAGATAATTTTGCGCTCTACAAATCATCGCATTGTTGCCTAAGAGGCTTTTATATCTAAGACTTAGATGACGAAAATCTGGGTTACGACTCTATGAACTTAAGACTTTTATATGAGCTTGAATGGTTATACCACTAAACAATCAATTTCATCTTCGACGAATTAAGAAACATTTTAACCATGATTGATATTTAGGGCGAGAAATTAAAAGAAAATATAAATATAAAAATTTGGACCATTATTCTCTACGCTCTAATCATAGCTACCGTGAAATGGGGTGAATTTGATTTCGCGGGGCGACTTTAATCACCATATCAAAATATTTTACATTTAAATTTCCCGCGCAAATTAAGTGCCGATTTTTTCCGTTCGGTAAAAAATCGTATTCAGTAATGGTATAGCTAGTGATCCATGTGCATGTTTTTTGTCAGTTAAACGTTTTTTTGGAGTTTGCGGCTCTCAAACATGTAAGTAATATTTAGACAAAAATATAACCTTCCAAAATTTGACTGCTATTTAAAAATACATGCAAATTGTGGATATGTGCATGATATATTTAGTATCCTGAATATCTTGTATTTTTATAACCTCAAAATGAAGTTTGCGGCGTTGCCGGATTTTGTCAAATTTTAAGATTTATTGGATGGGGTCAAATTGATCAGGGAGTATAGTACTCAGAGGGTATAGTACTACTAGTAATAATAATATTTTTGGTTTTAGAATATTGACATAATGCCGAGAGTTTATAAGAGAAAAAAAAGGGCACAAAGGTGCAAAGACTACGGTCCAGAGTCTATAGAAAAAGCGTTAGAAAAGATCATAAATAAAGGGTGGAGTTTACGCAAAGCTGCAAAATGGTTCAAGATTTCTTACGGGACCTTAAATAATGGATATTATTATGGGCGTCATGTTAAAAGTAACGGCGGGCAAACCGTTTTTAGCTCCAATGAAGAGCAATCAATTCTTAAATGTGTTGCTATTTGTGGCGAATGGGAGTTTCCTCTTAATTTAACAGATTTAAGGCATATGGCAAAAAACCTGCTAGATACCCAAGGTCGTTCAGTGGCAAAATTTAAGGACAATTTACCCGGTACCGATTGGGTATTTTCGCTGTTAAAAAGACATAACAATGTAATAACTCAAAGGCTTGCAGCTAATATTAAAAGGGCTCGTGCTGATGTTTCCAGGCAAACATTAACTGAATATTTTGAAAACCTTAAAACAACTTTAAATGGTATTCCGCCGTGCAATGTATATAATTATGATGAAACTAATTTGCTTGACGACCCTGGGCGCAAAAAACTAATATATTCCCGTGGAGTAAAATACCCTGAACGAGTGTGCAATTTTACTAAATCTGCAACCTCAGTGATGATGTGTGGGTCTGCAGCAGGAGTTCTTTTGCCACTATATGTAATTTATCGAGCAGAAAAAATGTGGGCGCAGTGGACTGAACAAGGACCAAAATTAGAACCCTGTTGCATAGATAGATGCTGTGCAGCTGGATCATGATACAACCGAACGTCACATGGGTGGATGGACGCCAAAACTTTTAATGACTGGTTTAAGTCTGCGTTTCTTCCACATACCAAAAGACAGCAAGGGCGAAAAATTCTAATAGGCGATAACTTAGCCTCACATTTCACAGAAGAAGTTATTAGACTGTGTGAAGAACATAATATTGGATTTGTATGCCTGCCAAAGAACGCGACACATTTATGTCAGCCGTTGGACGTAGGGTTTTTCAGACCATTTAAAATGGCCTGGAGAGAAGTCTTGCTAGAATGGAAAAATTTGTATCCGACACATTCATCAATTGACAAAAAGGATTTTCCATATTTGTTGCAAAAAACCTTGGTGACAATGGATAGTAAACTATCCAAAGATAAAATACCTCATGCGGTTCAACGAAATCTTATTTCTTCTTTTGAAGCAAGTGGCATAGTCCCTTTAAATCCAAACCGAGTATTAGACAAGCTGCCTAGAGAAGATTTTATTCAAGACCAAGCGCAGAACGTGTTGGTAAATTACTTACAACAACAGAGATTTTCAAATGCTCCAACAAGACGAAATAAGAAGACAACGAAAGTTGATGTTCAGCCAGAGAAAAGTGTGACAGCTCAAAATGATTCCAACAGTTCAGGCAGCGACGTCGAAGAACCTATAACAAATGATAATTCCGACGATGACATGACCGCCGACGATCTATTTATCCAGTTGCAGGAAAACGAAGAAATTGAATATTTGGAAGTGAGTCAAAGTGAGATCAAAATTGGGACATTTTTATTGGTTAAAGTGTTGGGAGGCATGCGAAGAAGTGTTAGCTATCGTTACATAGCTACAGTTCAAAATTTTAATGAAAACGAATTCGAAGTTCTGGGATTAAAATTTGTCGATGGAAGAAAAACTATTTTTAAAGCACAAGAAGGCGGCGAGTTTTCCATAGAGTTGGCAGATATAATCGCTATTTTGCCAGATCCTGCCGCTGAATGCGTCAAAGGTCAAATCATTTATCAATTCAAAAAAACAGTAGATATTAAGGAGATGTAAATCGCGCTATACGCATTACTGCTTCTATCTATTAATTGAAGATTTGTTTCTTTACTTTTTGAATGTCTTTTATGAGTTTTTGTATTTTTAAACAAGTGTTTTTAGTAAAGTATTAAAAAACTGCAATGTTATTTTTTTATTTTACCTAAAATAACCAATTAGTGGAATTTTATGACTGATCAATTTCCCCCTAAGTGATCAATTTCACCCCAAAACCTAGAATTATCTGTAACTTTTAAACGGATTGATGAACTTAAGCGGGGGCTAAATTGTTCATAATGCATTTTAAGGCATTGCAAGAAGAATACAATTATATGGCACTGATCAAAGTCACTCCCCTTTTGGTATGAAATTGATCACACCTTATTTTGGCATTTTTTTAAACAACTTTAAATTTAGAGCAGATACGATTGCAAAATCCTTTTACGGCATCCATACACAATCATTTATGATTTATTTTAATATCGATACGCAGTTATCAAAAGAATTACAAGAAAATTTACAAACGAAATGATCAATTTAACCCCGTTTCACGGTACTATCGTTTACTTACTATTAACGATGATAAAGAACTTTAGGAGAGAACCTTCAATAACGCTACCACAGGAGCTTCTACAACATCATCATATAACTCAAAAGAAGTTACTGTCTATTTTTTTGGATAAAATTGCTTCTATATAACCCAAATGAGCTATGACCATTGTATACCTCCTTTACAACCTAAATATTTTAGTCATACGCACATAATGACGCCAGTTAATAAGGCAGTATGTTCTCAAAGAGTGAAAGTATTCGCAATAAACAAATCGAAATAATAGAGCCAGGCAGATTACGAATGAAATACATGAACGTACACAATTTGTTCGACAACTCTTCAAGATGAGACAACTAAGTTATCCCTTCATATTCTATTTTCGATTGATCGAAAT
The DNA here is from genome assembly GCF_022605725.1 of Anthonomus grandis grandis. Lineage (NCBI taxonomy): Eukaryota > Metazoa > Arthropoda > Insecta > Coleoptera > Curculionidae > Anthonomus > Anthonomus grandis. The sequence goes on along the minus strand of NC_065552.1, from coordinate 25,555,340 downwards.
ACAATTGATTCGCAAGTCACGCATTTAGATTGATAGAAGATTGAGCAATAGAATAGGTGTAGTTATCAGAGAGGTCGTATTATCAGCATAAAGATCATAACTTAAGACATAACTTCTGAAGAAATATATCATGCTCTACACAATTAAAAGCTCTTGAGAAATCATCAAATTTTACCTTAAAAGCCAGCAAGAAGTCTTTCACTCAAATCTCTAACTGCAGTGTTAGTCGAAATTTTCGCCTAAAGCCATGGTGCTTTGCACTGCTAAACCTGGTACCTTAATAGGTATTCGAAATTTTCTAGAATCAGCACAAGGAATATAGCTTAACGATAGTTTTCGGTATTACTCTTTGAATCTTTATTATGGATTGAGATCTCTTCGATTTTCTAATCCGCGAATACGGCAATTTTGCGGGATGAAAATATTTTCAACCTGAAAATCGATATTATGGAAATATGAGTTGCGACTCTCTGTATGTAAGCTTTTTATGTGAGCGTAGATTAATATCCTATTGAACCTGACAGTCTTAACTTTTACGAACTAAGAAAAATCCAAACTGTGATAGGACAAGAAATTTTTTTAAAATCAGCCATAGATAGGTCGTACAAATCTGAATCATTATCCTCTACTCTTTAATTATAGCTTTTGTCGCCTACTTCCTACTAAAAAAGATAAATAATTTCAGGACATAACCATCACAGAAGAAAAAAGACTCTACATATTGTCGTATGATTTGCCTTTAAGTTAATTTACTGAGGAGGGAAAAGATACAGGTACTAAAAAAAACTATCTTCTATACTGTTGATCGTAGCATTGTTATCTAAAGAGATAATTTAGAGTGAATACTGCGCTTTACTAATCATTTTGTTGTTCAGAATTTAAGCTTTTTACGAGAGCTTGGATTGATATAATGGATTCCAAAAAATGGTCTCCCTAATAAATAAGGAGCCCTCGACGCTAACTTACTTTTAAATCAAAATACGTAGTAGTAAATAGATACTTAATAAATAGTTTATGTAATAATAATAAAAATAAATAGTAGTAAATAAATAAATAAAACAATTAATTGATTTAATTTCTATTAGTATCCAGACAAATTAAAGACATAAGTGCACTTAACCAAAAAACAAAAGTTCACAATGATACCATTAAATAAGGAAACTTTCTTTTACCCCTTAATTTATCTCGACTATCCATCACGTTAACCTTTAGTAATTAAGCACTATTCTTGTTGAAGGAAAACGAGTAAGCAGAACGGGGAAGCACTGTTAAATATTCCCGCAGGGAATTATCTACATTAGGCAGCCCATTGTGTGTTGTTTAGAACTTTGCGTGTATTTTCCATAGCGGTGGAAGCTGTGTCGTCTTCCATTGGCGTGTATATCATTTATGATAAGATTTAGGTATTTCAGAGATTAATTAATTATAGTCTATGGTATTAAATGAATACGAGAATTTAGGAAATTTAATTTCTAAACGATTTGGTAAGATGAAAGCTATTAAATCGTTCCATCAAATTTAAGAAATGACATTAATTCAAAGCTAAATGCTGATAAAACCAGAGTCAAAATATAAATAAAATTAGTATTTTATTTATTAGTATTAGTATTTCCGGACTAATTCCAAGTAGTAGTAGTAACTTGGGGAGGCAAAAGTTTAGCAGGTAACACCGTTTCTGCGAACTTCAGTAACGCTGTCGTCAGGCCCGGATTTACAAAAAATGCCGCCCTGGGCACTATGAAAAATGCCGCCCTTTTTTTTGAGGTGATTTTAGCTTGCGAAGTTAGGGTAGGTAAAATCGTACGTATGCTGAGTTGTGTTATTTGTTGCTGGTCAACTGATTTATTTTGTACATTTACGTTTATATCACAGATGTACATATTATTGTGTTTTCTGTTAAACAGGAATAGCAAAATAAACAGTAAAAAGTGACAAGATTATTTGTGGCCTGTGAATTGTGCCTTATCAATAACGATCTAGAAGTTGCAAATTCTATTCAAGTTTCTACAGATAAAAATACTTGTATGTAAAAAAACTTCTATTTGATCGTTCGATCTATCTCTTGCTTCATACGATCTAAAATAAGCTGAATGAATAATTTTTTTATTCCATCTTTTATTTACACTTTTAAGAGTCAAGCGTTCCTTTTTTAACCTAAGTTAACTTTGAGAAAAAACTAACATAACTTTTGAAGAACTTGAAAAAAGAACTCACAAATCTGTAACACTACTTATATAATAATGTGCCGTACTACTGTAGTTAAAAGAAAACTCTGTATCTGACCTCTATGGTAATACAACATCCTAGCTTATCATTCTTTTTTTTTAAAGTGTTTATATATGTTTTATTGTCCTGACGAGTGTGAATGCTAGATCAATTTGAATATTAGATTGCATATTATCTAAAACTATCATATTGAAATACTAGTAAAATCCTTATTTTATAAACTAATTTGTATCTAATTAAAAAATTTGCTTTCGTGTTACTATCAATATGAATTTTCATTCAGAAGCAAAAATAGATATTTGAGTCAAAAAATGTCAAAAAGATGTTGCCAGTTGTTATTTTACTTTTTAAAGTATTTATCAGGCCTTCGATTTACTTCATTAAAGCAAATTTTACTCTTAATATTTGACATGTAAATATTCTCCATTTATAAGAATAACCGTTGAAAATATTTTCTTTTCTTTCTTGAGATTTGCCGCCCCTCAAAATTCTGCCACCCTGGGCACTTGCCATGACTGCTCCTAGTGTAAATCCAGGACTGCCTGTCGTCACTACTGATCGTCCACTATAACCCTACCCAGGTGACCTGACCTCGTAATGAAAGATGAAATGCTCTGCAGGGTTTTTTTAGTCCAGGATATTGACTTCCTCTCGTGACATGTGTAGAAATCCCATAGCACCCTAGTTAGTAGCATTTCATCAGCTTATCGGCATCTGGTCCAGTTTTCCTGAGTTTGTTCCCATGATCAGTTATTGAGTATATCAGAAATTTACCTTGGGCTCAGACTGATGCCGTTTGGTTAGTACTCCACTTTACTGTTTCCTAAAACTCCACTGGGGACAAATGTTTTTTTGCTCAACTTGTTTAGAGCATTCTTGCATTTTTGTATTAGTTTTAAAATGGTTCTGTACACTTAATTGGCTTTTAAGGCAGCCTGTCTATCCGATTAAATTATAGTGTTCTTCTCTGGTCCTCTTTTAACTTTGGCCTTACGGCTAGCTCTAGACTAAGGACACTTCTGTCTAGAAGACTCTTGTGTAACTTCACAGCAAAAAGGTCTCTCCTCGATTAGTATAGTTTGAGTATACTTCGGATTCTTACCCATTCTGAAGCGCGTATCCTAAATTTGCAAGTTCTTACGAGGTTAAGCCAAAATATTTGGCTACTCTTCCTTTTGTATTATATCAGACTGACACCAGAATGAAGAAGACCACCTGCGCGCTATGGGCCTGCAGGCGGGCTTTCGGCAATACCTGGGGTCTGTCTCCTAAGATCCTCCACTAGATCTACTTGCACATTGTGAGACCTCTTCTCACATACGGAGCTAGCGTTTAGAGGCCATGTACGGAGAAAGCGAAAATTTGTGCTCAACTGGACAGAGTCCAACGTCTTGCATGTCTCAGCATAACGGGTTCCATGCGGACGGCGCGGTGCCAACTAGAGCGCTTGAGACTCTGCTGAGCCTTCCGCCTCTGGACCTCGTTATGCAATTCGAGGCAATGAGGAGTGCGTACAGGCTATACGTCCTCGGTGAACTACCTGCTGGTGAGACCGGTCACGCAAAATTTGGTCGCGGGCCATACAGGAATGTCCTCTCCTTCTGATGAGCAGTGACTGCATGGCTCCAGTGACTGTGGACTGCCAGGGATTCGTGATGCACATTGCAGGCAGAGAGGAGTGGCAGCATTCCAACAGACCTGCATTGCTAAATAGGAGGACCATCTGGTACACAGATGGTTCCAAAATGAATAACAGAGCTGGATCAGGGCTTTGTAGTGGGATCCCACATACCAGTAGGGCATACTCGCTGGGGGAGCACGCCACTGTCTTCCAGACCGAAGTATTCGCTGTATTAAAATGCGGACAGAAAATCCTAGGCTGCGGCCACCGCAATCAGTCGTATCAATATGCTCGGACAGCAGAGCTGCCATTAAGGCTATCACGCAAAGGTAAGCTCCAAGCTTGTACTAGAGTGCATAAAAGTCCTGAAAAAACTGGTGCAGGTTGGCTGCAGGGTCCAGTTCGTCTGGATACCTGGCCACGCAGGTCATGCAGGTAATGAGGAAGCGGACTCTCTTGCCAGACTGGGATCCACGAATGTGCCGATGGGGCCGGAACCCATAGTTGGTATCGCCAAATGCGTTGCGGTCGCGTCAATGAAGGGTCTGCTGGACAAGTGGACCCACCGAAGATGGACTGAATTCCCTAGTATGAGACAGGCCAAAGCGCACATAGGTGGGCCTTCTGCCTGTCTCACCAAAAATCTACTACGCCTAAAAAGACGCGAAATTCGGCTAGTGACAGGTCTTTTAACCAGTCACTGGCACTTAAGAAGCCATCTCCATACTATCAGTATTGCGGACAACCCGGAATGCCGATGGTGTTGTGAGGAAGATGAAACCGTTGACCATGTAGTCAGGGAGTGCCCAGCACTCACGCGCGTCAGGTTCAAATACTTGGGTAACACTTTCAGTGTACCGAGTGACTTTAAGTCCTTCAGACCAGAGAGCCTTATCGGTTTCTCTAAGGCCGTTGGGCTCTGGTAACCCCCGGTGGGGCATGACGGGTCCATCAGGAGACCTATATGCACAACTGCCTTGGCAGCCCACTGTTTCGACAATTCACTGTAAGAGACACTTAGCAATACAGTGTTGATTTGCTTTGTATTTAGAGATTCACTAACAAAATAAATAAAAGAACAAATAGATCAAAACAGCTTTGCATTACTCAATAAACTGATCACTGTCACATCTAGATGATGATTTAAAGTTGGAAATCAATTAAAAGATTAAAAGCTAGCTAACAAAGGTCTATCTTCTGAGTAGCAGCTATGGCCATCTCTCTGAATTTCAGCTCTCTCCATGCATCCCTTTAAGGATAATTGTATCTAGCTGGGTGGTGAGCTTCTAACTCCATATAATTCTAGTTTTTTTTATTAAAACGTCATGATTTAGATTTTATGCTTATCATCTATATTCACATTTCAAAATGAAATACCGCACTGTTTCTAGACCTGCCTGTTACAAAGCTCTGTTGCCTCTTACTAATTTATTTAAATTTATGAAAAAAAACCTTGGTAAACATATACCTTCTCAAATATTTTTGAAAAAGATGACTAGTCTATAAGACTCAGGCCGAGTTGGGTCTCCTTTTTTAAAAGGGCTTGACCACAGCTAATTTAGGATTTGTTGAAAAAATACCTTCTTTAAAAGAATTATTTATCATACTTACAGACCTTTTGACTAGCCAAGTCAAACTCATCAAATCATAATTAGTAGACTTTAATTGAAGAAAGTGCTATATTTAATAAGACAAAAATATCAGCTTCAAGCATTATTAAATTTACTATAATAGATGTATAAGTGTTTATACATCCATTATAAAGAATGCATATGCATTGAACACTAAAACTTCAAATAATAAAGTGCATAGTCTTTCTAGTATTAAAAATTTGTTTGATGCATACCGTCATGTTGCCCATAATCTATATCATATTCTATATCTAAGTACGATTATAAGATTGAATACATAGCCCTAAACCCATTTCTGAACTTGTACAATAGTATCCCGTGATCCACATAATCGAAAGCCTTGAATAGATCATAAAGTACTACTGCCGAAGCCGCCACGTAACTCAAATATTGAACACACACTGTCGAAAAACTTAAAGATGGTAATATTAGTTTCCTTAAGTTTCCTTGCGTTTAAAGTTAAATTTTAGTCTAGTACTAATTAAGCCAGGAGTTATTTCTACAGATTATTAAAGCACAAACAGGCAAAAACAGCAGCAATCTTAAAAAAATACTATTAAGTTTCATTACTTGTCTCCCTAACTTCTTGAAAGGGAAAGGAGCTTATAAATAAATAAATATGCCTTTATATTACGAAAATAAAAAATTGCAATAACAATTATAAATGCGGCGAGATCTAGCCTATGGCTACGCTATCTAATAGCACACTTATCGCGCAGTATTTCAAAATAATATATATATAAGTTCAAACTATAAATTAGTAACTAGAATTAAGCTTATAAAACAAAACGATCCTACACAGACATAATCATATCATACATTTAATCAAGTAAAATAGTTAACCAAAAAGAAAAAAAAAAACAGTTTCGCAGCTTTTTTGAAGGAAGCGAGTGAGTGCTTATACTTCAGATCATAAGGCAACGCATTATAGATTTTAACACCGGTATAGCTAAATGAGGCTTGAAATTTGGTAGTTCTATGCTTTAAGACACAAAAATTTTTAGAATGACGCATATCACGACCATAAATGCTACTGCAGCTTACCAGCTTCTCATACAAGTACCTGGGGACTCACTGTGGACAGTTTTATAAATGAGACTAGCCATATAAAGTTTGAATCGTTCTTCCAGCCTTAGCCATTAAGATTCGATAGACAATGGTGTAACATGGTCATATTTTTGCTTACAATAACTAAATTTTAGGCAAGCATTTTGCATTTTTTGCAAGCTATATTTATCTCTTTGAGCAAGGGCTGGCCAGAATAAAACGCTTCCATAACTGATCACTGAGAGGACTAATGATTGAGTTAACTTTAGCTTAATGTTGATAAAATATCTTTAGACATGTTTAAGACTTTTACTTTATAATAAGCTTTTTGTAAAATATTAGAAATATGATATTCAAAATTAAGTTTATTATCGATAAGTTTTTTTCGCAGCTAGTCGGCTCAAGATTAATTAAAATTAACTCCCTGGATGGAGACATTCACGCTCAAATCATTTCACACAGAAATCCCAAAAACCAATAGTTTTGACTTAGCAGCATTAAGACCCAGCTTATGGAAACTAGACACCTGCACAATAGTATCAAGATCAGAATTTATGTTCCCTCTCGCGATATTAATTTGATTAATTGAAAATGAGTGATAAAGTTAAACATCCTCCGCGTATTGATGCTACACCAAAATACTACCCTGCGAAACTCCCTCGCCAATAACTTGTGCGCTCGTACTCTTTGCACTCTATTAGCCAAATAATCACAAAGAAGATACAAAGCTTAGTCGTGTAGGCCAAAATATTTTAATTTGGCAAGCAAAATAGAATGATCAAGAGTATCAAATGCTTTACTATAATCTAACAGCACCATTGCAGTAGCTTTTTTATTATCCATAGCGCGAAGAATATCATCGCATACATGCAATGGTGCAGTTTCCGTACCATGCCGGGATCTGAACGCAGACTGGGTATCTGGAATAATTTTATTATTAATAAAAACGTTTTTAAATGTTAGTGCATGGCTTTTTCTAGTATTTTGGAAAGGGTAGGTAGGATGCTTATAGGACGGTAACGTGAGAGTATAACGTAATAGGTCACAAAAATATCTATTTTATAAATACACCTAGACTTTACAGTTTTATAATGAAAGAACATATCTAAAACCGATAATAAATAACGGATTTAATTGTTCCATAACATCTTCAAAAAAAATATATGTTCACATGTATACACCTACAGAACATAGAGAAAGAAATGAAGGTTACAGATTTTTGCAAACCCTCAGTTCATGATTGTTGTTTCTTAGTTTTAAACATTTTTAAGAAGAATTGATTCATTCTGTAATACACTATATTATCAAATTTTATAAGTATATAGGATTAAGACTATTATTTCCATCACTATTGACCAAACCATCAGTTTTTTGTAGAATGAAGAAAACGCCAGAATAACTAAACCTAAAACACTATATTATTATATTACTCCCGAGACCATACAATATCAGAAAGGTTATAATCGTTTAACATCAATAGCCTTTCACAGACATTATACACATTATTAATTATTGATGCAACTAAACTAATAGATGCAGGGATATACACATCGGGTTAATTTTCTTCAAAATTCTTTCTTGGTTGCTGAAATGCGCACGCATTAACATGCAACACAAACTTCTAAGCGTTAACTTAAAGATAAAACGACAATGCTACACCAATTCCCCATGGGTAATACGATGGCAATGTTTCCGTTTAATTTGGAATAGAAGAAAATTGTCATTCTCATTTTAACTTATGACTGTTATTTAAAGTTAATACATTGGTTGCCGTAATCAAAATCTTTATTTGGTCGGTCCTGTATAAACATCCAATGCAATATGGTTTATACCTAATTGATATTGAGATTTCGACTTCATCTAAAGTATTTTTACTAACAAGCATTTTGACTTGGTGCTATGTACTGTCAAGAGTACGGTATGAAAATAAATAATTTACAAAGTCGTAATCATGTTAGGTTATCGTGTTTTGCCTGTTCAAAAAATAATTAAATAGATAGTTTAATAAGATAATATAACTATATTTATAATTTAGTAATAAAATGAAAATAATAAATTATTTTATTCATGTATTTTTAAAATGCAGTATTTAAGCCATAAAATATGTTGATTTATTAAAATTTTGTAGAGAATTATAATAATATTTTAAAATAAAATAATGCCCATAACGAAATTGCGATTTAGTAGATCAAACATACATGCAAATGGTTAAAATGAATTTACAATATGGCAACAAAATTAAAATTTAAACAGCGTTTCAGTCTATAACAAACATTTATAATTAAGGTGTATTCATTAGAACATACAAAAGTCAAAATATAATTGGGAATAAAATATTTGTCACTAATCGGAAAATATTTATGGCATATAAATTTTTGCAGTGACATTTATTATTTTTTAGACCAATGGAAAATGAGAATGAAAGTTAAATATTTTTCCTGATGTGTTTTTTCTAATATATAAATACCTGAAGAACCGTTTTTGTACTTAACCATAACCGTAAACTCTAAGGTCATTAACAATAATCCTCAATAAGCCATCCTCCAAATACTAGCGCACATTTAAAGTAATTCAATTTTTAAGCTAATCTTAGATGACCTTGCAGCTCAATAAGTCAATCTTATTTTTTAACCAAGTAAAGAACGCATCACATGACTAGTTTTGCATTGATCTTCATTTATGAGAATTTGCATTATTAGCGTATAAACTACTGACCAAATAAATCCCTCTCAATACAGTAAAAGCTTTTTATTCGCGGGGTGTACGTTCCGGAAATATGCCGCGAATAAAGAAACCGTAAATATGGAATGGTAATTTTTATGGGATTATAGGGGATACGTTCCTAGGTGATAAAATAACAAACAAGTACATACATACATATACATATAAAAAATTAATTTAATTAAAGTTTTTTGACCATATTGATTAATTATTAACTTTAGGCTTAGGCAATGACTTTAAGAATTTTTTGTAATTTTTTCTTGCTTGACATTTCTTAAAAGGCATTAGCAATTTGCATCTTAAAAATAAGACTTCCATAGATGGATCAATTTTCATAAAAAAATCACAAAGTTCATTTACCATTCTTAGACTCTCGCTAAGATTTTTTGAATTAAATGTTACGTTTCCAGTGCTTGTTGAAGCCTCTTCTTCAATAGACTGTGAATTTAACATTTCCCCCAAGTCCGTTTCAGTCAAATCTTCATCTTGCGATTCAAGCAACGTCTGAATGTCACTTGATTCTATTTGTTCGAACCCATCTCGTCCTATTTCATTCGCAATTTTGGCTGTTTGCAGTCAAAGTTTGAATTTGCACAGATTCTTCGTCATTTTTTGCAGTCAGAGTAGACCACAATTTTTTCCAGCATGATTTCAATGTGTATGGCTTCTGTTCTTCCAATGATTCTTTTATGTTTACAATGCCTTTTGCTACGTCAAATTTCCTCCAGCGTTCCATAACATTCATATTAGGATCACATTCCATATTAGCCAATATGATTTTAAAATTTCGTCTAATGTAATGAATCTTCAAGGCCTTGATTATTCCTTGATTGATCGGTTGGAGCAAGCCATTTGCGAGGATGACCTGGTGCATTGTCTAAAACTGAAACTGCTTTAAAGTCTAAATTCTTTTTTTTAAATAAGTTTCATCTTCAGAAACAAAATAATTTCGAAACTAGGCACAAAAAATAGCGCTTGTAACACTTGCTTTCTTATTAGCACGCCAACATACTGGTAGGTCGTCTTTGTTTTGATTTTTTAAAGCACGAGGATTTACCAATCTGTAAAGCATCAGTGGTTTAATGAGACAATCACCAAGATGTATTAGAACATAGCAACAGTGTAACTCTATCCTTTGCTGCCTTAAATCCAGGGGCAGATTTTTCGCTTTTAGAAATAAATGTCTTGTTTGGCATTCTCTTCCAAAACAGTGCAGTTTCATCTGCATACTTGTTCAGGTTTATATCCTTAATCAGTAAAAGCACCAGGTTTGCAAATTCTTCTGGATATGCTTCTGCTGCAGCAATGTCTGCAGATCCAGCTTTGCCAACGATTTTAATGCTATGGAGTGATTGTCTCACTTTAAATTTATTGAACCAACCTTCTAATTCTTGAAATCTTCCAACTATACATTCACCACCTGCCTTCTCCCGAATTATTGGACCACTCAGAGGCACCCTTTTTTTGGTTGCGGTCTTCAATCCATAATGACAGCGCCACTTCCATTTTTACTATCGCTGGATCACGAACAACTTTCGTTGACAGTGAAGTTGAAGCTACATACGACCTTATTTTATCTTCGGATTTTTTTATCGATCGTACAGTTGATTCGTTGACATTGAATGAGTGTGATATCGATGCAAACGACTCTCCAAGGAGTAAACGATCAAGCATTTTTATTTTCACTTTAAGCGGTAGCATAGATTATTTTCGCGTTAAAACGTCGTTTTTTAATTTTTTTCGTCGACAATATAAATTAGGAAGACAGTGGTAGACACGGGTTACTCGGTCACAATTTTTGTAAGGAATTAAATAACCAATAGAAAAATGAATCGTTAAAACAAGCGAAGCGACTCTTATAGCGAGACCACCCTAAAAAATATGTTTACATTTTATTTATATTCTCAGAAACGTCGACGCGAAGGCGTCCCAAAGGAACCAATACGGCGGCAATATCATTTAAAAATATTCATACTTTGGGTATAGTTGTAATAAGGTCAATTTTACTGTTTTATTAGTTCATTTGACGATGCGTTTACAAAGGATATTTCGTTGAATCATTTTTATCAATATATATGTACCGACGTACTGATTCGATCCGCGAATATAGGAATAGGCTCGCATTTTTTTAATGCGCGAATAGTGAAAACGCGAATGAAGGAACCGCAAATAAAGAGCTCTTACTGTACAAATACATGCGAGTGAACTTTTCAAATACTAAGTGCCGGCACCCCATCAAACCCAATAACTCTCTGGAGGTGAACCTGGAACAACTAACTTTAGACTGAACACAAGCAGAAGTGACACCCAGGTAGGTCACATTTTTTATGAGGTTGTCTTAAATGCCGTTTTGCAATTATACCACATTCATTAAAACAAAAAATATGGTTAACTTTTTTTTATTTTTCCTACACAATCAATCATCTCAGTTCCAGCCTGGCAAACTTGGCTCTCAAATCTTAAATTCCCATCAATGAAATAGATAATAATTCTTACTATATAGCGAGCCCTGTTCATTAAACAGAAGATCTTGCACTTTCACATGTTCTCAATCATAATTATATTTTTTCTTAAAAGATATTTTTTTAATAACAATGAAGATAATTTAATGACATTTACACCACTTTTCAACATTGCGAATGGCCTCTACAATAAAAGATTTACCTATTTTTTGTTCCTTGTTATGCCACAAAATGGTAGTATCATCGGCAAACTGAACCACTTGCTTATAAAGTTGACTTCCACATGCAACCAGATAGGTGGGACTGTAACTAACCAATAACGTTAAAGCTGCATCTCTAAATTCTTTATCAATCAAGATCATTTACATTCAAGACTAATTCAGCCATGTAGGTTACGAGAAACCAGGTTCAGTATATTCGTCGCAGTGATGTAACTATTGCAAAAAGTGAAAATTTGTGTACGTTCTATTTATTAAGGAATAACCCAACAGCACCACTGTTTATCAATAAGATTTTTTTCAAGACGTTTTTGTTAAGCTTATGTATACAATTTTAAGTTTATAAAGCATCATTAATTGGTATATCTTAAAAGCTGATACCATATGTGTAGCCCATAAATTCTCATAAAGCAGCTAGCAGTCTCTTAGCTTTAAGATTTTTTCCGACATTCCTTTTTGATAATGTATATAAAATATTTATGTAGGCACTTTCGAAAATCGACTGATTATATAAACTGATAAAAAGTGACAGTTACTATCACCAAAATGTGTAAGTCAAGTTGCAAGTTGTAGTTAGCCCTATTCCTAATTACTCCTTAAACTCTAATATCGGCTTCTTCTCCAGATTTTAATGACCAATTGCAGTTCCAACAGTTCTAGTACACAATACTGTTAACTCGTTGGGAGAAATGTAGTTTGAGAGTTGAGTCACGAGTCGTAATCGCAGTGAAATAGAAAAGTTGCTCATGAGTTACTCCTTTTTCCCATAACTGCTTAAAATCTGATATGGGTCTCTCTTTAGATTCTTTGTGACCACCTATAGATTCAAAAGTTGTAGTACACGGTAGAATTGAGTCATTGTCAAATAAATCTAGTGTAAGAGTCGAGTTTCGAGTTATGGTCGAAGTGACAAGTTACTTTACCCCTAAAATAAATCTCACTGCGGACTCTTAATGACAAATTGCTCCAAGAGTGGTAGTACAAAGTCGAGTTGAGTCGCTACCGGAGAAAGTATGTGAGCTAAGTGGCGAGTATTATAGTCACCGCTGAAGTAAGAAATTGGTCGCAAAGTTTTCCCTATTTCCCCATATATCTAAAATAGGTGTCTGTCTCTTTTTGTACTCCTAGTAACCTAGTAAAGATCCATAAATGCTCTTTTATTGTGAACTTAGTTGAAATTTTACAAACATACAGTTGCGAGTTCGGACGTCTTTTGTTGATGCTTGTCATTAGACTATAAGTTGTATTGCTACTAGTTGTAAAAGCAAGTGAAGTTACTTACGACATATTTTGTATGGCTATCTATTAGCTTCAAGGTAATTTTCATTGAGAAGTAGTTTTCTTTAATCCGTTATTAAACCTGATACCTATTTGGCTTAGCGTTATGTGATCAGTCTATATATAATTTTATTGAGCTTAATGCCTGTTTTTTACGTTTTTGAATTTAAGGCATTGATGTATCTTGATTTGGTGCTGCTGTGTGGCAAGTGCTCAAGAAGTGACTAGGCAATTATGATACCGTCGTAATTTTTTTTGTTTTTCTGGTTATATCTAGTTTTGTTCATGGAGGGTTTTTCAAGTTTAAGCCAATGAATCTACTTTTTTAATAGTTTATTTTTTATTTTTAATTATTTCTTTAGTAATATTAAGTTTTTACTTTTCAGACTATTGGTTGAATCATAAACAACTATTGGAAATTTATAATGTAGCGTACAAGTTTGCTTCATTTAATATATTATTTGGTTTGCCCCCACGTAAGCTGAATCACAGCTTGAAGATAAAGTGAACTAATAGACTACTGCTCTCCATTGGCACAATCGTTATGTTTTTCTCTATTTGGAGCAGAAGCAACTTTTATTAAAATTCTGCAAAAAAAATATACGAGGTCTGGCTATTAAATAACGAAACTGCGTGCCTAGAAGGCGCCCTAGATGGGTGGGGAAAAAACGAGTAGTGCGTTGGGTATCTAGATATCTTGTCTATGCACGTACCAAAACACGTTTTCGTCACTATTATAGTATTCGTGCAGTAGCGGTTTGAAACGAACGTGTTTTTTTCTCGTGCCGAAAACCCCGTGTGACGAAAAACAAGAGCAACGCATCAATCTTAAATTTCTCGATAAATTGAAAAAAACTCCGACTGAGTGCCATAAATTGTTGCAAGGGGCCTATGGGGAAAATTCTCTCTCTCGTGCGCATGTTTTTGAGTGGTGTAAGAGCTTTAGTGAGGGCCGAGAGAGCACTGAAGATGACCAGCGCTCAATTCGTCCTGTCACTGTTTTAACTCCGGAAACAGTGACCAAAATCAACCAAATTGTGCGTGCAAATCGTCGAATGAGCATCCAGATGATTGCTGAGGCTGTAAACGCCGATAAAGAAACGGTTAGAAAAATTTTACACGGGGAATTACACATGACAAAAGTCATGTGTTGATGCGAAGTTGGTGCCAAAAAACCTGACTCCTGACCAAAAGCTGTTGCGTCAACAGGTCTGCTCAGATTTCCTTGAAAGGTTAGAAAAAGATCCCGGACTGATGAAAAACATTATTACTTGCGACGAAACGTGGATCTTTCAATACGATGTTGAAACCAAGCGGCAATTGATGCATTGGAAGACGCCTGAATCGCCCAGAATAAAAAAAGCAAGGATGTCCAAATCAAAATTCAAGGCAATGTTGATCGTTTTTTTCGACATTAATGGTATCGTGATGACTGAATGGGTTCTAGAGGGTCAGACTGTCAACCAGACTTACTATTTATCAGTTTTGGCAAACCTGCGAGAACGAGTTCGTAAGACGGCCCGAGTTGTGGAAAAACAACTCGTGGATTTTGCACCAGGACAACGCACCTGCCCATAACGCGCTATCTGTGAAGCAGTATTTGGCCGGTAAGCGTACTCCAGTGCTCGAACACGCGCATCATTCGCCAGATTTGACTCCAGATAAAATCTGCTTTGAATGGGACCAGATTTGAGTCGATAGAAGCGGTAAAGCAAAAAACGGCAGAGCTCCTAAAGGCCCTCACCAAAGAAGACTTCCAGCACTGCTTCGATCAATGGAAAAAACGTATGGAAAGATGTGTGGCGAAAGGAGGGGAGTATATTGAAGGGGAGCATTCGAATGTATAATAATTTTTATAATAAAACGCTTTTTCGTAACCATCCTCGTTATTTAATAGCCAGACCTCGTATATTTTTGTTTCATTTTATTTTTGCAGGCCGAATTAAATATTAACTAGAAAACAATATATTGAACGTCGAGCCAGGAAACAACAAAATCAAAGGAACAATTTTTAAGCATGGAACGCAAGCGAAAAAAAAAACAATAATTAGAAACATGAAACGTAGACATTTGCACGGTGTAAATCCTAATTAAGTTTAAAGTTTTCGAGGCTGGAGAGTTTAATCTTTTAGGGTCGCAATTAAAAACTAAAAGTTTACGCTTGTTTAAGTACCAACTTTACACAAGGCACGGCGTTTCACTAAAATAACGTTTACGCGACGAAATGGAAATAAATGATGGACCAGACATTACGGCTCGTTTATTTTACACTAACGATATTTTAAACCGTTTCTATGTTAATGTCTTTAACTTAAAGTCCCAGGCGTGGAAATTGTTTGCTTGAATTGAATGTTTTATATAGAAATTCTTGGCACCTAGAGATACTTGTCTTATTATCAATTAAATTACTCAAAACTCAAGACAGCAATTTGTACCAAAAATGTGCCTCTCAACCTGTTCATAAAAAAAACCTTGGAAAATTGCATTTATTGCCAGCTTTATTATAGAATTATAGAATTGAGATATGCTCCCCAAGGAAGTAGGATCTGTCATTCATTCTGAAGCTATCTGTGTATCAAAGGTCTTCTTGTCAAAATGGCGTTTACAACTATAACTTCGGATATAAAGCTTCAGCCTTCAATATCAAATTTTGATGAAGTGTATATCGTTTGACCGCCTTGACGTAACAAACGACGAAGAAAGCGACAACGATAAATCCTACCATTTACACTGGAATGTCAATGTTAACATTCTCATTTAGTATTTCGAAAGAGAAAGTGAGAAGATCAAATTTAAACCTCAAAACCAACACTGAAGTAGATTGATAGATTAATAAAATACATAATATTTCTATATAATACATATACATATATATCTAAAATAATATATCTTCACATTGAGATATGTCTTACCCCAAATATATAATACCATATGGGATAAATGGAGAAGACAATTTCAGGATCAAAGGAAGGTAAAAGAAGTCGAATACTCACAAGCTAACGTCTAAAGGAATCATGGCTTAATAAAGCACAGATTAAAAGAGGTAACAAATATATTCATAGGATGAGATCAAACCATTGCTTCACGCCTTCACTCCTAAATGGAATCAGACTGAAGAATGACAACCTGCGGAGAAAGAACACACAGTTCCCTTCCATTATCAATATCCATTCATGACGCACCACTTAGTACATAAAACCTTAAACATCATTCTATAAAATACCTGTTTGAGAGTTATCGGATAAGATTCTAAAGGTAAAGAAGTCCATAAAAAGAAATCTTAAGTAACAAACCATAAAGAGAAAGCAATAGTTACAAGTTCAACATAAGCTACAAAAAAACTAAAAGGGCAAGAATTAAAAAGAGGGAAAAACTCCATTGCAGTACAACTTACAGCGAGAGGTACTGTACACGGACATATTTTTTATTGCGAGGACTGTAAAGCGTAGTTGCCAATGTATAAACTGACCTGTGAGAGTCTTGAAAGAAGGAATGCCGAATGTAAGAAGAGGGACAACCTTATATTAAAGCTACAAGAACAATTAGAGGACAACGAAATGTCTACACAAGTGGAATTCGATAAACTGACTACGAAACTTAAGGAGAAGACTGATGATATTACCCGGTTAAAACGACATCAGTTGATTTTGAAGGCATGGTATCAGATGCTCAAATAAACGACATCATTAAATTGGAAGAACAAAAGCAAGAAATAAAAAGTTGAAATTGCGAAACTGAATCGCGAAATACTAAATCTCATCTCTAAAAATGAAGAACTTTTAACCCAACTCAAGAACCTGCAAGACAAAGAAGCAACTACGACTCGTGAGCTAAATGACTTGAAGGAACTGAAAACTAATTTTCTGACAACCATTGAATGTCTAACTGCGGAGAATGAATCCTACATAAAGAATTTGAAAAAAGCAAACATGAAGCTGATAGAGCAAAGAGAAATTACAGACCAACCATATAACTCATCGGCACGACCGACTCCAAACTCCAGAAATTCAGAGACAGTAAGGAAGTCACTCATTATAGGAGACTCAAACGTCAAAGGTTTGGCGTTTTACCTAAAAAGTATATATGGATCTAAAACAGATGTTACCTGTCAGAGACTTCGTAAACCATTATTGAAAGGATTGTCTCGACTTGCATCTTACTTTCAAAGAGTTTTACGAAAAACGACTTTGTTATTGTCTACTGTGGATCTGCAAATGCCATGAAGGGTAAATCAATTAAGACTGAAAGCATACAATCTCAGCTGGATTGTCGCAGAAATACGAACCTTATACTGATTGAGTCATCCTACTACTACAAAAAACCTGTACTCAACAGTTTTATAAGAGAGCAAAACCAAATGTTAAGATCATTTATAACGCAAAATGGTCCTAGAGAGTTAATTCACCTCAACCTGACAAAAAGAAATGGGATTATAGATTTCTCAGTAAAACATAACATTATGTATAAGGTATTGAATGACGAGTTCCTGTCGACTAGCAATCTATGTTTACTACCCGAACCGAATAACCTTTTAGTTGAACTGACCAATTGCGGCGCTACTTCCATGACGGATGATTCGACAATTTTTTATCGGACCCCAAATCATCGAATGAACATGTGACATCAACCTTAATCACAAACAATACCGCCTCTAGAAATTCATCTACATGTTACTATCAAAATGTTTGCGGTCTACGCACCAAAGTTCTGGAAGTTTCTGTGGCTGTGAAAGCAGCAGACTACGATTGTATAGCTTTTACTGAGACCTGGCTTAATGATCAAATCTCAAGCTCTGAACTATTTGATACCGACAAATACATGGTGTTTAGAAGAGATAGAAACTATGAAACCCTCAATTGTGAACGAGGTGGTGGCGTCCTTCTCGCAGTTAATTCTTGCTACTCTACAAATGTCTTCGAGGATCTCTGGGTGCACTGTTCGAGTCGTGGTGGTAATTTACTAATTGATGTCGTCTATTTTCCACCTCAATCTGGTTTTGATGCCTATAAGATCTTCTATGCGACTGCCGAAAAAGTTCGGCGAAACAATCGAAATCCCAATATTATAAGATTTAGAGACTTCAATTTACCCAATATACCATGGGAAATTGACAACAAAAATATGGTTCCGAAGAACTTAAACTCTGTAGAGGATGAGCTGCTCTTAAAAACAACTTTATATTTGGAAATGATTCAGGTCAACTTTATTAAGAACCATATGGGTAAACTTTTGGATCTGATGTTTACAGTCACCCCCCACATCAAGGTTTTTCTTGTCGATCAAGCATTATGTAGGCTTGATTGCTATCATCCAGCTTTGGAAATGTAGGTTATCATGGCAAATATTCTTACATGTAAAAATAGAGCTAAGACCAAAATTCATTTATTTGAGTGTGCAAATTATCAGGAAGTTACTCAATATTTTGCTTCAGTCCGTTGGGATCAAGTGTTTCATCGTAATACTATTCATGAAATGGTGGATGAATTTTATAAGTATATAACATTTGTTGTTGATAAGTTTGTGCCCAGCAAGACTATTGAGCACGGAAAGTTTCCATTATGGTACAGTCTAGAACTGAAAAACAAAATTGCTTATAAGAACAGGATTCATAGAAAATATAAAAGGTCAGGTCTACAAGGGGACTACGATAATTATTCTGCGGTTAGATAAGAGATAAAGTACCTCATGGATTTGTGTTACCTTCTCTTTGTCACTAATACAGAACAAATGATACGAGATAATATGAGGTATTTTTGGTTCTATGTTAACAATCTGCGTAAAGATAAGGGAATACCAAAATCTATGGAATACAATGGGATGACTATGGAGACTCCCAAGGAAGTATCTAAGGCTTTTGCTGACTATTTTGAATCCTGCTATTCAGATTTTTCAAACAAATTCATTACATCTGTTCCAGAAAATCTGGTGTCTGTTCTATCACATCATATTTTTACCAATGAGGAAATATTGGACAAACTTAACTCATTGGATGCCAATAAAAGATCAGGACCTGATGGAATCTCACCAGTGTTTATCAAAAACTGTTCAGAGGTCATTTGATACATCTTCATTTCCCACGTATTGGAAGCTGTCAGTTCAGTTTCCTATTTTTAAAAGTGGACGCAAAACTGAGATTGGAAATTATAGCTATTGCTTTCAGTTTTCTCCAAAATATTTAAATCAATTTTGACTGATGAAATATTTAACACCTTCAAATCCTATATTTCTCCGAAACAACATGGCTTTTACAAAAGTAGATCAACGGCGACAAACCTAGCGGACTTTCAGGATTTTTTAAGTGAAAATATCGACAAAGGCTATCAGATTGATGTTGTTTACACCGATTTAGAAAAAGCATTCAACAGTGTCATAGTCTGTTGATAAAAAAACTTGAAGCATTGGGAGTACATGGATCATATCTGAAGTGGATCGATTTATAATTGAATAGTCGTACTCAACAAGTCAAGCTAAGGGGAGCAACTTCAAGGGAAATTCGAGTGATTTCTGGAGTGCCTCAGGGATCACATCTTGGACCAATTTTGTTCCTTTTATATATAAATGAAGCTGTATCTGTTTTTAAACACTGTGAATGTCTTTTATATGCTGACGATCTAAAACTATTGACTGTGATGAAGACTGTTCCTTAGTGCAACTAGATTTAAATAATTTTAATCAATGGTGTGTAGAAAATTTTTTAAACCTTAATGTTAAAAAATGTAAAATTATGTCCTTTCACCGGAAAAAATTTCCTTATAGTTTTACATATACATTAGACAATTGTTTGCTAGAAAGTGTAGACACTTTTAGGTAATGATTTAGGCGTTATTTTTGATTATCAATTAACTTTTAATGCTCATGTTGATAATATCACGATAAAGGGTTTTAGCATGCTAGGCTTTATTAGGAGACATTCTGATCAAATCAGTGATCATAAAATTTTTATACAATAGTTTAGTTCGTAGTGTTTTAGAATACAACTGTATTGTCTGGTCGCCATTTTATAACATACATATTAATCGTATAGAAAAAGTTTACAACAAGTTTTGCAAATTTTTTTTTATAAACATAGGTTCCCTTACGAAACTATTTGTTATAATATTAGATGTCAGCTAGTTGGGCTGCAAACTTTGGAAATTAGAAGAAATAATGCCAGAATCTATTTTTTGTTTAAATTACTTAACGGTAAAATAGATAGTTCTTATCTTTTAAATAGGATATTATTAAAAGTCCCAAATAGGGTTACATGTCAAAGGATCCTTTTCTATAAACGATCTCACCGTACCAACTATGGATTTAGAGGGTAACAGACCAACTAATAAAATTGTATAATAAGCACTATAGTTCGTATGATCTATTTACGGGGGAGTCTTGTAATAGTTTTAAAAATAAGGTTATAAGAGAAACAGGGGGATAAGTTAGATAATATATGTAGCTACTTTATTTTCTTGCTTTTTTGTTTGATTTATGTATCTTGATTTATAAGCTTATTGCATATTATTTGTGTTTTTTTAAAATTTAAATGTAATTACTTGTTATGGTGTTTGTAATTGAATATATAAATAAATAAATATTAGCCTAGGTCCACCATCCCAGGTGAACGTAAGGAAAAAAAACAAATCATAAATTTAAGCTTAAAACAAAATATCGCCGCTGCCCATGATACTATGAAAAACCTATAAACCGACAATTGGATTGAGGTAAAAGCGAGAAAAACAACCTGAACCAAAGAGATAAAATTATGAAAGCTCTGGTCAGTGGATATTTGAGAAAACCGTTTTCGGAACCTCTAACGCTGGAGTACAGTTAAGAGGCTGTCACCACAGAACGAGACTTGGCTGAAGATTTTAAACAAGTTCAACTTTTTACATGTAAATAAACTAAGCCTACGTAATAAGATGTCAGAAGTTAGAATGTCAATGAAAAATAACGCTCATATATGATGTTCCCTGACCTATGTCAGTTGCAAGATTTATGAAATTTACATATATTCAGAGATATCTACAATAACTTCAAAGGAATGAACGTCCTCTGAGACCCATCTGGAAAAGCAGACCTCGTGAATTTTCATTACTTCAGTCATGATTATTTTGATTAAAATACGGATTTTATTATTAAAATGTCTCGTATTGAAATTATTATTATTATAAAAGTTTCGGTGAAAATAATTGTTATGTTATTTATTTTGCCATTGAATTAATTATTCAAATTTTTAATTGGGTATATTAAATTAAAGCCATAATTGTTGTTATTCATCAGCATATTTTATTATGACATCTGGTTGTCATTTTTATCATAAATGTTGTAAAATAAACGACATTTAATAATATTTTAGTAAATGCATTTAAGTAAATATACCGCGTGTTCCAAAAGGTGGTGCCAGGGTTTTTTGTGTGTAGTTTTTGCAGCGTATCGCAATTCAGCCAGATTTTGATTCAATCATTTTATTCTCCAATGAGGCCTGTTTCACCAAGGATGGTTACTTTAATATTCGCAACATATACAGGGTGATTTTTATAAGAAGGTCATGCTTTTGGGGGATGATAGGGGACGTTCAAATATAACTTTTGATATAAGACACTATGGGTCGGAAATGCCTCAGAAGCAAAATACAGGGGCGAAAAGGGGCAGGCAAATACATTTTTCAAAAAATTAAGAAATTAATTTTTAGTTTTTTGACTGTTTAAGATATCGGTGTCAAATTTCCTCAATAAAGCTACTTAATAAAGATGCTTTAAATGTAAAAAGTAAATGTTTTAGTTCCAACCAGTGGCGTAGATCAGATAGGCATTAGAGTAATTTTTTAATAAAAAAAAATAGTACGCCACTGATAATCAAAAATTTTAAGAATCCTTGGTTTATTTAACTGAAAAAAGGTATCCTGCATCTTTTTCCCAAAAGGCACCATTTTATCAGAATTTAAAAATAAATAACTTTAATAAAAACCAAAGAAAAAAAAATATTGGATAACCTTAAATATACTAAATAATAAATAATAATAATTAATAATTAATTTAAAAGGTGCTCAAAGTGGCCGCCATTTTGTTGAATACAGAGCCTGCAGCGTAATGTTAAATTGTCGTGAATTTTCTGAATAATTATACTATATATAATTACTATATATAATAAAGCCAAAAGATCATGTTCATCTGGCACAGGTGTAGAATAAATAAGTTGCTCCAAATGACCCCACAAACAAAAATCACAGGGATTTAAATCGGGGGAGCGCGCTGGCCAAGCCACTGGGCCTCCCCTCCCAATCTAACGTCTAGGATATCTTTGGTTCAAATATTCCCTGACAACGCGACCATAGTGTGCCGGACAACCATCATGTTGAAGCCACATTATTTGCCGAACATCCAATGGCACATTTTCTAAAAGTTCAGGTAGTACATCTCGAAGAAAAATCAAACAATTCCCTGCAATGAGACGTCTTGGCAAAATGTACGGACCAATCAACCCCTACAATGCCTGCCCAAACATTCACAGAGAATTTTTGTTGGTAGCCACGGATAAATTTAGCATGAGGGTTTTCATCAGCCCAGACATGATTGTTTCTTGGGTTGAAATGTCCCTCTCGGCAAAACGTTGATTCGTCACTAAACAAAATAGCTTGGCGAATGTCTGGGTGTTCAGCCCCTTGTTGAACATACCAAGTGGCAAACGCGAACCTATTAGCATAGTCTTGGGGCAACAGATGCTGAACCTTTTGTTTGTTAAATGGATAAAGGTGGTTATCATGCAAAACTTTCCAAACCAACGTTTGGCTTATCCTCAGGTGATCAGTAATTTTTCGGGTACTTGTATTTGGATCCTTTTCAATATTGTGTAGTATTTCCTCCTCAACATTATCACGAATAGGTCTTGCACGAACTCTTATGCCTGGGTTCACCTAAAACAAAAAGTACATGTTAATTTTTTGTTTTTATTTTTTTTAAGTAGGTACTTACTTGTAATTGTCCTCTCTCACGTAGACTCCTGTCGACCTTAAGAAAAAATCTTCTCTCTGGGACCATTCGATTGGGAAAACGTTCAGCATAAATCGCGCGAGCGAATACAGCATTTCTTCTGGATTCACCAAGGGTTAAATGCATATCTGCCAATTCATTCCACGTAAATCGCTCCATAACATTCAAAATAAAGCAACAGCAGAATAACTGCTTTATTTAAATTAATCAGGAAGATGACGTTATAAACAAAGTTTTGATTCGTATGTCAAAAATATCCTAGCAACCGTCAAAGCTATTAGTTATTTTGTTATCATGTCTTATATTTATTTTTAGATTCTGATAAAATGGTGCCTTTTGGGAAAAAGATGCAGGATACCTTTTTTTCTGTTAAATAAACCAAGGATTCTTAAAATTTTTGATTATCAGTGGCGTACTATTTTTTTTTATTAAAAAATGACTTTAATGCCTATCTGATCTACGCCACTGGTTGAAACTAAAACATTTACTTTTTACATTTAAAGCATCTTTCTTAGGTAGCTTTATTGAGAAAATTTGACACCGATATCTTAAACAGTCAAAAAACTAAAAATTAGTTTCTTAATTTTTTTAAAAACTTTAACCCTCTGTATTTTGCTTCTGAGGCATTTCCGACCCATAGTGTCTTATATCAAATGTTATATTTGAATCATCCCCCAAAAGCATGACCTTCTTATAAAAATCACCCTGTATATAAGGGATGCTGAAAATCATCAAACAGCATGAGTGATAGCTCACCAACAGCAATTTACGATTCACATGTGAGCCGGTATTATTGCCGACTTCTTAATTGGTAACATCTACTTACATTTACTACAAGACATACTTCCCCAGCTATTGGATAATGCCCACGTTCCTCTAGATTTACGAGCTAGCATGTGATTCAAACATGACAGTGAACTGCCACATTTTTCTTGAATTGCACAAGATTATTTAAATCAACAATTTACTGGATCGGAAGAAGAGTAGCTATCACGTGGCTAGCGCGAAGTCTAGACTTAACTTCATTAGAATTTGTTCTTTAGGCTTACATAAAATCGTTGCTGTATGAAACTTTTTTAAAATCCCAAAAAAATTAGTAGGAAGAGCGATGGCCGCCTGTTCTCTCATACACCAAGAGCTGCCCCTTTTTCAACCAGTAGTTGACCCAATAGGTGAAGAATCTAGTTATGTAACTGAATTGGAGGTTGATATTTGGAAACATTAATACAACTTTTGAATTAAAGTAAGATATTAACGTTTTTTAGATTCAAAAGGTAACAACTTTTTAAGAAAGGGACCCTAAAGCCAAATGGCTGCTTTCTGTCTAGAAATTCCTATGCAAATATTGTTCTACTACTCAGGGCACAATGTATTTTTTGAGGTGACATAACAAGGGAATATCAATTTGAGAAAAACCTCCTTACAAAAAAGACTGGGAGAACTCGAAGCAAATACCATGAAATAGTACACACATTGTTTAAGGACCAACGAAGAACGTGATCCCTGCCAACGTTGCCCAAAATATATAAATCGATTGTCTGAAGTAGTTTTTTTTACCTATATCCAAGAAATTTAATTTAAAAAAAGCTTACAAACTGAGATCACGGAAAATAACTTACATAATTTATATAGTAAGTTGAAAAACAACTCAATTGCAACAAATAGTAAAAGTGTAATTGCACTGAACTATTTTAAATATACATAGTTTGATAAAGAAATAATTGTTTACTTACATAAAAAGTTTAACATACGTCACGTATGTATAGCTTTATATTTATTTTAACTAAAGATTTTTTCTGTAGCCATCTTGAGAAGCACTTTAACGTCAACAAATAATAAACTTTTTTTTTAAATGTAATATTTTCAACAATTACAGGATTTGATTAAGAAAATTTTCGCTTAGTTAGGCGCCATATTATTTTTATAAAGATATCGACTTTTTAATAAGACAATTTTGCAAAACCAAGTTGGCTTCGCTATTTAATTATAAATTCCATAAAGGCTTTATTCCAAGTTATAAAACTCTATATGGCAAGATCACAAAATTATCGTTTTTGACAGGATATCTCAAGCCTTAAAAGAGTTGGATACTTTTGAGATTCGAATCATATAAGCACCGTTCAATCCAGAAAATATATCTATAGTCAAAGAATAATTAGTTAGAAAGGTAATGGTAATGTGTTAACTAATTATTTATGAGAAATGATCAAATTCATAAAACTTTTTGCCACTTTTTTGCTAAATATATAAATGTACATTTCTAGCATATTATAGTTAAACGTAACTTAATAAAGAGCAGTATCCGATTTATAACTAGGAAACTTCGTTTCCTTTTTTGTCTCTCTAATTATACCGATAGAATTAAAACAAAAAATTAAATGTAATTTTGCTCTATATATAAAACTCACGTTTTTAAAATAAATTTTATTAACAAAAGCTTCCCACGCAGCGACTTTTAAATTTATTAAACCTCAATAAATTTGAACGTAATGGCTTTCGAATCATCTGTTACCGGCAAAAGACTTGTGGAAACTTTGAGGTCAAAGGGAGGCACGTTTGACTCGGAATTGAGGCTTTGTTTATGAAAATCTTGAATTTCTTGTGATACGGCTTTAATTTTCTCTTTAGTAATTACAATGTCAAAATAGTCTATTTGCAGAATTTTTGATTAATAATTGAAATGACTTTACCTTGTTGCGATTAAATAGACTTTACCTTTATAACTTTAATTAAAACTTGGTGTTCGTAAATTAGCTATAGCAGGTAGGTTCTCGTAACTTTTTCTCGTTAGGCGCGCAAAATGCATTTAATTAAGTAAATAATATTAACAATTGGGCTTAGAATTGGATTAATATATTAATTATTGTAATAATAAATATCTTTAATACTAGTATACTAGTATAGGCAGACAATAGGTGAAACGTTCAAATTCTTCTCCAGAGTAGTTATATGCATCTATGCGGCGCTATTATTAAGCCCTATATGAAGCTCTTTTTTAGCTCATCTTACAAAACTTGGCTCAGATGTTAATTACTATCCATTCATAAAAGCAAGAGCTCATATTGTTATATCCATCAAAAAACTTCTATCCCTATAAAAGCGTGGAATCGCCTTTTAGTTTTTCATGCTAAGCTATACTGCTTTTAAAATAATGAACACATGCGAGACTTTGCTGGTTAAGAGAAGTGATATACTTTGCGGAAATATAGCAACTGTATGAAATGTCGAGTACTTTGGGTTTTATACATCAGTAATGAAGAAAATAAAAAAACAAACATGTGTTTCTATAGTTTTTAGGTAGCTCTGCATTTTCCCTTTACTCTGGGTAGTTAATTGCTTTTTTCCGTTATGCAGAAAAATAGATGCAGCGATTGATTGCGATTGAACTTTACATTCAGGAAAAAAAGATTGTTATTTAAATCACTAATTATTTTCATCATAGCGGTATATTCTTAATTAATTAAAAAAAAAATTGAAAAATAAAAAAAAAATTTCAATAGCCTATCGAATAATAAAGACAAAACCAAAAATTATTCTTTAAAGGTTTTTTTACTAATAAAGTTATATTACTTTGAATTTATGAAGTTCGTGCCAAAACTTCTGTCGCAGACCATACGGCGTGTGACGTCACTTGTTAGTTAACAAGTATTCATGCTGCGGGTATCAACCATACAGTGGTCGGTAATCCAGTGTTTTCACGACTTTTTGTGTTTACTTTTAAGTTTAAACTTTACTTTAATCCTGAGTATTATTGGTGCATCGATGGATTATATGATGCCAGCCAAAATTTTGTGTTCAAGTCAGTTAAGGATCCAAAAAAAAAACTGGACGAAATAATGTTAAAGTGATCATAATTTTAGTTTAAGTCATTTAAATATTGTTTTAATGTATTCATAACAGGAGATTAAGTTTCTCTCCTTTATCATTTCCAGTTTCACATTGCTTTTAATGCACAAGTGTAAGACACTAGGGATTTTAGTGTTGCGTGACTAAATCCTAATCTGACTAAATATTAGTGTTTTTTTGTTCAAGTTGCCGTTCTGTGAGCCACCTTGAATTTCAGTGTTATCTTCGTGTATTTGCCAAGGCTAATTGCTAGTTCCATCATTGGTTTGCGCACGTATATATCAGCTTCCAAGTCAGAGCCGGCAGTGCACATACAAATGTCTGGTTTTTTAAATTTTATTCTGCTATGATCCTATGTTTCATATTGTTCCAATTCTTCCTGGTCCGATATGATGACCGTGAAATATATTTACTACTATTTATGTTCGATTTAAATATAGCGGCAATATTCCAAACCTAACATGAACTGAATTGTCAACTGCCGACTAGTGGCCTCGCGGCTCCTTATATACTCGGCTGACCATGATGCCGGTTCTCGGCTCTGGCAATCTTGTTATTTTGCCGCTTCCCTAAGGTCATTTAGTCACAAAATTATTCCAAAGATGGTGTGTGACACTCAATCAATCTTTTCTTCACAGAGTGACGTTGGGGAGTAAACAGCACACCAGAACTTGCACGCAGGTAGACTAAAAGACCACTTCTAACATACTGCAAATTATCCTACAGTCCAGGTTTTTCAAGTCCTCATGCGACTGTAAGAATTTCTTTAGAGAATACAAAGCGTTCCAACCGGCCTTATAGGTTGGCTTCTGATGTAACTTCTCTTTGGTAAAGTCCAGTTCAGAGATCTATTAGAATCTTTGATGTGTCGCAGATGCCGCACTAAATAGTTTATCTATGAAATAATTTTAAATATACGTAAAACCCCATGTTTTACACTATTTTTTCTTTTTCTTTCGAAAATGTCAATTTTTAGAAAGAAAATTATATAAAAAAATTGACCGCGGACTAAAATCCAAGCATTTTACACAATATTTTAAACACTGCCAGCACTCACAGACTTCTCACTTCTTTTTAGTCAGTGTATTAAACAAAGATAAAACACCTGCGTTCTGGCGTATGGAGGGGGGGAGATGTTGGTACTAAATATAGAGATGGGGTTTTCATGAAAAAGTTATTATAATAATATATCATAATATGTATAAATTAAAAAAAAAACAATAATAAAGGACATTGAATGTGGCAGCCAAAATCCCCTAAAAATATAACCACCAAATAATATTAACCACCAAATAAGAATAAATCTTAATACCTAAAAAAAAAGGAAATATATAAAAT
This sequence comes from Anthonomus grandis grandis, assembly GCF_022605725.1. Classification (NCBI taxonomy): domain Eukaryota; kingdom Metazoa; phylum Arthropoda; class Insecta; order Coleoptera; family Curculionidae; genus Anthonomus; species Anthonomus grandis. The sequence goes on along the minus strand of NC_065552.1, from coordinate 25,526,987 downwards.
TGGAAGACCATCCAATACATTTTACCCTTTTGTGTCAAAAAGTAAACCTTTAAGGCCTTAATCGACAGAATAAATGGGCCTAAGTAATTTGTACCACCTACTCTCTCATCACTTATAAACTGATGGCGATAAAAACTAAACTTATTAAATTAAAATTTTTAGTTAAACTGATTTTCCCGTACTTAAATCTTATCTTTAAATTAAATATTATATTGCTATCAACTATCCTGAATTTTTAGCTTTATAAAACTAAATCCAAAAATCCCAAATAATAAAATTTTAAATACAAATAAATGTTAAGGCCGGACCTGTGCAACCTTTCACGCTTGAGTGGCTGGAACTGAGGTCAGACATCTAACAACATAGTACGTGGGCGTCTGAAGTAAAATTTTACGAACCAAATGTATAAATTTAAAAAAATATGTTTAAAACTTTTATTTATTTAATGGATTGATTAAATATCGCTTAGAATACTACTTTATGACTCTTTCCACATGAAATTTTGCGATATAAACATGCATGCCATGTGACAATACAAGCAACACTGGCACACGGACTAATCGCGGCACATCAAAGATTCTAATAGATCTCTGAACTGGACTTTAACCAGGTAGAAGATTTTTCTACTAGTCACTTTATCGGATCCTGAGTGCTTGCCCGACTCTCAAGTTAGACCGATGCAGCTTTTAAGTTTTTTCTCAACTACGGAAAATCTCAGCTATTGCTCTAAACAATAAAAAATCCTTAGACACACAATGTGCCAGACGATACCAGCTAGAATGGGTACTTCTCCGATCGCTGGCATCTTGAGTGGAAATGTGCACGTAATTATGAATGACATCCATTCGTCTACGTAGCTCAGTACCGTAGTCCTCCCCGGCAACATTGGTTCCTAGCGGGTAATCAAAATTCAGATCCCATGGGAGACGGAGTTCTCTTTGCAACACTATTTGAGCCGGTGACTCATCTGTGCTTTCATTGATTACCTTAGATGTTAACTGCACAACCTTAACACTTAACCTCAGATGTTGAATTCAATTTTCTGTCCTTTTATGAATATGAGCGATAAGCCAGCAGGGACAAATGAAGTAACGAATCTCAATCATTTTGATGGCTAGAGGCTAATTTGGCCTTATTTGGCCTAGAGACTACTTGAGGTCTTATATAGATTTACTTATTCCCTGCTCCTGTTTTGGAACTATACGTTGTACTAATGCATCAAAGCCTTCTTTTTTCTCTGCGGTCGATTACTGGCCGCACATACAACACGTTTTCTGTACCAGTCCCTTACGTCTATCTTACTATTGACCCAGTTAAAACACTTTCCAGGGCCTTTGTTACTCTGAGATATCCCCCTGACACACCTGCATAGATTTCTACAACTATTTTTTGCCGCAAGAGTTCACCTTTCAAAATTAGGTCCCATTATGCCTAATATGACTTGACATTGGTAAAATACTTAGCAACTTCTTTCCAAGTTCTTCTATATTTCCTTTATTCATGTTAGGACTATCTGGTTATCGGAATGTTTCCCTTAATCTCTTATAAGATCCCTATTTTGACAAATATGATCGACAACTGGGCTTCTTTCTTCTGTACTCGCTGACAATATTTTTAGTCCTCTGGACAAGATCTACTTGATAGGGAATTTGTATGTCTAAGGATTGTGCCTGCTCGATGCTCAGTATCACAGTTAAACTCCTGTAGCGTCTCTATCCATCTTGCTATTTGATCCTCCAGATTTCTAAGCTCAAGGGCCCATTTTTGAGCTACATGGTCAGTTCGCAGCAGGAGCTTTCTACTATAGAGGTACTTCTAGAAGTGCTCCATCGCTTTGACAATAGCTAGCAACTCTTCGCGAGTGACGCAATATAATAGATACTAAAATAGCCAATGACTTTTTCTTCTTGGCCATTCTGGATTTGAGATAGCACCGCCTTTATGCCCAAATTGCTAGCATTGGTGTCTATCCAGTACAAATTTTTTATCTAAAAAGCAATAGCGCATGGTAGGTGCGCTTGTCAGAGCCTGTTTTAGGTGGATGGAAAGCTTCGTGACAGTCTTGGGATCATTGTAAGTTTGGTTTCCTTTCTGCTAGCCTAGTCAATGGTTTTGCGACATTAGCAAATCCCTCCACATAGCGTCGATAGTAGTAAGTGCATAATCCTCAGAAACTGCATAGCTTAGTTGCGATTTGCAGTGGGGAAAGCCGGCTTCTTGCCAATGTTGCCGGACACTACCTATCTTCGCGATAGCGTCGTCCGGTGGGACCTATTTTACGGATATCACTCGGAAAAGAAAGTTTTTAGAAATGGAACGTGAAAAACTATCCCTTTTATAAATAAAAATAAAGAATTTTCGAAGGAAAATAAATTAGTTTTATGTGGTTTACACACCTGGCTTACTAGAACAAAGATTATGAATATAAAACCAATGTATTTCAATTTAATCTGTAGCAAATAGGTAGACCGCACCCTTGCCCTTACTCTTGTCAGAATTGCGAGGTCCATTGGTTCTTCATTATATCTAATGATCTACAAAACAGCTTAACTACCTTCTGAAAAGCATTTAATAAAACAAATTTATTATATTAAATAATAACTTTTTATAAAAAAGCTTAGACGTAGTGTTGAAAAACAATGCAATTTTTCACTTATTATTATACTCAAACGTCAATTATTTACTTTATTTATGCCCTATCAAAGCAACCCTGTTTAGGAAACCGCAAGGAGACTAATCTGTATGCTAAACGTGCGTACTCAAAAATGAACGCTAACTAGTTTAAGAAAATAGCCATATCGGCGTTGTTAATCAGAGGTACAAGAACAGAATACTGCCACAATACACTTCTAATTAACAGCGTCGAGGTGGCAACTCTGCGAACTTAGATATAGGTCAATTTTGCATATGCGTCACCTCAATTGGGAAGCGCGGAAATCAGTGTCTTTAGGACACCAGAAGACCTTTCGTTGTTAAACTACGTTACAGAAACATATAGAGCAGTAAAACTCATTAGGTATGCAAAAAGAGTACAGGGTCACCCACCAATATTTTATCCACTTATATAATATATATTATTGCAATATTGTTAATGTAGCAATAATATATATTTTTAATTTTTCAATAATCGTACCATAACTTTAAATTGACCCCTGCAAGGCTGCTATAATAATTTTATACTAGTATAGTTCCCGTTAGCGATAATCTATTTTGCGGTTCCTTTTATCATCAAAGATGCCGCTAGTAAAGCTTTTGAGCGGTACCTTAAAGAAATAAACCGGAAAAAAGAATATTGGTGGAAGCAACTACAACTTTTCTGTTTCTTGCGGCTCACTTGAAGTTTGCGGTTATCGTTTGTCGGTTGTGTTAAACTGGGATTTTGACGTTCTTGCTTGGTTGAATAATCTCATTTTGAGTTGGAACTATTTGCGGAGGGATATTGTATACAGGGTGTTTCAAATTCGACCCTCAATATGGGCATTTCAGAATCTATAAGGGATACGAAGATGGTTAAAGTAGAGCAAAGAATTGTTGAGCTTAGCAATATGCCGTTTAAAAAAATTAAAAATTCCGAATGGTTACGAAGATTTTCAAAAAAAGTCGCTTTTCACGTTTTGTCTTTTGCTAACCATTATCAACTCGGTTGTGTCTTCTAGGCACAATATTGGATTTTTACATTTTTTAAAATCTCTGCAAAATTACCTTTTTAACAATGTATCACAAGCAATATTTATTTTTTGTAAGAACCGGAATATTTGAAAAAAAAACTAAATTTGCGGCAGTAGGCTATGATAAACTGACAAAACAATATATAAATTGTCATAAATATCATATGTTTTAAATATTTGTAGATTCTATTAGTATTGTAGGAAAAATTGAGAGGTATTTTAATAATAATTTAAGCAATTATGGCTTTTACGAATAAAGAAAATCGAGATATGACAAATGTATTTGTTGATGTATCCTGAGCAATAGCAATTGCACCATACTTTTAAAATTACTATTTAAAATCCCCCACAAAATACACGACATATTTCAATGTATCTTACAAAAAGGTTTTGTGATAGATGTATTGGAAATAATAGTCCTGTAGATTTAAATGTTTTAGATACATTTTTATGGGGAACATGGGGCACACTAAAGAATCGAATTTATGCGAGGGGGAAATCTCAAAATATTAATATAGTAGATTAATCGCGTGGTGCTCAATATTCGTAAGAGAGTGCAATTGTGTGACAACAATTTGATGACTTAATATAATTTTATTTTAAAATATATGTTTTTTATTGCTTAATTTATTTATTATTCATTTATTCATCACAGTCTACTGCGGCAGATTTAGTTTTTTCTAAAAATTCAGGTTTTTAAAAATGAGAAATATTACTTCTGATATATTATTGAAAAGGGAATTTTGCAAAGATGTTAAAAATTCAAAAACCAAATATGGCGCCTATAACAAAAAAATTCCTTTCTTTGTTTAGGCTAAATATTGTTATTGTAAATTTTTAGTAATTTAAATTATTTATTCGAACAAAATTTTACTTAAACTTACTAGAATATACCTAAATACTATGGACTTTTTTAATTAGAGCCAATTTAATTTTGTAAATTTTCAACGCAGACCTTTGGACTTAATTATAATTTCCAGACCTCATCTGTGTTATAAACAAGGGTGTAAAACTTTTTTAATTTAAGAAGGCCCCTAACATCCATCCATTTTATTATATAAAGGTATTACAGATAAAAAATATAATAGTTCTAATATTGATTTTTTTAAAGAATTTTTTACGTAAATTGTTATCTAGGATTTTTCAAATAATTCTGAAGTTGTCAGTGCGGCTGTTGAATTATTTTATTATAAAGTATATACAGAATAGTGCACCTCTGAAAATATAGGACTAAATGCGAATAAAGCCATCCTCAAAGTTGTAGCTCTTTTATTAGTCGACATCTGGTGATCATGTTTGGAGGACAATTTTGGTCTCAAAAAAATCCGTCCGTCCGTTTTTATCATGCATGGAATGAGAACCAGACTCTGATGCTAGTTTAATAGGGTAAAAGGATGGGAGATGGACCAAAAGGGTAGACGGTCCACTCAAAATATAACCTGTCCCGTTCTGTTTCTTAGCGTCAGTTGCCTTTGAGACGGCGACTGGAACGCATTATAACGCACCTTCGCGAATGTTATTTACGATAGTTGAAATCACCACGTGCAAAAATTTTATATCAGTTTTGAGAATCCTATTTTTTTTAAATCAGGTAAGTTAAACCGATTTTTGTTGGATTAGTGTTTAGATACCATATACAACGTGTACTAGATAGCACCAATTGTAGCCCTAATCGGCATATTTTAGAAGCTAGACAGTGGTCCATCTATTCTTCTATTTGAGGATAGATGGCCCACTTAAGTGGAGGAGAGTTGGACCAGCCTATTTTGTCTTAGGATTATGCCCAATAAATATATCCGAAAACAAAACCCGCCTAAAAGAGGTTCTTGGACGGTTAGAGCATTAGGTGATGCAGTTGATGCTGTGAAGAATGGCGGTATGGGCATTAACGAAGCCGCGAAAGCATATGGGATCCCAAAAACAACTTTTAAGCGCAGATTAAAAGCAAATAACATCGATAGCTGTAATCGTCTGGGGCCAGATTGTTCATTGGGCTCGAACGTCGAAACAAAAATAGTCAGTCACATAAAAAAACTGCAAAAGGCAGGCTTTGCACCCACCAGAACAGAAGTAAGAATCATGGCGTTTAATTTAGCTAAACGATTGGGGATTCCAAAGAAATTTAATAAAAAAGAAAGTATATTAAAAAAATTATAAAAAACACATTGCTAATTTATTATCGTCTTTTTTAGGTAAAGCTGGCCAAAAATAGTTAGAACTGTTACTTTATAGCGAAGACCTGAAATTTCAATCAGAAAATCCGAGAACACCTCAATTGCGCGAGCTTTGGGAATGTCAAGAAAAACCGTTAATAATTTTATTACTTTTCGGATCTACAGAGAATTATGACTGAACACAATTTTTATGATAAACCCGGGCATATATTAAATACAGACGAAACAGGATTATAGCTGAACACTAGGGCTGGTCAGGTACTAGCCGAAAAAGGATCAAAATGTGTTCCAAGCGTAAGCCCTTGGGAAAAGGGTGAGACAATTAGTGTCATAGCATGTTGTAGCGCAAAAGGCACATTTATCCCCCCATATTGTATTTTTAAAGAAAAAAATAAAAAAGAAGACTGGCATGAAGGTATGCCACCGAGTTCTAAAATTAGAATGTCGGAAAAATCTGCTTACGTTATTAGCGAGATTTTTTTAGAATGGTTACGAACACATTTTCTACCAAGAAAGCCCTCGGGTAAAATTTTACTAATAGTAGATGGCCACACGTCCCATATGACCAACCTGGACCGACTAGAATTTGCTAAGCAAAATGATATAATTTTGTTTTGTTTACCATCGCATACCACTCACTACCTGCAGCCTCTTGATCGCGCCTTCTTTAAATCTCTTAAAAGCAACTTCTACGCTGAATACCGTTTTATGGTTCAAAATAACCCAAACAGAGTCCTTATCCTTAATCGTCTTCAATTTGGTAAGCAGTTAGGTCGAGCATGGGAAAACTCAGCAACTGTTCAAAATGCCGCCTCTGCATTTAAATCCACTGGGATTTATCCATTTAATCCGTTAATTATCCCGGAATATGCTTTTTTAACACCCCTTGAACAGAAACATTACAGACGGTCCAGACGGATAACTTATCAGTTAGAGCTGAGTCTCCTCAACCAGGCCCCTCCGGAATTCAAAATCTAAATGCCTTACTTATCAACCCTAACAAGTCATCAGAATCTGATGAAGATATAACTCCCGGAAAGGCTCTTGATGAAGTAACGCTTGTACTTGTTTTATCTGCAGCAGTGAAAAGAATTCGTAAAAAAATATCCGGAGAGATAACAGTTAAGGAATTTATAAAAAATAAGAAAGATGCACAACTCAAAAAGAACGTAAAACCTGTAAGAAAATTAAAAAGTAAGAGAAAGGTTAGTGAATCTTCAGTGTCTGAAGATGACGTTACTCTTGATGACAGTTCCAGTGGTGAAGAAAACTTTAGAGATTTGGAAAATGAATGTGTCGGTTGCAAGGAGGACTATAACCAAACGTCTAAAAAAGACGAATGGCTGCAATGTATCATTTGTAAACGTTGGTTACATGAAACTTGTTCTGGCTTCATTAACCTTTGCAATAAGTGTGGAAAGACTGTAGCCACCAAAAAAAGAAAGTATAGCATGGTCCGTCTATCCTACCCCTAGTGGTCCATCTCATCTCCACAGAGCAGGAGAGATGGACCAATGGCATACCTGTCATTATGTATATTTTTTAGTGCCTAGAATTAATATTTTTAATTCCTAATTATACCAAAAGGAATACCAATGTTATGTTATGTTATATATATTTTTTCCAATTTTGTTATTTTTTTTATTAAAGAAGCACGTTTAATTTTTTTAAATGTGGTCCATACTCTCCTCCTTTTACCCTATCGAAATAAAAACCTATGCTGAGTTGGTACCCGAAAAATAAATAATTCAAAACTTTGACGAATGATTTCTCGGCACCTATAGGCGCTATCTTTATTGTTGTAATGATTTCTGTTCAACAAGACAATTCGTGCTCATTAGCTAAAACCACGCATTTTGAGCTCAAAAAGATCGTCAAAAATGGTAAATGGTATGTATTCGCGAATTTAAATGCTCTCATTCCGTTAGGTCTGCTTATAAACCGTTATAACCCGACGTTTTCATGATATATGGGATTAAAACAAGGCTCCGGTGCAGTACCTTGGAAATTAAGCTTAAAACATTTATCGGTGAAAAATGTCCACGCTCTGATATAATATGAAAATTGTCAAAAGTTTTAACGTTGACAAACAATTCTTCATATTTATAGTTTTCTATAATGATTAAACATACCCCTAAAAAAAGCACACTCTAAAAATATCGCGTTAAAGGTCATTACTTATTCCAAGAACAAAAACAGATACGAGATTAAGAACTTTTCAAATTGACACTACAACATAAATCCTTTTAAAAAATTAATGGTGGTTTCGTGTTACCCCATACGTCTATCAAGCGTATATAATCTCGGCAATGCATCAATGTTCAGTAAGCTACGGATGATAATGTTTTGTTTGAGCCATTGATCACCGGGCCACTACCAACTGACGTCATAATATTGACGTTAACAAAGTGACCGCCGATCGAGCCGACATCCCTGTCGAGCCGGATTATTTGTCAAAAGTTTTTGATTTTATTTTTGGAGGAAGCGAAATTTATTACTTGGTCGAGTTTGTCAATAACGTTTTAGTGAGTTGCATTTGCTACTCGATGCATCCTGAAAATATTGCGTTAGTGTACATTGGCTCTATAGATAAACAAACTAGTGCCAAACGACCTTCCAGAAACAAATGCGATCGGTAGTTAGTAGACAGCTTAAAACGTATGTAAACTAAACCTTTATACAAAGAGCACAGCGTTATTTTTTTTGCAATAAATTTCATAAAAAGTGCAGTTATTGAAATAAAATGCCAATTATTTGACTACCTTATATCCTTATTTCGAGATACCGGGTGATCAAGATTGAAGAAAAATATATGCCTTTTTTATATTACCTGTAAAACCCCTGTAGATATTTTAATAAAATTTAGTATGCATTTTCTATGGATCAAAAGGCATTTTCTGAGGCTCACTAATTTTTTTTATTTGTACTAGTGACGTTCGTGTAAAGTTTAAACTAAATATTTTTGATGAAAAATATGGTACGCCACGTTTTTTTTTTGTTTTTTTAATTCTCATTTATTTCTGAGCAACTTTGATCTTTTGACTTTCTTTTGTCCGAGGTTGCGTATTATATTAAAAAAATAATATGCATCTACCTAAATGTATTACGTGTTTATTATTAATGTTTAGATGTGATTCTTATTTTTATTTTAAGCCAAATGAAAGAAAAAGAAATTAAATAATTATAAAAAATTTTGAAAATGACCACCCTCTGCCATTATGCAAGAGTCTATACGTCGCCATATTTGTCGACGGATCCGATAAAAAATTCCGGAAGAATTTTGAATTACGTCACATAAATTAATGATTCTCAAGTCATCAATATCCAGTACCGGAATCCTGTATACCAAAGTTATTTAATGACCCAATGTGATAAAATCTAGTTGATTCATATCTGGTGACCGAGCTGGCCAAAACTGAGTACCGCCTCGGCCTATCCAACGATTTGGATATGTTTCGTCTAAAGCGGCCTACAGACGATTAATATTATTGCGCAAAATATTGCACAATAATATTGCTAGTCGTTCCCAAACAGTGCAATATATTTGTGCAATAACTATATCCAATATATGGCGCAATAATTAGTTTTGTTTTCCACTTTGTTGGTAAGATATGTAAGAAAAATGAATAAGAAAAAAGTAGCTACTATTGCCATTGTTTTGGCAACATGTTTGAAAAGGAAAAAAAAACCTAGAAGTAAATGGATGAAAGAATGCTTTAAGAAAAGGAACCAGTATAGTCATGAATGTCTATTAAGGGAATTAAAAGTTAGTGAACCTGCGGATTTTAAAAACTTTCTACGCATGGATTATACAACATTTAGTGAATTATTAAAAATGGTTACACCTGAAATAGAAAAAATTAATACCATTATGAGAGATGCTATCCCTGCTAGTCAGCGACTGTCAATCACACTACGATATTTAGCTACAGGCAACAGTTTTCAAAATTTAAAATTCACCAGTGTCATATCTCCACAATCCATAGGTAAAATTGTTATGGAAACTTGTGCAGCTATAATTTACAAGCTAAAGGATTATATAAAGGTAAGTCAAAACAATTAAAACCAACATGCGAATAGAACTTAACTAGTTTATTTCATAATTAAATTTAGATTATGAAATATCTGCAAAGTTTGAAAAAAAAATTACTAGCGATATCAGTTGACTGATTACCAGACTGCATTTGGTTATTGTACCCAGGTGATGAGTATTGCAATAATTCATACGATGAAGCGTTGCTTGCCGGGCCTGGTGGGACATAGGTGAAGGGAGTAGATGTACGACTTACATTAATTTGTATGGAATCTCTGTGAAGAGTTCCTAACTGGCCTTCAAATAAAATGTCATTGATACCTTTCTTTGCAAATAATTGTTGGTCTGGTTTCATTTTTGCTAGTTCTATTGCCCAGGCAGCAGCAATTTTCTCACCAGCATTTTTTCAACCCAGTCGTATCATCTTTTTTCTTTTTTTTCTTGAGAGGACCATCTGCTTTCTGTAAACAATATGTTTTGAAAACTTATTATACTATTTGAAACAACTAGTCTAATTCTCTTCTTTTCATTTTTCATTTCAGATTCCAGAGACAGAAGAAGAATGGAAGGCTGTTGCGAAAATCAATGGAATTTTCCGAATTGTTTGGGGGCAGTAGATGGGAAACAAGTCTCCATTAAGCAACCACCACACAGCGGTTCATACTATTATAACTATAAGAAATTTTTTAGTATCGTGTTGTTGGCCGTTGTTAATTCAAACGAATATCAGACGAATATCTGATGGAGGTGTTTTGAGTGCCACTGCATTTGGCAGAGCCTTCGGATAACTTAAAATTCCAGAACCTACTGTATTAGAGAATAGCGATAAAACACTGCCCTTTGCTTTCATAGGTGATAATGCTTTCGCATTAATAAAAAATTTTATGAAACGTTATGCACAAACTGGATTAACTGCAGAACAACGGATATTTAATTACCGCCTAAGTCGTGCTCGACGTATTGTAGAGAACACTTTTGGCATTTTAGTTTCTGTATTTGGCGTGTTTCAACGACCTAATGCGCTAAGCCCTGAAAAAGCTCGGATAATTACTTTAGCGTGTTGCTATTTACATAATTATTTAAGAAGGAAACAATCGAATACATAAATTGATAAAACTACCTCGATATTAAAGATCAGGAGTCGGGTAAAATTATTCAAGGCGCATGGAGAGTCACTGCACCAACAACATTATTGCAGACATCTTACTCCCGGAATCCATCCTGTGTACGCAAAATATGTCAGAAATAATTATTGCCACTACTTTAATAATGAAGGCCAAGTTGCATGGCAAAATAAATTTGCATAATACATAAAGAGCATTTAAATATATATATTTTAAGTACTTACTGTTTTTTCTTCTATTCTTGCTGATTTACTGGTATTATTTTCTACATTAGGGCTCTAAATGTCCTCATTTTCCATGGTATTTTGGGATCTACATGGTTCTTCAATACCGATTAGAAACTTCATTTCATTAAAATACCACAATGTGGATTCCACTACGTTATTGATACCTACTCCACTACGTTCAAAATCATTTATTTTTTTCAGCTCTTTCCTAAAGTTAGTTCGTAGTGAATTTAGTTTACTGATTAATTGTTTTTTATCAGCTTCTGGATATCTCTCTTTATATTTCTGCAACAATTCATCATATTGGTTTTTGACGGTGGTAGACAACGGTACAGTGAAAACATCTTGTCGGACTTGCATTGTCTTTGTCTTTAGAACTGCCTTTAGATCTAGCACCACTATCAGAAGCGTGGTATCAAAGACCAAACCAGATGGCATGTTGGATACCAAAAATTGCGTCTACCGGATCCCATGTGAGTGCGGTGACTCATACATAGGTGAAACGAAGCGCCCCCTAGAAATCAGAGCGAAGGAACATCGCAGCTGGACCCAAAGAGGATAGGTTTACAAATCCGAAATAGCAGAGCACGCGTGGCATAATGGACACAATATCCACTGGTCAGAAGCCAAGATTCTGCATAAGGAACAGCACTGGCGGAAGAGGAAGTTCATAGAGGCAGCTTTCATTTCACAGAATTAGGGGATCTTCAGCCAGCCAAGCGTCGATATACCCAACATCTGGAAGCCTCTACTCTCAGGACAGTGTAGGATCTAGAGAGAGGCGGGCCCTCCCCCCCAACTCTTCTCACAGATGACTTTCCTTTCCACATCGCTGCACACATATAGTATATAAGCCTATAGAATATAGCAGTAGCAATAGTAGTTTGCTGTCAGTTCACACTTGATAACGGTTGGAGATACTTACCAACCGAAACGTCGTGTTACATTAAATAAATAAGACAACGCAAGTCCGACAAGATGTTTTCAATTCATCATATTGTTAATTTTTCTTAATCCTATTGCTGTACTGTTTGCTTTTTGTATGCCACAAAGCTAGCAAAGAGTGGTAAACCTCGATAAGTTCTAAAATAAACGTTCTTGCTTCCTCTTTTGCCTTTGAACCCATCGTTGTGTACCGACCAGCATGAAAGAAAATTTAAACTGAAATATTGTAATATTGTGCAATATTATCCCAAACGACACAATAAATCTCTATTGCACAATAAAAATCAAACTATTTTTGATTGACACAATATATTGTGCAACCTCTCAATATAAACCATATACGGTCAATATGATTGCGCAATATTTCATATTGTGAAATATGAAATATGAAATATTGCGCAATATGAAATGTTGCGCAATAATATTGATCGTCTGTAGGCCGCTTAAAATAACAACGTGCTAATAAACTAAAATGGGCAGGAGCCCCATCGTGCATAAACCACATTACTCTTCTAACATCTAGAGGTACCGCCTCAAAAAGTCCTGGAAGTATGTCTTCGAGAAAACGAGTGTATGTTTTCTTATTCAATCTCTGTGGTGGAAAATGTGAGCCAATAAGGTCTCCAATAATTCCAACCCATACACTTAAAGAAAATTGTTGTTGGTGATGGGCTTCAACTATGGCATGGGGATTTTCATCTGCCCAAATGTGGTTATTATGGTAGTTAATGATTGCCTTTCTGGAAAAAATAGCTTCGTCAGTAAACAGAATCTCCTTAAAAAATGGGGGTTTTGGTCAATAACTTCTCACATCCAACGAGAAAATTCAAGACTGTATAATAACTGATTCTTTAAAATAGTCCATACCGTCATATGATTGACATGTAGCTGCAGACCAATTTTTCTAGTACTGGTGTCAGGTTGTTCATCAATTAAATGAAGTACTGCTTCTTCCAATTCCGATGCTCTAATATCGCATTGGCGACCACAATAATGCTTTCTTCCTCGAAATATTCCAGTTTCTCGTAGTCTTTGATGAAGGCGTGCAAATAATGTATGATAAGGTGCCATTCGTTGAGGGTACATTTCAGCATGCATTCTAGATGCTTGCAATAAATTTTCCTTAGCAAGACCATAAACAAAATGCATATCAGTCATTTCTGCATTTGAATAATTTGCCATTTCGATGAAATGGATCAAAATTGCACAAAACAGTTTTTACTTTAAAGGAGGCAAGAACTGACAATCAACCAACAATCATCAGCAGATATTTAACAGGTTAATACAGATTAATATGTTAATACATTATTTAAAAGGTAATATAACAAAAAATGGTTTGTTTTCCACTGTTTACTTAACCTTTAAGGTGTACCATATTTTCCATCAAAAATATTTACTTTAAACCTTGCATGAACGTCACTGATAAAAATAAGTGGGCCTTAGAAAACGCTTTTTGGTGCGTAGAAAATGCATACCAAATATTACTAAAATATCTACAGGGGTTTCACAGGTATTGTAAAAAAACATATATTTTTCTTCAGTCTTTACTACCCGGTATCTCAAAAGTTAGGACTTTTAGAACACACGTTCATATAAAGTTTTTTTTCTTAAAATTTACCTAACAATCTGAATTTTATCACATCTATTTATTTACACCCTGTATAAATATTGTATTGCAAACTGATATTACGCTCGATAAATAAATAAAATGCATTTTTTTTTCGTATCGCAATTAGGTTAGTTAATAAAGCGTTTATACTGTGCATAGAAATTCAACTAAAACACTCGATACTCAAAAATATTCAACCGATTTACGATGAACGAGTACTCACTAAACACAATGACTTAAGACTACTAGAAATATTTATATTTCCTTATTTTTGACACTTGGCAGTTAGTAGTTCTATTGGCTAGAAACGGCGGCACTAGCGTCACGGGGACTTGATTTTAACAAGTGATATTGATATTATCGTAAATGACAGTCATACCTGTCAATCTTGTTTATATAGTTTTGGATCTAGTTGTCTAATCTTGTATGTAGACTGTTTCCAATAAAAAATACCAATTTTAAGAAAAGTAAAAATTTAAAGCTGTAACTTGTTATTGTTTTTATTTGTATTTTATAATAATGACAAAATATTTTCTGTTGACATGTAAAATTATTGCGAAATAGAAATATATTAGACATTATGGCAAAACATATAGGCAGCATTAACCGTGGGTGCCTGGTGCCAAATTGTTCCAATGTCTATTATACAGGGTGCCTCCGATTAAGTCGGCACTATTGGTATCTTTGTTAATATTTAAAATACAGGGTCGGTTAAATTAGCAAAGTAGAAGAATTTTTTCTGTTGATTAAAATGGTGAAAACAGAAGAAAAATTGAACATCTCGTTTTCGAGAAAATGTGAAAAATGTACTTTAGTTAAATGGAATCCCCTGTATACTTTTACATAAATCAAAAGATAATAATTTTCTTAATAAAAAAGTTTATTTACACTAATAGCCTAAACCTAAAAATAACAAAGTTATAGCGATATTAATAATTTTCTCAAATTTAGGCAAGTTGGCATTGAACTTTTTGAGAGCAAAACAAATAAATCATTGTTTGAATAATAAAATGACAGTAGCCGTAGAGATTTTATTAAACAAAGAAATACTGACAGTTACATGTTAGCAAAGTTTGTGATTTTTGTAAAATCTAAATTAGTAAAATGCCTTTTACGCATATTGAAAAATGTGATATGTTAGAATGTTACCTTGTATGTCAAAAAAATAGTGACAGAGCACTAGAAGAGTACCGCCTGAGATTCCAGACTCGTAACTTGCCAAACCGTAGATACTTTTTAATTCTCTACAGAAAATTTAGAAGTAACAAAAACGTGTTTAAAAGAAGTAGAAGAAAGAATCAATTTATAGGAAGCGAGGATGTTGAAATGTCTATTTTGGCATATTTTAAAGCTCATATGGAAAACTCAACTAGAGATTTAGCAAGAGCTTACGGTGTGAGCTTAGTAACAATTTGGCGGGTCTTAAAGAAACAGAAATTTGTGCCATATAAGTATCGACCAGTACAAACATTGTTGCCTAACATTAACGAAATAAGACTTGTTTTTTGCAACTGGTTACGTAATGCATATGAAGCTAATGATAATATTTTAAACCGTATAATTTGGAGCGACGAAGCTAATTTTTCAAACAAAGGTATGCTTAACCGTAAAAATGTACACTATTGGTCCCAAGAAAATCTTTTCCTTACTGATCCCAGAAATCCTCAAAATCAATTTAGTATATACGTTTGGTGCGGCTTAATAGAAAGCCAAGTAATAGGACCTGTGTTTTATGATGGCACTTTGACTGGAAGGAGATATGTTGATCTCATATCTATTTTCAACAGGATGGAGCACCTCCCCATCAACTAAATGATGTAAGAATATTAGTTAGTAGACTGTTTGACGATAATTGGATTGCGACACGTGGCCCGATTCGTTGTCCACCTAGGTCACCAGACCTAACCCCTCTAGATTTGTATTTTTGGGGTAACATAAAAAATTAAGTGTATAAAAAAATACAGAACCGTAGATGAACTTCAAACACATATTAGGCAAATAATTGGATCAATAGATAGAAGATCAATCTTAAAAGCTACAAGACGTGTGCTTAAGTGTGCTTAGTAATGTATTGAACAAGATGGCGATGTTTTTGCTCATTTATTGTAAATTAGTAGTTTTACTTGATGTTATTTATTACGAAGCCAACTTGCTTAAATTTGAGAAAATTATTAATATCGCTATTACTTTGTTATTTTTAGGTTTAGACTATTAGTGTAAATAAACTTTTTTATTAAGAAAATTATTATCTTGATTTTATTTATATTGATTTATGTAAAAATATACAGGGGATTCCATTTAACAAAACTACATTTTTCACATTTTCTAGAAAACGCGATGTTTTTTTTCTGTTTTCACCATTTTAATAAACAGAAAAAATCCTACCAGTTTGCTAATTTAACCGACCCTGTATCTTAAATATTAACAAAGATACCAATAGTGCCGACTTAATCGGAGGCAACCTGTATTTCTTTTTATATTCTTTCAGATTTGGTAATAAAAAATAAATGGTTCAAAGATTTAAATTTGCTCTTTTCTGTGAAAAGACATGTTTTTGTGAAGACCATTTTGACCAGGAATCATTTATCTGTTCATTTAAGAAGAGACAAAATTTGCATATCCAACGAAAATTCCTAGCAAGAAGATTGATATAATAAGTTGCTTAACAATTCCCCCTCCAATACCACTAAAAGAACTCTCTTTTAATACAATTAATGAGCCTATATTTGAAAGAAAAAAAAAAAGAAAAAAAAAGAAACTGAAGAAGAAAACAAAAGAAACCAAAATCATTTGAGCAAATTTTAAACAAACATGAACATTCTCAAGTATGAATATTCTACAAGTATGAAAGTAATTTTAGCATAAATAAATGAAACAAGCATTGCCAATCTCAGTCCAAGAAAAAAATACGTATCTAAAATACAGAAGGATAAAATCTGCAAACTAAAAACTGTTATGGAAGACCTGTAGAGCATTGGCTTTTAATTTTTTAACAGCCGAAATTACAAATCCAAACTGTAGTCAGTTTACAGACTCTTTTAAGATATGTTAAATAAATAACTTAATAACTTAACTAAAAATAATAACTAAGTAACACCAGTATCCAACAGAAATTGTTATTCAGCTGTTGGCTCTATTTTAGATAACTTACTAGACTTTTTAGAATACAAGGATTTTGAAACTAATTTTGTACCACCTTTGTTTGATTATCGTATAAATCAATTTTTGAATATTTTTATATAAATTTTAGGTTTGGAATATACATTTTAAGACGCCTCACATGCAAGTTATATAATATATAGATTGTCTCAAAGAAAACTATCTCTGTTAATATTTTAATAAATTTGTCCAAATATACTTGAATCCAAGGAAATATAAATATTACTTTATTTTTCAAGTTCCTTCTTTCTAGCACTTTTCTGTTGCTCTTTGGTGTGGCGTCCCATGTGTCTTCACTTTCATGACCCGTAGTAAGTATACTCCGAGGCCATAAAATGCTATTGTGTAAATAAAATTTGGTTTTTTATTCAAAGCACTTATGAATATAATAAACAGTCAATATCTTTTGGCTCCGACCTTTTGGTTTATAGTATTTATCGTGGTTATACTCGCAATTTAGACCAATACGTGCATTTGAAACCATATTTTAATCCTCTTGAACAAAACCTTACTTGATATTAGTGATATTTTATAATAAATCGAAAATTCTTATCGACTCTTTCTCACAATCATTTTATGAGCTGACAGTTTGGTTTTTGTTTTCTTTTTTGGACGATTTATTTATTATGATCCCTATGACAAGCAATATAAAATATACTTAGTTTCCAACGGAGAAATGTGGATGATAAACAGTCAGAATATGAAAATGTAGCATAAACTCATTTTGCACATCTTTTCTGTAAATATAACCTTTTCCTTATCTCTAATATTTGCGAGATATATTGGTCATGAATGTGTAGTACCTGCACGCCTTAAATTTAAATCTTCCGCCTGACTGAATTCGAATATTCCGCATTTTTCTTGATATGACTCAATCGGTGTTGCAACTACCTGCAATATCGATTATTCATATTTATTTCTCAAATAGTTCCAATGGGTGCGAAGGGTGCGCTGTAGTCGCGTTGTAAACATGATGCCATCTGGTATACAACTCTTCTTATTTTACTTTCTCTTTGCGCGGCAGTTAAGATCGTTTCATTAGCTTAAGAAGCTTTCATATAAAATTTAGGATAAAGTAAGAGGATTAAAATGACTTTTAATTTATTTATGCAGTTTTTCTAAAACATAAAGCAGATAAGAAAAAAAATTGGGCTCTTTAAGACATCCCAATTTTCTTTAAATAACATACAAATGATATATACCTTACCCAACATGGCATAAAAAGACTCCAAATTGACATCTCTACTATTCTTGATTTTTTAATTCATCGCACCTAAAGGTGCATTCAGACTATGCAAAGTTCTCGGTCCATGGACCGTCAACTTTTTTTTAAATAATGCTGCGATCATTTGCAAACTTTTCATCGCATTTTTAAGCACATTTACTAATTAAAAAGAACAGAAAATTAGAACACAATACACCCATCAAAATAATACTAGATATCAGAGAAAAAGAAAAACCCAACTGTGATATCTAACTGTCAGTCATCTTTACGTACTTATGACAAGAAAAAACGTTATTCTTTTTTTAATATTATTTCATTTTTGTTTTGGTTTTAATAGTTTCTGTGCTTTATTTGAATATATTTTATTTTAGATACACATTATCCCTGTCATCATTAGTAAGTACCAATTTTTCTACCATATTTCTTACTATTTATAAGCTTTTTTAAAGAAAAATATCTGTTATATGCCTTAAAACAAAACAAGTAAAACCAAAGTATAAACTTAACTTCTACATCAACTTAAATAATCATTATTTTTGGGAAATTACCAAAAGATTATAGCTTAATCTAAGTTTTCTACGTGTTGTAAAACCTAATATTAACCAAAGTTTTAAGCTAGCAGAGGAAAGTTTTGCTACAATTTTGTGTAAGCAGACCACAATTTGTTTAAAGTAAGAGCAAAGTAGCACATTATGATATTATAAGTTTATAAACCCCTTTTGCTTTTACACATTAAGCCTTTCATTTACAGTTTAAAATGTAGTTAAACGTAGTTCGGTTAAGTATGAGTTCGGTAAGTTTCATATCTGTTTTTGCTTCACTAAAAAATGTGTGAAACTTATTAGAAACCTTTAGAGATTTAAGAGAGGATAATTTAACATCGTTTAATTTTTGCTTTTTTTTAAAGATTTAATTTTTGTATGTAATAAGAGGAATATCAGACAATATGTCTACACTGTGCAGATAATATAAGAGACAATTTTTTTTTTTATGGTAAACACAAGCACAAGAGGAAAGTCCTATGTCACTCTTGGAGTGGTGCTTGCGCGAAGATATTTGTGGGCATTTATCTTGAATCGCTGTAGGTTGTATGCGTCGGGAAATATGTGAGGTGGAAGCCCGTTCCACAAAGAAGATGTTCTCCAGATGAATGAGTCCCGATACAGCGACGTCCTTGGGGTAGGCAGGTGGACTCAATGTTGATGAGCCGCAACTGCTAGACGCGTCCTTCTTGCCGGAACAGACCTGGGTGGAATCAGGCCTGCCAGCTCAGAGGAGCACTTACCGTGATAATAACGGTAGAATAAACAGAGATCAGCCACCTTTCTCCTGTGCTCCAGACTATCCAGACTCTTTGTCAGTTCTGGTTTGTCGATAAGACGAATAGCTCTCTTCTGTATAGAATCCAGCAGGTTTAAACTATGCTTGGGTGCAGAGCTCCAGACATGCGAGCAATACTCGAGAGAAGGGCGTATTTGAGCCTTATAAAGAGTCAGCAGCTGTTCTGGTGTATACAGTTTTTTCGTTTTGAAAAGCACTCCGAGTTTTTTGGAAGCCGCTCTGGCGACCTCGGCAACGTGGTCATGCCAGGACACACTGTTGGTGACCTCGACTCCTAGAAGATGTAAAGATGATTTCATTGGCAATGTTTTCCCTGCCATAACCAGCTCCGGGCCACCAAGGTTAGTCTTTATCGTAAATACTGCAGCCTGCGTTTTTTTAGCGTTAAAATTGACCAAATTGTTATCGCCCCACTCCAAGATTGCTCTAATATCGTTGTTGGTTGAAGCTACTTGTTGCTGCCTAAGATTCTGAGAACTTGCGGCTGTCGTTGGTTTGGCGGACTTAAATGTGGAAATAAGTGTGCTATCGTCCGCAAAGCTGTAGATTGGATTGACAGTGGTTCCTAGCAAATAATTGATATATACCAATAAAAGGGTGGTTGTTGTTAAAGAAAACTTTTATTTCAATTCAATAATGAGTTTTGTATGCCGATTGAGGAGAGCTTAGTTAGTAGTTCCTCATGCCACACTCTGTCAAATGCCTTGGAAATGTCAAGAGCGACTGAGCGGGACTCACCGTGCTTCTCCATGGCCTCCGTCCACAAGTGTGTGACGTAGGCCAGAAGATCTCCGGTGGATCTAAGCTTTCGGAAGCCGTATTGATGATCGCTGATTAGTCCAGATGATTTCAGATATCTTAACAGTTGTTGGTTGACTGCTTTTTCCATAATCTTCGATATTACTGAAACTAGTGCAATCGGGCGGTAATTGGAGGGCATCGTCTTCTTACCCTTTTTGGGTATAGCTTGCACTCGAGCAGTTTTCCAGCTTGTTGGAAATTGGCCCTGCTTATACGATGCCGTGAACAGTCTACATAAGGGAGGAGTCAATTCGTCTGCACAACGCTTTAGTATTAGAGCTTGAATTCCATCGGGTCCAGAAGCTTTGTTGGTATCTACGCTTTTAAGAATTTTATTTATAATTCGTTGGGGAAACGAAATTTCTCCCATCGATGAATTCACCCTTGGCAAATATGGCGGTGTTTTGCCTTGCGAGTGCAGAGTAGAATTAGACGCGAAGAGTTTACCCAGTAAGTTGGCTTTTTCCCTTGCTGTTACCGCGATCGAACCATCATCTGCTGTTAGGGGTAGCAAGGCCGATTTAGCAAATCCTTGACTAACGGCTTTCGATACCGACCAGAAAGGTCTTGTTCCATTTGGGCAGTTTAGCAGTTTGTTTTTGATCCTGTTGTTGTGACTCTCTTTGCATTCATCAATAATTTGCTTGCAGCTATTTCTAGAGGCTAAAAAGTTCCTCCGATTTTCGATGGAAGTTTTTAGTGTTTACTGCATTTTTGCAATTCAGGTTGAACCATTGCTTGTTGTTTGATCCGCATTTAGGAGAAAAAGGGATATAAGCTTCCATTCCTGCCAAGATCGTCTCTGTAATTTGGTTTGCACATTCTGAGATGTTATTGGTTCTAAAGCAGACTTCTTTCCAAGGGAATGAGCGATAAAATTCCCGAAGATGGTTCCACTCTGCTGATTTATAGTGCCAAACCTTCGGCGGCATCGGAGGATCCTGCGTTTTAACCTCCAACTGGCAAGAGACTGTTATCATTTTGTGATCCGATGTTCCTAGGGGGACATGTACTGATACTGTGTACGAGTCAGGGTCTGAAGCCAAGAGCAGATCTAGGAGACTCGCGAACTCGCCGTCTCGATCGGGGATTCTGGTAGGTTCCTCCACAAGTTGCGTAAGCCCGCATATGGTGGCAAATAGCTCAGCTTCTCGTACTTCATCGTCGTTCTTGTTGTAGAAGCGCAGCCAGTTGATATTGTGAACGTTAAAATCACCCACGACGATGATTTCTGCGCTTGGGTAGTCAATTTGCAGATAGTTAATGCAATCAACCAGGTTCAAAAAGAGCCGTCTATATTGGGTGTCGCTTGGTGGTCTGTAGATGCAGCAGATAAATTTCGTGGCACCACTGGCTATTATTTTGAATCACATGACGTCGAAGTCCGCAGGTTCAAGCGTTATTATCGTTATATCAGAAATATCTCGTTGCTTTATTCAAGATTGGGCAAGTCAATGAAATCTTTGAAATCATGCGCAGATCGTCACATCACCTATGACTTTTTTCTGTATAGTGAAAAAATATGTTTAGTTTAGAATCGAGATTTTAGAAGCTAGTATTTGCAATATATATATTGCAAATTATAGGGAATAACAATAAGCTAAACAATATCCCGCTTGTTGTAGGTCTCTCCACGAGTATGCTGCAACATTTCCAATACCATTTACTGTTTTTTTTATTTTATTAACACAGGTAGCTTAACAGCTAGAGTGCTAACTTCTCTATTACATAACTATACTACACTTATTAAAGCTATAATTATAAAAAACGTGCTATTCCTAAGTAATAAATAGTAAGGGAAAAAAATTAAATAATCAAAGAAATTTTGCTTATAAGCTAATTAGGAACTATCTAAAAATAATAAAGTATGTAAAAAAGTAGTGGTTCTAGTATAAGCAGATTAAAATTACAGACTCTACAAAATTATTAATTAAATTAGGGTAAAGTTTTTAAGCTTCTTTGCGAGACAGCGAATAGATCGATATGATTAAAGTGTACAACCCATAATTAGACCTGTAGCTGTGATTATAAAAAAATTAATTATTGCGACTTCTGAAGCTTTTGGCGTTAAATGGTTACCGACTGATTAGTCGTGAACAATTTACGTGGTTGTTGAAAAACTTGTGCAAAAATATTTTTTGAGAGATAAATCGCCCTAAACATTACTTACTCATATTATGAAACTCTAAACTAAGCTCGTACTATCTAACAACTAAAAGTTCCTATTGTATCAAAGTTTAAATTATAAATAAACTTTTGCTGAAATCTTTTAATAATTTAAGTTTATTTAGCATATTGAGGATGCCAAACTGTACTTGCTAACTGTAGCTGGCTACGCACAAAAGCGTTACAAAGTAAAATAATAGTTTTATAGTTAGTAAAAACCTTCGAAACTCTTAAAAGTGAGTGATCTTAGAGTGATTCTCTGGTAATAACTTTTTGATCTCAAAAAATATCAGATCAGTTATGATACTTAAAAAATAAAAATCTTAAAATCTTAAAAAATAAAAATCTTTCCGGATATTGAGAGCATAGAAATAGTTCTATAGTTGCAGATGTGCCTTTTGTCGCCTACAGGAGTAACAGGCGAAAAACTTTTTTTTTACTGTGTATAGAACTCGGTAAAATAAACATTTTTTTCAAATAACTTCAAAAAAGCGAAAAATAAAAAAAATTGCATTGCCAAAATGTTATAAAATGAGTCCAATACGGTCCTCTCTAATTTAAATAAGTTGTTCAAAGTTGTCACCATTAACTTCAACACAACGATTTGCTCGACGTAACCACTGTTCCGTAACGGCACGCAATAGAGAAATCGGTTTTTGTCTAACTGTTGCCGCAGCCTGCTCAATACGTGCTATTAGTTCTTCTTGTGTGTCGATAGGCGTCTTGAAAACTAAACTTTTCATATACCCCTACAAAAAAAAGTCACATGGATTTAGGTCTGGCGACCTTGGTGGCCATGCAACTGGTCCATTTCGGCCAATCCACCGATTTGGATAACTTATATCCAAAAATTCGCTCACTTCTCGTCTAAAATGGGCAGGTGCTCCATCCTGCAGCCACATAGCTTGCCTGATATTCAGTGGCACGTCTTCTAACAGAATAGGCAGATTATTTTGCAAATAGTCTAAATAAACATCGCCCGTCAAACGATAAGATAAATGGCCCAACAAGTATCCCATTAACAATTCCTGCCTACACATTAGCAGAAAAGCGGTGTTGAAAATTAGTTCTGTGAATTGCATGGGGATTATCAACAGACCAAACATGCGTATTTCGAAAATTTTTAATTCCGTTTCGGGTGAATGTTGCCTCGTCCATGGCTAAAATTTTGTTTGAAAAATGTTGATCATTTTCATGTTGTTGAAGGAACCATTCACAAAACTGAACTCTGCGGAGGAACTCTTTAGGCAGTAGCGCTTGGACACGTTGAACGTGAAAGGGATTAAATTGATTCTCGCGCAATGTTGTCCATACTTTTGTTTGACCTAATCCGACCTGCCCTGCAACAACTTGAGTACTTGTTGTGATGAGATTTAAAATTTATTCTTCCCTATTAACATTTTTAGGTCTCCTTCCTCTTCCTGCATGCCCTCCACGATGTTCCCGTAAATCGCCAGTATCCCTAGCCCGTTGAATAAGATTTATGAAACTTCTGGGTGTAGGATGATTCTGCAAAGGAAAGCGGTCTGCGTATAATACCGAAGCAGCAGCAGCACTTTCAAGACACTCTCCATAAATAAGCAACATATCCATAAGTTCATTGTTTTCATAACGATGTGCCATTTTTAGGATTTGCAAATTTAAAATTAACAACAATAAACCAAAAGTGTCTAAGACTAACTGATCGGTACAATGCGTGATCGATAATACAAAAATTCGTGCAAAAACTAAACATAAACAGACGATGAAAAACAAACCCATATTCACTTTTTTTATTCTGTATGTTCCTCGTTTTTGAGTGTATCCAAAAAAGTTATTTGAAAAAAATGAAATTTTAAAAATCACCCTGTGTATTATACAATTGGGTAGACCTTTTTTATTGTATTTTGCTGCCGTTTTAATATTAGTTTTACTGTTTTGTTCTGTATTTTTAATATATTTTTATGGTCGTTATTTAGAGCAAATTTTAAATTTTTTCGTAGCCAAAAGAACATCTAAGCTAACCTAAGGGATTACTAAACCTTTTTCAGAGTTAGTTTCTTTTATAAGTGCTATAGATTTTTTTGAAAACCATGGAGGATATTTTGTATATTTTTTTTAATTTGTACAAATTCAATATCATTAATAGATATTATAAAATATTGACAAAAAGTTACCCACATTTTTATTTTTAAATTCCGAATACTAGTTCATTTTATTGATTTTATGACTAATAATCTTGTAATCGACATGACGAAAGTTTTTAATGCAAAAAAAGCTTTTTTCCTTTAAAGTGCTACAGCGATTACAATCGATTAAGACATCCACGGCTTTATGATGTGGTTTTTCTGGGACAAAAAAGATCTTACAATGACCTGATTTTATATTTAAAAACTTACCCCCCGGATTTGGAACCTTATTATGTTGTTTAAGTGTCACATAAATCTAGGCGCATTATTGTCACACAGAAAACTAAGATTATCACTATTAGAAATAAGATTAACAATCTCACCCAGCAATTTAAATAAATGAGAATTTAAGATATCAATACTTGCATAGCCTCGAAAATAAATTTGTAAAATTCTGTGTTTTTTATTTAGTTTCTGGTTGAAAAAGAGGAAAAAGGCAATATAAGTCGATCTTTTCACAAGTAAATATAGATACTTTTACAACACGACATCATGGCGGAACCGTCTCCATAAACGTAGAATAGGGGATCATAGGGAAGTGAGATCCAATCTAAGGAAAATAAGCCTAGATTAAAATTTGAACGTGAATGTGTGTGCGAAATATGAGTATAAGTGAAATAAAAATATATTTTTAAATATAAATATTTTTAAAAAAATAACTATTAATATATTATGAAAAAAGAAAACTGGAATTTTGTCCATGGTTTTACTAATAAGACTTGTTTGATGTTTTATTGTTGTCTTGGTAGAAAAATGGCATAATAACTGTATACACCGATCTATAGCTATCTATTTTCAATAAAGACATTAGGTAGATAAGCTTGCAATATAGCTATACTGTCCCTTTAAAGAAGTCAGCAGTAAGTAATGTAAAACTATATATTTGTTTATTACATTAAAATTATGCAAAATGTAAAGTGCAATTTGTATATTAAAATATGAATTATTAAGAACTCTATTATATTTAATTTACATAAAAATGCTTTTTATTTTACCTTTACTCTAATAAAGTGCATTAAAAAAACACATAAATAGTTCATAAACGGTACTTTTGTACATCTTTTTATACTATCATATAAATATTTGTTGACCACGTCACTGGTATCAATTCCTTGTGTTGGTGGCATCAACAATCGGATTGAGCGACGTTGCCATGAAATTACCTTTTTTTTAAATACATTATCTACATTCATTTAGCATTGAATATAGACTTCATTCATTAAAAACTATCTTATGATAGTTTATTTAAAAAAATGTTTGATATTATAACAAGGAGGTATACTAGTTACTGTTCGGAGTCTGTCAAAAAGTGGCAAATTTTTATGATATTATAAAGTGTTTTGTTGCAATATCTACGTAAGCATTTGGCATGATTGCTTTAGAGATGTTGCAAGCAAATAAACTGCCCATAGTTCCACGACATGCTACTTCTTGCCTTTTAATATTCTAAGGTGTTGTCCTATATCAACTACAACACCCACCCACAAGCCTTCACATAAACCATCATACTTCCATTCGACTTTTGATACAGAAGTAAGGTTTTTCCTAGCAGCAACAATACGCCCCCACCATCCTTTTTATTTGTAAGGTTGATTGCTGAGTCTCGAAGATAAACAGCGAAAAATCTCGTGTTAAATCATTTATCATTTTTTACATAATACACAAGTCTATATCCAAGACTATATCCACACTGGAAGCCATTGTAGACAAGTAAAACTTATTAGTTTTAGTTGCGAATTTTGATAGTGGATATTAATATGATCCCTAAGTAATAATAGGAATAAGAATAGGTATAGAAGTGGACAGAATGAGTATGGCATTATTAGATTATTATTTTACGAATGTCACCATGCAAGTGTTTTTATTACTCATTGACATTGGCATTTCTGGCATCATTTGTATTCTTGTGTTTTATTATTCTTGGCATTACGGGCAAAAATCTTACAGTCCCTAGTCGAGCATGGGACTTTTACACTTTTCTCTAACTTGCTTGAAACGGCTTTTGTTAAAGGCGGTTAAATGATCATTGATGATGTATATTTGGTTGTGTCTCCAGTCCGATATCATAAAGATATCATAAACTCTCCTTTTCTGCTTTATAAATGTTAGTAAATGATCTTTGGTGCTCTTGTTGGAAAACTTGACTAAGAAGGATCTAAGATTTTTACACGATGGTAAACATCGAATTCGGACAAGTTAATATCGGCGAGCGCTATAATAGAGCTAACCACAGCTCTAAGATTGTCTTCTACATTTTCTGGAATTCCTGATATTTCAACATTGTTCACTCGATCCTGTTGCTGCAAATCATGTATGTCCAATTGTACTTGCTACATGTCATCCTCAGTTACCGAAATGCTGCTTTCTACTTTAGAAATTTTGTTTACTTTTGCTCCAAACTGCCGAATTTTTTCGTTAAAATCATCAATCTTATTTCCGCCAAATTGAAAGGACCGTTGATCAACGTCCATCAATACGCTTCTCTTTTATTCCTTTAATGTTCTGCTGCATCGAATCAATTTTACTATTGAGAGCACGCAACAGGCTATTAACATCGGCCTCCTTACTAACATCTCCGTTTTTCTTAGAACATGAAGGACGGATTTACCATCGACAGGTAGCGATGCTTTAATGCAGCCGATATGTATGATGCTGCTTCACACTTTGCACCATACCATTTTCTACTAAGTCGAAGATCGAGTACCTGAACTGATCGCCAAACGAAACAAGTAACAATGGTCAGTTTTGTAAACAATCGTTTAGTCGCCATAACTTTAACAATCTTATAAAACTTGTATTTACACTAAACAGGTAAACTTCAGATTTATTCGATATGTAAGACTTCAAAATTTTATGTTAAAAGGGAGCCTTATGAGAACTTATAATAGACGCGTTAATCTGCTCTACGAATGATATAGAATGAATGTGGCTCCAATTTCATCTAAACTAAAGGTACGCTTATGAGTGTGCCTGGAAATTTTCTTCATGGCAACAAAGGAAAAAATTATTTGGAGATCTAGGAGGACATTTAATCGTGCCCTTTGTGCTAATAATGCGATTAATGCAGGTAGCTTGTAAAATATTGCCAGCCATGTTTTCATTATAAGTAGGACAATTGTCGTATGAGTACCATGCTAAAGAGTAGGAATAAATTGTTGTCTTAAAAGGTTTCAAAAATTTCCCTTCCGTAGGGGGGCATCGATAAAAAAAAAACGATAAATGACCTTTTTACAATGCCCGAATTGCAATATTTAGGTGTTTATTTTCTATCGAGTGTTTCGCAATAGAAAAATGGTGATGTCTTCGATAGGAGAAGGAAGACTCATCAATGAATTAAGTATTTTCTATAAATATTTCATCCTTGTTCGCATGTTTTTTTCTTTACAAAATACAATACTGCTTTGGTTTGTATTCTAAAAAAAATTCGTAGGTTGCTTGCAACAAGCTTATTATGCCTTAACATATTTCTAACTATTTAAGATTTAATACCTAGCTCTTCAGAAATTTGTCTACTTTAATAGGAAGAAAACTGGAGATTTTACTGGAATTGTACGATTTTTAAAAGAAAACGCGTGTCTGCCAATTATATCCAGTTCAGAACTACCTGAGTAGTACCACTTATTAATTTGTTTTTTTAGTCTATCATTTCAAAACACTTTTTTAAAAACGTGTATCCCTATGAGATCAGTTAAAAAATGTTATTTGATTGCAAATTGCTATAGGGGTTTGATACCTGTAGTTTATATGGTCAGAGCGTTTTTTTTTCAAACCGGTATAGTAGGCAACATCATTTTTTATTTCTTATTTGAAACATATTGTTAAATACATCAATGAAATTATTGAAACAATTATATTATTCATTATTTTAACAAAAACAATTTAAGCTTGCATCATATCAGTACAATCATCTCAAAGCGGGAGAACTTTTCAGCAACCCACTTTTACAAAGAAACTTAAATTCATTTTGAGATATGAGATGAGAAGTACTCTTATATAGCAAGGAAACTGGTAAGGAAACCACCAAAAATGAATATCTTTAGACAGTAACTGCACTTAAACAGGTAAGGCGAATGCAAGATGCAGAAACTACAACAACCAAAAATCCATAACCAAAGAGAAAAATAATGTAAAGGGCTCCTAAAAAGTAATTAGCTTATCTCTTTAATGCATTGCAGACCAAATTTACTCTACACCATAGCAGGCCAATACTTTTCCACGGGTTGCCTAAAATTCACACATACGAAACATGCCTTTACTAACTAGCATCAGCTCCAGAGATTCGCCAACATTGGAACTTGTTAAATTCATGTTGAGCATTTTATAGCCACTACAAAGGAATACGAACAGCTTTATTCACAACTCAGCTTATTTCATCGATCTCCTTCAGATCACTAACGGTAGCCGCCTACTAGCACCGAAAAGCTAGTAAGCTTTGATATTAAGAATTTTATACAATTATGCTAATTGAAGAAACCCTTACCATAATTAGGGAAATACTCGGATAGGACGCAACACTTGCAAAACCTACTGAACTTGCATTGGAGGCAGTCATTAATCTTTTGGAAGTTTATCTTCGTAACTCCTACTTTCGAATGAAAAACAGATTGTAGAAACATGAAGTAGTTCGAGAAGCTTCGTATAACAACAGTTCAATCCAAGCCCGAGGTGTGGCTTATATAAGTCGTTGATACATTTAGACAAGAGCGTTGTTTGAGACAAGAGCGATCCAAAGCTTCTAAATTTCTGGAGCACATCATAACATCAGGCCAAGCATTAAGTTCACAGTGTAGTTGGAAACTAAGTTAGCCCTGCTGGAAACTAGATGTTCTAGTGCAGAAAAATAAGAACATCATTATATCGCAATCCAACACATACAGGATAATACCTATACTACAACACAATTATCTGGAGTTAATAAATAAAGGTAAAAATCACCCTATAAAGCAGGGCAGCCAAAATATGCAACTATCCAAAATCTTCGAAAAAATTATTGCAGAACAAAGATATGTCTCTGCATTTTTTCCGTAACACAGTCAGATTTTAGAGTCGAACACAGTATAACCACTACCCTTATTAAAATATTTGATGACATTATTGGATCTTGACATGTTGGGGGTCGTGCTTGGTCGTTCTTGATTATAGTATGGCATTTGACACCATTAACCATATTATACTGTGTTTAAAACTGAGATACTTTAATTTTGGTGCCAATAACTGATAAGGAGTGTTACTTTTAATGGTATCTCATTGAATCCTGTTGTGGTATCGCAAAGTGTTCCTCAAGGAAGCGTTTTGGGTCCTCTGTTGTTTTCGCTTTATACTGCTGACTTTTCCAAACACAGTTTTTGTCTTCAAGACGCCAAGGTATCAGAAGGCCACATACATCAGGACATTCAGGTTATGACGGACATTTCTACATCTCACTGTTTAAAATTAAATACGGCTAAAATCAGGTTTTAATATTTGGTAGATGAGCTGCTCAACAAGCCTCCATTACCATCGTTTTAATTAATATTAATTTGGCTTTTTCCGATAATTGCAAAAATCTTGGGGTTATAATTGATAGTGAAATGAAATTTAAAAAACATGTTTCTTTAATAATTCAAGGGAGCTTTCTTAAACTTAGGCCACTTTACTTGCATAAAGATGTACTTATAATGCTAATCAAACTATATACTACATTAGACTGTGCGAATCACTTATTTTGTCATTTGTTTCTTACTGTGATGTTTTATACTGGCCGGCGCGGCGCTGCTACTTGAGGATAAGGTCTCTTTGCAGAGATTTCAAAATACTTGTTTAAGATTTTATTATGGTCTTAGAAAATATGACCACGTTATGAAAACATACAAAAATTCCCGATGGCTTAAACTTCAAGAACGGTTTAACCCGCAATAAAGAGAGACAATAATCTACAAAGTTAACCTAGAAATCTCTTTGACAAGCTGATGAGGGTTCTAATTTTCATGATCAGGACACTCGTAATTCTGATCATTTTGTTGTTCCGAAACACAAAAAGTCATTATTTCTCATATCCTTTAACTTCAATGCTGTTAAATGTTATAATTTGTTGCATGATGACATCCAGCACTGCTCGACTATGTATCATTTTAAAGTACGCCTAAGATCATTTTTAAAACACAATATGTTATGCTCTATTTATATATAATCTGTTATGATCTATCTTATGTATTCTTATATAATATATATTGAACATTTCGTATTGTAATTTGTTTGAGTGGTTCGATAAGAGTAGCTTTTAGCTAGACCACGCCACCAATTTTCTGTTAGTAGTTAAAACGAATTATTGTTAATTTGTATAAATAAAATCATATTATTATTATTAATATTAATGTTGACCTTGATATGGAGATAGAAAACATCATCAAAGACTTAGAGCACAACGAGTGTCCAATCAATCTAATAGCTAACTGTTAAGAAAGCAGCAGAAATAACAACGAAAAAACACCAGTGGTTGGAGAATAAATTTTTAACGTTTTTTTACATCAAGGGAATTTCTAAGGAAATCAGAATTTAAAAATTCAACATCACGACTGCCTCCACCTCGAAGACAATTATTATAGGAAG
Source organism: Anthonomus grandis grandis (assembly GCF_022605725.1). NCBI lineage: Eukaryota > Metazoa > Arthropoda > Insecta > Coleoptera > Curculionidae > Anthonomus > Anthonomus grandis. The sequence continues at coordinate 25,495,759 of NC_065552.1, read as the reverse complement.
CTTAATATCGAACACGAAGCAGAATGCCAACTAGATACCAAGCATTGCGTATTCCAAATCTCTTGTAAATTTAGAGTTTTTTTTGAGAGACACAGAAGAGTCAAAGCGATTACTGGAATACACGACCAAAGAATAGATTAAGAATAGCAGAACACGCTTTAAAGTAAAATATAATTTTTTCACTATTTAGAACATGCTTGGTCTAGTGGCCACAAGGTACATTAAACAGAAGCAATGATTTTGTGCAAGGAGTAACATTGTAAGAAAAGAAGATTTCTTGAACAACTTATATTACACAAAACCAAAGAATCTTCAGCCAGTCCTATGTTGATATTTCTAACTTTTGGAGAAGCCTACTATCGGGAACTGGAAGATCTATTTGCACCTTATATACCTCTAGTAGTCTAATCCTGTAGAATAGTTGTTGTTTGTTTGCAGTTGAACAGCTGGAGGTAATTTCCAGCCAAAACGTCGTGCTTAAGTTAAAATAAAGATAATGGAAGTTCGAAAATTAGTTAAAACTTTATGACTTTATCAATGTCTAACACTTTTAAAAATAAAAACTTAAATTTGTTTATATAAATATGTATATTATAAGCTATATAAGAAAACAAACTTTGGGTTTATCATTCTTGAAAGTTTGACATTCTCATTAGTAATAAGCTTCGTAAGTAATAAGTTTCGTAATGGAATGTTCTCGGAAAATTAAATACTTAATATATGCAGGAATGTAGCAAGGATGCTTTGTAGAAAATATTTTAGCAGCTATATCATATAACATAACAATGCCTGACTTTAAACTTGATATGCTTACATCTCGTGTTGCAAAGATTAAATCTTTTAATAGCGATGCTAATAATCTTGATAAGGTCATTTTAAGATGTGATGATGAAGTAATTTAAAATTAGTTCAAATTTTTGAATAAATTTAGAAAAAACATTGTGAAAAAGATAAAATAATGCTAGAAAAATGGGCAGGATTAGGTACTTAAGATAAATTAAAATATCCTTTAATCCAATACAATGCTCACAAAAAAGATAGAGGTTCTTGCTTGGTGGAAGATCTAACTTTAGTCTAACCCTATAAAAATAAAAACTTAAATGATTTTAGAAATAGGTTACTGTTATAAGTTAGTAGCATTATTCAACGTGTAATAACATTTTCCTCTAAACTTTACAGTCCAAAATGAAATTCTTTGCGTGACAGATACATATATCATATACACCACTTAATTTAAAAAATTGAGGGGCTATTGCAAAGAAATATATAATAAAGACCAAGTGTAAGTTTTTTAATCCAATTAATTATGATCAGTTCTTCAACTCACTTTTACCAAATAAAGAATACCATTTACTATTCATGTACTAATACTAAAGCCTCAGATATGTGCTTCTTATTCTCTGTTCCTATGATCCAAAACTCTTATCACCGAACGAGTAACCGCTGACGAAATCCTGATTCTACTGCCATAAAAAGTTCTTTTGACCTGTAAATCCCTACCTTGATGAAAATGCTTAGCAATGTAAGCACAATTTATATCGGCTAGAAAACGCTTAGTAGCAACGTCAATATTCAGTCTCTTACCTGAATTAAAACTTTGTCAAAATTATTTAAAAAAATCTTCCGACTATGAAACAAAATCAATCACCTTTCTCATTTAAAGAAAGTCATTAATAAATCTGTTACTTATAAATATCTATCAATTAATAGCCTTTTTTATTTTTGGTGATCATTATCCTATTCCTGTCTCAATAGAGGATTGCTATTCTCCAGACCTAAACAAACCACGAGGTTAATCCAAATTCGACCAGTCTGTTCCAATCTCATAAAATCCCAGTATTCTCTGACTTAAAGAGGGAGAAGATAATATGTAGCTAATTTCCGGTGGCTATTATCTATTTAGCAGTATCGTCTCTCGGAAGTTCAGTTAAACTATTCCCACAGAAACCATCAAATTAGCAGAGAACACGTAAATTATAATTATTTATGTAAATTCCTTAATTTAAGCATTCTTATATAAGTTGAGCATCCAATATAGCATACACAAATATTAAGTTACTTAAAAGTATTATATTATTTGATACACAAATTTTATTGAGAATTAATAAATAAAATTAAAAGTAAATATAAGCAAACTTTAATAGAAATTTGTTTTTTAAGACAATAATATTAAAAAAATAAAAAAGTGAAGTAAATTTTTATATTAAATCCGTTCTTCTTGCTTAACTTTTACCAATCCCCCGGTATCTTATAATAACAATGTCCCTATCCTAAAATTAGAGATGAAAACAACGTTCTGCTTTTTACTGCACTTTTTAACAGTGTTTATTGTTGAGAGATCACTGACCAGCTAAAAATAGGTTTAAGCTTTAACATATGGTATATTTGACACAGGCAATTAATTCATGTGTTTGTATCATAAAGTTTATATATTTTTATCCGTTGCATGTGGTCTAAGCACATTTACCTCTTGAATCTCTAAAAATGAAATAAACGAAACTGTTTTGAAAATTAATGGTGGGAGTCTTGAGTTTATTTACAGCAATTTGTGTAGGGATTAGGGAGTAATTCTTCAAAGTCAGCGGTCTTATTTTTTTACATTAGATAAAACTTTAGTTAATCAGGTATATGATTTATATCACTTTGGAGTATTATTTGATCAATATTTTTTTGAGGTTTAAAATTTAAGTAAGCAAAGTCCATAAATTCCCTAAACGTATTTTTAAGAGAAAAAAAAAGTTTTTTAAGAAATATATCAGGATGCTTAGTGATTAATTTATAAACGTTGGAATCAGAATTTGATTATAATTTCACATAAATCAATTGGAGGACTTAACATTTTTTATTAAATAAATTAGTAGTAATTGCACATATTTTACTTAAAAGCTTTAGAGCCACGGTTAGTTGTATTATCTACAAACCTATTAAACCGTCAATAACACAGACGTAAACAGCTTAATAAACTTGAAAGTATATTTAACGTAGTTTTTCTACATAAGTACTTTCGTTTCCAATCGAGATCATCAAAGACATCAGAGAGTCATCCTGATACCCAAAATGGGAGAATCAGCAACGGACCCAAATTCTTTCAGACCTATCAGTCTCCTGTTAGCCATGAAGAAAGTTATGAAAAGACTAGTCCTTAGGAAGGGACTAAGAGGCTACCATAGAAGACTTTAGGTTCTCCTTCCTAGAGAACTTAGATCCTTGACATGGTGGTCAAGGTTCCACAGATTTCACTGCCTTTACCACAGCGTAACATCTATATGTCCGACTTACCAACGACAGGGACAAATCAGATGCACTAGTTTGTCGACGACACTAACATAACATTCTTTACTACAAAAAAAAGCTGTTTCGTGCAAAGATATGAATCTCTTTTGGGATACCCCATTTAGTATCTGGGGGTCTGCATCAACCAATATCTGACTTTACAGTAACAACCGACATCATTTGCAAAATATATGTCAAGTTGCATTACGCTAATTATCATTGTTGTATTAGACAGGTTAGAGATGAAAAAAACAGTTCATTCTCTGTTGAAGGGCAATGAATGGAATTTGTGTAGTATAAAAGAAAGATACATTAGAAGAGATTTGGTCATATTGATTTAATATATAAAATCTTTGTAAGGGAGTATAATAAATTGAGGACATAACTAAATTGTCAATTAGGATGAGAGAACTAATTTTAATAGGTTTATATTATTTCAACTCAATATTGCATCATCTCAAATCAACTAATAATTTATCAAATACAAACCTCAGCCTTAACATGGTGATATATCAGTTAGTGCTGGACACTTTTACAGTGCTATAATAATAGTAATGGTATAGGAAACTTTGGAACTACAGGTATTTCATCACCAATTTCTCAAACTTTTTGAGTAACTTCTAATACCATATTTACATTAACCTTGAATATCTATGAAAATTGTTCATATCTAAGAACATAAAATTAGGCAGACCTTTTAGACGGGAATATGTTTTTGTATATCGAATACTTAGCCACCTTTGATGAACAGGAGGATCATGTTTGAACCAGGCAAACTTCGATTGATCCAAGATTCTGTAGTAGAGCAGTAGCTGATATAGGATAGAGCAATAGTAAGCTTAAGTATTCGCTGTATTAAAGTACACAAAACAAATATTTTCGACACTATAATAGAGTCTGATAGCAGAGCCTCCAGTAAATGTACCTCTGTTAATACAGTGAGTTCCCAGATAGGAACAGAGCCTATAAAGGGACCATTTGGAGGACAGGTCAAGCCAAGCATGACACATACTACGTCTAAGCAGACGTGAAACTTATTTAGTGACTGGACACTAGCAAATGAAGACGTTCCACATCTTAGGTATTGCGGATAAGCGGATAATCAATGTCGTGTCTTTAGAGATATGAGGAAAAAAAACTATAGACCACGTCCTCGATGAGTACCTGCCACTCACTCGTAAACGCTCTAATTATTGGCCAACCTTTACAGCCTTTTAAGCTCAGACTATCTCTAATCTTCCATACTATCATTGGATCGCCCCAGCTAGCCAGAACACCAATAGGGGATTTGATACGCAGTTTCTATAACACCACATCACAAGACTCAACAGACAATTCCTTTCTAGTCGGTAGTACTTCAGGTAGTACACGATAATACACTATTCATACAGACTGCCCAGATATCTGCTTCAGTTGCCAAATCCAATTAGCTATTTTATTTTATCTATTCTCTGGCTTTACGAATATTATGTTCCATAGAAATTGAACCTCAAATGAGGAAAAACATAATTTTTAGATCAAAATGGCATAGAGGCTATAAAAGCCAAGTTAGGAGTCAAAAGCTCCTATGATAAGACATTTATCAAATTTTGCCTTAGGATGTCAATAAGCTCGACACCTGTAGTTTTAGTCTACTTTCCAAAAACCACATTGGTTAACACTAGGGACTTTTGAGAAGGCTTTTAGTAGACTGGAGGCTTACTCTTTTGGTATAACTTTAGCGATTTTTAATGTTTTGTGTATAAAATCCGAATTGTTATCCTTAACTATTTGTTCCTTACGCCTTTTCTCACAAGAATATAAAACCTATGCACTAAATTCTTGAAAAATTATTATTGTTCATCAATTTTAGTAAATCAGTTGATTTCGAATTCAATAAATCCAAATAAGAATTTTACACTGAACCAAAATATTACCGGAGATAAAAATTAAACTTTATTCGTCCGTTCCACGATAGTTCCGAATGTAAAAGCGAAAAAGCCCTTAAAACTCCGGTAAAAAATTCAAAAAATCCCAGGCAGGGTTTATTGAAAGGTCGGCCGGTGTTTTCGCTGCATCGCACTGCTTACCGAAAGCCATTATTCCGGCGGCCATATTGCCAATGGGATTAATGCATTCAATCCATTTTTAAATTTTCATTGTTTTTGAGGAGATATAATCTCTACTCCAGTGGCCCGGATCAACTTTAAATGGATCAAATTTTAATGTATAGTAGGTACAAAAGGTGATTATGAATCCAATTTACGAGGGGCTTATTGCTATTAATATTATATACACTTTTTCTTTATTCTTATAGGATAAGGTGCCCTATAAATTATTTTTTAATTTTTTTTACATTAAATTAGTGACGTAATGATAGAAAATGTAAAGGTAAATGTAGTCCTACATTATACCAAAATAATGATATTACTTGAGATTAAATTATGAGTGTTTAATAAAATTATGTAAATTCAATTAAATACGATCACTCTTAACTTTTGACAAAATAGTATCTAAAGAATCGTAACGAATCGTAGCGTAAACTTTTCCAGATTCGTGGACATCTTCATACCTTATACTTAGATTTACCGAACGTACTGTCTGAATTTCAGAAGACCAATCAAAATTCTTCCTGCCATTCCAAAGGTTGAAAGAGTTTTGAAAAGTCAGATCAGAACATACGTGAATAGGTTTGCTATTTTCCCTGCTTTCTTAAAAGTAACAGATGATCTTCTATAGGCGGATGATCAAAATGAGTTAAAAATCCTGTCCCTCTTCGATTATGTCAAGGGTTTTGATAATTTAAATCACCATCCATTACTGATAATATTGAAATTTTTAGGTTTTAGAGAGAGCGCTCGGCTCTAATAAGAGAATCACACTAAGTCGGTTAAGCACGATAGAATGGAATCCCCTGTTTTGAGTCACTACACTCTCACTCATTTACTCACTCACTCATAAGGATTTAATATTGGTCCACTTCTCTTAATCCTCTATACGCCTCAGTTATGTACAAATCTTAAATACTCACATGTTGATGTTATTCAAATTTATTTCTTATTTTCTGCTGACAACATGTTCGAAGCTACTAATAAATATCTTTCGACTTATGTCGAATATGACGTGATAGTCTTGCATTATCTTATTTCACTTATTGTGGCGTTGTATATAGTCAGTGCCTCTAAGCAAGTGATGTGTTTAGTATAATTGTTTCTCCAGACGTTTTTTTATAAATTCCAAAATCACAAAATGTACTTGTATTGATCTTTCTAAACCACGAGACATATTTCCTATTAAAGCAGCACATAAAATTTGTATTCTCTTTTATAAGCTATGGATATTCAACTATAAAGATTGCATATAGTTTGAAATACAAAAGATAAATCAATCATCATTAAATCCAACTTTAGTATGGAAACTGAAATAATTATACTATATTGTTAAGATTATTTATTTTAAGTTGGTGCAGCTTCATAAGCTGACTAATGATAAAACATTATACTATTAATGAGCACTTCAAAATATCTTAGAGAGCAACTACTTTCCACCTTATTGGACTAGGATGATTGACTAGTGCAGTTCTTTTTTCATCTTTTATCTCAGGTACGTTAAGAAACAGTAAAATGAATAATACGAAAATATGCAGACAAGGCAAGTCTTTGCCTTGAATTTCTCCTTGCTATAACGGTTTGTGCAACTGGTGTTTTTCAAATCTTCGCTCGATAAGTTTTATTTGCTTATAACCTGCAACTTATCTAAATTACAAATGTTGAAATAACACTAAAAGTGTACAACCTTTAATAGACGTTTTTGTATTTATTTTAATAAATGAGTTGCTATTATATTGCCGGAATGAAAAGCCTCTGGAAAGCATGCCCTAATTCGAACAGAACAATAGTAATAACCGGGAACGGCTTGATCCTGGAACACCTCATAATAATTTTCGTACATAAAATTACACGCTGCGTGTGGCGGAAGAATTAAAACTGATGTAATTTTCATTCATCGTGGGAATATTCATTAAGCCCGGTCTGACACTAGCTTGCTATAAAACCAGTATCAAGAAGATTAAATTCTATGAGATACCGCGTTGCTCTTAAAAAAAAAGTGCTAGAGAAATAGGCTCGCTCTTTTGTTTATAGCCATTAATTTAGAGTAAATTTGAATCGCAGAATATCTAGATCATCGAGGCAATAGAAGCAGAACAAACAAATATAATATTTATTCCATCAGTCCAATTACAATTAACGATACACGTACTAACACGCAATGTTTCCTTTGAAATATGTGTGTGCTGTTACAGCTACAGAGACAGTTCCTTCGTTGGATTAAACAGAAGTTACTGGTGCAGAAAAGCATGCCAAAGAAAGCAAAGACCAACAGCAGGAATTGGTTCCTTCACATGATAAAATGTAGGTTACAGATGAACGAGAAAAACATATCACTGAAAACAAAGTTACTTTAATAATCTCATAATATTTCAGCTAGTTCCCTAGTATTTGAATCTAATCTTGTTAAAGTCACTGATAAAAACTAAAATTTATTTATTCGTGGACATCTTCATAGCTTATTTTTATACCTAGATTTACCGAACGAACTGTCTGAACTTCAGAAGGTCACTCAAAATTCTCCCTGAAAGAGTTTTGAAAAGTCAGATCAGAGCATACGTGAATAGGTTTGCAATTTTCCCTGTGGTTTAATCTAGCTTACAGAAGGATTTCGGCTATTTCTGCTTTCTTAAAAGTAACAGATGATATCCTACTGGCGGGTTATCAAAATGAGTTGAAAATCCTCTTTCTCTTCGATTATGTCACGGCCTTTGATAATTTAAATCACAATCTATTACTGATAATATTAAAATTCAAAGGTTTTAGAGAAAGCGCTCGGTCTCTAATAAGAGAATCACACTAAGTCGCTTAAGCACGATGGAATGGAATCCTCTACTTTCAGTCACTACACACATAAAAATATTTCCTTAAAACAAGGAAAAAGGTTCTTTTGTATATTTGATTTTAATTTAATGAAGTGGTTAATTAACATAAGTCATTTTCCTCAAAACAATTTCTTACATTTCATTATTTAAATAGATTAATTTCTTTAAAATATTTTATAGAAATAAAAAAATAGCATTATTTTAAAAATGCCTGTTTTTAATTCAATAATATGAAGTCTTTAAATTATAAATATATGATACAGAATCTTTAAAACAAGAGACCAGGTACTTGGTCTAAAGAACTGGCATAACGCGTCTAATGCCGTTCTTCTTTGATTATTCTGATATACTTAATACACTACCTTTTTGCGTTATACTTGTGTAAAGTGTGTTTCCAGATTTTGATTGTGTCAAACCAGTTGGAAGGGTTTTTTTTAATAATTTATTAATGGATGATCTGTTGAAAACTTGTGGCATGGATGAAAATATTACTAAAACATTGAGAGGTAAGTAAACAATCCTGTTAAATCATATTAAGGCATACAAGTAGCCAGACAAATTTTTAAGTTTTCATGATCCAAATAATTTTTATTGTACAGTTTGAGTACTGCCTATACCGGGTGGCGCGTCGCTGAGCGGAACATAGGAAATGCCGATGTAAATTTTAAGGGAGTCAATTATTGGCTTCCCTGTACATTTTACAGAAAAAATGTAAGATAACTTTTTGAAGAGATCAATCTGGCAAACCCTCGTGCAAAGTTTGAAAAAATTTTAATAAGCGAATCTTGAAATATTCTATTATTCAATTCAATCAAAGTGTACAACCTTTAGTAAGCGTTTTTGTATTTATTTTAATAAATTAGTTCCTATAGAATTGTCGGAATGAAAAGCCTCTGGAAAGCATGCCCTAATTCGAACAGAACAATAGTAATAACCGGGAACGGCTTGCTCCTGGAACACCTCATAATAATTTTGCGTACATAAAATTACACGCTGCGTGTGGAGGAAGAATTAAAACTGATGTAATTTTCATTCATTGTGGGAATATTCATTAAGCCCGGTCTGACACTAGCTTGCTATAAAACCAGTATCAAGAAGATTAAATTCTATGAGATACCGCGTTGCTCTTAAAAAAAAAGTGCTAGAGAAATAGGCTCACTCTTTTGTTTATAGCCATTAATTTAGAGTAAATTTGAATCGCAGAATATCTAGATCATCGAGGCAATAGAAGCAGAACAAACAAATATAATATTTATTCCATCAGTCCAAATACAATTAACGATACACATACTAACACGCAATGTTTCCTTTGAAATATGTGTGTGCCGTTACAGCTACAGTTCCTTTATTGGATTAAATAGAAGTTACTGGTGCAGAAAAGCATGCCAAAGAAGGCAAATACCAACAGCAGGAATTGGTTCCTTCACATGATAAAATGGAGGTTACAGATGAACGAGGAAAACATATCACTAAAAACAAAGTTACTTTAATAATCTCATAATATTTCAGCTAGTTCCCTAGTATTTGAATCTAATCTTATTAAAGTCACTGATAAAAACTAAAATTGATGACACTCAAGCAACATTACTAGAAAACATAATTTTTACTGTTGTCTGGGGGCTTAGGATTTGCATTTTCATTATTTACTTGACTGACTGGTACATATTTAAATAAACAGACAGACAGAGAGTAACCATATATTATATACTTTACACTTGATTTGAAAAGCCAGTTTCACCCTTACTACAGGTTAACGTTCAACAGGTGGAAAAATCGAAAGGTCCAAGAATTTTTTCGTAAATGACGTAGGGTGCCCACAATTGTCTCTGTACAAGAATCACCTAACGTGAAAAAAAACTCATTTTCCAAAAATTTATTTAAAATTAAAAAGTGATCTTGGTGCAAATTCAGAACTAACAAAATAGACACTTTCCATAGGCAATCGGCAAAAAATGGCAGTAATATCTAAAGCTCTAATAAGCCAATTGTCGAAGTCAATACATTATTGCGGTAATAAACTATTAAGCGATAATAAACGGAATCATTTAGTCGAGACAAGAAGGATGAAAGGAAAGTCACCATTTATTGTGAAGTGTACTAGATATAGCGATTTAGATTTAGAAGATCACAACATTCACTTATTTCTACCATCATTATTATTGATAAAATGAAAATTTTGCTTAAGAAGAATTGATATGAAATTTACTTAGCTTTCCAATGGTGTTATTAAATTTATTTTTTAATTTATTAATTTTGGTCAAGATTTAAATTTGTATTTTTGTTTTACAGTGCGCCCTCTTATAGCAACTTTGCAATGTTAAAAATATTTTTAGACGATTGCTCGTTTCCATTTTTATTATGGATGTTTTTTTCTCAATTGGCTAAGGTTCTTTAGATATAGATAGTGTACACCCTTAACTGAACACCTTGTATATAAGAAAGTCACTTGTTATTGCCAGTAGATAGTCACACTGTTTAGTACCAATTAGATGTCGAAAATAATTTCTGGACTTTGTGTTTTTCTTTTAAAAAAATCCCTAAAATATAAAATAAAATATTGAGAAAAAACAAACAAATTTTATTAGTCACAAACCACTACTTGACAATAAGTATTATTTGTATTTTTTTTTAAATACATAGTGTTACAGAATGCGGTCCAAATATTTTAAGACCTATTGTTGGAGTGAAAATAAGACTTTGCTCTAATAAACATGTGTCCTATAATGTATTACCTCAGAGCTATAGCCCGCGTTTTATCCCCGTGTTAAATCTCCTGAAAAGTTTTTATTTTTCTGGGTGTACTTTTTATTTTTTCCGTAATAAAAAATTCAGGGAAGGGAGCTTAAATACGAAGCATCGCGTCGGTTTGAAAATCTAACAACCTAAATTTCTAAAACAGAGAAATAAGTAGTAATAACAATGTAAAATTTTGTTGTATCTATTTAAATAGAGTTGTAAAAAAATAAAAATTAAATTGCGAATATTCGATCTTTTTTAAAATTCCTCGAATGTATTCAGATGTTTTTAAATTTTAAAAGGATGTGTTAACCGACCTCGTATCTCTTCTAGTTTCTGACTTTATTTCAATAATAAGGCTGGAATTTGGGACAGCCTTTACACTGGGTCCTGGAACAACTGGTTTATTAAAATATTTGGATACACTTGAATTTTAATTCAAAATTAAAGTTCCGCTGCATTCGTTATTATAATTTTTGTCAGAATAAAAAAAATGCTATTAATAATATATTGCTATAACTATTGAAATCGATACAGCGGTGGCGCACCAAAAACCTTCCTTTAAAAAGCTACTTTTAACTTAAGAAAATATTAACACATTTATCCAAATAAAATGCTTATAATTTAATTCTGTTATCCGTATTGATGCTACTTAGTGAAGTAAAGCCTGTTTTTTTTAAGTATTTCTGATTTTTCATAAAAAGTTTAATGTTAAACAAATTTGTCAATTTTTATTTAATGTACTCAGTACTCATACTTAATACCCAAAATAACACCCAATATTATGACAATAGTACTTTGGAATGTTGCCATGCTGTACAAAATATTGCTTCTTATTAGTATACCGTTGGTATTGGTTAAATTGACTGTATGAGAATTTAAAATTCTTTCAGTTTTCTTTAGAAATAACGATTGTGTTAGAGCAACTGCATTGTCCTACAATGAATAACATCCAGATGCACACTTATCTTATACGTACGTCATAAAGTTAGTAGCAAAATTTCGTGAAACAGGATCAGTTGCAAACAAACCTACAAATCCAGTCCTAAATGAAGCTGTAAAAGTTGCAGTTTTGAGTTTTATGAAAATCGATCCCACGCTCGGTACAAATAAATGAAATATTAGATGTTTCACTTAAAAGTATCCAGAGGATTTTCAAAAAACATAGCTTTTATCCCAACAAAATTAAACTAGTGCAGAAGCTTAACGAGGATGATACTGACATCCGTTTACAGTGTGTTTACAGTTTTACTTGCGAAACTATAAGTGAACGAATCATTGGCACTCAGAATTTATTTTTAATGTTTGTTTCTCTCATGAATGCAGCTTTTCCTTAATGGTATTGTAGATGCAGTTCGCAGGTTTAGTACCAAGAAATCAAAAACTTTCTTTTTTGAAGAGGTGCCGACGTTTCGACGTTTATTTACGTCTTTTTAAAGGTTGTTTACTGTGAAGAAACTTTTTTGTCGATTGCATATGTATGCAGATGGGCACATATGTGATAATATGATTATACTTTGACCAAACATACCATAACATAAGTCACACATAATAGACAAAAACTTTTTTTTATACTTCACATCACTATATACATATATATTTACCAATTAATGAACGCGGTCAAGAGACACAGATGAACTAAAATATGAATATATGAAAAAAAGTTATTGTATATTATGTGTGATTTATGTTATGTTTATTCAAAGTATAATCACATATGTGCTCATCTACATATATTGTTCTGTTACCATTAGTATACAGGGTGTTTCAAAAGTCATGGTCCAAACTGAAAGGGGGTGTAGGGGAGCCTATTTGGAATCAAAATAACCTCCTATGTTGTTATCCGATTTTTGATGGTTTAGAAGTTATAGCTGTTTTTCACTTTTTTGCTATAATTTACTTCTGGCTCAAAAAATTATTTTTTTTTTAATGTCTGGGGATTTATTTTTCAAATATATTTTTTTAGTATTTTATTTAAAAAATGTCAAGTCTTTTTAATAAAAGTATATCACAAAAAAAAATTGTATTATCGCTGCAGAAAATTATGTTTAATTTTTTTGTGGTTTCTTTAAAAACAAATTTTACCGTTTTAATGAGGCACCACAGTACAGAAAGGCGCTGCAAGAATCTAAACCAATGTTTTAAAAATTCTTACAACTTATAGCCTTTCAATAGAAACATTTAACTTAAAGGTCTTTATCTGTTTAATATAGGTTAAGTAAATTTTTAGAAAAATGAAACGTAAAAGAAATAAAAGCTAAAATAAAAATTCAAATCTTTCATTGGCATTTATTTAAAAAAGATGTTCAAAATGGCCGCCGCGGGCTCTTATACACAAACGACATCGTCTTATAAAATTTCTTTTTAAGTTTCTAAATGAGTTCGATTTTTTACGAAACAATTCGAGCATTGTTTCGTAAACTTGTTGCTGCATCTCGCAGTTTTTGACGAAGCTGATTTTCAATATTATTTTCCGTTTGGTATACAAGTTCTTTAAAGTATCCCCATAAAAAATAGTCAAGAGGATTAAGGTCAGGTATGCGCGGCGGCCACGATACCACTCCTCCTCTGCCTATCTAACGATCTGGGTAAGCACCATTTAGATAGTCTCTGACTATTCGTGCACTATGCGCTGGCGCTCCGTCGTGTTGCAGCCACATTCTTGCCCGTAATTCCAGAGGCACATCTTTTAAAAGGTCATAAAGTTGGTGTTCTAAAAAATCTAGGTAGCTCTCTCCATTTAATCTGACCGGTAACTCGAAAGGGCCAATCAGCCTACCACCGAGAATTCCTGCCCACTTGCCTTATTATTCTCGGATTTTCTACAGCCCAATAGTGAAGATTGTGAATATTAAATATACCAAGTCTTTGAAATGAAGACTCATCGGACCACAAAATGCAGTCAAAAAAGTCCGGGTCTTGCAGACAGCGTCGAAGCATTTCTCTGCAAAATGCTACTCTAGGCGCGTAGTCACGGGGTAAGAGGGCTTGAACACGTTGCACGTGGTATGGATGCTGGTTGTTCCTCCGCAACATGCGATGTATCGTAGCTATAGCTAATCCAATAGCTCTAGAAATTCTACGAATACTTGTAGAAGAGTCCTCCTCTATCAAAGCAAGCACCTCTTTATCATCCAACCGCGGTCTGCCTATTTGTTGTACATCACCAGGTATTTCTCCCCGCAAATATGAGTTATGTACTCGTATGAACACTCTGTGATCGGGAAAGCGTTCACGATCCGGATAACGATCACGATACTCTCTTGCAGCAAGGCGAGCGTTCCCACCACACAATTCGTAAATGTAATGCATTTCAGCATATTCTCGTGTATAGTGGGGTATACCGATCCGGCATCTCGATGCAGATTAATTATTACTTTAATGGTATAATAGGTCAGAAAACAGAAAAAAATCTATTAACACGTTAGCTAAAGACAAACAGAAAACAATACAGAAAATACCAACAATAGTCGGTTTGGCTATTTAAAATGGTCCATGTGAGAATACCATTTTTGTTTGTGGCTCTTCATAGCATTCTGAATTCCAATTTGAAGGTCATGCGCACTTAAATAGTACCAAATTTGTGGTATGCAAGCAAAAAATGTAGTATGATTTTTTTTCTTTTACGTTTCATTTTTCTAAAAATTTTCTTAACATACATTGATCAAATAATAAACACTATAAGGTAAATGTTTTTATTGAAAGACTAGAACTAGTAGGAAGTTTTTAAAGAGTGGTTTAAATTCCTGTAGGTCTTTGTGTACTGTGTAGTGCTTCATTAAATTGATAAAATTCATTTTTGAAGAATCCAAAAACAAATTAAACAAGATTTTCTGCAGTGAAACAAAAAAAAAATTCACTACACTTTTATTAAAAAGACTCGACATTTGTTGGAATAAAAACAAAAAAATATATTTAAAAAATAAAGCCTCAGACATAGAAAAAAATAATTTTTTAAGCCAGAAGTAAATTATAGCAAAAAAGTGAAAAACAGCTATAACTTCTAAACCATCAAAAATCCTCCCACACCCCCCCTTTCAGTTTGGACCATGACTTTTGAAACACCCTGTATATGTAATCGGCAAAACAGCTTCTTTACAGTACACAGTCTTAAAAAGACGTAAATAAACGTCGACACCTTTTCCAAAAAGAAAGTTTTTGATTACTTGGTCCTAATCGTGAAAACTCCATCTACGCTACTTACCAAGGCCGCTACTTTTAGTCAATACTTAATGGTATTGGGAATAGAGATCATTGCAGATATTGGTCGGATTTCAACCCTAGATTATTTACGTAAAATTTTAGTACATACCCAATATCCCGAAAAATTAAATGTGTGGGCTGGAATTTCCGGCACCCCTATTACTGAGCTATATTTTTTACCTAGAAATTTAACAGAGGAAATGTACCTTGAGTTACTGGAATCTAATACTGAGCCAGCTTTAGTTACTGCTATTAGGAGGGGAAATTAATTTCCGTTATCGGGAAATTAATTTAATTTTTTAGCAAGACGGAGCACCTTCGCATTATGCGTTTCCTGTAAGGCAATTTTTGAATAAAATTTTTCAAGGAAGATGGATTGCACGAAGAGGTCTAATTGAATGGCCTTCCAGATCTCCTGATTTGTTACCTCTTGACTTTTTTTTGTGGTGTCATTTAAAATCCAAATTTATGTTATACAGGCCAATTCTTTAGATTTGCGACAACGAATAATGCACGAGTGCCAACAAATTAGACCTGAAATGCTACATAATGTGCGTGAGCATATCGAAAAGTGTTACTGCTTTTGTCTGGAAGTTGGAGGAGGGCATTTTCATGATTTAATTGATTAGAAACACATTAAAAAAACTTATAATAAAAAAAATTAGGACTAAAAATTATTTGAAACCTTTATCATTAAATATTTAAAAAAAAAGTCAGTTTTCTATTTTTTTCAGCAGACTCGGTCTTTAAAAAAAAAATTAACTAATAATATTAGTAAGGTCTTTTAAGTATAGAAATAGATAAAAACACAATACTGTTTTTAAAATTTTGACAAGCTGTGATATTAAAGAATCTAAAAACAGCAAATTACAACCACCTGACAAGACCTTTAAAACAAGGTATCACTCGATTCCAGTTCCCATTTCAAATTTTAAGTGTAGCTATCACCCCCGCGTAGGGGTTGATGGTAAAGATTTATAAGTGCAAGATTAATTTGTCCCCGTAAAATGAAAAAACGACGAGTTCAAGCGTTTTTTGATGTTTTACGAAATTTTGGAGAAATTCAAGGTGGAAAGTTTTCGGTGCGCCTTTCTTTTTTATCGATACTTGAATCCATTTGCTTAATTCGCAAGCATGTATTAACAGTTTCCAAAAAGCCATCTCACAATCACTCACTTAAGAATGGGGAGCATGATTTTTATCTTCCAACCCCACGGTCAGAGTTAGTTAAAACCTCTATCCTATATAATGCAAAAAAAGCACAATCATCTTCCACTTGAAACTAAATCCATATCAGCTTTTTCCACATTTCGCAATGCTTCAAAATTATACATGCTGGAAAGAGCATTATATGCAGTGCATTATTCTTTAATTAATCATATCAGAAAATTATAATTATTAATTTATTTAAACTTCTTACTTTTCCCAATTTTCCTCTTTTTTTAGTTTCTTTTTGTAATTAGACTATGTACTAAACTAATGTATTGTGACCGCGTACAATTTTTATTTTATTGTACAAATATTTATAGTATCTACTGAGAAAAAAAAAGGCTGCCATAACTAAAAAACTTAGTAATAGTAGCCCGAAAGTGTGGATAGCAAAGAGGACAGGTCAACAAATTGGTTATAAGAGCAGGTATAAAATAGTACGAGGACCAGGACGTTTCTATTGTTACGGCAACTAAACTGGTAGCTTTTTTAGAACTCCTATGGTTTAGGTAACTAAATTTTTTGGTTATTTAAAATAAAGAACATTGCAGTACCCACAAATTTTATTAAAAATTTTAAGTTTGTTGTTAATAGAACTAAGTGTTTAAGGTATCATAAAGCAAAAAGTGGTTACCCAAATTGTAGTTCTTCTTCAGTGAAACTTATGAATTCAGTTTTCACAACTAGCTTTTCTGGATTGTTTTAATATTATTCTTCGCATGAGCAACCAATAATTTTTGTTCTGACAACTAATAACTTTTGTATGACCACCAATAATTTTGGTCACAATAACCAATAAATTTGTGTCATGATAACGAACTGTTTTTGTTCTAACAAAAGAATGTTAGTCAAAAAAATTGTTTTTGTTATGATAATCAATTAGTTTGTTTGTGATGAATTATAATCTTAGTAATGCCAACTTATAATCTTTGTTGAAGTCCAAGCAAAATGTTTTTAAGCCATTATAAATATTTTGTGCACTTCATGATGAACAGATTTAAGTCCACAAATTCGTGAGCGTCTTTTCTCCATATCATGCAGGGCACAAAATGTATGCACACGTTTGAAGACATTTTGCTTGCTTAGTTTAGACTTAGAATAAAAAATAGATGGAAAAGTACTGGACTAAAAAGATTATTAAAAAAACGTTTATTCGAAAATTGTATACACAAAAATGGCTTTTTAACAAAATGCGAGATTATTTTGTCCCTATATAAAATCAAAAATCCATGGGTGCAAGCGTTTTTTGAGCTTTTAAGAAATCTCGGAGAAATTCGAGGTAGAAAATTTTCGGTGCGCCTTGCCACCCTGTATAAAGAAAATATCACATATCTTTTAAACAAGAGACTTTCAAGTGTATTTGTTAGTTGATAACTATATATACATTTCTAGTAGAGTAATTTTAAAATCATAAGTACATGGATATTTGATGTTTTTTTTACTAAAATATCCTTATTTTTGTTAATAAATAATATTTTTTGTTAAACTAGGATTTACCTCCACAAGCATCTTTAAAATCTGGACAGCAGTCCCCGAGTTTTAAGCAGGCATGGTCACAATAACAGGGTTTATCGCTCAAGTCCTCATTAATCGCGTTAATCGGAGCTTTTTGCACTACACAAGAAGAGTCGCGCCCGGTGCAGCATAATTTCGCTTCCCCGCAACTGCCTCCGCTAACTACCCCACACCAAAATTGCACAGTCAGAAAAATTACAATGAATTTCCCTATTGTACAAGCCATTTTATGAAAAAGTTTGAAAATAAGCAATTATTACGAAAATAGGGTCTTTAGTAAATTTTTTTGAGAATGGTTGGAAAATTACGAGTCCATGTGTTGACCGGTATATACTAAAGGAGCGTCGCGGAGAATCGTTCCAAATCGAAAGCACCGCTGCAATAAGCTTTTTGGCTTGATGGAAACGCGTTAAGCGGTCTCGTGGAGCCGGTGAACAAACGATACGAACCGGCGTTTTGGGCTCCCGCGTTGCGGGGGATTGCAAAACAATGCGCGGTGAGGCTAACTGCCGACTATGAAAACTGCCGTCTGTGGTCCACGTACCTACCCTCTTCGGACCGGGTTTTTCTTTTGGAGAAATTGATACGGTCGCAACGGCGCAAGTAAATTATCGAAGAAATGCAGTTAATCGGTGTTTTTACTTAAAAAACAATAAAATTATTTATCCTTCTCGGACATGGAGAACTAAAACAGCCAATTGCCAAATTTATACTGAGTGTGTTGAAAATAAAATATTGGAGGCATCTACGTTTAACAATACAAATAAAAAATTTCAATTTTTCATAAAAGCAATCCGGCGTCCAACATTCTTGTCAAAATATTGTTTACTTGATAAATCTTGCTTTCAACTACGTTCTCCACTAGATAACCAAACAGTGCGGCTCTTAATTGTCCCTCCCCTCTTACGTTGTAAATGCCTGTATACCGGGTGGTGCGTCGCCGAGTGGATCATAGAAAAACCCGTGTAAATTTTAAGGGGGTCAATTATTGGCTTCCCTGTGCATTTTATAAAAAAAATGTAAGATAACTTTTTGAAGAGACCAATCGGGCAAACCCTTGTGCAAAGTTTCAAAAAATTTTAATATGCGAATCTTGAACCAAACGGGCACCAGTAAAAAGAATATTGTCACTGACGTGAGGAAAGTGTCAATAAATCAGTGACAGTCGATATTTGAAAACAAGTGTGAATTATTCAATCGACAAAAAAATAGCCATAATTAAATGGCATTATGCGGGAAACAGTTTTAGAGCAGTATCTGAAATGTTTTCAGTTTATTTCCCCACCAAGCCCATTCCGTCCATTTCAACTATTAAACGTATTGTCAATGAGTTCGAGTCCAAAGGTAACGTAATAAATAATTATAAATGTTCAACTCAGGATATCGAAAATAGAGCCGAAGAAAGAGAGAACAGAGATCTTAATATTCTACTGAGTGTGGAGGAAAACAAGATGGTTAGTACGAGGGTTCTTGGGCAAGAGGTAAATAAACATCATACAACGGTATTGCGCACTTTAAAAAAACACAAATATTATTCGTATAAATTCGAGAAACATCAAGAGCTGCAGGAAGGAGATGAAGAGCGAAGAATGGCATTTTGTTTTGAAATGATGGAAAGAGCAAATAATGATAGGAATTTTTTAAGAAATATTTGTTTTACCGATGAATGTACATTTACACTCAACAATGAACCAAATGTTCAGAATCGCCGGTATTGGAGCCAAGAAAATGAACATCGCTTTGTTCATACTCGGACACAATATCCCCAAAAAACAAATGTATTCGTGGGAATTATCGGACACCATATCATTAGACCCTTTTTTATGAACTATAACCTAAGAGCTGAAACCTATTTGGACTTATTTCAAAATCAAATTGGACCCGCCTTGGAAGAAGTTGTTCCGGAAGATCAAATGATCTGGTACCAAATGGATGGTTGCCCGGCCCATAATGCCCTTATGGTTAGAGAGTGCTTGGAAAATGCTTTTAACGGCAATATTATTGTTCCACGGTACCGGATACTTTGGCTAGCCAGGTCACCTGATCTTTCACCGAATGACTTCTTTCTGTGGGGTCATTTAAAAAGTGTCATTTATAAAAGTGTAAAATTTCAGAATCTAAACCAGTTACAAAACGCTATTTCGTTAGAATGTAATAAATTTTCCCAATATCAACTTAGTAACGTTAGAAATGAATTTTATGATCGGTTAGGATATTGTTTAGCTGTTAATGGGGGGTTGTTTGAACATTTGATTAATTCATGTTTCTATGTAATTCTTTTTATTTATTTTTATTTTCTTTACTACACCCGTTCAGGTGTAATTTGTTTATAGGTCTATTGTTGTTTGTAGAGTTTGTATTTTTTGTCAATGTCAATGTCACATTATTATCATAAAAGTTACTGTTCCGCACAAAAACTTATTCGGTATACCAATAACTTTAAAAGCAAATAATACCGAAAGGAAATAGTATTTTTGCTATTTCGTTCTTTGTAGTTTTCTTTGTACCTTCTTTGTACGACCATAACGAAATAGGTACATTTCGATATAGTTTTTGGTAAAGAAATGGCTTCATTTCGCAACAAGTGCGGGGTTTCATACTTCAAATCTTAAATTAAGATGACTAGATTTAAAAACATAACCCTTATTAATTTTTTCCGCTGTCACTTTAGGTTTGTTCTCACTGCAAATTTCTTACAAGTTTGAAACTGTTTCTAAACCATTCTTGATGCGCATGTGTAAAATATTACAACTTCTGATCGATTTGAAACCGTCTGTGCGAACATCAAATACGGGTTGAGTGGAGAAGAAAAATACCCTCACTTTTTTATCCCAGTGGGAAATGGGAAAATAAATAAAACATAAACAAAATAAAAATTATACTACAACCTTGAAATAGCTGTATATTATTAATAGAGTTTAAGATTGTGTGATTATTTGCAACTTCAAGACTTACTCTAAAATGCTCGAGAAATTCTATTCTATTAAATTGGGAGACAGTTTCTTGAAAATAGTTTTGACTTTTGGGCTTTATCCGTTCTTCAATTAAATCTTGTTTAAAAGTTTGTGTTGGAATCAACATAATTTTGATCAGATTCTTCCGACGATTCAAAAGCACTTGTTTCCTTAATGTTTATTTTTAGACTAATCCAAAAATATAAAATACAATTTTCAAAACGAATATCAAGAACTATACAAAACGACAAAATACAAACAACAATTTAGAGGTTACGTTCATATTCCGAAGATCGGCGTTGACTGGCTACACGAATTCTCTGACACTTTGCTTGAAATAAATCCGAAAACAAGTCTGACTATCAGATGACGATCAGAAATTTGTGTAGGAACATCAAACTTTTGATTTGAAACCGATCAGAAGTTCCTGTGCGAACGCATTTTACTCTATTGCGCATGTGTATTTGTCGAAAACTTGTTTCTTACTGCTGTGAGAACAAACCTTTTAACACACACATTAGGTCATTTTAAGCCATGTCATACTTCGAATTGACTAAACACAAATCTACACGACTCCGCAATCACGCAACTTTAAAGTAAGATGAATACATTTAACCAATTAAAGCTACAACGGAACCGTAATTCCGTGTGCATCTAAACCCACCCTAGAAACGTTGACATCCTAATATTCAACTTTGTATTTGTGTAATATTTTTTATGCATTTTGACATCCAAACATTCCGAAGCTAAGAAAAATACATCTATAAATATTAGCCACTACATTAAGAAGAAGTAAGTGTAAATTTAAATATTTCATTAGTTATTCCTATAGCTTTATTTCTTTTTAGTGACTGATACTGGAAGTAGTAGCGATTTTGATTTTACTACTACTCACCCGGAAATTGTAGAATTAGCGAAGGCGACTGCTGGCAATTTGTTGCTTGAAAAATCGAAAGATTTATACCTTAAACAATATGACACTTTCATGCAATGGCGAAAATTAAAAGAGCTAATTCGTTCTCCGAAAATGTGATTCTCGCCTATTTTAGTCAGTTAGCTAAGTCTAATAAAGCTTCAACACTATGGAAAGTGTATTCAATGATAAGAACAACAATTAACATTAAACACAATACAGATATGCCAGGCTTCGAGCATTTAAAAAAAAACAATCTGATGGTTATCGAGGAAAAAAATCAAAGATATTAACTGGAGAAGAAGTCAACCATTTTATAAATAATGCTCTAGGTCATTTTTATCTTGCTGCAAAGATACATACATGTATTTAGATATATTTTTAACCACATATCCTAGATCTTTAAGGATATTGAGAACTTGGGGTCCGCTATAATAATAAATGTTCCTAATACAAAAACTAAAGTGCCTAGATAATTTACAATCACTGGAAAGTTTTATACCTTATTTAAAAAATATTTATCTCTACGCCACCAAATATTGCGACAAATAGTATTTTCATTAACTTTCAAAATGGACGCTGTACCAAGCAAGTGATTGGAATAAACAAACTATACTCTATTTCAGAAGTGTGTAGAGCAATAAAACCTCATTAGGTATGCAAAAGTGGTACCTGGTGATCCACCAATATTTTATGCCACTACCTAAGTTGGGTATTAGTTTCAATGTAAAATTCTTTCTTTTCGTTGATTGCAGGTGGTGCCACCCGGTTTTGGGTCAATTTATGAGTTTTGCCCATTGTTACCCACTGATAAACATTGAAAACGGTTCGCCAAAGGCGTGCAACTGGGACTTGTTTTTTACCTTATAATTAATATACTTAAATGCTATTTTATTTTAGAAAGTTACTTTTGTTTAAATGGAATAATATATTTTTTTCACAAATTTATTGAACATAATATGTAGAGTAAAACAGTTGAAAATGTCACTTTTGGATCTGGCACTTTTTGAACAGTGTATAACAATTTTAAATTATAATAGATTGTAGTCTTCTTCGTCATCTGACGAACTGTCATCACCTCTTGACATTATAATTAAAGGATCGACTGTCTGATCGATGAGGTTGTCAAGATCCCACATTTTGTCCTCTTGCTTAATTACATGCTGGACTGCTAATCGCCAATTCTCTGGTGTCGCTTCCGTAATGGCTTGATCAAACAGTAGCTTAACATCTTTCATTTTAAAAGTCGTGTTTTGTCTTACTACAAATCCTTTTACCTGCGCCCATATCAGTTCTATAGGATTTAGTTCGCAATGATATGGCGGTAAGCGCAGTACAGTTATATTATATTTTTCGGCTATATCTTCCACGGCGTATTTCATGAAACGAGTTTTGTGTAAGTTTGCTATTGCCAGCAGTTCTTTTTTTATCAAATTTGCTTCAAACGCAATACCTTTTGCAGTCAGCCAATCGATAAATTCTTGCTTTCTCCAACTTGAAATTGGCGTCTTCTCTATTCGCCGTGAATGATAGCTTGCGTTATCCATAACCACCACCGAATTAGCCGGAAGAAATTTTATCATTTCACCAAAATAGTCCTCGAAAACGTCTGAGTTCATGTCTTCATGGTAATCTCCTGTGCGAGTCGACTCAAAGGTTAGCAGACCTTCTTTTAAAAATCCCTCTTCGCTTCCAATATGTGTGATTATAAGTCTTTTCCCGAAGGTACTTTAATACCCGTAGACAATTCAAATGAATGAAATTTCTTCAAATGGAAATCCTTATTATTTGACCTCTTGGGATTAGTTCAATCTCATACCTCAATACATACCCGGACGTAAAATTTTCCGCTCTTTCAGAATCCGGTGTCAAAAATAGGGGTCCCATTTAAAAAAATCGCTTTGACCTTCAAATAACCTTGAAGATTAAGCTCAAGGTCAAGTTTAGGGTCACCATCAGATGCACCGATTGATTACCCAAACTTTTGTATTTAAAGATTTTTTTAGCGCCCATATTTCCCAAGATTTTTGGGTGTGTCCATACTTTTGGGACACCCCGTAGATAACTCATTACACAACCGCCTAAATGTTTTAAGTCAAATAATGTCTCAAATTAATAAAAATGAGAAAGCAACACCCAAAAAACCCAAATTTCAGCAAAAAAACTGCAGGAACTACAAGTAGAGCTTCCTTGTGCAAAACTCCCAAAAGCAAAATATATTTGCCTCATCAACGACTAAAAACATATCGGATTCCCCTAAAAATATTACAATTCAAAATTGTACTAGAATTACAATAAATATATATAACAAAAACCATGAAAAATAAAAGCAAACCTATTATTTGTAATCTGTTTTGTTTTTTGATAGTTTTTGTTAGTTCAAGGATGAGAAATAAAAAAAAAATTTTTTATCGAGTAATATAAATTTAATTTACATTTTTAATTTTTTTTTTGGATTTTAAGTTTCTAATTGCTTTTACAAACTCTTTTTAATAATAATATATAATAATATACAATAGTGGTATTTTTTTTAAAAAGGTAAAAATAGAAGTATTTGGATCTGATGTAATTGACTACAGTGACCCTAACAAAAAAAGTTGATAATGAACTCTAAAAGCCAAAACGTCGTATCATCAATTTTAAATTACCATCATGGGGGCGAAAAAAGTGGCTATGAAAAAGTTTATTTTTACTTTGTTCTACGACTTTATATGACAGAAAATAATTTAAAACATTTTTTGATTTATTCGGCTATCTGCGGAAATACTCGTTAGTTTTCAATTTTTACAAAACATTTTAAAAAGTATTAAATTATGCTATTTTACCCTAATTTTACTGACCTTTTATCTTTAAATTTTTTACACTTATATTTGGGACACCCTGTTGTTTTATTTGATGTTATTTTATAAAAAGTATAGTCTATAACATGTGCGAAATACACAATTCTACACTCTTATGAATTTTTGGGGTTTTTATTTATTTATTTATTTATTATTACAGCATCAACAGCCAAATAGCCAATTACAGATACCGAAATTACTTATAACTAATAAATTCAAGATAATCAGGCACTAAGTAAACAATACAAAATCCTACATAGCTCTTAGAAAATTATCTAAATATCTACTAACACAGGAACTAACGTTATAAACTATTTAAATCCTTCATCTGAGAAGCATAGAACTTATCATTATTATAATTCTAGTAAAACTTTCTAAGCTTATCAAGTCACTAGCATGAATATTAAAAGAATTGCATATTTTATATATTGGTGAGCTTCTAAAAATATTTGTCTTTGGAAAATCTAAATTGAAAGCATTCAAAGTATTTCTGGAGAGTTAATTTTATTTGTTAAGATTTTATACATATACACCAGGCAAATTTTTTGGTGTCTATTTTCCTGGGAGAGCCTATTAAATTCCTGCAATAACAATAAATGATTATAGCCCTGACTTGGATAATATCCATACTTTTTGAAAAACATATATTTTCATAAAATTTACAGAGGTGTGTTCGGAAAAAAACGCTCGAATCCGTCGATTTTTATTTCAAGTTGCGCATTTTTGTACGTGAAATTTGTATATACAGGGTTGCTCAAAAATTAATTACAACCATCAACTTCATTTTTTCAAATGAAAGCACCTTTTTTATTTCATCTTTGAATTTCTCGTGGAATTCTACGTATGTTTCATGTATCATGTCCTATACCTAAAGTCAACAGTTATCGAAAAAAAGACGATTCATGTAACAAATAAAAAAAGAACAAAAATTAAGTTAAATGTTTGAAATGGTTGCCATTCACGGCTTGACAATATCCAAGGCGATCAATAAAGTCTCGTCACATTTTCAATCATTTCCGGAGTTATGGCGCGCACTTCTCTGCGAATTCTCTCTTTCAAGTCGTCTAGAATATTTGGCCTATTAACAAATACCTTCGACTTGAGGTATCCCCACAAAAAAAAATCAATTGGTGTTAGGTCAGGCGACCTAGCAGACCATTCGATGGGTCCTCTTCTTCCTATCCACCGATTGGGAAAGGTTTCATCCAAAAATGTACGCACAGTGGCAGCATAGTGCGGAGGAGCGCCATCTTGCAGGAAAATTAGTTCTTCGTCAGGATAGTCTGGGTCCAAAGGATTTAGAAATAAAGCTAGTAATGCTGGAACTAATTCAAATTGGAGAAAATCGAGATACACTTTTCCCGTTAAAGTCTGTTCAAAGAAAAAGGGACCTATTACTCTTCCGCGCACTATTCCTCACCACACACTTAGTTTTTGAGGGTACTGGATTTTTACCTCCATCATCCAATGCGGATTTTTTGTTGCCCAAAATCGACAATTTTTTCTGTTCACACTACCAGTCAAACAGAACGTGGCTTCATCGTATTCTAAATTATTATTTAGATTGGACATGTTTTGTAAGCGTTCCAAACCAAACTCATTTCGCCTTCGATTTCGTCATCAGATAACTTATAACTTTGTAGGGGTGATATTTGTACTTTTTAACTATTCGGTGAACTATAGATTTCGCCATGTGTAAATTTGCCCCAATCTGCGACAGAGGAGTGCATGGTTTTTTTTCCAAAGAAAGCAAAACGTCAAGTTGTTCATTTTCATCTCGAGCAGGACGACCAGATTTCGGCAGTTCTCTAACATGACCGAATTGTCTAAATTTAGCCTCTATTCTACTCACCACCTTTTGATACATCGGAGGACGATCAGGATGGATTTCATTGAATAATTGAGCAGTTTCTCTTTGAGTACATGTTCTATCACCAAATCCAACCATGCACAGAATTTCTATTTTTTCTCGTTCCGTTAACTTAACCATTGTGAAAACCGCAACCTTGCTCGTACACTTCACACTTGACAATATCTGTTTGGCGTACAACTGTCATACAGTTTCTATGAAAATACACGGTCACCAGCCAACAATAAAAAAACACGTATGAATGGAATTTTGCTCTGTATAACAATTCTCAGAGATAAGGTGACTCGTAAGGTGAACTTCAATAATAATGTTTGGTCGTCTTTTTTTTGATAACTGTTGACTTTAGGTATAGGACATGATGCATGAAACATACGTAGAATTCCACGCCAAATTCAAAAATGAAATAAAAAAAAGGTGCTTTCATTTGAAAAAATTAGGTTTTGAGCAATCCTGTATATACAAACTTCATGTACAAAAATGCGCAACTTCAAATAAAAATCGACGGGTCCGAGCGTTTTTTTTAACACACCCCTGAATTTTAAATGAATTTAGACTTAACTTTTGGGATGCACTGTATATTGGATTCAAATGAGTTAAAAGAAATGTGTGTGGTAAAGTGTGTATATAAGAGAATGAGTGTTATGAGAAGGGCACAAATAAAAAACAAAGCGGTTGAATAGGAGAAGATCAGTAGATCCTATTTATCAGTTAATGACAGACTTAATCAATCTGTTATCACAGAAGTATTAAAACGTCCTACAGAGTTTGTTGAGTTACATTTAATATCTCAAATTAATATATGATATGACGTCAAAAACAATTTTCTGTAACCGGGAAACTCTAGAAACGTCTGACTTAGGTACGTCGTTGAGGAAACTAGGTCAAATCTATGCAGAAAATAATATTCCGAAATTATGTACAATAAAAAATGTAGAGGGTGCTAATTTTATTAAATATTTATTGCAAAACAAAGTTACTTAAAAAAATGTCTTTCAAAGGTAAAGTCAGGCAGTCATCCAAGAGATGTACAATAATATTAATAATATTAAAAAGTATTACTTTTGGACAGGACAACATAGATATTTTCAGCATTTCGTTAAGTGATGATTGTCAGCGGCATAAATATTAATAATATAAATATTCCAAAATGGTCAAAGAGCCTATGACTATCACGACAACGTCCTCGTTTCAAAGGGTTTTTTTTTATCTAGCAGGTCCTCTACCAATGGATATTCATGACAATAAGTATATTCTGACTTTACAATGTAACTTAAATAAATTTATTATGGTCTATCCATTAGCTAACAAAGAAACAGAAAATGCTGCACAGTCATTTGTCTCAAATACTTTAAACTCGTGAGCCAATTTATAACTTTACCCACAGCAACTAAAATTTATATTGTAAACAAAAATTTTTGAAAAAAAATTTAAACACATTAACTATAAGGTAGGAGATAACGTGGATAAATGATTACAAGATCTTTTTGAAATAGTGCAAGGAAAATATAGTAAAAAGTGTGAAGCATAAACTAAAAGAGGTGCATAAAAATAATATAAAGATCTACTAGATATCTAGGAAGTGATTTACTTTTTGTACATAGTGTAATAATTAGATATCTAACATAAATAGAAACATGTTTTCGTTGCACGAAATTTTTTTTCCTTTTTTCCCTGGGAGGTGTAATGGTAAAGTAAAAACAACATATAGTTACTGCTAAATACCTAGGGCATCTTTTGTTATTAAGTAACCTCCTATGCGAGAGAATTAGAATTAAAGAGTCCAGTCGTAAGTTGACAATGGTTGTATTGAGACTTGAATAAGCCAACTGAAAGGTATTCCATGTTTATTGTTTCTCTCCTTCAATACGTAAAACGGATACTTAAAATATCTAATACTCAGGATAATACAACCCAATAACACCCAAATCTGTAAGAGCAATTAAAGCGTAGGTTTTCATGTCCATATTTTCTCAAAACCAAAAACTAAAACATCCATATTTGTTGCAGAAAAAATCGCTTCAGTTTTTGGAAAACAAAAAAAAAACTATTTTTCATTCTAAAATTCTTCTTTAATAAATGGAAACTTCATTATTCTCGCTAAAATCTCAGTATTCATTATCTGTCATGGTCAGCCGATGTGGTTTTGCACGACCACCCGCTTAAACCGAGCGAAGGGAGATTTCACCACATAAGGCTCCTTACTTCGATTCCAAAAATAAATCTAGTAGCGTCATCTGTTTGTAGATTTCCGAACGTCTCTTTTTTGGCCACAAAATGGTTAATATGGACGCTGTAAATACCTCCTTAATATACAAAATTCTCTCTCTTCCAATTCGACTGATGTCCATGTTGACAGCAAATTGATTTTCAACCATATAGCAAGAAATATGTATAAAGAGGGTTATTTAAATACCTTCGACAATTTCACTTAATTTAATTTTGGCGGCTCTAATAATTAACTGCCGCTAATGATGTTGTCGAATGTCGTAACTGTCAACATCGTCAATCTTTTAATATCAATTTATTCATCATTCTTTTTCATGAATTATTGTAGGTTTTTATGTATTTTATATATAAGTGAATTTAATTAATTTGTTTTTGAACAGATCGTTCAAAAAACTAATCACA
Organism: Anthonomus grandis grandis; assembly: GCF_022605725.1. Lineage (NCBI taxonomy): Eukaryota > Metazoa > Arthropoda > Insecta > Coleoptera > Curculionidae > Anthonomus > Anthonomus grandis. Next base: position 25,466,706 of record NC_065552.1, on the reverse strand, counting down.
AACTTTAAGTTTGAAATAAATACTACGAGGCCTTACGTGCATTTCATTAATTATCCGTTTATATTTATATTAGATTAAGTTATCTAAAAACCGGCATTATGAAGAGAAATGTCTAGGCGTCCCTTAGACCAGATAAAAAGAGATCTTTTTATCTTGTCTAAGAGGCGTCCAGCATTAAATTTAAAACTCCCGCCTTTTATCAAATTCAAGCATGAAGCGTTGTTATTGACGTGACTCAGTTGATATTATATAAACCTGCAGTATTGATACATGTACTTTTCGAGTAGTTCATATGGCATACACATTTTGTGCATCTTTCTCCTTCGAATTAAAAGTCGACGGGTCCGACTAATGTTTTTTAACAACCGGTATATGAAATATATTGGCTGTTACGTTTTGATTGGCCCACTCTGTATAGGTACACTTGTTTGCTTTTGAATATTTTCTTATAATGGAAATAAATAATATTATTTTAATTATTCACATCAAAAAAATCCTAGTTTAGAAAAGAAACTTAAATGGAAGGAAGGCATAGGGTTGTTTTGAGGTTGTCCGCTTGATCGAAATATAGCGGGTCACGTTATTTTGCGATAGGTTACAGAAGCGTTTGGTTTCATCTTTTCTTCAATACTTATATCGGCACTCTATTTTTTTTACTTGGGTTTTCTCGATTAATTACAACCGCATGGAGCTTCAAAACCTCGATTGGTGTGAAATGTTCAATATTTCAACTGCCTAGAAGATTTAAATTATGATCTAAGCCCAGGGACTTACAACTAAGCTTTAAATTAGAGAAGTTTTATTTTTGTGTGTTCCGTACACTGTAGGTAAGTAAGTACCTTTTAAATCTATCAAATAATTGGAGGCTTAAGAGAAAAAGTAATAATTGCTGAAAGAGTTATAAGGGTCAAACTGACAAACCAAGTGTTAAATAATAATAATAATAATAATAATAGCAGTTAAATAATAACCGGATTCCTGGTGCCTACCGTTTTACCCGATCTCAGTCAAGTTCTTAATAATTCAGATTTTATTTAGTCTAATCAATAATATTCTTTCCTTACCGATTATACCTATTAACAGGTGCAATTTTAAAAAGTAGAAAGACTATACACAATAAACCATTGGTGCAAATAATTCTATTAAGATAAATCCCATAGTGACAAAAGGTGTGCAGTAAAATGAATAGTGCGAATCATTCAAAGAAACATATATGTGAACAAAGTTAGATAATATTGACTGTCTTGATGCATGTTATATCATACTTCAAATAAAAACTGCATGTCAATAATTTGTTTGTTATTTTCCAGATGTACCTTTGCTATATCAATGCTAGTGTAAACTAATGTGTTGTATTACCTAAGACTTTACTTTTTACTTTGGTTGTAAATTTTTTATTGATTTTTGTATGTCTTGAAAACAATATTGGTGTTTTTTCTAAATATAATGTTAAATAAAAAGGCGTTTGAATTACCACACCTACAATACCTTAGGAATTATTCCAATAAAAAAAAAACAATTTGCTTAAATAGGTACAATAAACTGTTTTCATAAGGTTGATAATTTATTTAAAAAATAGTTTTTTTTAAGAAAAATTTGTTTTTATTAAAGTTATACTACTATTTTATCCTGTAGACTGTATTTTTCAACTGGCAATATAAATAAAGATTTTGGAAATTTTCTGTGTATGGAAATCAAATACCATGGCGATGTCAATGGCAGCAAGAACAGAAACGAACTCAGGAAAACGCAAGTTAAAAAATACAGAATGCCTCTATCTATTCTACACCATATCGAAAAATAATGTGCCACGCTATCTTTCGATCAAGAGGAAAAACCTCAAAATAAAAAACTTTACGCGTTCCCTCCATTTAACCTTGTTTTCTAAACGAAAACACTTAATATCGTTGATAAAATATTTGTATTCAATTAACGTTAATATATTAACATAAAAAACTCTACTTTTTGTACTGATTTTTCTCGTATAATGGCCATTCGCTAGCAGCACCCGGTAAAAATTTAAATATTCTGCGTTTAATTGAATTCAAATGTCCCACCTTTTTCTTGACATAATACCGATAATGTACATTTATTTGTCAATCGCATCGCAAACATAATGCCATCTATAGTACATGCGATTAACTTCTCTCGTTATTTTTCTTGCTCTATGGCTTTCACCAAATAATGATTTTCTTTAGAATGATTCGTTTTCGCGCATAGATCAATATTAAAATGTCAATACTATCAAAGCTTTGCTGAACTATATGGAGCTCATAGATATATGACTGAATTTATTGATTATAGTTTTAATCGTTTACTAGGTGAACATTCCGATACAATAAATCGTCGCAGAGGGAAGCCAGCGGTTGCAAAAATATAAATATTATATAGTTTATGTGCTTATGAAAATACCCTAAATCCTTTACAATACAAAATATTAGTATAATAGTATTTGTAGCGTGTAGATCCAAATTATAGAATAATAGAAATATAAACAAAGAAATTAAATGCCCATATGCGAGAGGATTGTTGCAACGCAACCACAGTCAGTACTCCCTTTACAGCCATATGAACTATTCCAAAAGTAAGTATATTAATACTGCAGGTTTCTATAATATCCACTGAGTTACGTCAATAAAAACGCTGAATACTTCAATTTAATAAAAGGCGGGAGGTTTAAATTTAATGCTGGACATTTCTCTTCCTAATCACAGAATGTCGGTTTTTAGATAATTTATCTAATATAAATATATACGGATAATAAATAACACGTAAGGCCTCTTAGTATTTATTTCAAATCCAAACTTTGTGATCATTTTTTTTGAACTGTCGATAAAAAAAAATGATTAAATTCACGTATATATAAAAAACATAAAAATCTAGATTAAATAATAAAAAAGAGATTGTCGATGTTGACAGTTATGATATTTGACATCATTAGCGGCAGTTAATTATCAGCATTGCCAAAATTAATTAAGCAAAATTGTCAAAAGTATTAAAACAACTTTTTTTATATTTCTTGCTATATAGTTAAAATTAGAAAAGCAACTTGCTTTTAACATGGACACGATTTGAGAGAGAGAGAATTTTAAGGCGTCCAATCAAAACTTAACAACCGATATATTTTCCTATACCGGTTGTTAAAAAACATCACTCGAACCCAACGACTTATAATTCGAAGGAGAAAGATTTTGTGCATATTATAAGGGGGCTGTAACCCAAAAATCTTAAATGGGATTAGCGGTGAAGAGTATCTTTATTTTCTAACCCAACTTTTTTTTTTTAAGTTGTATGCACTCATTTTTGAGGAAATAGGGAAAAAAGAATAATTAAAGAACGTTTTGTCTTTATTAAAATACGATTTATTGCTTTTTTAAAAAATAGTAATACCTGTTAATTTTTTAGCGGAGAAGTATTTTGTATTTTATTTTAAAAATAAATTCGTCACTAGCCGCACGTAGAGGTGAGCTTCTCCATCCATTAAACTTCATGTGATACCCTAATTCATCAAATTCTCTTTTCCACAGCTCCAACAATAAAATAAAGAAATATTTTTTTACATTTTTCATTATATTTATCCCCGAAGATAAATTTAAATTAATTTACTTTATAGTTCACTATTTACGCCAAGAGGCGTTGGCCTACTACATCCATATAATAATAAAGGTTTTCGTTCAAAAATTTCGGGTTCGATTTTTATCGCACTGGCGTAATTTATTTATTGATTCTGGCTGAGTTTTAAAAATTATGCTTTTTAAGGAAATAATCATAAAAAAAAATAAGGGGGTGAAGTCAGGTGATCTTTCGGGTCACTGTATTGATCCTCTTCGGCCGATCTATCTACCTGGATACGCCCGATTTAAATATTTTCACATGGGTATAATGAGGAGGTACACCATCTTTTTGAAATCTTAACTTTTCGCTAATGTAATTATTATTATTTTCTAACGTTCTTGTCAATGCAGGATCGATCACGTCTTCTAATAATTGTAAATGTAGTTCCCTTTTTAGATATCCTTGGATCATCAAAAAAGGACCAATTCAACAATTGCCATAAATTCTAACCCAGACGTTTAATTTTTCCGTATGAGGCGTATAGAATCAAACCCCGCTAACTCCACTTTTGTCCAAAAATGATATTTTGATTTAATTTCACAGCTAATTTGCCAATGAATCTGGTCGTGTGAATCTTAACTTTCAAAACACGCTAAAAGAGGTCTAAAATATGGCAAAAACATCGCGTTTATTTTCAAAACCCGCTAACTCCCTGCACATGTTACAATCAAATCCCGCCAACTCCATTTTGACCAATGACGTTGCTCTATTAGATACGAGCACATGTTTATGTATCATTGCATCAGTTGATGTTTAGATTTCTATCGTGCAGGATCTGAGTTATTGCTTTTAGTGATTTTTATAAATAAGTTTTAAATATAAATATGGATGAGTATAATAAACCCGTACAAAAATGTACACCGAACAAAGCCCGAAAATGTTTAGTAAACAAATCCAACCGAAAATCAGAGAAGCAAAAGATTGAGAGGTAAGTCCTATTGTGTAATTTTGGTAAAAATGTGTTTCTAAGTGTATTTTTATATACTCAAGTCAGGATCTTTTTGCAAGTAAGCGTTTTTTTGTCGAAAATCTAAACTAGGACATTTTTTAAAATTGTTAATTGCTACTTTGATAACTACAATTAGGGGCACATTAAAATTTGTTAAAATAAGAATGTATAAGTTTAATTTTGTATAATTTGTAAGTAAAATGAAAAGCCGGTTCGTTGTAATCTCAATAATATGTCACTTTCAACTTATTTTTAGATACAAGCCTAAAAGACCACCGGGTGTCCCAAGCTGTAATCATGCAACGAAGAGCTTCCGATGCAGCACTCTAACCAAATTTGACATATCTGATTTTCACTCAAAGTTTTATGCTACTCCTGCAAAAATTGATCAAAATAATTATATTGTGAAGTATACCAACGTTCAATTGCCAAAGCGGAAGCGCCCAAAGAATAGTTCGGGGCAAGTGAGAAAATTAAGTTACAAATTTTTTGTAAGGAATAGAAGCGGAAAAATAATTCCAGTTTGCAAACCTGCGTTTCTGAGTATACTGGATATTAATAAAGATAGAGTTTATGGAGTTTTAAAAAGACATTTTGAAAGTGGGCAAATGGCACATGAAAACCGGGGTGGAGATCATAAAAGCAAGAAATATCAATGTAGGCGAGAGATAATTCAGTTCTTTTTGGAATCTTTCAAATGTCAGGATTCACATTATTGCAGGTCAAAGAGTTCTTGTCGTGTATATTTGCCGTCAGAACTAAACATCAGAAAACTGTACCAAATGTATTCAAATTCAGCACTTGACAATGTCAGTGTTAAAGAATCATTTTTTAGACGTGAATTTTGTACAAAATATAACATTGGCTTCGGTTCTCCGAGGACTGATGTATGTTCCACATGCATTCAGATAAGTGAAAAAATAAAGCTGGCGAGAGATGATCCTCCTAGAAAAGCTACACTGATGGCTGAAAAAACAGTGCATAAACTTAAGGCACGAGCTTTTTTTGCATTACTAAAGGAAGAAAAGCCTGAAATGATAACATTATCATTTGACTGCCAAAAGAATTTGCCAGTTCCAAAACTTCCAGACCAACAGGCATATTTTTCAAAGCAATATAACTTCTACAATTTTACTATTGACTGTGGTAGTTCCAAGACCACGTTAACTTCAGAAAACGTGTTTTGTTATTGTTGGAATGAAACTGTTCGGCCGAAAAGCTCTAATGAAATTGCTAGTGCTGTTTTCCATCGACTCATAAACATGAATTTGGAGGGTAAAACGCACATTAGACTTTTTGCTGATGGTTGTGGTGGCCAAAACAAAAACACTACCATGATGGGAATGTGTTCAAATTGGCTGGAATGTTATGCGCCACCAAATATTAAGAAACTTGAGATAATTTTTCCTGTAGTTGGACACAGTTTTATACCACCCGACAGGGTGTTTGGAAATATCGAGAAAGCTATAAGAAAAAAAGAGATAATTACGACCCCACAGCAATATATTGAACACATAAGACAATATGCCACAGTATTAAAAATGGGTGACGATGTCCCTGTTTTGGATTGGAAGAAGGAATCCCAAAATATACTAAAGCCACCTGGAGCATGGCACTTTAAATTTAATCCTTCGAAACGGTTTAAAATAACTCTTGACAAAAATCGAATTACAAAAGTTCAAGGTGAAGTAAACTACAGAACTGAATTAGGCAATCCTAGAAGTGTTACGAAGAAAAATAAGCAAATCAAATCAATGAATCCTCAACAACTTCCTGTGAACGTTCCTGTCAAACAAGATAAAATTATAGCAGTAAGTAAATTATTAGAATCACACTATGGCGAAAACTGGAGGCTTAACGAGGATTTTGATTTTTTCGTAAATATTGAACTTCGCCAACCAGATCAAGCTGATGCTAATGAAGAGCTTCCAGATTTGCAGTGCGAACCAGTTGAAGAGCTGGGATCTCTGTCTATTTAAAAAATGTGTTCTAAAAGAATTTGTGTTTTATTCAAAATGTTTCCGTTAAAATTTATAGAATTACAATTTCTGTTAATTAAAATAAACATGATTTAAGACATACTACGTTTTTATTTTTATAGTGAAGTAAGTTAAAAAAGTAACTAAAGAAGCTCTACCTATTTGCTGCGTATTTCGGACCCTTAATCAGAATCAAAACCCGCTATATCCATTTTTCACAATCAAAAGCCGCTAACTCCAAACAAAAACCTAAATATTTAGCCTAAAACTTAGAGCCATGGTGGATTTTTTACCAATACTTAGATATTTTTATATAAAAAATTTAAATTAAAAATATTTGGCAATCAAATATCAAAAAATAATCTAGCTAACGGTTTTTCTCAATTCCTGTAAAATTTTGCATTTTGGAGTTAGCGGGGTTTGATTCTATACGCCTCGTATGTTGAGTGTGATCTCATAAACTAGATGTGGATTTTCGTAAGACAAGACACTTCGGACAAACAAATGTTAAATACTAAATTTGGATTGCTTAGTATTTGTTCGGTTATAATCTCGAAAAATTTCAAACATCTGTCAATATCATTTTCGTTTAATTTGTTGTACAAGGTGAATTTTGAAATTAGAAACTTAAATTGTTTCAAAATTTGACCTTTTTCTGAAAATTTTCTGTCGCACAACAATTACTAGTACTTAAAGGACTATATACTGATAAAAAGTAATTATTTATGGCAATTGGATTATTTAGATTTTCAGCAATTGGCTAACTAATTTGATTATTTTAACGCGAATTACTTATTGCTTTCCATAGTCTTTTGCTATCATTTTTACGCTGATGAGATTCCAAAAAGAATTTCTTTTTAACTTGTATAAGGTTTACAACAATATATCTCATTTATTAGTAAAAATTCCAACTTGCCTCACTTTTAGATACCTACTCTAAATTTACTTAGAGCTTTTTCCCTTCCCTTCATTAGTAGTTTAATATTTTGGCGTAATCCAGGGTACAAATGGTTTTGATATTTTTGCTGATATTAGCGGTGCATTCATTTAACTCGCAAAATAAATTTAAAATATTTTTTTTAGAAATTTAATTTTTCAATCAGTATAATCTGACAAAAATTATTTTTTTTAAATAAAAGGGTCAAGTAGACCTTGTTTGGCTAAATATTAAGTCAACGTAACAGTCTTACAAGAGAGTTTCAGGTGAAATAAAATTGGTACATTCAAAAATTTTCTCTCGCAACTTCTCTAAATTTTGTAGGCGTACTAAATTTGTTATTGTTATTATTATTGTACTAATTTTTACGTGTTTGTAATTAGTCTCTTTAAGATAACCACAAAAATTAAATTCATTTGGGGATAAATCTGAATATCTAGCAAGCCATTTAATATTGCTATTCCCACTAATAAGACGATTAGGAAAAGTGTACATATTTTTACCATAACCATATTATGAGTAGGACTGACTCTTGTTGAAAATAGATCTATCCCAGGCTTAAGTCAGCTAAAAAAATAAATGGTTAAAGCCGTTAACGATTTGAATAGCAGAAAGAAATTCTGCAGAAAGTGAAGATATTTTTGGGCGTTTAATGTACCATCAACAAAAAGATCTCGAGACAGATATCGAACAATGAACATGAACTAGAATATGTATGAGATTGCCTAAAGACCGGCTTGTACCTAGTTCCTTCGAAACATCTACTTTATCGTGCTGAATACACTCATAGGGCAACACAAACCCTTTCTTTCAGTTTCAAAATTCGGAATCACTCTGAAAATTATTTTTTTCCTAAATAATCGGTCTAACTAAGGTCGGTTTAGTGGCAAAGCGTGAATTTTTTTTTGGGTAGACAAACAATAAAAATCGTTAATTAGAAAGAAATGTGTATTCAATATTTTTCAATTTAATCAAATAGAGAATGAAGGCGCATGAAATATTAACTCAAAGAGAAAACTTATGTAGTGATATAAAAAAGAAAAAAAAATTACTACTAGCATAAAAAGATAGATAGACAAAAATAAATACAACTTACAAAAAAACACAACATAGGTATAACCATAACTTATAAATCCATAATATTCATTATTATAAAATTAATTAAAGACAAATAAAAACCCAACTAAAATACAATTGCCAATATCGAACAGTCGTTGATAAATAACTACTAAAATATCCACTAAATAAACCTTCTTTATACACCCAAAAATAAAAATACTATACTCTATTTCAGAAGTGTGTAGAGCAATAAAACCTCATTAGGTATGCAAAAGTGGTACCTGGTGATCCACCAATATTTTATGCCACTACCTTAGTTGGGTATTAGTTTCAATGTAAAATTCTTTCTTTTCGTTGATTGCAGGTAGTGCCACCTGGTTTTGGGTCAATTTATGAGTTTTGCCCATTGTTACCCACTGATAAACATTGAAAACGGTTCGCCAAAGGCGTGCAACTGGGACTTGTTTTTTACCTTATAATTAATGTATTTAAATGCTATTTTATTTTAGAAAGTTACTTTTGTTTAAATGGAATAATATATTTTTTTCACAAATTTATTGAACATAATATGTAGAGTAAAACAGTTGAAAATGTCACTTTTGGATCTGGCACTTTTTGAACAGTGTATAACAATTTTAAATTATAATAGATTGTAGTCTTCTTCGTCATCTGACGAACTGTCATCACCTCTTGACATTATAATTAAAGGATCCACTGTCTGATCGATGAGGTTGTCAAGATCCCACATTTTGTCCTCTTGCTTAATTACATGCTGGACTGCTTTTCGCCAATTCTCTGGTGTCGCTTCCGTAATGGCTTGATCAAACAGTAGCTTAACATCTTTCATTTTAAAAGTCGTGTTTTGTCTTGCTACAAATCCTTTTACCTGCGCCCATATCAGTTCTATAGGATTTAGTTCGCAATGATATGGCGGTAAGCGCAGTACAGTTATATTATATTTTTCGGCTATATCTTCCACGGCGTATTTCATGAAACGAGTTTTGTGTAAGTTTGCTATTGCCAGCAGTTCTTTTTTTATCAAATTTGCTTCAAACGCAATACCTTTTGCAGTCAGCCAATCGATAATTTCTTGCTTTCTCCAACTTGAAGTTGGCGTCTTCTCTATTCGCCGTGAATGATAGCTTGCGTTATCCATAACCACCACCGAATTAGCCGGAAGAAATTTTATCATTTCACCAAAATAGTCCTCGAAAACGTCTGAGTTCATGTCTTCATGGTAATCTCCTGTGCGAGTCGACTCAAAGGTTAGCAGACCTTCTTTTAAAAATCCCTCTTCGCTTCCAATATGTGTGATTATAAGTCTTTTTCCTTTTCCCGAAGGTACTTTAATACCCGTAGACAGGCCTTCTATGAAAGCTTGGCGAGCACTGGTTATATTTTTGTCTTGCCACATTTTTTGGACTATATAACCTTCGTTAATCCACGTCTCATCAAGATAAAAAACTTTCTTTTGCTCCCTGCGGTACTGCTTGATACTTCTCAAGTATTGTCGTCTCCAACAAACAATTTCGTCGCTCTCCAGTAAAAGTGCTTTGCGGTTATGCTTTTCCCAGGCAAAATCCATATTTTTTAAAGTTTTCCATAAAAGTTTTCTACTTATCAACGGAATACTGTCATCTCGGCCAAGCTCCATTAAAATTATGTCTAGGGTGGGTATTTCCTTTTTAAAATAAAAAGAGTGAACTTTTCTTCGAATTATACATTTAGCATTTTCATCAAGGACTTTTGTAGGTCGTCCTGGCTTTTGCTTGGGAGATTCCACTTGACCTGCTACTTTTCTTTCCCGCAACAATTTGAAAATGGTGGACTTTCCAATTCCACTCATTCGAGAACATTTTTCAACAATTTCTTGCACAGTAAAACTAGGGTAATCGTGTTTTATGCAATCATGTACATTTAAAATAATAACTTTTTCACTCAGCGATAGTGGAGAATTTTTGGTACATCTTTTCGTTGGACTGAATACCTCCATTTTTTAAATATTGGGATAATAATATTGTGATTACACTACAGCGTAGCAGTGACTACTAACGTTTAAAATATGATTTAAAAGTATTTATAGTCTGTATATATTACCTGACCCCATTTTTGCATGTTACAAAGCGTTAAAAGATAGGTACCTATACAAAAGGATTAAAAGTATTTATTTAGTATTTAATCTCTTTCAAAATAAAGGCATTTAATCCGTGAAAATTAAATTCATAAATATTATAAGTACCTGCGCCTATGAACTACCACGAAATGTAGCCAAACAGAACGGAATTCCCCAGTTTATTGCTCTATACACTTCTGAAATAGAGTATAATTATTAAATTACTATAGTATGCGCCCGCACCAAATGCCAAATGCAGATTCATCAAAACAAAACTGAAGATGTATTGCGGCCGACCAGATCAAGCGTGTCCATAAACAATAACCCTCAACAGCATAATAAAATAGCTGGTCCACTTCGATAGACAAAAGCTCGAATGTCTTTCCCGCGAGTAAATTTTGCAGACGCAATAGGCTGAATATTGATGCGGCCGGACCTCTGTCCCCTGTTTGATGTGTATTTGGTTCGATTAGATGTTTCAAATTTCGGAAGACAAATATCAATGTGTCTTCCTGGGGCTCGTATACATTAATTGGGTGTCAACCAATTAATGTATACGAGCCCCAGTCAGGCGGGGCGCGCCTTCGGATTAATCATGTTTAGATACTATTTAATAATAGTAAGGAGAGGTTACGTTCTGTGTTAATTTTTTTAAAATTTTAATTCAACAAATACATGAAATAATAACGTGATAAATTAATAACAAATAACTGGATAATTTTGGGTAGACAGTGTCTACCTTGTCATGGTTAAAAACAAATCCCTATATTGTACGGTCGAATTGCCTCCATTTATTAATTTAAACTTTTAGAAGAAGTGTAAACAGCCCTAAGAATTTGAAAAAAAATTATAGCAACATACAGCAAAATAGCATGCCAATAATATTAATGATATTTTATAAAAAATTAAAACAGCAAATACTTATCAAAGGCGGCCACTCATGGACGAGAGGAAATTGTGATGTGTTGATACTATTTTACTATTTTGGACAATGCGTAATCTTGAATTCCCCAACATGTATACCAAAGAGTAGAATAAGTAAAATCTGTATTGTTGTGACGAATTCATAATGAGTTACTTATTATATTGGGTATTACGTCACTTATAGCAAAAATCAATTTAGAAATTTTTTATCTCACACGCTCAACAATTATTGAAAAGAAGAAGAAAATAGACTTATTCACGTATTTAAAAGAAATATGAACTTAAATCGTTAGTATAATTATATAATCTTAGTATCGTTACAGATTTAAGTTCATATTTCTTTTAAATACGTGAATAAGTCTATTTTCTTCTTCTTTTCAATAATTGTTGAGCGTGTGAGATAAAAAATTTCTAAATTGATTTTTGCTATAAGTGACGTAATACCCAATATAATAAGTAACTCATTAAAGAGTAGAATGAAAGGTGCTAAAAGGAAACAATATTTGATGTATTTAAATGCTCAATTTACAAACAAAACTGCATTTTTTAATAGCATCATCAATATATTTTATAGTGTCCTATATCTCCATACATTAACTACTAATATAGAATCTAGTATATAGTCAAATATACTCAGTAGAGGGCTATACTCATATTGTTTTGCACTCCCAAATTAAAGGGACCTACAGAATGTTAAATCGGAATATCCGACAAGTGGCGCCTAAAAACTTTAAAGGCAAAATTGGAAACTAAAGTAAACCCACCCCTGCAGCAACCCTAAACAAGGTCTAGAAAGTGTCGCCAAATTTTACCTAATATAGCGGCGACATGTTAAACTTAATAATCGATGCTTATATTACGCGCCATCTGTGACTGAGCAATGATATTTCTAAGCCCCCTCAGATTACATATTGATATTTTTATAAGAACTCTTCTTATTTTCTTTAGAGCTGTAATACTAGTTTGTATTTTAAATTTATATGGCCGGTAATATAGAATTTATTACGAGTATATAGGCATACACGTTTACCGTACGATTAAAGTTCTACGTTTATTGAATTAATAGAGACGTAAAGGGTTGTTGTAACGTGATACAAGCTTAGTGCACACTGTATTAGTTACAGGTATCGAATACTTGATCAGTACTGTGTTTTTTTAATTCTTCCTTTAATGGTTATCGTCTGATTTTTTGTTACTAACAAAAGAGAGTTTTTTGTGTGCGTCTATATTTAGCTTTATTCAAGACTTCATACTTATTTTTCTGGTGGGTGATTCGAACTTCGTGCCCTTCGTTCAGTCCAGCTTGAGGTAGCTAAAAGGATTCCACAGAAGAAATTAGGTCTGGGAACTATAGTTTTGCGAACTCGACTTCTACCTTTATTTTTTTAATAGTGTATTGCTATGCTATAATGAGAAATCAAAAAACCATGCGATCGATGGAAAATGTGTTTATAGAAAAAAGCTTATAATGCTTATTTCATAAGAGTTTCAAACTAATCAATCATATATTTTTCTTTTGATAGGAGTTCCATGTCTTAATCTTGTAAAACATAAATACTGATTTCTTACTTGGTTTCAAGGCGAAATACAGAAAAAATAGTGAGAAGCAAGAAAAATTAAAATAAGGCAAAAATATTCTTTCAAGCCATAAACTGGCTTCTCAACGCTTGTACCTTCGGCCTAAGTCTTTCGGCGTTAAATAGATCTCAATTTTCCAATTAAATAAAGAAAAAACTCACAAAGATGTTCGTAGGCAGTCATTTAAAAGACATAAGATTGACATATAACGTGCATATAATTTGTATATACCATAGGACATCTGTGGTTCACAAAAAATATATTATCATTCTTCGATGTCATCTTACTGCTTTAGGTAGCAGTATGCTTTTCGTTCGGTGTCATTGAAAAATAAGTACCTGCTTTTAAACTGCCATACATTTTAGAAGTCAAAAATTACGGTTAAAATTAATTTGTAAATATCCCATCTCCCAGGAAAACTCCTGAAAAATCACAGTTTAATTTCCTTCATTTTTCACCCGCGCTGGATCTGACAGTCCCCATTATATGAAAAAGTCTCGAGAGCGGGTAGCGGGGCGAACACGGTCCCTGCGGATCGAAAAACTCCGAAAAGAGGGGCTAAGAATTAGACGTCTTAGAAGGGTCGTTTGATTGCCTCCGAGATTTTTTCCAGAGAGGGTCGATTGTTAAATTTGTATATTAATTTGATATTGATTTTTGGTTTATTTCAGAGCGCGTTCAGAAGATTCGACACAAAAATAAATTTTTAACAAGCTTTTAATCAAGATTTGTGGGGCGATCAAGCAAAACCAAATGAATCTAATTTTAGCTTTGTTTATTTTATCATAATAACAAATAAATTACATAATAGGCTAGTTTGTTGGGTAATATCTTGTGTGACACAGTCAAAAGTCTATAAGAGGTCATAGAAAAAAGCCGTGAAGTGATCCTTCTCTTTCAACGAGATAGATATATTTATAGGTATATTAATATGGTGCTTTTTTTTATTCTTAATTGTCTCTTGATCAAGAATAATATTGCAGGGTTCTCTCAATTTGACTTTTGTAATTTTCCGTTTGATATTTGTTCACTAAACTCATATTTTTCTATTTTTGATTCTCGTTACAAGTGCTCATCGGTTTTTTGTGGGTGAAGGTTTACAGGAGATATTTTTAGGGAGTTGAGTTTATTAGGCAGTCTTAATTTTAAGGTTTTAAACAACAAGAGCAACTCCCTAGATCTGGTAGATTACAGAATTCCTATGAAATTAAATGATGGAAAAAGAAACCTATCAGGCTGGCTTCGTGGGTTTTCTGTATGGTCAGTTGTCGCAGTCATACTCACTCACTCAGAAATAAAACACATTAAAACGATTTAAATAGGGGGGTTTATTAAAGTTAATATTAAGCAGTAGGTGAGAAAACACAATGAACCATTGGCTTGTGCACCTTGTATACTCCCAACGTCTCCAGGTTTCTGGAAAGCTCTTTTGGAATGACTTTCGTGCTCGAGATGTTAGTTTTTGATAACAGCGACTTCTTGACCGGGTTTATAGGGTGTACTTCGTCTTTTTTTCAGCTATGGTTGGGACAATGTTAGTTTCTTTTTTCTTCTTGTCCCTCATCATAATGTCAAATTTATTTAAGGGTATGAAGCGATTGGTGATTATAGACCTGACATGTGTTACTGTAAGGTACCCGACTAGCCTGGATATCTTCGGCTGCTCCGTAATTTCCCCTGTAGCCTACCTTCTAATGAATCAATGTATCGATCTGATTATGACTGTGTAAATAGTTGGTTTGGTAGGTCAGATGCAGACTGCCATGGCACGTTTAATAATTTCTGACATTTCTTTGCACAATGTCATCTGTCACTTCCTAAAATAGTTCTATGTGTTCCCTAACAGGACTGGAATGGCTTTCTCGATAATGCTCTTCCTCACCATTTTCTTGCCTCCTTACTGCGTATCACTTGGTTCTTGTTATCTCTTCTCATTTGTCAAGTTGAGCTGCAGTAGACTCCTTGTCTGTTAAGTACACATTAGTTCGATGAAAGTGTCTCACTTTACTACACTTGGTGGAAGTAGCTTTTCATCAATATAAGTAGTTTGTTGTGAAGGTTATTGATATCTGTATGAGTACTCCTTTAATGCAAGAAAGTGTTGTTTTGAATCTGAGTGATAGTGATTGTGGTGGTCTTGTTGTTTCTATTCTCGTCTTTCTCGTGATTTCGTTTGACGATTTTCCTTTAGGCAATGTAATTTTTCTGTAAGACAATAAGAAAGAATGGTCAGAATGATTTGCATTGCATTGATTATACATTAATTGTTATTTTACAATAGAATACAATTGTACATTTTTATATAATAAAGGCTGCTATAGTTCAAAAATATGTAAATTAATAAATTAAAGCAATTGAGACTCTGTTGAGCCTTCCGCTTTGGGGCAGAGTTAATGATATACTTGTGATGATTTGTTTTCACAGCATTGTGAGCTATTTGTTTTCACAGCAATATCATGGGCAAAAGAAAGAAAACCACAAAAATTGAAAATTTTCAAATTTTATATTTCTTGATCTTTTGAGCACCAATCCACAAATTTCCATTAGAGAAGCCGTAAACAAATAACATATTGCGATATTCATTCTTTAAAGGCAGGTTTTCCTTCTTTTGTAAATGGCAATGAATCCGCAAAAGAAGGAAATTCACAAACCATGTATTACTTAATTTTAAAACAAAAGCATAGATATTTACAATTTGACAAGAACTGTCATTAAGTTTTCACTTCGACTTAAAGTAGTTAAATAAGTAATTTGATTTAACCGTGCTTAAAAAAATAATGCCTAATTTTACAAACATTGAATATCGGGACATTTTATTTATTTACGGTATCGCAAATGGAAACTCGCGTTTTCCTAAGAAACGGCAACCCCATAAAAGTACATTTGCAGAAGTGTTCAGACGCTGTGGGAAAACTGATTCCTTTCGAGGTTTGCGGATTAGAGAAGGTGGTCAAAATGGTCAACGCTGGAGACCAGAACTTGCGAATATGAGAGCTATTACAGAAGATAGATCTAGAAGTACTCGTCGCATTAGTGCTGCATTAAGGATTCACCATTCTACTGTACATAGAGTTTTTAAGAAAAATAATTTGCATCCGTTTCATTTGAAAAAAGTCTAGGATTTATTGCCAGTGGATGGTGAGGTGAGGCTTCAATTCTGTAGGTTGTACTTGAATAAGTTGCAAGAGTGGGGAACAGATCAAATATTTTGGACAGATAAAGGCAACATTTATAAGAGCCGGAATAATTTATTTAAGAAATAACCATATATATGGCATACAGAAAACCCTTATGCGACTGTTGTTTCAGATTTTCAGCATGAGATAAAGGTCAACGTATGGATACGATTAATGGGAGGTCGCCTTTTCGTGCCTGCAATACTTCCTGATCGGCTCAATTCCAATGATTTTTCAAATTCATTAAATAATGACCTTGTTGACTTTCTGGAAGAAATCCCCTTAGCCGCTAGATAGAAACTTTGGTTTCAAATGAACGGATGCCCAGTCCATATTGACAGAATTATGCAAAATTCCTTGAATCAATGCTTTGAAAGAAATGGATCGGAAGATACGGTCCGCCCAGAAACCCTGACCTTACGCCCCTTGACTTTTATGTCTGGGGCACATAAAAATCTAATGTTTATAGTATCAACATTAATACTCGAGACGAACTAAGTAATAATTAATCGAATTAGTGTGTGTTGCAATGAAATGCGACAAAAACGCGTTGAACTTGAACGGGTTGTTGATAGTGTCAGAAGAAGATGCATCAAATGTTCTTTTGCCCATGATATTGCTGTGAAAACAAATAGCTATCACAAGTATATCATTAAAAAGCATATTAAATGCAGTAGTTTTTGCTGAAAAAAAAACATGTCTCTATTTACCAAATTTTAGAAAAACGAGAACGAAGAAGATACCACAAATTTTGCACATTTCCCAAATGTTACATTTATCTTCTGATAACACACAGAATAAAAATTACTCAAAAACTTAAATATACCCATCTTATAGCAAATTATTTAACAGAGAATTATATAACAATAATAATTCTCTTTCAGATAGTATATCCAAATTTTATGTGGTGGTAAGAATAACGGAGATATTCTTGTTTATATGAAAAAAAACAAAGAAATTTGATAAAATCAAAAAATTTTAAATACCAGAAGAACTAACAACTTTTCGAAAAAACATTATACGACTTTTTTGTTGCAAATGACTTATTTAATCACCTCTTAAAGTTTGGCAGTTTTTATAGTAGATACCTTGTATAGTCTATATGTCCTTGGTGAACTATGTGCTTGCAAAACTGGTCATGCAAAAACCTAGGCATATGCCTTAAAGGAATGCCCTCTCCTTTTAATAAGAAGTGACTGTACAGAACCTGAGAGAGTGGATTGTAAGAGTATTGTGATTTATATCGCAGGTAGAGAGGAATGGAAGGATTCCAACAATAAGTCTGCAATACTAAATAGGACGACCATCTGAAATTCAGATGACTCCAGACTGAACAATAGACGAAAAGGTGAACTCCAAGCTCGAACTGAAGTACATAAAGGTCTTGGAGGAACTGGTGAAAATGGACTGCAGGGTTCAGCTTACCTGGGTCGCTGGCTTCTTAGGAAACGAGGAAAAATTCTTCTTTTCTAGACTGGGATCTGCGAAACAGAGGGGAGATTCTGAATCTAAAAACGGTAAACGTGTAGCTCTGTTGGATTAAAGAAGAGACTGCTGGACAAGTGGATCCTCCAGAGATGAACCAAAGGACCGGGTATGAGACAGATTTGGCAGAAATACAAGGGCCTATCTCACTGACAACTAGTGCGCTTAAAGATACGCAAAATTCGGCTTGTAATTATGCTAGATTCTAATATCTGGATTTACCCAGTTTACCCACCAACATTAAGTCTTTCAACTCATTAGTTTTTCCAAAGCTATTGTGCTTTGATAACTCCGATGACGACAAGTCGATTAGGAGACTTGTGCATAACAGCCTCTTTAGCTGCATACAGCCTTACATATATAATCTATAGCTGATAGATATAAATCTCTAAATTTCTTTTGCTACAAAGACTTATTATAGAGAAAAATGGAAGTACGTTCATATGAAAAAGCGGGTAAGACTAATTCCGGTCGCGAGGCGAACTAAAATTTTCTATTAAAAAGTTTCAAGGGAGAATTTTGCGCCTTTGAGAAAAGTACAAGCCCGCCTCATTAAAAACTTTAATTGCGAAAAGTGGACGATCGACAATTCAATTTTTTTTTGCGCCGTTTTCTTATTCGGGAATAATTACGGAAGAAATTAAAGTTAAAAAGTAATTTTCGTTTGAATCTTTTAGAGGTGGCGGGCGGAGGCGCCTTTTAATGGAAACTTTTCGTAAATAATTTTGGTACCCAGGCTCTTCTAATTTTCCAGTTTTATGGTTTTTTCTTCTTCCTTTTTGTCAATAAGGTTAGGCTTATAAAATAAAAAAATAAATAATGTCCCTAACTCGTTATTACTTTGATGCTACGTTTAGATACTAGGACGATTAGTATAGAAATACGTTTGATGAGGTTATCTATTCGTTTCATTTATGAGCTCATCAATATTATCTCTAAAGAAGTTTTTTAAACTCAGAATTTTCTTCTTGTTTTCACCTCACAACTTAGAAACCTAAATAACTTTAAAAAGTTCCAAGATCAGTGTAAAAAACTTTTGATTAGTAAGGCTTCTTACACCTTAGATGAATTTTTTAATGATCGACTCGCGTAAATAATGTTAAGATTTTGTGTACCCACCTTATTTTATTTTTTGTTTATGCGATATTTATATGGTATATCAATTTTATGTTACTTTTTATTTCTATTTCAAATTTTGACCTATCTATATTATTTTATAATTTAATTTTAGCTTTGTCAATGAGATGTTAATCTTTCGACAATAAAACATGTTTTGACTTTGACCATTTTTTATTTTTAATTTTCGGAAGTAGTCACTTGGGTATCCCGAGATATCCCGATAGAAGATGTTCATCTTTTGTGGATGAAAAATTAAAGAAAACTTATGAGATTTGAAATTTGAAAAGAAGAAATTTGAGAAGGTGAAACCATTAAAATCGGCTGGTCAGGTGAATGCCACAGCTTTCTGGGATGACTACTGAAGTTTCGTTGATTTAACGATATTTATCATTAAGAAAAGAATAATTACAAAAAACATGGAAACATGAAAGAGGCAGATTATATCATTACAAAAGTAAATTGATTACTTAAACTTGGTGAACAGTCAAAACCAGCAAAAAATAATGCTGCCCTTATCGTCATCGAGATGATAATCTTTTAGATAACCACGTGCTGGCCTGGTTTTTTGTGATTTTTTATTTTCCTGTCATTGAATTCACTTGGACTTTTTCCTTGGTTTCTTTATTCGAACAACTTTCTAAATTAGTCAAATCTTCTTCACTATCATACCCACTTTCAGACCTTTTCTGTTGGCTCAGATATGCCAAACATTCCTGACTATTCAAGACAATATTCCGGGCAACAACCACTTTTTTTTATTTAGATTCCAGATACAGTATCCATTGTTTGTATTTCTGACTTCTTTTTTCAAGTTACTTATATCAATTTTTAGTAGGAATATGTAAGTCTGGTTTTTGTCAAATCAAATTCTACTGGTACCTTATTGTCAATCAATATTAAAGTAAATGTTCTGTTGTGGAGAAAAACTGCTGTTACTACAGTCGCCGCATCATTTTTATCGATTAATAGAAAAAATTAACATTGACGTATTATGTGTCTTTAATGCAATTAGAATTTCATTGTTGCAACATCCACCTTATTTACCAGATTTGGTCCTTAGTGACTTTTTTGTTGTTCGAGTTTCCGAAAAAATAACTTGGCGGACGATGGTTTACTTCGAGTGACGAGGCTAAATAAAATCTTAATTTTTTAAGTATTTATTGAACCTCGACCCTCTTACCATCTAAAACAGTAGAGTTGATTAAACTTATATAATTTTCTAAAACCACAAAACTACATATTTTTAATCTATTTATTAGTATGCTAACTCATTAAAGATATTATACCAAACTTTAAATGAAAACACTTAAATGGCAAAATGATACAGCATTCTATCGACAAGCGGGCCATTAGCTGTTATTCGTACTCCCCCAACTCTCTCTCCCATTTCGAATCTTCAGTGTTATTAGACCTCTATTATAATAGTAAATGGTCGTCCATTAGTCTTTTCAGGCTCTAAGAGGACAAAAAATGTAAATTCTTGAAAGGAAAAAGGGGCACGAGCTAAGTCGGAATCGGAATTGGTAATTTCAGAAAGGAGGAGACGTAGGAAAGAACGAGATTCTTTATTCAAATTTTGAATTACCTTCAATTGATTTAACAAGTCGGAGATGAAAAAATACTATGAAATTTTATGAAATCAGATCTTATGTAATTTTTCGGTATAATATTATTAAAATATTGAAAACTTAGATATTAGTTTATACAGAAATAACAAATTTTGGTCAACTCATTTGTAGCTTGTACAAAGTGTCGGAATAGTCGGAATACTTGACAGGAAACGGCGGGACGCAGATACACAGCCCTGTGGAACAATAACTTAGTACGATTTAAACATGTTAGAGAACTTTTTAAATTGCTTAAATACAGTTACAGTCCCAGATATTTCGTTTGATAAAATACATCAAACACATTAACAATTATAGCAAAATATAAATTCTTCAATAAATTCCATAACTTACTTACCAGCTAATAATATTCTTAGCTTTTTGTTTTTTGCTTTAGTTGAATTGCAGTCAATATTAAGAAGCAAGTCAGAGCACGTGTCATGTCATTCTTAAAAACAAATGATCTACTTAATATTGCAGTTTGTCTGCCTGTAGGGCATGGATACAAATGACATACAGTTTCCTTTCTTCACTAACAGATCAATAACTTTGGGGCTTCAGCATCGGTTTTTTGTGACTGGTGAAAAGCATTTGATTATGTGAGTAATAAAATTCTGCCGCCGAAGCTGCACTTCTGGTTTTAGAGGTGTAAACTTGTTTGTTTGTAATTTTGGAAGGATGGTGGTGGGGCTAAAAAGTGTTTGTTAGTTCTAAATGCTTCAGGTATAATTCTGTCAATTGGGAGTACCACATGTACTACAGGGCTTAGTTCTGGGACCAATTTTATTTATACTTTATGTTATTAACCTTGCCCATCTTAATATTCAAAAAAACTGTACATTCTGTGCAGACGTCCCAACTCTGTTCTGGCAAGTCCTGGATGGCCAATCATTACACACCATCTTGAGGAGTAAAGGCCTGTTTGCTGCAAATCTTTCTTTGAATTTTCAAAAAGAACAGTTTCCTTGGCAGTAGATTTCTTGGATTGACAATGCATAATAACTAACCTTAAATTCTAGAATCACATAATAAAACTAGCCAAGGTTTCATCAGGGTGCTCTGTAAAGCTTGACTGCTGGCTGTTCAGGAGCTGGGTATAGAGCTTTACAGAGCTCTGTATTTTGCTACCATAGAGCCTACGGCTGTCTTAGATTCTTGGTATAATTCAAGCAATCAACTCTTCCAAACTCAAAGCATATTATTTGCCAAATAAACGAGTTCAATCTTTCAACCCCCTCATCCACACTTATCAAAAATTTTTTTAATATAACAGCTTTAAAGATGACGGCAGTAAGCAAAAAGTGATAAAAAAGAGCTGCAATAAAGCATAAAAGGTAATAAATAAATTGTGCTTAAAATTGTAAATAATAGGAACATGAGAAACATCAATAGGATATTGTGGAAGATTTAAATCCAAAACAGCTTAGGGGAAAGAAACAGATGAGAAAAACAACATACATTTAAGAGGCTTACTAATACTTTAGAAATAACAACCGATTTGCAGGATGGTATTTTTTCTCATATAAATCAAAACAAATAATATATCATTATACTGTTTGTAGCTATTTCAAAGGCTTTTGATACTGTTTAATATCTATTGATATTCTACGACTCGTGGATTTCGCGCAGCAATTGCTTAGTGAGGCAGGCAGAGTGCCAAGATATGCTGCCTTATATCTTTAGCCTGTCATGCCAGGTACTTTTGTCTCGCTCTAGAGTGTCTTTTTGTCGATTAACTTTTATTATAAGTTCCAGGCTTACCGCTAGTCTCACCGATGCCAGTCTAGTAAGAAAGTCCGCTTCCTTCTTACCAGTGTTACCTGAGTGACAGCAAAGGTAGTTGAGGTATTTGAGGCACTCAGATAAGCTGCAGAGCCCCGCAGACCTTGTTTTAGAATCTTTATGGTGGTTCTGTTACCCGATCAGATCAAGATGACTGTTTTCTACGGCAGAAAGCTCAACATACTCAAAAGATCTAGTTGCGGACGTTCGCAGAGAACCTGCGATGCTTAGGCATCCGATGCTATCCAGCTGCGCTAGATTGCTTACTCCGTATAAGACGATCGAACGATAAAAACGTTATGTGAGAAAAGGTTTAACGATAAATAAGTAGATCCAGGGAAGGATCTTAGAGGACAGACACAGGTGCTACCGAGCTGCAGATCCAAAGCGTGCAGGTGTTCTTATTGATCCTGATATCTACGATCGTGACAGGAGAGTTTGAAATCCAGTAATCCTAGAAATTGGACATTTCTGTAGTAAATTATCTGCATATCTCCCAGAGCTGGTGTGCTAAAGTTACTTCTTATAAAAAAAGTGTTTTTCTTTTTGGGTTAGTTCTTAACAAGAGCAAATCACTACAAGGTCATCTCAAAGTGATTTTTGACTGTCCCATCAAAGGTTCCAACCATAAGACTATTAATTATGAGGCCGTCAGCTTAACCCTGCGTGTATAATCATGCCTTGTTTGGCATCTCTGATTAGACCGTTGATTAAACTTGGTAATACACATACAATATTTGATTAGGTAAAACTTTACATCGTATAGATTTTCCATGATATCTTCTTAAATATGGCCTTAGATTAATCTATATTTTTACTTATCCATACAGTTACTCCTATCGGCTGACACTAAATCAACACTCTGATAGATCGCTTCATTATCTAACCCGGGAACAACCAACATTTGTGAATTGTAGTTTAACAAATCATTGTGTATAAAACGTATTTATAATAATAATAATAATAATAATAATAATAATAATAATAATAATAATAATAATAATAATAATAATAATAATAATAATAATAATAATAATAATAATAATAATAATAATAATAACAATAATAATAATAATAATAATACTAGCGTATGTCCAGGTTAGATGGCCATATGGAAGAGATGGCCAATGTCGGAAAATTCCACTAACCAAACGTATTTATATCCGTGAACGGTACTTTCTGCAGTCAGTTGCGTTCAAACGTGTACAGTGACGATTTCTGAGCCGAATTGTGCCCATCAACTGAGTTTTTTTCATAAATAGTTATCGTAGGTCCTAAAAAATAATGTGTCTTTGATAGTAAGGACTATAATTTTTCGCAGAGTAGTATTTAAAGTGGTATTTTGGTGTTGATTAGTTAAATATAAACGAAAATATGTTCCTAACCTCAAAGTCTTTATTCAGCTTGTATATAAATTGCTTAAAAAGGGATGGCCATCTCTACCGTACAATTGGGAGAGATGGCCAAATTGTTTTTGGTATAGATGGCCAGTATTCAATGCATTTTTTATTCGACAAATCTAGACTTAAGGCCGCTTTATGGGCGGCGCTGTTGGTTTTTATTTTCCATAAGACGAAGGCAAATTATTTGGAGAGTCCATTCAACAAACTACACAAAAAGTACGCATCAGATTTGGTGGAAATTCATTTACAACAACAATCCTAAAAGGATTATCTACAATCCCAGGTCTGGAATTTTTCATCTTTTATCTACTTTTTTAGTTAATAAATTCCGAAAAAAAATCAATATTCGGTAGGCTTAGGCCACCAACAATACATCAATTTTTAAAATGAGATTGAAAATCTACAAGGCATAAGATCAAAAATCGCACCCCTGGGAGAGATATACTTTTTAGCAATGTTCATGTCAAATTTCAACCAAATCTAATGCGTACTTTTTGCGGGGATGTTGAACGGGGTCTCCAAATAATATGCAATGGTCTTATAGAAAATAAAAACCAATCAGAACGCGGGCTCAATTGCCAACAAACAACAAACGAAAATCGACATCGACCAGGGGCTCCTGGAGTGAAAATGATTTAAAGGATGCCATGCAGGCTGTAACAAGTGGGTCATCGGTTAATGCCGTTGCGCAAAATCATGGTGTACCACGAAAGACTCTGGAAAGAAGGCTAAAAAAAATAATACCTCTAAGGGACGCATGGGCCCCGAATTGCTTCTGGGTGAAACCAACGAACTTAAGTTAGCAACACATTTGAAAAAATGCAGAAATCTGGTTTTCCTTTATGTATTGATGATGTTCGCCGAGTAGCATTTTTTTTGCTAAACAGCTAAAAATACCGCATAGGTTCAATAGAGAGAAAGAAAGAGCAGGTTACGATTGGTTTAGCTCTTTTTTACGCCGGCATCCAGATTTATGCTTAAGAAAAGCAGAAGGAGTATTAACTGCACGAAATCAGGGAATGAATAGGCTAGACGTTGAAAACTATTTTGATTTGCTCCAAACCACCCTAGAAGAAAATGATATTTTTAATAAACCAGGGTATATTTTTAATATCGATGAGACGGGGCTACCAATGAATAACCGTACTGGTATTGTTGTTGCCGAAAAGGGTTCTAAAAGTGTGTCTATGACCACGTTCACTGAAAAGGGGGAAACAATATCTTGCATCGCGTGTTGCAATGCTGAAGGCATGTTTCTTCCGCCGGCTTATATAATGAAAGGCAAATATAAGAAAGCACAATATGAAGATGGGATGCCACCTGGGTCGATTCTTTCTATAGTAGAAAAATCAGCGCATGTTAACACCAGCATTTTTATTATGTGGCTTAAAGACCATTTTATACCACAAAACCCCGCTGGTAAAGTCTTGCTGATCTTGGATGGTCACGCCATGTTGCTGTGTCTTCCAAGTCACACAACGCATTACTTGCAACCGCTAGATAAGGCAGTATTTAAATCATTAAAATCATATTTTTATAATGCTTGTCACCAGTGGTTCGTGCTAACCCTGGAAGAAAATTAACCAGACTACAATTTGGACAAATGCTTTCAGAGAGTTGGAGAAGAGCGTGCACAGTATCGAATGTGGTCTCGGGATTTAAATCTTGTGGAATTTACCCATTTAACCCTTCTGCAATACCGGACCATGCCTTTTCAGTTTCAGATCTCATTAGAGAAAATTCACAAAAGTCGACATGCAATAATATTCAGCCGTTGGCGTGTGAACCGCAACCACCTACAAGTGCTCAAGCAGATATTAAAATAGCCAAGAAAGGTCAATTAATTACCGAACTTTCAACAACTTCTCAGCAGACACGCGAAGAAACCTCACCGATACCAAGTACGTCCAAAACAGATGTTACCCCTGGTACACTTTTGGAACAAATTTTTCCGGTTCCAACTTTACCAGAAAAGGTTAAAAGAGCTTCGAAAAATCTAGGAGCTGTTTTGACTACAACGGAAAATATTAATGCTGTTACAGAAATATGTTTAAAACGAAGAAAAAATGCACAACCCGAGGAAATAAGCCAAAAGAAACAATTATTACGTAAGATTCCACAAAAATCAAATAGATTCAGTTCGAGTTCGGAGTCAGAAGGTGAGATGGTTTTAGAAAGCGATGGCGAAGAAGACAATTTCGATGAAAATGAATTCGTTGACCGTCTGGAAAACTACTTTGCAACTAAAAGAAAGGACGATTGCATACAGTGCGTTTTGTGTAGTCGTTGGCTACATGACCAGACACATACCAGTTTCTCAAACATGTGTATGAAATGTGGCAATATGTTTAATAAGTAGGAACTAAGATCGGACGCTTTTTAGTTTTCAGAATTTTTTTATTTTATATTTCCATTTACGAGAAGTTTTATTGAGTTTTTTCTGAAAAATAAAATTTGTTTTACTATTTAGCAATATATAAGTACTATCTATTATTGAGTATTTGTCTATTTTTTTGAATTCTTTTGTGATAAGTAAAGAAAAGTCAAGATAAATGGAAAAAAATAAACTGGCTATCTCTCCCTATCAGCAAAAATACGTCCTGGCTATCTCACCCGTACAATAAGGGATAGATGGCCAATTCACATCTATTTTTCTGGAATAGTTAAAATAACTAAGTAACTTAATTTACCAGTTTAATGTACCATAAACTAATCGCATATTGATTGATACACTTTTTGATGACCTTTTCTGGGTTTCAACTTTAAATTTTATATCGATCCGTTAAGATTTTCAAAAAGCTGGTTATCTCTCCCTGACTTACCCTAATAATATGAAGAGCAGAAGTTGTTATTCTCATGTTTATTCCTAGATACGCTGCTCCTGAAGGTCTCAGTGGAGGTCTATAGGCAATATATAGTTTAAAATAGAGATAACAGTATTTTCAGCTAAGTCTGGCAATGATTGTTTATAAGAGATTTTAAAAAATAAATACAAAAGTCACTTGGTTTCATTTCTACAAGCACCTCCTGTATAAATATAATAAAATCTCACTTCATTCTGAAAAAAAGTTCTTTTTTCGAATTATGTATTTTGCTAAATAAAATAAGAAACTTAAAACTCAGTGCTATGACAAACTTTTAATTTTTCTATTACCAGTCAAGAAATAATAAATTAAATCCGAAAAATCCCAGTCTTCCATTTTCGTAGTCTTACCGGCAGTTTTATGAAAGATTAATTTTAACTTGCTAACTTTTCTTTTAATAGTTTTTCAGCAATCGGGAAAACTTTTAGAAAACTTTTTGGATAGAGAGAACTTTCGGTTCTTTTTTGATTCATAGAATTTACGACGGAAATATTATGAGGTGATAAAAATTCATGATTAATTTATCAGAAAAGTTGCAAACTTTTCACTTGTTTTTGATTTTGTGAACAGTCAAACAGGATTGACGATTTTCTCGATTACATTTGAGCTTACTGCAACTTTTTATAATTTTTATTTAGTAGATGGTAAGTTTAACCATAAGCCATATCTAAACATAGATTATATTTTTATACTGATGTCTAAGCTCGAAAATCTAAAAGACTGACACGGACCGACATATAAGGCTTCATTCGCATGTTCCATAAAATAACTCCAAACTTACGGCTAGACCTTTGCAGTTCCGAGGGAGACATTTTCGATTACATATTTCGTTTTTGCAAGCCTTCGTCAAACTCAGCTGCGTCTCTAAGGAAACTTTTCTCAACTTTATTGAACGACCATTTGAGGTTACGTCAAGCAAGATTCATGTCCAATCTTAAATACCTAAAGGTTTGACTGATATCTAAACTTTCACTCTTAATTTACTTTAGGAATGAAATGAACTGAATTATGTCATATCATCATCCAACAAGTTGCTAGTCAGTAGATTATTTTTATGAAGTCCTTAGATTCTCTTAACAAAATCAAAAGTGTATAAGAGCTGACTAAACTACATCTGGGGATAGCAACATGTGTGACGAGGTGAATAATCAAGGAGTTGCTGTGTTAAGTTGAATAAAACTGTTCTTACCTATCGTTTCATTGAAGGTTTTAGTTGCTATAAGGCCAGATTCGGTCGACAGGTTAAGAGATGAGGTGATGACGGTAAGAACATGACAGAATGATATTTAAACTGTTTTCTGTGATATCTATATTGAGGTGGACAGTCGTTTAATTGTAGTGTTCAAAGGCATCTCTCTAGCACAAGAACGTTTTCGTCTTTTTATGAACCAATAATTATCCATATAATAAATCATTAATTAATTATCCTATTCCAACTATTCTATGAGGTATCGTCATTTCAATTTATCTTGTGATTTTGCAGTTTGTAGTACAGTTCCATCTACTTGCCAGGTTGGTTCACTGCAAAAAAATGAAGATACTGAATTATCTTTATAATAAACAAATGGGTAAAAACGTTAACACAAAATGTTTTTAATCACATTCATCCATTAAATCATAGATAAGCTATATGACTTAACATCGATAATATTGAAATATTTTGAGATGAATTTTGGAATATGGTAAAAATTTTTGTTACTTGTTTGTAAATAGGAGTTTTTTGAAAACAAAATGAGTTCCAAAAAGTCCAATTGAAACTTGAATGCTCAGGTGATCAATCGAGAGATCAAAGAACATTTTTGAAGAAACATTTTGCAACAGAAATATAAATTGGCCGCGAAATGTCTAATAAGATTTCAGAGATGAAGAAGTTCAATAATCGAGGACTAAAAGTTTACTTTCTATTAAAATATCTTAACTGTTACCAAATATACAAAAATATTGTCTGAATAATACAATTAAATAACAGTTTTCTTTACAGGACACTCACTGATGAATAAATGATCACTCAACAAAACTCGTCTTTTTCAGTATAGATAAGGATAAAAACAGAGGTGGTTCTAGTGATTACCGCTCATCTGAAAAACTGTGCAGCCCGACGACAGTTCTGCGAATCTTAATGGATTTAATTTATTTGATGATTGTTATATTAAGGTTCTGGTGTCTCAGATGAGATGATCTTTGTCTTACAAGAGCTGGACATTCACAAAGGACATGTTTTGCTGACTCGTAATTTTTTAGTCATTTGCTGCATGTAGAATGTTCTACAAAGTTATTGATTGTTAAGTCTGCAGTGGTCTTCTACTATTTTAGTTTTGTACAGTATCTATAGTCATGGGAAAAATTGGCTTTGGTTTAGTGAGGGTGATCTTTTGACCTCTATTTCGTTTTCTGTACTCTTTTGTCCACTTGATGATCATTTTATGATCTATGCTGCTATGTAAGTCATGGTATACATATGATATCACTCTCAAACCCATTACCTCGTTTAGGATCTGATGCAGTGACAACATTTTTATAGCTTAAGTTTCTTGTTGTCGTTCATTCTTTGCCAGGTTGCTACTTAGTCGTAGTTGTTGACGTGTCACTTATTACCTACACATGATCAACCAAATTTGTATCAAAAACATTGATAATATATCAAATAAATGTTCCTTTTTAGTTGCTTCTTTCGTGGTGTATCTTTTGGCATTTTATTTTTAAATTTCAGGTAGTTTCATTGCAAAAGTATCATATTTTTAAAGTATTAATAATAATAATAATCAGTTATTAGAGAATAGTTTTAATCGGTATCTCTTATATAATGATTATCTTTGTTGTTAATGGGTTTCTTTGATATTGCACAATTTTATTTTCTATTGTCCTACTTAAAATCCAATGCAATTTCAGAAAAAATAAAATCAAAAATTAAGATTTAGTACTTTCATTTAAGTAATTCTTAAAAATATTAATTTATTCGTGAAAACCCGTAGTGTCAGCCATCATATTTATCGACTTCGCGTTGGCGAAAAAGAAGGGACACCATCCATCCATTTTAAATCAAGCGAACAACCCTTTTCATTTTTTAACCGGGACGTTTCGTTCACCCTTTCCGTGCCCCCCGTCCCTCTCTCCCACCACTTGTTTAATAAGACTTGCCACCCTCGTTTTTTGATCAATCGCTGCGAATTTCTTTAGGAGTAGCTGCCACGGACTTTTTGAAGATTCTGCATAAATACACTTCAGTGGTTTTCTTAATTAAAGGCTTTTTGATTTTTGATAATTAATATAGATTCCTGCTTTTGTGATGTATCATGCACCCTTTTCTGTTTGTCTGGATAATTTGAATGAGTTCAAGAAACCAATGCATCAAGAAAGAGAAATCTTTTATCTGTTGTTTTAGCAATTACTTACGACTGGATAAATACAGACTAGCATAGAATTTGTCCTAAATTAATGATTGATCTAAGAGGATCACGGAAACGACCAGACATAAAGAATTTTATTTGAGGTATACCTACCTTGTTGTAACTTATTGGTTTTTTAAGTTTTGTGATGGATTACCCGGCTTGTGTTAAATAAATTTTAATATTTTCGTAGTCGTCGCAATGGCTACCTATTCGTGAAGAGCCTAATAGGATTAAGTGCTATTTTGTGAACCTCAGAAATGTCCA
This sequence comes from Anthonomus grandis grandis, assembly GCF_022605725.1. NCBI lineage: Eukaryota > Metazoa > Arthropoda > Insecta > Coleoptera > Curculionidae > Anthonomus > Anthonomus grandis. The sequence goes on along the minus strand of NC_065552.1, from coordinate 25,436,463 downwards.
CTGGACAGATGACTTATAAATTATACTCTAGGACACCACTGCACCCTGAGATCGAGAAAATGTATTATAATTTTATCGTCCCTTTTTCTGATAGAACATTCTACAAAGTTCTTAGGAACAGTCAGTATCTACATATATCTTTCCAGTGGAATATTATAATGCATGGATCAATAAGTCCCGACACTAATCAACTGATGGCGCCACTATTGACAAATTCATATGATTTTCAGATAATTCTAGCCTTTAAATGATACTAGTGGAAATTTCATGATACTTCAACAATTAGATTCTGAGTTACAGTATAACTCAGAATAATGGTGATATGCTGATTTCAATTAGTGCTTCTAGATGCGGAGGCTGTCCAAATGAGGCTGTTACTTCTTGTAACATGACGAAAGCCCTTAAAATAGTCACAAAGTTATATTGCGTGAGTTAGCTAACGTCATGTATGTATCATAGGGTAAGGCCTATACGATTTTTCATGAATATTTGCTTTTGAGAAACCTTCTTTGCAAAGGGGTACCACGTTCCCTCACAACGAAACAAAAGCGACAACGTTCGGACCTACTCAACCAAGACTAAGAAGGATTCTTTACGTCGGTATGATATAATGGATGAAAATTAATTTACCACTTAATCATACATACCGCCAAAATCATAGAGATCATAGATGAATGGGGATCAGTCGGTGAGGCAAAAATGCAAAAAGTTAGCGGCAAAGGACATGGTTCCCTATTTTAGGGTGCTCACGGAGTAATATTCGTTGACTATACTGAAAAGGAAAAAAAGCATTGATAGGTGCAAATGGCAGTGTGTGCTCCGTTTTACCAAGACAATTCACCGTGTCATAGGTCGATAAAAATGATGGTGAAACTGATAGAATTAAACTTTGAATTGCTTCCATACTCACCGTATTCTCCAGATCTGCTCCCAATAGCGACTACTCTTTTTTCGCAGATCTCAAAGAGATGCTTTATCTGAAGAAATTTGACTCCAAGGAAGAACTAGCTGAAACAGAAAACAAAGTTAAGGGAGTATTGGAATAAATGTATGTTAGAGGAGAGTATTTTAGATAGAAGATTTAAATAAAAATTTTAGATTAGGATAGAAGAAGTATTTCAGCAAAGGGTCACTAAGAATAATGATTTTTACTATTTTTTTTCTAATATATCAATAATGTCACTGGCCTTTACGTATCAGCACTACGTCCAATTTTTAACTATGTGTAAATTTGAATAGTTCATACAATTTTAATGATTCAACTTATATTGGTACTGAAATAAGCTTTCACTCCAGGTTATAAATAAAATTAATGGTTCAATCTGAAATAATTCCATTCAATATTGATGGAAACTTGGAGAGAAAATATAACGATAAATGTGATACTGTATATACTAGCACTAATAAGATTCTAACATAGATAAGATTAGTGATAAAAAGAATGAAAAGTTATAAAAGGTGTCCCAATAGGAACACACGTTTTGAATTGAGCAGCATTCTTTTTTTATCGCAGTATGTCAAAAAAAACTGAAAAGAATAATGTAAACAGTTTGCGATTAGTAGCCATGGAACGATATACGGTCGAACAACGAATTATTATTGTTAAAACACACTACAAATATGGAGAATGTTTTGCGGAATCAGTTCGTAAATTGTGGGGCATTTTTGGTCGACACGATGCACCAAATCACACGACCGTCCAAAGACTAATTGATAAATTTCAATAAAATGGTTCTGTCGTAGATGTAAAAACACCAGTGTGTCACCGTACTAGCCGTTCTGTTGAAAATATTGCCGCAGTGCGTGAAAGTATTGGCGAGAATCCGGGAACATCTATCCGTCATCGTGCACAGCAGTTGCACATTTCGAAGAGCACTATCCACCGAATTCTAACAAAAGATTTTCATTTACATGCCTATAAGATTCAATTGACCCAAGAATTAAAGCCAGTAGACCATGCGACGTGCCGTACATTTTCTTCTTAGATATTGCAAAAACAACAAATGGATGTCGATTTTTCGTAAAAAAATGTTGATTACCGATGAGGCACACTTTCACCTTAATGGCTTTGTTAATAAACAAAATTGCCGAATTTGGGGCGAAGATAATCCTAGAGTCATTTATGAGAAGAAAATGCATCCACTAAGAGTCACTGTTTGGTGTGGACTTTGGACAGGTGGAGTAATTGGACCGTACTTCTTAGAGGACGAGGCTGAAAATGCAGTTACCGTGAACAGCGAACGCTATCGTAATATGCTCACTGAGTTTTTATGGCTTCAATTGGATGGTATGGATACGGGCAGTATGTGGTACCAACAGGATGGTGCGACATGTCACACTACACGTGAAGCAATTCAATTATTGCAAAGAAAGTTCCCGGTCGTGTCATTTCACGGAATGGAGACCAGAACTGGCTCGCAAGATCATGCGATTTAACGCCTTGTGACTTTTTTCTTTGGGGTTTTTTAAAATCCCTCGTATACGCTAATAACCCAACAACAATTCCACAGTTGAAAAACGAAATTAGACGTATTATTAGCGAAATTGGGCCGCAATTATGTGAAAATGTAATTAAAAATTTCTCAAAACGAATAAGAGTCTGTCACGAAAGACGAGGCGGCCATTTGCCAGATATTATTTTTCATGTTTAATTGCAGTGTATTAGCTTTACATTAAAATATAAATAACACTCAGTTTAAAATAAATTATGACTTTTATTTACCAATTAAAACGTGCGCTCTTATTGGGACACCCTTTATTTTAACGAGCTGCAAAAATTTCAATTCACGTGGGATCAAATAAATGATGCTGATAGATTTTTTTAAAGGTTTAATTTTTTTTTAAGTTATATACCCAGATATATACCACTTAAAAAAGGGGTGAGCAATAATGCAAGCAAGTAATTATTTAGGTAGATAAGGGGGTCTATAAGACCCCCTTATTATAAGTATTATTACAATATATGAAACTCGTAAAATGCATACTTCGTGGTTGTTCCACTGAGCCAATCATTTTCCAAAAATTAGGGTGTGGTTCTTTCTTTTCCTTATGCACGCAGAAGAACGCACACATTTTGTAGTCCTTAATTTTGTATATAAACAATATCGCGGCAGTTTAAAAGTCCAAGATTTTTACACTCAGTCAAAAGGAATAGGAGTGCGTGTTAGAAGCAACATATTAATAGTAATATTTTGACTTCATTGCCGTTCCGTGCCCACAAGCCGAGAAACAGCATTTCTTGAATTTGGCAGTAATCCATTTTTCATGGACGCTTATTTTATAAAATTCTCGTTAATAGTGATAATCAAGATCAAGGTCACATCGGTATACAGATCCTGAAATTGGAAAAAATTTGAAGCAAGTCAGATATAATAATTTTAATAATAATAATAAGAATAATAATAATAATAATAATAATAATAATAAGCTTTTATTTCCAACAGGCAACTTGCCTAACAACAGGAAACAGTTGCAAAACAATGAACAATAAAACAAAACCTAAAAGGATGAAAAGAAAGGAAAAAAAGTGAAGTCACAATCTTATAAGTTATCCAAAAAATTAGAACAAATAACTATTAATATGATATAAAAACCCAATTATAAAAGTTTAACAAGAGAATCACATATTCAACAAAATTAAATTAAATTACCTGCAATATACCTACTAACTATAACTTAAACACATGGGTCTTAATTCCAAGAGTAATAATCCACCAAGATATCGAAAATCACATGAACCGGAGAGAAATTTATATCACACATGTGACAGATCCGATTAAATATAGCGCATATTGTATATAGTGGCAATTTCAACAGAATGTTAGTATGAGGCCTTGGCAGAAAGAATGTTAGGGGATGTCTAGCACAGGACTAAGTAATAAGTACAGGACTATCAATGAATCCATTCAATAATCCATGCAGGAATTTTACAGAGAAGATCATTCTTCTGAGATGTTACGGATGTAGATTGATATGCCATCCTGCCTGAAGGCCAAAAACTTAGCAAATCTACGCTGAACAGATTCAAGGAGACCAACATGATTCTGATAGAGCGGGTTCCATATAATGCAGCCAAACTCCAGTTTTGATCTCACAAAGCAACAGAGAAGCAGTCTTAATGTAGATTCCAAAGTAAAACTCTGAGAACTTCTAATTATGAACCCAAGCCTTCTTAGGGCTGACTTGACTATGTTATTGACGTGTGAAACAAATATAAATTCAGAGTCAAAGGTGATACCAAGATCAGTAATTTGCTCTAATCTACTCAAAATAGTATCATTAATAAAGTAATCAAAATTAAGGGTGTTTTTGATCTATAGTAACTGGCCACACTACATTTAGCCGCATTCAAGCCTAACCTGTTAACAGCGCACCATACCTCCAATGTATTTAGGCAGTTCTGAAGAAAAACACAATCCTCCAAAAATAGCTTCAAATGATCGGCAAAAGCCAGCCTATGACAAGTGAGTGACTCAATCAAGTCATTTATAAAAAAACTAAACACTAGCAGACACAGGTTCGAGCCCTGTGGCACACCCGACGTTACGTTAAAAAGTTTCGATTTAAAGCCCTCATCTTCAACATATCGAGATCTACCAATCAAGTAGGAATGAAATAAATTAAATAATCTCGCTGAAAAACCATACTGAGTTAGTTTATGCAGCAAAATATAGTGATCTATCCGATCAAAGGCTTTTTGGAAGTCAGTATAAATAACATCGACTTGAGTATTAACATCAAGTGATTGACAGATGTGGCGATGTTTTTTTAACGTACAACAGTAAAGGTACCTGTCCAATAAAAAGCAGTTTTTTGGAAATTAAATATTTTATAATTATTATAGATTTCTTAATAATATATCTTTTATTTAGGTTTTTTTCCATGATCCGCTATTCTACTTTTATGATGACGATCCTTGATATGATGTTATTACAATATTGGTATTTACTTGTGAAAAAATCTGCTTGAATTATCTTTTTTCCATGGTGCGGCATAAACGGCACACGTTCTTACCAACGTAACAGCTCACAAAAACTCCAATGAGCCCATTTTCCTTTCTAAAAAACTAAACAAAAAACACAGAACTTCGCAAATGCTGAACGCAAATACAAAGCCGTTTGACAAGATGACATCAGCTTTTACTTTTTTACATTTTTGCGCTTAGAATAATATACATCTATTTCTGCTTTTTATTTTCAATCCATAGTTTAGCACCAATAAATTAAATTAACATTATTATATGTGTTAATATCTAGATGAAAATTTGCTATTTTGAAAATGTTAGTAAACTTGACAATAGAGAATCGGTGAATATTTACTAATTCTCGTGTTTCAATATATTTTATTAACATTTGGACACTCATTAACTTAACAAAACATGTTTCGAATATAATTTATAATATATGCTGCAGTTCTTGCTTACAAAACTGGTTCACTACATTGACATGATACTGTATTATATATTCACTCATATATACAGTATCCCGATATTTGAGTTTAAGATGTGTTTTGTATATTAATTATTGAAATTTCTAAATAATATCTTTTAAAAAACCTATTGTATTTTAACTGAGTAGTTTTGATATTCAGAAAACCCAATTAAATAGAAACAGTAATCATATTAAAAAGTATTTTTTCTATTTGGACACTTCTCTATTTTTTCGTACAACACTTAATCAATCTACTTCTTTATTTTGCAAATCGTCAACCCAATTTTACCCCTTCAGTTATATCTTTACCCCTTTATTTCCTTAGCGAAAAAACAAATCCACAATATCCTTATCGGCGATCCATAATACGCTCCATTTTTGTAGCACCTAATTAAAAGGGGGAGATAGAGGCCTTTAGTCCCTCTTCTTCTACCTTTTTAAGAAAGATAAGAATTCGAGATAGAGAAAAGCGCATTTCACTTTAGATTATGTTTTTAATCAATGGCGGATTTAGTTAGGCAGTCGTATCAGAGGAAAAAAGAATCTGTAAGTAAGAAAATCTCATTTTTGGACGCCTTGGGGAGGCAAGGGCACAGCATTTGGCTAAACGATGAGGGAGAGACTGCTTAAATTTGTCATTACGTTTTTGATACTCCAGAAATATTTTTGAAGGGGTCGAATGACGTTGATTGGCGTCGCGAGCTTAGTCGCTCTTTAATTGATTATACAAAGCGTCCATTAAATACCAAAATAAGTATTTAACGCATCCATAATAATATAATGTATTTTAAGTCTCTTGTGCTCGAAGAACTAAAATAATACATTAGTGGATATTATTTCATTTGAGAGGAGAGAGAGAATCACAGTTCTATAAAATTTCTATGGGTGAAATTCTAATTATGACTAAAATTACATGTAAAAACGTAAAATAAATATGGTTTTAAATTATTAGTTATAGTTGTTGTTACTACTCCTATTTGTAGAACATTTGAACCGGGAAAAATTCATAGGAATTTTTTTTTGTATTGAATCCTATCTACGGGTTTGGAACAAGTCTAATGTGTATTTTGGGTTAAAATTGTATATCTCTCATTTTCAGAGCATTTTAACCCTTAAAAAGTACCCTAAATAACGAAACTCATTACGATTTTTTTCCTTATAATTTTGTGTATATGCTTGAATACCGTATAATATTATTTTTAAATTATGCTACAAATGGTACCTTTTACGAATTTTGGAAAATACAATATTAGATCATCCATCATCATCGCTAATTTATATAGATAATACCATAATACGGGTTTATACAGGGTGTTACTTAATGGAATGTTATAGTTTGAAGAAGAAATTCCAGGACCTATTTTAGGTCAATAAGTTCATATTAATGTAGGCTCTGAAATACTTAGTTTTTAAGACACAAGGTCTTTTTATTTTATATTTTTTACGTTTTATTTTATATTTCGTGTTTACGAAGTTTTTCAAAGACATTTTTTTAAACTGAATTTTAGCAGATGATAATACGGTAAAACGGCACGCTTTTTAGATGCTCATTTACTTTTTTTTTCAGCAACCAGTGACGTAGCTATGACTAATTTTCAATACAATTTTACAAAAAAATACTACAACATCGAATTGAGAAAAAAATATTATTTTGTAATAATTATCAGTCAATTAAAAACATTAAAGACCTTTTAGCATTAACAAAAAAATAACAAATGAGCAAAACAAATAGTGTTGCAAACAAAGTGAACAAAGGCTGTCCGTTTCTCATAGAATTACGGTAGATAATATTCTAGTTCAATCAATATGCTTTTTGCTCTCTGTGCAATCTATTTCGGTTTAACCATCTTTTGAATGCTATCGGCTTAGTACCAGACTTTGTATTCACCAGTTCTCGTGTTGTGGAGTATAAAACACATAGACGAAAAAGGTTGATTATTTTGATGCCATTTTAGAGAACATTCATAAAAAATAGTTGAATGAAAGCCTAAAATTATAACAACTATAAAAAACAGCACTATATACTAATATACTAATTGTAAGGTCTATTTATTCATTCATATAATTTGATCAATACTCCAACTTGCTTCCATTACCAAGGCATAGGACGTTCTTCTATAAGCTATGTAGAAATAAACTCTCTATCTAATTGTGGTGAGTTGTTATATGGATGACTTTTTTGAAGCTATAAAGAATGTAGATCGTTTTGGGTTTTAACTCAACTGTCGAATGAAAAGTCAACAAAATTTGGTCTTACAACTAGTGCTTGAAACCCGTAGCCAAGGTAATGAAAAGATTTAAGATTATGCAATATCCAACAATCTCTACTTGAAAAATTTTGAAAATTTCACAAAAAATATATAACCAGTTGAGAAAATTTGTCGCATGTGAACTTTGATAGCTACTACAGTGACATATTGCTACATTAGAAAATTTAAAACTCGATCATTGGGCCAAGCTGTTGTCTTCAGAGCACGTTCAAACTCATAACAAGTTGTCGACGGTCCTTCTTCAATTTCTTGATTCACATTCACCACTTACCACAATCATTTGATTTACATTATGTCTCTTAAAATGATGACAATGGTTGAAAATCAAATGACTTTGCCACCAATGCAAAACTGATCTTATTTTGATCATTTTAACATCATCTTCCCACGTTAGAAAAGTTACGTAAAGTCCCAAGTGGGGTACATTTGTACCATATCATGAAAATGATACTACTGATACATTTACATGTTTTTAATTATACAAATACATAAAATAAACTTGTAACTAATTAAGTTATAAAAAAACAACAGATATAAGTTATAAAAGAACAAACAGTTCATTTTCTTTGCACTTAACACACTTCACTTCTTTTACATGGTGTTCCGCGCATACGAAATTTTGCCACTCCTTGCAAAGTTGTCTAGATTTGCGATCTCTATTTCGATCACAGAGATAACAACGTCCACTTTCAAGTCTCTCATTTTGGTTTTCAACTGGAGGAGACGCCAAGTCTTGAACAACATCGCGCATATACTGCCTTAGCGTCTTGCTCAAGCGTCCTGAGTTATTATATCTTCGTACAATATATTCTTTTACTAAAGATTCTCCTAACTGAAGCAAAAATATCGTCGGTCGTCCTTAGATTTTTGGATACTTGATGTCTCATAAAATAAAAGAGTTTAGTGCCGCAATAACTAATAATTGGCCAAAAATTGCCATTGGCCATCGATTGCAAATTCTGCGAGCAGAGTATTGCTTTAACTATGGTGTCTACAGCAGCCTTTGTATCATTATAATGAAGTATAATATGAGGTTTATTCTTATATTTTTCATCTGCAACAGTATCACCATGATGTTCCGTAGACAATAAAATAACTGCTTTGCCTTTGCTAGGTGTATAAGACACAATAGTATGTTCTTATGTGAATGCAAACATACTAGAAAATTCAGGCCTAAATAATTTGGGTTGCAACTCGTTTGGAATGTATGACTTATTTTTTCTGAGGGTTCCACACAGGGTAAGTTATTTTTCAGCAAGCTTATCTGCCAGTGGTAGACTTGTAAAAAAATTATCAGTGGTTACTCCATATCCAGTGCCAAGGGGTTCAACAAGATCCAGAACCACTCTCTCACCCTGATTTTTTTCTGGTTTGTTATTTATTTTACCAAGATAAACCTGTAAATTTGCACTATACGAATTTTTACTATCCGCCATTGCCCAAATTTTAAGGCCATATTTATCAGGCTTACTTTTCATGTAAACTCGAAAAGGACATCTCCCTCTGAAGGAAACAAGTTGCTCATCTATAGTAACATGTGACCCAGATGAATAGGCCATGATACAATTCTGAACAAACAAATCAAAAACTTCTCTAATTGGTGCCAATTTATCGTTTATCTTACGCTGGGGTCTAGTAGAATAGTCGCCAAATCGAATAAATGCTGTGAGCAACTGAAATCGATTACGTGACATAATTGCCGGAATAATAGGCCTGACATATTTCTTATCTCTACACCATAACATTTTTTGGGGCTCCTTGGTTGCTTGAAGCGCTCCTTGGATCAGCAGGATTCCTAGGTACGCCTTTATTTCCGTAGAATCGGTAAGCTGCCAAGTTCGTTGCAATTTATGTGGATATTTTTCATTCCATTGTCTTATTACCTATAACCAAATAATTCTTAATAAGTAACAGTAAAATAAAGAAAACTAATAATACTAATAAATAATATCAAATAAAATTTTAAATAAGGTCAATGAAAAAGGAAACTTACCTCTTCAGCTTTTCTATTCGTTTGAACTACTAATATATTCCTTTTACAATATTATTTTAATATATTGTCTGACATAAACAGTAAAAAAGCTTCAATTTCAGTGGTAAAATTTGAACTATATGGAGTAAGACCTTGTTTATTCTTTATTATATCTTTAGCTCCTCTGCGTGTCTGAGGATAGGGAACTTTTGACCACTGGGTACCATCTTTAGATTTATAAAATAGATTTCCACCGTCCATAGACTCTTGCTGTTCCTGCTCCACAGATGTACCTTGACTGTCACTATCGCATTCAATAAGATCCGACGCCTCGTCATTTATTTCCGGTTCCCCGTCACTTTCCTCATCGTTAGACAAAATTACGTCAAATTCCCCTATTTCATCATCGGAGTCTGCATATAATTGCCGTTCTAATTCGGAATCACTAAGGCCTTTCGACATTTTTGATTAAATTTTAAAAAAGCGAAATACCACAAAACTCGCAAAACTAACTGCTAAAACAAAACACGTCAATGGCTTTGAAATAAATAAAACAGTAAATAAGTCTGCGCACACTGCACTCTTATCAACTAATGGTCTATTTTTAGAAGCAGTGCGTGCCGGATCGAAGTACAAAGCACCGCCAAGCCAGTAAGCGTGCCCCACGTGGGGTATAAATGTACCCTAGGCTATTCAAACAACTTTATTTTTGAAAAACCGAGAAATAAATGTGGTTTAAAAGGCAGTAAATATTTACAAAGCTTTTATTAACAGAAAATAAAATTCTTCACAAAAAATAAGCTTTTTTTGGGCAAATATGCAAAAAAAGAGATGTATGGGGTACATTTGTACCCCACCCGGGAAGACGAAGGTTAAAAGAGAGAAATTTCTTGATATTTACGAAACCGTAATCTGGTTACTTGTTTCAATGATCCAGCTGCCCAAAGAGTTATATTTTTACACTTTCTGTATTGTTTCTCACGAGGCTTCCTTAAACATATTCTTTTTGATTTTCTTGAGGATCATTTTTAGACGGTAGGCTTTTCACATGTCTTTAAATATCTAAAGTATTATTTGTTAAATGTTCCAAATTATCTATTTTAAGGCTAGTGTCATCTGCTTTTTTTTTAATTTAAATTTCTTTCTGATGGCATGTGCTTAAATAACGACTTTTGTGCCAACGACTTCTATACATCGAATACTGGAATCAAGTCATCAAGATTTTGCCAGCTAGTTTAGTAGCAATTCTAATGATACAGGACTAGTTTCTTAGCTAACAAGCTATATTTCTATAAGTGAAGAAAAATAAAAAAATAACAGCCTAAAGAACATATCGTTTTCTTTTGATAAGACCCCTAAACAAACAAGCATTTATCAAGAGTTTTTATGTTTATGGAGCGCCTATGATTGTTTCTTTAAACTGAATGAGTCGCCCTCTTGCAATAATATAATACCATTTTATTTTCAAAATGTTCGTGGTTTAAATACAAAAGTAAACAAATTATCACTCTATCTCTGCCCGTTTTTTTTTTATCTTATTGCGTTAACATAAACTTGGCTGCAGGATGATGTGTCCAGTTCTGAACTTTTTTCTGACTCTTATTTGGTCTTTCGGTCTGATAGAAACTTTTTGGCCTGTGACGTATCTACTCCTTGCCGTTAAACAGGAATATAGGCTAGTACCTCTTAATTTTTTTTATATTTCTCAACAATTCTTTTTAACTAATATAGTCGGGTGTAAAATTTATGATAAATATTTTGTTGTAGCTATCATAGTCATTTATTTATCGCCCTCTATATTTAATGATTATTATGAACAATTTTTAGAAACTCTAGTTCTACATAAAAGTATACAAAACAGATAAGTTGTAATCATAGAGACTTTAATGCTCCTTCTTTCGCAAATGATCACGATGTGTGGGACTCCAGAAGTGCTGCTCTTCTTAATTTTATTGATATTTTATAATTAACCCAATAACCCAATACAATACAATACTTAATTTAAATGGTAGATTATTAGCCCTTATTATATCCTTATGTACCATGTTCTGTTGCTCAAGACGACTTTTCATCACCCTCTGTTACTTTTTAATTTAAAATGCAATTTTTCAAATGATAATCAATTTGAGCTCCATAAAAATGGACATAAGACATTTAATTTTCAAAAGGCTAATTTTCCAACTCTATATAAAGCAATATATAATGCTGACTTTTCACCAATGTACGATGTTTATCAGTTGATCAAGCTTGCGATATCCTTTACGATATTTTAAACAGTATTTTAATAAGCACAGTTCCATTTGAAATTGAGAGGAAAACAGTTATCCTAAATGGTATACATCGGATATTATTGCAAAGATTTGCTTTTAAAAAATTTTAAAAGTATGGTTCAAATTATGATTACAATAATTTTAAAGTCTGTAGAGCAATACGTAAAAATCAAATAAACGCTGCGTATGAAGGATTTATTCAAAAAATCGAAAGTGATAATGACAGCTCACATTTTTGGTCATTTATACGGATGAAAAAGATTAAATTCCGAATACTTGGTACTTTAAAAGATGGAGATAGAGAATTTTCATCGTCTAAAGCTATTGTTGAGGCATTTTCAATATTTTTTCAAAGTGTTTATGCAAAACCTAGTAATTCCGTCGATATTGATTCTGTTTCTCTTGAAAATGGTTTACCAAATTCAATGTGTTGGTGAAGTCTGATATTTTTTTAGCTGCAAAAAAATTAAAAAATAAATTAACTGCAGGTACTCCATTCCAAGCTTTGCTGTAAAGGATTGCATACATGTTTTTTCCAAGCCACTTCTTTTTACATTCAACAAATCTATTGACACTGGTATTTTTCCAAGTTGTTGGAAAACCACCAGAGTCATACCTGTTTCGAAAAAAAGCGATCGAACAGAGCTGCGTAATTACAGGCCTATTTCGATATTATGCAACTTTTCTAAGCTTTTTAAATCGTGCATTTTCCATAAAATCTACTCACAAATTAAAAGCTTGATATCATCAGATTAGGATGCATCTATGCAGAGAAAGTGATACAAACTTGACTTGTTTTTCTCAGAGTATCTGTAATACGCTGAATCAGTTTGGCCAGGTTGATGTATCCTATATGGACTTTCAGAAAGCATTCGATCAATTAGACCATAAAATTTTTCTTTTTAAAATTAATGCCTTAGGATTTTCGAATAAATTGGTTGCTCTTGTACAACCTTATTTAACTAGCCGCCATCAATTCGTCGAAATTAAGGGTTTCCAATCTCCTTTAGGTCCCCTTTTTTTGTGACATTTATTGATGACCTTACTAAACTTATTAAATACCCGAGACTCTAGTTTGCGGACGACCTTAAACTTTTTTTAAATTACTATCCAATATTGTATAAGATAGTTTGCAAGATCAAAAAATCCAATAATATTTGATTACGCAATTGATTTTCAGCTGCCTCTAAATCTTTGGAATTTATTATTCGCAATATCAAGATTTTTCAAAATCCTAACACACTAAAAATTCTGTATTTTAGTTTTGTTAGATTCAAATTAGAGTATGGTTGTCTCATTTGGCATCCAATTTACCGGGTTGATATTATAAAGCTTGAGTCTGTGCAGCGCAATTTTTTTAAATATTTAGCTTTTAAAAAGGATGGTGTTTATCCTGCTAGAGGACTAGACAATGATTTTTTGTTAGATAGGTTTGAAATGGTATCCTTGCAAACCAGAAGGCATAGATTAGGAATTACCTTTTTATACAAACTCTTAAATAATAAAATTGATTTTACCGAGTTACTTAATCAAATTAGATACATAATTCCCAGGTTAAACGCAAGATGTTTCTTAACTTTTTATTGTCAACATCCTAGAACTAATATTCTAACTAGAGCGCCAATAAATTATACAAAATTATATATGGTATTTGTTTAATACTTATTGTACACAATGTGATATTTTCGACGATTCTTTGAAAGCAATAATTAGCATGGTTAATTAATCTATTACTGTCTTCTACCGTTTACTTATTTTACAGTTTAGGTTACGACATATTAAGTCATTTTGTTAAATAATTTTTTGTTTCTTTTCCCTCTTTGGTTTTTTTTGTTATTTTTTTAATGAAATTTATCAAGAATTATTTATTTTTGTACTTCCTGTAATTGGGTGACTTACCTGTTAGAAATATATGACTATTTATTTATTTATTTATTATACTACTATCTGCTAGTTAACTAGTGAACATTATTCCACTGGGCTACCAAGTGCAGTGTAGTGGCCTATATTGGAAGAAAATAAATGATTTTTTTTTGTCTCTAGTTAAAGAAAAAAAGCGTTTTATCGTCGTGCGGCAGGACAACCGGAACATTTTTCACAATCGCACCAGCGACCGCCACAAAAGTTTTACTTCCTTCGAACCGGGCGAACTTTTAATTAGCCTGCTCGATTTGAAAATACTTTAAAGGGATCCCCAAATAATGGCCTGACGTCGCGGCCGGGAACAAAAAACAATTCGCAATTAATTAAAATTTTTGGAAAATTCTTTAATTAACTAATTAAGTTTTAAGCTACAAGGGGGCACTTAGAACCAAACTCTTAAATCCAATGGTAATAATATGTGATTCAAAATTGCAATGATGATAGCCAATCTCCGAAATTACAAGAGGTGCACATTAACAAGAAGGTGGCGAAGAAAAAGATGATGATGAAAAAGAATAAGAAGAGTCCAAGTCCAATCTTAATATTCCATTTTACTCATAAAATGGCGAAACTTCTAAGTCCATAATACCATTCCCTTGCTCTAAGGGTGCATAGATGGCATTGCGTACTGGCTATTTAACAATGGTTTAGGGCATCTTCTATTTTTACTTCTATTGTTGATTATCTTTACTTCTATAGTTAAGATAACTATGTGTTTTGTTATTTAGATAAGACTTAATTCATCATTTATATTAATTTTGTATTATGTAGCACGCGAATTATATGACTTACGATATGTAATGTGATTTTGTATATATTTTGTTCTCCTCTATTTACAGGAACTTACTTGGAATCCTACGCCATTGATTGTTAAATAATAATTTTCGTTAACAATATTATTTGTAATTTTAAAGTAAGTAAAATAAGTTTTACTGCAGGTTGCCCATGCTTCGAAATGCTTGTCTAAGCATTTCAATATACGTTTATAGTTCATGTCAATGGTGCTCATTGCCAGTGACCTTAATATGGTGATCTCATCGGCCGGCATGACGTTGACGGCTTGTGGACAGGTAGTCAAATCAGATGGAATTACTTTATTTTTAACTACATAATAATAATTATCATCTTTAGTTAGGTTAAAAATAATGGATAATATTTATACTATTTTTCGAGGAACAGCGACCTAGGAATTATGAGCCGTAGAATCTGATATCTAAAAAAAATTGTGGGGAACAGATCTATTAGAAGAAGAAAAACATCTTGGATTGGAAATTTGTGATAATTTTTCCACCTCAGGCCATCTGATTCACCAAATTAGCAAGTCAGTAAACGAAAGGCGATAGCCAACTTTCGAAATACAAAAGGCACATAAAGAAGAATAATAAGAAAGAAGAGGAAAAAGTAGAAGAAGAAGAAAAAACAGATGCATATCCAATTAATAAGAGAATTACCTGATAATAAATTTCACCTGTAGTTAGGTTTGGGACAATATTATCTAGCCTTTATCTTTAGGGACATTATGAATAGTGCACGGAATGAAATTCTACAAATCTAATAAAAACAGAATTACGGGAAAACAAATTATATAAGATAAGGATTATCTTCCTAAGCAATTTAAGATAATGTTTTAATATCATCTGATCTCTTCAAGGTAGCAATTTTCAACTACTATAGAGTAATAATGCTTTGTTAAGCTTTTACCAAAGTAATAATTTATTAAATTCATAAGCGTTTAATTCTACATTAGCTACTGTAGAGCTTAAAAAAGGAATATTTCGGAAAATAATTCAGGTCGGAGATATAAGGATCTTGTTCCTGGTTATTGATTTTCAGTTGACTTGTAGTGCAGAAGGCAGCTGTAGGCTGTTATGCAGGTTTATATAGGTCTCTTAATACGCCCATCGTACTCCACCAAGCGTTACGAGACGCCAATAGCTTTGGAAAAACCAATGAGTCTTTCTGGCTTAAAGGACTTAAAGCCATTTGATACACTGTAGATATTACCCAAGAATTTGAACTTCGGGCACGTAAGTGCAGGGCACTCGCTGATAACATCATCTACAGTTTCGTCCTTCTTTCAATACCACCGATAGTCTGGCTGGTGTGTAGACGACACCTTAAATGCCAGTGTCCGGATAAAAGACACGTCACTAGCCGAATTTCATGTCTTTAAGCGCTGTAAATTTCTGGTGAGACAGACAGAGGGCACCATCCATCTTCGGAGGGCCCACTTGACCAGCAGACTCTTCATCGATGCAACTACTAAATATTTAGCTATTCCCTATGAACCTCCTCCAGGACCAATTTGGAGCTCACTTTTTCGGCAGTATAGTCTTAATGGCAGCTCAATTGCCCAAACAGATTTGTGCCACTCTGTTGTTACTGGTTAATTATACCTGTTCAATACACTTTTAAAGAGAGACATCATCATCATCCAAATAAATGAATTTTAATATAACAGGATGAGAAGGACGAGAAGACTTTTCTTCGCAAATAAAAATGCCAATCTTATGCCATTGCATAACTCATTTCGATGAGTTCAATGATCATCATCATCAAATTCTAACACTATATAGCTGTGTCGTATCTGATAATGACGATTTGTGGAGAAATGTCTTCTCGCCCTTTCCACTCCACTTCAAAAATGTACTTCTACTTACAAAAATTATCTTTGAAATTAAAATAATGCCAGAATTTTTTCTAATATATCCAAGTCACTACAATGAATCCTCAATAAACACATGATTTATTTCTGAGTCTGGATTTCGACTATGCCATACAAGTTACTCAATAACGTTAAGATAATGTAGCTAAAGCCATCGAAAATATTAAACTAACTATTTTAGTTCCCTTGGACTATTTATAAGCCTTTGATAAAATAAATGAACTTCTTCTTTTGGCAATTTAAGTTAAAGAGTTTGAATTAATATCAAAATAGATACTTGTATTTAAGTGTTCCAAAGGAATTTATTTTAATGCATATACTTTTTGCTTTTGTTACTCTTGACGGAACCCTTATAATTTTTCAGTTATCTATACGCAGATGATACTCATATGGACAGTTCCTTAACGCCAATGCAATCTGAAGACACCTTTAATGCAGTCTGGTTTTTTCAGAATATTATTTAGAACTTGACTCCTTTTAGCCTTCGGTCATCTTTTTGCTAAATATCCCTTACAAAATAAGTACAAAATTTTACTGTGACAAAAATGTTCTATACAGATAGAACTTTCAAATAGGAATCTTTCAGTCAGAATTAGTTTCTTTTAATATTTGCATATGACTTTAAGATATTCTTAAAACAGCCAAATGATGATAAGAGTTGAGGAGAATTTTTAGTATTGTTAATTGATGTAAAGACAATAATTTTCAACTTAATTTACCTAAATTTTGCAAGTGTAATCTATAGTCCATATCTGCTAGCAAGCAATTTCATGAGGTTAATTAGAGGCCTTCGTAGTAGAGAGCAAAGAACACTGATTAATTGAGAAATCTGAATAGGCTTAAAGTGAATCAGACACATTTTCTTCCCTTAGTCTTTCTTCTCTTTCTTTTTCATCTACTTCCTCTATTTCAAAAAATAATAAAAAAGTGTTCTGATCACCTGCACAGAGGTTTCCTCCTATAAATTAGCTTTTAAAGTGACATTATCCAAATTATAAGTCAGTCATTTTTTCTCTTTATTACTTATTAGCCCGTTGAATTTACCAAAGGTCCGTCATGACAATCATGCACCAACTTTCAACTTTTTACGTTTTTACTTATTATAGTGTACCTCTTTTACTAATTAATTTAATAACAATTGAGTTCCAAGAGTCTATACCTAGTTCAGTCGAAGCGCTGAAAATATGAAGTGGTATACTTGAGAAACTTACTACACCTGCTCTCCAAAGATATACATGAAATCATGTAAAATGCGTCCTCATCAAATGCTAATGGCACAAGAGTTACTGGAAATGTTCCGAATTTACTGGTTCAGATTTATGATTTAATGATAAAGTTCATTAACAATTCATAATGAATTCTGCTTACAAATGAACGTCCTCTTGGATTAAATGATTAAGGTCATCAATGTCATATTTTGGTACGCAAATACGTTTTTCTTAAAGATGGAAGTGAAACTGATTTTTGTTGCAAGTAGGTCTTATTTTAGATTTGCCTGTATTATTTCCTTACCGCGCAGAAGCAGATTTTCATGATGGTCGAATCTGGTTGCAGCAGGTTGGTGCTTCATCTTATTATGGCTCCACACCACTTTATAGGAATATAAATGAACGACCAGGGATTACCAAACTCAAATATTCAAATTTTTTTCTTTTTGGCTTAATACCATAATACACGATACATTAGGTCACATGAATGTTACTTTAAAAATTTTAATTCGTATTTTTATTAATTTACCTGTTAATAAAAAACCCTAATTCAAATCCTCTGCCTGGCCAGATTTTAATCAAGATTATTAAAAAATTACCTCGTTTTCATCTGAAGTATACGAGCAGGAAAAGATAGGGGTACGAGCGGGGAGACAAGGGGCAAAAAATTAATGGGATCCCTGTTTTTATTGATTTTCTTGAAATATCGAGACGGAATATTAAAAAGCTTTTCTTATTTTAACTCGGTACGAAGCTGGTGGCGAGAAAAAGTGCTAACTCAGGGTCGAATTTTATATTTTTTATGATACATTTGATTCGATTATAGTAGAAGGACACTAAAGAACACATAAGTGTAATAGTGCTTAGAAAGTTACATAAACTAAAATCAGAGAGTCGTCTAATAGACCTTAATAAACCAAGGTATAAACTTTTTTTTTAATTTAATTTATTTATTAATGATATTTTTAGTATTATCAAATTTTGCCAATTCCTATTATTTGCAGACGACCTGAAGCTATTTTTATATATTTTAAACTTATCTGATTGCCTCATGATACAATCAAACATAGATTCTCTATATAATTGGTCTGTCTCTAATGGCTTACATCTTAATAAGGATAAGTGTTTTATCATTTCTTTTACTAAATCTAGAAAATTTGTCCCATTTGACTACCACATAAATGGTAATATACTTACAAAAGTATCGCTAATTAAAGATTTGGGGGTGTTGTTTGATAGTTCCCTGACTTTCATACCCCATATAGATAGTTTGTCTAGTAAAGCCCTTCATACTCTTGGTTTTATAACTAGAAACACTCAAGACTTTTCAGTAGCTGCCTTCAGAGTTTTATATCTTACACTTATTCGTAGTGTCATGTCTTATTCTTCTATAGTCTGGTCCCTTTATTATGCTAACCAAATTAACAATCTTGATAAGGTCCAAGATAAATTTCTCAGGACTTGTGCCTGATGATTAAATGTACGAGATGAGTCTTTATTGGAACTTAAGTCAAGGCTAAATATGACTTCTCTTGAGGACTATCGAACTAGGTGTGATATGATATTTCTTCACAAGTTGATTAATAATGCTATTGATTGCCCTGAATTGTTATCGCGGATAAACTTTAGGTGCAATACCAGAGTCCCTAGAGAGACGTCCCTTTTTCTGGTTGAATGTCACCATACAAACTTTGTTAAATTTTCTCCTATTAATCGACTCCACATGTTGGGAAATAGATTTAATTAGGCTTTTGACTTAGTGGATGTAAAGCCTTCAAAACCTATAAGGTGTCTGAGTGAGTTTACTCGTTGAGTACATATGTTAAGTATAAAAAAATAAATTTGATTGCTTTTACATTTCTTATTTTGATTATTTTAAAGGTATGTTTTTAGTTGTTTTATATTTATTTTAGTCAACTGGGGAAAACTATATATTATTGTATTCATTTTTTTTTTGCCAAGGTTAGTTTGTGCTTACATTTTTCGTAATTTTGTTAGAATGTAGACATCTCGTAAATAAATAATGTAAAGACAAATACTTAATGGGATCATTAAGGATTTAAGAACTAAGTCAGCGGGGATGGATAGTATAAGCCCATATATGCTGCAGTATTGTAGTCCTTTTGTGGAGAAATATGGATTCGCAATTAGCCAAAATACTTTCTGTATCAGTGGAAGGTAGCTCTGGAACCCATTCTAAAATGTACAAACACTAGTGACCTTAGTTATTTGCGAATAAATTTGCTTAATTATTTTTAAGAAAATTTCATACAGGCATATATTGTGATGTCTTAGCGAATAATAATTTGCCTGACCTTCAGTTGCTTTGGCTGTCGTGCTTGATGATATCATTGGAGCGTGCGATTAGTAGAGGTGTCAGTGCTTATACTACTGGATTTTTCCAGGGCATTAGATACCATTCATCCACCATCAGGCACTTTTCAGTTTTATATTTCGATATCATAAGGGCTCTGTTAACATTATTTGTTTTCACTTTTTTATTTTAGATTTAGCTTAATTTTTTTCAGTTGCGAAGTATCTCCAACCGTTATCAAGTGTAAACTAATAAAAACAAGTAATCTATTAACATACTAGAGATGTGCATAGAGGTATGTAACGATTGATCATGTGTGAAGTGCATTAGAGCTTGCAGTATCCTGATAATAGAGTTCTTCAAATGTTAAGAATATCAACACTGGGCTGGCTAAAGATTCCTTGGTATCGCGTGATATATAAGCTACTTCTAAGAATCTTCTTATCTTCTAATGTTGCGCATAAAATCTTTCATCGTCTTTAATATAGGCTGATGCCATTAAACCAAGCATTTCTTGCTATTCTTAATCTGTTACAGAGGGTGAAGGGAAAGTCATTGGTGTCTGTGTATAAATTGACTTTGTGTCCCTTCACCCGCTGTAATATTATAAGGTGATCTCATTGATAAAAATGGACTTCTTTTTTGAATTCCTAATCTGAAAACCTCTTCCGTTTGAGTGCACTTTTGATGTTCTTTTGTCCTGACTTTTTATTATTCTTATTATTTAATAAGAATCTGTCTAAGAGTCTTCTTTACTAAGCCTCGTATGGTTGCCTTCGAAGTCGCAGTTTTGATCTTCTACGAAGTTCCCTTTCACTATTTCTTTGTTGAGGTCAACGCTTTTGTTGCATATTGTGGTCTTAATGATTCCCATCTTTGTTGAACCAGGATGATTGGAGTTGTAGTATTGGTATTGTCTTGTATATATGGCGATATCTTTAAGCGTCGATTGTTCTTCTTTACAAGAACTAACTAATCTAAGAAGAAAACGTGAAGTTAATGCTTGGCCTAGTGCTATTAATAAAATCCATAAAGTTTGCTAGCTCAGTATCGCTTTTGTCTCAAATAATGAATGTGTCGTCGACATATCAAAGCCATAACTTCAGTTTGGATCAATTAGTCCTTATATCGGGCTTCTCGAACCAGTTTATGTCCATTATATAGGCCACGACTGGAGATAACAACGAGTCCATTAAAAGTCCTTTGTCCTGGGAGTAAAATCTATCCTTAAATTAAAAATAGGTTCATCACTCTCTCCAGTATATTCTGCAAAGCTACTGCTCCCGTCTTTGCCTATAAACATTAAGGGATTCTCTGATGTGCATATTTGTAAAAACATTATCAAGATCAAAGCTTACTAGCTTTTCTTTTTTGTAAGTAGAAGTCCATTCTTGAAGTGGAGTGGCTATAATATAGCGGGTTGGGAAGGGCGGGAAGACTTTTCTCCACAAATGATAATGCCAATCTTTTGTTGAGAGTTATGCATTTTGATGAGTTTACTCATGTTTACTATAAATGTAAACATCACAGCTATGTAGTGTTAGAGTCTGATGATGATGAGTGAACTCATCCAAATGCATAATTCTTGACAAAAGATTGTCAATTTTATTTGTGGAGAAAAGTCTTCCCGTCCTTCTCAGCACGCTCTACTAGCTTTTTGGTTAATCTAACGTTACTGGGCTAAAGAAGTTTAATACAAGGGAATTCATGTTCTCTTGTAGTGGCTGGATAATGCGCAACAAGAAGTTGCAAAAAAATCCCTTCTTTGTATATTTTAGGAAGTCCGTAGAAATGTGGTGGTTTGATATGGTGTAGAGTGATTTTCTTCCGAAGTGTATCAAAGAGATAAGCAGCATAACCGCTTTATTGTTGGTGTGGAATATTTAGTTAGTAGTTTATATTCATGTTGTTCTGGTCCGCTGATAGGATTTTGATGTTGCCCTTTAAGTGCAGTCTGTTTCTGTCTGGATATCATAATTTTTGGTAGTTTTCTTAGCAGCTGGTCTAGAGTACCTTTTATCTCGTCTGCTTCTGCCCGGGATAAGCTTATAGACTCCATAGAAGTGCTAACATGTAGGACCGATGGCTTCGATGCAATCACAAAATAAAGCCCTTTGCTTGTTACCTTTATCATATACTTCCTTCATGCCTTTTTCTCCCTATTGGCCAGGATTCTCTCGGATACGTCGATTATGGTTTTTTCATTCGGTGTGATTGAGTTCGTCTTGCTTCTTGAATGTAGTCTTCAGTTTTTGAAACTTTAACTGATGTTTAAGTTTTAAAATCTTCCTTAATTTTTGACAGGTAGTCAACCTTGGCAAAAATTGGCTCACAAACTTTATCTAGAGTAAGTTCTTTGATTTCTTTATACCGTTGTTTACAATCACATCCCAGCTGTACCTTTGTCCAACTATAATATTCAAATTGTACTAATATCTACCACTTTAAAAAACAGATTGGATAACCAGTACGGACCTGCAGCCAGCAACCTATTGAGAGAATCAGAAAAATTTGGTCACCGTGGTTTTTGACTAAAATCCACAATATCGGAAATAAGATCAGTGCGAATTCTAGATGCGTCTTTAAAGAAGTGCTACGACCCCAACTTGGACTTGGATCACATGCCACTAATACGTTTGCCTCAGCATACTCTGGCTCCCTACAGCAAGTAGCAGCTATGTAGTTTTAGGATATCCAAACACGTTCTACACGCAATTAGAGCTGCCGCTTCAACTTTAGCATTTAAACGTATATTTAAACCTTAGTTGCTGTATTACAGTTCTTATTCACTCCAAGAAATGTTTGAAGGGCTGAGGGAGTCAATAGAGTTTATGTGTTTTTATGTAGTTAGTCCTAAGATTAGTAGAGTTTCTATCAATAAAGTATCTGGTGTCTATGTAATTTAATTTTGTGCTATTTATTACCTATCAATCTTTGTTAATATAGCTTTAATTGTTCTGCAGTCTGATGCTTTTTTATAATTTATATCATGACAACTTAGGTCATAATAGTTTTTATATTCAGTTAGACCACAATTTCCAGAATTAATATATTTCATTAAAACAGAAAATTTGATTTAGAAAAAACTAAATACAATCCTGGTTCTTTTCTCCTTTGGTCCCTCTTGCTCCCTCATCCGGCCGTCCTCTTCTCTTTTGTACGATTAATTTCTTTACTTTGCTTTTAAAATGCCATTAATTCTGAGAAGAATTAGAACAAATTGCGAATCGTTTCCAAAGGGCTTAAGAATTGAAACTTTTTACAACAAACGAAG
The DNA here is from genome assembly GCF_022605725.1 of Anthonomus grandis grandis. NCBI lineage: Eukaryota > Metazoa > Arthropoda > Insecta > Coleoptera > Curculionidae > Anthonomus > Anthonomus grandis. The sequence continues at coordinate 25,413,138 of NC_065552.1, read as the reverse complement.
CGAGAATTTTACTGTGAAGGCATCTAAACGAAATATTTAGCCACGTCGGGTAGCCATAAATGACATTTAAAAAGATATTATTAAAGTATACGTAGAACAAGGACAAATATATATTAAGTTTAGTCCAAGTAACTTGCTTCATTCCTATTTTTGACTCTTTCCTATTATGTAAGTTAACTTTTGTTTTGTTGAAGAACTTTTATTTGTCCAGGGCAGTGTTTGAGTGCTTATGAAAATTTGAAAAACTATGGAGCATAAGTTGACGAAAGAGGTTGAACAGGCTGGATTTGAATAATAGTACGTCAGGTGTTCGCCTTACATTTAAGACTATCACTATTCTTACATTTAAATCCTCTAAAAACAGTAGATAATAGAGAAAACCATGAATGGATTCTCGCTATAACTAAACCATTAATTTAATCTGAGACTAAATAAGCCTCAGAGGAAAGAGGATTACAAATGTGAAAGAATTTAATAATGAAACACCCCAGAAAGGTAAAGTGAGAAGTAGTATGATTACAGTCTGAAGAAAGTAAAGAAATATGCGATGGATAGAACTCAAGGGTTTTTCTGAGGCTCAGTGTTCAAACCAGTCCAGTTAAAGTAATTTATTCAGTAAAACTTTGATAAGCTTAAATAATTTTTTCATGTAATAAAAGTCAATTTTTTATTGACTACCTGGAAACTACTTTGAAATAAAGTCAACTTTTCCAGGCAGTTAAAGAGAACTTTAGAGACGCTAAAAATAGCAATTTTTTTCAGGCAGTTTCTCGAATCAAATGAGTTAAAGACATTTTAATATTTTCGGGCAATAAAAGTAATTTGTTTAATTAACTGCCAAAAAAATTGTTAATTAAAGCTAAAAATAAACTCAGATTTTACAGACAGCTACACAATTCCAAAAAGACAATTTTGTTAATTTTTGGTTCAGGCAGTTAAAGTAATTTAACCAGTCAAAAAAAAATAAGTTATAGACATTTTATTAATTCTAGGCAATAAACGTGACTTTCCTAATTAATTGCTTGAAAATTGAACAGTAAAGCTCAGATTAAAATCAGATTTATCAGGCAGTTAAAGACACCCTTGAATAGGTTAAAATTAATAAAATAAAATATAAAATAAATAAAAAAAAAATTATTCCTTTATTCCTAATATTTGCTTTATTCAGGAAGTTCGAAAAAAAGTCAGATTTTTCAGGCAGTTAATTTTTTCAGAGAAAAAAAATTTTTCCAGAAAATTAAAATAATTTATCTTGCCAAATTCGATGAGTTATATTAGGTAATAAAGGTCAATTTTTTCATTAACTATCTGAATTTTTAATTTAAATCAATCAATCATGAATCAAAATTTTTTCCCAGGCAGTTGAAATGATTTATCTAGTCAAAATCGATGAGTCAAAATTACAGTAATAATTCTCTACAAAAACAAAAATAAAAAACGGTCACTTAATTAACTGAAATAAAATAATTTATCCAGCCAAATTTGGTGACTAAAAGACATTTTATTATTCCTAGTCAATAAAGATTATTCTTTCAGTTAGCCTGAAAATTAGACTATCCTGAAAATTTAGTAAAATTTAATGAGTTAAATACCTAATAATGCTTTTAGGAAATCAATGGAATTTTTTCAATTAGCCTAAAAACTAGAAAAACCAGAAAATAAAGTGACATTTTCTAGGTAACTTTTAATTAAAAAAACAGAAATACGGTGGTGGTCAACACGATTAAAACCCTTTGAAAAGTTTATATATTATATAGAATTTACTTGTCTTCCACATTCTACCTTGAGCAACACGTCGTATCAAATGTCTACTTGAAATTGTTCAATAAAACACCAAATTTAAATAAATTATCAAAATGTATTTAATAGCTTTCCAGATAGTCTTCTTCTCTGGAGCAATAAATTTATGATAATGATATCGACCTCAACTCCTTCTTCGAATTGCCTTTTAAGGCTTTGATCGATTTGAGAGGTGTCTTCAATGCGACATTTGAGTTTAGGATAAAAATGACAAGAAGCTATATCTAATAGATACAGTACGTCCTTGACCAAATGAGTTAAGTTTTAAAGCTTTTGTATATTAAGCAATACATTTTTAATCTAAAAACTTTAAATTTTGCTTTAACGGACGAAGGACGAGTGACTTTATCGGTCTTAAAAACCCAAGAAGCTCGGCGAGGCAACGGGGTATTTATAAAAGAAAGTGACACTTGGACACAAAAGGTAGTTAAGGTTGTGTTTTGTTCTGAGCCAGGAAGAAACAAAAGAGTTACTGCGGACGGTCGACGACGTAATGCCAACAAAGAAATAAGTGAATGGAAACAGTGTCGTCCCGCAGGTTATTCTGCAGTTTTAGTTTTAGGCTAAGTTGCTACTACTACTTTCATTTTTATTTTAAAGGAAATATCTTTCATCCGTTTTTGTTCATATGCATAAGTAAAGCAACTGGTCAGTTATTGTTTAGGAGATTTTTCGACTTTATGTTCTCTTATCCGAGACTTTCAAATAGTTAGACGACTTTAGAATCAATTTCCACTTTTAATATATACAATATTCACCCTTTTAATATAAAAAAACAAAGCACTCTCCTGTAAAAAAATCAGCAATAACCATAAAACAGAAATGCGTCTAGGATTATCTACTTCATATTATGAAATTTATTGAATTCCTCATTGGCTTAAGATCTCAAGGTCAATTGGGTTAAATAAATAAGTGAGTGCTCATTGGCACACCCAAGAAATTTTGTCACCCGTTTGTTGGCTTAGGACTCCATTGCCTTACATAGTGCAGCCAAGCCTGCCTGGCTACCCTGATCCTGCCTTATCCTAAGGTCTCTTGGAGTTTAACTGTTTCAAGTGACCCTTCCCAGCTGGTAGAATATCCTATAGCCCGCGTTCTCCAGGATTTTGTAAGAAGCCTCAGTGAATATATCAACGTTTGTTCCTTTCCATCTTACAAACTAACTAACACTACACCTCGGTCTTTAATTCATTTCTCATTTGTTCCACCTGATCGGGGAACCACTCGATCTTTAGCTTCTTCAATCTCAATTCCTTTTAAATCTTTTTTAGGTTATCTACAGATTGTTCTAGTAACTCTTTCGTTCACGTAAATGTGCTGTCATTCAGAAGAGCCCTATACAGAATATTGCTTCATAAAATTAAATAAGGTTCTTATTTGACGTTTTAGGGAGTTCCAAGCCTCACTCAGCTTCTCACAAAGAAATCTACCCTGCTCCGTGCCTGTAGTCTGTAAGGGACTGGAGCATTTAGTTACATAGCGATGGAATTGACGGGTCTGTTGCACTTCTCATTCTCCTTGAATTCCTTGACTTGATACTATCATCCGTTCAAGTGCCTGTTGCGGTTTTTCGCTCTCTCTGGAGGCATCGCCTTTGAGCTTCAAAACACTAGAATAGAACGAACGAACGAATACCAATAAAATTTTGTCAGATCTCTAAGTCAGTTTGTCCAGTGTTTCTGGCCGTGGATGGTCCATATATAGATTGGTCTGTGCTTGACCCCGAGGCCTCCGCAGTGTCTGTGTGTGGGGGTTGAATTCTTCTCTATGATAGCCACGAGTACTAACGAGTTGCGGATTTAAAGCTATATATAATCAGAGTTTCATCCTGTTTTCTTGAGGCTCCGTAAAAGACACCTATTAGGCCCGATCTTGAATTGCATGATAGTGGGACATTGGGCGAATTTCAATCGAATTTCAAAGTTCGTGTGCGATTTTCAATTTGATTCTGCCACTTGTCTCGTTTTGATTTTAAACTAGCTTTGTTTTTTTTTTTAATTTGTGTGAGTTGGTTAAGTATTTTCGTAGTATTTTTTTGTTGTTTATTGAAAAAAAATCACAATATTCAAATAGCAAGATTAAAGAATCTTGTGCAAAGAAACGTCGTCGATGCACTGGAAGAGACTGAAACTCTGGCAGATAGAAGGAATAGGATGTACTCTTTATTTCTTGACCTATTTGAAATGTATTCAAATGCTTAATTTAATAAATTATATAGACTAAGCAAGCCTATTACGATGAAATTGATGTGCTCCATCCTACTTTTATCCACAAGGCTTTTATCAACTTAAAAAAAAGTGCCCAACCCAACACAAAAAACGCCATAAAAAAACCTCAAAAGTCCCTGATGTTTTTAAACTTAAATTTCAGGTTAGGTTAAAAATCTTTATCGTCTTCATCCCGCTTGGCATCGCCTCCAATAGCACTTGACTTTGCTACGTTGCCACTACATTTCATGTTCATATGCGAATTAAATTTAGAATGCTGTTCAAAAATGCACTTTTTATTTCGTGTGCGAATTTGCCGCTCGACTGTGTTCGCATTCGAAGATTCTCGCATGTCAAGTGCAGTGGGCGATAACTCCATGATACTATACCATGTAGGGGTGCCTTTTGCAGGCCAACACTTGAGCAGATAAGTCGACTCTATGTTTTGTTGTTACCCACCTGAATCACGCTTTAAAATGCTGGGTCATTTTTGAAAATACCATGTCTACTCTAATTATCAAATAAATTATGTTATTCTGGAAAATGACTTCCAAGTATCCGATCTTGGCACTGTATTAGACCACAAATTATTTGGGTGCAAAAATGCAATTCAATTTCTGCGACCTCTAATTTAAATTAATTAATTAATAATAATAAGAATAATATTAATAGTAAGATAAGGACGTAAACCTGAAACCAACAAGAGTCAGGCTTAATAGGAAACAGATATTAGTATTAAGAATGTTAAACAACGTCCTAACCAAAAATTGATAGAGAAAGTTTTACATGGACACATAATAAAAGAGACAATGAAATATATAATTAATGAGACACTATCATGGATCTGGCTGCAATACGCTAATTTTAAAATGGAAACACAATCCCTTATAACAGCTTGTCAGGAACAAGCTATAGCCACCAACAACAAGAAAGTAAAGATCCTAAAGACCGTTAAAAACCCCAACAACAGACTTGGCTGGATGCACCAAGAAATCATGCATCATGTAGTCTCAGACTGCCCAATCCTGGCAAAAAACGTATCTTGATCGGCCTAATCAAGTTGTCAAACATCTGGACTGGAATTTTTGCAAAGAATACAAAATCAAAGTTTGTATAAGTGGTATGAGTATAGCCTGGACCCTGTAATCGACACACCAAGAGCTAACTTCAATGGGGATAAGCCAGTTCATACAGACAGATCCATCCAGGTAAATAAACCAGACATCATAATCAAAGATAAGAAGCGGAAAACGTGCCAACTCATAGACGTAGCAATCTCATCTGATTATAACATCACCCAAAAGAAAGCAGAGAAATACCTTAAATATAAAGAGTTACAGATAGAAAACCAAAAGCTGTGGAATATGAAGACGAGAACTATACCCGTCGTAAGAGGAGCAACAAGGTTAATATCAAAAAGGCCATCAAAAGCCATTCACCAAATACCTAGAAAGTATAACCTGTTGGTCTTCAGTTGTCAAGTCAGTTGTGCTGAGCACTGCACGTGTAATATGTAATGTGCTGCCACATAACATATAAAACTGAAGAAATATGGGCTCGGTGGTGCTTTAAATCAACAATATATCAAATATCGATATAGAAACTGCAAATAATAATAAAAATGTTCTATTTATTTTGTAAACAGGAGCCAAAAACAATATAAAAAAATCAAGGTCTATTTCTGTAAAAAGAAAAGGATGTCAAAATTATTGAGTCCAACCAAAAAAGAATATAGATATCTCTAATCCAAACAAACCTACTTAACTACGTTCCATACTGTTTAAGGAATCATTAATATATCACTGAGTACAACACTATTTTCTATTCTATCTCTAGGAGTTCCACTTTTTTTAAATTAATATTTAGCGGAAGTCTATTGTATAGCTAAAATACATTGTATGTAAAAAATCGCAGAAAAAAGTCAGTTTTATGAGGTAGTGGGGCAATTAGCTCTTTAAACGTTAAAGTTAAGTTATGTACATCACTACGGTACACTACTCTAATGTATTTTATTTTCTTGATTAAATAATTGTGAAATAGTACCAAAAAATGAAGCATGCATCTCTGAGTCATGTGCCGCTCTTTGTCAGCGTCACTCTTTTAATTTATAAGAAACTGACTCAAACTTTCTTAAGCCATAGATCTACCTAAGGCAAGTCTTTTGTGTACGTTTTTTGGGTGTCAGAAAAGTCGAAACAAGATAAGTAGACTACATCTACATCAAAAATTTAAATGACCTAAAATGAAAGAGTCAGTTTTTTTTATTCCTGTGTCAAAACATGCCTATAAGAATATAATAATTTAAGGCTGAATATGGCCTTTGTAAACAATAGTTAATATGGGTTTTAAATCTAGATCCAAAAATAATCTCAGGTTTTCGCAAACCTTTTCACAAGACAGTGTTTTAGTCACTATGCTAATAATATTAATCACAGATTCAATGTAATCTTTATTTTTTCAAAAATTTTAAGTTTTGATTTAGATGGATTAATGTGAAAATTATCGTTCGGAAAAGTGAATAATGATGATTCCCGTACATTAACTGAAGTCTTATGCTAAAATATGGGATGCTGTGGTACCTGATTGTACCGCAAACACAATGGAGAACTGAAATAGCTGTTAAATCGGATTTATTTTCTGTAGAAATGCCGCTTTAAAACAATGAAAAAAGTAAATAAAAATAAAGGTTCCACCACTGTTCGGTAAAAAGAAGAGTGACAGCCTTAGACTCCGTTAAAAAGATATCACATAAACACTATTTACATTCGGCGCTCTTTTGTTTTCGAGAGAAATAGGGCTTTCTTAAGTGCCGGAAGGGTTGTAATTATTGATACCCTGGCTATAGCGGAGCCGACGGATTTTGGATTGTCTTCAGGCTGAAAGAACATCCTTTTGTTCAAACAAAAAAAGAACATTAAAAATCTACCTTTTTTCCTTTGAGAGAATTAATAAGCTTTTACCGCCAATGTAGTTTGAAAAACAAATTTATTTTTTTCAGTTTAAAAAGTCATTTAGACAGGCCTTAGTTGCTCATTAATAAATCTCCCCCATACGAAAGAAAAAGCTTATTTACAATTAAAATTACTAGGGGTGTCTTTAGATTTGCTGAATTCGACTCACTGGGAAGAGGATCAAAGAGTTTAATTTATCTCCCTAAAAAAATACCAAAATCTTCTTTGGAGGGAAAAAGAGGAAGCTACCTATATTATAAAACTTAGGCTCCTTTAGATATATTAAGCTTAATAGCTTTACATAGTGTAACGTTATTTTTTGTGTGAACTTTTTACAAGCTTTTACCGCTTTTAAACGGTTTTTAATAAAGCTATATATGTGGCCTCCTTGCGTATTTATGATCCACAATGCCTTTCCATTTTTCCTATTAAGTTGCCCAAAACTTTTTGTGGAATTGCAGCGTAGTACTAAAGATCTTGAAATAACGTTATTATTATATTACAAAAACTTATTATTATAGCATGCCCAGGCATACTCACTGGGGTTCAAATCGGGAGATTGGGTAGGCCAGTCTAAAACCGCAAATATTTCAGTCTTGCAGGATATTTTTTGTCACTCTTATTATATGAATCGTCTAATTTCAAAAGCGGCCATCTCCAATATTTTCATTTTTTAGGCTAAGTATCACGTTACATTCTAAAACATAAACCGTATTATATTATGAAATCATTTCCTAACAAAAACGGCCACATCCAAGCTAAATTGTCGTGTGTTCTTTGTTGTTAATTTCAAAATCGGCCATCTCCAATGTCGTATTGCGCCTCAGATTTTGTCTTTTCGCGGTTTTTATTTACGAGTCGATTCTACCTGTTTCATTTAGTATTAGATTTGTTTTGGTTACGATCGGTGCTTTTGAAAACAATTAGGATTTTTTTATTTAAAAGTTAGTTTTTAAGTGTGTTTTTATTGTGTTTACAAAGCATTAGAATGAACGATAGTATCGGAAGCATAAATTCCCCCGTTTCTCCGAAGCTGGCGAGGAGGAAAACGCGAAATATCGCTGAATGGAAAAATAATAAACCTAAAACGTTAAGGTAATCCCATTTAAAATGTTTTTTAATTAATAGAGTACCTGATGTTTTTATTTTAGATATTCGAGTGAACAACACCCTGCATATCCGAAGTGTCACTATATTACTAATGCCTATCAATGTAGATCTTTAAAAATGCAAGACATTTTGAAGTTCCATTTAAATTTCTATCTCTCCAAGGATAAAATTGTTCAGGATAATTTCATAATAAATTATACAAGCGTACACAAACCAGAACGACATCGTCCAACACAATCTAATCGTCCAGAAAAGTCCTACACATTTAAATACTTTGTAAGAAGGCAATCTGATGGCAAAAAAGTTCCAGTTTGTAGGACAGCTGTCCCTAACATTTTAGTTATTAAAAAACATCGTGTTCAAGGGGTTATAACACGTTCTTTTAAATACGGCGGTAGCGTAGCAAAAGAATCAAGAGGAGGAGATCGAAAAAGTTCAAAAAATATACCGAAAAAGTTGTCAGCTATGAAATTTATTGAGTCCTTTACAGCCCAGGAACCCCATTATTGTCGCTCGAAAACTTCTGTCAGGTTATACTTACCGTCCGAGCTAAGCATAAAATCTATGTGGAAATTTTTTTTTTTTTTTTTTTAAGTGAAAGAATCATTTTTCGCAATATTTTTAACAAAAAATATAACTTGTAATTTGGCAGTCCCAGAGTAGATGTGTGCTCCAAATGCTTGGAACTTGGCGAAAAAATCAAAACAGAAAAGGCACCAACTAAAAAACAAAATTTAATTACACAGAAAAGAATTCATAAATTAAAGGCCAAGGCATTTTTTCAAATGTTGCAGCAAGAAAGAGATGTATGGCTGACCAAGTCTTTTCACTGCCAGAAAAATATGAGCTTACCAAAGGTACCAGATCAACGAGCTTATTTCAGTCGTCAATGGAATTTCTATAACTTCACTATTGTAGAAGGCAACTCACATGCTGCATTAACTGCAAGCAATGTTCATATTTATTATTGGAATGAAATAGAAAGGCCGAAAAGCTCAAATGAAATTGCAAGTGCCGTTTTCCATAGATTATGTCACTCAGACTTACAAGATATTGACACTGTCCGATTATTTGATGATGGCTGTGGTGGACAAAACAAAAATACAACTTTGATGGGAATGTTGTCAAAATGGCTTGTAACATCAGCTCCACAAAACGTTAAAACTGTTGAAGTTATCTTTCCCATTGTAGGTCATTCGTATATACAACCAGATAGGATATTTGCGCAAATCGAAAAAAAAAATACCGAAATTATCATAAAACCCGAAGAATACATAAATATTCTAAAAAGGCATGGCTCTGTTTGGCAAATGAAAGATATTGAAATCAATGACTGGAATAGTGCCACATTAGAAACTATGAAACCACCTGGACAGTGGCACTTCAAATTCATCCCTTCTAAAAGATTTTTATTGAAGAAGACCTTAAAAGGTAATCTAACTATTCGTGGAGAGGAGTCTTATCGTTCGGATTTAGGAGGTGATAAGTTGGTGGTAAAAAAGGGAAAGACACTTAATAATCCTTGTCCCTGGTCTTCTAACAACTGGCATGGCTCCAAATGCCAAAAAGATCAAGGACGTTAGCGCACTTCTCCAAGCTCACTACGGGAAAAACTGGCAAGGGTTGGAAAATTTAAACTTTTACACTACTGTTGAACAATCCATAGGTCAACCCCCTGAAGATGACCTGGTGTGTGAAGAAATTGAAGAAAGAGAAAATATTGTATAAATTTAAATCTCGAGTAGACCATTTAAGATTTAAAAAATGACTAAACAGATATTGATACACTGTTTTGTTTTTTGTTTCATTTCGTTTTTTTAATTTTTTATAAGTATTACTTTGTAGAATTTTGTTTTTGTTTTGTTAAAATTTTTTTTAATAAAGTTGGTAAAAATACACCACAAAGGTGGGACATTTTATTTTTTAAATATAGAGCATCTATAACCTAAGAGTTTCAAATATCACATTTGTGATTTTATTACATGACCACCCTGTATAAAACTAAAGTGGCCATTTTTAGGCCGGGCCAATCGTTTTTAAATATATACATATTAGACTACATAATGCCACAATAATATCTCGTGGACCTTTCAAAAATACAGGATGTTACCTAGCGTATGGACTAAGATGTCCTATTCAGATATTTATCCTAGGATCTTATGGATGATAAGATGCTTTTTCCTATAATTTTACTAATGAAGTTAATTCAAAAATTAACTCAATAAATATAAACAAATACCCCCTTCCTTAACCCATTGCATAAATGACTGTTTGATCTTATTAGGATTCAGAAAATCATTTGCCAATCTATTTTATGCAACACTCTACTAATTTCTTTATTAGCTGCTGACGTTCCTCAACCACATTTACATCAGAATGCAGATAATAGATTTCTAACTATTCTAGATGTCATATTTATTTAGTTTGTACAAATTACGAGTCTTCATTGACGATGAAATGCATTTTGAGTCTCAATCTTATTGAAAAATAAAAAAAATCATAAAATAAGTCAATGAGTTTGAAAACATTATCCCTTCCTTTCTCTCAAGCGGTTTAATAAGAAGATGTTTAATCTTATAAGACTTTAGCGTAGCATTTGGTACCCTATGCAACACTAGTAATTTATATATTGATATCAATACACAAATGATAGATCTCAAATGATTGTAGATGTCATATTCAGATATTTGTATAAATTTCGGAGTCTTTACTGACAATGCAATGCTTTTTAATCTTTTTTCTTTTATTTTTGATACAATTTAAGCAAGAATAGTATTTAATGCTTTTATAAGTAGGTATAGTATAATATCTCATGAAATTCCTTTTGAAACAAATAATATTGCCTTTCAAAATATTTAAATTTATGTTGCCTTAAAAGGGAACTGCAATGATTCGACTACCCGCAGCTGCCCTCCCTCGTTTTTCATTCCTGATAAAAAGTCCCTGGCGCTTTTCTGCTTTTCTTTTCATCATTTTCTTTTTCTTAAAGGCGAAGCGAGCACTCCGGTCCGCTCTTCTGCTCGGACCAATAAGAAAAGCACTACGGCTACGGGAAAACTGAATTAAAATGAAAAATTAAAACGGAGAATAGCAGTCTTTATTGCGAGAAATTTAAAACAGAATATATTAAGGGTGAAAAATTTACATTATTGCCGGAGGGGGCGGAGGGGGGTTCAGTCTGTTTTCTTGGGGTCTTATTTTCTTACTTATTTGGATTCTGATATGTTTTTTAGATACAGTTTTCTTTTTAATTTAATGGATTGTGATGATACATAGACCTCTATTAACCGGCTTTAAATAGTATATTATTACTAATTATTGCTAACTTATTAACGATATTTATGTAGAATCTTAATAGGATAAATGAATATATTTCCAAAAAAAAACTGAAATAGTTTTTAAAACTTTTGAATATTAGTTTTGAAACTGAAATAGTGTAGAAGTAGTGTATCCCTCGTTTCCTTGCCTTTTTTTTGAAAAATTTTGAATTTGTCACAGGAATTTATGAAATAAAAAATTAAAATATTTAAAATATCTACAATTATTAATTATTTACAGTTCTTTATTTAAAAGAAATCTTTTTATTTTATTTTTTGAAATTGAAATATTTCGTTCTTTAAAAGTAAAGAATTTTTCTCTTAAAATGCCCAATTACTGTTGAATTTTAAATGGATTCATAAAAATAATGGTAGCCTTAGTGCAATAGGGTATGTGGTTTTAGAAAACATATTAATTTGTCATTTATAGGTATATACTATTGTTATCATTTATCTTCTAGTCCGAAATGGGTTTATTTACTTATTTATTTGATTTGGGACTTCCTTGGCCTTTTCAAATTTATTCTCAGATAATACATCGTACCTTAATTTAGTCAGAATTTTATATTATTCTTCGGGATCGAGAGTTTCCTTTAGGGTTTATGTGTCAAGAGTGCAGTCGTTATGCGGAGACAGGTTGGTTTATCGAGGTGCAGCATCTTTAATGGTTTCTCTAAATTCTTATAGTCCAAAGGCAGAAGGAGAACCTAACTTTGATGGTTTTCTGGTGGTTCGATGTTAATTGTCAACTATTTTACACAATAATTTTGAAGTTTTTAAGTGATTAAAAATGTGCTTAAATTCTGAATACGATAGTAATAAATTTTCCGTAACTGGGCGTCAAGATAGACACTTGTGAAAGGGAGGGTTTATATGAGAGATTTTATAAAATATATGAGAGTTATGTTTGAAAATATACCATTGAGAATATTATTTCTAAATTTATTACAAGAGTTCAATTTAAGGCAGTGGATCTTGGAGCCAATCAATGTTGACATTTACATCGGAAAAAATTTCTAACTGGTGTTATTATTTCTAATTGCGATACCTTACCAAATTTTAATTTTTCTGTACATATTTTGAACAAAGTGAGTGATCATAATTTAGTTATTGGAATATTTGATTTACAAATAAAGATTTATGTAAAAAGAGAAAATCACCTTTAAAAATTAGAAAAAAATGTTTGTTGAATTAGATCGGGAAGCTTTACTTTAAATTAGGATAATTTATTGTTGTGAAATGGCCTGAAAACAATACGCCTTAAATTATTTTCAAATTTTACTTTTCTGAAGAAGTTAGAGATGCAATGCATCATTTTATAGCGATCTCCAAATGTTCATGAGTCTCAGATGGGTTTAAAGATCAAAAAGTGGATTAAAAGTGCCTGTTTTCAGTTTCTACTGCACTTCATGGCCTAGACACGCCTTGAATTATTTTGAAATTTTACTTTTCCTAAATAAATAAACCCATTTAGGACTTGAAGTATCATTTCATAGCGATCGTCAAAGATTCGTGGGATTCAGATGGGTTTAAAGATCAGAAAGTGAGTTAAAAGTGCATTTTTTTGGTGTCTACCGTATTTCATGATCAAGGAAAAGTTTCATTTTTTTGAATTAAGTTTAAGGCAATAGTGTTGGGGTGGATGCTAAATTAGATATTTTAGCAACAAATATTTTACGTTTGGACAATAAGTTTGCACGTATATAGAATAAAAAAAAACAAAATAAATCCATTAATGCCATGGATCATCGAGAACCTAAAATTCTTGATTAAGTTGAGAGATAATGCTATTAAACTAATAAAACTTTGATCATAATAAAATATTTTTCAATTTTGTTTGTTTATTGTGATACTTACGTCTGTGAAATATATTATATATTTTTTATAGCGTGTCTCTTATGTATCCGTATTTTATAATTGCGGCGTAGTTCGTTGTCATCATATTCTAAAGTATTTTTTTTTTGTAATTTTTTGATTGATGAACAAAAAGTTTTGAAATTTGAACTTCTACAAGCGCTATGTAAGCGATATATGCAATAAGTAGAAGAATTTGAATTGATATTTAATTGTAATTTGCCTATTTTTAAATATATTTTAGCATTTCTAAGGAGTAGAGCTAACGAAAATCTAATATGTTACTATTTGAAAACAGGTCAAAACAGATGAACTTGATGCTTCCTCGATGAAACACAAAAATAAGCTGACAACTAATGTCGACTAATGTCAATCAACAGTCAAAATCTCATTTAAAAGTTTACGCTTCCGCTACAAGAATTTATCCAGTCTAAAAAAAATAATCTTGTTATTAATTTACTTACGAAAATGAAACTAGATAGTATATACTTTACAGGAAAAAACTACAGAAAAACTTTTCAACACGTAAATCTTATTTAAAATTGCAACTATTATTTGACATTAAATATTTTTAATTTCCTGGTTTAATAAAATTAAAAGAGTAAAAATTATAACTCTAAACAAAATTTTGCGATCAAAAAGAAAGGTTATTTATACTTAAGACTATCTAAAGAAACTCTAACTCAATGTTCAAATATTTCCCGTTTAATTTATAATTTGTCTCGATAGTCTTAGCAACATTTTTTATTGAAATCTAATGGGAAGAAATTACTAAAATACCTAAATATATTTATGCCTCTTTTCTTGATATATTTAAATATTACAAATCTCATTGCAAAATCAATCATCAGGGATTTAATGAAGTAGATTTGCGATTTTGTCAAGAGGTCTGCAAGGAATGATAAGTTTGTTGCTTCGATTTATATTTGATAAGACTTATAGGATAAAAAAACAAATAATCGATGCAAACCAAATTCCCATTCTCTCTTGTACCACAGAAAAAATTTATTATCATTTGTATAAATTATGTAGAGGCAATTTGATTTTATAAAAAAGTGTAAACACGTTTGATTGTGTGCACAGATTAAAGGTCCAGGGTAAAAAATTTATTAAATATCCCTCGTCTTTTTTTACTTCATTTTGTTTTCATCTTTTTTAATATTATCTTTGTTATAAATTGGCTTTAAAACGTTTTATGTTCGATACCTGATCCAAACTTTGGCAAATTTGTAAAACATTGTTCAAATCAATGAGAATGTTTGATTTCAATGTGGGTTTAAAGTGCAGTAATAAGTACAATTTTAATGTAAACTTGTACAAAACATTAATAGATTTTGTAAACATTAGAAAATTGGATTAAGACGGTTTGTGAGTAATCACTAATTCCGCATCACGACGACACAAATTTTCCAATTATCGCATGCTTTAAATTGATACAATTTAAAAATTTCTTATTGATCTAAGAGCCTTAGGCACAGGGCATTTTTAGCACTATTTTAAGAAGAAAACTTAAAGTTACACTTGAATTATTACACATTAGTTTTATTCCTAGTGATGCAAGGCTTCTGGCCACGTATAAAGTTTTTTCAGTACAATTTTAATAATTAACTTTATTGGGTGATATAAAGTACAAAATATTAATATTTCTTGGTACTATTTCTAAAGTTGTACTAAGATCTCCTTACTAAATAATTATTAATTATATTAATAACTATTCATCTTTGTAAAATGTACAAAAAAGAAAAACTTTACCTAAAGTATTTCACGGATTAACAATTACGTCACAAAAAATGAACAAAAAATTATGTCAGCAAAAAAAAAATTAAAGAATTTTAATTAGATGAATAGTACAAAAGATAATAACATAATTTCGTACTATTTAAAAATGTGTACTAAAAACGGCATAAAAAGAGAAAAAATTATTAAAAGCATTTTATAAAATGACAATGATACTAAACAAAAAAAATTCAATAAAAAATTTTAAAAACTGTTTGAAAATGCAAATAATTCTGGAATTCTTCATCAGTTTGGTTTAGATTAGAAACATCTTTTCAAAAGAATATTTTTAAGGATATTTTACTTTTTGAGATTTTGGACGTTCAAAACTTTAAGCTAAGTTTCTTAGACGCTACATTTAAAAATCCTAATATTTCTGAAATATTTTTTTTTTAACTAAATAGGAATCAAAATAAGTTTTGTAGAGAAGATCATTAGGAAATATCGCCTTTTAAAGTAAGTAGTAACTTTCCACTAAGACATTTTTTTTGATAAAATTTAAAACAAATTCAAGTTTGAGCCACATTTCTTTTGAAGAAAAACTTTTTTTTTTCATCTACGTCATTAAACGCTACATAAAAATCATACTAGGTATTTTTCTTTAGAAAAAAGAGTATAGGGGCCAGATCTAGAGAATATAATGGTCAAGCAATTTTAACTGCATTTAGTTCAATTTGATCATCATTTTCATCTATTTGTGAAATATTGTAATATTTTCAATAAAAATTACTTTTTTCTCTTGCATTATGTTAAGTAAAGTCAAGAAAATTAAGCGAGGTATTATGTTAAATGATAGCACTTCTTTAATGTCATGCCAATAAAAGTGGTCATGATTAGACTCAAAAGTAGAGTTTTTCATTCCCTCTCTATTCTTAATACCTCAATGCAGACACACATTACATTTTTATACCCATATTTAACGGTTTATAGTCTCTAAATTATTACAATGACAAAAAAAATCAAAAATGGCCGCCTAAGAGCACGAGCGATCCCTATAACACCGACCAACAGACAATCATCTCTTTTCGATGTAAATTCGTTCCCTTTTTCCGTCGTTCGGCCACCCACCCCCCATTTTAACCGCCCCCGTTATTCTCCCTCTTTTATTCTTTTTCACCCTACTTTTACACTTCCAAAAAGGGTCTTGAAATAATTTCGTTTAGAATGAGAGAGCCTTAGGCGAGCTGCCCCAGTGGAAGCGAGAGGCATAAGGTATGTCCGATGATTGTGACGCTCGGTGCACAATAAAAGAGAATTTTAAGATTCGAGGCCTCGAACTTTATCGATTAAGGGTTGTTTTTAAGTTGGGAAGTAAATATGATGGTGGAAAATAAAATGCTTAATGTTGCCAAAATATTACTAAATAATATGTATTGAGATTGAAATTGTACAACAATGTTACTAATATTAGTATGTTAATATTGAATAATATTGAGTATTAAATATGTTATTTATTTCTAAGACATAGGGTCTAATCTAAGCATAATGTTGTTTGATGATACGCCAATTTGTAAGGTTAATAAAGAGATTATGATTAGGCAGATAGGTCTAATTAGAAAACTGAAACAATGTTCCCCTACAAGATGCTCCAATTCCATCTCTACACAATGATTGATATAGATGTGCATCCTATACATCACCGGGTCACGAAAAAAATTGTAAATTGGTTTTCTCTAAAGTTAATAAAGTAAAGAACATCTATCGGTTTATTGAATCCCAATCAATTGTGTTCTTGGATGAGATGCCCAGATAAAACCTGTTTTATCAAATTTTAACAAAGCTCTCTTTTTTACGTCAACTATTGTTTGAAACAGCATAATGCCTATTTTATTCTGTTATACGCCAAGGAGCAATTATAAGAGAAGACATAAATAATCTATTTTAGTTCGAAAAATTCATCCATTATTCCAAAGATGCTGAATCCACAGCATCACAAATTTTTTTTATTTTTATATTTCGGCTGTCAGCAAAATTATGTTTGGAATCGAGGAGGTGATTAGCAAAAGCCAATCTGGTGACTGTCATATCGGTATTTTTAAATTTATTATATTGGGCCTTGTGTTCACTAATCCTAGGAGAAATCTTCCTACCAGACTGGTCGACATACACTGCAGGGCACTCTTTACACCTAATCTCATAAACTCCCGGAGAAGATAGTGAGGGTAGTTTTTATCTTTAGTTGTAATTAGATGTCTTTTTAATGTATTGTTGGTTTTAAAAGCTGGGGTTATGCCAAAGGGAGAAAAAAAATTGTGATGCTGTAGATTTTGTGTTTTTACCTTTTATAAAAATCTATTTTAGCTCACAGTTTAGCAATCTCTGTCAAAAGTAAAGTTAACAAAAATCATTTAGAGTTGAAGCAGTAATAATTCTAGTATCAGTGGCTATAAGAAAATCAACTCTGGCATATTTTGAGAGATGGAACAGCTTTGATAGATTATATGAAAAAAAAATCAATCGAACGGATGATTTTAGTTTTGATATAATATTTAGTATTACTTTACTAGTAGTAACCATTAAATTAGAAAACAGCTTCTATTGATCTTAGTAGTGCCATAATATCAAAATTAACTGCGGTCAAGATCAAAGATCCGTCAAGAAATTATTTATTTTAAGTTTATAATTTCAAAGTATCCCAAAACATTTCTAGAAACAAAGTAATAAATACCTTTTGGGTTAAGTCTACTAGTTTTTTGGTTGACCAAAAATTCAAATAGACTCCTTCAAATCATATAACAATTAAAAAATATTTCTTCGATGAATTCAACGCATCAAAGATCACAGTATGTTTCTGAATGTACTAAACATTCTATACAAAATAATTTTGTTTTATTAAAGGAAGTTTTTAAGATACATTTTTGGACTACTTTTATCATAACCTTGCAGTAATCAGCTATTCCATATAGCTTAGTTGTGACTTAGTTGTAAATAGACCAAAGAGACAAATAATTCTTAATAGTAGACCATGAGGACAAAAATGGTCTTCTATTAAAAATTATTTTAAAATTGAAGAATATAGAATAGAATCGGGTTTTAAAGATGATATAAATATTGGTCAAGGTTCTTTATACTTTTTGCGTTTAAAACTACATTATGCTAAGTAACGTGCACCACAAAAGTTAAAAAAATTATTTAATTTCACACTTTTTCCTGTAAAAAAATTGCGGTATCATTAGAAAAATTAAAATTAATTAAAAAAACTACTTGATCCATTCGAACATCTCTTAATTTTCGGTAGTTCATTTTATTTTACTTTATACTTTCTACATCAGAGCATATATTGCAACATTGATTAATTTTTAAACTCTTAAACTAAATTATTTTAATAAAAGTTATCTAGAAATGCGCCAATACTTAAGATCATAATAATTTGATAAAGAACTTTTTGATGCCCTATTTAAATGATTCTGAGTGAATACCTTTTGGTCATGGAAATTTGCTTGGTTTTAATTTACTAAATAGCGTTATCATTCAAATAAATTAAAAAATAAGCGTTATAGATATGTGCGAACTAAACACTATTTCTTTTACTTAAATAACATAATGTTGCTTCCTAAAAAATTGGGTGCTCCAATTGTAGCGTGAACCGGACGAAGAATTGAGAGTTCTAACTCTTTTCTTATGGGTTAGAGCTTTGTGTGATTTTACTATTTGCATTGACATAGATTCAAAATATGTTATATTTTAGAAAATTAAACCTAGGATCTGATTTTCTATTTAACTGTAAAAGAACAAGAGATGCCAACTTGGATTTTAAGATTATTTCAATAATATTATGTTTTTCATCATCTGCATCAATATTCTGCCGAGTATTAAAAAACACGTTCAAGCCATATTTGATATTCAGGATCTATGGAATTATTTAATAGTAATCTTAAACCTGAATAAAAAATACAGGGTATTTCCTAATTTTAATACGTACTTTTCACCTTTTGCATTACGGTTATTAAACTAAATTTCATTGTTAATAATTTGCAATAAATTATCATAAATAATTCTCTAGTATGTGTGATAAGTTTCTATGGTGTATGCTTATAGCATATATCACAAAAGACTCTAATCCAGATTGGAAAATCCGGCAAAAAACGTTGTGACCTCAAAAAAGTGGCCTCGGAATCTTGAGAATATTGAGTGTTCTGGCCTGAGAAAAGCTGATGCAGACAAACTGCACTGATGTGTAATATAGTTTTTATTTGAATTGAATAAGCGTAACTTAAAATGATGGGATATGTGGGAGAATACAAAACTACTTAATTAACTATGCACTTGAATGTAATCAGTTTAAATTATATAACGAATAAAATAGCAATATCATATGAATAAATTGAAATAGGCATGCGGTCTATGCGAAGTAAATAATATTTCTTTTACTTGATTAATATAAAATGACCTGCTCAAAATTGGGATGCTCTGGTACCTAATTGTTGAGTGAACGTGACAAAAAATCGAGATACATCTCGGGACAGAACTGTTTCTTCTGAGTTAAAGCAATTTGTGTACTGCACAATTTATTACTTATCTGAAGTATGTTATACCTTGGAAAATTTAATCTGAAATCTGTTTAATTATAAAAGAACTAGAGACGCCAGGGTTTCTAAGATTTTTGAAATTTCATCAATATTCTACTTTGTATAATAATAAATGTTCAAGCTATATTTGATATACAGCTTAATTAAACTAATTATTTAATAGTAGTTTTAAATATGATTAAAGAATATAGAATATTTTCTAATTATGGCACCTGCTTCCCTTAATTAAACAAAATTTTCTTTCACAATTTCCTTACCTCTACGTCATAATGTGCTTAAGTAACTTGAATACCACAAATCACTCTAACTTAGATTGCAAAATCTGATAAAAACGCTGTGAACTCAACAAAGTGATCTGAGACAAACCGCATAAATGACGAGTATTTTGACATAAAAAAAGCTAGTGTAGACAAACTGCATGAATGCGTAGTATCGTTTTTAGTTCAATTTAATAAGTATACCTTAAAATAATGTAATTAGTGATAGCTTAAATTGAGACATAAATTTGCAGTCTTTACAAATTTAATGATAATTCTTGCACTTAACATGAGAACCAGTCTTCTAGCATGGACTTTTTATTTTGTCTCTGGGTTAAAGCAAGTTATGTCTAGAGACACACAATGTTCACTAATGTTACTAAATTTCACAAGTATGTGAAATTATAGAAATATAAATATATTATCTGCTGTTTACTTTACTGAAAAAAAAGACATAGTAATCCTAAACCTAGAAGAATAAAAATTACAGGGTATTGATTTCCTCTTTGCATTGCGATAATTAAAGTAAATTTGCTTGATCAGAGTTTACTTTAAAGTATCATGAATGATTCTTCAGTGGGGACTATGATATATGCTTAAAGTATATATCATGAATCATCCAAATTAGGAAATCTGACAAAAACGCTGGTACCTCAAAAAAGTGGTCTCAGATAAACCGCATGCTTGACGAGAATTCTGGCTTACCGGTATCGACAAAACGCATACAATATATTGATGATTATTTAAATTAAATAAGCGCAACTTAAAATAATGTAATTCGTATAATAGTACAAAATTATTTAATAACCTATGCCATTGATTGCAATCAAATTAAATTATGTAATGAATAAATTAGTGTCAGCATACGAATAATTTGAAATATAAGCATGCGGTCTATGCAAACTGAATAATATTTCTCTTACTTAATTAACATAAAATCGCGTGCTAAAAATGAGGTGTTCTGGTACTCAGTTATAGTGTGGACGTAACGGATAATCAAGATACAACTTGGATCATAACTTTTGCTTCTAGATTAGAGCAATTTGAGTGAATATAGTCCACATTTTGCATTGGCATATACCTGAAGAGTGTCATACTTTGAAAAATTGAATTTGCAGAATATCATATCGAATACAATTTTTTTTAAGGATCTATTAATTACTTCAAACTTACCATATCAGCAACGCTAAAATTTGTTCATGTCCCATATCACTTAAATATTAAAACTCACTATAAATTATAAATACACATATACGAACTTTACCCTTCTTAATTTTTATACATATCCTATACAGTACACTAAAAACACGTCAGCATCTTAACTGTCCATATTCTAATATAAAGTAGCATAGTGAACACAACAATTAAGGTGTCCCTTCATATCCCGAAGGCGAAGGAACAATTTAGGTGAACCCTTTGTGCCCTAGCCAATGTATCGGCAGTCGGTCAGTCGCGCAAAAAGTAAAAGGGTTAAAAAAAGGGTCAGCTGCCCTTAGGATCTGGATGAGAACTGGTCAAACCGGTCTTATATGCTAATTTTTGGCCCTTTTGATCTTTTGTATCGAAAGAATGACCGATTAAAAGGCCGTTATACCTTTCGACCCAAGTCCATTCTGGTATGTAACCAGCTGCGAGAAATTATTTTTTTTCTTTTATATCTAACTAGTATAATAATAAATGAGTACAATTTGTCGATTCTACTATGCTTTAACGTGAAATAAATCTCAGATAATTATTGCATGGTTATTTTATTAAAACGTTGTTTAGTAACTGGCCGGACTCCTAATTGCGACATTTTAAAATGCGCTTCCCAAACTTAAAGATAACTTTTGACAATCTCCTGAATGCCATAATTTATTATACTTTTTATCTCGCCTGGAATATTGCTCGCCTGGTCTGGCCTGAAAGAACATTTATTTCTCCCTAGACGGTCGGTTTTAAGAAAAACATGAAAAATTGTTTTTCTTAGAAACTTTTTTCTGTTAGATTTTGATTAAGAGTATAAATTATCTGAAACCTTTTGCATTATAGATGGGCTTTATATCAAAAAACATTGTAAGCTAAATTTTAGTCTTTAAAAATTGGCTTTTAATGTATTTTAATTGGATTTCTGAATGTTACTATTAAGCATCAGGGAGAGAATATTAAACTTAATAAAAGTTTTAGTTTTGTACTTTGTATTGATGATTATATTAAAAGAAGAGAGTGATTATTAGTTAAGGAAAAAGAGTATGTAAGTTTAAAATATTTAATGTCACTTAGAAATAAAGCTCTAACTAAGTATAAGAGGAGTAAGTTGCGTGATGACTGGGAATCTTATAAAGAGTTAAGAAATTATGTAAGTGCAACTTTTAAAAGGGAAGAGAGGGGGTATTTTAAAAATCAAATCAGAATTAACGGATCTAGAGAAAATTGGAAATTGATGCGTGACTTAGATATTTATGGGTCATCAAAAAATAGTGCGATTCCGGGGCGTTGGTCTGCAGAGGATATTAACAACTATTTTGTTAATATACCACAAGTTAATCCTGATGCGGATTCGTTAAATTTTTACCTTAATAATACATTATCAAAGGCCGATGTTTTTCATTTCAGATTAGCTACGGATCAAGAAGTTAAAGATGCTCTCTTTCAAATTAAATCAAAAGCCATTGGAGATGATGATATTGGTATTGATATGTTGCTACTTTGCTATCCTGTAATTCTCCCTGTAATAACACATTTAGTAAACTATAGTATAGAAAAATCATCTTTTCCTGATAAATGGAAATGCTCTTTGGTAACACCTCTTCCTAAAGTAAATAATCCTGTAGAATTGAAGGACTTACGCCCGGTTAGTATACTTCCTACTCTTTCTAAGGTCTTAGGAAGAATTCTTAATATCCAGATAAGGGAATATGTACAAAAATATAATTTACTACCGGAAGTACAGTCTGGATTTTGACCAGGATACAGTTGCTCGACGGCGCTTTTGAAGGTCACAGATGATATTATTCAAGCTATCGAAAAAGACGAACTAACTGTCTTTATTCTTCTAGACTATTCAAAAGCGTTTGACAGGATAAATCACACTCTTCTTTTCGCAATTTTAAAATATCTGGGTTTTAATATACATTCATGCACCTTAATTGCTAGTTATTTACAAGGTAGAAGTCAAAGGGTAAAATTGAATGGTAAATTGTCCAATGCAAAACAGCTTTTATTTGGTGTTCCACAGGGATCCATTTTCGAACCTCTTCTGTTTACATTGTATACTTCACAGATGGCCAAATATATTAGACTTGCACTTCTTCATTTTTACGCAGATGATACACAAATATATAAATCCTGTAAGTTACACCAATTGCTACAAACCACAAATTAATTAAATGAAGATTTAAGTACGCTTCTTTCAATCTCACAGAAACATTGTTTAGAGCTCAATCCTTCTAAATCTCAAGTCTTACTTTTTGGTAGAAACAGGGCACAAAATTCACAATTACCTAATATTAAATTAACGTTAAATGACGAATGTCTTATTGTCACCGATTTTGCTATGAATTTGGGCCTAATTTTAGATAGCAGTTTAAGGTTCACTCAACACATTAATATGTGTATAAAAAAGCCTTTATCAATTTAAAACTTATAT
This sequence comes from Anthonomus grandis grandis, assembly GCF_022605725.1. Classification (NCBI taxonomy): domain Eukaryota; kingdom Metazoa; phylum Arthropoda; class Insecta; order Coleoptera; family Curculionidae; genus Anthonomus; species Anthonomus grandis. The sequence continues at coordinate 25,389,709 of NC_065552.1, read as the reverse complement.
TTAAGCAAAGACACTTATTCACAACTTCAATGAAAAGGATGCTCTGTGACTCTTTAGTGCTTTCCCATTTTAATTTTGCAGATGTAGTATATGGACCATGTTTGCTAGAAAGAGATAAATACCGTATCCAACTAATACAGAATCATTGCGTAAGGTTAATTAGGGGTCTGCGGGGAACAGGGAGTATTGGCTAAATTAAGAGAGTTGAACTGGCTTAGAATGGATCAGAGGCGTATTTATCATTCAATAGTTTTAGTTTATAAAATAATAGCAAGGAAATGTCCAGAATATTTATACAAAAAAATTAAGTTTCGCACTGAAATACATAACTTAGATCTTCGCGACAAAGGCTCTATAACCATACCACGTCACTCCACGTCTATTTTTTGAGAGATCTTTTATTTATAATATAGCGAAGCTTTATAACAGGATTCCAAATAATTTGAAACATTTGCCGGAAGTGTCTTTTAAAAGAAAAATTAGGTCTTACATTAAATATTTGATGTAGTATATTATGATTTTTTATAGTGGCTAATCTGATTGCAATAATGTTTAGGGTGTAGTACTTATTGATATGAAATGCTAAACTCACGAATTTACATATAATTTGCTTTTTTTTTATATAAATTATAGTACCTATGTAAATTGTTATGTAGTTAGTTTTAGCTTAAGGTATAGGGTTCAGTAGAGTAGCTATAAGCTAGACTGCGCCGTAATAGACCTTAGCAATAAGTTTATATCTTTGTATTATATGGGAAAATAAAAGTCACTATTATTATTATTATTATTATTATTAATTACAGACTGAGTATGTACCTATCTGGAGAAAAGTGGGGTAAAGAAATGCACTGTAGATAAAATCCATTCTAAACATCAACATGCAGGCTGTTTTAAAATAGGCATACGGAAGAAAAAAGAATCAGAAAAGTTGGTTGCTGATTTCTGGTCACAAGGGCTTAAAATAAATAAGTTTTTAAGCCTAAAACATGTAACACTTTTTTGTGGATTGCTTTTAAAGTTATATTAGCGTATTTAATATTTTTCTGCGAGACGGGGTATTGGAGGTAAAACTGTAATATTTGTAAGCTAAAGCTAAAGCTTATGATTTTAAAATTGAATTATAATGTAGAAAATTAACTAGCGCTAACTAACTTAGTACTTCTTATATTTTTGTTATTAATTTAAATGTTTATATTTCCACAGTGTTAGGGTTACCAGACGTCCGGATTTTTCTTAAACGTCCGGGTTTTTCTTTTAAGACAAGAAAGAACATAAAACATGCAAAAAAGTCAATTATTTTGAAAACATTTAGATATTTCAAATCGCCGATAAATTTAGTAGTGTAAATTCAGCTTTAGTCTTTAGCGGAATAAATAAAGTGGCGTCGCATCGGTATGTCAATCGCTCGTCTATAACGGCATGCGCGGCAAGAGGTTTTTTCTTTCGGGGAATCCCCAATGCATTTATCTACATTATTTTCACAGTGTTTACGGTAACGTTAAACAGTTCACGACTTTTTGGGTTTTATTTGTGAAGATTTTTAATTATATCTTGTTAAAAGTCTGAAATTGGTTTTTGGTGATGCCAAAACGCAAATGTACTTATTCAGATGAAATTTTTCGGTTATACCCTTCCTTTAAGAAAGGAAAAACCACCAGTGAGGTAATTTGCAATGTGTGCAAATCGTCAATATCAATTGCTCATAAAGGCAAGCTTGATATTGAGACCCATATGAATAAAGAAAAGCACAAACAAATTTTAAGAGCTCAAGCGGGAACTTCTGGCCTTCAAAATTTTGTGGTAACTTCTGGAAAAACCAAATCAATAAAAGCTGCTGAAGCAACATTAGCTTTCCATACAGTTTGCCATCACCAATTTTATAAGTCCATGGATTGTACAACCAAGGTACATTTTTAATTATTATTTTATGTGTGTAGTTTATAATAATTGTATGTTTTTGTTGTTAGTTAAATAAAGCAATTTACCATGATTCGGCAATAGTCAAGAAGGTTACCTGTGGACGAACTAAGGTCAAGGCTATTATAAATAGTGTAATTGGACCATAAACTCTTGAAATGACTCTCCACGAAATAAACAAAAACAAAATTTCATATATTGGTGTAGCTAGAGATGCAAGCAATCATAACGCACTAAAATGCTTTCAATGCTGATACAGTATTTTGTTTATAAAAATGGAGGAAATCAAACTAAATTATTAGACATTAGGAGTGCTTCAAATGAAACAGCAGAAACAATTTGTGATTTAATTTTAGATACGCTAAAAAAAAATAATTTAGAAAAAAAATGTGTCGCATTCTCAGGGGATAATTGCAATACATATTTTGATGGCATAGGCAGAAAAGGTAAAAATAATGTTTTTAATAAATTAAAATCTAAAGTTAATCAAAATTTGGTTGGTGTAGGTTGTCCCTCTCATGTAAGCAATAATGCAGTGCACCATAGTTGTGACAAATTAAAAGTTGATATAGAAACCATCATACTTAAAATGTTCAACTATTTTAGTAGTTACACTGTACGAGTTGAATCATTAAAAGAATTTTGTGAATTTATGGGCACAGAACATGAGACTCTTTTATATCACTCTAAAACTAGATAACTATCTTTGTTTCCCGCTATTGAAAGGGTTTTAAAAATGTTTCACGCTCTCAAGGCATATTTCTTGTCTCAAGATGATGTTCCTCATATACTTAAATAATTTTTTGAAAACGATTTTTCAGAGACTTATCTTTTTCTTGTCCATTCTTTAATGTCTGTTTTCCATACAAATATAGAAAAGATTGAACGTCAGAACAATTCTGCAGTGGAAACAATGGCAATTTTAGAAAATGTTATTTTTACTTTAGAAGAAAGAGCAGCTAACAAATTCATTCCTTTAAAAGTTCGAGAAATCTTTAATAAGTGCATTGAAAATCGTTTAGAACGCGAATGTGACCAAATAAAATTAGAGTTATTTGATTTGTATAATAATTCAATTCAATATTTAAAAAAACTGGCTCAAACCATTTGAAGAATTCCAATGTTTCAAATGGATGAGCCTAAATGGTATTACTAATTATGATTGGCACAGGGACGTTATGCCTCATTAGTATATTTAACATCAAAAGGAGTCGAAATCGATGACACTAAATTTTTTAATGAATTTTGTAACTTAAAAAATATATAATGGAAAAGTTTGACTCTAATCACCACAATTTGTCTACTAACGAAAAATGGGCAAAATACTTTAATGAGAGTATTTCTGAAGAAATATTTTTACAATTACTAAAAACAGCGGAATTTCTTTTTGCAATTTCATCTCACAATGCCAATGTGCTCAGTGGACCAAAGAAAGAAATAGACTTCTTTTACCTTCTGTGAAAGGAATAGTTATGACTAATTATAATTAAAAACATATGAGTTGTTTAGAGTTTTATGATTTTATGCTTTTGCCAGAAAATTTAACTCTTTTAAACAAAATATAAAGCAGTGAAAAGTGTCTTTAAAGTGATTGAATTATTTTTGTTTTGTTATTGAATTATATGTGTACTTTGTAACTCAGTTTCTAATCAAGTTTATTAAGTTTAAATAAATAAAACTTTTAAAAAATATGATTTTGGTTTTGTTTTATTAGTAAAAATCAAAGTTCATCTAGGTCTTCATTAGCCATTTTGACACATTCTCCAGAAACCTTGATATGATGCTTAGTTGTATTGGCACTAGCAAAAGGATTTTCTTGGCTGACGATTTTAATGTGCATTTTGGGGAAAATAATCCCTCCGCACATAAAACGCTTAATATCATTAATGGTTATGGGATGCAGCAGGCAATCAGAGGACCATCAAGATGAGCTGTATGCTTGGATAATATTTTTGGGAGTTAAAATATGGAAATTATCTGAATCAAAATGTTAGAATTTTAATACACAGAGAGGTTTGCACTGGGCTTCTAAGATATCTTGAGATTTTACTGAAAGTTAATTTGGGAACTTAATGGCAAATGATAAGTATGAACAATTTGTGAATGTTTTGACTCAATACTTTGTTCAATGTTCTCCAGTAAAGCAGTATATGATAAAATCTAAAAATAACATTGAATGGTTTAAGCCGGAAATTCGGGCGATGAGAGAGTATTTACAGCTGTTGGAAAGCAGCATTGGAAAGCCATACATTATGCAGTTTGTGCTTAAAAATAGTACCAAAAAGCAAGTAAAATCAGTATAGGAACATATTGACATTCCCTTAACTACAAATTAATAATGCATGTGCCCGGGAAAATTGCTTTACGAACTGTTAGAAATTCCTATGGAAAAAGCACCTGTTGTATCATTTAAGAAGAGAAGTACAGATAATGCAGGAAACTATAGGACAATTCATCTTCTTCCTATTAGATCAAAAATTCTTGAAAATTTTTATCTGATCAGACAATGCAGTACTTTGAGGAAAATGGGCTGTTTAGCGAGAGCATTTTGGGTTCAAGAAGAACAAGAACATAACATCGGGTATACTTAATATATAAGGTAATATCATGAATGATCTTTTGATGAGTAATGCTATAATGCAGTGCTGATTTGTGACCTAAGCAAAGCTTTTGACTGTATCAATCATCCAATCATTCTAGATAAGCATAAGTTCTATAACTTTATTCAAAAATATATCCGACTTTTAGAGTCTTAAAACTTAAGGGCTCGGTATAATGGTGTGAAGTCATCAAAGCAGAAAATAAAAACTGGTGTGTCCCAGAGTTTCATTCTCGGGCCATGATTTGCCCCTTGTAGGCTGCAAAATATTTCACACCATTTTTGCTATTGACATCAATCTTTCTGTTACTGGTATCATCTCTTAAATTTCTTTGTTGAGTTTCTTGGAGGTACAGAAGACGGCTAAGAGATGATTTACAGCAAATAGGATAATGTTAAATAGAGAGAAGACTAGGGTAATATTAATAATATAATTTGCTTTAAGAAATATTGAACGCTTCAATGATCAAGTCCAACATACCAAATTTCTTGGTGTTACACCATTAAGCATCGTCATCTGAGTCACAGTTGATACATACAAAGAACAAATCGGCATCTACACAGAGACTATGAGCCCATTGGTGACATTTGGTACATCTGATCCATTCTTCAGCCGGCTTTGATTTTGAATAGAGTCCAAAGCAAACCAAGCAAAAGGGGTCATCTTCATCACCACTCGATTCACCTTCAGCAGGTTTTTTACACTTTTTTATTTGTTTTCCTTTTGTTTTTCCTGTAAGATTCTTCTTAACTCTGATAATTTTTAACTCTTGTTTCTTTTTTCTGGCATTTCGTTTTTCTTGTTCCAATTCAAGTTCTGTTTTGTTCGAAGTATCGGTTAGGATAGCGGCTTTGCGCCGTTTACGACCTCTGAAATTAGTTTGACGAATTCCAGCTTTTGGAAATGGACGTATATCTGAAGGGCTAAAATAGAACGTATTACTTTTGGTATCCTGTGGACAATCAGGCCTCAATAACCAGGCTTCGGCGATATATCATGTGAAGAACCAGGCTTCGGCGACTCAACTCTAGTTGGTATTTGGAGGATGTTAGGTTTGAAATTAGGGGCAAAAGACCACGGGATATTTGAAGTAGTAAGGGATTTTGAAACGGCAACAACTTTAAATTCCTTAGGGTCAGGCGTTTTTAAGCCATTTCTGGAGGTTTCAATATTATTTATTGGCTTCTCTATAACAGTTTCTTCATTTCCGGGAGGATTATTATCATTTTCTTGGATAATGACAGGATCAGGGCGATCAGTTACAGAACTAGAGAGGAATTCATCATCATTAAAGATGTGCCTATTCAATGGATATATTCCTGCAACTCGAATACCTGACTGAATATTCTTTGGTGTCACTGCTAATGGTAGAGCATCACGCACAATACCAGGTATGTCGTAGATTGACATAGTTTTGCCGGGATTGTTTCTTAACCAGGACTCGCACAAACTATTAACATATTTCCTCAGTGGGCCATAGACGGACCTGTCTAAGGGCTGAAGTTTATGGGAACAGTGTGGAGGTAGAGATAAAATTATAACACCATTTTGCCTACAAATATCTATTCCTCTAATTGAAAGATGTGAGTCGTGATTGTCTAGGATTAACAAAACTGGTCGTTCTTTTGAACACCTTGTATGCTTTATCAAATGTTCAAGAAACTTGACAAAGTCCTCTTGGATCATCCAGCCTGATTTGTTTGCAGTTCCAATATATCCGCTTGGGCTATTTGCAACAAAATAACTTTTATAATTTTTTCTAGGGAAAACAAATATTGGAGGAACTCTATTTCCACTAGCACTTACAGCCAGGGCTATTGTAACTAAAGCACCTCTTTCGACAGAAGTCACACTCCCCACTTGTTTTACACCCTTATTCGCTATTATTCTGTCTGGTTTTTGGACCGTAGTCCGTTTTTGACCCGTCTCATCTACGTTGTAATTATCTTGGCATTCAAATTTGTACCTATCCATGACTTCCTCCGATAGATCAAAAAATCTGTATACATTTTCCCGATTGAAGCTCGTTGCTCTGCTCAGACTGGTTGCTTCGGGAGTCCGCAAAGATAGCTTTGGATGAAGCTTAAGAAATCCAGATAACCAGTCTCCTGAGGCCATTGAGTTTTCATGCCAAGCTTGACGAACTTCAACGTTGTTCTTAGTAGCCAATTCAAATCCCAATCTTCGAACTTCTTTGGTTGACAGACCAAAATACATTTTAGAGCACTCTATTAAGTACTTCTCTAGCTCAGCTTCCATCGCATCAGATAAAATTTGACGGTTCCTTGTATAGCCAACCGTAGGATCCGGATCATTTAGCTTTATAAATTAAAAAAAAATCTTATCCTGACGGTGTTTAAACAAACTGTAAAAGTAAACTTTTTTTTGCAATATCTCTGCAGGGTCATGAAATTTACACCATATTGTTAAGCAACCGTCCCAAGAGATCGTTTATTTTCCAATATTTCTTTTGCAGCACTGCGAAAGGTGTCTAGTGGTATGCGTCCCCTTTCGGTTTTTCTTTTGAAGTTTCTCATATTATCGCCTATCAAACAAGATAAAAACGTCAAAGAATTGTAGTTGAAACAAATTCGGGGTTGGTTGTTACAATGTAACAAATTACCCCGTTGACAATGTAACAACCAACCCCGTTCGTATATTTTAGCAAACGAAGCATCTCAAACCTAACCTTATTATTAATCAGAAGAAACGACCGGACATTAATATTACTTACATTTAGATGTATTTCCTTACGATATAGCAAATCTATTCCACTTACACAGGAAAAATGATAAAATAAATTCGCGGTAAACTAATAATTGCTTTTAAGGTTAGAAAACACATACACTGCATTTATCGAATAAATATGAGCAATGGAACAGCAGAACTACACTGGTCGGTTTACCGGCGCACAACGAATTGACAATTGATGTGATGGCGCTGCATCGATGTTGGCGCGCGATTTAAACTAAGTGTTACAACCAGCCCCTGTAACAACCAACCAATAGGTGACTGTAGTTTTTATATTTTCGGTTGACGCTACCATAATCTGGAGAAGTAAAAATCAATAACATAATCAATCGTATTAAAATTTTGAACGTCCCATATTGTTTATTGTAAATTTGGTAGGTAATTCCCGGTAAGAAGTATTTCTAACTATTAGCTAGTGCAAACTAATAACTATTTTACAAGGATATATAAGAGAGTTGTGTGATGTCTGATCATGTGTGAAATGCAATAGATCTTGCAGTATCGTCACATTAAAGGGTCTTCATTTTTTGGGAATATCAACACTGGACTGGCTTAAGAGTCCTTGGTTTTGTGAGGTTTGCTCCTTGGTTCATCATATAAGTTGCTTTTAGAAATATTTTTTTCTTCAGATGTTGCTTCTTACACAAAATCTTTGCTTCTGTCCAATATATGTCGTTGCCATTGGACCAAACGTGTTCTGCTATAACTGATCAAGTAACTTCTTCTGTTCGGGTCTACTTTCGATGTTCTTTTGTCTTGACTTCCAATGGTTTGTATGTGTCACCTAGATATGACTCTCCACATTCTTACGGATTTGATATACGCAGTGTTTGGCGTCCAGTAGATCTTTTTAGTTTTGATACTTAACTTCATAAGGTTCTCTTCGAAGTGAATGTAGTCTTGATGTGAAATTTACTGGTAAGACTCCTATTTTTTTCTAGAATTCCGGTTATGTACCGAATCGTTAAAAATCCTGTAGATTTCTCTAGTTGCTGTGGCTCTTTCCTTGTTATCTTTATCTTATTTTCTAATAATTATCTTTGTTTAATTGGATACCCGTTCTGCTGTAAGTCTTGGATTATATTTTCTATTTTGCTATTAAGATTAACATCGTTGTTGCATATTGTGATTGCCCTTTTATACAGAGATTCAATGATTGCCACCTTTGTTGAACGAGCGTGATTAGAGTTGTAGGTACTGTCTTGCGTGTTGGTTTGCAATAGACCCTTAATCCAGTTGTTAAGCATCTATTGCCCTTCTTTATAAGAATATCTAAGAAGGCCGGTACTAACTTAGTTTCTAACTCCATCGCAAATTTGATGCTTGATCTAATGTGCTCCAAAAAGTTTGCTAAATCTGTGTCGCTTTTGTTCCAAGTATTAAATGAGTCATTAACATATGGAAGTTATATCCCCATTTGGATTGACTTGACCTTATAGCGTGCTTCTCGAACCACCCCTATTAGAATGGTATGGTATGTTGGCCACTACAGGAGATAACGAGCCAATTTGTCCAAATCGTTCATCTGCTACTGTCTTTAAATTGAAAGTACAAGTAGTAGTAGTAGTAGTAGTAAAATATTAGTATAATACAACAATTTGCCTTTTAACAACAATTATCATTTTTTATAGGCGTCATGTCAAAAATTAATTAAGTAGTTTGTACTGCTTTGCATGCAGTATTTTATTCAACATTTTTTTTTTATTCTTGGTTAATTAAATAACTAATAATAAAATTTACTATTTCTATCTTGCAATTATATAATTAAAATGTTAAATTAAACAAAATCACTTGGTTGGGTCTGTAAGTTACGTATTTTTTGCTATTTATTTAATTTTTATATACTTAAAATATTTACTATAGAAATAAGAAATATCTATACTCGACAACTAACTAAACCTTGCACAATTAAGTTTTTTAATATTATTAAGCATGTGATCACTACCTTTATATAATGCCTCCACATGACACCAAGCAAACACATTTTTTACACATCTATACCTGCATCCGCGAACAATACGCATTCAACCCTTTTTATCTTAAGGGATGCAAAGGGGTTAAAGGGATGACCCTTTGGCAAAAAAAATCTTCAGAAACCGGTTGACCAGTTTTCATAAAGGTCGCATTTTTTTTTTTAACTCGGTGACCCTTCATTTACATACCGGTGTGACCAGTGTGAGAAAATTATATTTTTTGGTGCAAGGGGGTTCATAAGGGCAAATTATTATAACGGATGTTGGAAGGGGTTCTTTTTATGCGGTCAATTTGAACGAGAATTTAAATGTATTTTTTTTAGCCTTTAATAGTTCACTTTAGATAAATAGGTTTTTTGTTTATCGCGTCATGATTAAATTTCCACTTTTTTACTTAATAATCTTTTAATATAGGAACAATAGTTTCTGTGATAGTAATATAATTAAGCCTTTATATCCAACAGATTTTTTACCCAATAATAGGAAATTGTATACAAATTAGTTACATGTTAACTGATAACAAAATAACTAAATAAAACTGAGCTAAAACCAAAATCATAACATGAAAAAGAAGAAACGAAAGATTTGGACTCGTAACTGGATACGTAAAAGTCAGGCGCTTGGAGCTTCCTCCAATTTCCTTACAGAATTGGCGGGTGAGGATAAAGCAACATTCAAAAACCATCTGAAAATAACTTCAGAACAGTTTGAGCAACTATTGGAAAGTGTAAAACCAAAAATTCAAAAAGTTGATACAAATATGAGAGCTGCATTACCTGCAAGATTAAAATTACAAATTACCCTTCGTTACTTGGCAAGTGGATGTTATTTTCATACGCTAGAATGTTTGTATAGAGTTCCCAAATCTTTAATATTCAAGTTTTTACCTGCAATACTTAAAGCAATTTATAAATCATTGGAGATGTATATTCAGGTAAGTTGTATGTTTTTTCGTCATTGCATTTTAGGTTTATGTTAAAAATATAGAAAGTGCTATATATTCTAATTATAAGTATGGCATGCTGAAAAAAATAATGATGAAAGTTGTGCTATAGATTCCAAACGTACATACCAAATGTACTTGCAAAATGTTACTTTTTTATTATAATTTAGCATAAAAAAAATAAACGAAATATTCCTAAACCTAAAAAGAACAAGACAAGAAATTTAACTTATTTTCCATATTCATCAAAACCACCGATACTGCGGATAGCTTCACTTAATATACTGCCAGTGATGTATTTTTCTGACAAACTGTCTTGGCTGTTGCTGAGCGATTCATCTTGTTGTGCAGAAGTTGATGACCTGCGAGATAGTTCTGATGTATCAGATCTATTTGAATGGTGAATGTTATTCCTATTAGAGAGTATTAATTCCTGATTATGTGCAGGATTGTAAAATGCATTGCATGAAGTTGACGGTTCATTAATTTGCTGGTTTCGACGCATTACCATGAGACGCTTTTCTTGGACTATTTTCATTATTTCTAATTGACACTCCATTGCATCAGCAATTGGAATTTCTCGTAATTGAGATGCTATGTTATTGGCAAAATGTGAAAACTCATCGACCATCTGGGTTGTTTGCACATCCTTTTTTGTAATGATTTTAAAGTATTTATCGTTTTTTCAATATGTTCAGGAGTCGCGCTTTTATATTTTTTGATTCTTTTCGAAATTGATTTTGTTGTCTTAAAACTGCTACATTCCGGTTTTGAACCTTCAGTATGAAGTATCGCTTTATTTATTAAATCATCTGTCTCACTAAATGCTTCATTTGTACTAGGTGACTCAGCAATAAAGGTGTCAGCGTGGGCCTCAGCAGTATAGTTATTCTCGTTTTCTGTTTCAAATTCTTGTTCACTTTGTTCCTGGTCCGTTGAGTCACCCACGTCTTTCTTAGCCCGCAAAAGAAATAAAAATCTATATTAAAATATTTATTAGTGTTTTATAAAATTTAATTTATTAAAATTTTACTTTTTTTTAGGTACCAAGAACTAACGCTGAGTGGAATATCATAGCAAAAGGTTTTGAAGAGCGCTGGAACTTTCCAGGTTGCTATGGAGCTATTGACGGGAAACACGTCAACTTTTAGCAACCACGGCTTTTTTATCGTCCTTTTTACATCGTCCTTATAGCACTTGTTAATAGTGATTACTGTTTCATTTTTATAGATGTTGGGAGTCAGGGAAGAATGAATGACAGTACAATTTTTAACCAATCTACATTAAAAGCCTCCATAGAGGATAATTCGCTTAATTTTCCAAATTAACGTGTAATTCTGGGCGACGAAGGGTTTTCTCTTAAAGAATCTCTTATGAAGCCATATTCTCGAAAAATGCCTTTAAAAGCCAAAGAAAAGATTTTCAATTACCGGCTCTTTCGGGCTTGATGAGTAGTTGAGAATGCATTTGGAATAATGGCAATGAGATTTCGGATCTATCGTAGACCTATTTACTTGTGTCCCGAAAAGGTAGACAAAATTGTGAAGGCAACGTGTGCGCTCCATAACTGGCTGATTAAAACTTCACGATTGTCCTATGCACCTGCTGGTACTTTTGATACCGAACATCTTGATGGACACATAAGGCCTGGGTCATGGAGAACAGACATATCCACGAACCTGTCTAATTTGACACATCAACAAGGCAGCAAAAATTATTCTCAAATAACAGAACGTAGGAGACAGAAATATACCACATTTTTTTCAGGTGCTGGTGCCGTACCTTGGCAAAACGACATGATAAATTAACTAGACTTTACGCAAATACTTTTCTTAGTATTCGACTTTTTGTTAAATAAATATTTCAGTAAATAAAAAATGCTTCTTAAAATTATTGACAATTAGTTACAGTATAAAGAATTATACAGCATAAACAATTATTATTAAAACAACTTACCAGATTAGTGTATTTATTTCTCATCTTTATTACATCACGTAGAAATCTATCTGCGATTTCAAACCACACAATACTATATATATGTCTTCAGTTGACGCGCCTGTTGTATTTGATGCTTTAATTTTTTATGCTTCCTGTTTATAGGTGGTTCGCATGGCATTGATTTTTTTCAATACCATGTTTTCTCTAAGACCAGGAATATTCATATTTATTCTTATTCGTTTAAGAGCCGAATTCCTAGCATATTTGTTTTTATAGTCCACTAAACGCACATTCCATAAACTTTCCTCAGGTTCGTACAACTCCATGAATCTAATATTCTCCCTTTCGGACCATTTTCTTCTTTTGCTTATTTCCAGTATCCTTTTTACAGACACCGACGCCATTTTATTTCACAAATAAACACCACTTGGATCCAAGTAAGTTGGGTACTGGCCTACTCAACTTGGATGTAACCTACTGATCCAAGCGCACTTGGTTGAACTGGTGACACGATCAAAGTAACGTCCAAGTGCTGCTCGCGGACAATCCAAGTAGACTGTAATCAAGTATACTTGGATCGTGTCAACCCGGCTTAAGGCGTGGAGACCAAAAAAAAATGAATAATAGGACTGTATAGTAAATCATTAGTTAACTGATTTAAAAACTTAATAAAGAATATACTTCTCTTTAGAAGCAAGATTGTGCAAGTGTGTACAATAAATCAGCCTAGCATCTGGCGATGGTCATAACTTTTTACAGGATACATACCAACAAGTCTTTAAGCTAAGTAAACCTGCGCTGAACAGTCTCAATAGAATCAATGTGACATTTATTTGTGACAATGTGACACACTCTGAGAGTTTTTAAATATAATATCAAGTTTCTTGCATGGCTGCCATCACAACACTTTTAAAATGTGGTATAAAGGAAAATTCTAAATCATGATATTAAGATTAGTAATGTGACAAAGTCTGCTTAAGATGGCATTGCTAAAAGAGTAACTATAAGTAAAAGAAATCCTTGATCTTAAATACCTGACCACTATTAAGCACTAGCCTGTCACCAGCACACCCAGTCTCTAGAGAATTCACACAATAATTCTGAAGAAATAAGCAGTCATTAATACTGCCTTTGCTAAGGAATAGTTTTCAGTCATCATAGCAGTTGAGTAACCAAATCGTTTATAAGCCAAATAAATAACAACGTCTAGGTTTAAACCTTATGGTACACTCGAGTTAGCTTTAAAGAATGTAGATCTAAAGCCCTTATAATCCACAAACTACGATCTACCAAGTAGGTACGAATGAAACAAATTAATTAGCTCGGATGAAAAGCTTTAGCGATATAATTTATTCAATAAAACTATAGTAATCTAAGATTGATTACAAAAGCTTTTTGAAAATCGGTAAATATATTAATCTGAGACTGAGCATCAATGAGTTTACAAAGATGACTGGAAATGTAAGACAAATTCAAATTGCAAGATCGGCCTCTAAAAAACTTACGTTAAAAAGTATAATCTGGGAAGGATATAATAATGATTGCCCAAACGTGGAAAGGAATCTGAATAAAAGTTATCATTTGTTTTTTTTTAATCCTATTTCTGTGTCAGCCAAAATTCACTAAATTAAAAAAAAAACTGAAAAAAGCATAACAAATAATTCCTTTTAGTAAGTACCAAGGAATCAATGTGATGTGACAACTATGTCCAATTTACCAAACTTTCTTATTTCTTTATCCAATTCGGTTAAGCCTCATCGAAATTATAAAAATTTTTAATTATAGATTTTTCCCCTTTTCTTCTGCCATAGTTTTACGTTTTATAAAAAAAAATTAGGCAGAAAATATAGAATTATAGTAAAATTATTGACATAGTATATTTTGTTTTGGGGATATTTAAAAAAAAACATTTTTTTTAAACTCTAGAGACAGAATTAGATAATGTAACAAATTAACATTTGTGATTGCAGATATATTGTACTGCACATCCCTTAATAAAACACCCTGTATATTAGTAATAACTACTAATACATATAATCTTTTTTGAGTAATTTATGTTTGTGTTACCATTAGAGAAATGATAATAAGAGTTAAGTGGCGATCATATCCATTTAAGTTATGCTTTATGAAAACTATACCTAACTTTTATAGCAGTCTTTTTATAATATTTATGGTCATATTATTTTAATGCTACTTAATAATCAAATAAGAAAAAATACTTAAAATGTCCATATCGGTCCAATCTTTGCTTCTTGATTAAATTTCCACTTTTTATTTAAATAAAAATTTCAATTACTTTGTTAATACTCTTTTAATGTCACAACAGTAATTTCTGTAATAAGAGCATGTTAAAAAATAGATCTGGAAAGGATGTAATATTAAAGATGTGTACAGGAATCGAAATAAAATTCACAATTTGTTTTTTTTTTCTGCGTCAGCAACAAGACATTAAATTAAAAAAAATATATTGTTGCAAACAACAAGGTTTTCTACTGAGGACCAAGGAAATAAATCCATGTGACGAAGCGACTATTTTTAATTTATCACACTTTTCTATTTCTTTATTAACTTCGGTTGAGCCTCACCAAGATTATGAAAATTTTTATTTATAGATATTCTCCTGCCATAAGTTACAATATATAACAAACAAATGTTACATATAAAATAATATATTAATTAATAATAATATATAATTTTATATATAAAATAGAGAATCGTAGTAAAGTTATTAATGTCTTTTTTTTTGTACTTAAAAAATCACACTTTTTCCAACTTCTAGCGGCAGAGTAAGGAGCTTAAAAACTATTAGCAGCAATTTGCCTTTGTCAATTTTACTAACATATTAACATTTGTGATTGCTGAGAAATGTACAATACAACACTTAATAAAATATCCTATTACTACTAATAACTATTAATTTATGTTAGTAATTGTGAACTGGATTTACATTCGTAAATTAATTTTCATAAGTAGCACCCCTAGGAAAACGTAATAAAAGTAAGGTTATAATCAAATCAATTTAAACATTATTTAGGATAAAGAAACCTTTTTCTCTTCACTAAGCATTCATCATTCCAGTACCTATACTTTAATAGCATGGACACATACTTGGCTCACCAAAAACTAAAATATAAAAAGCTAGTTTGAATGCTAAAACATACAGAACTTTCAGATAATATTTGCCGAGACGTCTTGTTAGGAACTGGTTAGGAAATTTACTCGAGTTTTATATATGTCAAACTAGAAATAAGAGAATTATTCACGCAATTCTTCGTGGCTCACAAGTACAGTTTTCCCTGGCAAATATTGCACTATTTCAAGCCCAAATTAGCCTCCAGTCAGTCCATTACCTGAAATAAAAGACAAGTCTACAGTGCATCTAAAAACAAAATAAAACCTTTTTAGAATATACATTATATTACTCGGAAAAAATTCAACCTAAAAACAGTATTAATACCCAAAAAACAAATTATTTTTTAAAAATCTAATAGTAAATATTTTATAACTTAAATAAAAATTGCAACAATTGATTTGAAAACATTAATTTCGAAATAAAAATACAAATAAGCATTTCAAATAACTTTCTCAAGCAACATCCCTAGGGGAAGAAACGAAAACTTTCGATTACAAGGTGGGGGTAACCAAGGCAAAAATGGTGGGGATATATTATTCCCGGTAGTGGGGGAACCGGAGAAAAAGAAAGCAGAAACGGAAAAAGACGCGAAGGGTTGATGAACAATTTTTGTCTTATTTTATCTTTGCGCTGGCAAAACGTTTTATAAAATCGCCCTTGCTACGGCTATTAATGCCCTTCTTCCTCGCCTCCTCCCACCCTTATTCTCGCTTGCTTTTTATCTTTCATCTTTATTTTTCTTGTGTCCCTTTGGCATGGAAATCTCCTTTTGTTTTTTTTTTATTTGTAATTTTGTTTAAGCTAAGAGCAAATTGATGATTTTTTTTTTTCGTAATACAATGGCGACAAATAAAAAAAACCTTATTATACAGTAAGCAGATATAACATGGGCCAGGTTTATTTATTATCATATATAATAATAATAACGTTTATTAATCCATATCAACTTTATAACGCTGGATTCATTTGCAGCTTACATTTTTAACTCAGCAAAAGGTATCCATGCTGGTAACTTAATTGAGCAATAACTTCGACTAAAGAAAAAAATGTAATAAAAATTAAATGTAATTTATAATATTTGTACAAAGATATTAGTAGAATAAATATAGGTATAATCTAAAAAATATAAGAAATTTAATTAAAATATAATATATTTAAAGGTCTGGTTCTATAAACATATAAAAATACCCCTTATACTCCTATAATTCTATATTTTCTATAGTACGGGATGAATTTTTTAAACTAACAATATCTATCCCAAATATCACAGACCTTCCAGTGGATATCCATGAAATATCTAAACACATTACAAACTATCCAGTAACCTATATCGATATCCAGTGGATTTATCAATTTCCGCATGACTAATGATATTCCTAAATAAATATAGTATGTTATCCAGGGAATCTTCATATGTGGATACGTCATTTTAAAATTTAAACTTATTAATAAATAATTTATGAATAAATTAATTATCAAATCAAACCGCACAAAAAAATATCACATACGTCAAAAAGGCCTATAATCTATAATACACGTTTAACACTGTAGCAGTCATTGCTGGAAATGTATAGGAAAACAATTTATTCTTAATTGGTTGCTTACTTATTTTGGCTTTTTTGGATTAGACCTGAAATAAGAATGTATTTATATTTTTAATAAACTTTATAGTACAAGCAAAACTCAACTTTTACCCAATCAACTAAACTATTTCTTTATTATTTAATATAGGATTGCTAAATTATTTTAAGGAATAGCGAATTACTTTAATATTTAACTCCAAAATATATACTAATTAATGATTGTTACTTATTGTAATATATTTTAATAAGATACTATTGTTTTTTTACTAAATAATCATACTTTGTAGGAAGCATATAAAAATAAAACTGGAGGACTAGACAAATATAAATTTATAAAAAGGTGAATGTCCGAAATATTGGAAGATGAACTTGCAATGTTTAAGATGGTATCAAAGAAGAAAAGTGTTCAAGTTGTTAAAATTAACCTTTCTTATTCAAAGTATGATTTGATGCTATAATAACTTAATAGGAGATTTAAAATAATAAAACAAATTTATTTGGCTCCTTTCTTCGTTATGGTGCTATTTTTAATTTATTTTTTTTAGCTTCGTATCTTATGCTTTTTTTTATGCTCTTTCCACTTTAAGGCTTAATATTTAAATCAATTAAATTTAAACTTTTATGCTAATTTTACATAAAATAAGAAAATTTACTACATGTTTATTTTTACCTCAATTAAATCAAGTGCTTAAGGAATCAAATAAAAAAGTTATGAAAACTTTTATTTGTATATTTTATGGAAACTTCTTTCTCATGAAGAGAGTATTTAAGTAGGCCGAGCGAACACAGTACACTGTAACATATTAACATTTGTAATTGCAGAGATATGGTACTGTACATCCCTTAATAAAACACCCTGTATATTAGTAATAACTACTGATACATACAATCATTTTTGAGTAATTTTTGTTTGTGATACCATTGGAGAAACGATAATAAAAGTGAAGTGGCGCTCATATCCATTTATGTTATGCCTTATGAAAACTTTAATTAACTTCTATAGCAGTCTTTTTATAATATTTATTGTCATATAATGCTACTTAATAAATAATACGTAAAATGTCGAGATTGACTAGACAAATATGAATTTATAAAAAGGTGAATGTCCGAAATAATAGAACTAGGAAAAATAAGATCAAGTTGCACTGCGTAAGATGGTATCAAAGAAGAAAAGCATTCAAGTTATTAAAATTAACCTTTCTTATTCAAATTATGTTTATTTTGATGCTATAATAACTATATAGGAGACTTAAAATAATACAACATTAATTTATTTGGCTCCTTTCTTCGTTTTAGTGCTATTTACAATTTATTTTTTTAAAGCTTTTTTAAGGATTTTTTCAGCATAAAAGGTTTGTAAGCAGGTCAAAGTTAAGTCATTCAAGATAATATTTATTTCATTAAATTCACTGATTTAGCGGATGTAATTCAAAAAATTTAATAAATTGAGCTTTATGGTTTTGGGGTGAATTAGAAAAATTATATATCAATCGAGGATATTTTTAAAGCTGATAACCATACATAGTTATCAATGCTTCGTACATTTTAAAGTTTATATCAGTTATCATTTCTTATAAGCGCTAACGCTCCTCCGGTTTTATTATTATTTATAGTGCATCTCTAGCCTATACCCATCAATTCCAAGTTCATATTGCTGGATTTTCTCTGACATAAGGGTCTCTCCTAATAATAGTATCCTAGGTTTCCAATCATTAACTGAAATGATAGTACCCTCCTTATTGTTCAGTTAGTCCTGGCAATTTAAATAGACTATATCGGAGCCTAAAACAATATTTAAGTCCAATTGCTACTTTATATACCTTTTTTTATCCTAATACTGTAAATACCTAAAAAGATTAAAAGCATTTTATAGATATTTTGGAACACATAATCTGGTTTTTCAGGCACTCAAAATCATTTTTTCCTCTACTTTTAATTACACGAAATGGGTAATAAAATATTTTAATTGCCTAAAAATTTGAAATTAAATTAAAGAACTTTTTAAGGCAGTTCAAATGCTTGAAAAATTAAATAAATACTTAAAATAATAATAAATATAATTCTGGAGAATGTAATTCATTTTTTCCAGATAGTTAAAGTATTTTTTTTTATTTTCAACTGCCTGGAAGATTAATGAAATACATTAAATGCCTGTACACAAATGTCATTTTATAGATATTTTGACGCACGTAATCTATTTTCCCAGATAATTAAAATTTCTCACTTTTCAATGACCTGGAATGGCCAATAAAATATTTCAAATGTCTGAAAAAAACGATGTAAAATTAACAACTTTTTCAGACTAATAAGATAATTTTTGTAACTGCTTGGAAGGTTAATTAAACACTGGTTATTATAATTAAATAGGTATTAGAAAAAAATATAACTTTGGAACACGTCATTTAAAGTAGTAAAATGTCCAGATAGTTGTTAGTATTTTTCTTTCAATTGCCTGGAGTGGCCAATAAAATTTCCGCCAGAATTAAATAAAATGATTATTTTACAGGCATTATTAAAAACTTTGAGCTTATAACCTATTTTTCCACGAGGTTAAAGTCATTTTTGCGATTTATTTCTTTTGCTGCCTGCAAGGGTCAATTTAAATGACATTCAATATTAGTCATTCTACATAACTGAAAGAATAAAAAATTATAATTATAAAGTAATTTTTGAAAATAAACATTTTCTATCAACTCCTTCAATCTATTTTTCAAACAGGTACATTATTTCTTTTCTCTCTTATTTTTACAACATAATGGCCAATTAAATACTTACTCAAAGAATTCAATAAAATTATTATTTTAAGAACTCTTGAAAATTTGTAATAATTTAATATTTTCCCAGTTAATTGAGATAGTTTCTTAGTTGGAATTAATTTCTATATTTAAGCGGCTCACTATACATATATAATTTTTTTTTATATAAAAAAAAAAGTTTGCGAAAATTCTAGTTAAGCAATTAGAAGAAATTATTCATATCAACATATAAACTTAACCAAACTCAAACTAAAGAGTTTATAGGTATGTGGAAAATAAAAGGATAAATTTTGGCGCCCTCTATCAACTATTATCCAAAGCAAGGTATCAAAATTTACCCCTTTCAATCAATACTTAACCCTCTATTTCCAAACGTTTTACGTCCCGGCTGTCCCAATGCAGATTCCTGTATATAGGGATTAGTTAATTTACGTGCAAAAGGGTATTTTAGTTAGACGGTAGTCAGTTAGCGGTCTCTGATGTCAAAACCAGAATTTCCTGAATGATTATTAAGGGTGGAAATAGCTACCCCTAATTTCATAAAGAATAATGATGTTTTTTTTTGTAATTTTCATTTTTTTTCGTAAATTGCAAGGAGTCCGTTTTACATTCCTTTAAGGTAATCGATCTTATTTCCTATATTATTTCTACTCTACATTACCGATCTTACTAAAATCTGGATTTGTGAAATATTGAGTCTATTTGCCGATGATATGACTGTGGCAAAATTTAGACTTTTGCTTTATCAGTGCATATCACATACGTCTCTATAAAATAGAATTATCATTTTATTTATTTTTTTTAGCACAAATTGACTTGGTCATTGCTTTTAGTTTAGAATAGTCAACGAACTAGTCGCGTATGAGATCTCGGCGAAAGGACCTGCAGATTCTCAATATGGCAATTTTCTGCGCAGTTCCAGTTCCTTTTTCAGGTGAGGATCTCAAGACCACTAGCTAAGATAAATATTGGATGGATAGTAATACACCAAAGTGAAAATATATTTTTTTTTTGGCTATTGCTAAGTTGATGTCGTTTAGTATTGGTATATTAATAGTACTTTGCTGTTTTTTCGTTTTTGTTGAGAACTATGAGTTTGATATGAGTTTTATCCCAGTATATTTTTGCGTTTTCATTTTGACACAGTCTTCATTTCTTCTTTCGCTTTTCTTTCATTCTATTTTATTATTCCCATAAAATCTACATCTGTCATTAAGTACCTCTTAATACAATATTTACTTTTTGTAGTTTCTGGTACCAACAACCTAATCTTGTATGGCTGTGATAAGGCTCTCCGTTTCTGGTATTAAATTACTGCACGTTAGGTATATTACAGTTAAATTAGAATAAGCCTTATTAACATCCAGTGCTGCAAAAAACCTTCCATGTAGTTCAATAAAGCAAAGAGTTTATATATATGACAAATAGAATTGGTCCCAGTATTGTACCTTGTGACACACCTATATTTATTATCGCTGGATCGCTGAGGTTACCATTTAGTTTGATGTATTATTCTCTCTCTTTAAAGTAACTTTGTAGTACCTTGTTTGCTAGACCTCTAACCCCATAATGCTCTAACGTATCTAAAAGGATATTGTGAGGAACAGTACCAAAGGCCTTAGCAAGATCAATAAAAACAGCTATGCATTTTTTACCATTGTTTAGGTTTTTAGTGACTTCTGATGTTACTTTATATATAGCATGTTCTGTACTGATACCCTCTGAAAAGCCAAATTGATTCAAGTAAATTCAAAAACGTTTTTAAGCGATCTTTAATGCATTTTTCTGAAATTTCTGAAAAATTGCTTGTTAGGCTGATTGGCAATTTCTGCTGTGGTGCCTTTCTTATGTATTGCTGTGACAATCGACTGTTTAAAATATTTTGGTATTGAGCCGTTTGTGAAAATAAGGTTTACAATATGGCTCAAAGGCTTTTCTATAAAGTTATTGGTTATTTATATGGCTCGCGTTAGAATTTGATCTATTCCTGATGCAGCACTACATTTTAGTGTCAAAATATGTTTAATTATTTCATTTGTGTTTACCGGGGTTAAATATATTAAATTATTCGATGGTTCTAGGATGTCGGTAATAGCACGTCTTTCTCCGGTATTTATTTTTTCTTTCATTTTATTTCCAATATTTATGAAGTAATTATTGCAATAGTTGCCCATATCTTTATTTGATGTAAATTTCTTGCAGTTGGCGTTCACTATGCTTGCTTCTATCGCCCTGTCTGCTTTTGTGTTTGTCGGATTCTTTATGATTTGATAGATTTTTTTAATATTTTAACTTTTTTGCGAAATTTGGTCCTTATTATATTCAAATTTGGTTTTTTTTATTAGATCCTTCACGTAATTTCTAAACTCTCACGAATAGCAAATATTAGCTCTATGGATATCCATTCTTTTATCTTTCTGGCCTTATATTTGTTAGATCTTTCAACAACTTATTGTCAACTTAAGGTAGCTGTTAGGTCGGTACAAACACTTTACACTTTTAGATGTTTCAAATAATTTAGCACATATATTTTTTATACAGATATGCAAAACATAGATTGGAAGAACATTTATTAGACTCAGGACATAACTATGTGGAAACGTTTAAAGATAGCTGGAGTCATGACAGAGTCAAAGTCGGAATTGCC
Organism: Anthonomus grandis grandis; assembly: GCF_022605725.1. Lineage (NCBI taxonomy): Eukaryota > Metazoa > Arthropoda > Insecta > Coleoptera > Curculionidae > Anthonomus > Anthonomus grandis. The sequence continues at coordinate 25,367,468 of NC_065552.1, read as the reverse complement.
TGTAGAGCTGCAAGACCCTGACAAGATAAATGACAATTTTTTAGCAATATTTAAACAAAATATAGCTGATCCGGGTCTCATAGTTTTTTTTTGAGTCGATTAAACGTGATTCCACTGCTTTTGACTTTTCCTTACCTCCTCAGGTAGAGATACGCAAAGGCATTGATGAGTTAAAGTCAAATGCGCCGGGTATTGATGACATGTCACTTTTTATGGTAAATGTAAGCATCCCTTTTCTATATAATATCCCCATTCTATAACTTCACTATCTCGAATTACCGATTTAAGACCTGTAAGTCTTTCGCCTGTTTTGAGTAAGCTTCTTGAGAAAGTGGTGTATAGACAAATGTTGTCTTTTGTTGATAGTGTCGGTTTGCTGCCTTCCACTCAGTCACATTTTCGTCCCGATTTTAGTACGACAAGCACTTTAATGAATTTAAATGATTCAATAATTTTAGACTTGGATAAAATGCTGGCTACTATACTAGTCTTACTCGATTATTCAAAAGCATTCGATTGTGTTGATCGTAATCTTATGTGTGCTAAATTAAAGTACTTTGGATTTTCCGATTGAGTGGTTTGCTTTTTTAAATGAAGTGATAAAAGCCGTTTCTTCACCTGTATCAAGAAGCCTAACCGAACATAATTTAGTATACGCCATATTAAATTTTCCAAAAATTCAAAACAAAGTAAAACATTTAAAATACCGTAATTATAAAAACATCAGTTCTGAGGATTTTCGCTGAGATGCTGAACAAAAGATTTATGGGACAATGCTAAAAAATTTACTTTATCATCCAATAAGACACAATGATCACAATGAATTATGTGATCCAGCACAGATTTGCAACTTTTTTTCATCTACTTTTCAAGTTCCTAACTCTGCGTCAAATGACAAAATCTTTTTCTATCGTTCAAATGTCCATCCCAATATTAATATCAAACTAAATTTTACACTTATAGATGAGAATTCCCTGTTAAAGATTGTGACTAGTATATTCACTGGGGTAATTGTCGATGATAGTATATCAGTAAGGGATATTACGCTTTGCTTTCCATACTGCATTCCACCCTTATTAAATATAAAAAATTTCCTGTATTTTAGAAACTTATTTTTAATTTTCATGGAAAAAAGCAATCGTGAAACCGCTAGCTGAAAATACGAATCCCAAGGAACTAAAGGATCTAAGACCTATCAGTATTCTTTCGGTAGTTTCTAAACTTCTTGAAAAACATATTATTAAATAATTGTACGACTTCCTAAACACGTCAAATTTTATCCCATCGTGTCAGTCAGGATTCCGAACTGGTTACAGCAGCTCTACTTGTTTAGTTAATCTTTTAAATGATCACGTCACAGTGAAGATGAGAAACTAATAACTTGCCTGGCATTTCTCGATTTCAGCAAAGCATTCGATACGATTAGCCACATTATGCTATTAGCCAAGTTTCATGACTTTCTGATAATTCTATAAAATTTTTCGAACAATATTTAATAGATAGATCCTTTTGTGTGGAAATTGTGATAGATTTTCAAAGCGTTCGATCTGAATTTGTACCAATTGCCACAGGTGTGCCTCATGGCTTAATTTTGGGCCCTCTGTTGTTTTCCATATATGTTGCAGATATGAGCAATTCTATTGAGAACTCAAAAATTCAACAACATGCTGATGATTCTCAAATATACACTTCATTTTCTTTAGATTATGTAAATGAAAATATTGACAAATTTAACACGGACTTACATAATTTAAAAAAATTATTCGATGATCATAATTTAAAAGTAAACTTCTCTAAATCCTGTACGCTATTTTTTAATGCTAAATATCAAATTAAAAGAATTATTATCTATTTGTTCCACAAATAGATAAAATGCCTCAGTTTCGGAGGTGAAAAATCTGGGTATACTTTTTGAAGATTCGCTAATATTTTAAGTCCCTGTTCATAATAAATTAAAAATTGCTTATGTGAGATTAAAAAACACACCATCATACAAGATTTGTTAATAAATACAGGGTACCTCAACATCGCACTGCAACTTTTCAGAAATCTTTTACATACATAGGGATTAAATTGTGGAATGATTTACCAGATGAAGTAAAGGAATTTACTTATAAAAGATTCCTAAAATGCGCTAAGTAATTTCTTATTAATGAGCAAAAATATAATAAAAAAAACCTACATTTCTTCCAAACCATACGTGCTGTGCTGTTGTCAGATTTTCCCGTTAAAATAAGATAGGATAACCTGTAAAATTAAAATATTTACTGTTAGCTTCTCTTGTTTTGTCTCGCGCACGCCTTTTGCCATTTTTTTTCTGCTAGTTGCTGTTTCATTAGAAATCTTAGAACCTCTGTTATTTCTATTATACACCTATGATATGAATCAAACAACTAGATACTCTTAAATACAGTCCTATACCGATGACACATATGTGTTATACGCCTTTAATCCTAGATATTATAAAAATACAGAAACTGAAATTAACAGTGACTTATTCAACATTTGTCAGTATAGTAGAAGGCATGGACTGAGGTTAAATACTGATAAAAACAAGGTTTTTACATCAAGCCCCGACTCAGAGCTTCTCAAGGGATACATTCATCTTGAGTTGGAGGGTTAGCAGCTTTTCTACTCGAACACAGCTAAAAATTTAGGAATTGTTTATGAAACAAGGCTTTGAGAATAGGTGGTCTTATAAATTTAGTTATTTATTTCGATCAGAGTTTATTCTTTGACTTTAATTTAAATGCGTCTGTCTTTGCAAGAGTCGGTAAATGTTATCAAAATTTTTTATGAATGTTTTGAAAATGCTACTATAGCTGCAAGGCTGTATGCTCAACGTTTTCCTCAAAACCGACGTCTGAGTAGAGGCATATTTCTTCGTTTGGCCGTCGTTTTCGGACAACAGCTAATGTAGTCCATCCAACCTACCGTAGACAAGGTCGCAGGAGAATGGAGGAAAACATAAGAAATTGTTTGGTCTGTGTAGAAATTGATCCGCACTTAAGCATCAGAACTATTTCAGGCGATTTAGGCAAACCTCGTTCTGTAGTTCACAAAATTTTGCAGGAACACAGGTATAATACAATTTTTCAAAAATAAGCCTAGATACTTTTTAATTTTTAAGATAATTTTTTTTTGCATATAGATTTCATCCATTCCATATAGTACTCCACCAGGCATTAAATCTAGAAGACTATGACAGAAGACTAGATTATTGTCATTGGATGGAAAATATGTTGCTCGAAAATCCAAATTTTTTCATCGAAATTTTATGGACAGACAAAGCAACGTTTAATAGTGGCGGAGGAGTTAACAGACATAATATGCACTATTGGTCTGAAACTGACCCTCCTTGGATGCGCGAGATCCAGCATCAGGGAAGATGGATTGTTAATGTCTAGTGTGGTGTAATAGGATCTCAGGTTATAGGTCCATTTTTATTTGATGAGAGCTTAACTGGAGAACGATATCTTAGATTTTTAAGAAATGAGCTCCCAGCATTATTAGAAGAGGTGCCTCTGTTTATAAGAGCCAACATGTTTTTACAACATGACGGATGCCCGGCTCATTTCGCGGTACAAGTGCGAACGTTCCTTAATCAGCGGTACCCTGATCGGTGGATTAGCAGAGGTAGCTTTTTCCCATGGCCGGCAAGGTAATTTTATCGTTATAGAAACATTATTAGATTACATTGCATATACTTGCAGATCGCCAGATTTAATCTGCCTTAACTTTTATTTATGGGGTAGAATAAAAGTCATTGTATTTTCTTTGATTCCTACCAATAGAGAAGATATGAAACAGCGAATAAGGGGCGCTATTCGGAGTTTACCAGCCGCAGAAATAGAGGCAGCCGTGGAATCAACCCGACGAAGAGTTCAAAATTGTATAGAACAAGACGGACGACAATTCGAACACCTCGGCAGGCATTAGATTAGTGTAGGAATTAAAATAATATTATTTTTTATTCCATTTAAAATAAGCAAGATTTTTATCTTTTTTCAGTTTAATCGGTACCAAGTGCAAAAACTGTCAAAATATTTTTGTCGTGTTACAATGACGCGTCGACGTTGATAAATATTTAAAACGTTCCTATGCATAGTTTTCCTAGTTTTCCCATAAACATTGATTTATTACCTGATTTATTACCAATGAAACCTCCTGTATAAAGAAGTGTATAAATAATTACGACACTATCAATGAAATTATTATTTCTACTCATTAGGACAAATTATTTTTATCTAAACATATAAATATTAACATTGCATGTTTTTATACAGTTTTAGATAACATTGTTATTAACCACATCCCTAGAATTAAGATCAATAAGGGACAATACCCTCTATGGTTTTCCAAACACAAAATCAATCTAATTAAAAATAAACAAAAGGTACATAAAATGTGGAAACTGTACCGAAGACAATCTGATTACGACAACTTTTTAAATTTACGCAAAACAGTAAAGATTAATATACGCAATGATTACAAAGATTATATTTATAAAACAGAAATAAATATTGTCAAAGACATTAAATATTTTTGGTCATTTTTTCACAACAAAAAAAACACTAAAAGCTTACCAATAAAAATGAAATTTAATGATCAGGAAGCTTCGAATTGTGTTGACATTAGTGAACTCTTTTCTAAGTATTTTAGTGGAGTATTTGAACCTTCTGATACACCAACTTTAATTGAGCCTAGTCAATGTCAAGAATATTTTGTAGTTAACAATATTGATAAATGACATTAAATCCGCACTTATATCTATGGATCCTAAAAAGGGACCTGGCCCAGACGGTTTTCCTTCATTTTTTTTGAAGTCTTGTCCTAGCTTGTGCGAGCCTTTGCATATTTTGTATAATCAATCTTTATCCAGCGGCATTTTTTCTAATATTTGGACAACAGCTCAAATTGTGCCAGTATTTAAATCTGGAGAAGAAACTTATGTACGGAATTACATGCCTATTTTCCTACTTAGTCATTTTGGTAAACTTTTTGAATCTTTGCTGTTAAAACAATTATTCTTTAAGGTCAAAGAAGCTATTGATGTTAACCAACATGGCTTTTTCCAAAAAAGATCGGGAATAACCAATTTAATACCATTTATTCAGAGTATAAACGAAAGTATGGATAGTGGTCTGGAAACTTGTGCCGTGTACACTGACTTTTCCAAGGCTTTTGATAAAGTACATCATCCTACACTTTTCGTGAAGTTGGAGAATTTCGGTGTGCACGAGGCCCTGCTCAAACTCATTAAAAGTTATCTAACAAATCGCTCTCAGTACGTTGTCGTAAATGGAGTAAAGTCTTCTTGTACAACCGTAACTTCAGGAGTACCGCAAGGTTCTCATTTGGGACCGATTTTGTTCTCAATTTTTTTAAATGACATTGGTCAATGTTTCTTTACCTGTAGATATGCATATGCAGATGACCTAAAAATCTTTACAACAATTAAGAAGGTATCAGATTTTCGTGCCCTGCAATCCGATCCTGCAAATTTTCAAAGGTACTGTACCTTAAATAAATTATTTATTAATCCAGAAAAATGTCATTACAGTTTTTTAGCAGAAAACTATCTCAGACACAAAACAAATGTGATGTCTATCTCGGGGGCACTATCCTGAAGTATGTGGAGTTTATTAAGGATTTAGGTGTGACGTTGGATTCCAGACTGCTCTTCGACGTTCATATAGAAAACATTGTTCAGAAAGCTCTAAAAAATCTAGGTTTTATAATTCGAATTACAAAGGGTTTTAGTAATCAATCATCATTAATATTATTATATAATGCGTTCGTTAAACCTACTATAGAATATGCGACAGTGGCTTGGAATCCGATGTATCACAAATATATTGACCAAATTGAAAGAGTTCAACGAAAGTAAATATAGTAAATTTTCGCTTTAATAGACAGAGACTTTTTTTACTTACTATGATAACTTAAAATTTTATGGTATGAAGCCCTTAGAGAGTCGTAGAAACAATTTTGATTTAATATTGATTTATAAAATTATTAATAATTTAATAGACTGCCCTTTCTGTCTGGAAAATTTACATATCAACGTTAATCCTTATATTTTGCGTAATAGATCGACCTTTAGCATCTCAAGATATTCTTCAAACTATTTGTCTAACTCTCCATTGTTCAGATGCGCCCGTAGTTTTAATAATTTTCAAGAAACTAATTTGAATGATGATATATTTTTCTCCAGTATGGCTTCATTTAAGCGATACTTAAAAAATTCTACCTAATTTTGTAAAGAACGATAAATATTGTCCTTTTTTTCCCTATTGTCATTATTCATATGTATATATGCTTCTTTATTGTTTATAAAAGATACTATTAAATAAGTTAGTTAGGTTTATATTGCTTGGTGCATTTGTTAGGTTTGGTGAAAATGTAATGTTTGGCAAAGCGCTTACTTGTATTTAAATTCATAAGATACTTTGTGCTTTCCTGTTATTGGATTGCTTAGTCTATCTGTAGGAGAGCTTTGTACTTATAAAGCAATAAAAGTGCTTTTAAATAAAAGTTGTTTTAAAAAAATCGGTGCAGCCAAAGCCTACTTCTTACCATTTCTCTCATTTAAGATAGAAACTCTCCCCACTACTTTATTTGACATTTGACAGAAATGGTTGTCAAAACATTTTTGTCAGGAATACTTTGTAGATTATTTCGATAATATTTTGGGATGCAAGTTATCAAAGGTTTTTTGGAAAAAATAGACTTTAAAGTTTTTAAGTAGCTAAAACGCCCTCTAGGGGTTGACCAATGAACTTCAAAATATTTTCCAGCTATTTTTTTTGGGCCTCTTTTATACTCATTTTTTTTTCAACGCTCTGGGCCTGAGATACAGCCGAGGAACATTCTTAATGGGACACCCTGTACATTATAAAATTCATTGTTCAACTTTTAGTGGATTGTAGTAATAATTAAATACGCAGGGTATTCAAAAAATACTTAAAAAGAGATATTTCAATGGGTGATTCCTTGTAAAAGAATATGAGAAAAGTTTCTATAAACATGGGTCCGGAAATGCACAGGTTTCAAGATACAGGGTGATACATTTTTTTTTAAATATTATTTTTGTATTAATATATTAATATTAAAAAAATATTTACTCAATTCTTTTGAAATTTGGCAGTATTACTTGTTGTATTAAGAGGCTAATTTGGCCTTAATTAGATTAAAATTATAAGGTCCAGTGGCGTCCCGGGGGACCTCTTAGCAAATATTATTGGCAAAAAAATTTACGTCACTGCGTTTCTTTCAACTTTAATATTTGTTGTTTGATTAAATATTTAAAAGTACAACTTTTTTACTTCTTGTAGTTTTTTCGTATCTCACTTCGTTTCTGACAAAAAAAAATAAATACCGTTTTATTGCATGCCACTGGACAAAATTGGTAAAAAAATCACTGGTGCCTTGGACAACAAAAAAAAATTATTTTTGCATGGAGGTTTGACATTTACAAGTGTCAGTTCTCCTAGAAAAATAATTAATATTAATAAAAAATAATATTAAAAAAAAAATGTATCACCCTATACTTTGAAAACTGTGCATTTTCGGACCCATGTTTATAGAAACTTTTTCTCATATTTTTTTTACAAGAAATCACCCATTGAAATCTCTCCGCCTATTTTTCGAACACCATGTATAGGAGGACGTATTTGTATGTTTTTCTCATAGGCATCTAATAAATGCATGTATAATTAAAGGATTAATTTAAGATTAGCGGTTTGGTAATTAGACATGCTAGAATTCGCCCTTTAAGATATACCGATATATTACCAATAAGTGAGTTTGATCCTGTTATTTGTGACATTAGTGAATTTTAACATCTTAATCAAATCACGTGTCCTTACAAAATATTTAATTAAACCCTTACGACTGCTTTACATTTACAGCAAAAACTCTTTAAAAACATTTAAATATTATCTTATCAACGTACCGCATTATTCCGGCACTTACCCAACACCACCCCTTGCCCCTAACCCCCATTAGTCACACCACCCATATTCCTAGCTGCAAAATTTTCTTAAGAGTATTGACGTACCACCGTAGATGCCTGGTTCTAAGGCGTCGCCTATAGCCGTTTCCCGGGCAACCCCGTCTAACCAATAAGATATAAGTATGCGGCGCGTCTTAACTTTTTGAAAGGGACCTAAGAATGCGGGAATAAGAGCGAGATTCGCGTGAGATAGGGTCCGCATTTTAAAAACGGAAGGTGGAGTTAACGTAAGACTACGGCGGGTTTTGCTAGGGGATGTTTAGCCATGTGGGTAGGTTAATGTTAATGAAAGGGGTGGGGGAGGGGTGGTGAAGGGCAGGGAGGGCGGCTTATAGTTTTTGAGAGGTCGGATCTAAGGGTAAAAGGGTTTGGGTGGGTTTATCAAGGAAGGCTCGGCTTTGATGATTTTTTTTTAGTTTATTTATGTAAACTTAAGAATAATAAAGAGAACAAAATAGCTTTATTGAAGAAACTGATGATCATCAGATTGTATATATTAAATTTGACCATGGATTTTCTAAGTGTATTCTGGGAACGACGATTACATTTATGGCCCAACATTTGCTGCAAGGATTGGGAAAACCCAGGAAAACCCAATCAGACCGTTTACCCTAAAATATTTAATTTAAGCCTATTTTATTTCTAAAGGTCAAAAATTTTGGTGCTGCTAAAAGCTTGGTTAGTATGTTAACTTCTTGATTACCTGTGTATATATATAGACAATTTTAATTACATTTTTCTCAAATTGCTCTCTAGAAAAATGATATTTAGTATCAATATGTTTTAAGCTTTTATGACTAGTTGAATTCTTTGCAATACTTATACACCCGGTATTATCTTTGTAAATAACCACTGGATTTAAAATATCTATATTAATGCTGTTAGCCAAAGATTTCAACCATAATGCTTCTTTTACACTTTCAAATACTGTACCTCTGTCGATGAAACAGCGACAGTAATTTGTCTTTTTGTATTCCAACAAATAGTTGCATTTTCAAACAATTTAAATAAATAAACTGTTGTGCTTTTTCTATCAGTATCTACACTGCCACCCCAATCTGAATCAACAAAACCTACTAAAAATTCATTATATTCCTGTTGTGTGTAATTTAATTTAATATCTATTGAACCCTTTAAATATCTTAAGGCCCATTTTATTGCCTATTGCCAAAGTTCTTTATTAAAATTATTCCTAAATTCACTTAAAAGTTAAAATGTTAACTACTACACTTAAATCTGGTCTGGTCGGCTACAAGGAGCATAATATATTTCATCCGAATTTATTGCTACGTAGTCTAATTTACATTTAGGGGACTACTGATAGATTTGCAGTCATTCATATTAAATTTTATTTTAATATAAGCACTTTGGTCTAAACTAATTTTAATACTATCACGTAAAATTTTAATCTTTAAAAATAATTTAATACCATTAGAAACTTGTTCGTTAAATATTGCTTGAAACAATTCATTGTGTCAATATTCTTAGTTAAAATTACTCTTTCATCAACGTAGAGTACAATAAAAATATTCTTTGAAATATCTAAAGGTGAGTTTTTAAAACCTTTTTCTAAAAGAGTTTCCTCAAACTCTTCAAACCAACATCTTGCTGCCTGTTTCAAACCATACAAGGCATTAGTTAATTTGTAAACTTCATTATTCTTACTTTTTATTCCCTCAGGAACTTGCATATAAACCTCTTCTCTTAATTTACCATTTAAAAATGTAGTTTTCACATCCATGTGATGTACCAATAAACAATGTTGATTTGCAAATGGTATCAAAAACCTAAAACCACATATTCGAGCTACAGGGGCAAAGGTTTCATTATTATCGACATGGTATTTTTGACTAAATCCTTTTGCTACTAAGCGAGCTTTATTATTTATTGGGTTTCCATACTCGTCATTTTTAAGAGAAAACACCTATTTACAAGTAACTATGGTTTTAGTTTCTGGTCTTTGAACTAAGGTCCAGGTATTTTTTGTTAATAATAAATTTATTTCATCATTTATAGCACCTTCGCATTCTTTTCTATTGTCCCTACTCCTAATTTCTTGATAAGAAGTTGGTAAACTACTAATAATAGATTGAGTGCGTATAAGATAATTAATAATACTATCTTCATTTTAAGAAATTGAAGGTAATTGACTAATTCTTTTACTTTTTCGAACATCAAAGGTGGCACTCTTTAAATTTTGTTTTTCTTTGTCTTGAAATAAACATCCATTTGTATTTACTACTGATTTTGACGTTAGGTTAGAAATAACAGTTTGGGCTCTAGATTTATTTATATCTGGTTTAACACCTCCAGATTTATTTATATCTGTTTTTACACAGAGTTATGAAATTGAATCACTGATTTTGACAAGTCAGAAAGATCAGTTTTAATTAGAGGTTTTTGCAAACTCACCTCTTTACATAAAGGCCTCGTTTTTAAATAATTATTCGAAAGCATTCGACATGATTAACCATCAGTTACTAATTTCTAAACTTAAATGTTATGGTTTTGATTTATCCGCTCTAGAATTACTTACATCTTATCTTTTTCAAAGAAGTATATTATATTACGGTAATTGTTCCGAAAAGCTCCATATTTTATCTAGAGTTCCACAGGGCTCGATTTTGGGTCATTTACTTTTTATTAGCTATACGTCGCATTTAGTAACCTCTTTGAAACACTGCAAGATTGTTGCTTATGCTGATGATACGCAACTCTATATTTCATTTGACCCTTATAGCTTCCAGTAATTTAAATTGAAGCCAGTGATATAGCTACTAATGAACTTGCTCAAATTTGCCGTTTATTATCAGAACATAATTTAAATTTAAATTCGATAAAATCTAATGTGATTTATTTGCAAGCGAGAAAAAGGTTGAACTTTTGAAGGATAATATTAAGATTTTTATTGATCATATTCCACTCAGTATGTGAATATCGGTCACAACTTGGGTCTATTATCGGATTCACAACTAAAATTTGTTTGGCACGTTGCTGATGTTAGGAAGAAAGCAATTTATAGCTTAAAGTTATTGTATTGTAATCGTCATTACCTTAATTTTAATTTAAGAAAGGTATTGCATATTGTAGATTTATTTTTGGTCTAAACAGCGCGATCACATACTTTAGAAATTGGGTTTACTTCGATGGCTAAGAATAAAAAACTGCTGGAGACTTTATCTGGGTGTCTTTCTAGATCAGATTATAAACTTTTGCGCCCGAAATACGTAATTAGATAGTATTTTTGTTGCAAGGTAACACATACTTCACAGTGGTAATATCAGGCATAGATATTTGTTCAATCTTACTAAATTTAGAATATTTAAAATTTCTATCTAAATTTAGAATTTAGAATCTTACTTTCATTTTTTTAAACATCTTTTTTTTACCTCAATTTCACTTTTAAACCAGTTGCCAGTAAAGTTTAGAAGTTTTAATGTTTTAAAGTTTAGGTATAAGATTAAAACCATGCTTTTTGAATCAGATAAACTAATGATTTATCTATTGATTAACTATAATCGTTTATCTATTACATGTACTTATGTCTCCTGCAGCTTTTAACTACAATTTATGTCTTTATTGTTAAATATTCTTATTTAGTTATAATTTAATATGTTCCATGTTTCTGTTATCCTACATTAGCAATCGAACAGAGTGTGTTAAATAGATATAGTGTTTCTGATCCTTTAATAATTTATAATGGGGTATCTAAGAGTAGTGTTTAGGGTACAATATGAATACATCAAGATTTGATTCTAAATTAAAGCATTGCTTATATAATCTTCTCACCTGAACAGCTTAATAAAACTGCAGATACTAGAATTGATAACGATTTGCTAGCTTTGTGTAACATATTTTTTGGAAATAAAAATATTTTTAGAAATTTATAGGATAATATAAATGTTAAAATAGCGGATGTGAAAATGCATGGCTATTGTGGATAAATGGCCGAGTTTGGGTCTGTCAACTGATTCTTATCTGCGTTTCAGGCTAGTGACATTATTTATGATATTTATAGGCCTACAATTAGTTATTTTTAATATTTAATTTCTATACAGGGATGACAACAGATATTTTAAATTAATCAAGTACTATCCAATACTTAAAACATAAAAGCCATAATAAACCTAATTAGGAAAACTGAACAAAAAATCAGCAAAACAAAATTTCACGTGTGAACTGCTAACGCCTTTACAGTAGATTTTATCTTCCTATTGAATATACATAGGGTCTATCGACGAAAATAACTTGACTCAAAAAAAAAAATTGACTCAGGTCAGTTATTTCTTAAAAAAACTACAACGTAAACTCATGCCAAACTACTTACTGTTAATAGCCTACACATACTTTAATTATAATGCTTTCCTCACAAAACACATTCACAAATTTGAAAACCGGAATCACATATATCTCGACAACTTCAAAAACAAATTAGTACACTCTTTTCTTTTAATACATCTTTATCTAATCACTCATATTTTATCACATTTAATAGATTCCTATCAATTCTTTTATGCCATAAATACTATCAAAATCGCTTGAAATATAAATTAAAATCTCATATGATACACAAACTTTTTAATATAATGTGGATTATTTTCAACCGCAACTGGTCAACTACTGGTCAACTACATCTTCTAGATTTCTTAATAAAATAAATAAGGTAAATTTATAATAGTCGGTTTATAAAATATTCTCATCGTCTTGTTCCCCTAAAAACAAGTCTTGCCCACTGGTAAAAGTATCAAAAACCAGTTACGAATATTTAAAAACTAACTGATTTTCTTGATTTCAAATCCAGTTTTGTTTTCTTTCAAGAATGTTACGTTCCCAAAATCCGTGAGAACCTTAATGTATATCCAAACTAGTTTATATGATTACATTGTGTGGTTGAGTCAATTCACTATTCGGTTCATTTATTTTAAATTGTATGTCAATTTATATTTCGATAAGAATATTATCATATTCATCATATTATATAACTCTTGTTGATGTTAAATCAACAGATCCTTCAAGGCGTATTTGGTAAACTGAAAAATGTATTGAGTAAAATTTTTGCTGTCAGTGTACTGAAACTTAAGTTTATGGCATATAAGTAGGTTTAAAAATTTTATAGTCGGGAAAGGCAGGGAAGAAGACTTGCCAAATTTGTTTAGATTTGTAAATTCCTAACATCCAAATATTTCTTTCATCATGAAAGAAGAAAGAGATTGTTATTCGACTTTTCTAGACTTTCTAATTCATAAATGTAACGGTAAATTAATTTTTAAAATAGTGCATAAATTCCGATAATATAATTCAGTACCCTTTTATTATCCTTATTCTTACGAATTTGTTTTCTTCAACTTCCTTTTGTATAGACTGTTTAATATCCTCCTGTTAAAAGAAACAATCGCAAGAAGACTACATAATATATTATAAAATAATACATTGCTCTTAACAATGAATTTTTCCTTTATCTATTAGATAAAATATATTAAACATTTTTAAACAATATAAATTGACCTATATTATTTTTTTTGGTTCAATCATATGGTTTAATCTTATTAATCAAAATTATGTTTTTTTAAGTGGAATACTTTGTATATTTATAGATTAAAAATTTTTTCTTATTTTTGCCGTTTTGTATAATAGTATACACTTTTTTCATAAATACACAAATAAATGACAATTTTTTAAAATTAAATGCATAATTTTATAGTAGGCCATGGCTATTATTTATGAAGAGAAACAAAAATAAATGTCAAAGATGTGTATCTTATCGGTTTTTTGATTGACTTTTGGTCTATTTGCCGAAACCACTTTATTTTTGTTCTTTTAGTATATTTAATTAATTCATACTTATCAAGTTCTTCGAATAATGGCAGCGTATGAAAATTACGAAACATATAATATGGTAGTATATTTTATACAGAGTACTAAAAATTTCGAAGAAGTTTCGAAGAAGTAAGCTACAATGGCTACGAAAATCTCTAATATCATTATAAGTTTGTGGTTGTTTTGCACTTTCCATGATTGGGTCATAATTACTTAATGGAAAGCATTATGTATATGTGAATTACCAGGAAAGTGAGATATTAATATATAATTATGATGTGCCACGGGAGTCCGTCCTAGGCCTTATAACCTTAAAATTTAACAAAACTAAGTATATTCTTTTTAAACAAAAAAATAAGAAAAAAAATCAAATTAATACAAGCCTAAATTGAGTATATTTGGAAAAAATCAGTAGTATAAATGATTTGGGACCTACATTGGATGAGAATCTTAATTGAAGTAACCATATTGAACATTATGGAAAATAAAATGATACCTTTTACTGGAGCTTTTAACAAATGTAAATATATTCTAAGTAATGCAAGGTAATATAAAATATGTATTATACGTATATCCTTTTAATCTTGCGATATCTTATACCAGTGTGGGGAACCAGTTGTAAATCAAATTTTCAAAAAGTTGAAATTCTACGGTATAAGATGCTTAGAAATTTGCTTCATCTATTCTATATTATGCCTTCAAATGATATACAGGGTGTCCCGGTTCATGTGGGAAATCTTTCGGATCCAGGTAGAACATCGAAAAATAATACCGAACGGTCCTATAAAAAAATTTCTTACAGGCCTTCTTTACGAAGATACAGCCTCCTAAAGGACGCTGCTGGAAATTGGTTTTTCATAAATTACTTTTAAACTACCGGGTAGAATTTAATAAAAATTTTAGGTGATGAACACTATTAGGGACCTCTTAAAATGACATCCTTAAAATACATTTACCTTCTTTACTTTACCAGGCGCGGACAAGGTTGTATACTTTAATGCGTATATTTTTAACACGCTGTATGTTAAAGTCTAAAAAAAAAATAAATTTGGATACCTTGAACCCTAGGCTAAAAAAAAGATACTCTTGTTCATTATCGATAAAATGAACCATTTTGGAGAAAAAAAATAATAAACGAGCCAATGTTTTTTTTTTAAATGAGATAAGTATGCCAGTTATTCAAAGACCAGAAAATTTCGATGTAAGTCATTTAATTTAAAAAAAATACATGTTCCTAAAAATACAGTGGTGTCCTAAAAAATACTTTGACAAAATATTTCCTATTTATTATACGTTAATTTCTTTTTTGTTATTCTTAGGATAAAAACTAAATATAAAAAAAACTAAAAAAATAATGTAAACCAATTGTATTGTACCTGACTTATTTATTGGAATTTTTGCATTTTTGAACGCATTATTATTACAAACGTTGCTATACTCCAAATTTAGCAAATACCTATCATTTAAACCTAATCTTTGTCAACATATTCATGGTTTATTTGATAATATTTTTTTAATTTTTGTATTTTTTGGTAACTTTTCATTTAAATTACGTCAAAATATGGAGTTTATTTTTATTAGAGGATGCATCTTATGTATGGTCTGGCGTCTTGCAATGCATTGGAAGCAAAAAGATTGTACGAAGAAAGATTTCCCAATCGCATTATTCCGGATCAGAAGATTTCTGTTTTCCACTTAATTAGGTAATACTATTAAATTTCCTTAATACAATTTTAGGATGTAAAAAAAAAAAAAGAATAATGGTGGTCGGAGAACAGCACGTATAGTGCAATTGGAAGAAAATATTTTAGACGCTGTAGCTGACACTCCTACAACGAGTACTCGAAAATCAGCCGCTCAGCTTCATTCGTCCAAAACTATTGTACATATGTTACTTCAAGAACAAGTGTTGTACCTATATCACTTACAAAAAGTGCATGAACTACTGTCCAGAGATGTTGCTCCTAGAATATACTTCGCAAACGGCTGTTAGCTCAGCAGCGAAATAACCCTAACTTTATCGGCACAGCATGAAGCAGGGTTTACCAAAAATGGAATTGAAAACTTACATAACTCGCATGTATGGGCTGATGAAAATCCCTGTGATACTTATTTCTTATCACCAACATCAATTCCAATCAATAAATATCTGGGCAGGAATTATTGGCAATTTTTTGATTGGGCCATTTGAACTGCCACCACGTTTAAACGGAGAACTTTATTTGGAGTTCTTCCAGAACAATCTTCCAGATTTATTAGAAGATTTTCCCCTTGCAACCCGCCGAGATATGTATTTTATGCATGAAGGAGCCCCACCTCATTTTAGCCTTGCTGTAAGACACCACTTAAATAATACTTTTGAAAACCGTTGGATAGGTAGAGGAGGATCTTGGCCTCCTCGGTCTCTCGATCAAACGCCATTAGATTTTTATCTATGGGGACACCTCAAAACCTTGGGGTATTCCACCCCAATCGATACTCGGGAAGAACTGATCCAAAGAATTACATTTCATTGTGATAATATAAAAAAGAATCTTGGGTTATTGTGGCGAGTGCAGCAGTCCTCGATTCGTCGTGCCCGCGAATGTGTTAGAGTTCACGGAGCCCACGTCGAACCTACTTATGAAGTTTTTAATAATTAATTGTTTATTGCTCGTATTGAAGAATTTAACTTTTGTTTACATATTTGGTTCTTGGCATTTTTTTGTAAGTTGTTTTTTCTAATTTAAAAACATACACTCATCATAGGTTTTTTTTAATTATTTTGTAAAAGTATTTTTTAGGACACCACTGTATTTTTAGAAACATGTATTATTTTAATTTAAATGACTTACATCGAAATTTCTCTGTTCTTTAAATAACTAGCGTACTTATCTCATTTAAAAAAAATAAAAAAAAACATTGGCTCGTTTATTATTTTTTTTCTTCAAAACGGTTCATATTATCGATAATGAACAAGAGTACCTTTTTTTAGCCTAGGGTTCAAGGTATCCAAATTTATTTTTTTTAGACTTTACATACAGGGTGTTAAAAATATACGCATTAAAGTGTACAACCTAGTCCGCCTCTGGTAAAGTAAACAAGGTAAATGTATTTTAAGGATGTCATTTTAAGAGGTCCCTAATAGTATTCATCACCTAATATTTTTATTAAATTCTACCAAGTAGTTTAAAAGTAATTTATGGAAAACCAATTTCCAGCAGCGGTCTTTAGGAGGCTGTAGCTTCGTAAAAAAGACCTGTAGGAATTATTTTATAGGAACGTTCGGTATTATTTTTCGATTACAATGAACTGTCTATTTAAATGAGATAGGAATTGTCTCTAAATAAATTTGTTAAAAAGCTTAAATCCTTTATTGAGTAAATTTATAACTACATTAGAAAATAGTTTAAATATTTAGAACTAGTCTTTTATTAGTTATATGTTAATTATTTACGTTAAACAAAAAGTAACTACGATTCCAATGCTAATGAAGCATTGTTTAGAAGTTTTTTAATGTATTCGAGTATTTTAATGTATACATAAAGACAACCGTATACTTAAGAATCTAGATGTAAGGAAAACTATATTTGTAATGTTAATATTAATTTTGTAAATTGATTGTAAAATTGATAAATTGATATGATGTATTTTCAAAAAAAAGATAAACCGGGAAACAATAAAACATTACCAGAAAAATGGCAACCATTCTAGGAGATGTTTGCTTGTTCAAAAGCAAATTTTGTTAAGCTAGGACCCTTTGTTCACCCAACAATCACCCAAAAACATACAATAAAGATCACAGAGAAAAAAGAGAGATAGGTGTTTTGAGATAAACTTTCTTTTTCAAATGCGGGCATTTTAAATTGTTACGATAACAATAACTCACTTACATAAAAATTAGAATTTAATGTTTGAGAACACACAAAAAGGACGCTTCGAAGTTTGAGTGTCATGTTTTAGTTTGGCAGACAAACAGTATAGGATTTTTGAAGGAGATCTTACAGCACGTAGATCCTAGACTAGAAATCGGAAAGGAAGTTATTCCCGAATCGCTCAAAAATATTCCATTAGTTCAATATAATGCTGTTTACCTCCAGCAAGATGGTGCACCAAGTCATAACTCTACGGTCTTAAGGGCGTTTCTTAATAATAACTTTCCTGAAAAATAAATAGGTACCAACGGACCTGTTAGATGGCCTCCACGATCTCCAGATCACATAATTAGACATTTTCTTTTATGGGGTGGTATACAAAAAGAAGCATTTTAACCACGATACGACGCACGGCAGAACATCTAAAGGCAATACATTTAGCCTTTTAAAATCTGCGAAGGAGACCAAAGATTGCCAATTTTGCGTTAGAGAAAATGGCTGTCATTTTGAACATTACCTTTAAAAACTTGCTTTTTCTTTTTTGAATACAGTTTTTTTTTGTATTTATTATATTGTTACCTTATGCTATAAAACTGTTGCTAGAAACTTACTGTTATAAACAAACTCTCAAATATTTAGAAAATGCTTTATAAAAGATACCTTGTTGCTAGGTATTCAATTCTTCGTTAGTAATATGTAATATCTATTGTTTATTATTGGTATTCATGATCTACTATTAAATTATGCATCTACATTTAAAAATTGTCATTTATTTACATATTTATAAGAAAAAGTGCATATTATTATATATTTTGAAATGGTAAAAAAAATGCATTTTTTTAGTCTAGAAATCTACAGGGCCATTTTAAAAGCATAATTATGGTTTATAAATCAAAACTAGAAAATTTTTAACAAAAATTATCTACGCCGCTGTATTCTATAGAGAAAAATCTATAAGAGTATTATTTTATCTATTTGCTAAGTTAAATATTACGAGGAGGGATCCCAAAATGCAATATCTTTGAAAGTTTGCTGTATTTTAAAAACTAAGAGGGCTATGAAAATTTTGCTAACGGCATCTTTAGCTTTATGAAAAAGAAGTGGCACAATGTCACGAAAACCGCGTCTCGTTAACGTTAAAAATAACGGAAATACTCCGCAAAAGTACCCAAAATCGACACCCTGTATATTGAGGTTTACGCAAGATATTGCTACATGTTTTAACAGGTTAATCCAGGGTTATCCATCCATTCTGGCATTGCTTCAGACACTTGATTTTAGAATCTGTTTGTGATATTGAATTATCGCAATGTTGAAAGTTCTCCCTAGGAATCTGAATTAATAGACTATTCATCAAATCTAACTTAATATATTTTTATTTGTCATACAACTTCATAATCAAGTTCTTCAATTCCCAGCTAGACATAATTATCAAAGCCAAAAGTTTGTCTATTTAAGTCTTTTGTACCTTAAAAAGGCTAATATAGCCCTTGCGGCTATAATATCTATTACTTTTAACACCTTGAGACATTTCCTTTAATAATATCTTTACTTTGATCCATGCTCATTATCAGAGTTGATTCTCCAAAGATGAAGTTGATCATACTTTGTCAAATGATGTCATTTGAAAATAAATTAATACTTAGGTAGGTATTCCGGGAAACCAATACAAGTTCACAATTTTTAGCAATTTGCAGAATGCTAAGGTTTGGTAGTACTGAGTATTAAACGCAATATAAATTTTGGTTTTTGTTCTTAATACTCAGATATAAATAAAAATAATAATATTGCTTTATTATTAATAAATTTAAGATACAGATTCATTTACCAGTTCCAAAATTCTAATTTTATAGCCTTTCATGTAGTTTTGCACCTAGATAACTGAATGCCTGTATGTGCAAATGAGAAGGATAAAGTTTTCTCTTAAATTTACAATGCTACTTAAAAAAGAAAATTTATTATTATATTTTATTCATGATTATTTTAGTTATTATGACAAACAGAAGTAGATATTAGGAAAAAATACATTATTGTATCCTGTTTCTATGCCCATCAATTTATTATTTTAATAAACAGCAGTGCATTTTGAAATATAAATGTTTTACACTTGAAAAATATTAACTTGTGTTATATTTCTAGCTGTTACTGGTATCACATTATATAGTTTTAGAGCTAAGTAATTAAAATATTTTTATTACTTTATTTTGATTTTTTTATGCGTATAGATACAGCTTGTTAGAATATACAATTTTTAAATATTAAACACACTATCATCACACAAGCTATTAGTGCTATGTAATTTACTTTTTTTTTTAAATAACTTTTAGAATGTAGTTCTGCACAATTTTTAAAGGTCGTAATAAAGTTGATAAGTTCCACCCCACACTTCTTTATTAAATAATACGGATTTATATAATAAAATAGTAAAATTGGTACATAAAATTTATAAAACAACTTTCTTATTTTGGATGCAGCATTATTAGATAGAATCTTTCAAATAATTTTTTTTTATTTTGCATTAAAAATAAAGTAAGTTTCATTTTTAAATAGTGCATACCGTAGTGGATTTCTCTGCTTATGTCGCAAATAAATTTATACACTTAATAATTTTTTTAAAATAAAATAGGTCCAACAGACTAAGTATAGTTAAAATTTCTTCTTTGTGTCGTAGCAGGTAAAGCCTTTAACTTATTTAGACCTCACCCTCTCGTTATCCTTTAGGGTTATTTCTCCGAGATTGAATTTCTAATATGTTCTGTTTTTGATTAAATTTATGCTTGTAGTTTTAGTTTTCGGCGAGGTAGAGAGACCTCGGTTAGAGGAATTTTAGCCGGGTAAAATTGCCAAAGTTTGTTTTAAATTACCGCTCCATGAATTATTACTTCATGGATATATTTTTCGACAAAGTTTTCCCGGCTAACTTTTCGGACAGTTCCAGGCGTACCGTAGTGTAGTTTTGTCTGTGATGTGCCTTTTCTATGCTTAATTTAGAAAGAGAAACAAATTTGCCTTTACCCCGGAATTACGTCCGGAAAATAATTAGAAGTTTGGATTATAGTTTAATTAGAATTTAACGTAACACTATGAGTTCTTCTTACGAAGATTAAAACAAACCATTGTTGTATAATAATATGCAGGGTGTCCTATAATAAGTGGACATTGACTAGGCAGACAGGTTAAAATAAAGTGTTTGTTTATTATTATTATTTTTTATATATTATTAGTTTTTATCTTAGCAAAATATTATTGGTTTTCGTTCTACATGAGGTTGATTTTAAAAGATATTTATTTTTATTAAATATAAATAAATATACAAAGATATAAATCTTTGAAAATTTAATATCTATTAAATAGATAAATATAAAATTTAGTGTACATTTATTATTTGGGATTAGTGATATAAATATGATATTTATTTTACCATTACTATTAAATGGCGCCACATCCTAATTGTGAGATAAAATCTAATTTTAGCCAATAATTTAGGATAACCAGGGACAAAATTCAGCTAATAATCAATATAAAAACTAGAAGAAGAGTGTGGTTGACTAATCCTACCTGCTTATGATGTACAAAACTATTCATAACTGATTGTTGATAAATCAGAAAAAAAAAATTTATATTTCTATACACGAATTTGATTTTTTTGTATGCATATTAACCTTGTATATCTTAAGTAATGAGATATATTATGAGGATATTTACTAGCGTTTTGTTGCCCCTATAAAATATCATTACCCGTCCTGCAACGAACCTAATAAACCATAAAACAGCTTAAAATCTCCCTTTTACCGGCCACCTATTATTTTATTTAAAGAGCTATTTTGCCGTTTAAGGGCTATTTCTCTCGACTCGAGCGTAGTTAGGGACTGCTTGGAATCTGGCCAATTTAAATGATAAAATACGCCTATTAGCTCTAAGACCCTGAAAACAGATAAATTATCCCTCGGAGGGGGTGTAAGTTGTGTAGATTTGTATAATATTTAAGGGGTTCAATCCAAATATACCCTCTACAAATTTTTAAAAGTTATTTAATATTGAAATGGTTACTAAGGTCTGTTGTTTAGTTTGTTTCTAAAATTTAACAATATTTAAACTTTATAGTAAGCCTCAATTGATTATCGATTCTAGTTTGATTTGTTAGTATTTTTTTTGTTGCAGAAAATTCAGCAGCAAAATAAGTGTTTTAAAATAGATGTCTACGAGATCGAGCCAGAAGATGAAAACAGAAGAAATATTTCGCAACAACACACAGTATTTAAGAACCAGGACTTGAAGAATATGATAACAATAGTCATAATATTTGAACTGCAAGAAAAAACTAGAGATTCGTTGTTGAAGACATTGTAAAGGGTGTTTGAATAAGAGCGCAAGATTTCTTTTTTTGTAGGGACGTATTGAAATATTTTTTGATTTAAAAAATATCCATTTGGCAATTATCTATTAAATAAATTACCTTTAAAATACTTAGGGTACGCATATGCCAGTCAAGACGTGGAGGCTGACGAAAATTTAATAACGTCGTTGTATACATGTGGTGTTATTTCCTTAATACATCGTCTAAATTTGGCATTCAATGCTTCGACGCCTGCAGGCTTATTGGCATAAATTTGTGACTTCAGATACCCGAGAGCAAGAAGCCTAAAGGCATTTAATTGCAAAGGCGTAGAAGCCAATTCTGGTAACCAAATCGAGAAATGACACGACCAGGAGCAAACTCGTGCAATATCGTCAATGTTTTATGGGCGGTATGGCATGTGACACCGTCCTGCTGAAACGACATATCAAAATCAATAGCTTTCAAATCAGGCAACAAAAACTGTGTTATCAAAGTACGATAACGTTCGCCATTCTTCGTTTGATAGAAGATAAATGGTTCAATTGTTCTTCCAGACAAAATACAGTAACAGGTCCTAGATGCATTGCTTTTAAATGCATTAAATGCAATTCATGGATTTTCTAAGCCCCAAATGGACAGTTTTGGTGTCCAATCGAGGTGAAAATGAGCCTCATCAATGAAAATTATTTTGTTCGCAAAATCAGCAAATTGCTCAAGATTCCAATTAGTTAATTCTTTTTCATGGCCTGTTGGCACAAGTTATTGAGTCAGTTGCATTTTGTAGGCATACAGCTATAAATCTTTAGTAAGAATTAACTGAATAGTGCCTGTTAACATGTTCACTTCTCATGCCCGATGACGAATTGACGTATCTGGTCTTTCTGTCACACTCTCGCGAACTGCCATGATGTTCTGTTCTGAACGATCTCTACAAGCTCCTATCACTTTCATTCTTTCACATCACTTACCGAACCATTACTTTTAAATTTTTCGATTATTTTCTTTTCACAGTAGGTGAATTAATAATATTATTTTAACTGAACATTGAACCTACTTTACGAATAGTAGCGATTAAACTTTCAGAATTTCGATAATAATTTTTGATAATCAGGACGCATTATTCTACCGTGTAATGCTCCATGTTTACTAACTCCCATCTATCAAATTTCGATCTGTCACATCATAATCATGTGACATTATGATTGTAAAATGTGGCGCGCAATTCAAATCTTAATGAAATACCTTTATTTGGGAGACCGTGAGAAGATCTTGTACATAAAGATCTTTTGGTGAATTGTTAAGCTTTACCGAGGGTTATGACTTTAAAATGGCCAAATGGGCTGCTCCGGTCTGAGAAATTTTGTGTAATCATCCTCTAAGTAATGCTCAGATATATGGCCCTAGCGTAGCTCGGTGTTAGGAACTCCCTAATGACGTCTTTTTTAATTCATTTCTTCTCCAACACTCCTGGTAAGACATACAGATGACCCCAGCTACGTTTACCTTTGCTAGTCCATGCCAGGTGCTTCTGAGCATCTTCGGAAGATCTTATTATTGAGTAGACTCTCAAATGACACGACAGCGACACACTTAACTATACTAAATAGTTAATGAGGGCGTACCGATAGTTTCGTTTACTCGTCAATAATACCTTACGTTAATAAATACCAGCATAACCTTCATGTCGAAGCACCTAGGCAAGCAGAACACGGTCATCCTTCTTCACCAGCCTTGTTTATAATAGTGCTTTTATATCCTCCAAGTATAAGCAGCTTAACTTTTTGGCCGTAACAGTCTTAATGGTGGCTCTGGTGTTCAAGCAAAATAAATTGATTGTATTGCAGTGTTCACAGTTTAAAATTTTCTATCCGCACTCAGCGAATACTTCAGCTTAAAAGACGGTAACGTGGTTTCTAAGCGTGTAGACTTGTTGGTTTACGGGGTTCCATCAGAAACGCCTGCATTAAGCCTGCATTAAATTAATTTGCCAACCCTCTCTGCTTGCTATATGTGTCAGGAGACGCTTAAAGTCGTCTGCCACATTTGTTATATGAAGAGAAATAGATGACTTTTTCAATATCCAGATGGCCAGTCTCATTGGTGAGTGGTTCTTTAAGGACAATCTGTATACATTCTCATAGCTTTGAACTTTATCGCAAGATTAAGGGAAAGAAGACTTAAAATAGTCTTAAGGGCTATATATGTACCTTGTCTATATAAGTATTTTCTTTTCAATATCGTACTACTGGACAGCATAGGTAAAATTGAAGAACGTTGACGAACTCATTTTTAAAATAACAGTCTAAGTCTATCAGCTTTTTATTGTCCTAGAGCTTTGTTATATTCTAGAACCGATGTAAATCATGGCCTTTTAGCTTTTATAATTAATATCAGTATCTTCGTGTACCCTTCTGAGCTTCAAAGATTTCTCTCTAGTCTCGTTTTATTTT
Organism: Anthonomus grandis grandis; assembly: GCF_022605725.1. NCBI lineage: Eukaryota > Metazoa > Arthropoda > Insecta > Coleoptera > Curculionidae > Anthonomus > Anthonomus grandis. Next base: position 25,342,991 of record NC_065552.1, on the reverse strand, counting down.
TAATATAGTCTTTAATCCTTGTATATAGTTGCACTGTTCCTCAGTTGAAAATTTACCTGGAAATCATTCAGTCCAATATATTTCAAAAGCTGTAAATGCTACTAAAAGAAGGAGATCTTTTAAACTCTTTATACTTTTTATACTTTAGGTATATCTGCTATTGGATCAGGTCTAGAATTATCCATCTGCCGTAACGACAAACTGACTTCTTTCTAAATTACAAGGTGAAAGATTTAGGCGATCCAGTACTTGGGGTTTAATTCTCCTTTTCCTTTTCTTAAAGGAATTTAAACCAATATTTTAAGGAGTCATGGGTACAAAGCCCTCCAATCACTCAAACTGCAAGAATAAAATTTCTTATTAAGAATTTTAGCCTCTGCTAAATCAAAGAAAAATAATTTTGTTCTTTCTCATCAGATCTTATCTATACCTATTACCAAGGGATTTTACTAAACTTATTGGAGACGCAATTCTTTTCACTAACTATCCAGTTCTCTTACAGCTCCATTGCCGAAAGTCTGCTCTTTTAGTTTGCGGCCGGAAAAAATGAATCACGCAGCTTTTATATTTTCTAAGAATCTTCTAGGCTCACACATTTTTTTTTACCCTTAACAGCACTTTCTTTAAATTCATGTTTGCGTTATATAGCTGCATGCTTTATCTTATAAGAACTCTTCTGTATTGATATACTCTCATGTTTTCATGGAAAGAGAAATTACAAAAAAAGCTGGCATCTTAAATGGAAAACACCAGACTTTTCATGTAACTAGATTAGACATAATAGTTCCCAGATGAATTTTGGGCTACAGCAAGACCTTAGTAAATGACAAGCTCGTGACTGGACTAGCCGAACATCCATAGCCCTTAATAGAAGCTCAAGTACTGGATGACACTGAACATATATATTAATTCTTGAGTAATAAAACACCTGATAGAGACTTAAGATCAAGTAACATTTATCAGTGTCAAACTAAAAGCAGTAGTATAGTTTACACAGCCTTAAAAAAAAATTCCAGATATTTATTCTTCTTGTTTCTGTTTGCCAACTAAAATCAGCTTAATTAGTATCGGAAGCGAAATGATATGGAACGTTTCCACCATTCAAGCATGCATGATCAAAATTTCTCCTCCATTCTTGCGTGACAAGACTGTCAAGTTTACTTACTTAAGTCTGGCTTGTATAATATCGTTACTTATTCTCCTTTCCTATACGGGCTCATGTATTTGGAGTTCTTGCTTTGCTCTCTCGCTTCCCGCTATTCCTCAAACTTACTTCCGCCATGGTTTCTACGTTATTCGAGGGGTTATACAGGGACGGTTTGGGCAAAATTAAATATAAAATTACTGCTAAAGGTTATACAGTTTTAGACCTTATTCTTATCCTTATCCTACAGGGTAAGAGTATGAGGGATTCGACATACTCTTTCAGCAGTAAGTAAATCTCATATCTTTCATTTGAAATTTCTCTAGTAATTTACTCATGAAATCGATAATGTGAAATAGATTTGAACATTTTTCCACAATTAGAGAGCTTATAGCTAGAAGTTTTTTTATCAGTGAACTATTTATCATATTATCTAAACTTATTTAACTTATTTTCCTGGAATATTTCATGTAATTCCTTAATTCTTAAGTACGTCCCTGTCCTACGCCTTTTCCACCCTAAAAGCTTCCAAAATGGCTTCCATGCAAATTATTTAGAAAACTTAAGACAACGTTCGCAAGGATATTGAGTTAGCGCTCTCATAAAATTTCAAACTATTCTCGTCCTTATTTTTGACCGACTTAGGGGCGAAAATTGTACAGTTTGGAAAGCTAATTGATTTTATATTCCGCTTCTGGCCTTGGTTTATGCAGTAAAATTATTTCCAAGCTTGCGGTGTGGATCGTCTCAAATACTTTAACGGTCAAGCAGTGAATGGAGTAAGAGAAGAAAAAATTTGGAAGAGGAATTTTTTTCCAACAGCATTCATTATTTATTTAGTATAATAATTAATGAATATTATATATAAATTTATAATATATAAATATAAATAACTATTTTATATATATATATATATATATATATATATTTATTAATATGTGCAAAATGAGCTTTTTTATGAACAGGAAGGCCGTAGATACTTGCGCGACTTATCTCTGTTAAATATTGCTTACAGAGTTCATTTTTGACATTTCGGTATCCTTTGTCTTTATTCTTATATTTATACGAAGCTAGGGTTTAGTCAATTACTAACAAGCAAGTTGAGACCGCATCATATATCGGTTGCCAGTAGCCAAATCGAGAACGCAGCTTATACTGATTGTAAGGAGCCAAATTGAGAACACAGCATTCATATTTCGGTTTAAAAAAGTAAACTCATAGAATTCATGAGTTATGTTATAACTAAGGCAACTAAAAAAGCCAAGCAGCTTTGCTATAAGAGTCTACGTCTACGTCTAGTGATGAACTGAGCAAACGTTAAGCGCCATTGTAGTTCATCAAGTGCTCATTGTTCCACATTTGTGGCTTTACCTAGGTATAGTTTTAGCCAAGAGATTGCAGACGGTAGCTGAGATTTATAGTAAGCACAGTCTAGATGGCATGAGAAACCCATTGGACCTTTCTTCTTCTAATTTTGAAGCAATATTATTCGAGTTTAATGAACTGAATATTATTGCAAGTCGACTCTATATACTGTAACGATATTGTAAACACCGAGAAACCAGCCGATTTTCCGTCATTTGAAAATGACATAAGTGGCACGCCGCACGACGTCTCGAACATTAGCGAACAGTCTTCCAGTGCAGCGTTCTGCTGAGTATATAATATTTTGCATCGTCGATGGAAGTCAGTTGTTATTAGTTTAATGAAGTAAAGCTCGAAATATTAGCGCGAGATTTAAATTACTTGTAAATAAATGTAGTAAAAATAAATAGTTGGCTGTTTTCGATTGTTTTAGGATTGAACTTCTTAGAAAGTTCTGCCAACTTTGAAGCTAAATTGCTGGAAAATACTGCAAAAGTTAAAGAAAATTCTGCAAAACTAGAAGAAACCTCTGCCTCGCTCACTCATTTAAAAAGTGAACTTGGGGAAAAGCTAAGAGAGAATTATGTCAGGTTGGAAGAAAAGATTCTGGGAAATAATACTAATTTAAAATGTGAGCTCAAATAGAATCAAAGGAATGATTTTTTTTATAAATGGAGGACAAAAGTGAAGAAGTTCAACACGGAATTATAATATTGGACCTCAACACTAACCGTGAGATATGCGCTATAGACCTTCAACAGTGGACAACAATAAGAAAGCTTCTGGCTGTACAAATTTTGTTGGGCTGATGCCCTTCAAACCACCTCAATTTGATGTTACTACATCCTAAAATATTTATTAGAGTCAGTTTGAAGTGGCTGTAAAAGCAAATAGTTGGTCATCCAAGGAGAATATTACTGCCTTTACGTTAGCCTTGAGAGCAAATGCTGCTTCCATCCAACACCTGAAACATGTCTACAATACGCAGCTGAAAAATCGATGTCGAAAATCAGGGAAGTCCAGGAATTTGAAATCGATATTACACGTTTGCTTCGATTGATATATTCAGATATCCAGGAAAGGATCATTAGGCAGTCCAAGCATTCCGGAATGGATTCCGCGATGGTGAAATAAGGCAGGCCTTACTACTAGCACATCTACGTAACCCAGTATATTCACTAAGACAAGCTCTTATGTTTGAAGCTGCTAAGAACACGAGCCAGGCTTATGACTGGCAAATGATTTCAGGAGAAGACGACTTCGAGAAATCGGTTAAGCGGATCATTAGGGAGATGAATGGAAGAGGCAGACGCCAGGGTTAAGGGTGAGATCTTGGAAATGTGGCAAGGCAGGTCACATAAGAAGACGTCCATGGTGAAAGAAAGATCACGTTCATCCTACCAAAACCCACATTTGAACATCCTGTAATAGTGACTGAGATAAAGAATGAGGTAAATAAATAAATAGCCTTTGGTACCAAAATAGAGTGGGATCGCTTTGAAGGGTTGCATTAATAGCGTTACCAACGACCATATGGTAAAATAGTCATGTTCGAACCTGCAATACATGACGAGGATGTAGGTTGAGGGATCGCAGTATGTGTATGTGCTGAAAGGCGTATTCCCGCGAGGGTAAATATCAATTATCCTGTGTTGTTAAAAAATGGCATGGAGTTATGACACTGCTCTGCAGTTTCACCAATACTTCGACATTTTGCGGCTGTGGACAATAACCGATAAGCCATTTCAAAAGAATTAGACGAGCTGGTATCGCCATCGAGTAGCGATCTAAGGCCAGACCAAAAAAGGAAGCTAAGACTAATTCATAGATATTGAGATATTTTCGAAATAAGGAAGAAAAGGAGGAGCAACGTACTTAAGCATTAAATCAATACAAAAAATGCTCGTCCCATTCGTAGACAGCTCGAAGGCTACCATTGGCTAAGAGAGAGGAGGCTGATATGAATATTGAAATTTGGGACAAGAAAAGCGTCACAGAACCATATGTTTATGGCCTTTACCGGTGGTACTGGTAAAGAAGAAACACAACTGGATGAGATCTTGCGTAGATTACCAAAAAACGTGATTAAAAAGGGCAGCTATCATCTTTCTTGCATTGGTGAGACTTTGGACATTCTGGCTAGATCAAAGATATTTTCTACGCTAGATCTGAAAATTGGATACAGGCAAGTTAAGTTGGCCCCTAAAGATCGGAAAAGTACAGCTTTTAGGATGCATGCTGGATTATGTCACTTTAATATGGCTGATTAAAACAATTTTAAGAGGACTATCCTTGAAGACTTGCCTGATTTAACAATAATAACATTATTGTAGTGAGAAAATTCTTTTACAACCACATGATAAATCTTAAAAAAAATATTTCTGGGACAACAGGGATATGGATTTAATTTAAGCTTAAAGAAATCTAATTTGTTTCAAAGAGCTAAGCAGTATCTGCGTCATGTCGTTTCAAGTCAAGGAGATGCTGTTAATAAGACAATAGCCCAAACTGTTAAAGATTGGTCAGTTTTCAAAGACAAGCATTATATACGTAGCTTCTTGGGATTATACATTTACTATCGATGCTATGTGAAGGGATTTGCCAACTTCGTAAAACCATTGACCAGGCTGAGAGAAAGAGAATTAAATTCCAATGTTTCGTAGACTGACAGAAAGCTTTTGGTCATCTAAAAGAGGTTCTGACCAGTTCACCGATTCTGCGCTATCCCCTACCTGAAGGAAAATTTTGTACTGGGTACCGATGCTAGCAATGTGGTCAACAGAGTTCTTATCTGTTGTTCCAAATCTAGGATGGTCAAGAATAAAAATTCGTTGGCTGTTTTCGTGAGATGCTGTCTAAACTAGAGTGCAACTGTTGTGTCACTCACCGAGAGTTGCCAGCTGTTGTAAATGCGATGTACAAGTACCTTTATAGGAGAAAGTTCTTACTGTAAATTGACCATGTAGCTTTGAAATGGCTGCAAAATTTACAAATTCGGGGCAAGATTGATAGGGATGCTGCAGGAGTTGATACTGACTTTGATACTGAACACAGAGCTGGAAAAATCTGTGAAAAATCAAAGGCCTTGTCAAGAAGACCCTGTTTAGAGGACTGCAAATATTGTCAGCGGGCATAGAGGAAAATGCTCAGTTGTTACCACCATCGTAGATAATACTTGGCAAAATGCGGATTTTTTAAGAGATGCATCGTTGTGCCTAAATGTCGGATTTTGGAGTTGCAAGAAGAAATCCATGCCGAAGTGTTAGGAGGATACCTTGGAGTAACAAAGGCCCTGGAAAAAGTGAGAAAAAGATTTTACTGAGCCAATAGTAAGGCAGACCTAAGGATCGGTGCAGAAAATGCGTTGTATGTGTGGCAAGTAGTGTGCCGCAGAGAAAGCAGAAGGTTTTGATGCGTCAGTATAATGTTAAAGATCCCTTTGAAATTGGCATTGCTATTGACATTGCTGGTACCCTTTTGTCAGATTTCCTTAATTTTGTTGTATTCATAGCTTGCCTGTATCTAAAATAATTGTAAGTGTCATTATCAGCCTTCCATTTTCTGTACATTTCTCAGAAGAAAGGATCATTTTATTGTTATTAAATTTTTGCCTTCTGATAAATGATTCAAGACGTGTTCTTGGTGCGTGATTTGAAATGGCTTAACATGACTGACAAAATGGTTACTCAATATTGTTATAAAGTTTCATTAAATTACATATAAGAAATACCACAATTCCCTTTACTATAAAATTAAATTTCGTTATGATCTCCACGATCAAGATTTCACAAGTAAATACTTCAAAACACCTTTTCCGCTAGAAGGTAAAGCTCCTGAATACACAAAATACGACATCTTTTGCCTCAAAAATAAAATTGTTTATTATTATTATTTCGTTACTAGTAATATATAGGTAATAAAATATATTAAAGCGTGCCATAAGTTTGCCAATTGTATGTTACGCAATAAATTATAATTTAAAATTTATACTAACTCAATCTAACTTAATCTAGGTAAAAATCTTTGTGCAAACTGTTACCATCCTGTCAGAACCTTCGCACAAACAACTTCTTCGTTTTTCTCTCCAAGTTTCACGATGGCATATGACATCAGAGTAAATTGGGGAACTTGTAATGAAATTAATTTATAACTTTGCCATCCTTTGCACGGTTTCTGGCGCAGAAGGAATTCTCTAACGCTGCTGTTAGTTACGAGCACTTTGACGAAAAAGCCACGTAATTATTACTAGATGTTTAATAATGACTCTAAGAGCGCGACAGTTAATATAATTAAAAATACCATTCTAAATATAGAGATTTAGGCCTATTATTAAAATCAACATTTTGATAGTAGAGTTTTTTAATTTTTTTACTACTAAGAAGTTCAAGGGAGTGACATCAGATGTAAATTGAGACAGTACCTCCCAGTTTATTAATCTTTCCAGCGTTCGTATTGCACAGTGTGGCCTTTGAATTATTATGTTGAAGAAGGACGCCCTTCCTATTAACACTCGCTGTATACTTTTGGACTAAAGATCAGTTTGCTTTACTATAACCAAACAATTCCTCAAATACAACGTCGAACACACCAAACCATTTTTAGGATGGAAACTGGGCTTCGCAGTACTCCATAAGTAATTATTTGAAGAGAGCCATCTACGCTTTGGAATATTATATAGGATCTATTTTTTGTCTTTGGCGATAAAACAATCAAAAAACGATTTTATACGATGCTGTTGATGTAATACGTTTTTCTTTGTACACTTGCTCTACTTATTTTGAAAACTTGCTGTAAGTATTCTTTGTAGCCGACCAAGGTTGGTGAAAGTTTCTTGATTGTTTAACATAGATGCGTTGCTTCCACTTGTAAGTGGTTATTTAATGCTGTTGATGTTCCTGATTGATAGAAGAGGAACATCCCTATTTCATACATAAGAGTGCTAGTTTTCTGCTAGTACAATTTCTAGCATTGAACAAATCGATCAAGTAGGTTTAGGCGTGACTAAAACCAGATTCGAAGTCATTATTTTACAAGTCATCGAACGTGCTATATTAGTAACTCTAAGATTACTTGATTTAATTACAAAATGCTAATGATAAAGCTCTTGTACGTGGAAAAATAATTTTCAAATTTTTATTTACGGTCTGAGCTTAGTAACAATATTAAGCGGGCGGGTCTTAAGGAAATACAAATTTGTGCCATATAAGTATCGACCAGTACACACATCACATGTATAAAGCTTGTATGGTGAAAATCGGAATTGTATGTCGGCCATCTTGCTTGGCAAAATTGACAGGGAGTTGACAGGGGGACAGACAGTTGTTGACATTGACTGATAGAACATCATTTGTCATTGTTATACCATTTGAGTTTGTTTTTCATTTCAATGAATACTGGAAGCGTGGGTTGAGTTTGCTATTTGTTTGGATGTTATTTTAAATTCATGACTTTTTTCCTAAAAAGTTCTCATTCAATATTGAGAGTAATGTTTTAATTGATTTATAGCAAGCAATTCCAGGTTTCTGGTAAGAAAATCTGATTTTATTTATTACTATTATGTGTTTGTATTGTCAATCCTAAGTCTTTAATAAACTCAAATTCAGGCGATTTCAATTCAAGAAGTTTTACTTTTCAAGTATTTAATTTTTACCTTGATTAATATAAATACATATTACAAAATGTCTGGCATCTCATTTTCTTTTTCTCAATTAAAAAGTTCATCAAAATTTGCATGTATATTTTAAGTGATTCTCATAAATACAGTAAGAAAAGATTTTTTTAAGTTCCTTCAGTCCCCATTACGAGAAAAACAGAGAGAGACATATACAATGTAAATTTTATTTATAAGACTTTAAGCTATAGAATTTGTTTCTGTCAGTTCTTTCCAACAAATTTTAATAACGCTGATACTATCGATACTGCTTACACTACGATACATATTTATTTAAACATTTATTTTGTTTATTTACACTTTTTTTTTCAAAGGAATCATTAAGTAAATTTATTTATAAGATTTGCACTGCCTATTTCTTTGATTTTATTTCATGCTCGTATCATACAACTTCCTGTTTTCACTTAGACAAGACATAGGTATAGAGACTAAGAGAGCTGAGCACCCAGAATGAATGTTTTTTTTTTACTTGTGTTTTTTTTAAGAGTTTCTTTTTATTTTATGTAGACATGTGTCTTTTAATTAAATTTTTATTAATATTATAGTTTCATAAAATGTTAGTATTATAAGAGACCAACAAATATATACTATGTATATGTTTATATTAAAATAAGTTATAATAACTAAGTTGTTTTCATTTTCAAAGAGTTTATTTTATTTTGTAGAGAGATATATTGTTCCTTTGGATAATATTGTTATAAAATTTTTAATTAGTTTTTAACATTTGTTTAATTTTTCTTTAGAAAACAGAATCAAGTACCTACTAAACAAGGATAATTCATCATTTATGGAATATATGTTTGTGTTAGTAAAATAGAGATATTATTAACCTAGTGGTAATGTATTTAGATGTATGATAAGAAAATAGCACAAACATTTTTACAGCCTTTTCTAATCTATTTAAAAAATAGGGTAGTTCAGTGCTAACAAAATACTTTTAAACATTATTAATTCTATTTTATATAAAGTCTGTTATAATAAATTATTGTAAATTAATTATATCATTTTAAGTAATTTTTTTTCAGAAAAATTAAATAATAAATGTATTAAAGCAAAACATTGTTTAATTTCCATTTTGTAATTAGTGTAAAAATGAAATTTGATTTTCCGCCCTAGTTTGGCCACGCTTTTCTACCATTTTGATTGGTCCAATTAGGCACGTCAAACTGTCAAGTTAGTGACAATAGTTTCCGTTGCCAAGCGAGAGGACGCTAGCTGATTTGTCAGAGAAATTTCTCAAATCAGTTTATATGCAACAACCACTTATCTATATTTTTGTGTTTTGTGACACACGTTGATGCCTGACAATAACGGAAGAAGATATAGCATATTTTGCACATACAAAGTATATTTAGTCTATTGGTCCCAAGAAAATCTTTTCCTTACTTATCTCAGAAACTCTCAAAAAAAATGTAGTATAAACGTTCGGTGCGGCTAATAGGAAGTCAAATAATAGGACCTGTATTGTATGATGATACTTTGACTTGAAGGAGATATGTTGACTTTATAACATCTGCTGGAACATTATTTGGATGATGTTAACTTGGAGAGACGGCAACAAACCTATTTCCAACAGAATGAAGTACCTACCTCCCCATCAACAAAATGATTTTAAAATATTATTTAATAAAAGGATTGCACACGTAGCTTGGATTGTTGACCACCTAGCTCACCAGATCTAACCCCTCTCGACTTTTATTTTAACTGTTGATGAACTTCAATCGCATGTTGGGCAAATAATTGGATCAATAGTTTATGTGTGCTCAAAAATATATTGCTAAAATTATTAATATCGCTGTAACTTTGTTATTTTTAGGTTTAGGCTATTAATGTAAATAAACATTTTTATTAAGAAAACTATTATCTTTTGATTTATGTAAAAATATAAAGGGATTGTATTTTTTGTTCTGTTTTCTTAAAAGAATCCTACTAGTTTGCTAATTTAACCTATCCTGTATCTTAAATATTACTAAAGATACCTGTAGTACCGACTTAATTGAATGCACCCTGTATATGATTTGTAACTTGAAATATTGCACTAACACAACCAAAACCCTTTCGAAAACCGGACTGATATATAGCTATGAAATTGTTGTCATTTAAAAATTCAAGGTTCTGTTTCTCCATCTTTTTTTCCAAAACTTTGGAGAGAACGAAAAGAATACATATAGATTAAATTTAAATGAATTCCGTGTTTTTTTTTTTATTTTTTTCAAGAGAATTACATTTGCTTTTTGTCGTTGAATAAGAAAATAATTATTTTCAATGCAAATATTTATGGTATGAGTTAAAGGATTACGTATAGCTGGCTCGCATAGCAAACTAAGAGTTATACAGTGTGCCCCATCGAAAACGTACCGCAAGGTATTACAGGGTGGGAAAAAACTTTTCGACAAAATCCAAAAATACGTCAAGTATGTTTTTCAGGGGGACAACTTTTGACATAAAAACCATGTCAAAAAACTCAATTTTCTAAGCAGGGGTGACATCCCCTAATTTTTTTCAAATGGAACGCTAGGTCATGTGTTATCTTTTTAAAAGAATCTTGTCATTCCCTATACAACGCTGCTTAGTTTTTAAAAATCGACTCATTCGTTCAAGAAATATGGGCTCTTGAAAGTTAAACAATAATGTGTCACGAAAAAAGCAAAAAGCGATTTAATGCTTACCATTTAAATCAAGTAAATGCTTGAAGTGCAGTCCGCCAATGTTCATACAGTGATTTAAATTATCTTTAAACCGTTGCCGAACATTTAGAAGCATTTGCGGTGTCACTTCGCGACATACGTAAATAATTTTTCTTCGAACTATTCTAATGTAGCAAGTGGAGTTTTGGAAACTACGGATCTTATGTGTCCCCACAAGAAAAAATCTAAAAAACCACTCAAGTGCGCCCCTTCGTCCTATCCAGCGTCCAGGAAATCTGTCATTTAAATAGTTGCGTACATTTAGTGAGAAAGGTGGAGGAGCTCCGTCTTGTTGGAAAATCAATTCCTGATTATTGTATTCACGGTCCTCTTCTATGATATCTGTTAGAGCTGGGTCGATGGCATTTTATAACAAATCTAAGTACATATCGCCTATTAAATTCGCAGGGAGGAAAATTAAAAGGGCTCACAATGGAATTTCCGAAAATACCAGTTCATACACCTTCTGGGGGGTTGTCTGTGTGTTTCGTGGAAAATCCTTGGATTATTGTCAGCCGAATAAGGGCAATTGTGGCGATTCATTAAACCATTTAGGAAGAAAGAACACTCGTCCGAAAAACACACATTAAATATGAAATTATTATTGTTTAACGCTCGTTCACTCATAACTTCGCAAAACTGCAAGCGATGATCAAAGTCGTCTTCATTCAATTCTTGCAGTAAGCGAATTTTATAGGGATGGAACTTGTATTTCTTCAATACTCTTTGGACACTTATTCGAGACACATCCGTTGCAATGGCCAATTGTCTTGTTTTTAGCGTACAATCCATTGCAACTTCCCCCAATACTGCAGTCTCCATAGCTTCAAGAAACCCTGCATTTTCAATATTCCGCTTTTTGTTATGAACTGAACCTGTTTTGCGAAAGTTTGCAACCAATTCCCGAACAATTTTTCTAGAGAGATTTTCTCAGCATGATTGCTGTTCAAGTTCATTAAATAAATCCACGACCCGATTTCCACACTCATTGTTTTAAAAAAAGAGCTCAATAATCTCTACTTTTCTGCAACTGAGTACACCATAATTGATGATAAATTTAAAGGTTCAACAATTTTTAAACACTTTAATTACAATTTTGGATTTTGTCGAAAAGTTTTTTCCCACCCTGTAATGCCTTGCGGTACGTTTTCGATGGGCCACCCTGTATATACATTATTAGTTGCAAATGTATTACTCTTTATAGTTTTTAAAATATCAGTTTTTAAGTTTTGTGTTACGAGCTTAAACTTAAATATATTTAATTATTAATGTAAGTTTACGTTGTTGAAAATATTCTAAAAAATAATAATCAGGATTATGCTATTTTTATTTATCTGTGTGAAAAAATTATTAAGTTCCTCCACGTTTTGCAAATAGCTACGAAGTTGAATATTTTATATTTTGTAGATATTAATTATTTTCAGTTCTTCCCACGCCTTTTTATTACTACATTTCTAAACTTATAGGTTAAATAGGCTTTTTTCTGCTCGAATAGCAAAAATTATAAAGTTCCTGCACTGCTTTGTCATTTGGTCACGGGTGTTCCTAAACCTATCTTCTGCTTTATTTCGTAACCTTATAATTTGCCTAATGTTAGGGCTTATCCATGGAATATATGGTTTATTCATACCTTTTATTAATGTAGCATGTAGGTTAATAGGCTCGAGCAGTAATTGATTAAAAAAGCTAAAGTTGAAGTCTATAACTGCCATGTTTAGTACATAAGATGCCAAGAATTTAATGCTAAATCTAACTGAAATCCTTGTTTGTTAGCACAAAAAAAATTTTGTAACAAAGCAACAAAACTATGTGTTTATAATTTTGTAGGTTTAATTTAAAATCTGCGTTTTATGGAATAAAATTAAAGGCAACCTAAATGTAGAAGAATTTGCTTTAATTATTTTCAAATTTTTGTTAAAAAAGGTGATGCTTCAAGAAACGAAATACAAAAAAAATTATATTGTGATCATATAATGTTATAGTGATGAAACGTGACGATGCATTACTTAAATTGGCTGTGACCAACAATATCACAGATAGAAGCCAGATAGAACCAGAGTTTCTAGACTTAGCTAGGATGAATTGACTACCCTTGACTACATTTCTTTTTGTTTGTTCCTCCACTTGTGTAAGTAATTTCTTCTATTAAACTAATTCTATTATTAAAAATTATTTTTCTAAAGAAAATTAGATCTAATTAAAAAAAAAATTATACTATTGCCACTATCTTAAAAATAAAAATAGACATGTGATATTAAAAAGATGTTTTTTGCTCTATCGAATGCCTTATACAAAGTACTTTTTAAAATTAGAAAATATGGGTCTTAGATAATCATATTAACGATCCAAATTTAAAAACTCTTATGAAAAAAAAGACAAATGAATGACTCCCGGTTACTACACCACTCGGTATATCCATCAATTATTTTATAAACAAATTTAATATTGAGGCAGAAAAAATCAAAATTGTGGTCATGCCAGATAACTTAATCTTTGCCATTAAATTACCTTCTAATTTTATTTCTAAGGATCTATCAATCATTCAGCGCGCTAAATTAGTTTTCTTCTAGCAATAACTTTGCTTGCAAAACAAGATATTACCAAGAACTAGCCCTACTTAGCTTCTTATTGGATCGATACTCCATTACATTAAGTTGCGTCAAAATTTGACGCAGTGGATGATGGTAATAAATCATATTTATTTAAATAGGCCGTGAGAGGGTTGATTAAAGTTTTGGGACGTATAATAACAAAAACGTTACTCACCAGTTTATAGCGGTCTGCTAACTGCAGCTGATAAATTTACGAGGATGTTTCTGTTCAAGCCTTTTGTATAATAATTATAAAAATATGATAATCTATATAGATTTTATATATTTACTGCTGCGTACTAGAAAGTTTGCTTACAAAAAAGTTATTTAAAAAGAAACTTTCTAAATTTCTTAATTTTAAAATAACTTTAAAGCAATCTATAATAAATATTTATAAAAAAATTACATATCCATTTAAATTATGCTTTAAAATGTAGGTGTCCCGACTGCTTTTCTTTAAATGACTTTTAACTGATGGGATAAGATGACTGATTAAGAAATTTGTTTTTTTTTTAATAAAAAAAACTCAGTTATACTCAAATAGCACACATCCTTCAATGCATGTCCACCGTTGGTCCAAAATACAATCGATTAATAATGGTCATCCTATCCATGGATAATAGTTTTATTTTTATATTACTCAAACTATTTATTGCTGTTCTGGAATATGCCTTCAGGATGCTTAAGTGAACTTCTTAATAACTTTGTTCAATGACATTCCAAAAGGTGCTTTCAAAAATGTAATTCGTTTGCTTGCATTACATTAGATTCTTAATATTATAAATACATGAGACGTCTCTGGTTAAAAATTGTTTCTTAAATATATAGAGAACCTATGATGGATTTACAAAATTCTTAATCTCATGGTTAAAAAAAAAGCCTTTCAAAAAAGGGAAATGAAAAACCATTAGACTGATACTTTTAAAAGTACATTCCATGTTCGGTTGAAAGTCGAATGATTTGATATTGAGCGTATTGATTAGCAAGGATTGGACAATTGGTGATCATCACAACGACAAAACAAAGCATTATTTATTTATTACTTCTTATTATATTTTATTATTGATGCCATATATGCATTATTTTCGAACTGTACTACTGTAAATTGTTATAATATTTATACTAAATTAGTTTGTACATGCATATTCTTTTTAGATCTCGAAAATTATATTGCAAGAGAAAACTGTGAAATGCAATGCATTTATCAGACTCCCTAAATAAGTACAACAAATTTGTACAGGCACCAAAATGGTCGTACCTTATACCGTTACAGACCGAACGGATTAAAAGACAAGTAAATGTAGAATTGAAAAATTGTTAAGAGGTGTATGCAATTTTATACATAAAGCTATAAATTCTAAGAACTTTCCATTAAAATTAGTTTTAAAATTCTGCAAAAATGTGATGCTTTTTCATTATGCGAACATTTCCAAAGATCATAAGCTTAAGGTTAAAGTTAAGGTAAGCTTAATCCAGCATTAAGTTATGCTTAAGAGATATAGTGTATGTCATCTTTAGGTCGGCATTTAAATTTTCTGCTGCTCTAGAGGCATTAGTTGGTAAGAAGTCAATATAGACCTGGGTAATTTTAGGATATACATGTAGCTTGGACTGAATATTATATGTTAATTGATGCAGTGCATATGGAGAAAACCAAAAGAGCAACACAGAATCTTGAGGAATTTCTAAAATTACTGATTCTAAAGGAGATTTAACTAGCGTCTTTAATTTAGGACGATAAAAGTGCCACATTTGACAAACTCTAATAGTCCCCATTGATGGTAATGTAGGATGTTTCATAAAAGAGCATATTCAAAAAATTATGTATATAATTTTTTTTCAAATAATTTGGAAAGTCCTTGAAGAATGCTTATATGTCGAAAGTCCATCCAGCAGGAAGAAAACTGCCCTAGTAGAGAACCAAAACTAATATTGCCAATCAAGCAAGAAAGTTAAGAACTGCTAAGGCAAATTAAGAAGGAAATATTAAAACACATAAAACTATAAAACACGACATTAGAACACCCAAGTAAAATCAGATTGAACAAACAATATGAAATAATCAAAGCACATCTTGCGTTGAAAAGTGGATAATCAAAAAAAATTATTTGACGAAGGTAAAGGATAAACAGAAACATCTTACAGATCAGGAATAAACTAGAACAAACCAGGAAGGTATCCTAAAAATAGTTGAAGACTTTCACACCTATTATAAAAATTATAAAAACCACAATGTAAGTAAAAAACGTGTCGGTAACCAATTGTCAGAATTATTGTCTTATATTACTCTGGAGGAAATAAAGATAGCACTGAGGAAAATAAAAGCATTGCTCCTGGAGAGGACTGTGTAACTTATGATGCAGCTAAGATAGGTGGTAACTATTTACTCAAGAAAATAGCAAAACTTTTTATTCTCTATCTTTCAAAGACATACAGCCTATATCGACCCGTTTACTTATTCACCTTTAAACATTTCACAAAAATTAAGTACACTATTAGAAAACAAATTTGATTTTAATAAGATAAAGCAATAGAAGAGTCCGGGTTCCGCAAAGGATTTAAAATCAATAAATCAAATACAATAGACTACTTGTTGTTCTTTTTGTGGACTTCCACAAGATCTTTGCCACTGTTGAGTTAAGCGCCCGTCTTATTTTTCGTTGTTAATTTTTTACATTACTTAAAAATGTCGGTCGACTATCGTTACATTAAACCAATATATAACATTTATCAAAATGCCACCATGATCGTACAACTACAAGAAAACACTATAGAGTAGTACGGCAGGGTGATACTATGTTACTATTTATTACCGTTCTGAAATACGCCTTCGGGATGCTTGAATCGAGGAACAAGGGCTTAATAAATATAGCTTAAACCTAAAAAACCTGTGCTTTGCGGACAATATAGCTTTGGGAAGTATGTGCTCAGGTGGGGCTAAAAATTAATATATCAAACACGAAACCTATGACTAGTCTGGTCGCTAGTGAAAATATTGCTGTTGATGACTATGAGTTAGAGTTGGTAAATAGGAACACATATTTTGGTTAAGAAATACGAATCTCGAGAGACAACTAAACATGAGAATTAACAATAAAATTGTTACGCTCTCTTAAGCTGCCTATGACGGACTTAGGGATGTGTTTAAGAGTGACCTTTCGATTTGTTTAAATATGTTTTTTAATCAGTACATTTTACCAAATATGACCTACAGCATTAAAACTTTACCTCTGTCAGTCATATTTGCTAGAATGAGATAAAGCAAGATGAAAGATCAATGCTTGGTTTGTAATATGCGAGAACTAGCGTCAGTAATGTTATCTATCAGGTAGCTAAAGTTAAGTGGAACTGAGCTGGACATGTGGCCTGCATATCAGATAGACGATGGAAAAAGGGCTGCAATAGAGGAAGACCTCCCACGCAATGGACGGACGATATCAAAAGAATAGCCACAAACTGGATGCAGAGCGCTCAAAATGGAAGACAGTTGGCAAAAATGAAGAAGGCCTATGTCCAGTAGTAGATGGTCCAAAGGGCTGGTTGATGATGATAAAAAACATATTTATCAACAAAAGTTCTGCTATAAAAAAAAGCATTAGAAGAGATATATCGTTATCATTAGGCCCAAAATCCAAGAAAATTAAATAAGAATATTATTATTATTATTCTGTTTTAGCTCGCTGATAACGGTGTTGTCAATTTGATCGGCCTGAAGGCAAGATGAATTTTGCTATTGTAGATTTAGTAACTTTTAAACAGTGTTGCATCTATTCAGTATAAAAGAATTCTGTATAGTGACAATCTTCCAGGAGGAAAGACCCAATGGGTTAAGGTTTTTGGACAGTGTTAAAGGAACGATTCCAGATGATGATATAACTAAAGGGAGTATATATACATTATCTTGCCTCCATTGTTATTTTATCTCGTGAGCCAGATCTGTGTATTTAGCAAGTTTAGTGTGTGTCGTTTCTGGGACATTATTGGTATTTGGCACTGCTATGTCAATTAGAAAAGTTTTATTTTGGGCTTTGTTTATTAAGATTATATCTGGTCTGTTTGAAGTTAGCGTCCTATCGGTCAAAACAGTTCTGTCCCAGTAGAGGCGAAAGTCGTTATTTTCAAGTACAGTTTCTGGTTTGTACTGGTAATAGGGGCAAGTTTGGCTAATTAGATGATAAAGTTTTACCAGTTCTTAATGAATAATTTTTGCCATACAGTTATGTCGGTGCAGATATTCAGCAGCTGATAGAGATGTGCATCCTGATGTTACATCCGATACGCGCAGGCATTTTCTATATCCATCGTCGATTACTTTCTTATGTTTAGTAATGTACTTAAGGTGATTTCTTGTAGCAATCACTTGGTCTTGTATAGCCACCATAAAGCCTTCAGTTTCAGGAAATAGATCTCCACGAGTCAACCAGTAATTCGACGTTTCATAATCGACATGTTTGGCACTAGATTCGTGAGGATGCTTTCCGTGTATTACCTTCTGCTTCCATGTCAACTTTAATGGCTGTGTGCTCTGATCTTGTTACAGTAATGTGTTCTGCTATACCTGCACGGAGATTCAAGGGTATGTATCCATTATCCGCTAGCACCACTGCTCTATGAATAGAAGAATTCCCTTATAGTAAGAAAGTATTTCTAAAGATCTGCTACTTGTTTTTTGAAGAGAAAAGAAATATCAGTTAGTCCTCTGCCACCCTTGGATCTGGGAGAGTAAGTCTTTCGATGACTGAGGGTGGTGTGCTCGAAACGTCGTGAGGGTTGTTTTGGTCTTCCTCTCAATCTCCTCTATATCAGTCATTGTCCACTTAATGACTCCAAAAGAATACGTTAAGACGGGGATAGCGTAGGTATTAACCGCTTTAATCATGTTCTTACCATTCAGTTTAGTTTTTAAAATTTGCCTAAGACGATTGATATATTCTTTTTGGAGGTTCTTCTTCATTTTCTTGTGCTCTGTATTAATTAATTATTATTAATATTATAATTATTATTATTATCAAAAAGATTTATTAAGTTTTAGTAGACTCCATTTATTTCAGCAGCAATTCCAATATTTTTCTTATTTCTATTTTTTTTACGTTTAACTGTTTAAGGGTTTTCTATATCAACTTTGCAATATTATTTTTACAGATTTTATACTTATACTATTTTTTTATTATTTCTTACGGATCCTAAGACACTGTTCGTAAGGTCTTGTTATCCTGAAAATCGAGATGCAATTTACTGATTTTATATTTTGCAAAGGCTATGCTATGCTACCTATTACCACTATGTTATCCACTAATAATTTAGTTATTTCAGATATCCAATAAAATGTAGGTTTAGATACTTGTACGACATAGTCATGTAAACAAGTCATATCTCGCACCCACTCTTGCAGAATGGACAATTGTAAATATCACTAGCTAGCTTTATTAAAAGCTTTAGAATCCCGATAAGTAACAAATTTCTCTTTAAATTAGAACTTTATTACTCTTAATTCAGCAAATACACAAGAATAATCGAAAATATGAACTGTATGAATACCATTATCTATACTAAAAAGCTCTTTATTGGACAAAAACATGGGATCTAATAAGGCTGCATTCCAAGGTTTGCGTGTTGGTTGTTGCACAAGCTCAGAAAAGTCAAAGGAATCAAGATCAACTAAATCTGTTTTATGGTAAAAAACTTAACATAGAAGCTTTTTATATAGATTACTTCATCAAAAGCTGTCAATAAAAAACACCTGCAGCTGTTGTTTTAAATTAAAAGAGATTCACAGACATTCAATAACAGCGTTATGCAATGGTACGTCTATTATTTTTGTTTTTTTTCGAAAAACATGAATATTCTTTAAGTAAACCTTATCATGATTAATTTATTAACTAAAAACATCTTGGCAACAGGGATAGCTTTTCAGCTAGTAAAATACAACGGATTGAGTTTAAGATAACGTTTATTGATGTAGTGCTCAAGTTTAATTTTTTTTTAATGTAGGCTCTAATGTTTAGCTTTTATTTTTCAAAAATATTAAATGAATTGTTATGCATTTTAAAAGCTTTTTTAAAGATGTTATAATGTTAAAGATTTTATAAAGATAAAATAACAGACTTTAAGACGAAACTTTGATAAGTGTGATTACCATAATCGTAACATATTGATACATGCGGATAGTCAAAAATTAACAAAAAATAGGTTTTATTTAGAAACATATATTGTTACTTTTTAAAAACTTTAGCTAATTTAATAAAATTTTAAAAATTAATATAATAAATGCCAATAAACTAATGCTAAGAATTTTAAAATTAAGCAAATAAAAAATCAACTTACCAATATAATGATGGTCTATTAATAAATCCAAAAATGTAATAAACAAATATAAACTACACTGCCCGTAAAGACCTACAAGCCGGAATAAACTCTTTTACGCCCGAAAAGAATTTTATAAAACGTCATTAGAACCGCTGTCAAAAGTGCAAAAAACGGGAACTCTACATACATCCTGGACCATTTTTTCCCCTCCGACATACACATGCGCTATATGGTTTCCTTTTTTATTTTTCCTTATTTTGCATTCAACCGTCTCCCTCACTCTTTTCCAGTTATAATAAATGTGCGAGAAAGACGCGAAAAATAAATCGAGCAGCATTTTCTGTCTATGGGGAGCGCGTATTATTAAGCCCTTGTATGAAACTTTGTATTATTTGGGAGTTTTCGGATTTTATATTTGTATATTTATTTCAAAGTGATTCATTTCATTAAAATTAAATAAAAACTGCTATAATTAATATTTTATTATACTTTCTGCTTTAATTTAAAAAAAATACACTTCACTACATGTATCTACAAAGCAACAGTACAGGTCAGGTCAGCAATAAAGTTTTCTCTGCAGGTCAAATAGTCTTCACACATAAGGAGAATACTTTTAGGCTAAGAGACTGTAAGTAGCAACAGACTGGAACAGACATGATAAATCTGGACTAGGGACAATCGGGTAACACTTTTTCTTAAGTTGTTTCTTTGATAAACGACTAACAGTCATATCGATGTCCTTATCAAACTTTAAGATAAGATCCAGATACATTTTCAAAAATTTTAAGTGAGTTGGGTTCTGCCTAGCTATATTAAACAACTCAAAGGCCACTCTCTCATTCTTTGTCCTATTTAGTGGGAATTTGTTTGCCCTAAATCATTTCCTCATTTAAGAAGCCACTTGACTATTAAGGGTCTCTCCGAATGTAAATGTAGCGTCATCATCAAATAATACAAATTTGGAGATAGATATTAAATTAATGGGATCTGAATAATACATATAAAGAGGCAAATAGCTCAATATTGAAATCCAAGAGACTTCGTACATCAACACTGGCTCATCAGAGATTGTATTATTAAAAGTAGTTACCGGCTTACGATCACTAAAGTGACTGTTAAGCAACTGCATACCTGCCGCATTAATTCCGTAAGCTCTCAGGACACATAGTCGAAAGCCTTTAAGACATCATAATATTTGATTGCCTTTTAGTAAACAAAAAATATTAAGACCAAATTTTTTTTAAAATTATATTTCCTTTACGGCATGTGGATTTTGATTAGCCCAAAAAGTTGATTTCTTCTAATACAAATACCTTCCCTAGAAAACTTTGCTTCATCTTGTCCATATTATTTTTTTTAGAAAGTTCGAATCCTCTTGAGTGCGTGTCAGAAGTGTCTCACATGTGATAATGGGAGGTTTAATTATATTTTATTAAAACAACTTGTTTCTCTCATGTCTAAAATAACTTTATATTTTAATTTAATAATTTTGTACAAAGAATCTAAAATTGCTTAGCTAAACTATTACACATAAAACAATTATTAATAAACATATTGTTACATTATTTAACATACTTCTGCAAATGAACCTCTCATGAAGCCTGACTAAGCTATTGACTAATATATGTAATTATAGTAACTTAAAATATTACGTATATAGGTACCTACTATATGATAAACTTAATTCTAAATAATGTTATATAATTTAAAGCCTCTATTATTATACTACACCTTCTTACAAAAATAAAAAAAAATGTTAAGCCTATTTATCATAAAACAATTTTGTCCTATTTTTATGAACCTCGACTAACTTATTACCTATCTTAATTAAAACATTGGGAGATTTGTCTTCAACCACAATATATGGACCGTTAAAAATTGGATCTTTTTTATTACCAGAATTGTTTTTAAGTAAAACTTTGTCTCCAATTTTAAGGTAAAGAGGTTTGGATTTTTTATCAAAATAAATTTTTCTTTTTTCTTTTGAATGGATCAGATTATTTTTTGCATCGGACCAAGCGTTTTGTAATCGGTATTTTAATTCAGAAGGATAGTAATCAAAATTATAAAGTGGATCAATTTTGTTAATAATATTTGATGGTAAATTGCATGTTTTTCCAAAAACTAGTTCATAAAGTGTATATTTCGTTTGAGTGTGTACACTGTTATTGTAAGAAAAACACCAAAATTGTAGCCATGAACTCCAAGATTCTGAATTTTTCCCTGTTTGTATTCGCAAATATGTGTTAAGATGTTTGTGAGAGTTTTCTAGAGATCCCATTGTCTCATGATGATAGGCTGTAGAAGACAGTTGTTTGATTTTTAAGATTTTACAGGTTTCTTTAGAGTTGAACAAATAAATTCAGTACCTTGATCAGAAATTATACATTTTGGAATACCATATCGTAAAATAAAATTATTAATAAAACTTCTTGCTAAGGTTGTGGATTCCTTAGTTTTTAGAGGATAACACTCTACAAACTTTGAGAGTTCACATTGTACAGTTAAATTATATTTATTTCCCTCATGATCTTTATTTAATGGTCCTACTATATCTAAGTAAACATTCTGAAATGCTGAAGATGCCGTAGTTTTTTTAGATATTGGTTGATTATTAGGCCTAGAGTGTTTATAACGTTGACAACTATCACAATGTTTTACAAAATATTCAACATCTCGATGCAAATTAGACCAAAAGTAGCATTTTTTATATTATTACACGTTCTGTTTATTCCCGCGTGACCTCCGGTCGGCAGGATGTGAAAATCATTGAGAATAATTCTTTTACTTTCTAAATCGGTTATTTTTTGGACGTCCTTTATTATGCATATTTTAAAACCCTTTTTTTATTTCTAAAATATTTCTTGTTATATCACTTACTAATTGTGCATTTTCTTTATTTTTGATAATGACTAATGCCGAAATTTCATATTTCTTGCATATTTTATGTAGATCTCTCAACGATGTACTTTGTACGAGCGCCGATCGAGAATCTAAATCGTTATGCCTTACATAAATTACTTTTTCTTTTTCATTTAGAATAAAGTTTCCTAACTCGAAATCAACTTTTCCATGCTTTACTACATTTTCATAATTTTCTTGTAGAATAGAACTTAATTCATATGAGCCTTTTGGGTGTTTTAACAATTCCACAATTCCAGGGTGATCAAGCCTGTCATTTAAAGAACTATTAAAATCGTTCTCATCCTCATCCGCACGATTTATATTTTTACTTTGTTGTCTTGTTATAGCAAATATCGTATATTTGACGGTTTTCGACATATTTTTTAATTCATCACAAGAAAGCTGTATCCGCGATAATGCATTAGCGGCTACATTACTTTTACCTTTAATATATCTTATTTTAAAGTCATATTCCTCTATAAGTAACCTAAACTTTGTAACACTACTAGAAGGATTAGCCATTCGAAACAGATAAACCAATGGACGATGATCGGTATAAATAATAAATTTCCTACCATACAAGTAACAAGAAAAATCTTTTATACCAAAGACTTTTGCTAACAGCTCTTTCTCAATTGTAGAATATTGTTTTTCTGCTTTATTTAATGCTCTACTCGCGTAAGCTATAGGCATATCATCGTTATTTGAGAGTACTGCACCTACACTAAAACCGGAAGCATTAGTCTTTAAAATGAAGGTATTATCTATAGAAAAGTTTGGATACTGACAGGAGGGTTAACAAGAGCATTTTTTAGTGTTTCAAAAGATTTTTGACATTCAGACGTCCACTTGAATGGGACATTTTTTCTCGACAACCAATTTAATCAAATTTCAGCAAAATTTTTAATATATTTTCTATAATAATTAGCGAAAGCGACAAATCTTCTGGCTTCATTTGCATCCGTTGGTACTGAGGGTCGGGTAATACCCCTTTTGAAAACACTATATGGCCTAAGTACAAAAGCTCCTTCTTAAAAAAATCACATTTATTTGGGTTTAACTTTAAATTAACCTCTCTCATCCTTTGGAGTACTTTTACCAAATTTATATTATGCTCATATATTTTTTTTCCGAAGACAATAAGATCATCTAAATAAAAAAAAACAAAACATCGATAATAATTTAAACCGGACATCGCTATCGTCATTGCTCTGGAGAAAGCGCTAGGGCTTATTTTAAAGGCCATAGGAAGACGAGTCATTTGGTATTGTCCTTTACTGCCTACTGTAAATGCTGTGTATGGCCTACTAGCTTTATCTACTTCTACTTGATGATAACTTTGTGACAGATCTAAATGTGAAAAATAAGTTGCACCAGATAAGGAATCAAGAATATCAGTTATACAGGGTAAGGGCCATTTCTCATCCTGTAACTGAGAATTAGAAGCTCGATAATCTATTACCACCCTAAAACTTTTGTTGCCATTATTGTCAACTTTTTTTGGAACTAGCAAGAGAGGTGAAGACCAGTCAGATCTTGCTTCTTCAATAATACCAACCTGTAACATTTTATTAATTTGTTTATCTATTCCTTCTTTTTGAGAGGAAGATAACCGATACTGTTTTTTGTATACAGGAAAAGCATTTGGTTTGAAATAATTTTTTTGATTATATATATAGTGGTCGTTTTCTAAAAGGAATAAGTCAGAATATTTAGCACATATCCTTTGTAAAGCAAATTTTTCTTTTTATTTAAATGATTTAAATTAATTAATTCTAATAATTTTTCTATTCTACTAACGGAACAATTATCGCTATCTCCAGAATTACATAAATCATAATTTTCAAGTAAATCAATTTTGGATTTAAAATTTTTTAAAATAATATCCTGGTCGTTTACATTAAGAAATTTTACCGGTATCATATTCGATTCAGGGCGAACTATTGCACTCGCTATAAAAATACTTTCTTTTGCTTCATCTGCAAAAACAACATAATCTTTATGGTTATTCTCGACATTAAAGTATTTCAGTTCGATTTGGAATTAAAGTCAACATCTCATGTTCACTTTGCATAGGTATTTTTATAATTTTGTCTCTGTAATAGAAAGAAAATACAAACTTTTTAAAATCTATAGTGGCAAAGAATTTAAAGAAAAAATCTAAACCTATGACACCATGAATATTATTATCAAATGCATCAATTAGCAAAAATGTGTGGCATACATTTGTATTATCTACATTGAAACATACATTTGCTAAGCATTGCGAAATAACAGAACCAGAAATTCCATTTATTTTAATTCTTTCTGAATAATTAACGTTTTCAAATTTATCAATATGATTTTTAAAAATTACGCTAACACTGGCACCTGTATCTAGTAAAAATTTTAAAAATTTACCATGATAACCAACTGTTATATAATTTAGTAGTAACTTTGGTTTCTGATTTTCTATATTTGTATTTTCATTAAATTGTGCCCTTGAATTTGTAGTATTAGAATTTTACATAAAATATCCGCGCTGGCCATTATTGTGACTTACACGGCTATTTCCTCGGTTAAGTCTATTATTGAAATTTGATCTATTAAAGTTGCGTGAATTAGAAATATGTCAATTTTGCTTGCTATTATAAAAATTGCTATTTGAATTGTTATTATTTGACCTATTAACATTTAAGTTATTATGCCCTGAGAAATTTCTATAAGAATCCCGAATTTGTGAGTTGCCTCTGTATTATAACTATTACCCCTATAAGAGATCAAAATATTAGCTGGTTTTAAATGAACAATTTCTTTAGAACCAGTCAAAGATATTTCTTCATTTATAGCACGGCTGATGGCATCATTTAAAGTTAAACAGTTACGAGCTTTAATAATGGTTCTTAATTCATGATTATTTAATCTATTTGCAAAAGAATTAATTGCATGTTTTTCATTAACGGGTCTTAAAACTTGTATATTTTGTTCGTTACCCTCAGCTTGTGTTAAAGTAAAATCAACTAATAATTCCTCAAGTGACCTTCCAGATTCATCTATAGATTTTGATTTTTGCTTTTTGCTATTTAGTTTAAAAGATAGTGTTGCAACCGAAATAAAATATTTTTTTAAAAACTAGAATTAAAAGAGCGTTAGAATTATATGTTTGTTGTAGTCTAATTTTTGCAGAAAGTCGGGTTTTTAGCACATAAATCGTTAGCAATTTTTTCCATCAGCATCTAAGAATGAATCATACATTTCAATGGCGTCTATTATTTGTTTAGTTATATTTTCAACGCCATTCATAACAGGAATTAAACCTGCAGCAGTTTTCAAATCAAATTTCTCCGACATTTTTACTTGTTTTTCTGAATCGGATGATTTAAGTTCAAAATCTGCTGTAGATTTTATAGTGACATTTCATATACAATAATATTATAATATTATATATGCTTATAATATTATTTTAGTCCAATAATTATTATTTCCATACTCCATACATAATACTATAATTTTACAGCCTAGAATCCATTAACCCATAAACCTAAAAAAAACTTAAACCATTTCTCGGCTCCTGGATATATCTTTCCAGATCTTCCTTGCTATTGACTTTTTACAACGGATAAGTATGGACCATCCCAGAATAGATCCAAAACTCGGCTTTGTCGTATTGGTCTGTCCTCCACTATTACCGGTTTGTGCAATAATTACTTCTTCTTTTGATTGTTGACCGCCCATTTTATATTGGATATACTGTATTTACTTCTAAAAAATTCGTTAGTGGCAGGGTCGCCATGTGATAACGGGAGGTTTAATTATATTTTATTAAAACAACTTATTTCTCTCATGTCTAAAATAAGTCTATATTTTAATTTAATAATTTTGTACAAAGAATCCAAAATTGCTTAGCTAAACTATTACATATAAAACATTTATTAATAAACATATTGTTACATCATTTGACATACTTCTGCAAATGAACTGGCATGAACCCTGACTAAGCTATTGACTAGGTAATATATGTAATTATAGTAACTTAGAATTTTACGTATGTAGGTACCTACTATATGCTAAATAACATAAATAACCTACTATATGATAAACTTAATTCTAAATAATATTATATAATTTAAAGCCTCTATTATTATACTACACACAATATTGAACGTGACATTCATCCAGTTTTAGCTGATGTACTTTTGAAAATGCAAAGGGATGCATATTAATGTGGTCCAGAATTTTTTGCACGGAATCATAAGTTAGGCCTAAATCATCTGTTGCACTCCGGATGGAAGCATGTGGATATGCGTGAAAATACGCTAAAATATTCACGATGTTATCCTCATTAGACGTTACAGGCTTGGGTAAACTTGTATTATTTTTAAGTATTGAACCAAATTGTATATAAAAATATTTTGTATGGGCACAAATGTTCTTTTATCCATTTTTTGTAAATTGGGGTACATTTTGTTGTGCAACTTTCTGCATGTTCTTGCTACAATTTTGTCACATTGTCCATGAATAATGATTCATCAAAGCATCATTTGAAAGACTATTTCTTTATATTTTAATGAATTTTTAGGTCACTATTTTAAAAAAATACCCAAGCATATCTATTATTAATCAACTAAATGTAACTGTAAATCCTAAAGCAAATATGTCAAAATATTCTGATTTTTACAGAAAATTGCTTTTATTTTAGAAACCGATCTACTTAGAGATGGCAACATGATACCTCGTTAGAAAGGGATTTCAATTACCTTTTAGAATATATTATAATATAGAGTTTGTTCCATCTAAAAAAATGCATATATCACAATTTTTGTATCTAGCAATACAATCACTAATTTTTATACTTTTAATTTTCTACGCCTTCCATATCCAATAAAAATTTATTTGGAGCTATGTTTTAGTCAAAAAATAATGAAAATAATTAATTTTTTAAAAACCACTAAGATAAAAATAGGTATAGAAACAACTTATACAAAAACAATCATAAAGTGATAGCGAATCAAAAAATAAATAATTAAACAGGGTATTCGATTTAAAACAGCAAAGTTGCTACTATTTTTTCGTATAAGCGGCAACGTTGCATCACTAACAATATTTTTAATCGTTGGATAACCAGCTAAAATCCATGATGCTAAATTTTCAAAAAAATTCCATTTTACGTTCTCCGTAAACGTCTAAGGTACTATCAATCACCCTGTATCTGCCGACCCTAATTTGTTGGACTTTTATGTGTGGGGTTATTTAAAACACATTTTTTACTCCATGTCAACCAGATTAACATACATAGCATAACATTTATTTGCGAAAAAAAAAAAAGCAGGTTAGAAGACTATCGGATAAGTGTATTGACGTAGGTGGCCGTCACTTTGAGCATTTGCGTTAACGTTGATTTGTACATCCTGAAGCTGCTGCTAACGAAACAGAGAATTTAATAGTAAATTAAAAGTTTGTAGAATAAAGTTAACGTAAATTAAAAAATTAATTAAAGTTACTCTTAAAATTGAAGTTAATGCGTTTTGATGAGACAGATAATGAATTTTACGTTCCATGAATTTTTTGTCGTTCCAATAAAATAAGAAAAGAGTCAAATCCTTCCATATATTCTCAGTTTCTTAATCAGAAGTAGATGGAACACACAGTAAAAAGCCTTTGAGACATTATAGTATGTATTATTTACAAACTATACCCCCTCAAAGACTTCCACCATAAGCTTCAGTGGCCAGAGTTAATTAATACAAAAATTCTCATATATTATTCATATTGATGGAATGGCTAAAATACGAAAAAATTCGAGTTAACAGAAACTTTTGTGAAGCAGAGAGCAAAACTACAAGTATAACATATTTATTTCTAATAAAATACTAGTCTACTTACTCATATTTCTCATTTTAATAAAGTAACAAACGAGGCGAATAAGATGGGTAAGACAAGGTAAAATGAAAATTATATATAACTAATATCACAAAACCTAAGTTTGGCCATTAGGCAGTTATATCAAGTTTCGAAAGCCCCTAGTCTTTTGTTGTATAATTTTACCCAGAAATCCTTCCAAAACTTTCAAACAAATCCTATCTTGAACAGCAGCCACGAAACTTCATCCCTAAAATTAATAATCTTGTAAAGTTCGTCGCAGCCATCTTGGAAACTTATATAAGACTCATGTTGTCTTAACGAAAATACACGGGGCCCCAACTTAATATAAGATATTTGCATTTATATGGAGTTATGACCGCCTTAACTGTTCCCGTATACGCGCTTAATATTAGTTTATCTATTCCACTAGAGTTTACTTTAGTCATGTATATATGGCCGCCTCAAGTTTGTTTATTTATAGGAACTTTGGGAGCCGCGTTCGGAGCTTAGAGATAAGAAAGTTTACTGGACCTAACTGGAAGATTTTAGTTATGAGAGGGTCCTTTAGTTTCGTGTACCTTAGATTAGCGCTCCTAAACTTATTTCGGAACGTGCTGGATGATTAAGTAAGGTATTACATTTTAGGGTTAAAACGCTCAAATGGGATATTCTATTTGGTTTTGTAATAAACAATAGAACTAATTTTTTTCTTTTATTTCTGGAGTATCCTTGCAAAGACTTCTGGCACTGATTTTTCAATTTCGTGTAGTAAATATGTTCTAGGTGTGGCTTTTCTAGCCATGCTAGAACCACCGTCAAATTGAGACGATTTGAGTCC
This sequence comes from Anthonomus grandis grandis, assembly GCF_022605725.1. Lineage (NCBI taxonomy): Eukaryota > Metazoa > Arthropoda > Insecta > Coleoptera > Curculionidae > Anthonomus > Anthonomus grandis. The sequence goes on along the minus strand of NC_065552.1, from coordinate 25,313,644 downwards.
GTAATAACAAAAACTTTGTTCTTGTTTTTCACTGCTAAAGGTTTTAAAGGCAACTCATCGAATGTGTTGATGTCCAATATAGCGATTTTGGTTTGATCTTACTAGATCCTGTTCTTCTCCAATGAAATAATTTTTCCAGAATTTGTTCTTTCAATTCCTTCATGTTTTAAATATTTCTTCCAACCTAGCCGAAGTCTCTTGTAGTTTCTTCTTAAGCTCCCTTTTTAAATTGGAGAGTTTGGCAGTTTACGTTCAGTTTTGCAGAATTTTACAGCACTCTACACAGTTCCTCCATATCGCTGTATGACGTTTCTGAATCAAACTGATCCGAAAACCATCGATAAGTATCCTAAAATGTATTTTTGGTAAAAAATCTGCAACATTCGCAAACATTTTCCAGATATCAAACCTTAATTGTCTAACCAATTAAGATAGACCTAACATAGTTTCATGACAAAATGGAGCTAAATAAGCTGATTATTTTTTAATTTTTAATAATTTGTTTAGTAATAATAAAAATAAACCGATTTTTCATATTAGGTATATGTTCAGATTAATAAATATATTTTTCAAAACTGCTTGCAATGAGAGAAAAAGCTTATCAATACTATTATGTTTCTTAGAAATAGTACGGAAGTAAAAAGTACGGACTCACCTAATTTTAATTCAGTTATAATAAACATATACCTCATAGATTGTGACCACGTGATTGTGGTAAGGCAAATCATGAGCATGATAAAAATTTTAAAAAAATATCCTTTAATTAGAAAGACAATTGAGATTATTAATTATCAACGGTTTCATAACTTAATTAAGAAATAAAATTGGAGGGCAGTTTTAGCCTGCTCTAGTAAAATTGAGGCTACTAATACCCTCTAAAACACCATTAATAATTTAATTCAACAATTAGTAACTCTTAGAAAAATTAATACACAATTTCATAAACGCCAGCATTGGACTGGACAAATGTATTTATTTAAAGTATTAAAAAGAGGGATAAGATGAAGAAAAAATGCAAAATTCTTATAAAACTGATGACTGAAATTATTAAAGATATAAAAACAATTATAAATATTAAGAAACAAAAGGACGACTATTATAAAAATTAGGTTGATAAAGCAGGGCATAATATAAGCAAAGTTTATAAATTAATATCAGAGGTTACAAACAGTGCAGTGGAGGGGATTGGAACGATTCCTTCAATTTTTTTTTAAGAAAATGACAAACTATTGCAATGAGTTCTTTAATAATATAGATATAGATATACTTAAATTAAAAAAAAAACTAATCAATTAAACAGCCCTAGATTTGATAAATACATTAAAAAACCTATAAAAAATAACCACAAATACTTGCTTGATCCCCTGATTTAAATAATTAATTTAATTTTTAAGAACGGTACAATTCCCGAACAATTTATGATATCAGTAATTACATTAATCTTTAAGTCAAATGATAAGACAAAAATAAACAATTATAGACCCGCAAACCTAATAATTTAATAATTTCATGAAAATTTTTGACAAAAGGACAGATTGTTATGTTTTTTACAAGAAAACGCTTTTCTATCGAAAAACCAATTTGGCTTTTTAAATAATGTAAGCACCTTAAATGCCCTTTATAATCTAACAAAACTTGTAACAGAGAAGATAGATAACAACGAGAAATATATAGCAGTGTTTCCAGATTTGGCAAAAGCATTTGATACGGTGCCGCACTATTTTTAGAAATTTTATAAAAAATGGTATCAGAGGACTGATATTAGATGTTTTTCAAAGGTATTTGGATAGGAAAATTCAATTTGTAAAGATAGAAAATAAATTATGAAAATAAATAAATCATAACCCCTTAAAGGATTGCATCTAGCTTCCGGACACCCTGTATATTAATACCTCAACTAAATTGAAACTTGAAAATGGCTCAATTATTTCTTATGCAGATGGCACGGCTTTAATATTTTCCGCAAAGTCTTGGAATGATGTAAAAGAATATGTGATTAACGGATTAGAGGTTGTACCAATTTGGATTAATACTTTTAAAGTGACTTTGATTGTCCTTTTTCGATAACCTTAGTTAACCGTAACCTAAACTTGATAATACACAACCCAAGCTCAACAAGCACTATTAAGGAAGTTTCGAAAACAAAATATTTAGATATCATTATAGATAAACATTTAAAATGGGATCAACACGTATTAAAACTAACAGCTTATATTAATCTAAGAATTTGATGTTTTCAGGAATATTGCAAGTCGATCCTTTTTAATATCTGTGTAAAAATCTATTGTAGTGAGTGATTGATAAGGGATGGAATTATTTTATGGGGAGGAATGTACAAAAAAGTTCTAAGTTCATTAAATGCTGTACAAAATTATATTCTTAAGATAATAAATAAAAAAGTAAGCTATCTATAGTTTGTATGTATTAGAAGAAAATATATTTGTTGACAATGAGCTAAAAAATTATGTAAGTCATAGCTACGAAACTAGAAATAAAATTAATAATTTTATAGAATTGCGTAGGAGTAGTTTAATTAGTAATAGTAATTAGTAATTTAAAGTCCTGAAACTATTGTGCACCAAAAATACATAACCTCTTACCTTACGAAATCAGAAATTGTTTAAAAATCAACCAATATAAAAAAGAATGTAGATCATATATTTTCGAAAATACCCTTATTTTTAAAAACCTTTTTTAATGATTGTGTTTGGAACTACTATCAGTTAGGTGCATCGCTGCTTGAGGATGAAGTCTTCTTGCACATATTTGTCAAAGTTAGATTGCTTTTAACCCGATGAAATTTATATCTTACTTTGTGTGCTTTTCTTAGTATTTTTGGACTCTTATTTTCTTTAATTTTAAGTTTTTGATTTTTTATAATTGCAGCAATCTTTGCACATACGGGTGTTAATGTCATCTAGGTGCTATGTTGCAATACTTTAATTTAACTTTTTTTAAGTATCTGTAAAAAATTCTCTTAATTTTAGATCTTGTTATATGTGTGACATAATTAAAATATTGTGAATAGAAAAGTGTTCAGTACAAATTTTAATGCTATAGATAATAGTAAATGGGAAAGGATGCAGACTTAATGCATTCTTCACACATCGTCGATAGGAAGAGAAAGATTCCGATATTCAGATAGTCCTAACCAAAATAAAAGCCAAATTAGGAAGAAGTTGCCAAATATTCTTCCAATGTCAACTCATATTCGGCATAATAAGACTCCCTTATTTAGTAAGATGGACTGATCAGTCCATCCACCAGATCATCCACCAGAAATAGTGATAGGCGTTGTTGCGTCAGTACAACATGAGAAGTCTCTTTGAAAGGATTGCTATTGACGTTGTTGGTCCGTTTTCCGAATCAGAGGCAAAAAATAAGTACATCATGGGTGGGTAGCAATTCCATCATACCAGATAGTTTCCACTATCGTCGACGCTTTAATAAAAGAATGTATCTGACGATTTGGTGTACCTTTGGAGATACATTGAAACAACGGAAGAAATTTTGAATCCACCTTGCTCCAGGACATCTGTAAGACGCTTGGAATCAAGAAAACGAGAATTACTGCGTTACACGCGCAGTCACTTGGCATGATAAAATGAAGGAAGAAATATTGGACCATTGATCGGTATTTGGCCAAAGTAGTCTCCAACCACCAAAGAAACTGGGATAGGTTTTTTCATTTATTTCTGCTGGTTTATCAATCGCCCATCCATGAAAGCACGAGCGAGTAATGGGAAGAGAACTCGCTCTTCTATGCGATATGAAATTTGCTTATCTACCAGGAACCGATGTTGCCGGGGAGAACTGCGTAGTACATATGTGTAGGAGAATTGACCTCATTCATAATCAGGTGCGCGTTTTCATTCAAGATGCCAGCGATCGAATGAAGGTCACTTAAGATGCCTGTTTTTTACTCCAGAATCAGGCCAGCACTTAAGATAACTAATGAATAGACTGGTAGAAAGATAGCTACCAGAAAACATTGCATTAGAACAAAACATAGGTAAGAACATAAAGTCACGGTCTCATAAGATCCATATAATTTTTTAAAAGCTACACGTGTTTCGCTCCTATCGGAGCATCATTGATCACATTACAACTCAGTTGTAATGTGATCTGTGTAGGTCTAGGCCTGATGATGCTCCGATAGGAGCGAAGCACGTGTAGCTTTTAAAAAATTATATGGATTTGATGAGACCGTGACTTTGTGTTCTTACCTTTCTTTGGTTTTCGTTTGGTCTCTTAGAGAAAAATGGATGATACGTTTCTATTGTATTAGAAGCCAACCTATAAGGACATTTGGATTGTGTTCTCTAAAGGAGGAGTTCCTTGCCGAGGATGTGAGGAGCTTAGCAATTTCCAAACTCGGATGCCGACTTAATAAAGTAGAATGGAAGATGATCCGCAGTACGTTAGACCTTCCGGTCTACAGGCGTGCAAGTTCTGATGTGCTAATGTACTCCCCAACATTGTTCTCCGGAGAAACACGTTGATTGTTATTGCTATAAGAAATCCGGTTGCAAGAGAGTAAACAACTGCCGATATCGATATTCACCATACTTAAAATCATTTCAGTATGAAATTAGCTTATGGAGTGGGCAGCATGACGATATTGTAAACATCGATAAACTAGCTGATTCTCTATCATTCCGGAATGATACATGTAGTACGATGTCTCGAAGCTTAAGTTAGGTTAGGTTTGTTGTGAGTGGGGCACTTGTGTCTATGCACTGCGATCCTAGGTCTATTGTGGTTCACTCCTAGATGCTGCCCTAATCAAGTCTGCCCTCTTTGGAAATTCAATAATTTGATTAAGAGAAGCATTATAAGAGAAGCAGTATTTCGTCTGAGATAAGGCATTCTTGAAGACGGCTCTCGGGTGATGATCGTCCTCGTAATGAGCAAGCAGACATGCCTTTGAAAGTTTTATTTTGACCACTTGTTGTGCTGCTTTGCTTCACCACCCTACAGATCGTAGGTCTGATGACCTGTGTGTATAACCACTGAATATGTTTTTGGTTCATTCCACAGGTCTTGCCGCATATCTTGCGATAGTTCTATTGGGATAGTTTTGGTTTTTTAATCATATTATCAAGATACGAGTTCTAGTTAATAAGCGTCTCATCTAAGGTTACCCCAAGATATTTCGCTTCCGTCGCAAATTGGATGGTTTCACCTCTCAGGATTATCGGTTCGCCCATATTCCTTTTTTTGGTGAATGGCACTATTACCATTTCATGCGGTTAATGGACATGTCGCACCATTTTAGAATGATGGTGAGCATTTCTTAGTACTGTTGAGATTGTTTTCTAATTTTTTCCATTTAACAGGATCACCAGATTATCTGCGTAAACTAAAACTTTGAACTTCCACAGTCGAGTTATGGCTAACAGGTCGTCAATGAGTAACGACCACAAGAGAGGAGATCGAACATCTCCCTACGGGCAACCTTGCACGGTCCTAAAGTGCACAAGCATGTCTTTGAAACAGTTGCAGATAAGATGGCTGACTCCTCTTGCTGCTGTCGATTCATAGAGTAAGCATGGCAGTGCATTGTTGAAGGCCCGTTCCTTGTCTAAGAATGCCGCCACTGCCACTTCCTTTTCTTTCAGCAGTTGCTGATGCTCATTACAAGATTGTTAAGAGCTAAGTCTGTTAATTGATCTGCCTAGTACGCGTATTGGTGGACATTGAGCGGGCGTTGGCATTGTTCTCCAGCGACACATCTCTGCCTCGAAGTTTAGTGGGAATCTTCCGGAACAACGTTCTGCTGAGTATATAAGGAGCCGCATCGTCGATAGTTCTTGATTCAGTGAAGTACATTCTGGAATATTGGCGAGAAATTTAAATCGTTACAGTAAAAATAAATCTAGGTAAATATCTAGGTGATCGTGTTTTCGTAGTGAAATGTCTAAATAATTTAGTTGACTATTTTCACTTATTTTAATTTACATCTCACGAACAGAAAAACGCTATAATATTATAAGTTGTTTTATGTAACCTTTCTTTAAAGTGCAATAAATAAATAAAACATAACAATAAACCAATAAAATTATCGACAACCCATCTGCCGAACCACCAAACAGGAAATCTCCGTTTCTCGCTGACTATCCAGGAAATTTAAAGCAAGGGAGGGAAAGGGAAAGTATTTTAAAGCGATAAGAAGCAGAGAACCGGGCAGGTCGTTCTCGTGCGTAGGTCTCCAGAAACGCCCCTTTAGCGAGGGTTTTTCCATTTTCCTTAACTTGCTGGGACGTTAAGAAGCGGTAGCGGAACTGGGGGAGAAGCAGGAAGAGTAGGGAACAATCGATATACCGTTAGCGTCGCCGTGCCGCATTGTTAGGCAGTTAATTGGGGTTATTTTCAATTTAAGGAGCGAATTTCGCTCCGGCTCGTTTTGGATTGACGAGCCCAGGCAAGTTTCTAACATTAAGGGACTCGCTCGAATAAATAATAATTGCGCTACTAAATCTTAAAGGAATATGGTTTTGTAAGAAAATTACCTTAAATTTACTGCCTGTAGAGATTATAGAAATGCATTAAAGAGTTTATACGAAATATAATATGAAAACCTTTAATTATAAGTTTATTTTTTATATAGTTCGGGTTTGAAATGATGGTGCTCATTAGTAATTTGAAATAATAGTAAACTAAAATTAAATAAACATGTGACCTCCTTTTTAACTAACTGAAAAAAAAGTACCTCAATTCCCTTTTTCAGACAGTTGCAAATTTTTCATAATTGACCATAATGATACTTGAAACTTTTTATTTTAAATTTATGATTGCCCAAAAAATTTTAAACTGCTCTAAAATATGCATAATGACCTCATCTGCCTTTTCCAGATAGTTGAAAAAAATGTCCTGAAATCCTTCTCTCCAGGCACTTAAAAAAACAACGGCCTCAACTCTTTCCTTCAGTAAGGTAAAAATTGTACAAAATTGAGTTCAACTCTCTTTTATCTAAAAATAAAACGACCTAATATACCATTTTTCAGGTAGTTAAAAGTTTATTATAAATTCACCTTAACTGCAAAAAAAAAATTATTATTGCCTAAATAGCTTTTTGTTTTTTGCCAGGTAGTTGAGAAGAAAAAAAAATAAAAATTATCAATTTCCCTTTCCCGACAGTTAAAAAAAAAACTTCAAATTCACCCTTCAGAGAGCTAAAGGTCTACCAAAATAAGAAAAAATCATTATTGCCCAGAAGTGTTCAAACTACTCTAAAATACGCATAACGACCTAAACTGCTTTTTGCCTGTAAAAACAACAAGCTTAATTTTCTCTTTTTAAACTGACCTAAAATGCCTGGAAAAAAAATGTAAACCTTAAATGCCACAATTTAAAAACTTGAAATAGCGATATAATAGAATGGAAGAAAAAACTAAATAAAAAAACGTTGGAAACATTTTCTCTATAAAACAAATATTCTATAAAATATTCATATTCTATAAAACAAAATGTTACCATAGAAAGCGATATTTTTACATTTTCTTGTGTAAGAATTTATTTCTAATTACCAGCCAAAATACATAAATACCCTAACCTTTTGGAACCTAAAAAATCAATATTCATTTTCAGGTAATTAATTAAATTAGTAGAAAAAGAAAACGATGAAAAAATTATGAAAATCAGGAAAAAATTGCTTTGATTTTCCTACAAACCCAAGGTACTAGAGCTCTTTACACAAATTGGTTGTCATTTGCAAATAGTATGTACTCTTTTTTATTCAAGTTAAAGAAAATATCATTACTAGAAATAAGGAACCTCTCTTCTGCAGAAAACCTCTACTCTGACAGCTTGGAACCCTCAGATAAGAGTTATTTGTATCTAGGGAATTAAAATATTTGTTAAAATAGTGGGTCAGAAAGAGAGTCACAGTTGCTTTAATTAAATCTTCTGGGAAAAAAATTATGTTATCATTATATATATTTGCAGTTTTTAAAGGTTTCGTGTTGATTTTCAAAATAACATATACTCAAGATTATCCGCAGAACCATTGGCATTGGATTGGCATTTTCGAATTTCTGAAACACTGACCTTATAATAAAAGTAAGATCTATAAAATTATCTGTTTTAAATTTACTGCTACCTTTTTTACGCTTAGATGTTACAAAGCAATAATTCTTTTAAGATACTATAAAAGCAGGATTAGGGGCATCTTTATTTTATTTAAAAAAAATCTTAAAAGTTGAAATCTTTAAAAACTCTAAGTTATATGACGGTAAAATAAGCAAAGTTACAATTATATTTAGTACTCGAAAATCTAATACAGCCTTTTTAATCTGTAATCTATATTTCTTCCTTATAGGTAATTAGCATAATCTAAATGGATTAGGTCAACCTTTTATTATTATTTTTTTGTAATTGTCTTATTAATAATTAAAACTAAGTTCTTTCGAGTAACAAGCGACTTCCTGTTACTAAGAAAAACTTAAATAGAAAAACTTTATGTTTTTAAGCAAATTTAGTTAAGGAAATATATATGAAGGAAAAATGCATACATATTTAATTGATTAGCAAGATAGAACCTAATATTATGTTAGTATTTGCAAGAAATATGTATATTTCATGAACCCTAATCAATGTAATATAAAAATCAATTATCTTCCTTTAATAAAAAAAAATAAATTGAGAACATAAGATTATAAATCACCGAAATAAAGCAAAAATGTAAAAATCAAAATATGTCTACTAAGTCTCTAAATAAGTCGTCAGATTTAGATTTATAAAAGTTAACAAGGAAAGTAAAAAAAAAAGAAAACAAAACAAGGAATAGAGACATGATAAGAAATAGGTCAAGAGATATACTAAGAAAAGCTAAATTTTAGCAAGTAAATACCTAAAGAACAGTACTCCATCGGGTTTAAGGCCATTATAGTTTAAAATTTCTTTTTATCAGGTTTTCTCTTTTCTAATGTAAATACCGCTCCATATTATGTTGCTAAAAATAGAGCAATTCACTAATGAATCTAGCCAGGTGGATTTACTATACAGTACTAAATTGAAAAAAATCTAAGTCGATGAATAATATTTAGCAGGTCTGCTTCTAAACTTCTGGAAAAATATATTTTGGATATTTTATAAAACCCAGTAATCCTTTATTTTCTGATATGATAATAATAATTATGATTAAAATTACATAATGAAAACACAATGTTCAAGAGTTAGTAGAAGAATCAGAGGGGTGTTACTAATAAACAATCTAAGTACGTTAAATTCCGTAAGGTAAGTCCTTAGACATGGGTGGCAAAAGAATCTGTAAAATTAATTGTAAAATATATGTCAGAAACATTACATGTACCTACAGTTAAAACAGGTTTATAGTTTACCTTAAAAATACTTTTTTCGTTTTTTAAACTCCTAATTGAGTTTTAAAATAGTGAAAGGCAATACGGCTTAAATATTAGAATAGGGTAAAGGTAATGTTTTATAAAGCAGTTTTTCTTTGAGAAATAAACATTTTTGATGATAGTCAGAGCTAGTACTTTAAACATTTCTTTTTGTCAGGCTTTCTGTATTTTTTAGTTTATACATTCTCTTATTTAAATTTTTTATAAACATATAATCTAACTAAATATTCTAACTAAAATATTAATATATGCCAACCTTAAAATTTGCTTGTAGTAATGAAAATGGTCTAAATAAAGCTAACAGAAATTTCTTTTAACAAAACAAAGAAAAATAAATTATCACAATCGTATTAGAGGTATAAAAATAAATTATTGAGAGAACAATCGAATCTGACTTAATAAAAACTTGCATTATTACGATAAAACTCTACAATATTGATGTTACATAATATACCCTTATTTTATTCTCGCAAACTATAGAGGCATAGAAAGTTAATTAATAAGTTACCAGAACAATTAATTATTAAAAAGTCTTCAGGAACATTGGAGGTTTTGATTTCTCAGACATAACTGTTTCTAGATTTAAAAGGTCTGTCCCTTACAAATTTTGCCTTATCAATAAATAGTATTTTAAAAAGAGTTGGTTAGTTATTCATTATCCCCTTGATCCAATCTTTGTACCTCTTATAAATTTTATTTTCTTATCGTTCGCCATACTCGTGTCTGTGGTACTACTAATTGGATCGAAATTTGCTTAGTGCTAGTGGTGCAATCTTCTCTGATATAGTTGAGAATGTTCGCTTCCTTTAAACGCCCCTAAAATAAAAGTTGACAGATTTAAGTCTTTTTCTGTAAATGATCTGAGGCGTTCAAAAATTAGCTCCTTTTATTTATGGTAAGATTAAGATTGTTGTTAATTTAAAATAAAAAAGCACCTAAAGGTTTCTACACTAACCACTTTGCCAAAATATTACCTTGAAAACTCGGTTCAAAGTAATGCTGTTGTCACAGTTGAAATAGATTATTCTTGTAACATTTTTTTCACAACGTTTAGTAAACTTAGTTTCCTGTACGTCAAAGACCTAAATTAAAAATGAAAAAGTCTAAAAAATTACTAGCAGTATATAGATCTACACTCATAAAAAATTAAATGACATTTTTTTATGTCCTTATAGAAATGTATACTCTGTTCCATTTTGATTGTAATTGCAGGATATGTTGGTTATTTTTAAAGTTTAAGTTAGAACTTTGCAGTTTTCGTGAACCAGTACTAATCTTTTGTAAAACTAATTACGCTGAAAACAGAATTAAGCTAATTCTTTTTTCTTCAGATATCAAAATTATTTACACCAAAACCTAATTTCACACTCAGAAACCTTAATTTTAAAGTTTATAAAAAGCTCATTCTGATTTTCATTTCATCTAGTCTTATAACCCAGAGAAATACTATATTTTAATACCTACTGACCGAAAAGCATATTATTATATTATATTACATATCCATTTAAGTTATGCATATATTTTATTTAAGTTATATTCTAATATAAATAGTTTAAGTAGTGAAATCAAGTGCTTATTGTGTTGTTAAAAAATATTTAAATAATTATTTAATTTCTTTTTTCAAATAAAGAATGTTGTAGCTAGGTGAAATTAGAAAAAGAGTGAACGATTGCACTGCGACTACTAATACTGAATAGATGATAGCTTCAAAGCATAATATCCTAAGGACTTCTTAAGGGCTAGTTTAAGTTATAAAATTTCTCTCTAGAAGCTCATAGTTGCGAAGATGTATGGCGCAATTTTCAGCGACGCTTGGCAAGTAATAATTTGGAGTCCTAGAGTTTCATTCATACAGAATCTGCATTGCCCTGATTGTTCTTATTTTTATTTCCTACGGTATTTCCAAGGTAACACTGACCTTTTTTTTATTACCGTTTTTATTTCCTATCTCAATAGGCTTTTCTAAGCAGTCCCATATTATCTTGGATCTTATGATATATGAGATGTAATATGGCTACTTGACTGTTAGTAAGAATGGCGATGGTCTTCCTGAGAGTTTTCTACAAGAATCAGCTAAGTACAACTATGTGCATTTCCGCTTAAAAGACACTTCTGTATTTAACCAGCGACTCCCAATATTTGGCGTGAAACCCAAAAACCGCTGCCCCGCTTTCTTTGTTGATCCTCGAACCATCTGTGATAACATTACATGATATTTAATTTTAAGTGATTGAATGGACCTGTGTATATTTTATATTCTTTATATAAGAACATTATACTAATTAAATACAACTTTATTTTATAAAAAAAAATTATTCTTGTTCTAGTATTATTATATATATTATAATATGTATTCCGAAGAAGTGTATTTTAGAACATATATTTAAAGAAAAAAAAATCGTATTTTGACTGCAAAAATACGCACTTAAAATATTTTTTACTGAATTTTGTAAGACTTTGTATTATGTGCCATTGTCCCTTCTTAGCTATAGCGAGACTTGGCATTAAATACTAGAATCTGAATTTAGAAGATGATCATTGACTAATTTCCAAATTTCCAGAGACATCATGTCTTTCTAGTAAAAGTATAACCCTTTTATATAAAACCTTATTTGAAAAGGGTTGCCTAAATTCTTGTTTTCTGCTCCCACCTGAATTATTACTTTCTGTAGCCCCTTTTTTATTTCTCACGACTTTTGAAATAGTAAAATTTTGTACAAACTGGATTAACAACCAGTTTTCAGTCCTAAAACTACTATACAGGTTTACTCGAAACTATATGATAATTTGATAAACTAGTTTGATTTTTTGGTTATATGGTGTGGGAAAAAAATTTCAAACATCTTTTTTACTTTGTTTCAAATGTTTGTTGGTTTGAATAGTATTATGAATAAAATAATTGTAAAAATTAACGGTGATGATGTGATTGTGTAAATAACCAAATAAGTGATCTTGTGTAGTGAATATAAAAAAAATCAAAAATAAAGTTGTATTTGTTTTATTTTGGGATACGGATGACCAAATAACTTTAAGGTAAGTGAAAATAGTTTTACATGTAATGTATTAATTATTACATAGTGTATGCGTGTTTAGTTGTACCTACTTCTGTAAAAATTTTGATAGTTTTTCATAATTTTAAAAAATTCAAATTTAAAATAGTTATTTTATATCTTTTAAACTACAAAACTGTATCAAAAAAACATATAATATTATAACAATTTATAGATTTTTTCATGTACTCGATAGCATATTTTAACTTTGAAAATCTTTTCGATTATTTTTAATAAAGTTTTAAAAATTTAGATCAGTCGGGAACAGGGGGTATTACTGGTGTTAGCACCCTTAAAAACATATTTAACCAAAGCTTTACAAAAGCTCTCTTGTTAAAAAAAAGTCTTTCATTATAAGGACATAATCTGAAAATAAACTAATAGCTTTATAAATAAGTTGATTGAAATACCATCAATATCTGTTAAATGTTTATTGTTAATAATAATAATAATAATAATAATAATAATAAGTTTATTCAGACATAAAAACAAAAGTTACATAAAATAAGAAGGTAATAAACAAAAGCCCATAAAAGGTTACCCTTGTTCACGGAAGACTTAACATAATCCCAAAAATTTTAAAAATAATATAATAAAACAATGAGAAATAATAAAATGATTAAAAGATACCATTAAAAAAAGGAAGTACCTACAACTAAAGGATTTGTAATCGATAGACAGATTTATATGTATTTATAAAAACTAATCAAAATACATGTAATATTGCAGCTAGTTACAATTATAAGAACCTATCGTGACAAAACCTGACTGATTTATTATTTGCGTTTTATTCATCTTTCACTTGATTTTAAGCTGCTAACCTATTACTTACGTACTTAATGAAATTTAAGTTTTGAAGTTTCACATTTATATACTGTATATAGTCGAAATTGGGTTGCATAAGAAAATTACATTAAGTCAGAATATGAGTTGTAAGTATCATATTTAGGTTTTTGAAGTAATATCCAGAGTTCTCATTCTCTAACAGAAATATTAATTAATTATTTTTTTATATCCACAATATTATTTATAAAATTTCGAGAGTGTCCAAATATCCATTTTTTAAATGTGTCCCTTAATAAATAAATTGAATTTATTGTTATGAACTCTAGGGAAAGTAAAGCATAAACTTTTGGAATTATATACATGTCATAATATTGTCCTAATGGAGTTTTACTTTTTGATAAGCAGCCAATTAACTTTTTAATTCGTATTTAATATATCATGTTTTTTAAACTGCCTTAATATTAGGTTTTTAAAATATATTTGCCTTAATCCATCACTTTACATTCTTTAAAAAGAAAGTCAAGCATAATAGTGACCTTTAGTCTTTTATCCACTTTTGTATAATTTCTAGTAGTCAAATATGCGTTCTTAAAGTTACCTCAAGATGAGGATATGTTAGATGTGGCTAAATTAGAGCAATGTACATACAGGGTGTCTTATTTTGGGTACTTTTGTGGGATATCTCAATCAATCAATCAATCAATGCTTTATTGTCAAGAAATTGTTACAATTTATAGACAAAGCTGTAAAACAAAAAAGATACAAAAATACAAACAAAACACAATTAAAGAAAAGAAAAACAAAACAAAATTAAAAAAAAAATAAATAAATAAATAGAATAGAATAGAATATCTACAATATATACAGATTAATACAATTTAAAAATTGTAAGTAGTCAAAAATATTATTATAAAATATATAATTTAATGTATACAATGTCAAAAAAAAATCATTAAAAAATCTCTCTATGTTAAAAAAAAAAGTGTAAAAAATGTTTAAAAAAGTAAAAAATTATAAAAAATCCTAAAATAGCTACACAAAGCAGTATACCTAAACATGTACAGAATACATAATCAGCTAGTGCAAAATTTCAAATCAATGATTACAAAAAAAAATCGTTAACAGTGTGAAAAGCTCTCTCCAGTAAGAGTGCTTTTAATGCTTTACGAAATGCAAAAAAAGATGTGATGGATTTTATTTCCAATGGCAGATGATTGTGCATTTTTTTTGCATTATATAATATGGAACTTTTGACCAACTCTGAATGTGGGGTAGGATATTCTGTATTTAAGTCTCTAAGTGTATTTAAGTGTATAACGTAAAGCTCTCTTTTGTAGTCTAAAAATACGGTCAAATTGAGTTGCACTACATGTACCCCAGAATGGAAGGGCGTATCGAAGGTGCGATTCAAAAAGGGCAAAATAAACTGTTCTAGAAGTAGACAGGCTAAGCTCCTTAGAAATTGATCTTAACGCAAAACAAGCGGAACTTAATTTTCTTGATAAAGAGTCAATATGTGTGTCCCATTTTAACGAGTTGTTAACAGTTAGCCCTAAAAACTTTACAGAAGCAACTTCGTCAATTGTTGCGTTACCAAGTACAAAAGATTGCAAGGTATTTTTATAAGACAACATTTTAATTTTGGAAATGTTGAGACAAAGGAGATTAGAGTCGCATCATGATTTGATAGTAGTTAAATCACTTGAGACGGTTCTATGAAGTGTAGAAATATTCGGATTACTCCAGATAAAACTAGTATCATCAGCAAATAGACAGACTTTACCGTTAATATTTAGATTAGCAATGTCATTGATGAAGATAAGAAACAAAATAGGGCCAAGTACGGAACCTTGAGGCACTCTACTTTGTATTGGCTTGCAAGAAGACATAGTCGAATCAATTCTCACAGCTTGACTTCTGTTATTGAGATACGACTTAAACCATTCAAAAGGCGCTCCTCTGAACCCGTAATATTGCAACTTTTTTAATAAGATGTCATGATTAACACAATCAAAGGCTTTAGAAAAATCACAGAAAATTGTTGCTGTAGGGTGTTGGTTGTTTAAGCTAGAGTATACATTATTAAAAAGAGAAAACATAGCATCATTTGTGCATTTGTTATTTAAAAATCCAAATTAAAGGGAAGTAAGTATTTTATATTTCAGCAAAAATGATAGAAGTCTTTTTTTAACCAATCTTTCAATAATTTTTGAAAGAGTGGGAAGAAGAGCGATAGGCCGATAGTTGGAAGACTGATCTTTGTCTCCTCCTTTAGGTAGTGCAATTATTATCGCCATCTTAAGGCAGTTAGGAAAAACACCTTTTTGAAAAGACTGATTAATTAGAGTAATAAGATGACATAATGTACATTCGGGCAGATTTGAAAACATTTTGAGAGTAAGTCCATCAATTCCAGAAGAGCCTTTGTTTTTGATTTCCCTAATTGAACTGCAAAGCTCTGGTAACATTACGGGCGTAAAGAAAAAACTGTGGAAATTCTCATTTGCAATGGAAAGATATGAAAATTGATCATGGAAAGGAGTTATGGTACTCATTAAATTATTTGACACATTTACAAAATATTCATTAAGGTTCTCAGATGAAGTGGAGATAGTATTCGACAAAGAAGGCTTATTTCTCAAAGCATTAACAATCGACCATGTTTCCTTAGCTACATTTTTAGATTTAGCCAGTCTCCTATTATAGTAAATGTCCTTGGCGGCTTTTAAAGTTCTCTAATAAATCTTTTTGTAAAGTCTTACGTATTCATGAAAAAAAGCGCTGTCTAAAAATTTTTTAAGTTGAGATAATAAGCGCATGTTCTTAGCAGATGTACGCAAGCCTTGGGTAGACCAGGGGTTATGTTGCTTCTTTTTAGGAGGTCTCAAAGGAAAGGAATTGTGAGAAAGACTAGATAGCGTTTTTACAAATCTATAGAGTTCTGAATCAACGTCGTCAGAGAGAATATTCCAGTCAGTTGATTGACAAAGGTGCCCAAAATTAAAAAAAAAATTATCCGAGACAATACGGCCTAATTTGCGTGGAACATTTTTACTTTTAGATTTAGTTATGGAAAACTTTGTTAACACTGCTTCATGGTCTAACAAACCTGAGCCTAAGACAGTACAATCGACGAAATCTGGCTGAAAGGAAGATACGACATAATCTATTGTACTAGAGCTGGTTTTGGTTATTCTGGTAGGTGATTTAATGTGCATGATTAGGCTAAAAGAGTCGAAAATGAACTGGAGAGGTTCTTGAGCAGCACACACACTGGAAAAATCAATGTTTAGGTCGCCACATAAAATGAGTTTGCTTTTTAACGGCAGAGACTTAAGCAAGCTTAGTAATTTTTGGAAAAAAACGTTTACGTCAGCATCAGGTGTTCTGTAAATAATAAACAACGTAAAGATCAAAATTATTATTATAGACAAGGGAAAATTCAAATATTTTTTCAGAAACTAAATAACTGAACTTGGTTACCATTGAAAAGTCGTTGCTAGTAGACAATATCACAGTACCTCCATGAGTTAGATTTGTTCTATCAAATCTGGCAACTGTAGTATAATTATCCACCATCACAGGCTCACCAACATGCAACCAATGTTCAGTTATGGCCCGTAATTTTTAGAGATAAAGAGTTGCCGTTTTTCGCGACACTGTGCTACTTTTTCGTAAAACTAAAGATGCCGTCAACAAAATTTTCATAGCCCTTTTAGTTTTAAAATACAGAGCATTTTTGAAAATTTTGCATTTTGGGACCCCCATCGTATCTCCGTTATCTTTAAAGTTTATGTAAAAGTAAAAACTCACTTTTATAGATTTGTTTTCCGTAGAATTTAGTGGTGTAGATATATATTTTTTTGATTAATAGATTTTGAGTTATAACTCAAACTTATGATGTTTTTTTAACGGAACACACTATATATTTATAATTCATAATATTGTCCTGAAGCATACAATAAAAAAAATAGGGATAAAGAAATATATATTTTAGGTTATATAGAAGCCTACTCTCGAGCTCATGCAAAAAAATCGAAAAAGAAATTGGAGAGGTAAAACCTGACGCACAACTAGACCTAGGTACCTAGACATACTTGAGAAAGTTATTCCAGAACTTCTGGAAAATATCCCTCTATAATCTATAGCCCATTATAAGACTCTCCACCTACAAAAAGATGGTGCCCCAAGTCATACTCTGGACTAGTAAGGGCATTTTTTGAAAATAACTTTGCTCAAAGATGGATAGGACCAACGGACCTGTTAGATGGCCTCCACGGTCCCCCGATCTCTCGATTTTTATATTTTTTTATGAGGGCATATACAAGATCAAGTTTATAAAAGGCAATGCAAAAATCTAATAGAACTTTAAGACGCAATTCATTTAACATTTCAAAATCTGAAAAGAAGACAAATTATTATTTCGATGTGCCAATTTTGTATCAGAGAAGATGGGGTCATTGTGAACAGCGTTGAGTGTTTATTAAATTTATATACTTGTTTTTTATGTTCTTTTATTACAAAAAAATAATAATGATGCAATTCGTCGTTATTAATTTGTAACTTTTTATTTGTCTATTATTGTTATTCATGGCCTACTATTAAATTATGCATTTAATTTAGAAAATTGTTAGTTATTTGCGTATTTTTGAAAATAAGTCCATACTGTTATATATTTTTAAAAAGAAAAAAACAAGGCCAATATTATTAACTATAAATATACAGGGTGTTCCATAACTCAAAAACTATTAATCAAAAAAAATGTATCTACACTACTGGATTCTACCGAAAAAAATCTATCAGAATGAGTTTTTGCTTTTACAAAAACTTTTAAAATAACGGAGATACGAGGGAGGTCCCAAAATGCAAAAATTTCAAAAATGCCCTGTATCTTAAAAAATAAAAAGGCTATGAAAATTTTGTTAACAGCATCTTTAGTTTTACGGAAAAAAAGCACAATGTCGCGAAAACCGCAACTCTCTAAAAAGAACGGAGATATCCCGCAAAAGTACCCAAAATGGAACACCCTGTACATGCATGATCGTATTTTATTTATCACATGTTGAATATGATCATCTCATTTTAGATGTGGAACAAGTACATATATGTATAGCAAGGCGATGGTTAATTCAATAAATTGTGGTAATGAGTCAATGTAACATCCGAATAGCATACAAAAAGTCTTGTCATAGTGAACAGCGAGTTTTTAATTATTAAACCATTTAAATAGATTATATAAGCCATTTTCAACTTTTAGTTTTAAAGCCTCTCAAAATTTGTCTAAATAGATAGCCACTGAATCATCAGCAAAACAAATGATATCTTTTGAGGACTGCGAGTGGAAAATATTATTTATATATAAATTAAACAAAATTAGTCCCCAAATATCTCTCTGAGGAACTCCTATGTTTACAGATGATTCTGTACTAAATTCATTACTAATTTAATTTTAAAGCTTTAAAGGTTATCCCTCTAATATCATAGAGATGTAAGTTAAATTCTATGGTTAATTGTATCAAGGGCTTTGGCTGAGTCCATAAACACACAAAATTGCTTCTCACCGCCCTTAATTTAAATTAATATTTTCTTAAATTTCGTTTACGTCAGTGTGATACGAACAAAATGAATCTCGTACAGACAACTTCCTTAAGAATTGACAGATTTACTTCGCCCTAAAAACTAATCCTTGTTATTTTCATTGCCTCTGTCATTTACTATGCGTTAAATTGTAAAAAAACTTTGCACATTTTCTTTGTCCTTTTTTTCACCGTACAAATTTTAGTATAATAATCATCTTTTTTAGCATTTTTTAAAACTTTGCGATATATGGCTTTACATTTATTTAAAAACTGTTTGCAATTTTTGGGGAAATTTTAATCAACTTTAAGCTATGGTTTGAGCTGGCAAAGTCTTAATATGCTAATAAGCCATTCAGTAAAAGAGATTTTAAAATATTAGAAATGCTATTTCACATATCAAAGACAAATAATCTTTCGTAATTTGCCTAGTGATGTGAAGGAATTCTAAAAAGGTAGAAATTGCGGTCTGATGAATAATTTCAAGCATGAATATTAAACATTTTGTTAAATAATCATGCTCTCTAAATAATTACAGTTTAATTTTTCTTCTGTTTTCCATATTAAGAAAATTAATAGATTTCAAATTCTAAGCAATAATACAGTTAAAAAAATATCTCAAGCAAGCAGTCTGAACATTTTGGATTTTTTTTATTAGCTATAAGGGATAACACACCACCTATTTGATAAATAGTTTTAAAAAAATACCTTGTTACGGTTTGATCTGTTTATCTACAAGGTACATATCGCCAATGTCCATTGTGCCACTTTCATATTTATGGGATTGTAGTTTTTGGAGGCGTGATTTGCGAACTAATTATAGTTATAAGTACATGATGGTTTGATTAGTGACTTACGTACTTAAATATCTGCAAGAATATAATTAAGAGATGTATACCAGAGACAGCTATAGTGACCAGTATCCTACTGGTCACTATAGCTGTCTCTCAAGTTCAAAAGAACCATCAATTTGAACTTGATAGGGTCAACGCGGCGCTTATAAAAATCAAAAGAGAATCCTAGGAGAAATTCTCCACAGACATGGAACAGGACCTTTAAAGAGCCTATAGGAAATTTTGGAAAATGATTCAAAACGTAAACTAGTTGAAAACATGTTTTAGAAACCTATATATCAACACTGACAATACAGTAAAACCTCAGTCACAAGAAATAAAGAAAAAAATCACGAATAGTTGAATAGGTACAGAGAAGGAAGTTAGTGTAAAGATTAAAAACCTAAAAAAGCGAAAAGCTCCGCAAGTGAACGACATTAATTAATTAAAGTTAACTCATAAAATATTAAGGTAAAGAGCTAGCAAGAAAATTAAGGGAATTGGTTAAGAAAATAATACCTATATACAGCATACCAAGAGAGTGCAAAGCATCACACTGTCAATTTTCAAAAACCGACAAAAAACACAATTTAAAGAATTACAGAGGCATAACGGTGCTTTGCATCACTATAAAATTGCTCACCAGCATTGACAAAAGCATTCTGGAACAGACCATTTAAATTAGTAACACTAATTTAGTAACACTGTGTAATCAACCGTATCGAAGGCCCTGGCCAAGTCTAGAAATACTCCTAGAATCTTTTTGCTCTTGCTCATCAAAGAATATAACATTCCTGTTAAACTTGCCAGAGCATCTTCCGTAAATACACCTTCTTTAAATCTATACTTTTTTTTAGATCAAATGTGATTACACATTTATCCAAGTATGTTTTTATCATTTTTCCAAACATTTAACTTATAATACCTAGGATAAATAGCTTATAATTTATGATTAGACGTTCTGATCCACTGTTCTGAGATAATCTTAATTGCGCTTTCTTTAGAAACCTGTAGAAAGTTGCCTTCAGAAAAAAACGGGATTTGAAATCATCCAGACTAGGCGCTCTTTCACTCTTTAAGGAGCTGATAATTTGAATAACTTTACTCTCGGAAGTTGCCTCAAAAATTTGGATTTTTCCTTGTTTCCTAGGTCATTAAGTAATTGTATTTTATGCGCCATCACTTTTCCAATATTTGCACAGCGAATAAAAAATACCTCTGCTATTTAAAAACTAACAGAATTATATTAATATCTAAAAATTTTTGATTTTATTTAAAATTTGCCAACATTTTTTTAGAGAATGTTTGACCTATTTATAATTTGTTCATTTTTAAATTGTAATAGTTGATGTAAGTCTAATCAAGGGGTCCATTTAATTATTCAGTTTTGACTTTGTGAATACTTTGTCATAAGAGAATTTAACTTGTCCTTTTTATGTATTGGTTTTAAAAGCGCTAGATCCCTCCGATTGTAAATCCTTATTGAAGATGTTTTTTAGACATGAACTGTTCCAGTATCCGCAAACTATTTCTTATGTATTTCTTTATATTATTTTAATATAAAGTATTTATTTAATAATAACTAAAATACCATAATAATTATGATTAATGTAATAAGGTATGTTCAAATAAATGTCCAACAAATAATAAACACAATTTATCTTAAAATTATTTTTTATTTATAAATTAAACGTTTTTCTTCCTTAACGCCTAGACCATTTTAATATGTGTACAAATCGAAATGGAATTTTTATTAGGTCATTATCAACAAAAAGGTTGATTTTGCAAGGAACAGACTCAGTGCTCTATTTAGTATTACAATTATAAAAATAATAATATTTTATAAGAATAATGATATTGTTCATCAGTCTATACCTTATTTCTTAGGTTCTTTAGGCTTAGAATAGTTCAAATTACGAAAAAAAACATTATTTTAATTAAAGAACGTCCTAATAATAAATATAACAACTAACAATAACACATGAGAAGCAAAAGTGAAATTTGCAAGATTGATAAGCATTTAAGCCGCATGCCTTCTAACCCTGCATTTACTTAATAAAAGGAAGCCCTTACTCCCCTATGCTCTATGCAAACTTTTCATTTATCCTACCTAGGGCCCGAAGGATCAATAAACGTCCTCTGCTAGATTTGTCCGGACCCCGAAAAACTATTTTCGACCCAAAAGTTCGAACCCCGGTCATATTTCTCGGTTTTGTTCTTTTGCTCTTCCTTACCTTCACGTTTAAATCTATTTGTATCTATGGACGCAGTGGGGCGAAATAAACATGACAATGAAAATACAGTTTATTTAATAAAATATATAATGTCAATCTCTTCAATGTTTTTTTATATAGGTCATTTCTAATGTTCTTTTGATGTGTTATACGAGCTAATAAACAAAGATTATATCGAATTTGTATTAGAAAACTAGAGAAATATTATATGAAACATAATAAAAGCTTATGTATATTTCTTTAAATAAATTATATTGTTTCTTTTTATTAATATTTTAATTATTCCACCTCTGTTTTAATACAATATTTGTGTATAAATCACTTTTTTTTATTTATTTTACAAATCTACATTCTATGTTATTTTTACTAATGTATTTCTATATAATATTTAAATTCTGAAGATCACTGCCTAGGGGTAAAAATATCTTCAAAAATTAAATACATATTCTAGGACCGTCTTACTTTTGGCCTCAATCCAAATCGTTGTAAATGTTATTATTTTTACTTATTTTTAATTACTTTTACCTAAAAAAACTTTTACATAAACAAATTTTTTATGGTTTAGGGTGATTCCTCCCTGGCTCTATGAAACTTAAGGCAATTTTTGTTGTTGTCAAGTTTATTGAAATTAATAGAAAAGCTTGTAATATTCTGCAAACTTTTCTTTTTGCAGGTCACTCATATCTTAAGCTTACATAAACATAACCGATGCTTATCCTTCTATGATCTATACACTAATAAAACAGATAAGAGAATCGGAAGTCTTTTGCGATCTACCAAAGGTATTTAACTGTGTTATAAGGCACAGCAACTAGGTATTCTTAAATTTATAATTTTTACATTTGTTTTAAAAATTAAGTCTAAAATTGCATTACTTTAAGATACAGGGTGAAAAAATTGAAATGCAACTAAAATATTAAATAGAAAGAGAGATCGAGTATCATCTTGAAGCTTTCGAAAAATGCTTTCCAATGATACCATAAAAAGTTGAATTTCAGAAAATTATTTTTTGTTTATCAAGGAAAATGAAAAATAAAAATTATTAAACCACAAGTTTTAGGTAACCCCACAAAAAGAAATCAAGAGGTGTGGGGTTCAACAGGTATCTCGGTGGTCATTCAATAGGACCGCTTCTTCCAAGTCACTGGTTAGGATAATGATCATCCAACGATTGCCTAAAGGGAACTACATAATAAGGAGGTGCTTCATCCTGTTGGAATTATAGTAAGCGTTCTTCTAAAGATAAATTTCCGTATATGTCCCGCTGATTTTATAATTTCTGCGATATTAGTGGTTTGATAATACCCCAATACCCTATTATCTCCCAATATACCAGCCTAAACGTTAATAGGGGGTAGTAAGGGTACTAGGTTACCCTTCTCTAAATACGCGTGGGTTTTTGTCATTCCAGTAACGACAATTTTGATTATTAAAATGCCCATTTAAATAAAAGGTACACTTATCACTGAAGCAGATAATTTTAACTAGTCAAGATTCTGCCGTAATTCTATCTGTCATTATTTCACAAAACTGGAATCTTTTATCCAGGTTGTCGCTATCAAATTCTTGTAGTATTTGCAGTTTATAGGGATAAGACTTCCAATTGCTACAGCTAGTTGACGAGCTAATAAAGTAAAATTGACTAACCTCGGTTGATTTCTCTTTTTATTCGTGACAAAACCAGTTTGTTCAAATTTGGCTACTAGTTGGCAAACATACTCCGGGCTTATATTTTGACCTGGATGCTTTTTGTTATAATGCTTGTCCTTAAAACGAGTTGTCCTTAAGAAACTTTTATCCTGTATTGTATCATATATCCTAACTTGTACTAGAATAATAATACTAGTACAAGTTACTTTTAGAGTAAATTCTGTGATAATAAAATGCGAACATTTATAAACAATGCTTTTTTTTCGGCAAAAAAAACATAGCAAATAAACCAATATAAAATACCTACAGATATGTTGAATTCTTAAGCGTCATGCCAGTATATCAGTAGCCATTATTTTGAACATTTAATACAATAACGATAAAAAATTTCAAAAATATATTTGCATCTATTGTGTTCCTCAATAAACAGAAAAAAAATTCTCAAATGGGACTCTCTATGGTATCGTTGGAAAGCATATTTTTTAAGAGCTTCAAGATGATGTGTCACTCGACACACCTTTCTATTTAAGATTTTAGGGTTGTATCTCACCCTGTCGAAGGGGTAAAATAATTAGGCAAAAATAGGCATATTATCTTTATGTGCAGATAATATGCCTATTTTTGTTTCTCTTTCGTTTTATAGAAATTGTTTTCAGCGTTTTTTTATTCAGTTGTTCGTCCCTAATATATAGCGATTTCAAGTTTTTAAATTGTCACCTTATTTTTTTATGGTTTAAGCTGATTCCTCGACTGCTCTGTGTCAGATCCACCAAATTTTTTTTTACAACTTTATAGAACTTAATAGAGAAACTTGTAAAGGTTGGAAAGCTTTCCTTCTTACAGGTAACTCATATTTTAAATTCAAATTAACATAACTGACGATTATATTTCTTAAGGCCTTTAGAAGTATTCTTTTGCGATATCTCAACTATGTTTCGATCTTATGACACAGGCATTTGACTGTGTCATAAAATTATATGCGTAACTGTTATGACTTTTTAGAAATCACTTTATCTCTATTCTAGACATTTGTAACTGGTCGGTGTCAGATCTGTGCTTATTATTTAAGGCCATAAATGAGGGTGTTCTTTTTGGGTCCCGTCTTTCTTCATATATTTATATATAATAATTTTAAACTAATGATATGAATTTTTATAAGCCTATGGTTTACCATCTTTT
Organism: Anthonomus grandis grandis; assembly: GCF_022605725.1. Classification (NCBI taxonomy): domain Eukaryota; kingdom Metazoa; phylum Arthropoda; class Insecta; order Coleoptera; family Curculionidae; genus Anthonomus; species Anthonomus grandis. The sequence continues at coordinate 25,288,974 of NC_065552.1, read as the reverse complement.
GCATCCTAATTATCGTTGTCATTCCAAATAGTTTTTATGCTATTAAGTACTACTGTGACTTCAGTCTCTTAATACTGAATGCTACCGAAAGTTACTTTCGTTTGTGCACCTACAAACATCATTACAGGTTATTTTCCAACTCAGGGTGAACCTGAAAATTAATTTCTTTGTCAGGCTAATTTAAATTTTACTCTCATATCTTCACTCTTGCTAGTTTAGCAATAAGAAGCACACTCGATCATGCCTCGGTGAAGTCACATCTTCTCTCTGGAATTGTCTTTTGTGGCATAAATTATTCGATTCAGAGATGTTTTCGATGTTCTCGACTCCTGTCGTCCGTTGTTCATTCGGCGAAGAACTCTTACACTTAGATATTAATATTTTAAAAACCTAAAATATTTCTTTAGTCTAATCTTTAAAGACCAGGATAAGAGAATGGTGAAAAATCCTAGGTATCCAATCCTTTAATAAGAAATTCGTTAATTTTGAAAGAATGCTTTTGTAAAATGTAAACCTGATTATGGTTTAAGTCTCAGTGGTAAAATCTAATTAATGTTTCAATAAATTGCGGTTGCTAACACATGTTATTCCTTAAATGTTCCTGAATACTTAAAGCACTCTTTAAATATTACTTGCGTCTTGAACATACAATTAATTATCCTGTATATTACAGGATCATAATCCTGAATTTTTATCTTATATTCATCAAGTCTAAATTATAAAACATACCATAAATATAAAATTAAAAACTACTTCTACTGAATAATGAGCTTTACCCTACAAACCCACATTACCACTTCATCGCGTCGCTCTTATCCCAGCTCCGCAACATCCCTTGCAACTATTTCATTCTAGCCTCGCTTTTCATCGTTCTCTCTCGCTTGCACCTACTTAACTCGATCCCCTCGCCCCATCTCGTCCCTTCAAGGTGTTTCAGGCCCTTCTTTGTCTCGAAGCTCGCGCGAGCTGCTACCGCCGAGATTCGCCTCCATTTTATATATTATTGATTTAAGATGGCGGCCTGGCGGTGCGCTAACGCCGTCGTTCCTTTGTTTTTCCAGAAACTACTCGTTCCGCGCTTCCTGCTATGAAGGCGGCAGGAGATGCGGGTCTCCTAGAAGCCTGCGATGCTTATATAGGCTGTTCGTAAAATAAATGAGTCGTGATTGGATATTCAATAAAGGCAAGCAGATTTTTTTTCCGCTTTTAGGGTTCATCGATTTTGACTCAATAGTATTGAGTCAATACACCTCAGCCCAAGAGCCTATTGTGCTCACCCAGCCTACCACCTTACTGCCCTATACCTGTTGGTATAAGCTACTGTGGTACCTTGTGCTTCTAGATCCAATATGTTTCTTCCAAATATTTGTTGCCTTTTGCGGCACCAGGCCTTACAGTTATAAATGACATGTTGGAATGTTTCTGGTTCCTTTTCGCATAATCGGCAATTAAAGACTGCACTATACAGTCCAATTCTGTTCAGGTGTGCTTAAACGACCAAGGGTCCCATTCAGTCTACCTATGAGTATTCGGAGTTTGTTCCTTCCAAATGTAAGGAGGTCTCTAATGATTTTTTTGTCTATTTTAAAGTTCATAAACGTGCTTTTTGTCTTCAGCTGTCTTATTTCTGTCCAGTGAGCTTGATGTTTTCTTTTCACTTAGTCTCTAATCTCACTGCATATGGTGCTTTTTGGCGCTCCCAGTGCAGATTCCGGTCCGATGTAAGGTGAGGCATTTCCAAACAAGCTTTGATGTAACCCTAGGGCCCTTTGGCGTGTGTATGCTTTCCTAATGTTTTGCGTAGCACATTCTGGTATTGCAGATATTTTAATCGAAAAAACTGTGGCATGTCTTCAAAGCAGATAAAACGTTTCTTGTTTAGGTTCTTGTTCAAAAATTCCAGCTGCTGTTTTCTTATCGTGGATACATCTTTGTTATAATTAAGATCTCCGTCTGGTCTGTGGTTGCTGTCATTCCATTCTTTATTTGTTGGATACTCAACTTTAAAAAAGTGCAGAAACACTTTAAAATCATGTTATTCAAAATCTATGATATTTCTTATTGTTCTATTTTTTCCCATTTGCCCCAGTCCTAGCTTTGCTTCTCCTTGACTTACCAGGTGTAATAGTGGGAGGTTAAGAAGGGCTTCCATGGATAAAAATTGGTGTAGATTTCATGGTTCTTGTTATGCCTAGACACGCGAGTTTTTGTATTTTGCTTAACTTAAGCCTTGCTCCTACTTGCAGGGTTTTTGGCCACCACGTTAGTGCAGCATAAGTTATAGTGGACATCACTTATCTGGTATCGATCCAGTGTACCATTTTGGGCTGTAATCCCCAAGTTTGCTCATGCATGCTTTTGGTCGTTGAAAATTGATTCCGAATGCTTGGTTACTTTGTCAAAATGTTGGTTTCAGCTTAACTTGAAGTTCAAGATAATCTCCAGGTATTTCAGCTCTCCCAATATAGAAATGTCTCTTCCATGCCAAAATAGTGACCAAATGCCCTCAATCTTTCGCCTTTTGGTAAATGGTACGCTTGCAAATTTAAGGAGACTGATCTTAAGACGTTCCCTCTTTCTGTTCAGAGCAGTTTGCATTCTTTCTCTCACCGTTGTATTAAATTTTCCTTGGACTAGTATCACCAAGTCATCTGTATAACCTAAAGTTATAGAGCTTTTTTCCCTTAGCTTTAGTAGCAGCCTGTTCATAACCATGCACCACAGGATAGGCGACAGAATACCTCTCTGTGGCAATTCTGAGTTACAGAGGCTTTCAGAGTTTTATTTAGCAGTTCGCATCTTACTGTCCTGCTTTTGAGCATGTAGTCTATCCACCTGCATAGTTTCGCGTATAATCCAAGTTCTCCTGTGGACCTTATAATAGACTAATTTTTAAGACAATGTTGACATGTTTCATTGTTCATGGTCTTCTGGATAATTAGCATCGGCGTTCTGGTGATATTCACCTTTCCTGTGTTCTATTACAAAGTAATACTCTTGTAATTGTAGAATCCATTTTGCTATATGTTCTTTAGGGTTTTTGAACTGAAGCAGCCATTTAAGAAGAGCCTGGTCAGTCCTAAGGATGAATCGTTGACCATACAAATATTAAGAGACATGTTTCATAGCTTTTACTGACCAGATGGCTGCCAATAGCTCCCACCTGGTCACACAATAATGTGTTTTACCTTTAATAGCGTTTTATTTAAATAAGCTGTCTCTTGCTTATCATCTTCATAATTTTGTGAAAAGAAAATGCTCCAATTCCAACACTGCATCTGTATCCTAATTAAAAGTTTGTCCAAGTATTAGATACGTTAAAAATGGAGATGGGCACAGTGCTTTTTTTAGTCCTTGAATTGCATCTTCACAGTCTGCTGACCAACTAAATACCATTTTGTCTTCTGGAAGTTAGATAGGCAAAATTAGCGAAATTTCTTACAAATCTTTCGTAATAGGTAAAAAATCCCAAAAACCTTTTTAAATGATGTTTGTGAGTGAGTCGGGACCAATTTTCAATTTCCTTTATTATATCTGAATTAGTCATTGATATTATTCTCTGATATTACATGGCCAGGATATCGAACTTCTTTTTGAAATAAGCAACATCTTTTAGGACTTAGTTTCAGGTTGGCCTCTCGAAGCTTAGCAACTACATCTTGAATATTTTTTAAATGTTCTTCAAATGTTCCAAAAAGCATAACTGTAAGCCGTCAAAATTCTGGATTAGTTGAGAATGCGGTATTTTTTAATATCTTCTGGGTGCATTTTGATCTGCCAGTATCCTGCTCTTCAGATCGAGCATTGAAAACCATTGCGATCCTGATAACGTATTCAGGATGTCATCAATTTTTTATAGGGAATAACTGCCTTTCTTGGTAACGTCACTCATTTGCTGATAATCTGCACAGAATCTGGTACATCCGTCTTTTTTCGTTACTATTATTATTACGACACCTTGTGTTCTCATTTTTTACCGCATTGAGGAAACTTCACCCTGTTTAGCTATCGGAATACTTCAAAGTGCTTGTTTTATCGGAGCATCGTCTCCAGTGTTAATTTAATGCTGCACCAAGTCAGTACTTCCCAGGTCATTATCGTGCCCATTTCGATTTTCTTCAATAAGACGTCACAATTCACTACACTGGTACATGATCAAATTGGCAGAAGATTCTTCGAAAAGGTTTTGTAAACATACAGGAAAAGGTCTGTTTCAATAACGAATTTTTTTAGCATTTTTCAGACTGCTGCTACTTCAGAGCATACGCCAATGTTTCTCCTTGTTTCAGGTTTTAATCGTACCCTTTCAAGTTTAGAACCAAAACCGTTGATTTATTCTGATATGTGAGGCTTGGTAGCACCCAGCTAGATTGCACCTGGTTAAATTTAAGGGATAAAATCTAAGATTAGTATATAAGTTGCATATAACGTGATTAAAATGACACTTAAAATCTGTTAATATAGCTATTTTAATAAAATACCAAAGGGAGGTTAATAAATATATTGGAGGCCAACTTGTACTCAAATAAACATGTAACCCCCATATGCATCTTAAGGGATTTTGAAAACTAAAGACCGAGCGAGAGGGAGCTACGCAAGACGAAAGACAGATGTAGACATTTTCCGCCGCCATCTAGATTAAAGTTTTAGAATATATTAAGGCGGGAGAAGCAATATAGAGTCGAATTTCGTAGAACACGTCGCTAACTTAGATTAATACCTTTGAGAATTCCAAATACGCCCGGGCGAGTCATTATTTATGCTTGGAGGCATCCCGAGATATATACATATATATATATATATATAATTTTCTGAGTTCTAAGATTACCCAAAGGGTAAAGGAATGGAAAGGTGTTTTCCACCGTCTTACTTGATAAATTAAAATCGGAGGGTGCTTCCACCTTCTACTTTACCCGCAAAGACTGGGGTTAAGACAATTTAAAGTTTAGGGCGAAAAGGAAATTAATGTGGACGGTTTCGGGTTTCGAAGATTTAAGGGAAATTTATGCGATTTATTTAAACCCCTTATAATTCAGTTTTTTTAATTTAATTTTAGTGTTTTACTAAGACTTCTGAAAAAATAATTGTAGTGGGTGTAATGTATCGATAAGAATTAAAGTAGCATATTGAAAATAAAAATTAATATTAATTAATCGTAAAAAGGTTACAAATATTTTTTATGTGCAATTTTTGTAACATAACCTTGTTACCAGCATCAAAATTCAGATTGCAATGGAAAAAAATTTCAAATTTTCAATAAAACATGGAAAAAATACTAAAGCTAATAAAACCTAAAACTGTGTTTTAAAATTTTGATAAAAACTAAAATTATTTCCAAATTCCATTGAAATGACAATATTACGTAAAATGTGTGGATGTGTCAAAGTTACTTTAACATTCTAAGAGAAATTCAAAAATTACTTCATATACGTTGAAGGTTCAAAGAGTGACTTCAAAAGCCTGAAATAAAATAAAAAAATAATTAATAATGCCCGGAATAAACTAATTATTTCAAAAGTCTACGAGAATTATAAAATGAGGACAAATGCGTGTAAGACTAAAGAGTGACCCTAACAAGATAAAATAAATTAAAAAATTAGGTCGAATGCGGGGAAGACTTACAAAATGACTTTAAAAGCCAGGATTTAAAAGTGACAAAGGCAATTAGCAACATATATTTGTAAAACTTTTAAAGTTTTTAAATAAATTCACTGCTTTTAATATGATCATTACATTTATTAAGGTTAAACTTGTCATCTTTTTTTCTAAAGCAGTTTTACTTTTTTTTTGAGTTAACATTGGCTTAAAATTTAAATCATATAATTTTTTTATTTTCAAAGTTTGTATAATAAATTATATGCAAAATATTTATGTAAAATCATTATGTATTTAATGTACATATATAGGTACCTTATTAGAAAAATCTACTATTTGGTGTACAAATATAAACGTTTCTACCATTTTTGTTAATAAAAGGTATGTCGTACCCTTGTAAGTTATGCATTATAAATTTGATATGTGTTAAAACAATTTAAAAGTCTACGATCTACTGTGGGTCTATAATTTCTTACTTAACGCAGTCTTTCTTTTGTATTTCTTTGCTTTGGTGTTATGTAATTGTAAGCAAAAGTATGCTTTTAACCTAGATTTAAGGTTCAAATTTAATGTAACCTTGATATGATAACTTAATTGTTAAGCTGAACAAAGATTGTATGGCAGGAACTTATAATTGAGTAAAACGAGGAAATGAGTAGGATAAGGATTTACTCAGGATTATTAAAAAAGAAATACGAGAAAATAAATAAGCTAATAAAGAGATGCAAATGTAATAACAACAAGAAAAAAATTACATTAGCAAGTTAGATTGGGAAATTTATCACTTTAATAAAAAACATAGAGCAATATTCTTATATAAGCTTTTAAAGGTTCAGAAACATAATTATAATATAATAAGAAATAATTTTCTAAGAAATAATTCTTTTCAAGTTTTTACATAAAATATAAGGAGGAATCATTAACCAGTAAATAATGCCTCGACGGGTGCTTAGAATAAAACGTACCTTAAAAATATTTGAATAGTAAACATAAGAAAAAATAAATAAATATTAAATTCTTACGTCAAATACCTAAAAGAAAAAAAAATTAAATGAAACCGAAAATTTTTTAATTCTTATAAAATTATTGAAAAACAATGACATAAACATTTGGAAATTTGCTTTACAGTATTTAAAAATATCAAAATTATTTTCAAGTATCTGCATGACTTTTAATTACCGGATTTCACCGGATTTATTTTTAAATTGTGATTTTTACAAAATGCAACAGATTTAAACCTTAGTGTCAATACCCTACATATAAAAAAGGAATATATATATATTTGTGAGTCATTAGTATATTGCTGTATTTTAGAGTTAAGAGTTATTGTTCTATTCATATCAAAAACATAAGTTGAAAATAACAATCGCCCCATTGCTAATCCCTGTAAAGCACCCATTTTAAACTCAGATTATCAGACTCCTGCCCAAATTTGATATATTCGGGAATATCATTTACTAATACAGACTAAGATCTAATATTTAGTTCAGCTTTAAAAAAGTTGAGTTTATGCCAAGAAACCAACCATACTTATTCCAAGAATTTTTATAGTGCTGTATTTTTTCCTAAAGCCTGAATGAGATAATGGAACTATTTTATTAGTATCTACAAACTCATTTATTTGCTAAAAAAATTACCAGTTACCTAATGGCCTTAGATCCTTAAAATCTTTCGGATCTTCAACGTTGCAAATTGGTTTAATAATAGCTTGCTTCCATAATGCTGAAAATATAGTGTCTAATATGCAAAAGTGAATTTAATGTATAAGTGAATTAATGATCTTATTAAGTTGCTCTTCATCAGCTAACCTAAATGAAGATCATCAAGTCATTTGAAATACAGGATTTATTTTGTAAATTAAGTACTCTTAATTAAGTTCTCTTTGGAGCTAAAATATTCGATGCATTATTAAATCTGGATATTTTAATTTACCGGGAAAATGGAAAAACTTGACAAATTCATCGAAATCTAATTCAAATATCTAAAATTTTGTATGACGCTAACCTATCGTAATTTCTTGGATGAGCCATTAATCATCATCTTGACTTTTTGAGCTAACTATAGTTACTATAAACTATAAAATTTGTAAAAGTAGTTTTACTTTTTCTTTGTGAATTTATACTAGTTTTACTATTTAAAGAATATGATTTTTGCATAATTTATTTTAATTTTTTTTTATATTTGACTTTGTCTTTTTATTCATCTATGATTATGGAGTCATTAATTAATTAACAATTACAATAACTTTTTTAAAATATATGCACTTTTTACGTACATACAGATTTACATATTTAATATAAATTTATTTCTTTTTTGATTTTTATATGAAACAAAACTCTTGTTAATGTAATCGCTTAAAAAAAATAGTTGTATAGTATCCATTTATAATATTCAAAAAAAACTTGATAGGGAAGCTTTTATGTTTGCAGTACAAAATCAGATTAGTTTTGTGATTTTATTGAATATAATAAAAATAATTATTACATGTCATTACGTTTTTGATAGCAAAAGTGTTAAAATTTAGTTTTATTATAATTTTTTAATTTAAAGACAGTCTATATTGATATCAGTTTTATATTGATAAGCAGTTTGATTTATTGATATTAATAAAACTCTGTTGCTTTGGCTCAAAACTAAGTTTTTTTTTCTTAAAGAATTATTATAGACAACATTTTCCGTATTATTGTAATTATTGTAAAATTCAAAATGGCATTTTGAGAAACATTAATATTTCCTAGAAAGATAAAAATAAAGTATTAATTTTTTATTCTTGAGAGAAAAATTAACAAAATCTTGTAAGAAGCACCAGAATAGCAATCGCAGTTGATGGAATCCATGACCAGTTAATGATTTCGAACGTGCATATTACATAAATTAAACATTTTGAACTATTTAGTATTGGAAAAAAACTATTTGCTTACGTTAAATACCTGAAAGTAAAAAAATCCAAAAACCTGAAATAAAATATAAATTTATTGAAAATCTCTGGAATAGAAACAATTAAATACCTGGGTCACTTAAAGACTAAATTTTATTAAATGAAATTAAAAATTATTATGTTAGATGCCTGAAATAACCTAAATACTTCAAATGATTGATAGATTCACAAAATGACAACAAATACATTAAAGACTTCTGTGTCTTCTCTTCTCATGAATGACTAGAAAAAATGGTTTTTCTATACGAACAAGTGAAAGTGTTGGACAGGATCTGGGTATGGACTTTAAAAGTGTTACTAGTATTGCAACGCTACAAATGTTTCAAAAATTCCAAAACTCCATATTATAAGGCTATTTTTTATTAATATTCAATAAATACTGTAAGTTGCTGCAAAAGTTCTTCCTGTTCTCTAAATTCTTCTTGACTTAGACCTGGAATTAGTTTATTTTTAACAAAAGGCTATCCTGCTCATAATGCCATTATGTTAAAAGAATTTTTAACAAATATTTTTCCTAAGTGTCTTATATGGCGATCATAAATGGCCTCCTAGATCTTTAGATTTGTCCCCAAGTGCCTTTTGTTTTTTGGGATTTTTTTAAGGAAGTGATTTACAAAGTTAAGAAATTGAAAGGAGTTGTCAAAGTAAAATGTTATGTGTGCAAATTCTATTTTATTGGAAACTCCTTTAAAAGTACAGTATAGCTTTTATGATAGGGTAACTTATTGCTTAGCCAAAAAAGAATGTCTATTTGCGCTTTTTATTTAAATAATTAATTTTTAGTGAGTTTTAACATTTATTAACATTTGGAGATTACGATTGTATGTGGGTTGTACACTGATCTGTATAAAACTTGCATCAGAAAAATATTTTAAAATTGCCTAAGCTTTCACATAATATTTTGTCACAAGATATTATATTATAAATATGAAAAACCTAAATTATATTATCAATATTCAAATTACAAAATATTTGTAATTAAATGTTACTTATTTATGTCGTTTTTTTTTCATATGTCTATTTATTCTTTTTATATTTTTATATAAGAAAAACTTTTGTTTGTAAACAAGGAAATTTTAATGCTTGAACTAAAATAAATATGAATTTTATACTTATTACACAAAAGTAATTAAAATTGCCATTAAAATACTATTTTTGTTTTATTTAAAAAGACTGTTTTATTTTTTTCATTTTTCTTCCAGCTTCTACGATAATTTAAATACTTAAAGAGTAAATAAAAATATTTAAAAGGTATTAGTGGAATCCAAGACTTAATAGTAAATTTTATTTATATTCATAATTTTACTAAATAAAATTAATATTTATTATGTGTAAGTTTAAATAAAAAATCAATAAAAATATAATGTTATCAACATTTTTCTACTAAAAGACTGACTTATTTTATTAGTTTCATGTTGAGAAGTAATTCGAGTTACCACTTCCAGTAATATTGGGAAATTTCCAATTAGCATCTGGAAATTTCCACTTGCTACCTTACCGCTTATTATCTACTAGCTATAAATTAAAACGAATTTGCATTATATATTTTTGAAACATCAGCTCTCTTTCGATTAAAGCTAATTTCCAATTTATTCATCAATATATAGTAAAAAAATATATTTCTCTAAAACTCATGTTCCATTTATGTAAATACCACGACCATAATTTATAATTTTGCAATTTACACTAAGAAGTGAAAAATTACATTTATTATTAAATAAATAAATAAATATACAAGAGAAATATTGATAAACGATAACATATAAACAGATGTATATATTTTGATTTAGTGAAATTGTTCCTAAGATTATTGAAAAAAAAATATATAATATATAAAATTATGTAATATTCAAAAACATTAAATAAATATAGAGAAATAGAATAAATTAATATCAATAAAGTAATAAGCAAATTCGATAGAACAATAACAAAACATATCCTTTAAATATAGGAATTTCCTTTGAAATTTCTTTTATACCATACCTACGTAATCGGACTTTACACTATTTTACTCTACAAACGAGAAATAATACTTAATTATGATCAAGATTACGAATTGAAGAAGTCTTTATCTCCAAAAAAAATGCATGTAGGTCACTTAGGTAAATGTATTATGCATTTCGGCTGTGTAAACAGCCATCATCAGATACTAAAATAAAATACAGGTAATTTAAGACAGTTTTAAAAAAGAGCTTATTCGCTATATTAATATAGATTTAGAACTTACCAGACCATTACAGAAAACGTATACGTTCACCAAATAAAACAAAAATTACCCGTTATCGAAAAAAAAAACAACAATAAATAAAAGAATTAAAATTAAAAACATAGTACAATAAGGACATCTACGATTCAAAATATAAAATTTATACTTAGGACGATACAGATTTCTACATATTAAAAGAAGGTACTATAAGGAACTATTGTATATTAGCGTTGCGTTAAAGAAAAGATTTCAAATTTTGACTAATACAAATGTTATAAGATGAAAGAGTTAAAAACAATAAAGGTAAAAGTTATTTTCTAGGGCTAATTGAATCAAAAAAGCGTAAACTGTCAAACTTAGTTTGCTCATTAATGCATGTGCAGTCCGGGGAGTTTATGGCCCTATTTATTTCAAATGCTTCCAACAAGTCCAATTGTAACCCTTTCTCACAAACATGCAGAACCTCAGTGTTAGGTCCCGGATCAAAATTATGCCCAGACTTTAATATGTGGTTCGCAAAAGGAGAATTGGTATTGTTAATAAAAGTATTTTTATTTCGCGTGATAAGTCTTAAATGTTCGTTGACTCTGACTTCAATTTTTCTTCCGCTTTGGCCGACATAACAGATATCACATAAGGGGTGGGAACAAGTTAAGTTGTAAACTCCAGATCGGTATGTTATCGGTATTTTATCTTTAGTGTTTACTAAATGTTTTGCCAAGTTGTTTTTGGTTTTAAAACAAATATTTGGTTTAGTGACAAATTCATTGGACTTAAAACACTGTGCGACACTAGAAGAGACGTTGCCAAAGTAAGTAATAGATCGATAAGATCCGAGGGTATTGGGTTTACTAAGTAATGGTTTATCAAGTTTTTTGAAAAAATGTTTGTTGTATAGCTTCTTAATAATATTTATAAGATATCCATTGTTTCGAGCGATTTGTAAAATTTTATTATATTCTTTTTTGAAATTAATATCGTTTAGTGGAATATTGAACAATCTATGAAAAAAATAATTAAAAGCGGCAAATTTTTGGCCAAAGGGATGATTAGAGGTAAAGGGTATTACTGTATCTGTGGCTGTAGGTTTACGATATATTTGAAATTCAAAATGGTTATTGTGATTAGTGATTAAAAGGTCTAAAAATGGCAAACTTGATTCTTTCTCTAATTCATAGGTAAACTGTATGTTGGGATGAACAGAATTAATGAATTCAACAAAGTTTTCTAGGTCATCTTTGGTTTCATTAAAAATAGTAAAAATGTCGTCTACGTAGCGAACCCATGTTTTTATATGTTGTTTAAATAAATGGTGTTCCGAAATTTGTTGTTCTAGTTTATACATAAACAGTTCGGCTAAAAAAGAGCCCATTGCTAATCCAGTTTTTTGTTCGAAAAAATTATTGTCAAATTAAAAAAAGTTTTGAAGGAGCACATAATTGACTAGAGAACACATATCCAAAATGAAATGACTGGGTAAATTAGTGTTAGTATAAAGTAATTCTCTGAGTATTGAAATGCAATCACTCGGAGGTATGCTCGGAAACAAGTTAGTAACATCAAAAGAGATAAGCCAGGATTGGGGTGGTATCTGGATAGGAAATAAATATTCAGTTAATTCAAAAGAATTTTTTATAGAAAAAGGATTGTTGAAGTTTAACGTAGAAGGTAAAATAGAAGATAACCAAGAAGAAAGTCTGGAAGGAGGAGAGTTCATGTAGGACTACTGGACGAACAGGGTAGTTAGTTTTATGTATTTTCGGTAGGCAGTAAAGGAGAGGAGTGGAGGGATTCATGGGAATGAGTTTTCTTTCGAAGATGGAAAAATAATCAAGAGTCAACTGGCTTTGTTTAAGAGTAAACTTTAATAGGGCTATAAACTTCTTCATGGGGTTGTTAGTTAAGTTGCAAAAATTATTGAAATTTAGGAATTGATTAACCTTAGAGAAATAATCTAGTTTGTTCATTATAGTTTCAATACAGTTTCCCTTGTCGGCTTTTGTTAAAACTAAACTATCTTTGGCCATCTTATTTTTTAATTATTTTAAAACTATGTTATTTTTCTTATTATAAAGATGATCAATATTGTTATCTTTCAAATATTTGTTGATTTTAAAGGATATTTGCTCTCTCACACACTGGTTTGTAAAGTTCATTAGTTTTTAGAATTCTTTCAGCTTCAATTATAAGTTGTTCAGATATATCATTTGAATCAAAATGTGCTAAGTTGAACTTTAGGCCCATATTTAAAAGATGTATTTAAAAAGAGCACTACTGGACAAGTTAAGAATACGAGGATGAAATTTATGGGGCTCAGTACTGTTCTTATAGGAATTCGGAAAGGTGTATATGTTTTAAATTATGCAGTTTTTTGTTCAAAATTATAAAATGTTCCTTACCCTTTCTACGTACATGTTCTATTATATAAATATATTATTCTATTCAACTATTAATTATGATCCTTTAAAGATTTTCGACACTAAACTGAGTTTTGTAAAGAATGTGTAAAAATCACCAACAAAAAAAAATCAGATTTTTTGCTTTTTACCTTATTTCACTCTACACTAAGTAAAATTTTATACTTTGTTACAATATTTGTCTTTCTAGAGACAAGGAAATATTAGAATTATCAAAGAGTTTTATATTTGCGCGCATAATGTAGTTATAAACCCAAAGAAAACAAATTATTTGTCATATAATAATTATATTACGCACATTTTCAACAAAGTAAATGAACGAAATTTTAACAGTATTCGAGACCATGCATGTGAAGATAAAAGTTTACAAAAAAAACGTAATGAGTTTTTAGTGTTGTTATAATATATTGAGAGGGATTTTAATATGATTTGGATATATATTATCTAAAACTTTGTGTAGAATTAGAGAAACAAAGCTTATAAAATAATTTTAACCATGCACTATCATCTAGCGTTGACAGAAGCAAAATCATTTTAGTTACATTTGCACAATCGGATTAAAAGTAAACATTTTAAATGCTTTTTGATGGAGATACTAATATAAACATCTTATGTAGTAATTTACATTATGTTAAGAAACACCTTAAATGTTTGTCAGGTTTTGATTTCTTTTCAACTATTGATACTACAACTAGACCAACAAATATTCAATAACATTTTAAGTAGTACTTTACATTATTATTATAGTACTACATATTATAGTACTTACACTTAAGAAACACCGTAATTATTTGTAAGGTTTTGATTTCTTTCCAACTATTAATACTATAACTAGACCAACAAACATTACAATGATTCATTACTCAAAATAATTTTATTGGATCATTACCCTTAATAATTTTAAGCCAAACTACATCAACAATCCTAAATAAAAAAATAAAAACTCTCTTACGAAACCTATAGATGATGAAAATTATAAGTTTAAATAAAAAATCAATAAAAATATAATATTATCAACATTTTTCTACTGAAAGACTGACTTATTTTATTAGTTTCATATTGATAAGTAATTTGAGTTATTACTTTCAGTAGTATTCGGAAATTTCCAATTACCATCTGAAAATTTCTACTTCCATTATTTGACTTTCTGGAGATAAGCCAATATTAGAATTATCAAAATGTTTCCAACTAAAAAAAAGCAAACCATTTGTCATATAATAATTATACTTTCATACGTACATTTTCAATAGAGTAAATAAACTAAACTTTAACAGTACTGGAGACCATGTACATATGATTCAGTACTGAAAAATAATTTTATCGGATCGTTACCCTTAATATTTTTAAGCCAAAATGTAAAAACTCTCTTAGAAAACTATGGATGGTGTGAAATTATTTTTGATTATCACTTTACGTAGTTGCTACTTGTCGTAAAATTATAATCCACTAAAAGTCAAATCTCTTATTTTGCAATTTTTTTATTTTTAATTTACTTTTTGTTACTTCTTGTTCTAAATTTTGAACCCAGGCCTCATTTTTGGTCTAGTAAAATTTTTCCTTTCATTCTAAAGAATTTATTATCTGATTAAGATAATATAAATAATAAATAAGAATCTCTATTGAAGACATAATTTAACTAAATAACATTATTAAATAACTTAAAATTTTGATTGACATATAATTTAAATTTCTACCATGACCCTATATCGGGTTTAACATGTAACTATAATAAGAAAACTGACCCTTTTTTAGTTCTTTATGGAAATTTACTTTCTTTTAAAATTAAAATCATTTTACAATTTATAACTTGTTAGATGTGAAACATTCCCATAAATTGTATAACTCAAATCTAGAAATTCTTGTTTTAGTTCACATAGGCACACCGACCTCTTAACATATTTGGTAGCTTTGAGAAACCCTACATTCTTGACTACAGGTGTTGGTCACTTTTAGCTGTCCAAGGGTCAGTAAAGGTCAATCAAAGGGTAACTTAGGTGTTATTAAAACGGGATTTTTTTTAGCTACTTAAAATTCATTATAGGTCTATCTTATTTAATTTTTAGATTTTATGATAAAGCCCAATTGTGTAACGCCAATTATAAATAATATAGGTTGGATTAAATTTCTAAAACTGCTTACATTTAGCAAATCAAATTAATTAATCTAATGAAAATTTGATGTGATAGTCCTGTGTTATCTAATTTTGCTTATGGTTATATTGTACATGCCTTCTATCAAGTGACTCAAGACATTTATAAAATAATGATTTCATAAAATAAAGTGAATCATTACTTTAATTTATGTTATAAAACTAACATGAACTTTTATAACATATATGAATGAACTTACAAGAAGCAGGTACTAAGCCCCATAGAAGTCTGGGGTATAACTCGTTTGATAAAAATCAGAAACATTCCTATAACATTTATCACACATTTCTAGAAATTCATGTTTTAGTTCGCATAGTCATACTGACCTCTACACGTAAAAGACAAGTTTTAAGTTTAAGACACCCTATTTTTTAAGTGTGAGCGTTGGTCATTTTTAGATGACCAAGGGTCAGCATGGGTTGATATTAGGATAACAATTCTTCGGCATGGGAAAGATTGTCATTTATTAAAAGACTTTTGAATTTTTGAAAGGCTATATCTAAAAAGGTGTAAATATTTTTTAGTTATAGGGATTTTTCTACATATTTTAGCAATACTGAAGGAGTTCATTTTATTATAGCTACAGTTCATATATATCCTGAATTGCTGCACTTTTTTCAAAAGCCCTTAAATCAAGCCCATATCATATTTATTAGGAGCTTAACTAAAAAAAATAATATAAAAGTAACATGGTTCTATACACGAGGATAAGATACCCCTATAAAATTTCAATAAGCTCTGTGCATTATAATATTCACTCTTTTACTATATAGTTCTGTTTTTGTCAGATGCGTAACGGAAAAAAGGAGAGGTGGCTCGGGAGGGTGGGTACGCCTACAAAAGTTATGGCTGCCATCAATAAAGTAGTATGTATTTCGAATTTATAATAGTTAGTTTTAAATAAAACTAAGTTTGTTTCATTTATTTCTTATCCGATTTTGTTCGGGCTACAAAATAAATGTTTAGGTGCTAAACCGAATTATTTCGTGCGCTTGATACTATCATTTCTAAGAATTTTATTATGTATTTCTATTGATCTTGGGTGTCACATGATCCTGATTTTATCGTCGTTGTTTACTCGTTTGTTAGATTCTAGTTTAGTGTTGGTTTTTGCATAGAACGGGTGTTAAAATGTCGTCGAGCGATTCTGACGTTGAAAATTATAGTTTGGACGAGTGGGGGTCAAGTGAGGAAGAAAAAGTTAGTAGTTCGTCTTCTGATGAAGAGTCAGATGTAAGTGATACGCGGCATCTAATAAATGCTCGCCAATGGACTGTCCAAAGTATAAATAGTCCTGCAGCATGCCCTCCAAGATTTTAATTTACTGGCCAATCGTCTTTGAACTTCAACATTATTGACAATGGAAATCCACTAGAATTTTTCAATATGCTTTTTGATAATGAGCTTGTTAGCAGAATTGTTTTGGAAACAAACCGGTATGCCAGTCAGACTCGGAGAATTTTTCGGCATCTAAGAACCAGAGATGAATAAAAACCAACAACTTGTGATGAAATAAGAGTGTTTTTCACAATAAATATGACGCAGTCTCTCATAAAAAAACCGGATTTATCGCTCTACTGGTCCAAGAAGTCTATAATAGCCACTCCCATGTTTGCTAAGATAATGCCATATATGTAAACGTTTTTGTCAAATAAAGAAATTTTTGCATTTTTCTAATAACGAAAACTATGATGCTAATACATATCCGTGTCCTAAATTGAATAAAATTTGGGTTATTTTTACCTACCTAAATGAAAAAAATAAGACACTATATTCATTAGAAAGGGACGTTACCATAGACGAGAGCTTATTATTGCATAAATGCAGATTAGGATGGATCCAGTATATTCCAAACAAACGAGCCAGATTTGGAATAAAAAATTACATGTTGTGCGAAAGAAAGTGGCACACAATTTGACGAGTCATACGATAATTTATCTAGTTCTACTAAAATTGTAATGACTCTTATGAAGCCTTTACTCATGAAGAAACATTGCCTTACTACAGATAATTTTTATACTTATGAAACACTTAGGTGTAATAGGAAGGATCTACCACAAGATATGAAAAAAAAATTAAGAAAAAAAATGAAGCTATAGCATTTCAAGGGAGAAAAGTGCTAGTCATGAAATGGAAGGATAAAAGGGAAGTAGCTGTTTTATCTACAATTTACAATTGCGCAATGACCACCAAGAAAAAGCAAGGAAAAGAAGTTCAAAAACCTGTAGCAATACATGACTATAATGAAACAATGGATGGAGTTGACAAAGTTGACCAGCATTTAGCGGACTATCCAATTGCTCGAAAACGTGGTGAAAATATAACAAAAATATATTTTTTCATCTCCTCCAACATGCTTTATGAAATAGTGACGTGTTGTATAAAAAAAGGTGGACTCAAAACGCATCTCCAATTTAGAATGGATCCTATATCTAAAATGTTGGAATATTACTGTTCAGTTGAAACTCATTGTAAGGGACATCCATCAGCACTTCACAATCAGAATTTCACAATCAAAGTCAATTTATAGAATATAGATGCCCTTTAACGGAATATTGTCTTTGTTAATACCACAAATCTGGATAGCTGCGGTTGATTACGGTATAACTAGCATCCATTTTTCTTTGTCCAGTTTTTGTTTCGGCTTAGTCAATTTGAATTTGGTTTTGGCAGCATTGTGATGTGGATGCGCAGAATTTCAATTTCAGGTGCATCTTTATTTATGGACAAAGGGAGCAATAATTACGATTAGGTCGAAGTATGACTGCCTGTTGATTTTCCTCTGGTATTGTACAAATTCCGTTTATATGGGCCCTTTAAAGTAAGTTTTGATTTTGATTAGAGAGCTTTTGCACCTTATGTTTTCTTTCGGTCTACATTGTACCAGTTAATGAAGATTTATTAATTTTAAATTTCCACCGATTGTTGTCTATTTATGTTCCGGTAAACTAATACTCTATAAAATAGCACTAAAATAGATACCGTTTGGTGTTTTTTGTGGTGATGTTAAAGGTCTTTAAATCTCTATCAAAACCTATTCACAAGGAGTTTGTTGCCTTAAATCACAGCATGTTTATTATGTTAAATATAGTATATGGCGCAATATGTAAAACTTTAAAATAAAAATTGACCTAAAATAAACAAATAAACAGTGCTTTAATTTCAAAACAAACCATATTAAATAACTTCTTAAAAAAAAAAAACCGTCAATTTAGATATACAGGGAAAAGATTAGATATACACACCTTTAATTCTATATTTCACAACATTCTGTCAATCACCTCATCTCCAACTAACTGTCAAATGGGAACATATCAAAGTGAGGCAAAGGAGAATCCATTTAAAATAACAAAGTATTACGTCAATAAAATATTTAGTATTACAAGAAATTTTAGCTCACTATTCGCTGGTACGTCAATCAATTAAATTTGCTTGACACTGTTAAATAGACATTTTAGTGCTGCTTACAATGATGTGTCACACAATATGCGTTCAAATTTAACATATCAAAGTGCGGTTAGGTGGAGGTGGTTGACAGAACTTTGTCAAATATAAAAGTAAACGTCCTCCTGTATATCTACATTTACGTTTTTTTTTTAAAGTAGGTTAAGGGTGGTTTGATTTGAAATTAAAGGATTGTATAAATTGGTTCTTAAAAACTATTATAAATTCATAATACATACTACTTTATTGATGGCAGCCATAACTTTTGTAGGCGTACCCACCCTCCCGAGCCGCCTCTCCTTTTTTCCGTTACGCATCTGACAAAAACAGAACTATATAGTAAAAGGGTTGATAATATACAGAGCTTATTGAAATTTTATGGGGGTGTCTCATCCCCGTGTATAGAACCATGTTACTTTTACCCTTATCTAGCAAAATAATGGCTGTCGGACGAGTAAATCCTTTTATGCGTTCGAGGGAGGATAAAATTCCATATTGGATGTGGTTTGAAGGGGATGATATTTCTAAAAACTGTTTCTAGATAGAGGGCATATATTTGTAAAGCAAATTTTGAAATGTGAAAAGGGTTTTTGGGATGAAACTTTAGGGCTTAGTAAGTATTTTGCTAAGGTTTTGGTTACTTTGGTTCAAATAGAGTGTATTATTTTGGTTTTAATTAAGTGTATAATGAAAGTAAATAATTCTAAAGGGAGAAAATAATATATTTTCCTAATGTAATCACTTTTTAATTATCACAAGTTAAATTAATAGTTTTCGTTATTTTAAATTTAGTCTAATATTTTTAAAAACTTAAACTTTTATTATCTTTGTTTCAAAGTTGCGAATTATATTTTGATAAAAATACATTGTACAGAGGAATCTATATATTGACCGTTTTGCGATGAACACAACTAAAAGACTATCGAAATAGATAAAATAACTGACATACAATACCAAATGTTCAATAACAATGAAAAAGTCACAATACCTTAATATCTTATGACAAGTTTCTTCTTTTGCTAAGGCAAACAAATCTAGATATCATAATCTTGACATAAACTGATTTTGTCACAAATATGAAGCTATTCTAAATATAAATAGTACGAAATTATATATAACTAGGGCTCATTAAACAGATTCAGAAACACAAGTGTCCTTTTCTTTATATAGAAATTAACATAAATACTTTACTTAAAAGTAAAATAACTTTAAGTTATGTACATCTCGTTTCTTAGTTAAATAGAAAAAATATATTATAACGGGGGATATTAACATAGATTTATTATAGGTTAAACCCGATAAGGAATATAAGAATATATTTAGTATAGTCCACTTTAGATCATTTATAAACAAGGTAACCAAATCTCAATCTAAAACATGTTTAGATCATTTTTTGGCCAAAATATTAACAAATGTTCTAACTTTATGTAAAGATTTTTAAATTTAAAATTAAATTTTGTATTTTCTTTTATTTCGAACTTTCTTAAATTCAAGAAATATAAAAACGATACAGGCACCGATAATAGTGCCAACCAGGCAGTTGTTAATCAAAATTTAAACACGCACCATAATAAGGTTTATTATTTAACTGAATAAAAAAATTCAATACTAAATTAAAGATTTATAAACAACGACAATGGGCAGGCGAAGACAAATGAATATTGCAGAATTAAATTTTAATAATTTTGGTCGTATTAGTAATTTAGTTAGATAAAAAGATTTATTAAAATCAAAGTTAGACCGTTTTTGCCATTTTTTAGAATTATTTCAAGGAGCCCCTAGCAGTTCGTTGCTGACTGACTTAGACACAAGACTGATAGATTATTATTATTATTATTATTATTATTATTATTATTATTATTATTATTATTATTATTATTATTATTATATATTTCAAAATAATTATTATCATAGCATTTCAAAAAAAGACCATTAATTTAGCTTATCTAGTCAAAATTCTTTCATTTCTAGTTCTCAGACCAAATTAAACTCGAAACCAATAAATGTAAAATTATCTGTAACAGAGTTGCCAATGGTTCCTGAACAATTACAATTTTCTCAATTTATATTTATTCTTGGTTCATAATATGGACAATCTTCATGGCATTTACAAATTTCATTATTTAAAGGCCTCCTAAGAATAGTCAGCTGTGCAATGAATTAAATGTTTTAATATTTCATCTAGTAATTTTGAAATAGCATGAGATATTATGAATCGTACGTTCGTCGAACGTTTTGATAATACAAAGTTATTCATTCGGAATCATATTGAATCAATATTTATTATTCCAAATCATTCTACTTTAGGAAATTTTGTCGACTTACCTTTAAAACCTTTAAGATGTTTAGTAAATAGTGGTATAATAACAGAAAGCCGGGATCCTTTAGCAGATAACATACATAGTATTTTCTAAATTTAATCAAGAAACCATTCGTGAATGGGAACCCAGTATTTTTAATTAAGATTTCCGACAAGTACGACATTAAAAACTTCCTTTTTAATGTTAGTCTTTACACACCTAATGAAACCTAACATAAATATTCGGTTTTTAGCAAACACTGTAACCAATAAAGCTTCTTTATGGAGATTTTTTCCCTACCATTAAGGCAAACGCCATTCTATCTGAAAATGTGAATTGTGAAATATCACCTGTGTTAATAACTGTATAGATCAAAGCAGTCATGTTTAAAAAAAATGTTCATTCTTAGGAATCTTATTTCGTGTATGATAATAATGATTGTAATATCATTACTATTATTTGTAGTACGTACTTTTCAGCGTCAAGTTTTGTTAGCTACTGCATTGGTGTCAGATATTTATAATAAGTTACATAATTGTAGGGAATTATTCAGATAGCAGTTTAATGTAACTTTATAACAAGTTATTTAGCAAGCCAACTTACGGTTTTACAAGGGTCATTTAACATTAATGTTAATGGCATTGGTAAAGCACATATCCGTGTCACAAAATAATGCAAAAATGGTTTAAAATCTTTGACTTGTGCTTTTAAAAGTTATATTTATTGTTTGGTTATTCCTTATTTGATAATTAACCCCCATTTGTGATTAGTCCTTAATTCTTTAAGTGTAGCAAAACTAAAGTTTGAGTGTTATTTTCGTATGAGCCATTTTCTTCCTTTTCAAAAATTATTCAAGTAATAGGTTATTATATTTATTTTATAAAAAAATGTGAGGTGTCAAAATTGCAACACTCTATCCAAGAATTAACTTCGCAGGTACGATTAAATTAGTAAAGCTAGTTCAGCGTGAGGTATTTTGCGACGATTTAGAAGCTCTTATTAAAAATAACTGTATAAGTAGTAAGAGTAGTTTTTTAACTTTAACACCTATTTTGGTCGATGGTAATATAGGAATTCGTGGTAGACTTTGAAATTAAAGTTATTCTTTAAGGAAAAAACATTTTAGCTCGTTACCCTCTAAACATCATATTACTTATTTGATTTTCAAGTTTGAGTGTTGTAGTTTATTCCACTGTATCCACAATTATTATTATTTAACATTCGTGAGAAATACTGACCAGTATGTAGAAAAAACCTTGACAAAAAAGTTGTTAAACATTGTATTCTTTGTTTTAAATTCAAACCTCGCCTTAGTATCCCTCTTATGGGAAATATAGCCAAGACGAGTGTTTTCCAAAAATCTATTTCTAGACCTTAATGTACTCGTAGATTATGCTGGACCATTTTTACACGGATTGTAAAGGTCGAGGATGTCGAACGTTGAAATATTTCTTTGTCTGCCTGTTTTTATCTGTATTTTTTTCCATTAAAGCTGTACACTTGTAGCATGTTACCAATTTAAGCACACCAAAGTTTTTAGAAGTCTTCTAAAGATTTATTTTATGATTAGGCAAGCCTTCTAGCGTCTACACAGAAAATGGTAGTAACTTTATTGGCGCAAATATTCACTTTAAGGACTTGCGCTAATTGGTCAATGAAAAACGAAATTATATGAATATGCCGGGCACCAGATTTTGAAATAAATTGGAATTTTATATCACCCTATATACCACATCATGGAGAATTTGGAAAGCTGCTATCTGAAGTCAGCAAAGTGACAATTTTTAAACGCTTTGTCTAGTAGTTCGTCTTGTTTAACTTTTGAGAGCCTTTACACTTTAGTGGTTCAGATTAAAAATATATTAAAATCGTTAATTTCTTTATCAATAAATCAAAATAATATAATATAAGTGCGTTGACACCATCCGAGTTTTTAATTGGTAGATCATCAGGTTCAATACAATATAACGACGATTACAAAATTAAGATAACCCGGTTGAATTACTTAAAAAAATTAAGCAACATTTTACGAGAAATAAGTGGAAGGTGTCCAACCCGAACCTTTGTATAGATGAAGAACTTACAGACAATAAAAGGTATTTATTTTTTTCTTACAAGTAGTTGAAGCTATTTTATTTTTTCTAGGCGGCTAAAAATTAGGAAAATAACATCATGACAAACTGCTCAAAATGTAATTTCTTACTTAATTACATCAATTTAATTTAGTAAGCGACATTCTCTAAATATGGTTGCTTAAGAATGGAATTTAATGTGTAAATTGATTAGAATTAAGAATTAAGAAGATTTTGTCAGGCAATTGAACTTATGTCCTCTTTCTTCTAGGCAGTAAAGTTGCAGTCAGTCGTTTTTGTAGTAAAAAAAACATTTTTCTACTTCACCTAAGTATATAAACATAAATAGTTATACATAAAAATGGTTAGAAAAAAATTAACAATATACATAAGCAACTACAAGCCTTTTGCACTTCTCACCAAGGTTTTTGAAAAATTTGTAAAAAAGAATAGTGAATTTCTTAAACAAGTATTTAGCCTTGTCAAATAAGTGTAGATATTATGTTAAAATTAACATCCATATTGTAGATTGCTTTGGACAACTCAAAACCTTCGCTTAACATTTCTCGAAGGCGTTTGGTATGGCTAACTATAGTATCTTACTGCCATAACTCAAAAATAATGGTATTCGAGGATCTGTCCATAGATTAACTACGAGCTACCTAAGTAATAGGAAACAGTCGGTCTATATTAATAATGAATAAAGTTCGTTTTCAACTATTGCTTAGGGGTTTACCACAATAGTCTTGTAAAACTCCTTATACAAGGAAAAATTGTTAGCTATGCTGATTACATTGCTATCTTTTACTTGTTCGACTCATGGAAAACATTAAAACATTTAGTTAAAAAATACTTTAAGCTTACCCTTGTTATTTCAAAAACAAAATATCTGAAATTCTCTTCCCCTGCTTTAGGATAATACCAAATGCTAAAGGACGTCCTGTGGAACTAATATTCAATAAACTCAATAAAATATTTTGGTCTTGTCATCGAGAGACATTTAAAATAGAATCTTCGTGGAAGAGAAGAAACTCAAAAACTAACTCTAACTAATTTTGATTTTAGAATTTAAGAGAATTCAGGAATTTTTAGATTATAAAGACTTAAAGACCCTTTATTTTTCCTTAGCATAATCTCGTTTATTCTATGGATTATAAGGCTAAGCAGGAATAGGAAACTATTAGTAAAAACAGTTAGAGGTAGTTCAGAAATGGCTTCTAAAAACGTTTCATTTCTCAAGTTTCTAAACATTTTGGATTCATATTATTCGTATTATGACCGTACATTTGATTTCAAATTGCCTGGCAATTTTATGAATTATGTAATCACTTGGTCACTGATATAGACTATAACATGCACATAATTCCCACGGCATTAGTTTTAATAAGATTTTTTAATATTCTTAAAATATTTCTATGGTGTCAAATGTTAACATACATTTTCTACTGCTACATGCTACTCTTAACATACATTTTCATCAAATGTCAATGCTTTTTACTTGGACAGTATTGTCAATATTACACTTCTGAATCTCAGAACACTTCCACATTTCTTCCAATTCTTCCACATTTTATTATTTATTTATTATTTATTTAAAGTTTTATGTTAGGTATCACATCAACCATATAAGTTATATAAATCAACGGTAGTACTTCTGCAGCTATACAAGTTTATTTTAAAGCTTTTCATAATGACGTGTCATATTTTCGATTTAGATGAGGATTGACAATTGCCATTCTGTAAAAAATATCGTCTTTATACAAATCGATTTCGAATGTGAATTCCCAAACAAAGAAAATAGTTATACGTTTCAGTACCGAACAATGAACTAATAAATCGTGTACAGATATACCTTCTTTATATGCTTGATTAGCACAACATGAAAGATAACAATCGTTTGGGGGATCTGATTATGAGGCTCACAAGATACAAAGCAATGCCTAATATTTATCTAGAACGGGCTTTTACCTACGGTATTCTAATACTGGACACATTACTATAAAAGAAACGTTGTTAAATGCCTCTTTGATATCTAGAAGCGCATCACGATCGATCTTTTCATTTCCCGGAGCTAGAGTCGCCGAACACAATCATGTTGGTAGAGGTCTAGGTTAGTGGACATAAAGGTGATTTATTTATTTAAGTACATGGCTTTCCTACAGATAGACTAAGGAATACAATAACTATAGAGCAGAAACACAGTCTTGACAGACTTAAATACAAGTAAGCGTTTTGCTAATTTTTACACTTTTATTAAATCTAATTAATATACTTTTAAATAAGCCTTTTCTAAATAATCTTATCTATTTAGTAACATCCTTGCAATCATCACATCAAAAAATATAAGAATAATACCAATAGGGAAATGAGGAAAATATAATACCTATCCTTGCGAAATTAAGTAGAAACCCTTGAGTGGCGCTTACATGACGCAAGACTGCTGAAAAATATATAATTGAAATTAATTTGTTATAAATTGTTAAGACTAAAAGCGTATCTGAACAAAGCAGCGACAAATAGTTTGAATATCTTGTGATGCCAAAGGTTGATATATTACAGAAAATATAAGGTTATAAATTATTATATACATTTTCTAGAGAATAGAAGATTGTCTATTGAGAGTAGTAAAGTGTTATTAATCCTATAAATTAAAACTTAATCAAAATTGTTTCTACGACTCTTCAAAAACTTAATACCTTAAATCTTTAAGCTATCATAATAGTGAAAATAAGTTTCTATGCCTATTAAAGCCAAAGTTTATAATAGAGGTATATAAACTTGCATAATCCGTTATTAATTTGATCAAAATACTTGGTCCATACCTCGGATTCCAAACCTCTGACGCATAGTCTATATTTGGTCTAAAAATTGCATTGTATAATGACGTTAAACATAATAATGATGCTTGATTACTAAAACCCTTTGTAATTCGAGATATAAAACCTAAACTTTTTGGAGTTTTTAAACAATGTATATAATAATATAAGAAGAATTTGCTCCATTTATGACGACATACAAAAAATATTAGTTATACTACATATTAGGTAATTTTTAATGACTCTAAAAGCCCCATGCACCTTGAAATTCTCCATTTTTATGAGAAGGGCCGGATGATGAATTTTGAATTCTTTTAGATATCGGTGAATCAGCCTTTCCAGTGTTTAAGATCTGTGTAGTCGCATCCTTCTGGTTTCAGACTGTAGACAAATGATCTTTTGCCAAAGCTAAGAAAAGATTTTTCATACAATTTCGACAAACCCTATAAAATAAATAAAAAAAAAATT
The DNA here is from genome assembly GCF_022605725.1 of Anthonomus grandis grandis. Classification (NCBI taxonomy): domain Eukaryota; kingdom Metazoa; phylum Arthropoda; class Insecta; order Coleoptera; family Curculionidae; genus Anthonomus; species Anthonomus grandis. Next base: position 25,262,568 of record NC_065552.1, on the reverse strand, counting down.
AAATTGCTTTTAAGTAATTTTCTACAAGAAAACAATAATAAATGTATCAATTTTATAATGACTAGTGTTGTTTACGTAAGACTCTAATCGTCTTTCCTTACTAATTAGACCGGTAATCCTGTTTTGACAGGTCTTCAAATCTCCTTTAAGAATCTACGGTCTATAATGGAAACTAGAAGAAATTAATGGAAAACGAACGATGCGGTAAAGACGAGGGATGAAGGGGTTATAAAGAGGCTGTAGCGAAACAAAGAGAAATATGGAACCCGGATGGGGGGCCTTCTGAGGAGGCACAGGGGGATCGCGATAGAAACAAAAGAGGCAGAGGGGGATGAGTGGTGCGCCACGATGTACCACCCTTCCTGTCACGCCAGCACAATGCCGACGGCTTTAAGTTTCTACATGCAGAACTCATTAATTCTGCCGTCTTCCTTCGTCTTGTAACTTATTAACGACAGCCAATGAGAAACGCTGTCTATTTACCGCGCAATCCTTTGTTGCCGACGTCTTCTTGCCACTTTCGAAAGGATGACGGGAGGCGCTGCCTTAGACTTGGGGTGTTGGGAGCACCGTCGTTGCTTTTGATGATTTTCGTTTAAGGAGTTTAGCAGATGGTTTTAAACTTAAGTTTAAGCCTAATATTTAGATATTTAAATATTTATAATTGTTTTTCGCAGGATACATTCACTACTGTGAGTAAATTCTTGTTTTTACGGTCTGGAAAAATCCTCGCCCACGTCGATTTGTATGGTCACTTGAATTGTCAGTAAGTCATTCTATAATCGTTGATTATGTATCTTTACGGCGACTTTAAATTTATGCCGTTCATATTAATGTTTCTTTAGAGTGATGTCATCTGCAAAAGAACTAAGCCAATTAATTTTTTTCGCTAGTCACCACAACACTGAACTTGGGGACATACTGGGATACATTTTTAAATTTATGACCATTTTATCGTATAAGAGCGCCAAGGTAATGTTTCTTTTTATAACCAAGGAAGCTATCAATTTCAAATAAATAAATTTACACGAATTTGTAATAGCCAGGAGGGCTTTTGGGTATATAGTCTCCCGAATGGACCCCAAATGATAGACCTTTTTTGATGGAACAGCCAATGAGGCACTTTGGTTTAAGAGATTTTATATTGCTGGGAAAACTTTAGGTATTGCCTAGATTTTTTAATTCAGTAAGCGTGAGTTCTAGGCAATCCTAAATGACGAAGTCTGCAGTTTCTTCTTTTTTCCAATGACATGGTTAAGTACCAGTGTCCAGTTAAAACACCTGCTACTAGCCATATTTTGGATCTCTTTAGACGTAGTAATTATTTAGAAAGACAAACAAAAAATGCAGCTACAAGTGTACAGCCAAGTCTACAGCCTGGATCTTTCCAAGTGCTTTCGTTTGTTTTTGAAAAATCTTATTCTGCAGCAGACTCTCTAGTTACGTGACAGCTACATATATGGCTATGTCGATTATAGGCAAAAGGGGTACAGTGGTGTCTAGAATACTATGACTAAGTTCGAGTTTTAATGCTTCAAAAACTGCCTCAAATAAGTCGGTTTGCAATTATAACTTGTATTGCCAGTAGACCATACTCTAATCACCGCACATACTTCAGCTAGGAGGACAGTATCATGCTCTTGCTCATACTTACTTTAGCTTTTTTTTATCGGTAAAGATACTCTTAATAAAGACCGGTTGTTCTGGAACCTCCGGTAGTGTGGAATTCCGTGACCGGATACCCATTATATTTTCCCGGTTGGTTGGTACCAGTTGGTTTCCTTCACTAAGGTCCGCTCTGTTGCAGTCCTATTGGTTTGATTGAATTCTTTGCCAAAGCATAGAATGTGAAAAGTAATTTTTTCCTCTTTCTCATAGCCTTTCCAAAGTGGTGTATCTACTTCCCCGAAACAGTGCAGGTATATTCTGCAGGGTGCAAGGCCTGTGAGCAGCCCTGCTACCTTTTGCAGTTATTGCCTGGATTTGCCCAGTATGTCGTCCCCCTATCTGAAGGGCGGGCTACCAAAAAATTGTTTGGAATTCCAATTCCAGCTCCAGTTTCAACCGGTGTCTTTGTCCTATCCTTTTTTCAATTTGATTATCACTGACACAGCATGTTGATTCTAAGCTTATGAGTCTACTGGCCCCTTTTATTGCAATTTGGATTGCTTTTCTGGTAGTATCATGGTTGCCTATATTCAGTGCTAGGATTATCTCTGGCGAGATCCTCCCAGCAGTTTTGAACAGTCTTTTGTTTTAAACTGTTCTAAAACGATTGTTGCTACCTGCTCTCCTTTACTGATTGCAAAGATTCGCCTCCTTGGCGTTCCTTCTCTCATCAGTTGGGCACAGGTTTGGAGTGCTATTAGATTTACCTGTAAATCTGTTGCTTCCAAGCCCAGCGTGAGTTGCTCGCCCTGTTATCCTTCCTCTAGTACCGCCACTGCTACCCCGAACTTCAAACGTGAAGGGTCCTGTATCAAGGTCCTGTATCGTGTCGAATAGGGCATTATATCTAACTTTCGTTATGATGATTGCGGCATTTAACAGTAGTCTTTTTGCCATTGATATTGCTCCAGCCCGCACTCCTAGGTGTAGGGAGCTTGGCCGTTTGAGGTTTTTTTAGGTCAGCAGTCGGTGTCATTAACATCGCTCCTGCTATACCCAAACATGCTATTCTGTTGAGTGTCTGAATAATAGTCCTACTTTCTGCCGCATGCCACCATATTGGTGCTGCGTATGTAAAGATGGGTCTCATCATTGTTATGTATACCCAGTATACACATATACATTTTTGTTGATCCCTGGCAGTCGGTAGGCACCATGATCTACCGAACATTCTCCTGCAGTACATAAGAGTTTTCGTGGCCTTGCTGATGTTGTTTATTACATGCTCAATATTTGACCTAATTTTTGAGTTACAGGTTTTTTAAGACAGCAGCTAGGGTGATTTTTGTGGGGTTTATCCTGAGTTGTTCTTCCATGCATCTGTGCTCGACAATGTTCAGTGCTCTTTGCATTTTTTTAAATACATAAGCCTGGTTGCTCCCTCGTGCAAGTAGAACGATATAGTCTGCGTATCCCACAGCAAATACAAGGTTCCACGGCAGCGGTGAGAGTACTACCTCATGCGGTGTTCCCCTGCACGCCTTGACTTTTACCGCTGTGCTGTTGAAACTCGCTGTTATCTTCCCATGGTTTAGCATTTGGTTGACACAACCGCCTTTCAGAAGATCTATATCTTGCACCACTATGGCATGGTTTAATAAGGTGTTGTCATTGTCAAATACTCACTCAATGTCTAAGAAGGCTCCTAGGGTGAATTCTTTATTATTTAAGATTGTTCGATTCTTTAACTTGGCAAATAGTATCAAGCTCTTGCTCGTGAAGGTCTATGACAGAATTCTGCACCAGCTTTGTCGTTTTCTTCCTCTTTACGGTTTACAGGCAGTTACAATTCCTGCTATGTTGGCCATATAGACCATGAAGTCTGTTAACAATGGCAGCTGTCATGTATTTATTCCGTATCAGAACGAGAGAACATTCTTAGTCCTATTATGCCTGCGACTGGAATTTAGTTAGTGTAGGTTCATTCTCTTCGACCTGTAGTTCATCTTGGAATTATACAGCAAGGTCCAGGGTCTGGCGGTTCAAGAGTCTACATTGTAAAAGTTTATAAGCAGGTGTTTAGGTGTGTGGCTAGTTTTAGGAAATTGTTGATGTTTGTCTGTAGTTTTCACTGATCTTTAGCCAACTGATGACTGATTTTTGTAAAATTGCATTTCGCTTGAGAGAATTTGTAATACATTTTAATTTGAATTTAGGAGCCAATTAGGCTAAAGCATTAATATATGATGTAATTTTTTTGTAATTTTAAAAAAGCTGGGTCTACAAGGGCGGTGAGTGAAGTCAGCTAGAATAAGGTATTAGGATGAAGATTCTGACTATATTACATATGTTTTTTTACTGACAAGAACAGAAGATCCTAATTGGAGAACTAGAAAAAATTAAAATTTGGGCTAGTATTCCCTTTTATCGTCCAATTTTATTTTAAATGAGAATGATAATATGAGCCCTAGTAAAGATAATTTTCATCCTAAAAAGTTTGAGTGGCCTAATTACCGATTTTCAGGCAAACGAACTAGCAGGTGAGGAGCAATGAAATGGCTTGTACGATTTCCAGATATAAGTCTTCTAGATTTTTTTAGGCTTCTGGTAGTAGCAGTAGTAGTAGAATACACCACAAATATTGACTTATTCATCCAACCTACATCCATATGCATCAATTTTATTCGCGCCTTAAAAAAACAAAAGCAGAAGATATAAGAACCTCTTTGAAAACAGCAACATAGGTTTCCAAGTTGCGAATGTGAATTGATCCTAACTAGAAACAAGAGAGACCATAAAATTTTCAAACTGTATATTCGGGTATTCCAATGAACAAAAGAACAGAAATTCATAATCCAACTTTCTGACCAAAAGGCGTACTGATTAATGATTTTTTAAACTTAAGAAAACTAGAGTCTGCAAATACATTAGCACTTGCAAAAGACAAACTTTAGGAAGTTTTAACCCGCTTCACTGTAATGTTCATTCAATCAGCAACAAAGTTCATTAAATCAAAGCTGCTTAATTTGACAAAAATATGAATGTTCTATATTACTTAGGGAAGCACTACTAAATTTTTTAAATTATTAAACAGATCCCTTGGGACTCTATACTAGCGGAGCAGTTTACTGCTGATAAGAAATTTGCTGCCTTTATGTCAATAAGTAACTAAAAGTATTCCGGTCATCCTTCACTAGGTCTTCTTCACTATTAGTATTACTTATAGACTACTTCTTCAATCTTTATTCAATATTTAGATATGCTTTTGACCAGTCATATCCTGAAGAAACATTTACAAAAAGATTTGCTCATCCAAATAAGGTAAGATGTTTTACTGAAGACAATAAAAGAATGAGAGAGATATTGCTTCTTGTGAGTAAAGTATGTAAGAGGTATAATAGGACAAATGATTGGCAATAATATAAAAACTTAAAAATGAGAAAAATTTCAAATGAACACGCAATTAGAACTTTAAAAAACCCCGCAAAATCAATGTAAAATATTAAAAATACCAACCGTAAAAATAGTTCTCAATACTTGAAATGTACTATAAGTTCCGAACAGTTTAATACTTTATTCACAGGCGTTGCGGAGAATATTTTCAAGTATCTTCCATTGTGTAATTCTGATCCTCTTTTGTACCTTTCTATTTTGAAATTAAACAGGTAAGCTTTAACGATGTTATGAAAATGATTAATGGTTAAAAGACAAGAACAAGCTGTGATATACATGGTTTAAGAGCTTAAGGCTAATTAAAGGTAAATCTTTCCATCTTACTTGAAGCAAGCTCTAGTCTCCCCAGTTTTTAAAAAGGAAGATACAAACTGTATGGATAACTACAGGCAAATTTATTTGCTTCCAATTGGCGTAAAATGTATTTACCAACTGTGAATCCTGCGTTAGAAAAGGTAAAAACACCATATTTACTATGCTCTACCTTTTGCAATATAATATTATAAATGGATATGAGTACCAGTTTTATCTCTCTGTAAGTTTTATATTTTGTTAGCAAAACTTTTGATTTTATGTTTCACGACCCAATATTAAAAAAGTACTATAAATTTGATGAAAACACCATAATATCGAATAACTTGCAGAATCGATGGCAGATGGTAAAAGTCAATGTTCAAGTCCCTGTTCAAGCAAATAAATGTGGAAGTTCCTCAAGAATCTGCGCTTGACTCGGTTCTCTTCCTAATTTTCAATAATTCTCTTAGGAGCAAGTATGGGGACTTGTAATTTTTGCTGATGATATCACTGAAGATTTAAATTCAATTATATTCAGATTCACTTAGTGAGGCAAGGGAACAGGTTGAGGACTGGTTTCTGGCAAATAGGCTTCATTGAACCAAGATAAGATATAAAATATGACCCTTACATCAAGAGATACCACAGAAACTATAGGGACACTATCAGTTAAATTCCTTAGCATCCTTTTGGATCTAACATTTAAATAGGAATTCTACAAAATTCTACTTAAATAGATATTTTGATAGTGTGTGTAAGAGGCTTGGGAGCAGTCCCTTTCTTTTACGTAATTTATGTGGGTGTGTTACTGCTGATACTTTGAGAAACGCGTAGGCATCTTCCACAATGTCATGGCTGATATGTGTTTTGCTAGTTATTGTGACTATAATACCAAAAGGAAAACTATGTTCCAGTATAGTGCCGCTTATAAAAGTGCCAAAATAGGTCACATTATATCAGTATTAAAGTATTCAATAAGCTGTCTCATCCTGTGAAAGAAAAATATATAGAAGAGATCAAATGTCACATGAAAAATTTCTTAAGAGAAAGTCCATTTTATACTCTAGCTAGAAGAATTCCTAAATTTCCAGTTTCAACCCAATGTCTATCTTGGCACCTCAATACATCTATTAGTGTTTTAAATTAGATTATATATTTTTAGTTGGTATTTTTAGATTAGTGTTTCTACACGTTGATATCTGTAATATAGATTTATGATGTTTTTTATCTTTTAGCTGTATTCTTTTTTTTTTAATTTCTTTTATGACGAGTGTAAACAACATTGTAATGGCATAATAAACTACTTGACTTGACTTCATTTGATCAGTTTGATGTTTCTTGATGGTAACAAGATTGCTATTAAATAAGTTTTTACTAACATTTATCTTATTTAATTGTTTTACATCCAAGACCACTAATGTTATTACAGATTAAAATAAATTTAATCATCGATTTCTTAAAAATGTTGGGTTATCAATCAATAACCTTCAAGTTTTTATTCATATACAGGAAACATTAAACTCAAAATTAAATATCGATCTGCCCTTGTCGTGTCAAGTTTAGAGACATTAACGCGAGAGGGCTACGAATCATGACAAAATGTTTTATTTGCGCCCTTTCACCATCATGTAGGGAATAAATGTTTTTGTTGTAACTTTCAAAAGAGTTTAAGTATCTCAGAGCGTAGGGATTAAGGGTAAAATAGCTTTTAAAAAAAGAGAATAAAAAACACTTACCGTCATATGTATTTTTTTTTATTAAAGCAATGAGTCTCTAGCTCTGTATTCTTTTATTGTTATACTTTTTATTGCTTGTATTTCGGGCACAAACTTTATACGAGATAGGTTATGCCTAAATCGGACAATATTTTTTTATTTGTTCATTTATCATTAAAATTTAGGATTGGGCAAATTGTTAATCAAAAAACATTGTAAAGAAAATTGTTTAAACAAAACTTGATATAAAATAAAAACAAAAAAAAATTATGAAACTATTTTTTTTTACTAATAATGTTTTTTTATATGCGGACGTTGATTTGGGATTCTCGATTTTAGTATTTTGAAAATAATGACTATCATCGTTAAGCTTTAATAAAAAAAAATCTTTAAGTTTTTTATTACTGTTATTACATTTCTATTAATAATTAAAAAATGACCATCTGGCAAAAAAAAATTATATATATTTTCATATAATATAAAATATATTCAACACTATTACCATCCTAGTATACATAAATCATCAATTATTTTATAAATTTAATCTCGTTGTTTTCCAATAAAAATAGTTAAGCAGAAAAAGACTCCGGCGGTCAAGCTAGCCACAACATATCTCTAATGCGAGTAAACATATTTAATATATTATTATTAAAGTACATTTAATTTAAATTATAATGTATGACCTTTTTCCCAGAAAATATTGCTGATGGGTATTTATTTCGGTTTTTGAGTAAAAGCACCATCTTGTTGGTGCCATAGTTAACTCTAACCTTTTAGTTAAATATTTTTGATCATATAATTGATGAGGAACGTCCTTATTCCTTAGTGTTAACATATTTTGGTAAAGTACTAATTACTCGCAAAACTCACAAATATATATTTTTTTATTCTTAACGTTAAATCGTATTATTTTTATTTATCTCGCACCGATTGTCTTTTGATTAATTGTAGATCTCTATCTGTCTTTTTTCTTGTTGATTTTAAAGCCTTTTTGATCTACTCTTGAGCTTCTTGCGATTTTTAGCTGGTTTTTTTAATCCCTGCCTTCTTCGTAATTTTTAATCCTCAGCTCATCTTTTATGATCTTAATCAGGTCTTTATATTATAATTCTATATAGGTCTCTTGCCAAATAATGTTGATAGGTCCAAAGTATGCACAATATTATCATATTCATGATATTCCCTAGTACAACCACAACCGTTCGAGTTTTTTCTGATTTTTTTTTAGATTTCTCATTTCAGATGTCAAAAGATGAAAACCACACTATAACAAACTTGAATAAATCTCAAAATCTTGAAAGCTTTTAACACAATATATTGAACATGAGTGTTAAAAATAATTTATCGTCAAAAATTCCTTCGACCTCTTTAATTTTAGGGCAAAGTAGGATAATATGATATAACATGTTATCATTTTTATTATTAATTAGTAGTAATAGTTGCCATATATCTTGTAAATGACTGCTCAGGTCTTCGGAGTACTTTGTGCATTATCAGCAGCAGTAATCAATCGGAAAACTTCTATGTCATCTGCAAACTCCAGGAATCTACAACGTCTAATGCAAAGCATAAGATTCAGAAGGCCTCGAGGTATTCTAGAGGAAGGTTCAGTGGTTTCAGCAACTACTTTATACTATTTGACAGACTCTACTCGGCTCGCAATAAAGCTCACGCAACACTTATTTTTTGACAGCATTTTTTAACTTACTGTATAGTATTGCGTGATTGGTTATCATTGGTTTTTATAAGATCTAAATTTAGAGAATCAACATGTTAACCCCTCTCCTTGAATGTAAAAAATAAAGAGGTACATTAGCTAAAGGCAGCTTTTAGCTTTTGAGCAATATAGTTGGTCGTGAGGTTGGCATTAATGGTTCAAATGAGATGCTTACCTTGTGGGCGCTATCCAGTTTTGTCGGAGTATATTCAAGCTTATCAAAAACTCATAACTGCCAAGAGTTTGCTATGCATAATAAGTCAAAATAAATGTAACACGCAGTTAAACACAAAATAAGCTTTAATCAGCTTTAATAAAAAATCAGTGATTAATTTTTAATTTTTATACATAACTGTTATAAAAATAAACAATAACCAACTGTTTAAAAAAACAAAGAGTTTTATTATTCCTCTTCCACCTACTAACAAAAAATAAATTTAAATATATAATATTACAACTCTCAGAAAAAATCTAGGCTTATGTATCGAAGCTTTTCAAAATGATTGAATACAAAATCTACCATCTGAATATCTACTTTTGGCCAAAATTGTATACTCATTTGTAAATAAACAAAGCAATTAAATTTTTTTCAGATAGGTTGTATACAAATTTTGTTTTTGTTTAAAAGTGAAAGAATTTATTATTTAATAATAAAGTTAAATAAATAAAACAAATAAATGACAAGTTCCTTTACAGCAACTGAAAACTGGTTTAAATGGCACCTACAGTAAGTACTTTTAAAGGAATTTCACACCCAGGTCAGATCACACAAGTAGACCTTGGCAATAGGAAACATTCCCAATTACAGAGCTTTATCTTTGAATAACTGGCTTTACTAAGAGACTTAACTGACATGACTTACAGTATATGTGGTACATGGCAGGTAATGGTATAGAACGAGATGGAACCGTAGGGATCCTACAAGAAATACGACACAACGCCTTAAAGAACGACAAAAGGAAACTACTTGTTGGCCCAAAACTTGGCCAATCTTTACCTTTTTAGGAAGATGTTTCATTTATCAGAGTCCTTCACAAAAAAAACCAAGATAGTTGATAATCGAACCTGCTAGGTTACAATTTTAGAAGATAATCCCCACTATTGATTAACATATGCCAAAACAATGCCAAACATAAACAAAATAACACACTACCAATAGATTTTATTTCCAATTAGAAGGTAAATTGGTGATTCAAAATTGTGAAAAAACATGGTTACCCACTGAATGCAGAAAAGAAGATAGCATGATCGTCCACTGTCTGGGATTATGACTTAGTACCAACGGTCAACTGGATTTAGAGCCATCTTGTGACAAGAGTGGTAACCTATTTACAAACCCATAAATCACGAAAGCAAACCGCTTCAGCTTTATTGTGCTTTTTACAGTGCGAGTCTGTAACTTGGAATAAATTCGATAATAAATAAATGGGAGCGTGTTCGGAAAAATGCTTGAATACGTCAATTGAGATTGTAAGTTGCGCATTTTTTACAATAAAACGTGTTTATACAGGGTGTGCCATATACTAATACCAACTTTTTTATTTTAAATGGGATATCCTATATGATAATATATTTTTGAATTCTCCACAAGATTCCAAACATTTTGATGTATCACATGTCATACTATTTGGCAATGCCCTAAACGTACTATAAATTCATTTTGAACGTTTCTTATGCGTTCTGGAGAAATGTTTCGATACTCTTGCCTTATTCTAGATTTCAGCTCCTCAATATTTGTCGGATTGGTCACATAAACTTTGGATTTCAAATATCCCCAGAGAAAAAAATCCAGCGGAGTCAAATCGGGCGATCTTGGTGGCCATTTAACAGTCGCACTGGGACCCTAACAGTGTACCCGAAGAATATGGAGGGAGGGGTTAGGAACTAACCCCAGGTTTCCTTGAAACCGGAACAGGGGGTTTAGCGACTGACCCCAGATTTTTGTGTGCTTTTTTTTAAGTAATAAAATCAATGATCTTATTAAAAAAAAAACATTTTATTTTTTTAAAGACTTTAATAAAAAATAAGTGTGCAAAAAACCTTACTATTATTACAGACTGTGCAATGTCTAGTTGTTTTAATTTGTTCGCTGGCCGTATGCCTAGGGTAAATATACTTTTTGCAATTGCAGCTGGTCCATTTGCCTCTCGACGAACTAAACCTCTTGTTATGTGCTGGTCCTGTTGACGTTCCAAACCAAAAATTTTTAAAAAAGCTATATATTAATTTTTAAATCCCTTATACTTTGAACGATTTCTCATGTTGATTTGACACAACTTTTTTTTTCTCCCAGATTTTTGTTTTGGATTCTCTCTTGCCTAGTTCTCGTTAGCTTTTATGAAAAGAATATAGGAGTTGTAGGCAACTATATCGATCAGATTGAAAAAAACAGCCATCGGGCATCTTCTTGTGCCTCGCCGACCACTATATACCCTTACACATTGATCAAGCGTATCGACGCCGGCTTTTGTGGAGTTATAGTAGAGAATAATTTCTGGCTTGTCATTTTTCACTTGCATATTATGATGTTGTGTAGAAAAAATAGTGACGACCTTCTTCTTTTTGGGTACATAACTTACAAGTGTTTCACGGTCCCCAAAAATAAAGCGAATAGTGCCGGGAGTTGCATCCTTCAACGATTGTGGTCTTAGTTCTGGTAAAACATCTTTTCTGTTACTCATTATTATTCCCACGACTGTAAGATTTTGCTCCAACAAAGCATTTGCTGTTGGCTCTGACGTAAATTTTCTATCCATTGTGATATTGCGACCACTATTCTGCAATTTTGCTAATTCTACAAGACGTTTTACGACCTCTGGACCACTATTAGGCGAGTTTCTGGTTCGTATATTGCGAAATAAATTCGATGGTATCGTCATCGAAAAAAAAGTCGAATCGCTTCAAATGGCGTTTTAGGATTTACTCAATTTTTGAGACCTGGTGCTTCTTTCACAACGTTAGCAGCAATTTGCCTTCATCGGGCAATAGGATCAGATTTCCATGTAAGACCTGATGCAGAAATTATGTCAGAATTTATTTGATTTATTACAGCTTTAGGCCGTGGACGACGTCTTGCTGTAGAATCTAGAAAAAAAACAATCAAAACTACTAATCAACCATTTTGAAGATAGAAGTACCATTATTTTCTTCCGTACTACTACTTTCCTCATCTGATTAATTTCTTCAGAAGATTCATGCTGCTCTGATTGAATATTTGAAGCTAAAAGAATACAAAAAAAATATAGAATACAAGCGCAGTAAAATATTTGCCACAACGCGCTATGTTTTTATGATTTTTTGAAACTAGTTATTTATTTACTTATTTATAATATATGTTATTTACTAAATAATGAGTTATTTTCCGTTTCTTGACAAAAGCGATTCTGCTGTTCACCTTGGTGGTCATCGGATTCTTCATCTGAACTTTGCAAATCTGGATCTATGTAATCCCTCACATCATCTTCATCCTCAGCATAAAGAGCTTCTTCCAATTCGCGAGCAGTCAAATATCTTCCACTCATAATAAAATGAAACAGTTAGAAACTATAAAAAAACTGTATGAGCACTGAACTACACAACAACTGTAACGATACTACTGGTAAAAACTCGCCAGGCGCAGGCACATCGGTATTTTAACAAAGGCGTAGGCATGTGGATTGTACTATGCATTATAAAAACGTACGCCGAAGGTTAAACATTTTACCATTACCAACAAATGTTATGTCTATGGGTTAAAAAAATACACAGTAGCCTGGTCAGTGCCTGACCCCCTCGTTCCAGGTGCGACTATTAAGAGGTCCTCTCCTGTTAATCCATCTGCCTGGGAAAATAGTATCCAAATAGTTTCGAACAGGTCTCGTAAAATGGGAAGACGCACCATCTTGCTGAAACCAGATGTTTCTATTCGGCATATCAGCTTCTATTGGATCAGGGAATAGAACAGCTAGATTTGGAATTAGTTTTTTTTGTAAAAACTGTAAGTTTGCTCCATTTAAATTTTCTTCTAAGAAAATTGAGCCTTTAACTTGCTGACCTAGAATTCCTAGCCATTTACTTTTTTTGGGTGTTAAGTGTGGCCTTGCCTCATGGATTTTCCTGTGCCCAATAACAGAAATTTTGACAATTATATCTCCGTTCAGCATAAATGTCGACTCATCGGAAAGGAGAATATTCTCTGTAATAAGATTATTATTCTGCATAAATTGTTCATAAAATTTAATTCTTCTATCTGCATTCTCCTCATTGAGTTCCTGGAGAATAGTTTATAGGGATGCATTTTTTCTGCTTCAAGAACTTTTACTACTGAAGTTCACTGGCACACCAATTCACGCGCTACCTGTCTAGTAGGAATATTAGGATTTTCTTTAATGGCTAGTAACACATTAATTTTGGAGTCTTCATTAAGAGATCGACGAGAAATAGTTATTGTTCTTAAGTGATCATTTTCCCGAAACTGTTTTTCAATCTTGCTTGTAGTACTTTGAGATATGAGTGGTAAATCAAGATACTTTTGTCTGAATAAATACAAAACTTGATTTTGGGTTCTTGTTCTATCTTCGTATCCAACCATCATTAATATTTTATTGTTGTGCTTTTCACTTAAATAGCTTATTTCATAAAACAATTAAAAGAAACTTAAATCTGATTATTCGCCAGTAAAGACACGTCTTGTAGCAATGTCAAAATTATAAAAATTCCCCATTTTTAATTATCATTCATAAAATACATTACGAAAAAACCCGTTTACTGAAAGGCATATTTTTTTGCATTTAAAACATTTTTAAAATAAAAAATCAAATCTTAAAAACAGGTAAATAAAGGTATAGCATGTAATACATTAAAATATTTGGAATTTTGTGTAAAATCCAAAAATATAATAACATATCTTATTAAAATAAGAAAGTTGGTATTAGCCCCACCTACATGGCACACCCTGGATAAAAAAAAATTATGTAAAAAATGCGCAACTTACGATCTCAATTAACGTGTCTGAGCGTTTTTCCGAACACACTTCCATTTATTTATTATCGAATTTATTCCAAATTACAGACTTGTGTTATTAAGCTATAATTTATTTCGAATATTCTATCCTGAAAGATTAAATAAATATTGAAAATATAAAGCTAATTATTTCATTAAACAACCCGCAAATGCAAAAACACTACGCACTATTTGCTGACTACTTGGCTCGTAATGAGGCTTATGTAAGACTGAACACCCAGCTTTTTTAATTAATTTTAAAGTAAAGCGTGAACGATCCTATTAAATACTTTTGTAAGGTCAAAATATAGAGAGTCAACATATCTACTCCTCTCCATGCTATTAATAATTAATTATATTTATTATAATATTTTTTATTGATTACATGTTTAAAAGACCATCAAGTCCAACATTTTTAAAACATCTGACTGCGTGCATATAGCTTTTTAATTTATCACAATAATCGTAGATCATTAAAAAAGGCTTTAGAACACATATCAAAATTTATTACAATTCGATGACTAATACATATGTCTCCTAGTTAAATTTGTTTCCATTGTAACGCACAAATAAAATTAATATTAATAACTATTTACTACCTCTAAATCTATAAGCTAATAAGTTATTCTTAAGAGCGAACTAGGATTAGAAATTTCCAAAAGATATTTTTCAGTAAGCATGCAGCTATTCACCCCTATTTTCCAGCTAATGTGTTAATTACGACCGGGTGACGTATAACTGATGACATAACATTAGTGACTTGACTCGGTTGCTGCGCCAAAACTATTATATTTAATCTTAAAGTTAGCAGTATAGTTAAATGACACGTTAAGCGTATTTCGAAATTCCTTTAATAGAAAGCCAGTTTTCTGCCGGGCCTGTGTCTTCAGGTCGATTTAAAGTTAGTGCTCTTAAATTAGTCTTCGGGTGCTGTTTCTAATTGAACAATTAGGAATATAAATTGGGTATTTTAATAGACCAAGAACTTTTAATTTAAAAAATATATGATTCTACGAATAATAGAGGCAAGCGATTTTTTAACGTTGTTTATGGCGTTGTACGAAAGAGAACGTCAAGGTAAATAATAAAACATTACATCTAATATGTAATTTGGCCAAACTGTCGTTTTAATTATTTCATTTACCTTCGTATAACATTTGTTTGTGATGTTTTTTTTTTGGCGCAGACTGGGGTAAAAAAGAAAACATAATAATAAAAATTACTTTTTAAAGAAAGAAATTAATTCTTGTATACTAATTATTTTTATTTAACTTTAACTTTACTTATTTTATCTAAAGTAATTTAACATATGTAAGTATTATGTAAAGCGTAAAATAAACATTTTAACTCTATAATCAATTAAGTAAAAAAAAATAAGGTGATAAAATACTAAATATGCAAATACTTTCCTTATTCGTGGCAACGTTGTACTGAAGAAATTGATTTTTTATATTTTTCGGTTATTTTAAAAACTGTTTTTCTAGAAGTAAAGAGTACGTGGAGTACCATCTCTTCATTCACACAAATTATTAGTGTGCCTAAGCACCTGCTTGAGTTTCTATTGAATTATCGGCTTATTGTTTATTAAAAACCAACAAATTTCCTATTATCTGGGCATTGGACTTTGGACTCTACAAACACTACAGGTTCTCCATACTACTTGAGCAGTTTTATTCACAGCATTGCCAAGTTATGAAAAAAATCCTTAAGTACAATATGGTTAACAGAACATGCAGATCGTGTCGCAAACAGGTCGCCAAGGGCTGTGCCAATATTTCAGAGGTAGACGTTAGACTTATGCAGGCTTAAAAAACTTCGTGGACTTGCATGGAGAGTGAGAGTTTAGCAAATCTATGGATTTTATGAACGAACTATTTGATGAGAAAAGAAAGTCCAAAAAAAAAAGAGTCCAAACTCTTGAAAAAGCAATCAAAATGAAGAATGTTTAGAAGATCAGGCCCAACATCTGCTTCTCGGGAATCCCCCTAAATGCTGAAAATAAAACTAAAGCGTTGACCGATGATGTAGTAAATTTATGCACACCCCTAAAGGTTTCTACTATTGCTGAAGATATTACGCAGGTCCAGCATTTCCACACCAAAAATGGTACTACAGTGTCGGTTACTTTTACCAACATAGACTTAAAATAACATATCCTTACCACTTGTTCTCAAAAAGGAAAAATTACACATTACACAAAAAATGTGAGGGGCTAAGCGCGGCCCATACTCCCATTTTTATTAATGAGAAGCTGACCAAAAACGCATATACTCTTTTTAACTTAGCCAAAAGAAGAAAAAAGTGTAGGACTTAAATATACAGAGTGTCCCGTAAAACCTTTTAACTGGGGCTAGGTCTTGGCTATTAGTATAATATTGTATGGGCTATCGAAATATGTCAATATAGCCTTAGTGGAATATTTACGGTTTTCGAGTTATAAGCGAATTTTAAATTTTTTTAAAAAATCTAAGCTACGCCAATGACAATATTTGTCTAACTTTAATAACTTTATAATATTGTCCAATCATAAAATGCCTTAGGACAGTAATCACTTTTTCAAAGTTTCACTTTTTTAAGTTTCTCATAAGAAAGTCATGCTTTTTGATATACTACGATACTCTTTTAGAAACAGTTTAAATTATGGAATATAAAAATATGGTATAGAAACAGTGTGGAAAACTATTACTAAAATCTACATTTGCATTAAAAATCAAATCTTTTTTTTAATGCCTTAAAAACAAAAGCTACAAAATTTATGCCTCAAAACAATAGCTTTAAAATTTATGCCTAAAAAACAAAAGCTAGAAGACAAAGCTTCAAAAATAATCAAATAATTTAATTTTTATTATTCCTGGGGTTGAGGCCTACAATAAATTTTCAAAGTATTCACCACGACTTCTTATCCAAGTTCTGCATCTTTTTACAAAATGTCTTTTTAATCGACGCAGAGTTCCTGCTTGATTAATTTCTCGTGCCGCCTTAAGTATTTTTTCTCTTAGTTCGTCTCTTGTATTAACCAGTCTTAAATAAGCAACTTGTTTTAACCAACCCCAATAAAAAAAATCCAAAGCATTCAAATCTGGGGAACGTGGTGGCCAAATAATAGAACGCAAGCCCCCGGTCCATCTTCCAGTGAACGTATTATCCAAATCGTCGAATCAATGCAGCATAAACAGGACAACCGTCATTCTAGAACCACATTTGCCCTCTTACCTCTAAAGGTACATCTTCTAGCAGAATTAGAAGTTGACCTTGAGTGAGCTCCAAATAAGCTACCCCGTTAAAGCTATCGGGTAATTCGACTGGACCAATTACCCTGTTGTTGACTATTCTTTTCTAAAGGTTAATTTTAAACTGGTGCTGAAATTCATCCTGCTGAATAGTATGTGGGTTCTCCATTGCCCATTCATGTACATTCATCACGTACAAGAATACTCTCAGAAAAGTATCCATTTTTTGTAATACGCTGGAAGAAGAGCTTGTACTCTTTGAACATGAATTGAGTGCATTTGGTATCTTCTTAATGTACCATGCGCAGTAGTTTTTGAAATTCCCGTTCGTCGTTGGATAGCTTTTATTGAAATTGATGGATCCTTATGCACTTCATCTAAGATTACCTCATCATTACATTGACGAGCTCTTCCTTGACCTCCTGGAACGCCTGTGATTTTTCCTTTGCAATATGCTCTGTGCACAGCAGAAAATACTCGAGAGTTAGGATGGTTTTTTAGAGGAAATCGATCCCTGCAGGGTCTAGCGGCTTCGCTGGCATTTTGATGACTTTCTCCGTACATGAGATGCATTTTTGCATACTCACGGGCTATCTAAGGAATTGTAAACTAATTCCAAAAAAAATTAAATAAATATTTCGTATTATCACCAAATGTCAGTGTGACAAAAAACTCAAACTGTAAATTATTCGCGCCTAATATGTTGCCTGAGATATTTTGAATGTAGTCTATATGAAATTATTTACCAATGTTAATATTATTTAAAGAATTTAACTTCAGTTTAACGATCTTTTTGAGACAAAAATTGTAATCAGTAGTTTCATTATCAAGCACCTATTTGAACCATCCCAGAGCAGCGAGTTCAAAAGTTTGCCCGAATAGTTTTGGTCGTTCAAGAATTAATGGCGTGTGAAAGTTTTTGGCTCCCGCCCGTACCTCACCGAGATAGCAACGATGGGAAAGATTTTCGAACAACGTTAAATATTTTGAGCTATTAACGTCGCTAATAGCTACGCTAAATGTTGCAATTAGAGGAACGAATTTAAAACTATATCCACCTATCAAAAAATTAATTTTTTTACTGTGGTGCGTACTTTTTAACTTACCTATTACCCATGCATGACATTTAGTCAGTAGAGATAATTACTTAAAAATATTTCTAGTATTTTTATACTAATAACAAGTTAGTGATAATAATCAGTAGAGTGCTCTCCGTTAAAAGTTGCAACTCAATTTTAACTGGGATTTGTGATCATTGTCTCATTTATGCTATTTTTCTTGTTCGTATAGACAAAAACTAAAGCCAAATATTTTAAAAGTCGAGACTACATTTATATTTCTAATAATCGAGATACATTTGACTATGCTGCTAGCCTCTTACCTTGGGGCGAAATTTATTATTCACCTAATATAGATTAAAAGTTAAAAAATTTTAATTCAAATATCAAATATCTAATTGACAAATTTGCACCTACAACACTAAAAAAATAAAAGTAAGCCATTTACTCCATGGATAACCGAACTAAAAGTGGTAATTGTCTCCAGTACTATCGTAATTTAAAAAAAAATACTAAACGTGCTATCATACGTAAGAAAAATGCTTATTTTCACAACTCATTCAAAACATCTTGTACGCCCCTTTGGGATACAGTGAAAAAGTTAAATATTATATAAAGAAAAAATTATTACACTATACCTGCCGCATTATCTGAAGCAAATGTATTTAATGAGTTCTTTGCTAGTTTTAATAAATTAAATGACAGCACTTGCAAAGAAAAAATTTTCTTTTATCAGAATAACTTATTTGCAAAAGTCGCAAGCCCCAAAGAAGCTAAAGATCTACCTACGCTCTGTTAGTATTTTACCTGTTTTGTCCAAGGTTCTAGAGCGACACATGTATAATCAAATTATTGCATTTTTAAATTCCTATAAAATTATACCTGAATGCCAATCCGGGTTTAGGAAACAACTTAGTACAACCACTTGTCTTGTAAAATCGTATGAATGATAACAGGCATTATGAAGAACATAAACTATTAACACCCTTATGTTGGCTGGATATAAGTAAGGAATTTGACACTCTAAATCATGATATGCTGCTAGCTAAATTAAATTTCTTTAGTTTTTCTAATACTTCAATAGCCTTACTAAGATCCTACTTGACCAGCAGGTTTCAATGCGTGAAGATTGATTCTCACCCTTTATACTCAAAATCTAAATTTATTTATGTTACCACTGGTGTACCTCAGGGATCTCTATTAGGACCCTTATTATTCTCATTATACGTAGCTGATATAAAAAATATTATATCTTGTTTAAAACAACAACAATACGCAGATGATTCTCAGATTTATGCATCGTTCTACACTCACAAACACAATTTAATTCCGACTTGAATAATTTACATATATGTATATGCTAAGGCTCATAATTTAAAACTAAACCCTTTAATCGTGTCTCTTATTTACTAAGATGTTTTTCAAGACTTTGTGGTTAATATAGACAATTACTATTGTGTGTACACCTGTGGTTAATGAAGCAAAGAATTTGTGTAATATTTTTGATAATATTTTTGTCTTTTTCAGCCGACATAAACCAATAAACTGCCACTGCTTATATGCGCTTAAAACACTTAAATAATCTACAGCGTCACTTACTGAGTGAAACCAAGTATTTTTGTGCAACTCTTTAATATTATCATTGTTTGATGCAATTACATCTTCAGTTTCTTCTTCTATTCAAGAAGTGCAAAATTCCTATACGCGTTTTTCCTTTAATATTTGCTACAGAAGTCATATTACCCCATATATTAATAATCATTTTATTCTTTCGATGTCAAATAGACATAAGAAAACTTTTCAATGTGCATGAACACAACCATAATACCAGACGGTTTATTATTCTTAGGGTTCCTCAACATACAACAGCAGCTTTTCAAAAATCATTTAGTTACGTTGCAGTTTATTTGTGAAACAATTTGCCTTTTTTTGTTAAAGATTATTCTTTTTATAAGTATAAGAAATACATAAAAAATATGTTTATGCAGTCACAGTGTGTTGCCTAATGAATAAATATATATTGAGATGAATGTGAATTGGATTTTTTCCAGTCTCTTTTTGTTCAGGTTGTGTCATATTCATGTAGCTGTACTGGGTCAAGCCTATACTTACATTTTCGTTTCGCATTTAACAATAAATACCTGTATCATATTATATACATATACATTTATATATACTGGATGTGTTTCCTCTCCTGCGCTTCCCTGATTCAGTCATTGCCTACCCCTGCCCTGTGTACATAAATATAAATAAATTGTTTTCATTTTTTTTCAAGCTGTCATTATCAAAATGAATGAATGACCTTTTTTTTTTGTTTTTTTTTATTTTGTTTTCTTATTGTTGCTTTTTCTTAAGAATGTATTCTCTTGCAGAGGTACTTTTGAAAAACGGTTTTTATAATCGATTCCTTACTTTTGATATTCAAATAGGCAAATTCAGATTCCAAGTAAATGTGTGTGTCGTCATCATATAAATATTTTGACAATATCTTAATGACACTACAATATTAAAAATATAAATGCTATATAGAATAAGCCCAGCTTACTGCTTTAAGGTACTACGGATCTTATACTTATATTTGCCGATTTGCTATTGATGACAGACTTGTTGTTGTCTATCCGAGAGAAAAGTAAAGTCCAGGTACCGACTCTTTAAAACCAATATGTGACAAGATGTCAAAGGCTTTGGTACAGTCCACGAGCACTAACACAGTCGCATCTCCTTCATCACATCATCCACTGATATAGTTAAGGTATTCGTACAGCTGGGACGAATACCCGATTGCTTTACTGGAATTATATTTCGCTCGTAAACTATGGTGGATTTTATGGTGGAGTTCTAGTAATTTTGCCAATATTTTTCAGAAAGTTGGTAAAACTGATATTGATCTTACGTAATTGAATTCGGTTATATTGTTACATTTAGGCAAAGCCAACATATTGACAAGTTTCCAGTTTATGGGAAAACATGAATTTACAAACTATTTATAATATGGGTGACGTAGGGTATAAAAAAGAACAACATTATGATATTAAAGTGATTTTTAGGTTCTCTGCACCAAAAGCTTTAGATTTAATATCTTAAATAATTGTATAAATCAACTGTTTTATAAAATAAATAAGAAAGTTGAATTAGATAACATATTATTTTTAGAAAAGTTAAATAGTTCTGTTTTTGGAGTAATATTATTTTTGTGTACTATTAAAAAAGTACGTATTCAACTGGTCAAATATTTTTATTTTTTAAAATAATTAATTTTAAAAAATAAGAATAAGTACAGATCCGAAACTGTTGGTTGAGACAAGCTATTTTCTTAGCCTTATTGGCGTTTGTCGTTAAATTTTTTAATTCCTTGTTAGTTAATATGTTTGGAGCGCCTAAATCTCTAGTGAATTTTAGGATTTTTGGCGATAATGAAATTAAGTGTAGCCTATGACAAATTATTAAAAAAAGCATATAAGTAAAACTTACTAGCTATGTTTTATTTTCTTGATTACAACAAAGCCTTTGACACCATATAATGGAAGTGACTATTAAGTATTCTTACTTGATACTTAATACACTTAATGTGGGCCTAAAATATCTCATAAGTATATCATAAAAGCCCTGTATAATGAGAAAAAAATACACGTATAAATAGCAAAAAGGTTCTAGAAAACTTAAAAGGCAGTCTCTCTTAACGGAAAAAAGTATCAAACCTATATGTAGGTGACACGGCAGTTCTATAGTCCATTTCTTAATCCGTAGGAGCACACGAAAGGGTCGATAGCCATAAAACGGTCGTAAACCATTGGCGTCCCACTTTTCAAGTACATTAAGACCTGAATGTTTTCATTTGTTGGGTTTATTTAATAGTGCAAGAAATAGGCCAATTTTAGCCATAAACTCTTTGAATTACTTAAGTACCTAATAAACAAGTTCTTTTTAACCCTTATAAGTAGATATTGTCTATATATATATTATAGGTAGGTAAATATGGAGGTATAAGTATTATAGGTACCTAAATTGTGCAATCTTAAATGAAAACAGGATATATCCTAAAAACTTAATTTATTTTTCAGTATTGTTGCGCATTTGTTGTAAGAATGTCAATGTTTAGCCTCGTAGTGTGTAAAGATGTTTTAGATTTTAAAGCAAGGACTATAGTACTAAACGTACGTGATGCACTTGTGCATCAAATGCCTCTAAGTACTGTTAGAAATCTAGTTTCTACATGTGCCAATATGACAGGCATAAGTAAAGCAATAATTTACAGACTTCTTAGTGACAGAAAAAGTGAAAGCCGTGAGAACTTGCCTAAGAAGAGTGTAAAGAAAACTACCGGTAGAAAGCCGATAGCAGTTGATGAAACAGAAAAGCAAGAACAAGAATTCATTTTATTTTAAGAATGAAATCCCAACTCTCAACAAAATTTTGACACTTATAAAAGAAGACGAAAATGTCCAGAAATGGGAAGAAAAAAGCTAACTCCTTTCTAACTCGACAATATTAACTTTATTTCTGATATGAAATCGGAAAAGGATTTATTGACCGCACTAAAAGATTTAAGTGTCTATACTAGAAAAAAACAAAATATGGAGCTACCAGAGGAACTTTCAAATCCAGAAATACTTATTCAACGCTTTGCACAGTATATACAAAATAGTTCAAATTTTAATAATAAAATATTTTTTTTTAAATTTAATTTTAGCGATTTTGCTTTCTAGTTATGCACAGTTGATGACATAAGTAAAGCACTTCAAAGCATTAAAACGAATGCCTGTGGGACTGATGGTTTAACAGCCAATATGATTAAATAGTGTAGCCCTTTTATAGATCCTTTTATTACAAATATTGTAATTGAGTTATTTTCCGACTTGGAAAAATAGTGTAGGTTTGCCTTTGCCAAAAAATAAAAATCCTACTACATATAATGATTTAAGAATTATATCTATATTATCGGTTATGTCAAAAATTTTGGAAAAAATATTACATCAGCAAATGTATAATTACTTTAATGTAAATGCGATTATCCCAGACTTCCAAAATGGTTTTCGAAAAGCACACTCGACAGTCGGAGCTTTGGCAGTTGTTACACATGATATTATTCAAGCTTATGATGAAGGTTTAGAGAGCGTTCTAATATTTTTGGACTACTCAAAGGCCTTCGATACTATTAATCACGAACTTCTTATCGCCAAGCTAACATATTATGGATTCAGAGCTGACGCTATGGCTCTTATGACAGCATCCATTTCAAACAGAATACAGCGAGTTAAGCTGGGTAAAGAGTATTCAGAGGAGTGTAGAGTGTCATCCGGAGTGCCACAGGGTTCAATATTGGGTCCACTTTTATTTATCATTTACACTGCTGACGTCTTAAGATCCCCTCAGTGTTGTAAAGTTCAAGCGTTCGCTGACAACACTTAGCTTTATTGTCATTTTAATATTAAAAATCATAACCAAACAATAGAAAACATAAACAGGGATCTTCAAATAATAACAAACATCTCACAGGAACACTCTTTAAAATTTAATTCATCAAAGTCTAAGCTTATGTTTTTTGGCCGAAAAAAAAATAAAAATATATTTTAAGTTGTTAGTAATATAAAAATAAGTGGTAAAAAACTTGAACTCTGCAAAAAGCACGTAATTTAGGGGTAGTAATAGATACTGAATCAAATTTTAAAAGCCATAGTTAAAACCTTATTCAAAAAGCATATATTTCATTAAAACAATTATATAATAGTCGTCAAATTTTAAGCGTCGAATTAAAAAGAAAGCTATGTGAAACCCTTGTTTTGTCTCACTTTAATTATGCAGACGTAGTTTATGCCCCGTGCCTCAGACAGTGTGACACGTTTTGAATACAAAAAATCCAAAATATGTGTTGCCGCTTAATATTTAATATTGGAAATTACGATAGCATATCTTATAAAATTAATGAAACTAAATGGTTTATATATATCAAATTGAAGGCTATTACATCTTGGAATCTTTTTTCATGAACTTATACAGTGTGTCCCACTTAAGGGTTAGCCACCCCTCTAAAATTTTTGTTTCTTGACCAATTTTCAAAAACTTTTTTTTGTTGGATAGATGGTCAAAAATGGCACTTATGAGCCAAGTTCGACATAAATTTATTAAATCCAAAATTAAACTTAAATATGGAAATTACCGTGCTCATAATAACGCCAAAATATGAAATTTGAAATATTGTCAAATTCCGTATTTAGGTATTTAGATACTAAATGACAACATTTTCCAAACTCATCTTTATTTATTCAAAAAAAACCAATACAAATTATACAAAATAACCGTACATAATACAGAAAAAAACTTATTTCTATTACAGAATATTTAACCGAAACAAATAATTAATGATCTTAAAACTATTTTTGTTTTTTACACAAATAAAGCTTATACCAAAACAGTTATATGTGCGTTACTACAAGAACAAAAAAGACCTAAAGATACAATTGTCAAATATACCGAACGTCTAAATATGGCCGCAGGGAATATTTTAACACACAGAGTGTTGCACATTAAATTATACCACTAAAATAGACCTTATTATTGAAAGCCATTATGTAGAAACAAAATATGAATTTTTATTTTCTAAATTTATTTTGCAAATATTATTAATCTGTAAAAAATAATTTCATAATTAGGGTTGTGAATTAATAATAATAATACAATTTATTGTGCAACCATCACATGTTTTACAGGGAGAGCAAAAACACCATAAGTCTAATTCAACAATATAAGTTTCCCTTATTGGTGCTTTAACAAAAAAAGTGCTTAACAATAAACTCCTTAGAATTACAGTACAACTTTTAGTCTCTTAAAAATAAATAAAATAACGTTATAACAGTGCCTTACATTTTTTTTTGTACATTCTGTACATTATTACGCAACATTAAATGCTATTTTTTTACATAGAGTCCTTAATTACTAACGTTTGTTGTGTTTGTGTATACATAAGTATCTTCTTACATTTAGATATAATATATTTATCTATTACTATGGCATATATTTACTTATTTTCCAATTATCGGTATAGGAATTGGTAAAATAAAGCAAACTATTGCAAATGGAAGAGTCATGACCATATTACTTAATGGCGCATTATATATTAAAGAGATCTAAGTTAATATACGGGGTGGTTTATGAAACTATTTGTTAAGTTATGTCCAAACCATTTTGGCGGGCGTAGCCAAAATAATTTTGGTAATTAGGGGCGAAATACCTTATTTTGTTAAAAATTTAATTAGCACCTCGTATATCTTATATCAGTCAAGTAGTTGCATTATAAATATAACAAGATAGCTAATTAATTTAAAGATAGTTGTAGTTAATTGTCCGCGATTTTGTTTTTTTTATTGTGAGTTGTACGCCTGTTTAGTGCCTATCGTACTTAGATTATTCGATTTATTTGTTTATTAATTAAAATGAACATTGATAGTTTAATTAAACACTTTTACTACTATAATACGCCAGTGGAATGGTATTTTGAGTTTGCGTTAGCATGCTCAAATTTGGTACTTGGTGAAATTTGAAAGACAATAATAAAAAAATTTTCAATTTTAATTTGAAGCACTGTGCAAAGTTATGCAAAGAAATGTTTTTATTTTAAATATTTGTTTAAAAACCTCAGCTCCTATTCATTAATGGTTTTTATTTATGAATATTCAATATTTAAATATTTATAAGATTTTTAACATGATCAAGGAGTTTTTTTGAGAATTTTTTAATATGAGCCTTTTTTATCATCCATATGGATAGAATCGAATTTTTGACTTCGTGGCGGCTTCGTAACTAATTTTTTAGGTAAATAAGCTGCAATGTTTAAATTCGACTGTCCAGATTATAATCCTCTGATTTGTGCGTATTTTTTTTGTTTCGTTAAGAAAGAGAAATAGTTAATTACTAATGTTTGTATATTAATAAACTCAGTTACAAAATTTCAAGACACGGTATTTCTGGAAATAACCTAGTTAGTTTTAGTTTTTCCTAAGTTAACTGACAGACGGCTAAAAGGTGGTTGCCTTGAGCAGTTTCTCTCTAATCAAACTGAGTTTTGCCTAGAGTGACATATCATTACAAATATATTTGTAAACGTTAACTTTTTTTTTGCTAAATAAACTCCTTTTTTATCATTATTATTTTATATTGTTGAGTTTAAATTTTTTTCATTTCTAAGGCTCAGAGTAGAGGTTGGTACAAACTAAAGAAACCACATGTTGGGCGCCAATTTTCCTTTAGTAATTTGAAATTGAATATTTTTAACCTATGAAATCGGATATCGGAAATACAAAAGGACATGAAGTTTTCACCATTTGGCATCGGAAAAAACCTGCACTATTATATCTCAATATACAATTAGATCTGTATGGTATAAAAACTGAGTAATTTATAAGAAACCGTGTTCCCAATACACATACACTTACTTTAAATCTTAATAAGTTCTTTATGTATTGGTGTAGCAGGAAAATAATGAGCATAGAAAATTTAGGAAATTAACGCAAAGAATCTCATACGCTATTTTTTTATGTCCAATAAATAGGAGCCAAGAAATTCTTATAAATAACTCGCGTTGTCTCGATTTGAGTTTAGGGTCATAGTTGTACAGAATTATAATTACGTACTCATATTAATATAGGATGACAAGATTATTTAAGGCTCTTTTACTTTACTTTTTACTTTATACTCATCAGAAGCTGTTAATTTGGTTCTTGTTAATGGAATTTCGTATTAATCATTAGGTTGATACGTAAAGCAAAATATATTTGCGGCTAAGTTATTAAATATAGGTTCAATATATCAGCAAGAGGCGCAACTGTATACTTGAAAAGAAAAACAAGATAAAAGTCAATTTTTTACTAATAATTATATTTCACACATTGTTGGGCGTTCAAATAAATGGAAATATCCATAATAGTCATATAAAAATATTTATCTAGAAAATTCAAGAGTCGCGGAGTGCCTTCTCAAATGGGGATATCTACATCTTACCTTCTTTTAAGAAAACAATTAGAACAAAGACAAAAAAAATGGAAATAACTGGTTGTAGTGAAAAGTGTATAAACCTACTAATCTAAAAGTTCATGTGTATATCATCTATAAAGCAATCACATATATTTTCAATTTTAGTGTTTGATTGTACTAGTTCTTAAAGCTCTGAATGGCTGCTTGGAATATCATACTGCCTAGAATGTAGGTACTATGAGTGCCTTAATAAATATAATTCATTCATTTCTATACAATTAATCCCCTTAAAAAGAACACAATTTTTTCATGAAATTTACTAAGGATATAATGCACTTTGTTGTGGTTCACGATGCTCAAAATGGATAAGGATCGGCATAGAGAAATGAATTTACCACTTAATGACGAATATGGATGGAAAGGTGTAAAATGTCCAAATTAAAAGAACAATGACAGTACAATTATTCGTTAGTCGTTGTCACTGGAAATGCAAGGACATTTTAGTGCTTTTAATACTAAATCTGGTTTTTAAATAAAGTTTTTACCACAAGATGGTTTTCAGTGTAATTTTAATCCTAACAGTTTGTTTTAAATTTGAGAGAATGTATATAAAAAATTGTTCTTTAGCGGCAGTACCTATTTTAATTAAAAAAAAAATCATCATAGATTAGTTTATTGCCGGGCCTACATTTATTTTGGGTCAAAGAAGTCTAGAAATAAATTACCATAATTATTAATAAAAGCGTCCTTGATGTATATTAAGAGTTTTTAAAAATAAAATTTGCTATAATAATTGCACTATCATCAATTTTGCCTAAAATCCGAGATACAACCTATAAAGTTGGAAAAAAATCGATTTTTACCTGAAAATTATAATTTTCTTAACAGTTACTTTGGAACTTTGGAATTTTGTTCTTAAAAACTATTAAATATTCTTCCAGCACTGATATAATATTTACACCCTCTTGTAT
The DNA here is from genome assembly GCF_022605725.1 of Anthonomus grandis grandis. Lineage (NCBI taxonomy): Eukaryota > Metazoa > Arthropoda > Insecta > Coleoptera > Curculionidae > Anthonomus > Anthonomus grandis. The sequence goes on along the minus strand of NC_065552.1, from coordinate 25,234,575 downwards.
CAATAAATGTTTCTAGGAAAATCGTACGACTAATATATATCCAGATATACCCCTATAAGTTTCGGCAAGTTTGATTTTTACCCGAAAATTGCAATTTTTATAATAGTTTTTTAGAAATGTTTTGGCAAAAGTTCATTAAGATTTGAGATAGTTCCTAAACAGCGTCTGAGAAAACTCGATCTATAGAAGCGTATGGATGGTTTTCGAAAATGTCCAACTTTCTATTTTTTCTTAGAAAACCTAATTACGTTAAAATTGAATCTTTTACGTCTTTACGGTAGATCGAAGCTTTTGAATCATTTGGTGCTACTAGGTCGCACAACTGATATTTTTAGGTCAATTTGTAGTTTAACTGATATTCATTAGATATTACTATGTAAGTCTAACTAAGATAAACCAGCCAGTAGTTAATAATTACTTCAGCTGTTCCTTCATATTCAGTTTGCCTAAAATTCTACGAACTACGAACGTAATTTGGACTGAAGATTTAAATTTTCTTACGCCATACCCAATTCATTTTGCTCAAATAATTGAACTCCTAGTTTAAAAACTATTATTCCTAAAACTGCAGATAAATTGAGCTTATGCCATATATACACGAAAGATCTTTCGATAGTGAACTATTTATATCTATTAAAAATTTCTGTTTAAAATTGCACAGTTTTATATAATTAACAGTATTTTTGCTTGGTTATAAACTTAAATGTTAAGCAAAATATTTAAATAAATAACGACCTTTTAAAGAAGATTAAAAAGACATGATAATTCCCTATAATATGGATTTAAATGTGAAAGAACAAGATGAATGACAATAATAGTGAACTAAGTTTTTTTTGGTATGAACTATTAAATTAAATGTTATGCACTGATAAATTTGAGGCTGCTTTTAAAAAATTATTTTTATTTCGAAATATAGCCATTATATTTTTTTCTAAACTGCCAATACCGTGCTTTCATAAATATTTATTAACTGACTGTTTGTCTATTTTGACGTAAATGTCCCAAGCAAAAGATATTAATATACTAAGAGCTGTCTGCAAATTTGACACTAAAGGTCTTTTACAATTACAGTTTCGATAAGTGATAATATTTTTTATTAATAATAACTACTTTAAGTAAAATCTAAACGAGTACAGATTTCTGTCCTGGTTCTTTATTTTTCGTTTAACTTTATTAAATAGGTAATATTCTTAAAAAAAATAAGGCATTAATTTACTGAATTGTTATCAGAGTAGTTTTTACAACTTTCATTTTAAACATTCTGATATGAGCCTTCTGATTAAGCCTACAGAACTTGAACTTAAGTGAGATGTTAAGTTTATATTAAGTTTAATAAGGCACTATTCTGTTTTTAGTTATTTTGCAAATCTTCATAAAAATGGCTTCATTAAATAAACTAAAAGAGAAATCACTGAAACTATCAAAACTTTTTGCAACTATTAAAATTATGAAAACTAATTTTATTTGATTTTATTTATTTAGAGCCAGATGTAATGAAAAACCTCCTTTTCCTTATTAATTGCCTTTAAAGTGTGAAAAGTGAAAATCTTATACAATGTTGTCTTATACAGTTATGTTATGCATACAGCCTGGGAACTAAAGTTAGATTACCTACATACTCACCAGATTACATCTACTTTACGACTTTATCTTATTTATATGAAATTTTAGATAACAGCCTATTTGTTTAATTTTTAAAGTTTTGACTCAACTTACTTTAAAATCAGAAACTATCAATCATCTCAAACAAATTCGCTCTTGTAAAGTTTAATTTAATGATCAATTTTCATAGAGCACCAATATGGTATTTTTTTAAGAACTTGTATCTTAAACTCTAAAACTTTAGGAATTAGTATTCTTTTGGCTTCTTATTCTATGATATTTTGTCGATTTTCTAGACATATCTGTTCATATTTCTAGAACTAGTCAAAATCTTAATTTCTCTTGTAGAAATCCAATTTTTTTTTATAGGGGGCGTTAGAATGAACCATATTTCTTTATTTTACTTTGATTTTGATAGTTTTTATAAAAAATTAAAGATGGCTTATTAACATAAGTGACCTTACATATTTATTTACCAATATGCCCATATCTCAAAAATATTTTAAAAATTTTTGATGTTTCTGGTAGAGGGCTCTTGAGCGTAGTACTATGAGTAGTTTTTAAGAGCTACGTTTTGCTATTTTCCTTCGAAAATTAAAAATAACACTAAAATCACCCTACACATAAACTTACCTTTTTTTACAAATTTCACCAGACTGCCTGGACAAATCTGCCCATATCTCAAAAGCTGTTCAAAAATCTTTACAAATTCTTGATGTGCCTTGTAGAGTATACACTACTTAATAGTATACTTAAATAGTAGTGCACCACTACTATTTAAGTGTAAAAATTCCAGTGTAGTTTATTTTTCTGAAAAATAAGAAATACCTTTAAAATCACCCTACACGTTAATTAATTTTTTTGTACAAATTTTACCAGATTTCCTGGATAATTCTGACTATATCTTAAAAATTTGTCAAAAATCTTTAAAAATTAGATTGCACCTAACTATCCAATTTTTAAGACTTCAAATTTTCTAGTTTCCTTGGAAAATTGGAAAATGGTTTAAACTCAACTTACAAATTAAATTAACAATTTTATAAATTTACATAATAACGCATGATATGATAACGCCTGGACAAATCTGTCTATATCTCAAAAACTGGTGAAAATTCTTAAAAATTCATTAAAAATCACGACGTTCCTTGTTAATAATTTTGAGGTCACTCTACTATTGAGTAAAAAGCATGTTTTGTTTAAATAAAAAAAATAATAACATAGTAATTTTTGATATGTAGTGCAAAATACGCAATATGCCCATACACAAAAATACACTGTTGTGTATTTTTATAAATTGCTTTCTGTTTTAAATAATAAAAGAGCAATTAGAACAATTTTTTTGTAATTGATGATAGAACCAAACATCATGTTTTAAATAAAAAATGGCATAATGTAACAGAGAAAACTGAAAATAAAAATGTCTAATTTATTTATGAAAAATAAGCAGTTTTTAAAAGGAAGAAACTTAAGACTTTAATTACATATTCTGGCATAGGTATAATCAAGTAAATAGATTAACTAAGAACCGGTGTTAAAACGAATGACTATCCGCAATCCATCCAAACTGTGTTTTATAATATTTGTCAAATGCCTTAAAAAAGGCATTTAATTATATCAAGCATACTTTTATTCAAGTAATCCTTGAAGAAGTATATAAGGACTATAGTATAGAGAACTAGGCTGCAAGTTATATAGAATGACTCTAAATGAAAATTGCTTGATAATAATGCAAATTTTAAAATAATTTAAAGATGTAAATAAAACTCAATTTTATTAGGGATAATAATAAGAGGAATAGCAGCCCATGTTAAACAACGCTAAAAATGTAAGCTACGTAATGAACATTTAAATTGGTATTAAAATAAAATTATTTATAATTATCCATTATTATATGAAAGATAGGTAGTCTTATGAAATATAGCAATCTATAAATTCAACATGCCAGATGATTAGAAAAGGATTAAAGGACAATTGTATAATATTTTCCAGGAATTTTTAGGCTCGCTACTTTATTTTTTTAAACTTCAATCCCTACCTCTGAAGGGGTAAGTCCATAGCTTATTTCTTCCAAGTAATCAAAGTAACTTTTAAAATAGGTTTTTTTTATTCATTATTTCACTACAGCTATTTAATGGTATTTTTTATATCTTTCAGAAACTTAATGTAATTTCAGATTTGTTCCTAGTTTTCAGTTTTCCAGGCAGTGAAAAGCATTTTAAGCTTTCTCATTTTCTTTTGTCCAGGTACCAGATTTTTTTTATTCTAGACATTTAATTGAAGCATTTTTTTAAACTTATCATTTTAATCCATTTATTTGATGGAATTGAAATCAATCATGATTTATTTATTAAAGGTATTTAAAGAAGTTGCTGATTTTAAAAATTCCAGGCTTTTTATAATACAAACTAATTTAAGTGACTTGACGTAATTAGTTACGTTTTCCAGCTATTTGAAATTATTTTCTTAAATTTCTTGCTAAAATCAATTCCTTTGAAGGCATTTGAATTATTTAATTAATGTCTAAGAAGCTAACAAATTCCGGGTAAAACATTATTAATTGAAATAAAATTTATGAATAGCTGATGTATTTCTGGGAAGAAGATTCAAAAATGACAAATTACAAAATATTATTTTAAATGTAATATTTACACATTTAAAAAATGTATTTAATTTTAATAAATATGGATAATCTAGGTTTATATAAATAACTATATTAACTGTACTAACCAAAAACAGCTGTTGTGAAAAAGCATAGCCAGTCTCCAATTTGTATTCTATAAACAAAAGATACCAGAAAATATCAAATCTCTTATTTTTTTTTTAATTTAATTTTTTTAAATTTTTTGTGAGTATCTAGGTCATGTAATTAGATTACTATTATTAAACCTTACGGAATTTGAGCAATATTTAAAGATATAAATCACGTATTAGGAAATAGCTTTTCATTTACCGTATTTTTAAGAAGCAATGATGTTGTGCATAATTACTGTCATATATTAGTTGAAGAAACAAAAGTGCCTTTATATGAAGATGATAAATAGTAGTGTATATATAAAATAATAGAAAATGATCAGAAGATGAATGCTGGAAAAAAAAGAGTTGAAAAGAGTAAAGTCACTAATAAAATTAGCTGACTTGATGCTAAATAGAGTCCTAACCAGAAAGAATTTTTCAAATTAATTTGTTTTATGAAAAAAAAAATAAAAAAAATATTTTATTTAAAAGTGACTTATTTTATGAAGCATTTTACTGAGTCATTCGTTATATGTTCCGACAGTTGTGTCAAATACTATTTTAAGAAGAAAATTGAAAGTTCAAATGGATTAAAATGTATATTCAAATTAAAATTTAGACTTTTCTACAGTCAGCTATATCGTGCTATGCATTTAATATTTACAACGTAACATTACATGTACCTTAATAAAACTTTATAAACCATCAAACTTACTTAATAGAAGTTCAAAATCCATCAAACAAAGATCTTTGATTGTATTGGGATCTAGAAATATAATATAACTTTGGTGACTTAATGATATCAGTGATTTCTACCTGTGATCCAAGATTATTGCTCTGCATTGAGATTCTCCAATAAGATCCTTCATGTATAGTGGCACTTACTCAATTTTATATCTTGAAATATCATATTTAATAATTTTATTAATGCCTTTTCGAGACTTGATTATATAAGAACTGTTGTTAGTTTATGGAATTATTATTAAGGTGAATTTATTTAAGGTTAGCATCCTATAGGCAAAAAAATAAATTTTCTAAAAGTAGTTGAAACATAGATTATAGTTATTAATACTAACTTTACAAAAAGTACACTAATTTTAATTACTGTGCTTTTGCTTTTTGTTAAAGATTCATATTATTTATTATCTTTACAGCTAATTCTCAGTATAAAAAAATGCAAAAGTGATGCAAAGGTTTTTGTCTAATTTAAATAAAAAAAGTGGACAACTGATATTAAAATAGCTACAGATTAAGGGACCATGAAGCAAGCAAAATGAACTTTGGTATAAGGTTTAATTTGAACTTGTTTAATTCTTACTTTAACATCTTATATCCTTCTAAAATTTATATTTCTTATTATAGTTAACTCCTGACAAAAAATACTAATTAGAAATTTCTATATACGAATAGTTTTTTAGAGATATAGAGTTTTAGAGTATATTAATTTTTTATATGAATTAGCAGAATATTTTTGTACTGCTAAACCAGATTATATTTTGATTTCTTGTTTTACTTTTGTTGCATAAACCAATAAATTAATTTATTATTTACGTCATTTAAAACCTATTTTCTTTAATGGGTTAAATTTTTATGAGTATTGTCGTAACAAAGTTGTATTGCCAACTTGCTGATATATTTATAAGTATTTTGTTTTATTTTTAATATATGCATATCATATTGTTATATTAAAAAACCCCTGATTTTTAATTTTTTGTTATACTAATTTAAACTTTCTTAAAGCATTTTATATTTATTTGTTAAGTAGTTGTTCGTTTATTTCTTAATATGTCTCAATAGTTGTATTTAAATTAAAATAAATTAAGGCTTTCAAACATTTGCAAGGAATTTTAATGTTAAGATATTACTTTTAACCGATAACGCATTAGAAAAAAGGAGATTTGTATTGTTTTATTTAATATTTGTGTATAATTCTCGATCTATTTGTTTTCTTATAAATGAGTTTGGCACTATGTGATTTAATATTTTGGTTTTTAAAGAATTTTAATCGAGAAACTTTATTCCAAATTTGTTTTTACTTTACCACTTAAAATAAATATCTTGACTTAAAAATCACCTTCTTTAGATAAATCGTACGCAATATTTGTTATACTGGTTTACCTCTTTCCAAGCAAAATTAAAAGAGATTTTGAGAAATTTGCGGCTTGGATTTAAAGTCTAAATTGTCATTTTAATTCTCAAAATCCTTTTTTTATTATGGACTTAATAAATTTACTGAAGATTTTTAGTATTCAGCCAGTTACCACAAATATTAAATACATTAGTATATATAAAACCTTTTATCTACGCTCGTACTTTCTTTAATAAATATACATATTTATCTGCAAAAGTCATTAAAATAACAACTTTTATTAAGGAAATTGTGACTCGACATATAAAGTTTACGATTGTAGATAAAAAATTTATTTGAAAATAAGAAAATTGGGATAAAGAAAAAGAACATAGGAAAAATTAATCTAATTAGTAAACAAAAAAAAAATACAAAAATGTGGTTAGTGATATTTTATCTGGTTAAAACAGAAATAAACAAAAAATTTAACTTTATAAAGTGTATAAATTTGTATACCTGAAACATTTTTCCTATGCAAGGAACTGGGAAAAAAGGAAATTAAGGGAAGGAAAAAAATAGGAAACCGACTCTCAGCAGGGTAACAAAGCCAATTGATGATGCTGTTTTAATGTATTTATCAATTTATTATTTAATTTTAAGATAAAGATCAAATTTAACACGGATGTGTGGGAACGGAATAAACTTATTTATTTTAAAAGTACCAATTTTATCGAAATAATTGACTTTATTACCCAAATGGAGTTTAAACATCCATTGCTGAGGGGTGGTACCTCCTCGGGCGATGGTGGGATGCCATCTTCCACCTACCATAATCATTATCTTTCCAAATGTCAGGATCTCATCAATTATTGGTTAAAATTTATTACAAAATAAGAGAAAAGTGAAATAAATAACATAAATTTTGTCTTTGTTTTGTGTTGGGTAATTGTATTTTTTTAGTTTTTAATTAAAATAATATTTACCTATTTAATATAAATTATTCTTACTTTATGGTTTAACTTAAGTGTTAAAAAGGTTTATTTTCTGATTTATGTAAATAATCCCATTGGTTTTGTCAAACTGGAATAAGGTAGGAAATTAAGAAAGTGAAATCTTGTAACTTAATTTATGTTTTTCTTTAAATAATTATAACTATGTTTCTTCTACCTTAAACCTGTTTTTTCATACTATTATATATTAATAAAAATCGTTAAGGTTTTTCCTTTTTTTTTGCTATAAGCAGAACGAAGCTTTAATTGCTATAAAGATAATGAAATTGGTATGTTTAACTTAAATCATTTAATTATTATGAGGCAGATTCTCTTTTTAATTAAAATTGTTAATATTAATTAGAACTTAAAAAATAAATATGCAAAATTTATATAGATCAGACGCACATTTTCTTTAAGATTGAAGTAATTGCGTTTAATTAAACAGTACTTGAAATAACGATCATAGTTGTACAATAGTTGATAAAAAAAATCAAATTCAAAAATTATATATTCTGTGAATATTTAGAATATTGCTTTTTACTCATTTATTACGCCATCATCATTAAACGCTTGTCAGGGGAGATTTAATTGACTTGGGGTAACAGCTTGTTTAAGCTGCTTTTTTTTTCGGGGATATTTTGTAAAATTATCGGATCAGTCAGGGAATGTTTTAATTAGCAGGTTAAATTTAACTGCGTTTTTTTTTGTAACGGTGATACCCATACAAAAGTACTTGTTGTTTTATGAGTTTAATATGAGCATATTTTTTTATAAATATTTATTAACGAGCTTAAATCAGATAATAATAAATCTGGCACCGACGTCTTAAACTACTTAAATATAATATATAACAAGTTTTATATTATAATAACAAAAGCTATAGCAATTTGGTTTTTTGTTATTTTGCTGTTTTTTCAGAAAGTCTTTAGGTTATTATACACAGTTTTTTCATTAAATACAGTATTTGGTATAAAATTAATTATTTTCATACAATGGTAAACTAAAGAGTCCTGTTCCTTTTTTGTAGGTGCATAGTTAGCTCTAAGTTTTTGGTTTATTTTTATATTATGTCATGATTATTTAGAGTATATTTGTTTTTGTGAGAGGTTTTTGCATTTTATATACTAGTTTAAAATGTCTAAAATACTTAAATTGCTTTTTTATGAATGAGCATAGGTTTTTACTAGGTGTAATGTACTTTATTACATAATTAATCATTTCTATGGTTTTGTTTTATAACGGTTGTAATTTAAGTCTTTCATTGATATTTCCATAATATAAGACCATGTACCTTAAATGCAAGGTAGTTCAATAGAGCCTTTTTATTGGAGCCAATATTAGGATAATTTTTTGCTATAAAGTCTATAGTCTACATGTGTACTTAATTGTGTACTACATGGTATTAAATTTTTTGTAATATTAAATTCAGAATTAATAAATTAAGATATAATTTTTTTCTCAAGTTGTTTATATCAAAATTTAACTTTAGTTTATTATAACACAGTCAATCATAATACTTTTTTAGCTCATTATTCACTGTTTTATTTAACTCCTATAACATAAACTATTTTAGTGAAAGACTTGTACCGTGGTATCACAAAATTTAAATCTTTCGGATTTTGCATATGTAATAAAAATTGCAGAGGTTCCAACATTGAACTCTGGGCAACTCCTTCACATAAATTAGCTTTGAGAAAATCCAAGAGCAACTGCAAAGGGTCTAAGGCCTTATATAGGGTAAAATATACAGTTGTTGACCCTGGGACAGTTATTGACCCACAATTTAAATATTATGTGTAATTAACGATGTGTGAATAAACCTTTATTGGTCTTTTTGTCTAGTGTGAAACGTCTTATATTGAAATCTGGATTTGCACGAACATTCACTAGTAATTTCACGGTCATCAGAGCTACCACGTATTTTGATCAACCGAATGTATGTGCCTTTTTTTTAAATAGGTACATTACGACTTGATTTTATTTATGCAAACTATTAAGTAGGATTTTTGCTTCCTTTTTTCTTAGCAAAAACCTTAATTAATAAATAAATAAATAAAAATAACTTAAAAAATATTCTTTTTAAACTACAAATTGCCGGCCTCAATTACTGTACTTAATTTTGAAATTATTTAGTCATTGGTCCTCTGGACAATTTATAAATATTTGTTTTAATGGTTTTTATAATGCAAATAGTATTAACTTAACTTATTGTTAGTAGTATATTTCTAATAATTGTTGAAATTCAGTTACTAGCCACCGCCAGTAACTATCAGATTTGGAGGCCAATTACTATTTTAAGAGTAATTTGATGATTTTTTGCAATTTTAATTTAATATCTAGCTAATTCTTAATTAATCCTTTAAACCATAATAATTATTGATTTAACACTATTTGACTAATATTATGCTTCATGTTTAAAAACTTTAGCAGATTTGGAGAAATTATTGGCACAACAAAAATAGTGATACATTGGAGAATACATACATTAGGATGGAGGATACATTAAGATGAGACATTGGAAATGATACTATGCTTATATAACAAACCTTTTCAAGTAGAAAACATAGAAAATACTTTGTTTTATTCGCCTGAAATGGATATTTAGACTTTGCCTATTATTATAGAACAAGATGGTGTTTGGCATTATGATGATAATGAGACTATCCTAAAGATGTTTTGATAAACAACTCTCAAATAGATGATTCCAAAGAAATTATTAAAATGGATATTCCCTTAGATAGTTTTAATGAATAAGTCAAAGTTTTTACGGACAACATGAATCAGTCAGATAAAAGTACTATAGATCAATATTTATACTATGCCAAGACGCCCCAACAAAAAGGAAAAAAAAATCAGACAAAAGTACCTGTTATATTATCCTCAACATCATGGAAAAAAATGTACGATGATAAAGAAAAAACTTAACGAAGGGAATACAGAAAGATGGAAAACAAAACAAAGAACTAAAGAAAATTACCAAATAAACGAAAAAAAGCATGGAAAAAGAGGGAACACATAAGTATTCAAAAGAACAAGCTTAAAACTGCAAGTAAATGTAGGAATATGTTTTTTATGCACATGCAATATGCCCTTGTTAAAGGCAGGTGTTAAGTGCAACAACTGTAGTAATATATAACATTTGTTTGTTGTTTAATGCAAGTTTATTAAAAAGTTTTAAATAAATTCAAAGGTTTATACATTTTTCCTAATGTTTTCTTTATTGACTTGTTTTACGTATGTAAATATGTTTATTAATTTCAAAGGCTAAACAGATGGTAAAAAAATTAGAGTTAATAACTAATTCAGCGGTGACTCTATTCAAAAGGTCAATTACTATGATTTGCTCTCTTATTGAAGATTATACATTTTATCTTTCCCATTTACATATCTATCCCTAAAAAATAATCAATTTTATAAAAAACCTTATCTTAAAATTAAAAATGCATATAATTATAAATATCTTTTGAAAAATATTAGTTACTTGACTTAAAATTAAAAAAACAGTCTTAAAGGTTCAATAACTATGTATGCCAACGTGGATTTTACGATAAAATTCAAGACCATAAGGAGGCTATATGTTCTCAGTAAATTTTCGATAGGCGAGGTTAACCTTGGTAAAATCTTGTCCCAGTTCATACAAAAATATCCTTTCCTTTTGATCGGAGTGACTATAGAACTTCTGCGATTGTTGAATGTAAAGGCACAGATGTAAATAGCTCCGCAGATGTAAGTAAAGGTTAATGTGGTAAAGGTTTTATGACCCATATCATAGGCAGAGAATAGTAGTAGGTCTCTAATATGATTATCTTATATACAGACGGCTCCAAAATGTACGATAGAGCTGATGCAGATTTACATCTTATTACTTTATATATCTGCCGTCATGGGAACACGCTAGTGCTTTTCAAGCTAAAGTATTCGCTGTATGAAAATGCGGGCCGAAAATTTTCAGTTGTCGACAAATCTGCAGAGACAGCAGATCCACTGCCAAAACGGTGAGTTTTCAGCATGTACTAGAGTGTATAAAGGCATTAGATGAACAAGTGCAGTACTGCAGGGTTTAGCTTGTCTAGGTGCTAAGCTATTCAGGTAATTTTGGTAACGAGTCGACTTCCTTGCTAGGCTGGGATTCGTGAAACTGTCAGTAGGTCCCGAACCTATTATCAGCATTACAAAGTGTGTAGATGTGGACTCACTTAAGAGCCGACTCGAAAACAAAACGCTCCGAAGATGAACAGTAGCATTTTTATGAAATATTTTCGGGTATTATTTGCGAGTCTGATCCATTTGTAAAGCACATTAAAAAACAGTATCTCTCTTGTTTTATCAACAGTATCATTTGAGATTTACCATGTAAAGAATATTATTAAAAATTAAAAATTAAAAATTAAACAATGATTTCTATATACAACAATTTTTGCATCTTAGATCAAAACTAATAGCAGACATCAAACTTGCACATAAAAATTATATTTTAACTATTGAAAATGGTAAAAACTCTGAGGTAAACAATTTTTTAGAGATAGGTAGAAAATATTAAAAAAACGAACCTCGAACTTTATGACCTTTGAGGACAAAGAAACAAATGAAAATTTTAACATAGCTCAAGCATTTGCAAGTTATTTTCAAAGTGTATACTGTAACCAGCTGGCTGAAAATAGTATTGCTGAAAATAATTTTAAATTTTCACTGTCTTAAATTTAAATAAGGTTAGTCAAAACGATATTTTAGAAACAATTTATAAATTAAAACCTGAAAGATTGTGCGGACCTGATTAAATTTTGCCGTATGTATTTAAGGCATGTAAGGAGCTTTTGGTAAGCCCCTGGAAATTATAATATAGGAAGTTATAATTAGAATACCGACCTGTGGCATTAATATGTACTCTCAATAAAATATTGAATATTGCAGAGAAGCAGCATGGTTTCATGAAAAAAAAAAACGACCAACAGTTACAAATTTAGCTTCTTTTAATTCTGGTTTTTGGATTCTGCCTTAGACAGTAAATTGCAAGTTGATATAATACATACAGATCTTTTCAAAGCCTTCGATCTGGTTAACCAGGATGTTCTTCTGCAGAGGCTTTCTTGGTTTGGACTTAGAAAACTCAGAACTATATATCTTACGACTCGGAAAAACTATTAATTTATTAAAATCATATGTAAACAATCGAACACAAAACGTGATTTATAGGAGTGCATCGTCTGAACTCTTTTCAACGTATTCATGCGTACTCGAAACTCGGACTTTTGTTTGTGATATTCTTATTAGTGATATGCCAAAGTCTATGAATAAGTCATTTGGTTTTGTTTTTTGCAGATGATTACATAATTTTTAAAAAATTGAGTGTCAAAAGAAAATATTTAGATAATATATTAAATAATATAATATAATATACAGTGCTTTCATTTCAAAACGATCCACCCTTAATAAATTTCAAAAAAAAAAAAAAAAAACACGGCAAATAAGATATACAGGGGGACGTTTAATTATGCATTTACTGAAGTTCTGTCAATCACCTCCTCACCTCCAGTTAACCTCACTTAATTATGTCAAATGGGAACCCCCATTGTGTGATCCCTCATAGTAAGCAGCGTAAAAATCTCTATTCAACGGTACCAAAAAAAAATGAAATCGGTAAATGTGTAAGCAAATAGTTACCGAAAAAGTCTAGAAATAATGAATATTTTATTTACGCCAAACTTTGGTATTTTAAATTAATACTTTTTTTTTAAATGGCCTGGTGAACAGACATAACTGTAGATACTGAGATAATAAAAATATACATGTTTTTCGGGAAGGCCATACCCAATATCCCCAAAAAATTAATGTTTGGGCAGGAATTTATGGGAATGAAATAATCGGGCCATTTTTTTTGGAAGAATATTTGACTGGCGAAATTTATTTAAACCTTTTAGAAAATGCAATATACCCTTCCATCATCCAATCTATGGAAAATCAAGTAGATCAACATAGTGCTATATTATTAAATGAAAATAATATACATTTTCAGCAGGATGGAGCTCCCGCGCACTACACTTTGGTAGTTCGAAAGTGGCTTGATAAAAATTTTCGAGAAAAGTGGATTGGCAGACGTGGTGCAATCGAATGGCCTGCGCGGTCTCCGGACCTAACCCCACTAGACTTTTTTCTTTGGGGCTACTTAAAAAGCAAAGTTTATAAAACCCCACCTGAGAGTATTGAGAATTTAATAAATAGAATATTTCAAGATTGCAGAGAAATTAGCGGGAAGACCCTTGCCAATGTTCGTAAGGAGTTTGAAAATAGGCTTTTTTATTGTCTTGCTAATAATGGCGCGCATTTTGAACATTTAATAAAATAAATTTGTTAAACTAATTAAATTTGTTTTTCTACCCTACCGATTTACACTTTAATTGCTTCTTGGTCAATCAATTTTATTTTTTTTTACAACCATTGAGAGCATAATGAATGCCCTTTAAAATAATGTATCACACCATGGGGTAGCCATTTGACATACCAAAGTTTGACGTAAATAAAATATTCATTATTTCTAAACATTTTCGCTAACTATTTGCTTACACATTTACCGATTTCATTTTTTTTTTGGTACCGTTGAATAGAGAATTTTACGCTCCTTACTATAATGTATCACACGATGGGGGTTCCCATTTGACATATTAAAGTGAGGTTAGCTGGAGGTGAGGTGGTGATTGACAGAACTTCAGTAAATGCATAATTAAACGTCCACCTGTATATCTAATTTGACGTGTTTTTTTTTTTTTTTTTTTTTTTTTTTTTTTTTTAAGAAAGTTATTAAGGGTGGATCGTTTTGAAATGAAAGCACTGTATATTATTAACAAATGTTATGTTATATCATTTAGCAGAAAGACTCATTCATGTACAGTTATAAAATCACTGAGTCTGATTTAAGAAGAGTGTCACAAATGTGTATGAAATGTCACAGAGACCCTGGAGTAATTTTTGATCCCAAACTAAAATTTAACAGACACAGTGAATTTATTATTACGGTTTGTAGGTCGAAAGTCTCATGGCTTTCAAAATGTAAGAACTTTAACAATTCTTTATAGTGCATATATTGGAAGTTATTTAGAATATTGGTGTATTATATGGAGCCTTATTGGCTTTTCTAAGGGTATAAACTTATTTATACAACGGCATATTAGCTACCCACAGTCAACTTAAATTCAAAGCCAAAATAAAATTTTTGTGTCGTAAAAACTAAATCAGGTTATATCATTTTATATGGATAGATCAGGGATGCAAATTTTTCAACACCATTTTTTTTGTACACGTTAATTTATTTTTTAGCTCTCGCCGTACCGAATATGGGTCTTCGATGACCCGAAACTTAAAAATCCTAAAATATCTTTTGCTTCCCTGATTTTTTTTTCAGTGACCGTCCATGAATTCTCAAATTTTATCTTAACAATGTAATAAACAAACCAAATATTTATTTGGTAAAAATTTAAGAAAAAACTAATTTTTTCTTCAAAAAATGATGGATGGGTCACCAACGATCCGGTTTTGGGATAAATAGGTATATGCTATAACTCCCTTTTTTATAGATCTAAACAAGATAAGTTGCGTCTATTTCCAATTTATTGCTTTGTTAATACTGTGAGAGGGTTATTATATTTTTCAATAATAAATAATAAAGTGCCATGTGGTCTAAAAATACGAGTTTATCCGACAAGGAACCCTACGAAATATTGATGCATTCTTCATATGACGATTGTGAAACCGAAATACCTTTGGAACAGGCATTTAGTGATTTGTCAGATGATGAGGACAGCTCGGATGAAGAGCCTTAGATACATGACGGCAATCTTTTATTTCAAGAGTTAGAAGAAGAACAAATATATTTACCTGATCCATTAGAAGACGAACTAGTGAGTTATAAACAGTCGTACGATGTTGATAATCGCACTTGGTATACTGTTGCACATAAAACAGGAAAATCCAGAACATGCAAGAAAATAAAGGTCTCACAGATAAAAGCAAAGATGTAAATTCTATCATTGACTGTTTTAAGCTATTCTTTTCTAATGATTTATTAGATATTATTATAAAATACACAAACAAAAAAGCTAAAGACTTTATAAACACCTATAATGAAAGTCATGAAGTCAAGATGGAATCATGGATTGAGGCAGACACTACAGAATTTCTCGCTTTCCTTGGAATTGAAATTCTTACTGGTAGATTTCGAGAATCAAGAGAACGTGTACGTAGTTTATGGTCGACTAAAAACAATGCATTCACCAGGCCTATTTATCAGGCTACTATATCCAGAAATAGGTTCACTGACATTTTACGTCACTCTCGTTTCGATGATCTATCCACAAGGGCTGAGACAAAAAAGGAGTATAAACTTGCTCCGATTCGTGAGATCACTGAGGTATTTGCTGAGAATTGCAAGAAATTTTACAATCCTTCAGCTTTTGGAACTATTGATGAGCAATTGGTAACTTTCCGGGGTCGTTGCTCATTTAAAGTTTACATACCAAATAAACCGGGCAAATATGGTATAAAAGTATGGGCCCTTTGTCATGCTGAAAATTTTTATTGCTGCAATTTCGAAGTGTATTTAAGAAAAGTAAATGGAATAGTAGAAAAGAATCAAGGACCTCGAGTTGTTAAAATTTTAGCAAGCCACTGGTATCGTAGTGAACGAAATATAACCACTAATAGTTTTTTCATCGACATGACTTTAGCAGAAGATCTTTTGTCCCAGAATCTAACAATTGTGAGGACGGTCCGCAAAATTCGCAAAGACCTGCCAAAGTGCTTACTGGATATTCGCGAAAGAGCAACGTATTCTTTACAGTTTCTTTTCACACGAAATCTTACTTTAGTGTCCTACGTAACGAAACCCAAAAAATTTGTAGTACTGCTATCTTCAATGCATCACCAACATGACATTGCGAAGGAGGATTTGAAATTTAAACCTGATATAATAACCTCCTATAATGAGACAAAAAGTGGTGTCGATTACTTGGATAAAATTGTACGTAAGTACTCTTCCAGAAGATGTACAAGACGCCCTCTAGGTTTATTTTTTAATCCTTTGTCATCTGTATTACAAAAAACCCAGAGTGGAAAAGTTCTAATGGTAACTTGAAAATAAGAAGGAAACTTTTCTTAGAAGAACTAGGTAACATGTTGACCCATGATAATATTGTTTGGCAAGCAGAAAAAATTCATGAGGCTATTGAAACTACGGGAGTTCCAGTAAAAAAGAAGCAGTCCAATCCCCACGCAGGCGCAAAAAGATGTAGATATTTTCAGTGCCGGGGAAATGATAACAAATATTCCACAAAATGTGACAAAAAGAAGTGTCAAAAATTTGTTTGTTCCACACACTCAGAAATTAAAATTTCTAAAACAGTAGTATGCTCCTATTGCTTAAAAGACGAGGATGAAGAATTAGGACTTATGTGATTTTTTAGACAAATAAAAATAAATATTTAGTTTGTTATTCTTTTTCATAAGTTTTTTGGGTATGTGTATTTAGAATGAAAAGTTTTAGTTGTTTGTTTTTGTAATAAACGTGAAGCAAAATATAAAAACATCTTTTATTATGATTCTTATATTTTTTCAAATAAAAATTTTACAAAAATAAAGGGCCAATTTTGATGCGATTCTGGGATCCAATAAAATATTACTATTTTGGGACGCCTAGGGTTAAAATTGGGAAATACACTTTTAGTGTTTGTTATACACAAACTACTTGTCAAGTTTTATAACGTAGGTGAGGCTATTAGAAGATAAGTCCTATCAACGTTTTGATAATTTTCAGTGCCATTATCAGAATATTAGATTTTTCTGCGTTGTGAGATTTTTTTTTGCTTATGAAAAAGATTTTAACACATGCACATACAAATAGATTTATTTTTCAAGAATTTGCATTTATTATACATAAGTAAATTGAGCCTGTTAAGTTGATACAATTAATAAAGCCTTAAACGATGCTTGCATATTTTATCGTAAATCACGTTAAATGAAGAGAAAATCCCGAAAAAACGGGCCCTCATCAATTACAAAAAAATCCCGAACATAATCCACTCGACCCCGTAAATCAGTGCCGAAAAAATCCCGAAAGGCTAAAAAGCTCTGAACAGGGTTTAGCCGCAAACTTTTTAGCACGTTTTTCACCCTCCAAAATGGGATAATTTGTCTTGTTTCAGTTAAAAAAACAACTTGTTGAACGGGCTTCGCTCGAAAGAGAGAGATAAAAATTAAAAGGCGCGTGCCGGGGTATAAAACTCAAGAGGAAAGGGGTTTTAATTATTTGATCGGACTGGTAACTTAAGAGTCCCAGCAACTCTTCAAAGAAAAATAGTTTAACTTCTATTTATTTAAGCTTAGGCTTTAGAAAGCTCTTTGTTAACTGCTAACTGTAGTTGAATGATTTTAGTTTAGCACAAATATAAATCAAGAGGTTCCAGGATAGACGATTTAGATGGCCATCTAACAGTACTTTTTAAATGCAACCATCTTGAAAAATTCATAAGTTCTTGGCTGATATAATTTAACCTTATTTTAACAAAAAGTAACTAAAAGAACTGTTGATTCTGGGATAGGAACGTATTTTTTAATTTGTTTTACAAAACTAAGTTTTTTGCTTTACTCAGACTAAAGAGGATCGCTTTGAAAACTAAGATCTCTGACTTACTTAAAAAAGAGTAAATATTTCTATACTGTTAAAACAATAACTATCTAAAGCCTCTATGCTTTAACAATAATTTGGCCGCTAATCTGATCGCTTATTTTGTCTACTTATTCCTTTAACTAACTATAGATTTCAAAAATATTTTGCAATTTTTTCAATTTGTTTAAAAGTAAAAAATTCAAACTATATACCTATAGGGCTCTATAGAAAACAGAATAAGAAATATTTCATCTAAAGAACTATTCAAAATTATGGGTAACTCTAACTCTAAGAAAGGAGAAAATAAGAAAATATAACTAAGATATTAATAAAAGCCAAGTTAAATATCTAACAGATTTTGCAAGCGAAAACAATAAGCACTGCAAACATTGCAAACATTACACAACCAAATTGACAATACACAAACAAAATTGACTATTGATTAGAAACAGATAGAAAGCATGCCTTACAAACGTAAAATTAATATTAAAAGCAAAATATGAATCCGATCATAAATTGTTATATGCTTAATTCCCCAACTCCGTTTAATATTTACAGTGAACAAGACATTATGAGAAAGGTACTAGACGGATGGAGGAGCGGAATTACAATTAGAGGTCAAAAAATTAGTAACTTGAGACATGGATAACCTAATCGAGTCAGAAAAACATATAGAGAAAAGCAGGGAGTATGTGCTAAAACTTGATGGGAGTAAGACAAAAATTAACAGAGTATAGATAAATCTTCAAAACATTAAAGAATTTGGGTCTTCGAAGTAGTAAAAAACAATCTCTCTCATAATAACGAACTGTGATATTAAGCAAAAGAGGATGTGACCGAGAAATACGTAAAAAACTTATTGTAAGAACAGCTATGATGAATCTAGTAGCAATTTGGAAAAATTGAAATAAAAAAAAAGACAAAACTAAGGCTGTTAAGAACACTAATTTTTGCATCCAACATTCAAAACGTGGAGAAAGTAAACAAAAATAAAATAGAGACTTTTAAGATATAAGTAAGTATGCCGCCTCATGTTAAAATTATCGTAGGTTAAACATCAAACAAATGTATCAATACTACAACAACTCAAAGTTAAAGACTGCCTAAACAAATGCAACAGAAATATTTGTAGAATTGAGTATAAAGTTGAAAAAAAAACGCATAGGGGAAGAGTTTCAAGCCGTTGCGAAGTTCAAACAAAAATACTTATGAATCGAGGGTTACACGAAGCCAAATAACTAACACAGACCAGAAAAGAATGAAAAAGAATTATAAAAATTTGTTAGTGTCATCACATTCCTAAGAGGGATTAGGTCTGAAGAGCAGGTAGGGCTCTTAAGTCCGCAACTCAAACCTTTTTTCCCTAATTTACTATGGAGTTTTTCAATTTAGAGATCCGGGGCTAAAATTGCCAATTTAAAAGTAATTTTGCCTCGGTTTTTTATACGCAGAGGGTCATTTTTCACTCCATTTATACGGTAATTGAGTAATCCGTGCGGTTTATGTGTTAAACACGCCGTTTTTTAATCAAATCAAATAGGATTTATGGTGTTGATTTTGCTATATTTAATATGTTATTTGTAATTTAATTTAAGGATATTTTTCACGAGAAGTTGTATGAAAAATTACTATTTTAGTAAACGCTGTGGTAATTACAAACTGTTTTTTAATTACAACTAATATTTACTGTAAGTGCATAACTTAAATGGACATGATTAAATAGAATTAAATTTATTTCGTTTTTTTCTATAGGTCGTTGAACTATTGACCATTCTTGAATTAATTTTTTTTTAATAAAAAGATCTATTCTACGGTATACGAGAATTATAGAAAATGGGGTCATAATAAGATTTCCTTAATATTCAGAAAATATTTATTGTTAGAGAAGCTGATTAATAGAGAAGGAAAATAAGCATCTATTAATATCCCCTATTTACCAGCAAAATGGTGTACAAAGGGTCAATGCAACATCAGACAAAAGAAGCTACTAACCAAGAATTGACCATATTTGTTTATTTCCTATCTCTCATAGATGACTTTTAAATGGGTTTGGCTAAACCCCAAGAAACATTGAAACGAATATTAAAATTTCATGAATGTTTTTTCATTTATAATAATGTTAGATGCACAAAAAAAGCATGACTAGTTTAGATGAAAACTGTACAAAAAAAAACCATTTTGGGTACTTTGATTTTCACACTCTGCCTTCAAGATAGCGGAGAACGGAAGATGCAAGGTGTATGTTTAGCAACTTCCGTTAATATTACTGTAGGATAGTATTTTTTTTATAATTAAAATAACATAATCAGTTAGTGTAAGCTTTTCTTTATCTTTATATTCTAAAAGTATTTTTTCTTTCAAAATGATGATGTGATATATAATTTGCGTTTGTTAAAACAATATTTAAGGTTCTCAGAAAATTGACACTACCAAACCGAATCTGTGGAAACTACTGACTCAAAAACCCGTTTGATTTCTGTCAACGGTACGACGGCGATTAAAGGGGAATAATAAAAAAGCTGATTCAGTACTTAATACGTATTAAAAAATGAGGACACGAAAAACAGGCAGTCAGTCGAAGTCTTTGAAGAAAAAAAGTCGATCTAATCTGCCGATTTAAGACGTAAAGTCGCGGGATCACCAAAAAAGACGATTTTTGTGTGACGGTTTGACCGTGCAAGAGCTTTATAATTATAACGGGAGAAGACGGCTACCGGTTTTATAATTTTGAGTATTTTAAAGACGAATTAAGACGTAACTAAGACGGATTTTTAAAATAAATCGAAGACGTAAATATAATAAGACGCTGTCGTCTAGTGTGAAGTTAATTAAGCGGGTTTTATGTAAAACAAGTTTTATCATCAGACTTTATTATTCAGGTTATTAACTGTACTTGATTTTTTATTATTTATTAAACTCTTTCTTTTGTTGTTCTGCCATTCAGACTTTTATTTCCTAAAAGATCTCAATAATATCTCTAGCGATAAAGAAAAAACCTACATTACTATTATCAAATACTTTATCCAAATGCATCAATATTTACAAATGTATGTTGTACCCTTTCGATTGAATCGTTTCAATACTATTAATGCCTATTCAAGTTTAGACCGAACCAGAAAACACTAAACACCCTTAACAGTTGCATACTTTATGTTTTACTAAAACTAAATTTGCTTGAACAATTTTTCCAATTTTTGGGATATCTTTTAAGAATTAATCATTTCTTTCATAGTAAGTTTTAACTTTTATTTCACCTTTGTGATAACTAATAAGGCAAGTCTATCTAGGTCATCTTGCAAAAGTAGTTGCTCAACTAGGCTATTTGTTATCCCAAAAACATTTAAACCCCTGGCAAAGGCAAAAGCCATGCTATTTTAAAAGTAATCGAAATAATGTTGTTTACAAATTTAAAAAATGGCATGCAACATCCAGTGGAATACTTTGAGGTAATTTTAATAGACTATACTAGAAATTAACTAATTTTACGATTTTCTCAATGACGTGTCAAGAATGTTTTAATCAAATGAAATAAAACCATGCTAAAACCAATTTAAAAAAATACAATGATTTATCTGATCAAATGCCTTAAAGAAGTATATACAGTACCAACTTCCTTAAAACCTTCCAAGGCACTTAACATCCTGTCTTAGTCTGTTACATATGTTAGTTTATGAGAATTATATATTACATAAATTTCCTTAAAATGTTTATTTTGTATCTAAACTATTGAATAAACAAAATATCGTTCTATATTGATTTCGGGTTTCAAATTATTCATTTCCTAATTAACATTAAACAAATTTTATTTCCAAAACTATTAATTATGAAATGCATTATGTTAATTATATGTTTTGTCTATTTAATTAAAGTTATTCGATATAATTCGATCCCCTAATAATTTATGAAACCAAAAAATGCTATAATGCTACCGGATATGAAAAACTAACATATTTGATATATTACTATTCTTAGAAATTGCAATTTAATTAAATTTATTTCAAAAATAAAACGTTTAATTAAAGGTTATCATATTCATATAATCATTAGGCCAATATGGACATTTTCTGTTAGACATTAAATTTATTTCGACACAGAGTAAAATTTAATTTTGCCCAGCTTTATATCGATTTTAAAGATTTATCATCAAGCAATAAACTATAATTAATAGATGCCGAAATAGAAATATTTTAATTTGATATATTACCGTATTGTTTGCTTTTATCGAATTAATATACATATTTTAGTTGACATAATGCAACAATTTAGTGATCATTGTTTTAAAGTACCAATAAAATTTTAGTTGTTTTTCAAGGACTAATAATCATTAGTTAGATTTAGCATATAATAATGCTTTGCAAATTTGAGTTTACTAATTGAAAGTTTTTAGAAATATAATGAATTAATAAAGTAATGATCTGTATAGGAAAAAATGTCAGAGGAGTTGACATTGTTGAACAGTCAAACATGTTACTGGTTTGTTATAGAATGCTGAGGTACGATTTAAAACAAGTCTCAATTCCTGTGTTGAAATAAGCATTATTCTTACAATAGTTATTTTCATGTTTTTTAATAAATATCAGTAATTTATGGAAGAACAGCAAGAACATTAACATGATATTAAACTTCACAAATAAGGGAGCATCATGAGTTTTTCACTCAGCACCATCAATTAAACGTATAGTATAAGTAACACGTATAATACTTTATGCTTACAAAAAAATGTGATACTGCCTAGAATTCAGAGAGGCTTGGATGCTTAGCAAATAATCAATGTTGTATTGTTCACTATTTTTAAACAATCTTTCAGCTTCGTTTCTATAAAAATGTATAATGGGTTATAATAGGGTTTAAAAAACTTATCATTTCTTAAATTTGAAAGAGTTATTAAAGACTCTTTATTATAGGAGTAAGCTCAAGCATAAGCTTTGGGTATTTATATGTGTGATTTAAAGAAAATTATGATCTTAAAAAAATTTAAGTTAAAAACTGAGAACAAGACAATTATTAAGTAAAAAATTGTATACATCTCAATGTCGATGTAACAGGGCACCTGGGTAGTTGTTGTTCGATGTACTACTCCACAAGTTCACATTCCTGTTTATACTTGTAGTACTAAATATGTTAGCAGCTCTGCATGTTTCCTGGCTTACTTGTTCTTTTATTTTTCTTATTTTTTCATTATTTGTTTTTGTTAATAATAATTAATTTCAAAGGTTTTTTTACAATAGGACATTTAAATGAATCTATTGATTTCGGTTGTATAATTGCGAAAGAATCCTATTTTGTCCATATGTCAATTATAATATTATGTCAATATTAATTTATTATTATTATTAAATTCTTATGATAAGAATAAATTATTTGAATTTGAATTTAAAGTAATATACGTTCTTGCAATGGTGTCAAAGGCTATGGCTAAATTAAGAAATAAAAGAGTTGTAAGAGTTTTTTTAGTTTTTGCAAATGTATCCCTTATATACACTGATTTAGCGTTGAGTATCGCCTAATTATTTACTTCATAACAATGGTAAGAAATATAGAAATTAATAGTTTAAAAAATAAATGTTAACATTTTGTAATGCTAAAAACTAGGAATAACAAAATACTCCTAACAATTATTTACGCAGCAACGCGTTTCTACTATTAAATTTTCGTTACTCGTCCCTTCGCCCCGCAGTTACCGACGCGACGTTTCTCTTTTGTTTATTCTACACCATGTCGTTTTACGCCAACAAAGTCAAGGTACACGGGATGAATATTTTACAGCATCTCATATTTTATTCTATGAATCTTAAATTTTGCTTCTAAGCTTAGTTTTCAGCAAAACAGGTTTCGTACCTATTATTATATCATATTACCGCGACTTGTCTCTCAAATTACGAATACGGCCAAAATTTCTATTTCTACTTGACCGTTTCGCTGCGAGTTTTAAAGGGTGAGTTTATTATCTTTATTAAGCTAAAAAAAATCCTTGGTTATTTATTTTTTTGTTATTGAAGAGTTAAATAACTTATCATTGTGTTAATTAAATTCCTAAAAAAATAGGGTTCGGAGAAAAAAACTAAAAAAAGAACCACTCACAAAAATACTTACTCTTAGTGATCAAGAACACGACATATGACAGATTATATTTATTGTAAATATTACATATATTATAGGTTGGTGAAATATTTAGTACGTTAATTCTTGGGGTAGAAAGATACAAAGGAGTAAAGTGTGGAAGAAGTACAATTTTCAATTTTGATAATAACTCTGAGCAATTTTTGTTTGTTGTTAAAATTTTTATAAAACCAAAAGAGCAAAATATTGTATACGAGTTTGCAGAAAACAAGCGTTAAATCTTTTAAGTAAATCTTAGTATATGTAGAAAGCTCTAAGGTAAATATACTCATACTCAAGACTTATACCAAAAAATTATTTAAAGAATCTCCCTAAAGACAATTAGTTAGTTGTCTTTATGGTATGCATTAAAAAGGAAATTTCTTGATTCTATGACTAAAGATAAAAATAAGAAAAAATTATTGTCAACCTTATCAGTTTTAAATACTAAAACTCATAAAAAGAAAAAATCTGCCTAGTAACTTAACTTATCCTGAAAATATTAATTATTTTTTTAAGTTGTCTTCAAAATTCGTGTGAAATGCCAAATGAATTAGATTTCTACAGAACAACAAAGTTGTGGATCACCTACATTTTTCCTTTAAATAAACTACGGTTGAAGAAGCTCAAAACAACTTAAATAACATAAAAACAAACGCATTTAATGCTGAGAGGATAAACTCTATTATGCTAAACCATTCTAAAGTGCCCCTTGATCGATAAATTTATTACACACAACTGCTGCATCGAAACTGAATATTGTCCTAATTTTTTGAAGGCATTTTAGGTATTTCTTTAGCTACGAAATTAAATCTTATGCCACTAAATGATGTCCGCTTAATAGGCATCCTCCTTACAATTTTTAAAATTTTTGAGAGAATTTTGTACAACCAGATTTTTATTTTTTTTAGATTAAACTAACTTTTACCTGATAATTAGTATGGCTTCCGTAAGGGGTATAGAAGCGCTATCGCTACAATTAATGTTATACATAATATAATTTCTCCTTATGATAGCAATAAGTGTACTAATTTTATTGTATTATTACAAGGCGTTTGACACGATAAATCAAAAGTTGCTATGTCGTAAACTTCACTACTATAGATTTGAATAAAGATCGATAAACCTAGTTAAATTCTATTTTCTTAATCGTTACCAAAAAGTTTTTTTAAGCGGTATCTATTCCAATGAAGTGAATATTAATTCAGGCGTTCCACAAGAGTCTATTCTCGGACCAATGCTGTTTTTTAATAAACAGGGTGTTTCAGAACTATGATTTTGCAGGCATCTGATGTGGCTTAAGACGCGTTAAAATTTAGAAAGACGGTGAAAAGGATTTAATGCATTCAATTTTTGCTCATTATATTGTCACCATTAATTATACAAAATGTCTTCCTCCAACCTGAATACACTGATTTAAACGTCGCACATGAATTTGGCAGACTTGACTAAAAATTTGATGCTCGTTTCTAATGATTTCAAATGCTGCTATAAATTGTCCAGTTAAGTCTTGTTCTGTTTCTGCTGGAGTTTCGTAGACCTAAGACTTTACATGTCCCTATAAGAAAAAAAAATAGCAACCTTAAATCGCGTAACCTAGAAGGCCAATAAACTGCTCCAATATTATCATTTTTAAAGATAACAACACACAAGCGCCGAAATTTTTTTAAATCATCATCTATAGAATTCTTAAACATTGACATTTAAAATAATTATTATAATTATATTATGTACAAAAGGAAAAATTAAATGCATTAACCCGTAGCTACTACTGATGGGTCCTGAGAACCCATCCTATTTTTAAATAGGGTATATTTTTTATGTTTGGCAACATTGGATACTCGATGTCTCGGTACTCCTCCACAATACCATACGCGTAATTTCGCCGGCATAGGTTCATACTTCAGTATTCGTTTGTGTCGGCGAGGTTCGAAGGCAGTGTTTACTGGGTCCTGGGGACCCATCAGTAGTAAATACGCGACAAGTTAATAACTGCTTATTGGTTTAAAAGTATCTATTTCGTTGTTAGCAAGGTATTTATCTATTTCACAAAAATAGATACTAGTGGCCATAAGGTGTAAGTTAATAGATATAAAATGTATTTTTTACTCTCTTTCGGTAAATGCAACGCAATGGCATATAGTTCTAGGGCATTGAAAATGCCTTAAGAAAAATCCGAGACAGAAGACTTTTGGGAAAGTATGGAAGACTCAAACCAAATGGGCTCGAGCAAGAAAAGTATCCGTTGGTATTCCAAACAGAGAAGCTGTGATAGAGGAACTAGAAAGATTGGCTGAAGAGAGTGACGAGAATGAAGAGGACAATGAAATACTGAGCGACCACAATTCCGAAAGAGAGCGAGAAAACTCCGATTCGGAAGAAGAAGAGTTGCACATTAGGAATAGTTGGTATGGGAAAGACAATACCAAATTATCAAAAATAGCAGGTATTAGAGATAGGACCCCTGCTCATAATTTGGTTACTATCTTGCCTGGTCTTATTGGCCCTGCTCGAAATAATCCTCCACGAGAGCCTGTGGATGCTTGGAGTCTACTAATTTCTAATGATATGATACAAAAGCTAGTTGATTTTACGAATTTGAAGATAACCTCCACCAGAGAAAACTATAAAAAGTCTAAAAGGCTTGCTCAGTCATAAACTAAATTTTGGCCTTCGTTTACTGAAAATACCAACATGTGTGAAATCAAGGCGTTTTTTGGGTTGTTATATCTTCAGTCCATCTTTAAATCTGGCCAGATTTTTGTTTTTATTGAGCTGTCTCAGATTTGACAATGTAGAAACCCGAAAAGAAAGAGTAAAAACTGATAAGTTGGCCGCTGTGTCGGAATTATTTGATGAGTTTGTAGCTAGATCAAAGTCATGTTATTCACCGGGAATTTACCTAACTGTAGACGAAATGCTTATACCTTTCGAGGAAGGTGTAGATTTCGGATGCATATTCCGAATAAACCTGCCAAATATGGAATTAAAGTGCAGGTTTTGGCTGACGCTAAAACGCATTATCTCGTAGATGCAGAGATTTATGCCAATTCCGAAATAAAAGTTAATGGTGCAAAAAGCCTACATTATCAAATCCAAGAAGAGTGGTTCTTAGGCTTGTGTTAAAGGCACCAACAGGAACATCACCGGGGACAACTGGTACAGTTCAGTGGAACTCGTCGACGAACTCAAGAAAAACAGTTTAACGTACGTGGGAACCTTACGAAAAAATAAAAAATCTGTACCACCTGAATTTTTACCGAACCGAAAACGTGCAATTCATTCATCAACGTTTGGATTTACTTCTTTAACCACTATAGTGAGCTATGTGCCAAAAAAAAGTAAAAGCGTTATATTACTTTCTAGCATGCATCATGACAATTCTGTCAACGAAACAACCAAAAAGCCGGAGATAATTAATTTTTATATTGAAACAAAATCTAGAGTTGACACATTAGATGCGAAATGTGCGTTGTATTTAGTATCCAGAAGAACTAAGCATTGGCCAATGGCAATTTTTTTTGCTATATTGAACATTGCAGGTGTAAATTCTCGAGTATTGTACCAATTTGCATCAAAAGGTAAAGAAATAAAACGATACTCATTTATCAAAACTCTTGGGAAGCAATAATTAGATGAACATTTGCGACTCAGAATGGCAACAAGAAGGTGCACTCAAATGTACGAATCCTCATTGCTGAACTTTTGAAGGTTGCGAATCTAGTTTCTGAGCAGCCTCAAGTACCTCCTGAAAAAAGCAAAAGAAAAAGGTGTGCCATATGCTCCACCAACAAGGATAGGAATACTGCTATCTAGTGTGACATATGTAAGTTGCCCATTTGCAATCAATGCTGCAAGAAATTGTGCCCTAAGTGTTCTGAAAAATAATTTTAGGTCTTTTTCGGTTTATGTACTGTAATATACCCAAGTAATTTTAAATTTTTGAATAAAAGATTTTTTTATTGATTTTATGGCAATT
This sequence comes from Anthonomus grandis grandis, assembly GCF_022605725.1. Classification (NCBI taxonomy): domain Eukaryota; kingdom Metazoa; phylum Arthropoda; class Insecta; order Coleoptera; family Curculionidae; genus Anthonomus; species Anthonomus grandis. The sequence goes on along the minus strand of NC_065552.1, from coordinate 25,206,448 downwards.
TTATTATTATGGGTTTTAAGGATCCATTAGTAGTACATACGTAATAAAAATGTGTCGGTAGTAGTTCAGGGTTAAATCCTGTTTAGCCAATTCACCGTCTTTCTACATTTGAACGCATCTTAGTATACTTTTCCGGACATAGGTTCGTATGCTCAAATGTTTTCTACTGTTCTATTGAATAACCACTATAAGTTTGATCCCATAGCTCTAAAACACCCTGTATACTGCGGATAATTTAAATGCTCCTAAGTTTTGTCAAGTATAAGCATACGCACATGACACACAACATTACTATCATTTTAATCATAAAAAATTATTACTTGACTATGGAAAACATAAACAATGATCTTACGATACTAGAAAAGTTGTCAAGAGCTTATAGTCTTGTTTTGAATCCAACTACGTCGACTGTTATGTTGTTTGGAAATTGTAATCAATTAAAAATTCTAGGTGAAAACATGAGTACTTATATCAATAATATTGAGTTACCTTTTGTTAGTCATATTCGTAATTTAGGTGTCATAGTCGACTGTGATCTTAGATTTAAGCCGCATTTAAAGTCTCTGTTTCAAGCAACTTATAGTTCACTAAAACTTTTTTATGGTAACCGCCACGTAATAAATAAAGATATATGTAAAATCTTGTGTGAAACTTTAGTGCTTTCTATATTTAATTATTGTGGTTTTGTTTACTTTCTATGCCTGGAGATGCGGAAGGAAATTTGACCACATCTCCCACATGTATAGGCCCGTCCAGTGGTTGAAGATATAAAATCGTGTTACTCTTAATTCTTCTACATGTGTTGTTAACATTTTGATAAATACATATGCCCCGATGAATATCAAAAATAGGGTAATTTATCGAAGAGAAATCCATTCAAAAACTTACGTCATTTAAATCTTTTAATACTACTGCAACACAAAACAGCCTTGTTTCTACGCTCATTTGTCTATAATGCTGTAAAAATTTATAACTCTATTCCTATGAATTTCTTGTCTCTCTAATTTTGTATAAATCTGGCGTAATAAAACGTTAATTTTTAGTTTAAATGTATATCTGCATTGGTTCTATGCCCTATATGTTTGTATGAGTATTGCTTCTTTTTTTGTTGTCAATAGTGATTTTAATATGTACTTAGCTACTATGCTTCATGCATGTACTTAGCTACTTGTTTATTGACTGTATGGATATTGCTTATATAATTATTGGTTTATTGTATGGTTGAGAAGAGTTTAGTCTATGATTAAACTTATTATATTTTTTTTAAATTATTTATAATAAATAAATAATAAAGACTATATTTATTTATTTAATTATTAACTTATATCGGTTTTTCCACTATGAATTTCAAATTAGTCTCCTAAATCAGCTTATAAAAACCGCAAAGGACAAGACTGCATTTCTGCATATATTTACCTCAATATTACCTTCAACTCTCATACAAAAGCAAAACTTAATAGCGTATCTAAATACATAAAACTTCTTTATCATTACATTTCGGGAATATAAAGACGCTTTGCTAGTACGAAATCATCCCTGCCTGCCTACCCCCCTCAGAAAAATATCCGCATCTCATTTCTTCCCCTTCTCCAAAGAGGAAAAAACGCTGTCGACCCACCAGATCCCTTCATTGATTTCTTAACCGGCCCTGGCCCCGCCCAGTTTCCTTCTACCCCTTCCTTATTCTTATCCCCTCTCTCTCCGCTCCACCCCGGCCGCGATATTCAAGACTTTACAAACGGTGCGATTTCAAACTAATTTTTTTTTGTTGTAAGGGGTGAGTCGCTTATCCCCACCCCATCTAGTCTTGCTAGAAGCATTTACGGGAGAGGGGATGGAATAGCGCGGTGGATTCGGTTCTTTTTTTCAAGTTTAGAGTTAATTTCTCCACGTTGAGCTTTATTTGAGGTATTTTATTTTATTATGACCAAATTATGTTAATTTTGTTTAAATGGTTTGGTTTAAGGATTAAAGTATTTCAAACCCTTAATTTTGTCCAAGACTACCTTTGGATATTAAATATCTTTGTGTTTTCTAATATCGTTGGTATTTCCCTTCGAGACATTGGACTAAGGCTTGTAGTTTCCATGTTGGGATCGTCTATAGGTAGCAGTACCTAAAAAAAATAAATAGAAGTTAATAAAATATTAAATTGAGTAGGATATTTTAAAAAAATAACTAAAAATTTGCATATGAATGTACAGCGCTTTCAAAAAGTGAGTTACTTGAAAATAAACTAAGTATACCTACAAGGAAAAGTTATTTTTCATAAAATATATTTTTTGTCAATTCCCTCCTCACCTCGAGTTATTCTCACGTATAAAGTTTACCAACATAATTAATTACTGTATCTCATACTTTGAGCATTTAATAAAAATGAACTTTAAAAAAATTAAACTGGATATACTGTTTATTTTCAACACTCCTTTTATATCGAATTGTATTAATATGTATATAATTTTTGTTGATGTTGTTGGGTAGCAGAATATACTGGGTGTCCAGGAAGCCTATTTTCGTTTCCGTATTCATTTTATGATAGCATACTTTTAAAATAGATACGAAAGCAACGTAGCAGGTTTAATTTTAAACAAGTGTGATTTGTATTGACACGGTTTGTAAAAGAACATCGCATATAAAAATGTCACAAATACGTGTTCAGCTATTAAGATCTTTTTGGTCTATTAAATTTGTAGGTAAGAGTAAAAATATTGCAACAAAGTGGTTTTTATTTGTTCTTTTACTAATATTAACATATTTTTCTTGTAATATGAAACAGAAATACATTCATTTGAATGATATATTCTTACAAACCTATAAATCTGAAATTTGATAGTGTGCCCTTCCTTACGTTTGTTTATTATTTTTGTATAAAGAGAAGTGCTTCGCGGACTTTTTTCCCTTAGTATTCCGTTAAAAAATATCCGCTAAAGAACCGCGTCTCATGCACAATAAAATTATGCATATTATAACAAGAAACAAAAAATTAAATATAAATGCTTCATGCTAACTTAATTGCTTATCAAATAAAACCTCTGTGGGAGACAAACATTTTACTAATTCCAGACAGTTGATAGAGTCAGTCATTCTTCTGAAATTTACATGTCTTTCAGACTTTTCTGGACTTATTACACTTCGTCAATTACCTAAAAATAATTAAAATAATACACCATATCCTGCAATCAATTTGCTCTTCAAATTTTACAAAAGGTGAATTTTTATATTATTAGTACTAATAACACTTCTATATTCATAGTAGGTACTATTGTTTTTTGCCACAGGTTTATTGTTTTGAATGTTTAAGGAAATATTATGTTTTCTTTTTCGTGATTGTTCTTCTATTTAAGTGAGTCTTACTGCCTGGATTCTTCCACTCCAATATAATAGGTAAGCCTCTGTCGTTGCGTCGAGCGATCGATGTAGGTTGTACATAAATTTTTTAAGATCTTCTTATGTTATTCTGTTCAAATAAATAATATAAAATTTAATAAAGTTTTTAGTTGCCTTAAATTAAATAGAAATTTTATAAGTGTGTTGGTATTAGCTAAGTTGGCATTGTATTCTAGAATATCGGAAATTCTTAAAAATTTTGATTTAATTTTATTAATCACAGACATATAATTTTCTTTCATACCTTCTCTACTCGCTTAAGAGCTTTGAGGTTCTGTTAAAGTTATTGGAAGTTGCCTTTGGTCCGTTTTACTAGTGTTTACATTTACGGTATTAGTTATATCTTCGAAAAATTGCGAAGAAAACTCATATCCTAGGGCACATTGTGTAAAATGTTAGCGATCTGCTTCAATTAAAGTTGGGTTAGAAAGTTGGAATTATTAAGCATAAGTCCGAAATGTATTTCCACTGCGCATCGATGCTTCCAATATATACCTCCCTGTCCAAAGTGATAGTCACATACTGCCAAACCAAAATGGTTTTATTACATACAAATTTTGTTATTAATTAGTTGTTATTAACTTTTTTTTCTTTACAATTTTGGCAAAACTTTTTATATAATAAAGTGAGTTTGTGTGATCTTCCATTAACAAATTGGAAAAGTCTTTTTTTGTGATAATATTCAAACGTTTTAATATTAAATTCTAATAATGCGCACATATTAGGCACTTTGCAGCGTCTAGAAGAATATATTTGAATATTCTTATTGACGACTTAGAACAATTGTTTGTATTGTTGCTTCTAGTAAGAATATCGTATCAGTATGGTAAACACTATTCTTTGCGGCTTCCGCATTTTATTCTCCATTTTATCTTAATTTGTAAATAGACGTATTTACTTGCTTTCTTGTTGGTTAAATGTAAATATTTCGGAAACAGTTGAGTTTTGAGGTAAGGTGTGTTCTACAAAACTTGCTTGGAATTTCGCCTATATTTCATAAATGCAATAAAAAATATAGCATTCAATTTAAACAAATGACCGATGACGTCATATATTTTTTTTATTCCACCCTTTATACAAAAATTTATGTGAAATAATGCGCAACTTAAAATAAAAATCGACGGGTCCGAGTGTTTTCTCAAAAAATCATGTCTCTAATTTTTATCGAATTTATGCGGAACTTTGGACGGTCACTGTATTTTATATGGCTTGTATCCTAAAAATTATTTCTTTATGAATAACTTGATTCACTTTTTTGCTTTTCGCAAAAAAAAATGCAGCCTTTAAACCAAATTTCGAGTTTTAAAGTTATTCTATATTCTAATTGATTCTGTCTTAAGATGAATAAGGAGAGAGAAAAAATATTTGTTCATTCAGAAGGATGATTAGACTCTATCTATAAGGTTATAATATACCATGTATTGTCTAGAGCTGAAACTGTCGAGAAGAGTACAAACTTTACGTGTCACCCTGAATTCCATTCTCTTCTGTTATAACCAAGCAGATATCGAAAGGCGTACTCATGACTTAAGTACGTGTATCTTGACGTGTATACCTTAGTTATTATATATTATATCTTTTTTTTTGAGAGGATAAACTGGGATAACTCAAATAATTTTTCTTGTTATCGCAGTTTTTATAAATTTAAACAAACTGATAACTGTTAAAAATTAAAACAATTTTATATGTACTAATTATTTGATTTATCAGAATTTTCCTGCATAATAATAAGAGTTTCTTATAAATAAACTAAGAAATTTTTACATCCAATTAGTACTTTTAATTAGCTTAATTTAATGTACTAAATTTTAAAAAAAATTAAGTTATTGTTATACAAAGAAATGTTGCTAACGTCACGTGTCTGAAAAATCTGTTCTTTAAATAACTTTCTTTCTACCTGTAAAATATCCCATAGAAAAAATACTTACAGGTAAACCAACATTCATCTTCTTTGTTCCCACCATAAAAACAGCAGGTGAAGTCAATATCATTAATCCAATTTCAAAAGTCACACCTGTTCAAAAGGGTGCTCTCGGATCGCATCATCGTTAAATAATAATTCTTCTTTTGGACACCCTATCTTGATACCTCTTGTATGTATGACAATGCTCGAATTAGGCATGGCCATTGTTCCTTTTTTTTTAATATTTTTTTTCTCTCGCACTGTATGCTAATTCGGTGACAGGTAGCAAACGCGAGATCTGTAAAGAAATTATTCGTTAGTGGGATGAAATGTTATAAAAGCTGTTTAACAACTGACAAGAATTGGTTCTGTTGCCTAACAAAAATAAGATTATTTACTGAATGAAGCAACAAGCTATAATTTCTGAGCTTGTTTAAGAAAAATGCAATAAAGACTAAATATAGGCCCGTAGAATAAATTAATAATAATTTGGGTCAAAAACTATAAAAAATTATTAAGGTATCTTAGTTTTCAGTTAATTTAATGACACTTACTTGTGTCGTGATACTTTTCATTCCAAAAGATCTTAAAATCGTTGGGTACCATGAGTCCGGGTTAGCTTAATATGGGTAAATAACATTTATGGCTGAAACTATTCAAGGCAGATCTGAAAACAAGAAAAAACTCAATTATTGCAAAATTAATATTATTAGGAAAAAAATTTATATTAATTGGGTAGATCTTTTTTTTTTAAATACTTGAAGTACTTGCTATGAAAAAATGTATTAATAAAAAAAAAGTATAAGAGTTGTTAAAGGGCCTTTTTATTTAAAATTAAAAACAATAAATATATATTTATTACGTAATAATAAAACCTTTAAAAATGTAGCTAAAAAAATAAAATGCCAAGTTTCTCACTACCAGGAAAAAACGAATTATCCCTTCCTGACATCTAAATAATGTAAAACAATATGCTCCACTTTAAATTCACTTAACCGAAAGTGTCCTGGTCATTTTTCACCGGTAAAAAACGACCGCCCGGCAAAAGTTAACGGCTTTTCCGAGCGGTTTTGCTGGCATTTTCCACACTCTTTCTCGTGTCGTTTTTCTTGATTTTCTACTGTCGGGGGAGCATTTTTCACTGGAAGGGATGACGTGGGACTCAAAAAATTAACCACTTAGTAAGCAGCTGATACGTATAGAAAACCAAAATTTGAAATAAAAAATTATGATATAGTAAGTAATATCTTGAAAAATTACTAATAAAAGTTTATGGAGAGTTTAGGGTTGTATCAAATATGTTTGGATAAGATCGTATTAAAAATAGTCCGACTATTATTAAATAATGTAATTATTATTATATTTGATAAACGAGTATACCACTTTATCCAAGATTGGTGATTGCTTTCAATTCAGGTAATTTATCAATTGTTTTTTTCTTCCGCACAGAACTTATAACATTTAACAGCAGCTGGTATTGTTACTTTCCGCTTGGACAATAATTAAATAAATCAAAATCATATCCTTTTAAGTTATGCATTTAAATCTAAATCACTATTTTTCATTTAATTTTTTGACAGGTGTTACTTAAGGAACAAACAAAAATTGCATTATAAATACTGCTTATGGCAGTCAGTGGAATTTGTTTAATATATATGCTACCATATGATAGAACCTTAATCCAACTTAGCTGTGATATAAGAATAGTATAATAGTCTGAGAGATAGTATAGATATCTGAGAAAAAAATTTACAATTTATTAATACAACACCCAACGATCTAGACGCACTTTTCAATATGTGATCAATATGAGATAAAGAGAGAGACTCTATTATCAAATAACGTGATACCTCCAGATCATTCATCTCAACAAGCCTACTTAAGCACTATTGATAGAGTGGTTAAAGAAAATTGGCTTTCTAGCCAATCATAAGAAATACATCACGTTACACTTTGAAACATTAAAGTCAAGACCATTTATTATAGACCATTGACAAATTGCATTAAGATATATTTGAAGGGCGACGCAGTCTGCTGGAGTAGTAATACGCAGAAAATTTTAATATTGTCGACATAGGCCAGCATCTTGCACACCAATAAAGATAAACATCATTTATGAAAATAATAAATAACAGTGATCCCAAATTTGATCCTTGGGGCATATCCGACATAATAATCTCATAATCTCGACAAACTGCTAATGGTCAGATTAAAGTCAGTTAATAGCTTAATAAGGTTAATAAAGAAACCAAATTGTTCAGCGGTTCTCACCTATAGAATAAATATATTAATATAATTAGAGGCTTTGCAAAAACCGGTGTATTTTACATCTACCTCCCCTTATCGCTGAGAACTTTGCAGACGAAAGAGGACAGATTACATAGATTTGTCATACATGTTTTTGTGAGATAGAATCCGTGTTGGTGAATCGATAATCTATTTCAAACTTTTTAAAATAAGTAATTTTCGACGGACATAGGGTCATCTTTTTTACAAATAGAGATGATTTTTCTATAATATTATTCTTCTTTAATATTACGGATTAACTTGCTAGACAATAAAGAAGATTAACTCAGGCATTTCCTTATTAATATATAACATATATATGTCAGGTGTTTTGTGTATGTATATGGTCTGATGATGCTCTAGTCGGGCGAAACATGTAACCTTTGTAATTTTAATAAATTTATTTGTGATGCTGTAGATTTTGTGTTTTTACCTTTTATAAAATTGTATGACCAGCATCTTTGGGATAATGGATGAATTTTTCGAGTTTCCTTATGAAGCTACAGATTAAAAGTCATAATGTTGTTTATCCTAGTCTGCTTTTGCATAACCTTCTAAAAAATACCAGAATCATGGATATCAGCAACTTCACTATTAGTGTGACTACTAGCATTTTATTGGGATACTTTTTGTTTTAATTTAGAAGTTTTTGATTTAAGTTTGGCATTACCTTTCAGTTAAGCCTCAAATCCAACTAGAAGATTTAAGCAATTTAATTGAATTTGTACTAGTTCTTTCATTAAATCTTCCAATGACGATTGATTACAGCAGCCAGCATTGGCAGCTTTTGTACCTGTCGAGTTGTCAGTTACAAATAGAGCAACTGGACCAATCGAATGCCGAGTACATGATTCTAAAATTTGTTTGCTGCCTTTTTGCAAGCTATTTATATTCACGTAAGGGAATTATCGCTTGGGCTCTTCTTATACTAGGATCACCTTGCTTGGATTAAGTTGGGTTAGAAGGCGCCATTAAGGAAATTAAACAGAGCAGTCTCGATCACAACTTTTGACCGCACTAGATATTACTCTGCACGTACAAATGGAAAAACCACAGAAACCAGTAACTTGGCAATGGTGGGAAAGTCAATAATTGTCAATAAAGTCTATTGAGCAGTTTGTTGGCAGGATACAAGTGTTTAAATTGTTTACAATTTACGGGTGTGATTACTTGGAGTCCGATTTTAAGATGCATAATAAGTACCTTTAATAACAGTTTCAACATTCTACAAGAAAGGAAATTTTAGCAGAGAGCACAAGTATATCAGCAGACGGCTTAAATTTAAACAGTAATAATTGATTTAACATATCTATTTTAGTCATTGCTATTTAACTAGTTTGGCTAATGTGAGAAGAAGAGCGATAGTTCGAAAATAAAAAGTGATGTTTGCTTCTCGTATTTTTTAAAGAGGGATAGTAATAGAACTGCTCTTTTAAGGCATTCAAGAAAACCATTATTAAGAAAGAGTTTATAGTTTCTCGAGTACCATTATTGAAGATGTTAAAAAAAATCTAACACCTTAAATAGGCTTCTTAGCTATTATTAATAATATTTAAGTATAAAGTTTTTAATTCTTGAACATCAGTGGGGATTAAAAGAAAAGGTTTCCGGAATATATTAGAGACTAACACACTACATATATAACCTATAGTTGAAATCGTGCAGGACACTACGGATTTTAGGTGTTACACTTAATTTCAATCTCTTCTGGTATAACCAAGCAGATAACAAAAACTAAATTGACCAATTTATATCTATTTAGTTTAAAGAGAAAAGCAAAAACTGATTTGTTAGTTTTTTAATCTAGCCCAAATTAATTATTTTTCTATATGTTATATTTTATAGGGCTCTAACCATAACTAATTACTCCACTACTTTGGCTAATATAGAAAAAAGAGCAAAAGTTGGGAAATAAAAATTGGTGTTTGATTTTCTTATGTTATAAAGAGGGATAGTAGTATGCTGGCATTCAAAAAAACCATTGCAAGAAAAAGTTGATAGCTTCCCGAATTGAAAATATTTAGCACACCTGTTAAATGTAGCCTACAAATGAAATAGTCCGAGGTAGTAGGGAGTCAAGGTGTCACTCAAGACCTGAGTTAACGAGACGTGTATAGATAAGGGAGAATAGCAAAAACTCCAATCATAACTAATTACTCTGCTACTTTGACTAATGTAGGAAGAAGACCAATAAAACATCTTTATAAAAAGGTATAGAAGCAAAAGTACTTTTATAAAGCATTCAAAAAAAACAATGCAAAGAAAAAATTGATGGTTTTACAAGAACTTCACAAGTTCTATTTACAGTACTCCAAATTATGGTTTTTAACTCTCAAGCATTATTCTTACTTGGTAAAATCAAGTGCAAATATGCACTTAAAACCTGAGTTAGCCAGACGTGTACAGCTCACGGGAAAAGTTAAGTATTAAATCTCAGATAATATATTGTTCTGAAAACTAAATTCTCTCCTGAGACAGTGACATTTTTGTATGAAAAGGACTAATTTTAGGACTAAAACCTTAGGGACTATATCGCCCTCTATTGTGCCTTTTGAAAATTCTACTGCACTAAATCCGTAAAATCAGCTTAAGAAATAATCTATTAAGTCAGAAGGGACATATTTTAGCTACTGAATCATCTTTATAGCATCAATTGATTTACAGAATGACTTTCTGTATGCATGCAGCAGTTTTTTTTTTTCAACAAAATCAGCTTTGTTATCCCCTAACCCGGCTTGGTTTGATTTATACGTACACCGACAAAATATCTCCAATAAATCACCTTATCTTTAGAGCGTAGCGTTGGCGCCTCGCTCTTAGAATTTCTTAGTTTACGCTAACTATGCGAAACCAGTCAGGAATTCCTATTCGCAAAGTATTTCAGGTAATACTATAATTTATTTGGTTTAGCTCTATTTTAAATAAGGGGCTAGAGCAGGGTTGGGCTTGGCTCAATTATGTAAAAAAGATGCCTCTATACTTTCGTTTTAGTTTGTTTATCTACAAGTTCTGTCAAATGGTGAAATTACGGGATCTTATCGCCACAACGAGCAAAATTCCCGAGAGCATTTAAATCGTTTTGTGTTTGGCGACGCCAACCACCGACGACGCCGCTAACCGACCACGGCATCGACCGTAGATTCAATGTGGCATTTATAGGATTTTAGTAATTATGATTTCTTTGATATAAAATCTCTGTTTATATTAGACTATCAAACCATATAAGTTTTTTAGTTTGTGTATTGTATAATTTGTTAGATTCAAGATCCTCTAAAAAATTGTAAATAGAGTGTTTTAAAATGACAGTATGGGCGGATTCTATGACAATGTTGAGAGACCCTACTTTTTGCAAGAAGGTGTAACATTAGCACACCTGTTAATGTAAATTAGAGCTGAAATCCTCCAAGACAGTAAGGAATTCATTCTGGATTCCAATCTCCCCTGGTATAATTAGGCAGATATGAGGATTTGGAAGGCGCACTTGAGACCTGAGTTTGCTATATATAGATTAAGTACAAATGCCAAAGTTGCCTCTTAACTATTCCTATGAAAACTGTTTACTTTTTAGAAAGATATATATTTGCGAACCTTTATTCTCATCAGTTAGAATCACAGGTCGAAAATTACAAGTGACGTTTGCACAGTACACCCTCTACGGCTCGCCTCTGCAAAATATAGTTCAAGAACTCTGGTGCTAAAATAGGGTTGCTATAACCATCTGATGATAGCTACAGGATAATGGACTGGAGACCTTAGAAGTTACTACGACCCCATTTTGCAACTCGCGCATCAATCTTGCTCCCAGCTATCTAGTTCCAATTTGCATAGACTATAAGACTCCTAGGAGAAATATTACCTACAAAACAGTTAAATTGAAGCCGGGGTTGCATGTAATGGTTAAGATATTGTAAACTTATTTGCTAGGTATTTTGAAATTACATACAGAAAACATATCAGCAAGGCTCCTGACAATAAATTTGATTACAGTCTTGATTTAAATCGCATCTCTTTATCTTTGTTGGATATATTTGATGAAATCTTACGCCTTCCCAACAAAAATTCTTTTGGCCCTGATGGTATCCTATTTGTCTTTCTCAAAAACTGTGTGTGCACTTTGAGTAAGTCTCTGCATCATCTTTTCAATCTTTGCTTGACATCAGGCAAATTTCCTGATTGTTGGAAGGTATGCTTTTTAACACAAATTCATAAAAATGGCAATAGAACTGATATTTGTAACTATAGAGGTGTGTGTATTCAGTCTGTAGTTCCTAAGCTGTTTGACAGGTTGTCTTCTGTGCGATTTTCATGGCACTGTAGGCGATTGCTTAGTAATCATCAGCATGGTTTTTGTCAGGGTAGATCTACGGTGTTTAACCTGTTGATTTACCAATATGACTTGATTGGTGCTTTTGAGAGGTCTGTTCAGGTCGATAGTGTGTATACAGACTTCTCGAAGGCCTTTGATAGGGTTGGTCGTGAACATCTGGTTCAGAAATTTGAGGGTATGGGCCTTGGTAGGACTTTAGTAGAATTTTGTCACAGTTTTTTAACTGGTCACACACAGTTGGTCAGGATAAGTAATTATATTTTTAATGGTATTGAAGTATTTTCAGGTGTGCCTCAAGGTTCGCATACTAGACCGGTCTTTTTTAACTTGTTCATAAGAGATGTGAGTGATGTAATTATTCATTTAAAACATCTTGCTTTTGCTGATGATTTTAAACTGTATAAAGTCATTGAGTCATATCTTGATGCTCAAATACTTCACTTGGAATTAAATAGTGTTGCTGAGTGGTGTAATAGCAATAGTCTGGAACTGAATGTAAAGCAGTGTGTATGTATTTTGTTTGGTCGTTCTAATAAAATTATTAATTATCAATACACAATCAACAATAACGAACTCAAGTCAGTTGATACAGTTAAAGATATGCGTTCTTTTCGATACCAAGCTAACTTTTTTGCCGCACATTTTGGATATTTTTAACAGGAGTATGCGTAGTCTTGGTTTTGTCACTAGAAATAGTATACATCTTTCACCTTACTGTTTCAAATTACTTTATTACTCTTTGGTACATTCCTTGCTTGAGTATGCGTCTGTAATTTGGTCCCCTTATTATGATTCTCACATTGAGGCTGTACAAAGAAGATTCTTAAGATCCCTTGCTTATAGAGCTGAAGTTAATATTTCTTGTAATTATTACATCGACTATAATGCTATCAGTGTCCAATTTAATATCCCTAATCTTGAAGTCAGACGGCATTATTCTGGTGTTTTAACGTTTTATAAGATCTTAAATGGTTTATATCATTATCCTACCATCTGCTTGGAAGCAATTTCTTTTAACACCTGTCAAAGAAGGATCAACTCTCCTATGTACCCTTTTATTCGGCCAACTATGGATTTTTTCTTTACTGACTAGGACTTTGCGTTTCTTTAATGAAAATAGTTTGGATCCATTTTCCAGCGGCTTACTGTCATTTAAATTAAAAATAAATAAATAAATAATCTTAGACTTTAACATATGTCCTTGGATAGAGTTAAGTTTTTAGCCTTGTTGATGATTGTTTTTTTAGAAGTTTTATCCTGGTATATTTTTTTTTGGTAATTCATGTATTATATTTGTGTTATTATATTATCTAGTATTTTGTAATATCTAATTTGTTTTTGTAAACTGGCTCTGCCGCATATTAAAATAAATAAATAAATAAATAAATTTGCGATCAAGTCATTTCTTCTCATAAAATCCTAATAACACTAGCTTACGTCTATGTCCCAAAAAAAATGGCGAGAAGTAAAACTTGCCTTCATTCCCAAACGAACTGCGAATTTTACTAACCAATCAGCTTTATATTTAACATTATCACATAAAATTACATTAAAATTATCAAATAATAAAACCCCTTATTTGAAAACTATTAGTTTATTAAAAACCACATTCGATTCCTAAGAGATTTCAACTTTCCGATAGAAAACAAAGACAAATGTATACCATTTACTAAATTAATCTTAGAGAGACAAAGCCATCAGCCACTTTCATCTCATCGGTCTTGCACGGAGAGAGGAGCTCATTTATTTCAGTTTGCACTGTTAAAATAAAGGGGAAAGACTGCCTTTGAACAAAGCACAGCCAAGACGAAAACGTAATGTTATTATTATACTTAAAAGACAGGTAGAGAAGACGTTGGTTGTTCAAAGTTAAGTAAATTCGTTTTAGTGGAAACGCTGTTAATGTATCTCTTTGACAACTCCCCTTACTGTTTCTTGCTGGAGGGTTTAATTTGGGTACTTACGTTATCTCTTTGAATGCCCTGTAGATCTACATCAAAAATTTTGCTTTTAGATAAAAATCCTTTTTTTTCTTAATTTATTAATTTTATGAACTGGGGCATTGTGTGTTATATTTTAAGTCCGTTAAGTAAAGGAAGTGAAATGAAAGAAATTATCTGAGAGAGTAAAATTAAGAAACAAATTTAATTGAAAGAATAGGAAAAATTCAATAAAAAGTATCTCGCGCGAAGTAAGGGTCATACTTATAAACAAAATTATTTTATAAACATGGGTCCATAAATGGTTTTTTACCATATATATGGTTTTTTTAAATAAATTGTAATATTGTGCCGAAAACTATAATAATGCCAAATATTACAATAAATAATAATACAATAAACAATAATTTTATTTCACAAAAAAATTATTACCACTGTGAAAATAACTGTTTACAATAATTGTTCAAAGTGTCCACCTTCACATTGTAGGCATTATCTTATCATTTTAATAATGTGGCTGAAAGCTTTCCTAAATTTTCTCATAAGATGGTGGTTATTACTTAGGTATTTAGCAATATTATTAATTTAACGAAGTAGTTCAAGCCTGTTATGTCATTTCTCTACATACACTAAACTATTCATATGTTTGTACACGTTTAAATACAAAGTATTTAAGTCCGGTGAGCGGGAGGGCGTCCTTGCATCCAATCCTACGTTCAGGAAAAATTTTACTTAAATATTCAGTCACATATTCAGTTATTGTCAGGTGGAGCACATCAAACGACATTCATTGTATTCTTTGAATCAGAATATATCTAACAATACAGGCAGTTCTTCTCATAAGAACCAAAGGTAAAGTGTAAATATTAAGCGATCATCAAATTCATAAGGGCCTAATACTGATCTAATAAACCATATCAAATAATAACCGATATACTGTATTGGAAATTCCGTTCAACTATTGCATGGCGATTTTCAATCTGCCAAGAATGATAATTCCTTAAATGATTGACACCGTCTCTAGTAAATATAGCCTCATCAATGAACAAAAATGGTATTAACTCAATTACGACATACAATAAGCTAGTTGAAAAACTGCATACGAGTAAACTGATGCCCAGAACAATGAGCTGCAGAGCTTATAGTAGTTGCAGATGAAATAAATGGTACAAACCAGTAATGGTAAGCATTCTTTTTCATACAGTCATTCGGGTACACCTAGTGGGACGTGATATTATGCGAACTCTAGTTGATGGGAGCTCAACACTATATAGTATTATAAATCATATAAATATTTAAAAGAAGCATTTGAAAATGGTCCTGTTGCTTTAAGTTGATTAAAAACTCTCCCAAATGTTCGTCTATCAGGTACACTCGATTTGGATAACAAGATGTTGGCGTATTTTTCATGTGTAAAATTTAATATAAAACTAATTTGTGCAAATTTCTCTCAGAATGACGCAACTACAATAACAGAATAACAAACTAAAGACGTATCCATTGCAACAACAAAAAAAAATATTTCTGCCTACTTAGTGTTGATAGAACGTCATGCTAGAGATACCTATTATTATAGCATTGTAGTTTTCGGCATATTAACACTATTAATATTAATTGGGGACCAGTAGGACTCTAAGTCTACTTCTTCTCTCGCATATAGTCAGTTGCCATCAAACAAGAAAAATATTTTTGTAAAATTTGCGACCAGTTATGTATCGCAATTTAATGCCTCTAACGTTCCTAATGACTTAAGAGTTAATTTTTTAAACTCATTTTACTCATCCATTGCAGCATAATACAGGCTGATAATCTCATATAAAGGTGTTCCTAAAACAACCATTCTAATTTTCGACGTTTTGCTCTTCTTCTCTTATTAGCCGAATTAATGAAATAAATAATTAAGATAAAAGATTCCTCTTTCCAAAAAAAAGAATTAAACAGTTTAAGGAGCGAAAAACTTAGTTTTCAGAACAATTTTATCACTTACAATGAAATTTTTGGCTCCCTCCTTAAGCTATACACGTCTGGTCAACTAAGTTCTTGAGTGCGGCCAGGTCAATGCATTAACTTGCAATAACAAATCTTAGTCCGAAGGAACCAATACCGTTTACTACTTCCCCTATACTAATTGGAGTCGGACACGAATTGAATGTAGAGAACTATTGCATTTCCTCTTTCAGCGGCAAGCGCAAGTAAAGAACCGGGAAAGCATTTTCGTTCGCTCTTTAACTTATGTGTATTCAGATCGGTGCAGAAGCATCTTATGATTTGTCAAGGGCTTTTAGTTTTGTGAAACATGAGATTCTACCGAGTAAGCTTAAGAAATATGCCTTCAGGGACACTAGTCTAGAGTGGTTTAGGTCCTATTTATGTGGTCATATTCAGAGACTTTATTTTAACAGCGCGTTTGGATTTGTAACGTGCAGAAGGCAGCGAGGGCACCACTGCACTTCCTCAGTAGGCGGATTGTGTAGCTTTATAAAAAACGAGAAATGATCTTTCCAAGAGATGGATGAGATATACTAATATTTCTCCCGAGTATTCAAGAGAGCGTTACTTATTTTATTGGGTATTACGTCACTTATCGCAAAAAGCAATTTAGAAATTACTACCTCACATGCTCAAAAAATTGAAAAGAAGAAAAAAATCGACTAATTCACGTATTTAAAAGAAATATGAACTGAAATCTGTAATGATATCATTCGATTTACTTAATTTAATTTAAGTTCTATAAGTTTTAAATACAATAATTTACTTGAGGAATAATAGATTTTTTTATATACGTAGGAGCTGAGGTTTTATCTAATATTCTCTGAGCTTGTTTCTTCTTTTCAATATCCTACCTAACTTTGTTATGAATATTTAAATTAAAAAACAACAAGAAGACCTACTTTTAAAAAAATACCTAATTTGAAGCAACCCTTCGGTAGTTATATCTACTACCGTTATCAAGGTAATTAAAGTAAAATTAAATAAAATTAAAAATATAAACAAAATATACTTATCTTGCAAATCTTCGGCTATATAATACCATTAAAACTTCTTACTAATTTGAAAATACTATTTTTATATGATTTCACGGTTTTTTAATAGTTTGACAAACTATTTTTTTATTTATTTTTCATTTAAGAGAGAGCTAAATAATGACAAATTAATTCATTGTTTTGGTTTATAGTTAAATAAACAGCCATTTCATTGACAATGACCACTAAGGATATTTGCTTTCTTGGCGTAGTTTTCTCCTGATCAACGAAAATTTTCGAATCGTCTTTAATTTATTCATGTAGCTAAGAAGATTTTTAGAGACATTACACCCATGGACATTATCCTACCGCTTTTAACCCGTAGCTACTACTGATCCTATTTTTAAATACGGTATATTTTTTAAGTTTGGCAACATTGGATACTCGCTGTCTCGGTACTCCTCCGCAATACCATACGCGTGATTCCGCCGGCATAGATTCATACTTTCGTAATCATTGGTGTCGGCGAGATTCGAAGGCAGTGTTTGAAGGCATCAGTAGTAAATACGCGACAAGTTAATAACTGCTTATTGGTTTGAAAGTATCTATTTCGTTGTCATTTTTTCCAAGGTATTTATCTATTTCACAAAAATATGTACTAGTGGCCATAAGGTATAAGTTAATAGATATAAAATGTGTTTTTTTACTATCTTTCAGTAAATGCAACGCAATGGCGTTCAGGTCTAGGGCATTGTCAGAAGATGCGTTAAGAAATATTTTAGAGTCTGAAGACTTTTGGGAAAGTATGGAAGACTCAAACCAAATGGGCTCGAGCAAGAAATGTATATCCGTTGGTGTTCCAAACAGAGAAGCTGTGTTATAGGAACTAGAAAGATTGGCTGAAGAGAGTGACGAGAATGAGAGGAAATGAAATACTGAGCGACCACAATTCCGAAACAGAGCAAGAAAACTCCGATTTGGAAGAAGAGTTGCCCATCAGGAATAGTTGGTATGCGAAAGACAATACCAAATGGTCAAAAACAGCAGGTATTAGAGGTAGGACCCCTGCTCATAATTTGGTTACTATCTTGCCTGGCCTTATTGGCCGAGCAGAATAATCCTCCACGTGAGCCTGTAGATGCTTGGAGTCTACTAATTTCTAACGAGATAATACAAAAGTTAGTTGATTTTACCAATTTGAAGATAACCTCCACCAGAGAAAACTATTAAAAGTCTAAAAGGTTTGCTCAGTCACAAACTAAATTTTGGCCTTCGTTTACTGAAAATACCAACATATGTGAAATCAAGGCATTTTTTGAGTTGTTGTATCTTCAGTTCATCTTTAAATCTAATCATAAAGACGTCCGTTCTATGTGGGCAACAGATGGGACAGGAAGACCTATTTTTCATGCTACTATGAGTCTGGCCAGATTTTCTTTTTTATTAAACTGTCTCAGATTTGACAATGTAGAAACCCGGAAAGAAAGAGTAAAAACTGATAAGTTGGCCGCTGTGTCGGAAATATTTGATGAGTTTGTAGCTAGATCAAAGTCATGTTATTCACCGGGAATTTACCTAAGTGTAGATGAAATGCTTGTACCGTTTCGAGGAACGTGTGGATTTCGGATGTATATTCCGAACAAATCTGCCAAATATGGAATTAAAGTGCAGGTTTTGGCTGACGCTAAAACACATTATCTCGTAGATGCAAATACCGGTTCCGAAATAAAAGTTGATGGTGCAAAAAAGCCTACATTATCAAATTCAACAAGAGTGGTTCTTAGGCTTGTGGAGTGTGTTAAAGGCACCAACAGGGACATCACCAGGGACAACTGGTACAGTTCAGTGGAACTCGTCGAAGAACTCAAGAAAAACAGTTTGACGTACGTGGGAACCTTACGAGAAAATAAAAAATCTGTACCACCTGAATTTTTACCAAACCGAAAACGTGCAATTTATTCATCAACGTTTGGATTTACTTCTTCAACCACTATAGTGAGCTATGTGCCAAAAAAAAGTAAAAGCGTTATATTACTTTCTAGCATGCATAATGACAATTCTGTCAATGAAACAACCAAAAAGCCGGAGATAATTCATTTTTATAATGAAACAAAATCTGGAGTTGACGCATTAGATGCGAAATGTGCGTTGTGTTCAGTATCCAGAAGAACTAACCGTTGGCCAATGGCAATTTTTTTTGCTATATTGAACATTGCAGGTAAATTCTCGAGTATTGTACCAATTTAATCATCAAAAGGTAAAGAAATAAATCGATACTCATTTATCAAAACTCTTGGGAAGCAATTAATAGATGAACATTTGCGACTCAGAATGGCTAACAAGAAGGTGCACTCAAATGTACGAATCCTCATTGCTGAACTTTTGAGGGTTGCGAATCCAGTTTCTGAGCAGCCTCCTGAAAAAAGTAAAGTACCTCCTGAAAAAAGTAAAAGAAAGAGGTTTGCCATATGCCCCACCAACCAGTCACCAAGGATAGGAAAACTGCTATCCAGTGTGACATATGTAAGTTGCCCATATGCAATCAATGCTGCGAGAAATTGTGCCCTAAGTGTTCTGAAAAATAATTTTAGGTTTTAATCGGTTTACGTATTGTATTATACTCAAGTAATTTTAAATTTTAAGTTTTTTTTTATTAATTTTATGGCAGATTTATCATAAGGGGTCCTAAGGACCCATCAGTAGTACATATGTAATAAAAATGTGTGGGTAGTAGTTCAGTGTTAAAAAGCTTATAAGAATTTATTTTACGTAGCTTTCTAATCTTTACCATAGTAAGACCCACAAATGGCTCCAGCCCTTGTGGTTTAAAAGAGAAACGCTTGGCTGGGAATCAACGACCCAATTAACTTTACTGTGGTATATATTGTATCCCTTAATTTAACTAACTCTTACCTTGTTTTTGGTGGAATCTTTCACAGGGCTGCAGTGGCATTGCTATACTATTTCCGACGCGAGGCGTGAACTATAACTGCCCATGTGCACTCGGAGTGAATATAGTTTGAGTTGTCAGTTTTGGTATTGCCGATTAGACGATCTGTCATATAATTGCATTATATTTAATTGCAAGCCTCTGGAATGTACACAACAGCAAAGGCCTGTCTTAGTTTTGGAACCATCTAAGTAGATGCTAGTGATGCCTGCTATTTGATTAGTACCAATACTATTTAGGTTCATTTTAATCTACACTAGACTTAGCAGAGAAAGTGAGTTTGTTGCTTAGAGCCAGTCAGTCTAGTAGATCGATCTCTACATTAGTACTGATTTATTTTAACGAAGATAAGTTTAGGTAGGCACTCTCTGGATTCTTCCCTTTTAAATCTCCAAAATCTCAAGGCATGTATCCAGCACTATAACAGTGGGACTGGAACAGTTTTTGCTACACCTAGTAGAAATGTTCAAATCATCTGTGATGGTAAGATGTGACATGCCCAAGGTATGAAGGGAAATTTAAGTTGTGTTTCTTTTGAAAAGTTCGGGAAAGAACTTGGAAACCCGAAGTTAGACTATACCACTGCCAAAGCCTATTCAAACAACACTGACAAACGTTATCTTAGTAATTAGCTGTTGGTACTTCTCAAGGCTTAGTCCTTTCCTCTTATTGCTAAGTGAGTTTATTAATACCCTGTCTTCATTTAAAATTAATGAAAGGATATCTAATGATCTTTAAAATATATAAATAAATAAATAAATAAATAAATAAATAAAATAAATTAAAAATATATAATAACACTCGCGCTCATTCCAGTTTATTGACTTTTACCAAAATGTTTGAAATTTTATATTTAAAAAATTATTAAAAAAATATATAAATTTACCAAATTTCTGGTAAACTCAATAAAGAATACCATTTGGAAACAAGGTTCAGAATATTTAGATATTTGTAGAATATTGGTCATATATTTATTAAATAATTTATGTAATTAGCTTCCTTAATTATCTAAGTTACTTTAATGGGAGCTAGGTCAGAATTTATTTAAAAAAATTAAAGCTGTGCAGAAGCTTGCACATATTGCCTAGAGCTTCTTAGAGAGGATATATTAAAATATTTTAATAATTGTATCCGAAAATATTATCGTTCCCAAAAGGTTTACCCAGTACAAATTAAGAAATTTAATATTTAAATCTAATTAATTAGACAAAGCACGCCCCAAGAAACTTCTTAAAACAATTCGTTCCGACTCTCCAAGCTCCTCCAATCCGGAAGCAGCCTGGCGGTGGAGTAAAGTCGTATTTCTCCCGGTTTAACTTTAATAAACATCCATCAGCTCACGAATATGAATAAGTAAAACTCCCGTAAAACTTCTAAACTCTGCGATACTCAAATTTTAATTAGTTTTGAGTCGGAGTCAGGCCAAAACTTTCCTAATATTACTGGCGGAAATTAAAAGATAAGAAAATAACAACCCCCCGTCGCACTGCCATATAAATAGCGTATCTTGCGAGAGCTTGAATATTTGGGAAGGGTTCGGGTAAACTTTTTAATGGTTCAGTTAACTTAAATCGTGCTTTAATCTAATCTTGGCACTATTGTTATAGTTCTATTTTCATATTTTAATGCCTTGATTTACATTTATACTACTCTAACGAAAAAGCTTAAATTTATTCAACATTCAAGATCATTTATTTTTGTAATTGTACTAAAAAATTACTGCTACTAATCAAAAATTGCAATAAGATTAAATTTAAAGTATAAATAAATTAAATGCTGTATAGTTATTGAAAATGTATTCATTGGTGAAAAAGTTGTTATATCAAAAAACATAATAGCGTATCCTATTTGCCGTGTTATTATTAAGGAATAGTCTGTTTACATTCTACTCCTCAACATTTCTATATTTTGTTGGAAGAAAATTAATGACTAAATATTTGTATCATTAATTTGACTTTATCTCTAGAATTTCTAGATGCACAAGAGTAAGGTATTAATAGTAATTATATTCAAGTGTTGAGACCTGCAAATTTGCTAACCAATATTTTATCTGGTGAAACCTACCCCACAATTTCATTGATTACAATTCATAATTTCAGCCATTGGTTGTGGTCGATTTAAAATAGGAAATTTGCACAGATACGAGTACAGCATTAAAAAATATGTTGTTAGATGCCATAACACGTTGACTAAGTATATTGAAAAAAAAAAAAAGCAACTTTTTATAATCCAACATTTAAAAAAATTGGATTTGGTGTTAAGGAAACTGCAATAAGTGACGAAAAGTGGGTAATTGAGGAACTTACTGACATTGTTGGGCACCAAAAAATTGCTAGAAATTACCGGCAGAGGAATATTGTTGAAACTGAAATGAAAAATTTGTTTTACTAATTATAATCCTATTTTGATACAAAGATGCTAGAAAAAATCATTTTCGACACTAATAAGTATCTTTACCATAATGACGAGACTATATTTAGAAATGCTACCAATAGAAAGAAAAGCTGATCTCTTAGTTTTTGGAAAAAAACATAAGAGTTTGACCTGAAATGTATCAACCTGCAGCAAAGTATTTATGTATTTCTAGTCAGAATTCCCTGTAATGACCCATCATAGTGGGAACAAAGCGAACTTTGATCCCGGAATCTCTATTAGTACTAACAAATCTGTCCTGTTTTCCAGATTTTTAAAGAAGTAAGATACATTCGTCTAAAAATTTGTATTTTTTTAGTTTAAGCAGTACTCTATGTGTAACATGATTATCAGTAAATCATCTCATGTCCACTGCCGAACATAGATGTCTCTCATCACATGGGGATGATTACGTGTGTAACATAAATAATCATTAATTAGGTCATAGATTCAACAAGGTTATAGAGTCACAAACACTCGATCCTAAAAATCTTGATTTATTGATTGCAAGTAAAAATAACGATGGCCGACATAATTTTTGCACCCTCCACGTCAAAACTCATCCCCCATGCATCATGGCTCTCACGTCTCCCTCGCATTTCTTATTTCGAATTTCCCCTGCCACCACGGTAACTCACGGTCCCCCGCGGACGTGTTTAGTCTTATTTGTATTCCAAACACTACGCGAACCGTTTTGCCAAAGTAAACTGAGACTTTGGGGGAATTTCGAAATTTTAATTGAGAATATAAGACGTGAAATAAGGGTCTGAACTTTTGTTAAAGTTTAAATAAAGGGCGAGAGGGTGTCGCTGCTTGAGGTTTTCTTGTTTAAATTTTGACTCTATGCTTTGTTCTTTCTAATTTATACATGTTTTGGAGACATAATTCGTTTTAGTTATTATGCAAACTTAAGTCGTTAGTAAAAATTTGTGTTTTTAGCATTCAACAAAATCAATATGTTATTCGTATTTACTTCCATAAATTTAGTAAAAAATGTTTGCAGAGAATTCAAAAATCAAAAAATTAAACATTTTACGCCTTAAATTATGATAATTTAGGGTTAATGATACATGGTTCTACCTTTTGACGACCATCAACTTTTTATTCTTATAGCTGTTATACAGGTTGGGGAATTGAAAATTACGCATTGTGTAAAATAATAGGAACAGCGTTTCTAGGTCCACAGATAGCGTTGCAGATTATAAGTTTTATTATAGTTGTCTAAAATCTTAGTACAATGAGAATGAGTGTGTTAAGGGAAAACAATATTAATATAAATATATGTGATTTCCTTTTATATTATGAAATTGACATGTTTAAGAAAAAGGCATTTAGTTATTTTAATTGAGCTTTTTTTAATATTTAAGAACGTTATATATGGTTGGACATTTACGCAATAACTGAATTTTTTTAATAACATCTTCTTAGAATATAAATTTTTAAAGTGTTTTGCCCAGAAAAACAATTTTCAAAAATGTGATAAATAAATACCTAAAATTACTGTAGTGCTGTTGGAGCAATTTTTCTATTACTTAATTTATGGTTAATATATTAAGAGCTTTAGTTCTAGAATTTCATTAAAAATTATGTGAAAGATAAAAATTAGAAAAACACTTTTCCTTTCTCGTTATGAATATTCGTAGATATTTAGGATACATAGAAAAAAAATCTTAAATAAATAACGTTCCAAGTCAATATTGGATTTTGTATTTCAATATTACCCATTATTTTTCTATAATATTTTTGGTTTTTATAGAATATATAAAAAGAATATTTCACGATAAATCTATTAACATAATTTAACAATTTGCTATGAGTACAGATATATTAAAATCGATGTTTTTATTTGTAATATTTAAAAATGAGGAAAGCATAATCTAAATGGCTATGATGCCTACTTCTTTTCAAAAACTAAAAATTACTAGGAAGTAGTTTTGGTTAAATATCTCTGAGTTTCTTACAGTAGATCTGATAGTTGTCTAGTACGTGCACAACACGCGTAATTCTTTGACCCTATATTACAATATATTTGAGACCGGTGACTTGAAGTTTAATTTCTTACTATTATATTTAAACCAGTCTCTTTGAAAAAAATATACTATTTCTTCGAAATGATTATTCTAATTAAACTTTATCTAGATTTGAGTTATGAGTTTCCTGGAAAAACCACTGTTACTAAATAAAGTTTTCTGTTTGTGAAATAAGTGTCTAGTCGTGTCTAGTCGTTATAACATTTTTAGGATTCTCCCTTTTTCGGATGTTTTTTAAATAAATTTTCCCTATCATACATGCTTTTGTCTTCGGAATTGTCATAAGTACCATACTATTGTGCAAAAGCCTTCTATCGAACGGGTTCAGGAGCAAGGACGACTGGAAAAAATAGTTTGTAGTACCCTGAAGAAGTGGATTTTAAGAATATCAGTGGAAATGTTGGAGAAGAACTAAGTACAACCTGTAATACAGATACCTGTGTTTGGAAAAAACCATTTCAAAACTCGCGAAAAAAAATGTCAAAGTCTGGAATTTGTAAAACCAACACGGAAAACGCAAATAAAAATTATTTTTTTTTATGAAATATTCTATTGTCAGATGAATCTTTTTTCCATTATATATGAAACACAATTCTGTCGTTTGATATTGGTATTGATATTGCTGTTTTTGTGAGACTGCTGTTTTGATTATAATTATAACTATCACAAAAGAATATTTAACAAATAGTTTTCCTCAACATTTTATTAGTGGGACTGGCAATATTAAATGGCCTCCTAGATCATCAGATTTATCTTAGATGACTTTTATTTTTAAAAATATCTTAAGGGGACCATTTACAAGCACGAATTTAATCAGCAAACTTTTTTTTTTCTTTGGACGTACAAAATAGCTTTTATAATAGGTTATATGGGTAATAAGTAATAGGTAATATAATAACTTATTGTTTAGCCAAAGAAGATCTGTTTAAACTTCTTATTTAAAGAAGTAATCTGTGTTATATTTATTTTTAAAAGTTTTAACTATCATTTTATATAGTGTATTTTTTATGCTTTTATTATTACAACTCTTTAATTTTTATTGTATAAGACACAGCATAATAAACATTAAGATTCCGATGTGGGTTGCACACCTATAAGACTAACGAAAATCTTTCAAATCTACTATAGCTGGCTAAAAGACTCTCTTAAAACACATGAAATATTAGAGACACTTTGAAGGATTGATATCCATCTAGCCAAAGTGATAAGGTCGAGTGTATCAAAATTAAATGCAATACATACTAAGCAGATTCGCTAATATTGCTAGTTTTTAGAGTTACACTGACCCCAGTTAACTCAGTTTTACACACATCATTCTGTAAATAAGAAAAAACTGATCATCTACTTACTTACGTCGGTGACTTAAAACTAATAGCAAAAGATGAGAACAAACTTAATCATCATTCATTTGTATTAAATTTGGAATCAAAATGTGTAAACCAATAAAAAAAACAAATATAATATTATACGAAGAAAAAACCATTCAGTTACTTAGAAAGAATAAAATTCGTAAATACTTTGGCATAAAAGGAAATTTAAACCTGAACACTTGTTTGTAAAGTGAAAAAAAAACTTACATTAGTCGCGCGGATGATATTGGTCATCCACGCCTCATTAGTCTAATACTGCATTTCATTGGTTAGAATTTATCACGCGAGCTTCTATGTACCTTCCTACAAGTGATTTAGGTACGTGCATCAGTTATTAGTTGGTGTCGCCTCGTTACAGTTGTTTGGGTTTTCACACATATTTGACAGTGGATGACATTGGTCATCCGCGCGACTAATAGTGCTATCAAATTGGATTTTCGTAAGTATTATTTGTTTTTACTATTATCGCAGTTTGCATTGTCTAATTTCTTTTGAAATTGATACTTTTTTATGTAAAATATGTATATTATTTTCAGTGACAAAATGTAGGGTTATATACACGTTTTGCCAGTTGGATTCTATCAATTGAGTTTCAGTGTGTAAAACAGAGACAGATCGAGATTAGACAGAGAACGCATGCATGTAAACAAATACGATAGATGGCGGAGCAAAGTTCTATCTTGCTTTCTACAGTCTCCCGTCTCTGTTGCACGCATTGGCGCAAAAATTGGCCATTGTAATTTCTAACTGGCACAATGTGTATATTATTTTACTGTAAAAATTGTAAAAAATCTGTTTTTTTTTAGATTTTCGAAAATGTCACAACCAAAAATATCAAGAGACGAACGTAGCAAAGATTTCATGAAATGGTTGCAATGGTATAATGAAATGGAGAAAGATGAAAGTGAACCGGAAGAAAACGAAAGCGAATCGGATAATGATTTTGTATATGAGAACATGATACAGATAGTGAACAGGGAGCTGACGAGGAAAGTCTGGACGATGAAGATGAAGGGATGCTGGATAATGATACATATCTTGCGAAGGATGGAATGACGAGGTGGAGAAAAGGTAATTTTCCTCTCAATGTTAGAAGACGGGCTTGCAATATTATAACGCACTTGCCAGGTCCAAGAAAAGAAGCTCGCGAGTTGAAATCAGAAATTGATATTTGCAATTTATTTTTGGACGAGGACATTACTGGGACCATTTTAGAATCAACAAATATTTATATCCAGAAAGTTCGTGCTAAATTTGGAAGGGAAAGAGATGCTAGGTAGACTGATGCTTTAGAGGCTCGAGCTTTTATCGGTTTGTTATACCTTATTGGATCTTTACGCTGTTCTAAAAAAAATGTTAGTAAAATATGGGACAAAAGGCAGCGGTCTTGAATCATGTTATTTATGTATGTCGGAAAGGCGTTTTAGATTTCTTTTGAGATGTCTTGGTTTGATGACATTCGGGATAGGGAACAAAGAAAGGCCCTTAATAAACTAGCACCAGTTCGAAAAATAATGGAACTGTTCAATAAAAATTTTCAGAAGTATTTTTGTCCAAGTGAATATCTTACTGTCGACGAGCAGCTATTGTCATTTCGAGGAAGATGTTCATTTCGACAATATATAACCTGCCAAATATGGTTTGAATGTTTTTGCGCTTGTCGACTCGAAAACAGCTTACACGCTAAACTTAGAACCATATGTTGGCAAGCAGCCAGATGGGCCATATAGCATTAGCAATGCGGCTGAAGATATCGTCCTTCGGTTAGTGGAACCAATAAGAGTAACAAATAGGAACATTACTGGTGATAACTGGTTTTCTAGCCTTTCCTTAGGAAAAAAGCTACAAATTGTAAACCTCACGTATGTTGGTACTATGCGTCAAAATAAGAGGGAAATACCCAAAGACATTTTACCAAACAAGAGCCGACAAATAAATTCGTCAATCTTTGGATTTCAGAAAGATTGTAGTCTGGTATCCTACTGCTCCAAAAAAGGTAAAACAGTTCTAATATTATCTACAATGCATTTTGATGGAGCCATAGATGCTTCAACATGCGAAGCACAAATGGTCACTTTTTACGATATGACAAAAGTTGGGGTTGACCTTTTGGATCAATCGTGTCAAAAAAATAACATGCAACGCAGTACAAGACGATGGCCCATGGTACTGTTTTATGATTTTCTGAGCATAGCGGCAATAAATTCGTTCTGTATCTATAGGCACCACTGTGCAGCTTCAACAATAAATACCAAAAGAGCTGAATTTCTAGAAAATCTAAGTTGGGCTCTAATAAAACCACAAATAGAACGGAGGGCGAGCATCAAAACCCTCCCAAGGGAGCTTCGCAGAAGAGCTAAGTTACTTGTTGGGATCCAGGAGGAGGCAGTGCAACAACTTGATAAAACCGGTTCACGAGGACGGTGCTATCAGTGTGGGAGGCAACGTAACAAAATGAGCAGAAAATGGTGTTACAAATGTAACAATTGGACCACCCTAAAAATATTTGTACCAGTTGTGTTGAGAATCAGTAAATACTTATATTTATTACAGTACTTTTGGTTACTAATTTAGAATTAATTTTAGTTTAATTAAAATCAAAATCAGTATATCAGGTTGATTCATTAGTTTATATTATCCAACATTATTATAAAATAAAACATTTTTCCACTAAACTTTTCGTTTGTAAATCATTTTTTGAAAAATTATAACTGGATGACAACTGTCATCCGCGCGACTCTTAGCGTTACAAATATCCACGCGACTAATGGAGGGTAAAGAATATCTGAATCAACTAGTAGAAATAGTCAAAACTGACCTCATTATTAAGAAAAGGTATCATCTACAACGTTAGCAGTTCCAGTAGTATAATACAGATTGGAATAATAAGATGGTTTTCAAGCAGTACATAGAAAATCAAAGTGGTAGATAGAAAAAATTGGAAAACAGATAAATATTCATGGTGCATAGTGCACCATGAATCCAAGATCCAAGATTAGATACGTAGAACGAAAACAAGCCAGATTTTTCGAGAAAGTTTATAGACGAAACAAAAGAATACATCCATATACAATTACCATCGGTAACTCAGCTGACATATCTATACATACATTTTCTAGACATATATTTGAACAACAAGGAAAGAAACTATAAATAAATCAAACGCGTGAATGTGCTTAAAATTTGTAAAACTAAAAGTAAAGATAGAGTCATGCATATGAAGAAGAGCGAATCAAATCTATATATCAAATATATTAAACGTTTCAGTAGATGAGCATAGAAGCAGCAAGCGAGGCTCATAGCCCATTATATATAATCAGTTAATAAGGGTAACGCGCAAAAATACCATTTATTCAGTTTACAGAAAACTGTATTGTGCGAAAAGTGTTCCAATAATATCAGTATAAAAACATCAATAAACATTAATGTATAAACCTTTGAGACCTTGCAGATAATAGTAATAATAAAAATATTAATTATAATCGCTTTTTCTACCCGTACCATCTAATATAATTTTGGCAATTATTAATGGGAAATTTGAAATTAAAGCTAAATTAAAGCTTATAAATAATATAATATGTATACCGTTTTACACCCTAGGGTCGTTGTCATTAATGAATTATATCTATTAAGAAAGAGTAGAGGAATGGGAATAGTACAAACCAGTCACACTATTTCTTCTAAGAAGTTTGGACAGCAATATCTATCTCAAACTAAAAAGCAAAGATAAATGAATTGGCATGTCATACATACAAAGTAAATAGATAAAAAAACCTGGCCGAACACCTGAGAATTTCCCCAGGCTCACTAAATTTTAAACAAAAACCGTAAAATCTTTTGTGTCTAAGAATCATATTAATAATACAAAAGAATCATGAATGTAACTTATTAATGCAAGATAATTATATGTCAATATGCATAAAAACATCTGCAAGGAATATAGGATATAAGTAAATATCTTAACTGTGATTGTAGACATTCCAAAAGTGACCATTATATAGAACCCAAGTTTAAACTGATTAAGCAATATGTGCAAATAAACAAGAAATAATTATAAATTAATTGATTCTATTTTATTATTACAACATAATTCAAAAAGTAGCAGACTAACTACTTAAATACAAGGACTTACAAATTAAGATTTAGAGACTGTGGCATATGCAGACTTCAACCCCACTTCTCATCAGTGCAACAGGATTTATTACTAAAATACTTGCGAGATTATTAAAAATATTCCTGGAAAACATAACCTCCATGTACCACTAAAAACTACAAAAATATATTGACCACTGCACATATGGTTCATGGCGTGCACTCGGTGGTTCCAAGAAAGAACAACACCATTAACTAATGGATGTGCTGAATGAACCAGATCAAAGACTCTGAAAAAGAACTGACAAAGACTGGAACTCTAGAAGTAAAATTAAAAAAGTTTTTAATAATATATTCAGTAATAAGCATTTATATCCATTTCTCATCGCAAGGTAACTCTGCTGTTAGCTAGCCTATTACGTAACATCCCTAAAGATCTGACTTTGTCTAATTAACAAAACGACTATGAAAACAAACAACGCCTTCTGGCGCAACTTTTTGTGTACTTTTGACTGAAGTTATCCGGCTTAGCGTCTGTCAGGCTATCTAACCTAAGAGAAACAAACTTTCCCAAAATAAACAGTAATTTCCTTACCAAATTACGAAAACCTTATTTGCGGAAAGCTACGTTTTCCTACATAAAATTACTGACGATCCCGCTATTTCTAGAGTTACTAACTAACGGGAGTAGCGCTTCTAGGTTAAAAGTTTTTCACTTTACTAAGCGGATTTTTGCGTAGTCATTTACGTACTGCGTATTTGCCTTAAATTATTGAAGAAACAATAAAATTTAGTTTACAGAAAATGTTTTTTCAATAAAACTTAAGTTATCGACTCTGTTGGTTTTTTTCTCCAGTGAAGATATAAAATTAGTCTTTTTTTATCAAAAAATAATATAAAAAATTGTACAAAAATAAATTAATTAATTGCAACATTATTTGTTAATGGTGGCTGCGATAATAAAGGTCAAAAGCTGGAGGGCAATTCCAAGGTGCAACGTATAAAATAGTACAAATTTTTATAAATGAAACAAAAAGTTACTACAAAAAAATTCACGTATACATGGGAATATTTAAAATTTAAAGTCGTAGTGGAGTTTGTTTTCGGAAAAAATTGTTAGTAGATTTACATTCTAACTTGGATGTTCTTTTGAAAATTTTAAAAATACTTGAAAATCTTGAAAGTCCAACTAGAAAGTCTTGCATAGTCCAAATCACATGCAGAATAAATTAATAAAGAAAAAAGACGAGCCGCTAATTTTCAGAAAATCAAAGCAAACCCAAAGTTACGAATGCGCTTAAAAGTACCCACAACTGGAAAATATCTAGTTGTGATGAAGTACATATTAGGCTAAAGACACTATTTTGTACCCATGACAAAATACCAATTTCGTTTAACAACATTTTATTGAATCCGCAGTTGATGCCTAGCTTCCTAACACAAAAATAGGTTTAACTTTTACCTAACCACCATCGTACCTCAACAACAATCGTAATAAAAAAATTAGACAAAATATTCCCAATTACGTACTTGGCAACCTTATACAAAGTGCTTACTTTCTGTATTGCCTAAAAAATATATGAACATTGTGATCACAACGATTTATTTGCAGATAAACAAAAAAGACAGGAGTCCACTATGGTTCTAACTGGTAATAAGCCCTTTGTCAACAAGAATAAACTCCGCAAATGTCTAGATTTTAGATCAAAAACAATAATACCCTAAAACGTGCTTATATAGAAAAGCAGTTACTAGGAATTGGAGATAAGTTCTGATATAAGGATGCATTTTGGCCTGGATACGTGTCGCGTAGTAAATACTCAAAAAACAAAAAAGTACCGAAACTACTTTCCATCTACACAAGCAAAACAAACGTACAGGTGTACCGAAATAATCAGGAGCGCAAAGAATGAATCAACGGATAATGAAAGAAAAAATACTAATGCTCAAACAACTTTTAAAAAGTGAACTCAATAGCAAAAACCGACCTAAGGCTATTAATACGTGCTGGGATTTTTATTTGAAATAATCACATGGAACCAAAATGATATTAACCACCTTAAAAGGAAAATTAGGTCAATATTTATGAAGCACATAAATGATTACCGAAAGAGTCTTATCAAAATAACTATGCCTCAACGATATGAGGGTAAAAGGGGATTTACTAATTTGTGAAATTATTTTTACAGAAAGTTAATAAGTTGGCAAATTCACCCAGTCAGGTTTGACATTAAGATATATCCCCAAACAACAGGCAAAAAATACTGAGTTAGGAACAAAAACCCCTACGAAGAAGGCATATTAACGAGATCATGCAATAACATGTTGACAAAACCACTTTAAACTGTTGGGTCGTCTCGAATAAAATGTTTTCTGAGACATAAAGTTTACTATTAGCTATACGAGATTCAGTTAATCTTACTCGTAAGTATTTAAAATGTATAGTAAAAGATGCTACTGTATGACTAATGATGGATCTAGATACGGATGCCAAACCTTTGAAATCATACGACATGTTCTAGGAGGATATCAAATATTTGCAGCTACTAATTACTGAGAGACATGATACGTAAGCAAAAATAATACACCAGAAGCATGCTTTCAAATTAAATCTCTTGCAGGTTAAGAAATCTCTATATTACTATAGTTACCTCTTGGAAAGTATTTTAAAAAACGGCAACTACAAACTCTACTGGGATTGCACTTGGGAATGCTGACATAGTTTTCGTGGATATAAAGAATAAGAAGACCACGTTGATAGAGGTAGCTATCCCAAATACTAACAATTTGCTTCAAAAGATAGTGAGAAAATTTGTAAGTACTACGGCCTAGAAGTTTACGTATGGTACACAATGTCATATGGCAAGGACAGGACTATACCAATCATATTGTGAAATACAGGAACTATTAAAAAAAACGTGATGAGTAACATTAAGTAAGGACTAAGCCAGCATATCTTTAGAGAGCTACATAATGCATTCCTACTATCTACAGCTCGAATTCTTCAAAAAATTTTCTGAAAATAACACGTAGGTCAATCCGATAACTCAGAAACGGGCTCCTCCAGAACTTAATCGCTTTGATATATAGGTATCTAAGATGGGTGAATGTAATCAATAATACAATTATTATTATTAATAATAATATAATATTAACCTTACATCACCAAACCTAAGTAACCATAAACTGCTATGTCAATTAATGATGTTATTTGTGAACATTGAGGTACCGTAGTCTATGGGCTTACAAGAAAAAGGAAAAATTCCAGAGGCGTTTATATAAACCCGTAGTGCTGCAACTTATTTAGCAAACTGTGATTGATAGAGTCGCAAGCTTTAGAGAAATCGCAATAAACAACGAAAGGCTAAAATTAGCAACAAAATATGAAGCATTTTTTAAATAAAATGATAAGATACTCTATAAAGAAGTCAATATTCAAATGTATGCAGGTAAGGTATATTATAGAAAAAGGCACCAATATCGCAACATCGCTCGATCGCATTGTTGACACAAAGAATCTTTAGCAGTGACGTCCTCAAAATTAATAATAGATTATTCTTTACATTATAGATAATATTACCATTTATGAACACTTTATCCGTGTTTTTAACATACCGTAAACCAGGGAGACTTTTGCACCCCCGTGGGGACTTTGCTCCATTTAAAAAAAAAGTTTATTTTAATTCCCGCTCAAAAACGTGTAAATATAATGTGCCCAAACCGCGAGTGTGTCCAACATTACCAATTTACAGCTGTACGGAGTGCGCTGCCCACGTCGATACCTTCAGTACTGTTCAGTCAACTGCAGAGGGAAGATACGCTTAATATTTTGTTATAATTTAACCTCAAAAAATTTTGTGTGTATAGGTGTTCTAGGTGTAACAAGTAAGTATGGCAAAGTTGATATTGAATTACCTTGTGATTATTTTTTACCTAGTAGAACTATTTAATAGTCGTAAATAATTCTTGAAAAACGAATTTCGGTTTTACTGTCAACATTTCGCAGTTTTGGGGTTACTTTTCACCGGAGCAAAGCCACCTCAAACTACAAGTCTGGGGTTACTTTGCTCCGGCTAAAGTATTTCAAATAAACAATGAAGAAAGCTTCTGTTTGTTTTTTATCAAAAAAAAACTAAAGGTCGGCGTCATGAATTATTTTTTTTGTTTCAGCATGCCTAGGAAATATCAAAGAAAAGCTGGGACCCGAAGGTATACAGACTATACCAAAGAAGGAAGATCAGGGGCACTATTACACAGAAAAGCAGAACAAAAGTACAATATACCTAAAAGAACGATTTTAAATAAACTTAAGAAAAAACATAATAGAAAACCAGGTGATCAACCTGTTTTTTCCTAACAAGAGGAAGAGGATTTTGTTAAGTGCATTATTGCTTTAGGAGACTTTAGTTTTCCAGTCGATACTCAAAAGCTGCGTCATATTATTAAAGATTATCTAGGCAGATGTGGGAAAAATGTGAAGATATTGCAGAATAATTTACCCGGCATTGAATGAGCAAATTCGTTTATTGCAAAACATCACCATTTGTCTTTACGCTTTTCCGAGAATGTAAAGCGTGCAAGAGCGGCAGTAGATGAAACTGTTCTACGCAACTTTTTCAATAATTTGGCCAGTGAATTACGTGATGTTCCTTCAACCAATATATGGAATTTTGATGAGACAAACCTTACGGACGATCCGGGGAAAAAAACGTCCTTGTCAAGAAAGGTTCCAAATACCCTGAATATATTCGAAATGCTTCGAAGACATCAACATCACTATCTGTCATGTTCGCAGGAAATGCTGCTGGAGAACTGTTGCCACCATATGTGGTTTATCGAGCTACTAATATGTGGACTATATGGACAGAAAATGTGCCAAAAGGATGTCGCTATAATACTAGTTCTTCATGTTGGTTTGATAGCAACATATTTACTGATTGGCTCCAATTTCAAAAGATGCGGAGATTGAAAAAATTAGAAGGAAAGACAGTGCTAATATGTGATAACCTTTCTTCTCATTTGATAGTTCATTCCCTTGGATTGTGTCGTCAAAATCAAGTAAGTTTAGTTTGTTTGCCGGCAAATAGTACCCACCTAACACAGCCTTTGGATGTGGCATTTTTTCGTCCAATCAAAATAGCTTGGCGCAAAGTATTATCAGAATGGAAAGGCACTGAAGATGGTATTAGAAACACAAACATTCAAAAACAAAATTTTCCTTCACTCTTATTAAAAATGATGAATATGATTGAGCCAACCAATAAAGATAACTTGCTTTCCGGCTTTCGCAAATGCGGAATATTTTCTTTAAATAATAAGGAGGTTTTATTAAAGTTTTAATTTAAGGAGGAGGTTTTTTATTAAAAACCTCAAAAACTTTAATTTTTAAAAATTTTTACATCCCTCTTTTTACTCGCCGGGGAATAAGGTTAACTTTGCTCCAACGTATAAAATCTAAGAGTTTTGCCTACATATTTAGGGTGGGGCAAAATAACCCCGGGCTATGGGCGAGCTTGCTCCACTTTTCAAACTAAAAAAAAAACAAGATATTTGATATTTTCAAATCTTCAAAATAGTAATTCTCTAAGATGTTGCTTGTATGTAGAATGCAACTAGAGTAAAGAAATTTCGTAATAATTTTAGCAATTTTTAAATTTATCTTTAAAAAGAGGAGCAAAGTCACCTAGTTTTACGGTACTTCATTAAAATAAAGGTACCTATCTAATAAAAAGCATTTCTGTGAAAATTAAATATTTAATAATTTTTATAGATTACTTAGTAAGTTTTTATTAACATTGCGGTACTCCCAATTTTTTTGAAGCGGTTTTAGGAATAAGAATGTTATTATTTTTTTTTGCTTTGAAGATGTTTTTAAGCAGTCAGTAAATCGCAGAAAATTGTTGCTTTCCAGTGATCCTTATTTAAGTACAAGTATATTTTACTATTAATAAAAAACATTAAAAAATAAAAGAGTTTATTATAATTAAAAATAGTATAAGCAGCAAATAAATATTCTAAAGATGATCTGATCTAGGAACATTTTAAAGGATTTAACGAAATTATTCACTGAATGGAAATTATATGTCACATACTCGATCACTGCTATCGGTTCTATTTAAAAATCATCTCTCCGTGGCGTCAGACAAGTTTTTCCGACAAACTATTATAATTTTTTAGCAACAGTCTAACAATTAAATACTAAAAAATGTTTAATTTTTGTGAGGATTAAATAAGCAAGCTTTAGTCTTTACTTTTTTAATTGTGGTCGCTTATTTTTGAGGTTTATCTAGTTTTTACTAAAATAACCCTATTATATTATAAAATTATTAATTTTAAAAATATTGCGCTTTGTCTCATGCTCTGCTGTTTTTTTATTTATGCTTGATTAGTTCAAAAAACTAATTTGTTTATAAATTTCTTTGCTACCTTTAACCATTATGTCCAATATGTATTAAGGGCCAAAGTAATATTTTAGAAAGTTTTTAATAATAAATAAAACCATATCCCTTGATTAATTAATCTTTGTAATATAATCCTGATATCTCCCCAGGTCCATTTTCCCCACACTCCTCCCAATTATCTTCATAAAATCTCTCCTTAAACTTAAACAGAACTAAAATCTGCAGAGAAATTCAAATTGGTATTATTTTCCCTACATTAAATAGAGCAGCCATTTTAACCCCCGGGCAAACAAAAATACCGTCGGAAACTCGGCCTTAACTACATTAGATATAGGGACGATTATATTTAAGAAAAGCGGCGACGGAGTTGTAATATATAAAATAAGGGGCGAGCAAGCAGGTTTTCTACTAAAGTCGGTTTTAGCGTGGGTTTGAACGAGTCTAGCCCTAATGTTAGAGGGGGATGCGGATGATAATCGGGCGAAAGGTTATTCGAAATAAGGTTTAAAGAAGGGTGGAAATAAGGGAATAAACGTGGAGAGCTGCCAGTGCTCGAGCCGTGGGTCGTGACTTGAGAGAGGTGCTTTTCAGAATTTATTGTACGAAAGAAGTTTGCACGAGGAAGGTTTTTGTAAATTAATAAATTAATTTTATTTTTTATGATTTTACTGTCAATAAAGAAGATGTATTTATGTTATCATCTTAAATTTGTTTTATTGGGTAGCCAATGAAGTCGCTTTTTTACTGGTAAATAATTAAAACAAAATATTTTACTTTTATAGCGTAAACGATTTAATAAAAAATAAATTCGACAAATATCATTGTCACATTTATTTAGTAAAAATAACAAAAAATTGCCCTTTGCCTCTTAAATTTTAAATAAATTGAATATTACAATTACAGTAGAAAATAATGGATTTTCCCATTTTACATCAATTCAGTATAATTTATTCCCTACCATACACCTGTAGTAAGTGTTCTATAAAACAAACTAAGCAAAATCTAGTTACCAAATTGAAGCAATACAAATATTATTGTTTCATGAGAAATATCTTATAAAAACTGAACCAACAAACTTAGATCAATGTAATTTTTAAACAAATTAGAAATCAAATGAATAAGTTGTACTTTAGAGAGATGATTTTTATCCCTTTTTAATGAAAAAAGAGGTTTTATGAAAAAGAGGTTTAACAGGGTTAGTAATGAATTATAAAGATTAATATAAATGACAACTTATTTTTTTCTTAACCAAAACAAATTTATTTATCATGAAGGTAAATAAATAATCATATACAAAATTGTAG
This sequence comes from Anthonomus grandis grandis, assembly GCF_022605725.1. NCBI lineage: Eukaryota > Metazoa > Arthropoda > Insecta > Coleoptera > Curculionidae > Anthonomus > Anthonomus grandis. The sequence continues at coordinate 25,169,083 of NC_065552.1, read as the reverse complement.
CATATAATATACCCACCAAATACATGATAAATAGGACCATGCCTCGATTATAGAGAACCGTGTACACATGTTCATCATAAGATAGAACCTGTGTGGCATAGCCCTTCAAAAACCTTAAAAGTAAAAAGTAAAAAAAGAAAAAAAAAAGATTTTCTTAATTAATCGAGACATGCATGTATTGAGTATCATATTTAGGTATTTAAGTAAGGCAAAGCAGGCGGGGGTTCTGGATATGCAGGAAAGGTAAATTAATTTATATTTATAACAATAATAAGTAGACAGCAATAGAAGATCGAGCGGCTCAGCTCTTTTAATTTTTATTGTAGATTAAGTATTGTTTTTTTGAGAATCAAGCAGTTTATAACGAATATATTTTTTATATGCAGTAAACGGAAAACTTTTGCAATTAGCTGGAAGTCTATTCCAAAGTTGAGAGGCGACAAAAACAAAAGATTTTTGAAAATTTGCTGTTCTATGTTGTGGTATTGTAAATAAATTTATAAATCTAGTGTTATGCTCATGAAGAAAATTTGTAAAATTGTTAGCTTAATATAATGACTCCCTAGTTTTTATAACTTTATACACGAAGGAATACACGTGATATTTTCTACGATTTTTCATATTTAGAATTAAGTTATTGTTTAAATAAGGAGAAATGTGACTTCTAAATGGAATTTTGTAACAAAAACGCGTACAACAATTCTGAAGTTTTTGTATTGAGTAAGCGGAGTCTTTAGTCAATGATTCCGAATATACCACATCACAATAATCAAATAAGGATAAAACAAGTGTGTTACATAAAAAATATTTAGTTTTAGGAGATAAATTATTTTTTAAGCCGTAAAGTTTTCTTAAGCGCATGTATGCAATTTTGAGCTTATTCTTTATATGTGTTTGAAATGAAATACCGCTATCAATGTATACTCTTAAGTTTTTGACCTCTCGTACTACTGGTAGCTGCTCATTATGAATTTTTGCATTTAAAGTTGTTGCTGCATTAAGGGCGTTCTTTCAACCACCCAGAAAAATTGTACATGATTTAAACGAATTTAATTTCAAATTATGGTCGTAGAAAAAGTTATGTGTATTTTCTAAATCCTTATTAAATTGTTCTTCTATTATGGGTAGAGTTTCACGTGAAAATGAAGTATCCAGCTGGGAATCGTCAGCATATTGTTGTAACATTGAGTACTTTATGCAGGATTTCATATCTGCAACATACAATGAAATAAACAACGGCCCAAAACAGAACCCTGGGGAATACCGGTAGATAGAGGATAATAACTTGATTTTTTAGTTGTAGAAGCTTTGTTGATTACTACGCAATTCGCTCTATTATTATGATATGACTTAAAGAAATCAATTGCGTTATTCGAAAAACCAATATAATAAAGTTTTGCTAATAACATTTCGTGGTTTAAAGTATCGAATGCTCTACTAAAATCCAATAATCCAAGACATGTTATTTCCTTTTTTTCCTCATTTATCCTCCAGTTATTAAGAAGGTGAACTAGACTCGTGGTAGTGCTAAAGTTCTTTCTAAAACCCGATTGGCAGTCCGGGATGATATTATAAAAATCAACAAAGCTGCATAATTGTTGGTGCACAAACCTTTCTAAAATTTTGGATACCAGAGGCAGTATACTAATGGGTGTGAGGTCTTTAAACAGCTACCTTTGATGGAGGTTTCAAAATAGCTTTTTTCCAAATTGTAGGATAAAAATGTTGTAATAAGCAGCTATTTAAAATATATAATAATGGTTTTGTAAGATATGGTAGGCACATTTCTAGATCTTTTAAGCCTATGGAGTCTTCACCTATTGCGTTAGAGTGTATTGTTTTAATGATTTTAATTAATGTTGGCTCATCCAATTGTGTAAAATTTAGGTAAGACCTTGTGTTAAAATACCTATTAGCTTTATAGAAATTAAGTTTTTCATTTGAAGTTGTATCAGCTGTAGTATTTAAACCTGAAAAATAGTTCCTAAGAGCAGTTGCATTTAAAAACTTGTCTGGTAAGCCAGAACTGCTCTTACAGCCAAGGTTTAATTTTCTTGCAGCATTCCAAAATTCTCTTCCATGCTTTTGTGACATTGTGTTGAAATAGGTGATTTTTTCCCTCGCAACAGCATGCTTAGTGAAATTCCTTAATATCCTATAGTACTGGAGGTGTGCTTCAGTTTTTTGTTTTAAATACCTACGATGAGCCTTATCTCTTTCTTTCATAAGAAATTTATTATTATTCGTAGTCCACGGCGTAAACGGTTTTTCTTTTACCTCTTGTGTATAATATATATTATCCCATAGTAGCTGTTCTGCGTCTAAGTTAAACTGATCGCGATTTATATTATTATAATTTCTATACTGGATGTATTCAACAGTATCACGTCCCTTGGCAAAATCCAAAACATTATATAATACTTACTGAACCTGATTTTTTTATGATTGATGATTGGTTTGTTAAAATAACATCAATGAGGCTAAAACTGTTTGCAGCAAAATTTATTTAAGTAGGTTCTGTAATAACCTGTTTTAGGTTAAAAATTTCTAAGAGTCTTTCAAGTTTTTTTTTCGGTGAATGTTGTTTTAAAAAGTCAATGTTAATATCTCCAACAAAGATAACCTGTTCGTAAAATGGCAAGGATAAGCTACATATTTCCTCTAACCAATCAATAAAATGATCCGCATTAGATGAAGGCGGATGATACAGTTGTAAACAGAATTGATCTTTTATTTATATTAAGTTTAATGCTAGCATATTCAAAATCAGCTGAAATTACATTAAAATATATATTGCGGAGGGTTGTTGGGTGGGGTCAGAAATAAAACAGAAACCTGTTTACCTAAATGTCGACGTTTCGACTTATATTAAGTCATCTTCAGGACACTGAAATGGATTCAAGTAATTACAGAGATAAAACAAAGTAATTTCAAGTACATAAAAAACACTATTAAAATAAATGTTCTTTAAGTTACAAAAATTAAAACAACAAAAAACAAAAACCACGACACAATTAAAATTACATTCAGGTACAATCCGTTAAAAAAATTTTATTATTTTTTTATTAAAAAAATTAGACTTATTGTTGATTCTAGTTTGCCCACAATAACACCTACAATTTAACCCATGTTAAAAATAATTCTACGCTCCTATTTTAATTATAACTTAAGAAACCTAGACTTAGGTAAGAGGTGTAATGTATATATAAAAAAAAAAAAAAAAAAAAAAAAATATTTTATACCTGAATGTAATTTTAACTGTGTCGTGGTTTTTGTTTTTTGTTGTTTTAATTTTTGTAACTTAAAGAACATTTATTTTAATAGTGTTTTTTATGTACTTGAACTTACTTTGTTTTTTCTCTGTAATTACTTGAATCCATTTTAGTGTCCCAAGGATGACTTAATATAAGTTGAAACGTCGACATTTAGGTAAACAGATTTCTGTTTTATTTCTGACTCCACCCAACAACCCTCCGCAATATTGAAGATATTGGGTCACAAACACGAAATTGAAATTAAAATATATATTTTCATTTTTATATTTATTTTTAATGTATATTCCTACACCTCCACTCCTTCCTACTCGATCCCTCCTAATAAGTTTGTATCCAAGAATTTCGAAGCTACTGCTATCATGCTCAGGAGTTAACCACGTTTCTGACAGTCCCAAAATGTCAAAGTCGTAATCAGACACATAATTTGAAAATTCGTCAAATCCGGTATTCATTGATCAAATATTAGAATGCGCAATAGTAAAATTCATACCTATCCTCTTATAATCTTGATTAATCAAAGTATCTTGCTAATTAACCGCTCGTATTGCTGTATTAACCGCCATCACCCCATAAAAAAAAATATCCTAACCCACGCACATCCACCCACCCCCTTCGCCATGACACTAAAACTAACAAATATTTAATACAAACTATCAACCATATATTCTCAAAACATAAATTTAATTGAAACAAAACGCTTATCACAACAGCAGCACTCACTATACTTTGACTAAACATTATTGCATAGGTGCACTTTAGCCTATTTAAATAATATTCACAAGATATAAGATTACATCCTTGAGATTTAAATACGTCAAAAAGAAAATTAATAAATGAAATAATCACATTGGATCTTGTGTCGTAACTTAGAACCAGAAGTTATTTTTTAACTAAACTAATTTATGATTGTAATTTAAGATGAAAATAATTATAATTAATCAGTGTTATATAAATATACACACTAAACTTATACACATAACTGTGATTAGAAAAACTAGATATGAAAGACAAAAGTTCATAAGCTTTAATCATTATATTATTATAATTTTCATAGAGCGAGAGAAAAAAAAAGATATACAATATAGGCCTTGTCCTTCACATCTGTATAGACCCAATTACTTAAACACCGAAGATTGAGAATCTTAATACTACAAACTAAATAACTAATATGACAAATATGACTTAAAAAAAGGAGGATGAAGGTGACCTTAACGAGCAAACTCAAAGAGGACCTCAAGATTTTCAAAATCGATCAGAAAAGCATAAAAACGTTGTTAAAAAAAATAGACTAAAGAAGAATATTTAGAGGTAATGTGGTGCTATTCTTATGGTCAACAAATGCAAAATTCAACAGAAAAGGAGACCTACGAAATACGAAGACAAAGAAATTCTGAAAATAGAATAAACTTAAATCCAAAAAGAAATTACTAACCAATATATATATAAGAAGCACTAACAAACAGACATAAATTAAGTTAGATGTGAAATAATGTAACTATAAGCATTAATAATGATGAGAAGCCAACAATTGTCAATGATACTCCTAAAAACCCTGTAGAATTAGCACTAGCCATTAAAAAAGTCATTCATAAAGAAGTATAAGTATCAAATAAAAATAATCAACAAAATTTTAATACAGCATACCCAACTAGAGACAAGAGAGTGAAATAGAAGAAAAAAACCGAAAAGCGTATCATGACTGTGCTACAAGTGTATGGACGGGAAAAGCTCCCAAAAAAAAAATTAATAGTATTACTTAAAAAAGTAAATGAAGCGCACGTAGCTGATCAAACTACATCATTTATACCAATGCAATGGTCATTAGTAGGAAAGTAGGGAAAAATAGAGAAATATAAATATAACCTATAAAAAGGAAGACTTGAATGTTCCAACATAGAAGTCTAGGATAGGAAAGAAAATAAAAAAGCTATGAAAAAGACTATAAGTAACACTGAACATAAAAGTTGAAAAAAGGAAATTAAAAATCTCAAACAAAAAGTCCTAGCCTACGCATAATATTTATAAATAAACTAAATAGTAAACTACTGGGAAACGGCTAGTTATAACTACTAAGCTATGGAAACAGAATGCCAGAAATAGTAAAAATTCCAAATGGATCAGAAGAGAGGAAGAACGCACCAAGAAAATAGCATTTATGCAATATCAGGATACTGACAACAAAATTTCCTGGAACAAGCAGCAATCTGGAAAGCAGAAGGATTAGATAAAATTTTTGGCTGAAAAAACTAACAGGGCTATACCCTGTACTGGCAAATGAAACTAACAAATTAATATATTATCCTGACAGATCTAAAATGGCTAACAGAAGAGATCACCTATTTAATATTTAAAAATAAGGAAATACAAAATCTAAGTAACTACAGGCCTATCATCTGCTTATCAGTAATGCATTACTTTTGGATACAAAAAACTGCTGCTTCTAAACATACTGGTAGCAGACGATTATAAAATTAGTGCAAACTATGAAAAAAGTAGAAAACAAAATCACGATCACCAAATTAAAATATAGAAACAGGTCACATAAGCAAAAATCAAGACATTTTCCAAGATTTCTTTTCTCGTCTTCTCTTCTGTCCGAACCTAATACTGTTCAGTCAAGTTTAATAACACAAAAAAGGGATTAATTGTTCTATGTAGAAAGGTTTATTTTTGACAGTTTTTATTCGTCAAAGATTTAAATGGCCTAATATTGACTATAATAGAATTAGGCAAGTTTGTAAAAATAGAATTCAGAATAGATAAAAGCCCCACTGTCACAATCAAGCAAGGAAACCAGTGAAAATTAACCACTTTAAATCAGACAATCATTTGGAAGCCTAATGTCAGAAAATACCTATACATATAAATGCTAGGAGAATTCGCTAAACCGAAATAATAAGAAAAAACAAATTCAGTGCAACTGGAACACTCATGCTACCCGTTTTGAGTACAGCTTCGAAATTCTAGACTGGCAAGTAGATTAAATAAAGAAGATAGATGCTAAAACGCGAATAATATTTACAGCAAATAAAATAATTCATCCTAGTCGATTGATTATACGTCTAAAGATCAGATAGAGGAAAATGAATGAGATAAATATAACCTACTTACAATATGGCATCATATATTTCACAAGGAATGAGCAAACTCATTAGAGTGATCCAAGCTCTGGAAACTTAAATAAGTCATAAAAAAAACTACACATAAACCAAAAAACGTAAAAGATAAAATGCACATAACAGACGAGAGAGTAGTAAAAGAAAATCACAAAAGCAAAAAATTAAGCGCTGAAAGTCAAGTGGACTAATAAACCATGGTATGAAAAATTTCTAAAATTCAATTCCTAAGAAAAACAAAAGTAGATAAGCAACATACTTTATTATTTTTAAGATCAGAATACCAAAAGACGAAACTGAAGAACTACTTACAGCCACTCAACATCAAGCTATAGGAATAAGATATTACAATAAACCTAAAAATAGACACCAACACCAAATGACGGCTCTATAATAAAGCGGAGGAACTTATTAGCCATAATAATCATGATGACATGAGTTAGTAAAACATGAATACCTAGAAAGACGTAATAAAGTAAGCAAAAATTTAATATAAAATACGAGGAATACTGGTATAAACAATAACCACCAGACGTTACCACAACCAATAGCATCACTATCTTATACGACCAATAGATAAATACTGATAGATTGATACCTGCAACTAAACCTGATATAATAAGAATTAAACATGCACCATATTAGACGTAGCCATAGAATGCGATAGCAATAGCAATCAATAGTAGGAGAAATTATAGGAACCATTTTTAGAAACTATATTAAAAATATAGATATTCTCCAACAAACTGCAGTAATGGTACAGCACATATTATACGAAAGATATTATAGCAAACCAAATGACTCTAGGAGATAAATAAGCTCTCGGTCACAGTGTTCCAGTTCATACTCTGGTTTGAACTAAGTAATTAAGATGGTGCCCTGATGCCATACTGTCCCAAAACAGCCAGCATTAAGGATTATTAACTATGTTAAATGCTTTAGATAAATCGAAATAAAGTTTAGCTACTGTTGTTTTTTTTTTTCAAGATTCTTCATAGTATATTTTTTTGCAATGTAAATGGTCATTTCCGTTATTCTTTTAGGCACGTATCCGTAATAATATTTATTTATTTGATCGTAAGTTAGATAATTTATAATTATTTAATAAATAACATTTTCAATACTTTTTATATAGATGATAATACCAGCAATAGTTAACAATATTGAACTTAAGCACATGCACTACTTTTACCCGTTTAAGAGCAGAAAGTGAAATTTGGAGCAAGACTTTCATTGATCACATTACAAACGGCGAAGTGAACCCCAACCAATTTTAAAACCAATACCGGAATTTTATCCAAGCCAGAGGAAAATTTAGTTGTTAAATAATCATTATGTAAGGTTTATATACTGGAGTTCCGGGTTTGTTAATACTAAATTACACAAGTTTGATAATGAAAAAGTTTAACGAGCTTTGACATCCATTGCATAACCTTAAAAGTACGCAAAACTCCTATTTTTTAATATAAGTAAATAACCTCAAATCTTTTAAAGTTCTGCCGTTTGATTCCAAGCTCGATTATTTTGCTTTAAAATTAAGAAAAATTTTAAATCTAAAATTATCTCTTATAATATACCTTTAAATATTATTTTCCTATTTGTTCCATTATATATGCCTGGATACTCAAAATGTAAATTATTCAAATTATTAAAAAGCATTTCTATATATTGCTCGAGAGGCGGGCATCATTTCGGGAAAATTACCAAAAATTATGACTATTTTTAGTAATTAAAGCCTAATATCATATTACCGGATGAAGTGGCAACAGAGATTTATAATTTAGCAGTTACAATTTGGATGGATAATCTAGAATTAAAATTATTTCGGCTCAGTGTCGCGTCCATGCATTATTCATAATGCAATTTTGCACTTTCGTGTTATTTAAAATATAAACGAAAATTGAATTTCTAGAAATTTGTCATAGCGAGTTCATTTGAATTTATAAATAGGGTTATGGTTGCAAGGATATTGTTGTCCCGAGTAAAAGACTTAATTTAAAAATCGTTTTTACAACTGACCAGCCTGCCCTAACTAATCTTTGTATTTTTTCAGAGCGTATGTTTGAAAAAGTTAATCAGTTAAACTGAATATGATTTAAACAGGTGGCACAAGGGCTTTTGATAAAGCTAATTAATGTAATTTTCAGTGTTTCAGTTCTTTAGTAAAGATAGGATCTAGATTATTTAGGAAATACTCTGATAGGCTTGCCAGAATCCATGCTTCTAAAAAGTAAATTAATTTTGTGTGGCGATCTTAATATTGACTACTCCAGTGTGTGTTGCTCAAGAATCTCTTCAGTCTATTTTCGATTCAATGGGTTTTTAATGCATGTAAATTCACCAACCAGAATAACTAAAAATAGTTCCAGCACCATTGACTATATCGTGTCATCTTTTACTCTGAATTTCGTTGATTGTACTGTTCCCAATTTAGGTTTTTTCGACCATAAAGCAGTTTTGGCCAGATTTACTATTAACACTTTAAGCAAAAATAATTTTCGTAAATTAGGCCGTATTTTTGTTAAAAAAAAATTTCAAGAATCTAGGCCAAACAGCTGACTGGGGTCTTATCTCTGATGATATTGATGGTGAGTTTTCTAGATTTCTAAAGACCTTGTCAAGTATTGCGAATAAGTCCTTTCCTTATAGACCCATTAAAATTAAGCATCATAAACCCTGGCCCACTAAAGGCTTACGTGTGTCTGCAAGGAACATGCGCTCTTTTTCATATCTAAAAAAATTTTCGGACAGCATATTTTTTCATAATTATGTAAAATTTACAGGAAATTCTATCGAAAAGCATTAAAAGCCGCAAAAGATATTTATTATAATAACAGGCTGGCTAATTCTGGTAACGTTACTAAATAAACATGGTCTATTGTTAACAAATTAAGAAAAAAGCCTTCTTCAACTAGCACTATCCCCTCTTCACCTGAGAATCTTAACGATTACTTTGTAAACGTGGCTAAAAATCAAATGACTACTATAACACCTTTTTCATGATCCACTTTCATATCTCTCTAATGAAAACTTACAGAGTTTTTTTTTACCTCTTCAAAGTACAATAAATGAAATAAGAAACAAATTATTATTTGGTACAGATATTCTTACTCTAAAATGTTCTCAAATCTGCCTGATAACACCTTAAAGCATCTGAGAAACCTAATTAACAAATCATTTCAAAATAGGGTCTTTCCTAACTGCCTTAAGACTGCAATAATTATTCCCTTACATAAAGGAGGAGATAAAGAGCAAGCTTCAAATTATCGCCCAATCGCTCTCCTTCCAACATTATTGAAGATCATAGAAAGATTGGTTAAAAAAAGGCTATTATCATTCCTGTCTAAATATAAAATACTAACTCCCCATCAATTTGGCTTCTTGAGTAATAAATGCACTAATGATGCTATGTTCTCCCTTTTTAACAGTGTTTACTCCAGAATAAATAATTATCATTTAACAGCAACTATTTTCTGCGATTTCTCCAAGGACTTTGATTGTGTAAACCATACTATCTTGATCAACAAATTACAGCGCTATGGGTTCAGAGGAACGCCTCTCGAATGGTTTAAGTCCTATCTTAGCTACAGAAGTCAGCTTGTAAAGGCTGATACGACCATTTGTTTGGTTCAGTTCTGCGCCCAATTCGGTTTCTGCTGTTTATTAATGATATGGCCCATCTTAACATTAGCGGGAGAATCTGTCTCTTTGCCGATGATACTAGCTTTACATGGAGCAATCCGGATGTTGCGGCACTTCATGCAACTATTGCTAAAGACCTTATCAACATTAAATCGTGGTGCGATTAGAATCTTCTCTGCTTAAACATCTCAAAAACTAAAGTCTTATCTTATAAAGGTAATATCCAACCCTTTGTACTTGGCAACACCAGCTTGGACATTGTTGAATCTGTGAAATTTTTGGGACATATTGTTGATAGCTCTTTGAAATGGGAATTACATATCGATGTTTTATCTAAAAAATTAAGTTCAGCTTGTTTTGCCATAAGATCAGTTTCCAGGGAATTAAATCTTTCATCATCAAGAACAGTGTACTATGCGCTTTTTAAGTCCCATCTTCGTTACGCCCTTCTATTCTGGGGCAGCTTGTGATTGCTGTGTGACTCAGTTTGAGCACATTTTTAAACTGCAAAAGAAAGCGGTTCGCTATTTACTAGGACTTGATAGTCGAGCTCACTGCCAAGAAATGTTTAAAAGACTTAAAATATTAACTCTTCCATCTTTATTCATTCTTGAATCTATTTGCTTGGTTCGCAAGCATATATCAGAAATTCCTAATAGACCATCTCACAATTATTCACTTCGAAACGCAGAGCATGATCTTTATGTGCCAATCCCAAGGTCAGAATTAATAAAAAGCTCCATTCTTTACGGAGCTAAAAAAATGCACAATCATCTGCCTTTGGAAATTAAATCATTGACATCTTTTCGTCGATTTCGCAATGTTTTGAAATCATATTTACTGGAGAGAGCTTTATATGCAGTCGATGATTTTTTTTTAATATTAATTTTTGAGTATCATGCACGCACTGGCTAATTTTATTACTGGCTTATTTTACTTTCCTATTTTCTTACTTTTTACATTTAGTATAAGAAACTTGACCAGGTACATTTATGTCTTTTGTACCCAGTTTTGTATATATTTATTTAGTACTTGTATTTTGATTTCTATATTTGTGTGTTTTGCTTTTTATATATAGCTTTGTCTACAATTTTTTTTTTATTTTTTGACAATAACGCATATTTGATTTGATTTAATAGGGGATTTTTTTATTAAGAGAAAGTGCTTTTCAAAAACTTTTTAAAATTAATATGTCATTGGGGATGTAATCTCATTTTCTATAGACCCTCAAATAGTAAATAAATTCGAAATTAAAAGTTTTTTATTTCCCGAAAAAAGAATACAATATATATAAAAAAAAATAATACAAAATATACTTAGACAAATAAGGAACATTCCGAGTTCCAGAGAACCGATGGACGAAATTATCACAAAGATTGATTTCATTGACTTGTGTCCATTAAAAGATAATCCTGTAGACTTAGTAGAGGTCTGAACTAATGAGAAGAGATGTGAGAGAAAATAACAATATTTTTCTACAATTTACGGGTTGTAACTAACTACATAACTGCACGTTTAAAAAAAAATTGATTGTGGTCCTATGGTCTAATTTAGTTTCTTCAGACCTATATAATGCTGACAATAAGGAAGAGTTTCTAACTTTAAATCTAATCGGTTTTTTTGAGAAGCATGTGCCGTCAGTAGTAGAGAGCAAAGCTAGACCACAAGCATCCTGAATCACAAATAATATTCGACTAATGATAAAATTACGCCACAAAGCTTCTAACAAATTCAAAGCAACTAAAAACCAGAGTCATTGAGATTACTGTAAAGAATTTCTCCTATAGGAGTTGAGAAGAAAGCATATTTGAAAAATAGTTTTTAGAGATATATGACAGGGCAGCACCAAACCAAAATGGCAAGAGCTAAAAAACCAAATTAAATTTAAAAAAAATATAATAATATTCCTAAATACCTATCTGACGTAGAAAAAGTAAAAAAATATTTTCCTTCAATTAATATAAAAAACGTATATAAAAATGAAATAAATTAAATAAAAGGAACGCTGAAATATATTTTGAACAGCAGGTAAGCAATAACAAATTAGTTTTTCTTAAATACTGTAAACTATATAGATATTGTAAATATATTTCAAAATATAAGATCGAATGTAATCGACCTAAACAAGTTAAATTAAAATCTCATTATAATATGTAATGTATTGTATTATGTATTATTGTGTATATGTCACATATTTAGTTAATCATTGTTTAGGTTTTAGTGTGTTTCTAGAAGATAAACAAGCAAATCTGATCCTTTTATTTAATGTAGAAAAAATATGCCAATTCAAATTAATATTTTCGTAAATACTAATAACATTTTATAATAAAAGCATTTGTATAAACACATTTGTTTAATATTAATATATCTTGGAATTTCTGAATTGGCGCTGGGTCTAATAGGGTCGTATTTGACTAATCGGATGCAAAGGGTTATTATTGCGGACTGTATTTCAGATAATGCAAAACTAATGGTGTTCCACAAGGAAGCATCTTGGGTTTTCTTTTATATTCCATCTATAATTCTAAAGCGTACAAGTGTCTTCAGTAGCGTAATTATCACATATATGTGGACTACATTCAATTCGTTTTTAATTTTAATATTTTCAAAGTACAGGAAGCCAACATAAATATAAACAGTAATCTTAACCCTACAAAATCCATTGCAGTTCTCTTTGCCAGTAATATTTATCGGTCGAATGTATTGAATAATTCAAACTTGCAACGAGAAAATAATAATATTTAAAGATGTAGCAAGAAATCTAGGTTCAATAGGATCATAAGTTACGATTTAAAGAAGATGTCACCTTAAAACTCAGAATAGCTTATTCAATTCTAAAAATGTTATATTCACACAGATATTATTTAATGATTTTACTTAAGCTAATATAAACGTTCCCTCATATATATTTTTGATAAAATAAAATTAAAAACATCCAAATATATAGTAAACATAAGACATAGATATCTTGTTGATATTCCAAAGCATAATAAAGAAATTGTTAAATATTCGCTTTCTTTTGCAGCCTGATTAACAAATACAAAGTCTTGATTTTGATTCTACCTGTGGGATCCTTAAAAGATGATTTGGAAAAAATGGTTTATATCTAATCGATAGTAAGTCAATCCAGCGCCTCTTTTATCATCTTTTCCTATTTTTTTTTTCTTTTCCTATCTTTATCACCTTTTTTCTCTAATTTGCTAGCTCTAGCTTTTTGTTCATAATATATTTATCTTACAATGTCGATATGGAAATTATATCTCACCTTAAATTCAACTCATTTACAACAGACAATTTAACCAAATCTCCATTATATTTGATTGTACTAATTTGAGTGGTGTAAAGTATTAATTAAAGTATTAAGAATTAATCGATTGCTACTTTATCAGTTTTTTATTGCCTCTAAGATTTTTTTACAAATTCTTCAAGGAAAATTGAGTCTTCTTAAAGAGCCGAGGGACTATACTATCATCCACTAACGAGGAGATGCGGCCTTATCAACATTCTTACATACAAAAACAAATGAGAAATAAAGCCCTGGACAACGATTATATTTTCACCATGTATATAATATTATATGGGACAAACTATTTAGCTTATATTTTTATTATATTGCCATTTGTTTATTAGGATAGGTAGTATCTGTCTCACTTGCAATAATTCTTTTTACTTGATTTGTAAAATATTATATTGTAATTTTATGGCAAAACTATTTATTAAAATTTACAAACAAACCCTCTATTACTTCAATAATTATTAGTGGTTAATAAATTTCAATTCATCAAACCTTTATTCGGCTAAGAAACATTTAAATAAAAACCGGATTTGCCTTTGCAAATTTTGGCAAAGAGCCTTAAATTATGCATGCTCGAATAATGAATAAATGAATATTAAATGCAGGTATTATTACCTTAAAAAGTTAGCGATGCGTCTGTCAAATTATATTTGTTATATCGCATTTTGCCATTTTCAGTCAGATTAATGAAACTAGTAGCTACAAATACATTTATAAATTGAAAATTTTACCGAAAACGATGGTATAAATGAATTATTTACAATTCATATGGGACAAAATAATAATTTAAAAGCAAAAAAAATATAAACGCACTTTTTCAAAATAGCAAAACACTGAAACATTGTTCAAACATGTTCCATGCCATTAGGGAATCTTATAATGTTTCGTAATGATGTTCTACCACTCGCTGTTTGCCCTACGACTTTAACCATCTGTGCATATATATTCGTCAGCACAAATCTACATGAGATAACACCATGATGATAAAAATGGCAAGTGCCAAATCGTTGCAAACGTCACTTGCTTGTTTACAGGATGTTTAGAATAACTCAAGAAAAAACATGAAACAAGAATAAAATTAATAGTGGTAGATATTTAGAATTTAAAAAATGCAACACAAAATCTCAAGCAAATTAAAATAAAACCATTAATATTGTGATATGTCAATGTTACGTTAGAATAATTCAATATATAACAATCTTAATATCCTATTTTACTCATAAAATGGCGAAACTTCTAAGTCGTTAGTACCATTCCCTTGCTCCGAGGGTGCATAGATGGCATTGAGTACTGGCTGTTTAACAATGATTTTAGGCATCTTCTAGTGTTACTTTTATTGTTGCTTATCTTTACTTCTATTGTCTAGATAACTATGTATTTTGTTATTTAGATAAGACTTAATTTTTCATTTATATTAATTTTGTATTATGTAGCACGCAAATTGTATGACGTACGATAATGTAATTTTGTAGATATTTTGTTTTCCTCTATTTACAGGAACTTACTTGGAATCCTATGCCATTTATCGTTATTTTATAATTTTCGTTAACAATATTATTTGTAATTTTTAAGTAAGTCAAATAAGTTTTTCTCTCTTTAACTTGGCAGACTGCAGGTTGCCTATGCTTCGAAATGCCTGTCTAAATATTTTAATATATTTATATGCATTTATTTATATAATATTAATATTTATAATATTAATTTATATAATATTATTAATATATTTATTCATTCATTTATATTCAGTTTCTGTACATTTTTAGTTCATGTCAATGGTGCTCATTGCTTATGGTAATCTTATCGTCCGGCATGTTGATGGATCAGATCAGATAGAATTACTATATTTTTAAAAAGTTTTTAATAAGATTTTTCAGTATAAATAATTCTCTTTAATTTTAATAATTACAGTGTCATTTATAAAAAAAGACAGTCATTTGATTGTCTGGAAGCGTCACGCTTAGGTGGAGGGCTTCCAGGCAATCCTTAATTTTTTTAACATTAAATTTGTTTTTATTTATTTATAATGTCATTTTTTAAGTTCCAGTGTATCTATATGTGGGTTCCCTTGTTAAAGAGACGACGTTTAGCTTTCTTTCTGATTTGAGCAGCCGACCCTTCAACTTGGCTTAAGCCATAATTTGTGCCGGCCCACATTTTTGATCTTTTTTTTTAAACAAAAAGAAGTCAGTCATCCATAGGCAAGGTGAGTGTACCACGGATATCACTTTAAATTAAATCTTTTTGTTGTTTTTTTTTAATTGATTATTTTTCTTTTAAATTTCATGTGTAATGTGTTTGTTGGTTCTGAAGCATGAGGTAATTGGCATTTTGTTTCAGCTCATCGGCTGCAGCATCTATTTCTGGAGTATACAGATCTGCAGTATTTAATCAGCTGTATTTGAGCTCTATGCAATCAGCCTATTCAAATGTACTGAACTTTACTCACTGAGGCTGACTTTGAGTTACCTAGAGGTACAAAGGAGGCAATCGAGTGATACCAAGTAGGTTGCAGACCAGCAGAAAAAGGAGGTACAAAGTAAACTGTGTTATCTTTTATTGAAAAAAAATTATTTATTTTCATTGTCCTTACACACAGGGGTATGTTGTTGGGTTAGTGGTTTCATCTATTAAACCGTGTGTGGCGCTCTTTTAGCCACCTTTTAAGACTCATACCCTATCAACACAACCTGAACATATAGCGTACCAACTGTAAACCCCCAAGCTAACCCGTAAAAGCTAGCTAGCAGCAGCGGGCCTCTGCGCAGCTGAGTATTTATAAAAGGTTACATCATAATATATTCTAGAATTCCAGTGATTGCTAGTACCTACTTTTTCTAATGTCAAAGACTTTGCAGGCGGCATTCTGGACTTTATTTGTCGAGTCCTTTTAATCTGTATTTACTTAGTCAAAGATTTCTTAAAGAACTGATTTTTATGACATTTTTAGTTTTTCTAACATTACTGAAAATAAGCGGCATGACATGATTAAAAACAAAAAATTTCTACTGAACTTTTCCCTAAATGGAAGTTTATATTTTAATTTATAAAAGATCTATAGATATAAATTCCTTACAAAATTACAAACCAATTAGTAATTTGTGTGAAAAGAATTAAAAAAAAATATTTAAATCTGCCATTCAATTACAGGCATTCACGAATAGATCTACTGTCACCAACTCGATATTGAGAGATTTTTCCTCTGAAATAGCATTAAGCCTGAACTAGATGAGATTATCACTAACTTCTTAAAAGCGTTTGATAGAGTTTTACGTAACCTTCTTCTTCTTCTTGCTATCTATTTATTATTGATGTTGGTGATCACTTCTAACCATCTTAACAAAAAATGGTTAGAAGTGACTCTAGTGGGGAAAATGAGTCTCTTTTGGTTCCTATTTCTGTCCAAAATGGATATTTCGGAGGCACGATATACTCTTTCTGCTTAAACCACCTTTTCCTCTATTTTTCCTTCTATTAATAGTTAAAGCAAATTATACATATTGTTGCGTAACATGTGTCTCAGGTACGCTGTTTTCCTGCATTTTATCGTGCCCAATAATTCGCATATCGTAATCAAAATTTCCTCGTTAATTTTTCTTGTAGACCATGGAACTTTCACACCATTAAACAGTACGAATCAAACCATACGTAATATTTTGTGATCAAGGTTAGAGTTCTCCAAGACGTTCTTAAAGCTCTTGATCCAGCTCCTCTTTTTTTCATTCCGGCTTTTCTATCTCTAAGGACCAGTCTTCACATAACCAACGCCCAAGATTGAAAACTTGTGTACTAGTTGTTGCTCTATGAGTCTGGTATTTTGGAACTCATCCAAGTTGCAGGTGATTATTTGAAATTTAGTCTTGTTTATGTTGTGCATACCGTATATCGTTGATCTATGTGTTATTTACTTTAAATCGAATTGTTGTTCTTCGAGAGCTTCTTGAAAGATGTTTTCAGAGTAAATGTGAAACAGAAGAAGGGAGAGGACAAATCCCCGTCTTACATTTTCAGAATTTTTTATGCAAGATGTTGATCATGGCTTACAGAATAATAGACTACTATTCAACGATATCCAAAGGCAACACCCTTTGACAAACAACGTCCGGTTATAGAGTCCTGTTGGTTTACATTGCATTGTTATAATCAAAATCGATTAAGTGATAGTGACAGGTGTTTTTTGTGCATTTTCGAAACTTATTGATTTTAAAATGTCTTTTAAAAATAAAATTCAAAATAAATTATTAATCGGTCAAAGTCGTAAAATAATTAGCCATTTACTAAATTTCATGCAAGCTGAAGCAGCGGCTGGAGAAGTCAATATTCCTCTTAACGCATATGCCAAGTTGAAAATTAAATACCACAAGCGGCGACTATCATCATGACATGACTTATGAAAAGTGAGTCATAAAGAATCTGGTTCAAAATTTAAAACCAAGAACTGTGGGTATAATTTTATCATTAATGCCCCATGTCACAATAAACCACTAGAAAAAGCACTAACAATTTTGTTAAAGAAAGAGAAAACGCAAGAGTGGTTACGGCGTAAAGGAATTGCATATGATGAATCTATATATATTATAATAAAGCTTCACAAATCAAAGTATAAACGTTATGAAATAAATGAAGTCTTTAATGCAGAAGGTGTAACGATTACCACTAGACCTAAACCTATTTAAATTAGTTTATGCTGAATTAAAACGATATGTGGTAAACAAAAACGTAAACTATAAAAAATTAAGTAAAAACAGTGAATTGTCTAGAAGAGAGGAATAACTTGAGGAAGATTATGGACCATAAAATTTAAAAAAGTCAAACAGTATAAAACCTATCTGTGGGGGTGAGAGCAATAAATTTATGAGAGAAAAGGGATAAGTTCTGATAGTATGTGTCTCTTAGTGCAAGCTATATCCCTTTGAGCAATTTTAAATGTAAAACAATCAAAGTTGAAATTCCATGAGATTCCTAAAATTTTTAAATTAGAGTCATCACTTGAGTTAAATGAATGGGAATCGAATAGCCTGGAACAGGAAGGTAAGTGCGAGAGAAAATCAGGATGGTTACTGGCCCATTTTCGTAATTCAAAACCAGAAGACCTAAGAATTAATATGAGATCGTTTTGCAACTTTAATGCATCTTGCAAAGAGTTTTCTCCTGAGAGTATATCGCCAACATTTATTATTAAAATATCAATTTTCAATACTTCTGAAGCTTTCAGATAGTCTTTACAACATTCTTTTCCTACCTCCAAAATGGTTTTAATGGCTAAATAGGGACTACAACTAATGCCAAATGTACAATTTTTAATTCAAAGTCATGGATTAGATCATTGGGGGAGAATCGATGCAATATTCGTTGATACATCTGTATTGATCTAATTTGTCTATACATCTGCTTAATATCCGCAGTAAAGATAATAGAGGGGAATCTAAAATTTAAGAGAATAGTAACAATATTTTGTTAAAGTTTGGGGCCTGCATAAAGACATTTATTTAAACTTTGCCCATTTAAATCAGGAGCGCTAGCATAGAAAACAACTCTTAACTTGCTAGTAGAGCTATCTGGTTTGAGAACACAATGGTGAGGTATATAGTAAGACCGTAAGCATCCAATATTTTTCGAAATATCAATGGGATACATATATCCCAAATCAAGATATTCTTTTAAATATTCATTATATTTATTTTAAAGAGAGTTATTTTTTAAGAGCTTTCTTTTAAGAGATAAAAACCTTCGCAGAACTATATCTCGGGATCCAATAAAGGATGGTTCCGCCACCTTGAACGGTAGTTCAACAACATATCTTCCATCATTATTTCTAAAAGTGGTATTTTCATAATGCTCCTCAACCAAAACAACATTTGAAGATAACTGAGAGCTTGCAGGAACTTCTTCAATTTACCAAAATTGTTTTATAGTGTCTTCGAGATTATTGACTGAGGTTAAATAAGTATTACTAGAAGGAGGGATATTTTGAGAGGGAGAGGTAGAAACTTTACCCATAACAATCCATCTAAAAGAGGTATCTAGTGCTACAGGTTTATCGAGTGACATAGAGAGAGAATTTTCGCTAAATAAATATCCGACAATATCAGCATCTAAGAGCATGTCTATGGGTCGAGATTCATTAACTTTTGAGTCAGCGAGAGATAAATGAGAAAAATTGTTATAATAATCTAGAGGCAGAGAGACAGTAAGATGATTATTACATATTTTGGGAAAAATAACAAAATCGAGTGTATAAGAGGGGTCATTTAATTCAAATTTACTTATAGAAGTGAAATTAATATGATTATTTAAACAATTATTGCAAGTCATGCTAATGCCATTACTAAACACTATCTTAATTTGTAAATTTGACTTTAAAATATTATATAAATTTGTAAATATTATTTTATCTTTTATTTATTGGATACATAAATTATATTGGGATTTTTCGAAAATTTAAAAGAAAATTAAAAGATTTAAAAAAAATTCTTAAAAAAATTAAAAGAAAAAGAAAAATTTTAAGAAAATTCAAGGGTAGGAAATTTTTACTTGGGAAGATATTACGTAATAGAGTAAACTACAATAATAGAACGAAAAGAGTTTATAAATTTTTGTAAAAAAAAATCGTTACGTTTACTTAGGACAAAAAAATATGTAGCGTCATTTTTAATAAAAACTTTTTATTTTTAGCATATCTTGTATCTATTGGCTTATTATAACTGGTTTAATTTTTAAAAAATTATCAAAAATCATTTTTTCCTGACGCCTATAAAAGTTATGATTTTCAAAAACAATAAAAATTTTGAATTTAATTTACTATCATCGATACTATATTTATTTTAAAATATAACTAAAAGTAATGCAAATTCGTAAATTTCAAGGCTAAAAGATGCCGTATGTAAACTCTGCTGAGTGTAAAATATGGAAATTTACAATTTTGCTTATCGTTTTCTGTTCCTATTGCACACTGACTCTTTCACTCTTTCGTCTGCGCATCTTATCGGCCACTTGGATATAGCTGAGTTGTAATTTCATTAGGTTTTTCCAAATTAGCGCAGCATTCTTAGTTTTTAGTGAAAATCAAAAAGTAAAAATAGGAAACAGTTTACACACGAATATTTCTCTTTGTATTGTGAGAAATATCCATGTTTTTATTGTTAAAATCAGAAAACCCTATCAATTATTAAAAAAATAAAACGATATGAGCGATATATTAATTCCATAAGGAGTAAGGCAAGTTGTGATATTTTTGGTATTACCATCAAAAACTTTATAATCGTGCTTCTAGTAAGGTTAATCAGCCGCAGCTTTAAAGAAAAAAAAATAACGAAACTATATATTAAATTATAGACCTATTTATATATAGAACAGTCATGTGGGTGTTTTGCTGAGGATAATCTTGGTTTTTGTACAGGAAAAAGCACAGTATTGGGTGTATTATATTAAGTTGTTAATATTTATGACTTTCCAGCATTTTCGCGAATGACATAACAAAACTGATATGACAAGATAAGAGGATCACTCTCATATAATTAACAGTGAAGAGCTGATCTGACGAGAATAGGGAGGATATAATGGAATAAATAATTTTTTCTCTTAGGGATTGTGGTAATGTAAATGTTAATCAGATAGAAGGCTCACATAAGTCTAAGTCCTAGTAATATTGTACAGGGCTTTGTCTCAGAAGGGCCTAGATTTTTTCCCAGAAAACGTAATAACTATTATGCTCCGCTTAGTACTCAGTTATCGTATCCTGGCTTAGAGGCATTTTTCTATCGTGACGAGACTGTTTAGGCTTTAGAGAAAAATAACCATTGCGGGCTTGGGTTTTAGGGAAGATTATGGAGAGGCTTTCAAAAGTCTTAAGACATAAACCCGAGCCTCTCAATACGTTATTGAGAATCTCTTATACGTTGACGATAACTTACTTAAGACAACAAATCTAGCTTTTGCCTCCTTACTATACGTTAGTGCATAAATAAATTGAGTGTGAGTTTAATGGTCTACCCCAAGGTTAAATTTATTCCTGCACTTAATTACTTTACGGAGAAGTAGCACTTTTTTGGATTTGTTTTCGCTATCTAAAACATTACCAATTTTGCAGTGTGAGTTAACAGTAATGTTTTCTTTAAATCGATCGTCAATATTCAAGGCACACGCTTTTACAAATTGTTTAATTAAATCAGTGAAGGCTGGGCTGGGTGTTCTCGTAGCGAGACGTCGTTCTCTTGTTTCCAACGCCGACTGTGTCTTGGAAATTAAATTTAAGACTTCGGGAGCGACTTTGATGCGTTTTGGGACCTCGCGTTTCTCTCTATTCAATTGCTTTGTTCGTGGCAAACTTTCTTGGCACAGCTAATTGAATAGGAATTGTCTTATTTTCCCTTTACCCGTCGCTCTCGGAATTATTTTGCTGTACTGCGAGGGCCACCACTGATAACTATTTTTTTCTTATAAGATAATTTTAACGAATAGCGAATCTATGAATAAAAGATTCCCACGACATGAAATCTAGGAGCTTTTACGTCACTATATTCTGACATGCACCCTTAGAACATAATTTCAACTCACTGTTCCTCATATATTGATTAAACGTTATCAAATTTCTATGGATTCACTAAATTGCTCAATCCTAGGTTTAGCTGCTTAGATGCCTAAGTCGAAATTTAAATTATAACTCAGACTTTGGTCGTTTGTAATAGTGTAATCCTACTGGTAAGATTGACTGAAGCAACTTTTAAACTTCAAGGCTTCGCAGACAACATGATAAAGCAAAGAGACAAGCAAAAAAAGATAAAAGATGAATGCAAAGGCCATCTAGTCTGATCAGCACATCGTGCACACTGGAAAGACAAAGAGGAAAAAACTGCACATATCACAACAAAAATGAATATATAACAACAATCCTAAAAGAGAGCCCTACGGCTCAAGTCAAGTACCTTGGTGTTGTTGAACCACAAAGTAATGGGTCGACGCCTTAGGTAAATCTTGGGGTCTTAGTCTCTCTCTCATTTGACGGTTACAAACAAAACAAAATTTGATACGATTACAAAGACTTCCTTACCCGGGATTAACATGGAAAAAAAATTGTTTCTCTGTAGGTCTTAAAACTTTACTTGATCTCCTTTTGTTGTGAGTTACTTATTATATTGGGTATTACGTCACTTATAGCAAAAATCAATTTAGAAATTTTTATCTCACACGCTCAACAATTGAAAAGAAGAAGAAAATATACTTATTCACGTATTTAAAAGAAATATGAACTTAAATCTGTAACGATACCGTTCGATATACTTGAATAATAGATTATAATAGATTGAACCTCAGCTCCTAGGTATATAAAAAATCTATTATACCTCAAGTAAATTATTGTATTTAAAACTTATTGAACTTAAATTAAATTAAGTATATCGAACGGTATCGTTACAGATTTAAGTTCATATTTCTCTTAAATACGTGAATAAGTCTATTTTCTTCTTCTTTTCAATTGTTGAGCGTGTGAGATAAAAATTTCTAAATTGATTTTTGCTATAAGTGACGTAATACCCAATATAATAAGTAACTCAATATGAATTTGTCACAACAATACAGATTTTACTCCTTGTGTTGCACGCATATGTGAAAAAGGATGCTTGGAAGTGGAGTTACCCAAATTCAGAATCTTAATTATTGCATTAGATCTTGCAGTGTCCTGATAGAAGAGGTCTTTAGGTATTGGGAATGTCAAATTTGGCCACGCCTTTCTACCATTTTGATTGATCGAATTAGGCACGTCAAACTGTCAAATTAGTTATAAAAGTTTTCGTTACCAAGCGAGAGAACGCTAACTGATTTGTCAGCAGAATTTTTATCAGTTTGTATACAACCATTACTTATACATTTGTATTTTGTGGTTTTACTGTGAGGTTGCACATTTGAATCCCTAAAGTTCCTTTTACTTTTTAATTTTTGTATTCGAATTCTACATAGGTTATTGTTTTCAAATTTTTAACTTATATTTTACCGTTCAGTGTGTGTGTGTGTGTATGTGTGTCTATAATGTAACCCAGGGGTGATGCTTTAACCTTTTTAAGATATACTTATTTATTTAATTTTAAGGTCTTATAATTAATTAGTTTTGTAAGCATTATTTTTACGGTATATATATTTAAATTAAGAATAATTATGCTGCAGGCATAATAAGGATAGCTTAAAAAGACTTACAATCTTAGTTACTTAGAGATTCAAATTTAAAATTCAAAAAAAATTCAAATTCAAATTCAAATCTTTAATATCTAAAATTGACTGTATTTTCTTTGGAATTCGTCCATGTTTAAAGAAGCTAAAATTTCAGACATTATATACTTAAATCTACACTATCATTAAATGTAGTGTTCATACTCAAAAAAATTATTAAGCCTATGAAACAGTAACAGAAATAAAAAAATATACATTACAGCTAGTTATTACTCCGAAAAGTCTTAATATCATAGTAACATTTCAAAACTAAAAAAGCTTTCAATTTCTTTTTAAATGTTGACAAAATATTACAATTTTTTATGTCATTTGGCAATTTATTAAATACTTTTGGACATATTTTCAGGATAAAATTTTTCGAAAGAGTTGATCTAGTAGGCAACAAAGATAAATTATTTCTTAGTCTAGTTGGATAATTATGAAAAAAATCATTTGTCACAAATAAATTCAGATTTTTAAAAATAAATAAACGCACTTAAAATACATACATATACGGCTGTTTACAGTGGTACAGTTAAAATCTCAAAGTGATTAAAAAGCGATCTACAGGAAGTTTTAGGGGGTACTCCCGCCATACATCTAATAACTTGTTTTTGACCAATAAGTACATGACACGTATACACTGAAAAATCCCAGAATTGGATCCCATACAGAATCCTAGAGTGGATTATGGCATAATGTATACACAAACCAACTGGTTTTTATCCATTAAGGACCTAATATTTCTTATGGCATAACAAAGGCTACCTAATTTTAATGCCAAATCATTGCAATGTACCTCCCGTGAAAGAGTGCCATCTAGTATCAAGCCAAGAAATTTTATTGTTTGTTGACGTTGCAGAAACTACCATTATAGCTTAAATGCATGTCAAGATCAAGATTTAATTGACCCCGATGAGGGCAAAAACTATATAATTTGTTTTCTTGGTATTAAGAAAAAGTTCATATAGAGTAAACCAGTTATTTAGCTCGTGCAATGCTTTTCCCGCAGTAATATGCATATTTTCTGTCCTTTTAGATTACTTTTAGATACAATCTTTTTAAAATTTAATAAACACCAAACTGCTCTTCTAAGTTTAGTTTATAGCCAGGAAGATCTGGAGTGCTCTTCGAACGAACTCACTTGAATTGAAAGTAGGAGTTACGAAGACAAGCTCCCAAAAGATGCATCACTTCCTTGAGTGGAGGTCCAGTGTATTAAGCAAGTGAGACTTAAGAGTTCTATAAGTGAGAGTTCAGTTTGAGTCTTTCCCTGAGAATGTTGAAAACGCAACATCAAAGCTACTAGCTTATCGGTGAGTCTAGCGTTAGTGGCAAACGTTTGAGTTCCGTTCGAGGAAGTATGTGTTCCCTTGAAATGGTTGAATAATGCTTAACATGAATTTTAACATTAATGAAAGTTCCGATTTTAGCGAATTCCTGAAGCTGGTGATAAGTTTTAAAAGCATAATTTCTTCGTGTGTTTTAGAAAGCTTGTAGAAATATATCGCTCAAAGAATTTACTCTAGATAAAGACATAATACGACGTGTATACTTCGTTTACACCTTCAAGCAGCATTTTTTTCAGGAACAAGTAAATGAAATTGTCAGTATTTAAATTTTTCCCAGTGAGTTAAAATAATTTTATACCATTAATCACAATTTTTGTAAGCTCGGTTTTGTTACGTCTACTACTCGTGCCGAATTCTACTTTTCAAATATGTTGTAGATTTGGTTTTTGCGGTCTTTTGCTTGGAAAATATATGAGCAGCGTAATCCTGATCTGATTTTATCCCATTCTTCTTTATATTTGCGATCGTTGTTGTGCTCAATTTTGTTGCATCTGCGGCTCGCTCTATCATATTCTCAATTTGAAGTGCAATTCCGTTTCGGACTTCTTGTTTATGTCCCATTATTTATGATTAATTATAATAATATTTGTTAATTGTTAAGTTTGTTAATAATACAATAAATACTACAAGATTTTCTTTTTAAATTTTTTGGGAATGAAAGTATATACACGAATATAAAAATATAATAATATGCTGCTAAAATAAATCATTTGTTAATTTCTGAACGTATAAAAATACATAGCAGACTATTAATTTCTAAAGGCGATGGTAAAGTTTCTAACCTAATATTGATTGGCAAAAATATCTACGCCATACGTTTTTTCTCACCTGGATGACGTAACTACAAATGGGTATAATTTCGACTTTACCAACTAAAAAATCCAAATTACAATCTCCATAAACCATAAAATAGAAATAATAAAATTTCAATCAAGCCCTCCTAGCTTTTAGACTATCGATGTTAAATATATTCTCTGTTATCTTATAATCCAAATGAGAATTTTGGTAAATTTTAATGTCAAAATTGAAGGCTAGGGATCAAGGATGCTTTTTGAACAGCTTCAATTGCTTCCACATGGTTCGAATAATCAGCTGAAGCATATTCAACCCCAGAATGAACAATTGAATAGTAGAGCCTCTTGAGGCAAAAGACAGACATCTTTAAAGACTTTACCAGTCTTAGATACAACAAAACTAACATTAGCGCATACCCTTAGTAACAATCTCATCATAGTGAGGCACACATGTCAATTTTCTATCCAGCAACACACCCATGTCTCTAACAGTAGCAGCAGATTTGAACTCATTTATTGTATAATGATGCATATCTAATCTTAGAGAATAACCAATACTTAAAAAAATACTATCAAACATCAGCTTGTAAAAGTTGCGCATCAAAAGCAGGTTTTATCACCTTGTACAATTCGGACGTCTACAAATAATAAAAATTCCGGGTGACGTATAACCCAACAAAAGTCAGTAATAAATAGAATCGATAAAATAGGCCCTGTATGGGAACCCTGAAATGCGCCGAAAAAAACTTTAATTTCTTTAGAGATTTTGTTACTTACATGCACTAATTGAATACAATTCGACAAAAATCCATTAATACACTTCAAAAGAGTCGTCTAGAATTATCACACGCAATTTTTGAAGGAGATCTACATGGCATACTCTGTCAAACGCATTTGAGAAGTTAGCTTTAATACTATCCACCTGACTATGGTTCTCAAAAGCCTCCAACAAGTACTGATGATATGTAAGTAAATTAGTTACGGTAGTTTTATTCTCAGATGAATCGTGCTGCTGATGTATAATTATTTCTGACAACACTATGACAGCTCTTTGGCAAAAAAGCTATCAATAATTTTAGTATTTCTGATTGATTGCTTTCACTTCTGTAGTCGTCAATACCTTCATGTTTTTTGTAAGTTACTGAAAAATGACGAGCAAACAAATTAACTATATCTTGACCGCCTTCAGCAAATCTGCCATTCAGCTGCATACCATTGAGATAGGAGTGATCTTCGTAAGTTTTTTATCTGTTTTCAAAAGTTACTTGAATTTTGGGCTTCATTATGAATCATTTTACCAATGGAGGATTTAAAGGAATTATCGCTTATAAACTTGCACCTACTTCTTAAAGTGGAAAATACCATGTAACTCACTTTAAGTTTAAAGGTTTTATATTTTTTATGTGCGGTTTTTTTCTCTGTGAATAATTTTTGTAATTCACGATCGAACCAGAAATGAAATTTAAATGACCTATAATGCTTAATAAAACAAAACTTTTCAAGAGCATAGTAGAGAACACTGTAGAAATAGTGAATACACTTAATAACATTAGTGGTATCATACTCCTGTTCCCAAAGAAAAAAAGTAAAGAAAGTTATTCATAGATTTGTAATCACAGTTAGCTATCACTTCCTATTATCATAGCTAGGTGACGCTATGTAACATTCATAACTGCTTTGGACTCAATTTAGATGTTTACTCCCACAATGTTTGTAAAAACAAGATCTTAAAAGTTCCCGTATGAGTTGGGAATATTATTTATTTGTGACATGTTAGCATATGTGCATACTACACACAGACACTTGGATGCGATTGTTGATTGCAAACTGTCTACAAATAACTTGGCCTCAGAAATAAACCACGTAGCACCCGGTAAATTAAAGTGACCATAAAACAACATCTTCGGAAAAGTACAAGCTCCCTCGAACAATGTCTGAATAAAATCCTCATAGACAGATATAGGAGACACCGGTGGTAAATAAACTGCAACTAGAACGATCTTTTTACCACCATAGGTTATTTGCACAAATAGGTGTTCAACTGAAGAATGGACCAAATTTAAAATTATGAGTGAATACTTTTTAGCAATAAGTAAGGGTAAAGCATCATATTTAAAATTACATTAACTCAAGCGAATCGAGAAATCATCGAAGGAGATTCAAAATTAAGCCCGTTCATCATAACCAATTAAAATTTTTGGTGATAAATCAGCCGTCGCGTACCAATTAAACGGGGCAATTTTGACAATTCGAGTTCGTAGGAACGAACGTAACCGCCTGGAAAATTACTTTACGAAGGAAAATAGCATCTTAAAGAGAAAATTTATTCTCGTGCGCGACTCGCGTGTTCGCCTCAATAAATTTTCACCGGGCCTCCTCTTCGAGAGGCACCCCATGGGGGCGGTCCTACGCTCGGCGCTTTTAAACTTGTATATTTCAAGAAACTTAAACTTTCCTTTGACATTATGAACTAGAAAGGTGCTTCTAATATAAATTATCTCTTACTGTATAAAATAAATTAACACGTTCGCGTTGTCGTAAGGAGGATGTATATTTACCATGGGACGCAGAATAAGGGGCGTTTTAATGCGGTAGTATATTATACAAACTTTACGCTTAATGCAAATATAAATAGTTAAATGACGTGTATCAAGTACAATTAATTTATGCATGAATTTTATTGAAGTTCGCTTCCAAGATTTCTGAGCTAGAAATATTCTTGTGAAGATTTTTGAGGTATAGAATAAATTATTATAACCTGACATGTCTTTAAAATAGCTGTCAACTTGCTTACTGTTAAACAGTACATAGAAGTCATGTCAAGTTGCTACTAGAATTACGAGGGGACTATCGCCTAAAGGTCAGGTAGCGGTTTAAATAAAGAAACTGCATAATCTAAGCTGTTTCGTCTTTAATCTTATGTTTGGTGAAGGGCTAAGACAAAAATAGTGATAGGAATCAATACATCCAGATAGATATTTATATTTAGAGCTGCCTCCAAATCAGTAAATATTCTAAAAGAAATGATTGCGATATTAAATATGTACCAAACACTATAACTACAATAAATGGATAAAACATCTTCGCTATCCTTGCAAGTAGCTATTTTGGATCTGACACTGCACAAAATGTTGTTGCGAACTTCTTGTACATAATATGTCCTGATTTCAAAGATGTGCATTTTTCGCCTTGTCCCACAGAGACTCGAAATATCCCATTTGATATTTTCAATTTCTTTTTCCACTTGTTCTCATTTTTCTTATGTTGTACGTAATTATACAGGGTGATTCAAAATTGAGTGCAAAGATTTTAAGGGCGTATTTACCAGCCAAAAATAAGAATTTTATTTTATATAAACGTATGTCCTAACTTACTTCGTTTTCTAGATACAGAGTGTAAAAGTTTTTGAATAAAATCGTTTAATTTATCAGTTATTCAAAATCTCTTTAGCCGATTTAAATAAAATTTGTTAGGCTTAGTTAATAACATAAAGACTCTGCTTTGGTGGGAATAAAATAAATGTAATAATTTCAATGGCGTTTCAAAGGGCTACCTACTTGATACTTATAAGTAAAATTATGGTACGCCACCGTTTTTTTGACAATTTAATTTTTTTAGTATATTAAGCGGTCACTAGTGTAACTTTCTTGCCTCTTGAGCCTATCTAGCTTAGTTTCCAGGGAAAAAATCAAAATCTGTGCCTGGCTCTATTAATACAAATAATAAATTCGCATCGATTATTGAGATTCATTTAGTTTATTTTTAAAATTTAGCTTAGCCTAAGCAACAGATACATACAAAAGCAGATTTTTATAACAAATGCTGGTAATGACAACCTCCTGGGGCGATACAAACCACCATTCTTCGCCTCATGGACTGCCGAACGCGTATTTCTGACTATCTCGAAGGCATGAAATATCCGTTGTTGTAGGATTTCAATGGTAGGAACTGGTCCTAGCTCATACACCATGATTTTACCATGGTGTTGCACCATAAAAAGAAATTTAGCGGGATACAGTCTGGGGAACCCATTGGGACCTGCTCGGCCGATCCAGCGTCTGGAGAATTCAAGGTCTAAATATTCGCGGACAGTTATTCGAAAATGGGGAGGGACTCCATCGTGCATAAAATAAATATTTTGGTGAATATTTAACGACACATCCTCCAATAAACCGGATAAATGATTCTGTAAAAATTCCAGGTATGTATCACCATTTAAAGTGCGTGGCAAAATAAATGGACCAATTAAAAAGTCTGCAACAATCCTTGCCTAAACATTTAAATTGAACTGTCTTGGTGGTTCGACTGTCGAATTTCGTGGGGATTTTCAATTTCCCAAACATAGATGCTATGATAATTAACGACCCCATCGCGGGTAAATTGGGCTTCGTTCGTAAATAGGATGCGAGATAAAAAGTTTGGATACCTGGCACAATTATTTAGTATCATCTTGCGAATTGTACCCGCTGGGGAAATCTCGTGGGAGCAAACCCTGCAGGTGCTGGATTTGGTATGGATAAAAAGTTTTTTCATGTAAAACCCTCCAAACTGTCAATTGACGAAGGTCTAAATCGTGTGCAATTTGCCTTATGCTTAACGCAGGATTCTCCTCAATAAGTTGCAGATTTTCCTCTTCCGTCATCACGCTGCGGCCTACCAACATTCATTCTGGTAATTTGGAATCTTCCAAATTCACGGAGAAACTGATAAGAGTTGCTGAAAGTTCTGCAATTGGGCAGCCGATGATGAGGAAATCTTAACGAGTACATCCTACGAGCTTCAAGCGCGTTTCCATCAGCCAGACCATAAACAAAATGAATGTCTGCAAGGTGCTCCAATGAAAATGGTTCATTTTACATTATTAAAAGAAAAGAAAACCGACTGTAAACACCAAAACGTCAATAATAACAAATGTGTCATGGTTATAGAGAAAAACAAATTACTGCTAACAAAGGTGACAGTCCCTTTCTTACTTACTTGTTTTAATAGAGCCAGGTACAGATTATTACCAAATTTTATTTAAATCGGCTGAAAGAATTTTGAATAATTGATAAAAAACCGATTTTATTAAAAAACTTTTACACTCTGTATCTAGAAAACGAAACAAGTTAGGACATACGTTTTTTATGAAAAAACTTTGTTTTTTATGAAAGCCCTTAAAATCTTTGCACTCAATTTTGAATCACCCTATATGTATCCGTTTCTTTTTGTCTTTTCTGTTCGGTTTAGGTTTAGAATACTACTATGCAAGTCAAGTTTGTTCCACCTCCAGTATCCGTGCAGCGGTGACGGACGATGAAGGAATTTTTTGTATTGCGGCCAGCATTGCAGACAATCTTGAAAATTCAAGCAACATATTCCATAACTGGGCTATAATAAAACGGTTTTCTATTTTTCGACCGTATAACAGGTGGCAATCAGGAAAATCAAAATATGTACAAAAGTATACCGGCTGGACAAAGCAAAATATTGAAAATTAAAATATTTGTATTTTCGATAATTAAACTACAAGTGTTTTGTCCCTAACAGAGCACTAGTAGGCCCAAAATGTATATATGAAAAAGCTTGCAGGTAGAAGAAAACAAACAAAATAATTCTTAAACATACATTCTTCAAGTTATAATAAAATAAAAATATTAAAAGCTAAACAACTTCTGTGGGAAACGAACCACGAATGAAAATGTTTGCTTTTTCAGTTATTTGTATAACTGTTACCCCAACTTAACATTTCTGTTCTATTTTTAAAATAATCAATAGTCAACCTTATTATTTAAAAAGGAAAAGTAATAAATTATTCTTGTCACCGCAGGATCCCCTCGTAATACCAGCGACAAAACCCCTAAATTCTAAGGAAGGAAAGGGTCTTAGCGCTACACCGCTAACAGGGAAATTTTAATCGAATC
Organism: Anthonomus grandis grandis; assembly: GCF_022605725.1. Lineage (NCBI taxonomy): Eukaryota > Metazoa > Arthropoda > Insecta > Coleoptera > Curculionidae > Anthonomus > Anthonomus grandis. The sequence goes on along the minus strand of NC_065552.1, from coordinate 25,137,509 downwards.
TAACCGAAAATCAGCGATTTCCTATAATAAGGCTCTAACACAGAAAATTGATTAAATTTCACGTAACCCTCTCGAGCCTAATCACGTTAAGAATTAATTTTAAATTAATAATAATGCCCCGCCTTATACGCGGTTTTGGCTCATGCCGAGCCAAAATCCAATGAATGACGTTTATTGTTAATATATATTACTGGAAGAATATTAATTTTAAATGATTTTTCTATATTTTTGTCTTTGTTATAAATTAACTTTAATTTATAGATTTATTTTGCACCAATATTTTAATAAAACAACATCTACAGAAGGTTTAAAGTATATAAACCTAAATTAATATAACACAGAAGTGATAATTTTACTTCTTATTATAAGATTAAATACAGTTCATTCGTAAAGTAGCGAATAAATTTAATAAAAGTGAAATGGACCATTTCTGGTAAAAATTCCCGAACCGATCAATAAGTTTTTTAAATAGAAACCACCATTTTTTAATTATAAAGAAAGAATGCATTTTTTACAAAGGATATGATACAAATGAATAGCGGTTGCTTAAACAATTTTAAACGAAAAATTATGATAAAATGTAAAATTAAGGAAATACCTATCTAAATTAAATGTTCGAATTAAGCACCGTTAATAACCTGAGAATAACCAAGGCGATTTAAAAATTCTTTTTGAACCTTGTCAATGACATCTGGAGTAATATTTCTAATTTCCTGGCGTATTTATTTCTTTTAAATCTTCTAAACTCGCTGGCTTAGTGATATACGCTTTACTGTTTAAGTATCCGCAAAAATTTTAATCGAAGGGAGTTAAATCTGGCGATCTGGGTGGCCATTCAATGAATCTTCGTCTACCTATCGAATGATTTGGAAAAACTTTATCTAGATAATTGCGAGTGGGTAAAGCATAGTGTGGCAGGACTCATTGCTAAAAAAAATCACGTTGATGCATGTCGGATTTTTCCAAATCCGGATACCAAGTTATCAGAGCAGGGATAAGATCATTTTGGAGAAAGTCCAAATACCTCTTACTAGTGAGTATCATTAAATAAGTAAAGTCCTAAAACTATTTCTTTCACTATACCCCACGACACATTGACTTTTATATTTACTGTTAATTTAAATCATTAAAAATTTTATTTTCGTTTTTTCCCTTTTCTCTTTTTATCCTTAAGATTCGTATTAAATTTGATTTTTTGATGATTTGTATACAAAAACCAGCCTTTAAAAATACACATATAAAAGGTCTCTGGGATAACCTTCACTTTTGTTATATTTTATTTTAATAACTCGTTTCTGAATTAATTCTAAAATATTTAAAAATGCATCGTTCACAACTCTTTACCCTAAAAGTTCATTAAGTTATATGGGATGAAAATAATGTAAAATAAATTATTCTTATGTACTACTATAAATAGATGATTTTATTAAGTTGAATTTTATCCTATTTAAATCCAAATTCTCATTAAATAATTAAATAAATAAATTCAAATTATCCTAAATTCCTTTAAGATGAGCAAGACTATTCCTGTTTATAAAATTGGTAATAAACTTAGTGTCACAAACTATAGACCTATTTCGCTAATCTCTAACAATTTTTTAGTGTCTACTAAAAAAGCAACTCTATGCATACTACTTTTATTGCTATGCAATTTGGATTCTAGGAAGTTAGATCAACTACTGGAGCTGCGGGAAGGATTTGTGATTACATAGCTAGGTACTTTGGAAAAAAAACTTTTATGGGTTCAGTTTTCTGTGATCTTTCCAAAGCCTTCGACTGCTTATCTCATTGCATTCTAATTGAGTAGCTCTCTTTTTATGGGAATGGTCTAACTTGTTAGCTACTGTCGATCTACTTGAGAGCTACCTAATAGGCAAAAAAAAAGCAACTTTTTGTTACTCTAAGTTCAGAAAAATTACTTTTGTGAGACATGGAGTTCCACAGGGTTCCATTTTACGCCCCTTGCTTTTTCACATGTATAGAAATGCTATAATAAGAGCTTTGACAAATTGTTTCGTAATTCTTTCTGCAGATAGTACCAGTTTTATGGCGAAGATCAATGGCCTAGAAATCAAAAACAAAGTTGAGTATTTAAGACCGCAGAGAGTTGAGCAGCAGATTTTATTGGAGGCCTACCATTCTCTTGTGATATGATTTACTTATCTGAGGCCATTTTGCTTATGTAATAAACCTAGTTTGCAGAGAAGAGCAATACGAGCCATTCCTGCAGTTGCCTACAAAGATGATGCAAGACTTTGTGCCGCTTTGAAATATTTACGATTTCATCACAGTATATCTATAAATCAGTTCTATATGCTTTTAAAAATAAGAGTTAATAAACGATTATTAAGGAGACTCATGATCACCTCACTAAAGGAGGAATTGATCTCTGTGTGCATTTTCTTAGAGTAAAAACCTCTTGGTATGCGACACTTTATTATGCATCTACCTTTATAAATAGATTCCCCAATGAAAGTCGTGAATTAACACTTAATCGATTTAAGGTTGTTGTTTCTTAATTGTCAAGTATTTGTATAGTGTATCAAAATTTTTATAATAATCTTATTGCTTTTTAAATTTTTTACTTATTGTGGGTTTAAGATAAAATTTCAAACTGTAACTGTAATTATTATTATGCCAATGAAGATATACAATTCCCTATACTATTGTAAAAACTATAGTGTTGTACAGAACACAAGGTACGACAAAAAAAATAAAGAGATCAATTTGTCTCTTACGATTGAATAAACGCGATTAGATTTGAAATAATAATTATAGGGTGGGAAAATAAGCTGTTAAGGAAGCTGTATTTCAGGGTGTTTGTCTAGCAATAATAGCATTTTTTTAAATTTTAGATGGGGTCGTTCTGATAATTATGTAAGTTATTAATTAAATAGTTAATTTTTCCCAAAACTAATGCAACTTATGATTTAAAATTACTGTTAAAAGGCTTAATCAAATCTAAATCATTTTTGTTTAAATTTTGTAACATTGCTGTACTAAGCATAATAGGAGTGAAGGAAGCTTTTGAAAAGGTTATCATTAAAATTGGTGCTTTTTCAATTTCAAACCACTCATTCGGTTTTAGCAAATCAAGCTTATTTTGAAATGCACCTTTCCATTCCATTTCATTTCATCAAAATTTGGTAGACTGTTGGATTATATATTCAAAGGAATACATTTTGTGTTGTCTACATTTAAAGTTAATTTGTTGTTTTCAAACCATTTATTTATTACACAGAATCTACCCAGAGCACCACCTTTATGATTTGCAATCCTTTGTCATTTTGTAAAATAGCTTTTGAATAAATAAATTAAAAAAAAAACACTTACCAAATAAGTTCTTAATTGAACATAGAGTACCTGACCATCACAAACATTTAACTCAACAAAATTGAATATTTATTTATTCGTATAAATAAAATACACTTTATTACCCTTCGGATGGTGTTTTCGATTTCGAATGCGAGGCCGGACTAAGAGCATCATGAATATCAAGCTGCGAAAAAATTAACATAACTCGCAAACTAGAAAAACAAGTTGTCCAGTTTGGACGGACAGTGCCACACAATATACATTTGTCCCGATTTTGATTATCTATTGTTGTTTCTTGACCGTGGATTTACCTTTTAGGTGGTCTTGGACGTGAGGATTTTGTTTGCATTTTTTAAGATCTTTCGCGTGTCATATTTCTTGCATGATTTATAATTTTTATAGTCGTTTTAAGAAGAGTAGTACGTGACTCTTAAATGTATAAGCAGAAAATAAAATACTGTAAAAAACAAACACAACAAAAATTCAATATCAAAATATAAAAGAAAATAAATATGTTTAAAAAATATGACCGGTGCCAAATACTAAATTGTTATTTAAAATTACAAACAGATTCTTATATTATCATCAGATTTTCTCACGTATAATAACGTTAGTGTATGATCTCTATATTGAAGTGAGTGAGGGGTGAATTTTGCCTTAGCCCGTACTGACCCTTCCTTAAGTTCTCACGGGGAAGAACAGGTTTCTTGTGAACTGACCACTTCGCTATTATATTTAGTTCTGAAATTTTAGATATTGTGTAACGTTTTTAAAGTTTAGTTAGGGATTCTCTAGTATCGTAAGACTCGTTGTCAGTTACGATAATAGAGATTTTCCGTTTAAATTTTTGAAATATTAATCATCAGTTTATAAAGATTACTTAACTTAAGAAAAAAAAAAATTTGATGTATCTTTTAAAAGATAAAACAGAACTTATAACTCAGATAGAACTAAATATTCTAGAGATTGCTTCAGCTTCAAATGATAAAAGAATAGTATAGGTTCAAATGATCTAGATGAATGTAGTCTTGCTGTAGACTATTTTAAGGCACGTATTTATGCTAATATGGATGCGATTCCTGGTATATACAGGGTGGTCTAGTTTGAACGTCATTAATTTTAATAAAAAAAAAAAAAAAAGAGAATTAAAAAGGAAATAGGCTTTAATTTTAAAAAAATGTCCAGAAATAATTAATAACAAAGATACAGGCTGTTAAAGTTAATTATAATTATTTGTTTATTCATCATAAACTACCAACTTAATTTCAATTAAATTTCATATGCAGGTTATTGTAGTGAATTGTCAATTACTGAATAAGTCAATTTTTAAAAAAATTGCCAGTGGCGTAACATATGCAGGGATTTGGTTCTTTTTTGTCTCAAATCTGCGAAGTAATAAAATATTTTTTTTATAAGAAGTCAACTGATCGATTCTCCGTTTAATTTGAAAAAAAAAATGGCGTTTCTGTACAATTAAACTTAGATATTTTAAAAACAGTGTCTTAAATCATAATTTTACAAGAGTAGCTTTTTTTCCAAATTAAATGGAGAATCTACTAATTGATCACTATAAAAACATATTTTATCATCTTGCAGATTTGAGACACAAAAGGACCAAGTCCCTCCGTATGTTACGATACTGGCAATTTTTTTTTTTTGATTGGCTTCATCAGTAATTAATAACTTACTACAATAACCTGTATGCGAATTTTAATTAAAATTGAACTGGTAGTTTAAAAGTTATGATAAATAAACAAATAATTATTTTTGATATGTAATCAAACCCTGGGGCGTGTGTCTGATACCAATTTTAAACCTTTTACCCCCTGATGATGGACACTACTGTGTCCGAAGCATGTAGGGAATTTTAAGTTAACTAAATGTTTAAGAAATAAGTAGAGGGAGACTGCAGGATTTTCATTTTACCTTAACCTACGACTCCACTGCAAGTATAGACTATTTCTTCACTATAAATAATTATTCTTAATTTTAACAACCTTTATCTTTATTATTAAACATTTCTGAGAAAAAATTTTTAATGAAAGTCTATTTTTAAAAAAATTCTCTATCACGTATTAAAATAAATGACGTTTAAACTGGACCACCCTATATATATAAATTTGACAAATTCATACTTTAATAGTTTACCAGGCGGCAATATCTAGCAATTCTTTTCTATGTAAGTTTTACGAGTCTGAGTAACTGTTTTTGTCTTGACGAAATTAAAATGGACTCTATTCATTTGATTTTTGAAAATAGTGCCTATTATAATGCAATTTCCATTCATGTATTCCAATGAACGTACCTGGAGACGTTTCTTTATCCTGCTAAATATTCTTTAACCTTCTTTTGATTTGCGTTATATCCATAAACTATACCTCTTTCTGCCCTTCTCTTTCCCTTTATCTTCCGGTCTCTTGTCTATTTCGCGCTCGATTAATTACTACGATTTGTTATGAAGATTTTACTTTTTTTATGCTCTTGTTAATACTTAAGAAATATACAAAATAATATAAAAATATAATCCAATCGAAATTAAATAACTTGTTAAGTAACTAAACACTATGTTTAATAAACTCTAAACAAAAATAACTCAAAAAAAAAAGTCGAAACTTATTCAATATTACTATTTAATCTGTAAAGTGGTACCAAGGGCATTTCAGTTTAAGAAAATGTGCATACTGGCAGGGCAAACTAAGGTCTTGGGTGCGGAGTGCACAAGTGGAAGTCCAAGTGGAGAACCGAGTAAGCATTTCCGTTCTCTTTTTATCTTAGCGGTTTAAATTTTGATTGTTTATTGGTATGTAAGTGTTTTGAACCCTGAAAAGAAGTTTGCCGGGCCGGTACACATATACTAAAATGAATATTGTTAAGTTGAATAAGTAAATTGAATAGATAAGATAATGGACAGCTAAGGGGTCTGTTGTTAGTTGAGGGTTGTTATTAGAATAACCAGGGTTCTCAGAGGCCATAAGCTTTGGAAAAACTAATGAAGCACTCTGATCTGAGAGATTTTTTAACACTAGTATTGTACAGATCATTTGTCCAGTCAAAGAAGCCATTTCTATCCTGACGTTGCAATCCTTGCATCTATTATGTAAGCTTTAGCTTATTCCATGGTAGGTACTGCAGTCCATCTCCGGAGTGTCTTGATATCGAGTCTTCTCTTTTATGATACAAAACATTTTCTATGGTGGTTATGGGTTTATTGGAATTCGGTATCCAGATGAGTTGAATCCCAAGAACCTTTATACACTAAAGATCAACTTTTGAGCTCACTTTTTCGACCGTTATTGTGGATCTGATGTCTAAGCTGAATACTTTAGCATAGAAGATGTAGAGTAGCGTGTTTCCCCATATAGTTGACTCTATGGTATATGTTCTTACAACACTTGTTCATCTGTGAACTAGATTTGCCTATTTAATAATGCAGGCTTATGAATATTTTACTACTGCTGGCCATATAGGTCACGATCCAAATTTCAAATTGCATATATTCCTATACAGCTTGCGTCAGATTTTATTATGGCCAGTCTCACCAGTCGGCAGTTTACAAGGACATGTAGTAGTAGTAGTAAGGGTGAGGAAGCTAGATCTCGGCAAGTAGGCGTAAACAGTCCTTTTTACCAATCCCAGAATCACCCACCCTTACGTCACCACTTCCAATGCGCGGTCTTCACTGATTCGGCCTGTCCTTTTAATAAAGGCTTGCAGGTTGTCCCAGTCCAGATCTTTAAAATCTTCTCGTTGGAGTATCGTTGCTCCAAAAGTTTTTCTTCCGAGGCGACTCCACCTATCAGAGACCCAGAAGTGCACGTTTAAACAGTTATGTCCACTCAGGATTTCCACCAAACTAGTATTTTTTTAATATAGATTTCCAACAACTAGTATATTGTTCCAACTACCCATCGATGACCAATCTCATGACTCGACGTCAGGTGTAACGTGAGTCTCACTCAAAAGTATAATCTTAGGTTTCCCATCATTAACCAAAATTGTTTTTGGACATCCAGAGTAATTTTCATAGTTAATTTTTCTAGGCATTAGGGTATAACTTTAATTTTTCCAAGAGTTTTTTGAGATTTTTAGGCATCTAAAATAATTTTTATTATTTAATTTTTCCAAATATTTTAAGCTACTGGTGGCACATTTAAAATGTTTGAGGAATTTTTGTGAATGTTAGGCATCTAAATTTTATCCGGGCATGTCGGTGATTTTTTGATCGAATTTCAAGTGATTTTTTTTTTGTTTCCTTTTTCTTAAAATTTTTTTTTGGTTTGTTTGCCAGGCATTTTAAGTTATTGGCGGCATTTTTTTAATTCTCCAGGAAATGTTTGTAATTTTTATGCAACTAAAGTAGTTTAAATTAATAAAACCAGATGTATTCAGAGCAATTTTATTTTAAAAGCTTACCAGAGTGCTTTCGGCGTATGAGCCATCATCAGTGCTAACTGAAATGAGTTGAGTGTTATATGCATAAAAAACATTATAGTTAAAGGTAAACGAATGGAATGTGCTCACTTGTCAGTTAAGCCCAGAAATTTACCATAGTGGGAACACATTTGATATTACTAAAATTATACATAACATTTAGACACACTTAAGACTATACAGAACACTAAACAGGACGAACTGTGTTTAAAAAGAGGAGAACGTTGGTCTCCTTTGTATTTTGTTTACATTTTATTGTGGTTTCTTAGATGGCGGGAAATACTATGTCAAATTAGGTTAGCCTACAGTTAACTTTAATTTAAAATTAATATTTATATTATGCGAACCTATCAGGGTGGTAGTAGCGAGAGATCGGTCTAGATGTCCTTATCGTAAATGATATGCGGTAGTGCGAGTTGGTTATAAATTGGTGGCACAAATTAGACTACAACAGTGAACTTTTGTTCGGATAAGGAAATTGTTATCCTTTAAGGATGTAAAAGCTAATTTTTAAATTAGAAAATTGCCAATGCTTATAAAAACTTTTTTTTAATTGTGAAGTCTCCTATGTAATGGAACGTAAGGTCTGTTAAGGTTCACTTGTATTTTTAAACAAGAGGGATTTTTTATGAGCTTGTTGGTGATATAAATGTCCTCAAGAAAATCTAGTCGGTAATAGTTTTTAGAAGTAACCTGTTGGAGAATTTTAGAATTAGACTTTGGACTGAAATTATGGTTATTAGATTTTATATGTTCACCAAATGCAGAAGAGGGTCTACTTAAGTGCTCGGCTATGCTTGTTTTTAAGGGTCTATAAGTTCGTCCGACATATGAACAATCACAAGAATCACACTGCAATCTGTAAATACCACTCTTTGATAATGTGTCAAGTTTATCCTTGGTATTAATTAAAATCGATCCCAAGTTGTTTTTGGTTTTATAAGAAATTTGTAATTCTGATTGGTGTTTAATGAAGCTCCAGGATAAACAACTAAAGTAGTTGTTTAATTTTTTTCATTTAGAGTGTTTTCGTTTCGTTTTGTTTTTTTCAGGCATTTTCGGCTATTGGTAGTATCCTGTCGAGTCTTTGCTAGTAGTTCCCTTGCTTTAGCGCTGTCATGATTTAGCATTATCTTCTTGGCCTGTATTCATCCTTTTGTCGGTCTCCAATTTTTCCTTGTTTTTTTCAAGGCCCAATTATTAAGTGCCTGGAAGATTTGTTTTTTGCTAAATCTAGGACATGATTCAAGGCTTGCGAAGAAGTTAACGAAACCTTGTGCTGCTAGTTCATCGACCCGCTGAATGCCCTCCAACCCTGGTGTACTAAGACCCACCTCAGTCTCACTTCCCTTTGTGCTGTAAATCCTTTCAATGTGTCTCTGCAGTCCTGGCGGAGCTAGCCCTGGATTTCTGGATCGCCTTGAGTTGACTCACTTGACTATCAGGATAAATGCAAACCCCCCGTTACCTTCCAATGCTCTTCACTGTTTCAATGTCCGGATATACAGCAAGTTCACGACTTTCTGCAGGGCTATAGGTTTATGGATTTGCTAATCTGGTAAGCGCATTGATTCATATGCAGTTGTCTTTTAACCTCTCATGCTTTCATTTTAGAATCGATGAATTAGCATCGCTATTTTCTTTTAGGAGAAAACTAGAAAGATTGAATGGTCGGTAAGATGATTTATCAGTTTATGTTTTCTTTTCCATATTCAGTTAGGAATTGCATCTAATAAATTTAAAATTAAATAGAAACGTATCATCCATTTTTCTCTAAGATACCAAACGAAAACAAAAACAAAGGTAAGGACACAAAGTCACGGTCTCTTACTAACATGTTGTAAGTTGTAATGTGATCTGTGTAGGTCTAGGCCTGATGATGCTCCGACAGGAGCGAAACACGTATAGCTTTTAAGCTTTTTTAATAAATTATATAGATTGGATGAGACTGTGACTTTGTGTCCTTACCTTTGTTTTTAAATTTAAAATTAGATTGGATTTAAATTGATCATATTACATTAAAATCTAATCCAAATATCCAACTCTTCTGTATACAAATATATTCCTTTTATACCTTTAAAAAAAAGTGGGTACACGTGGATTAGGCAATGAAAATTTCAGTAAAGTCGCTTTAAAATTTTAAAACCTTTAAGGCAATGGATTTGATACTTTATTTCTTTGAACATACTTATAGTTACTATACAGCTTCGTTAGAAGAAAATTGATTTGTTGACACCTATTTGGACATTTTCCAAAAGATTAATAAGCTAAAATATTAAAGACTGGTGCAAAGACTTCACAAAGGCTTTCGACAGAGTCAATTATTATTTTTTCTGACTTGCAATCAATATATTTTGGTAGTATTTTGTTCAGTTTGATTCGAAGCTTTTTATTAAGTGAAGCTCAATATTTTAATGAGATTTGGTTGCGTGGTGTTTTTTTACTTATCTATTAATTTTTCATAAAAAATTCCTAAAATAATTGTTGAATATTTCTTTAGAAACAACGCTTAATTAAAAACAATTACATTATTATCTGACATATTTAGATTTGTGCAAGGCTTTTGACGGTATTACAATTTTTTTAATCAATTAAAAAACTAAAAAATTGAGATAATTCTAAATCTTTTGGTTTGGTTTAGACATACAAGAATGGATTTTTGCAGATGTATTCACGCACACAAAGGAAAATTACAAAATTATCATCTTTACGGCGTCAGTAACGACTAATCTGTCGGTGTTGTTCGGTGCAGATTGAGCCGGCCAAAGTTATAATACATGCTACTCTATTTTTCATAAAAACGTCTTGGAGACCCTTGCTTATCAATTGGTAGCACAGATAGAGCAGAATATTTGAGCGGAGAAGAACCATGCACCTGTCAAAATCATCATACATCCATTACATCGTAATTGACCAAAGTTAAGGTTAGACAATTGGATTGAAGGTAAATTCCTTTTAATCTGGCAATTTTAAACACTAATTAATAACTCCAAAATCATTATATTAAAATGAGTGCTTGTAATGACATTAAGTTTTTAATTTCTGTAGCAATATTGTAATAATATGTAATTTGAATTTAATTTTTTCCAAGAGCTCAGAAAAATTGAAGACACCAATAGCTTGTTTGAATACAAAGCGTATATCTTTTTTTTTCAATATCTTAGCTCATTGATTCTATGATGACTTTTTATATTAATATTAGGTTGGAATGCAGTAAATTTAATCTTTGTCGACCTGATAGTGGGGTAACCAACAACCCGGCTAACACCAAATTTAACGCTGAGTGTTAAGTCAGGAACATTGCCGAATTAATCTGATTAGTAGATTAGTTTTTTTAGGAAAACCTTAAGTTTTTTTCTAACTTAACCAAGCATCCTTAATCAAGATAAAAATCTAAGTAAAGAGAACTTTTAAATTTTTAGTAGTTTTGGTATATTATATCCACTAATACATATGTTTAAAATCTGCCTAAAGACCAAAACTAGAAGCAAGCAAATAACTCATCAGAAATCAGTACTCTATTCCGCACAGCCTGTTGCTTTTTAAAGCCTTACTTTAAGTATTTTGAGTCCAGTATATCGTCGGGTTACTGCAAAAACAAGATCAACTCAATTTTTAAATTTTTTTACGATAAGTGCATTTTAAGATTTAAAAATTGCTTCTACGTGTACTGCCAAAAGAAGATGAGGTTCTAACGGCAATTAAGGGTCGTTGCGCATATGCATTAACAACATAACTCCATTTTGATTAAAATGTAACCAGCAAAAAAAAGATATGTACACCTATCTTCTATGAACCCAACTGCATGTCACATTTTTTTTGTTCATTTAACTGCACAAATAAGATATGTGGTACTTATCTCTTTTTGGCTGTTTAACTTTAGTAAAAGACATAATATGATTTTTCACTATAAACCAGTCAAGTGCCACTTATTTTGTTTTGGCTGTACTGTTATTTATCAAAATATAAAAAAAATTGTTAGTTTATTTAGATATAAGGTACATATATCTTGTTTTTGCTGTAGCGTGAATGCTTTTTTAGTTGAATGTGTATGTACTAAACTCTAAATTATGGTATTTATCTTGTTTTGGCTGCACAGTTCTTCAGACATAACCTTAAAAATCTGTTACAACGTGGTGTTAACTCATGCAATATTTTGTTTAATTTGTGGGTTTTTATGACTTAAAACAGTGAAAAATTTGCAAATAATTATGTCGCGAGGAGCAGCAATGGTAAAAATGGTTCTTGGAAAAGAAAAATGTAAAGGTATGTTCCTAAATGTTATAAGTTGGTTTGCAAAGACGCTAATTTATATTTTTATTTTTTAGTAGTTTATCAAGAAAATAATGTAGCTAGTAAGGCTTCTGAGTCTTTTAATTTTACGGTGGTGGAGGTTAACCCGCATTTAGAGAATAAATGTTTAGAGACAAGTCCAGATAAAATTGCAAATTTTAATGAGAATACAGGTAGGCTGTTATTAATATTTTATGTGCGTTTAACTATAGCTATAATAGTTGCGTATGGCATTTTAGATGGTGGTTTTTTAATGGCGAAAGTTCAAGAGCTTGTGTATGTAAGCCTTTGGATCTGCTATTGCCTGAAGCAACAATTATGAATTATGGCTCAAAAACTGAATGTGTAGATTTAGATATTAGAAAAGAATTCGAAAATTATAATGTAGCCGGTCCCTCGACTAAAGGTGAAGATTTAGATGAGACAATAATATCCTCCGAGCTAAATTCGGATCAAGAACGCACTATTTATGAATTAATAAATGTTTTAGATGATTCCGATCAAGATTACGTCCCTGATAGTTCTTCGTCAGAAACCTCCGATGAAGAGGATAAGTTAATACTTTTTTAAAATTTTAAATTAAATAGAAATTTCTACTTTTTAGATGTTACGGATAACCATGTTCCGTTAACTACCAATTTTCTAAAGAAAAGAACCCATTGAAATAAATCAGATCCTTCTCAATGGAAAAAGAATCTCGCTAAGTGTCAGAAAGTCGAAGCTGAAGCACCACAAAATAATGATTGCTCAAAATGTCGTTTTAAGTGTACAGAGAAGATTTCTTTAGAATAAAGATTGATAATTTGTAAGAACTATTGGAGCTGCGATTTTAACAGAAGAAAAGATTTTGTTTTAAACAATGTTACAAGTAAAGTGCCTGAAAGATGAAGAGCAAAACGCACAAGCATGAAAAAACCACGTGAAGACTCGAAAATTTTCTTTTTTTACCACAATGACACAACTGTAAGAGTATGCAAAAGCTTTTTCATTAAAGCACTTTGTATTAGCAAGGAGGTTGTAGAGCATGCCTTTAGGAACCAAGGAGAGGGAAAATTATTTAGCGGTAATGATAAACGGGGAAAAAAGGAACCTCATAATAAAACTACATCTGAAGATTACGAAAAAGTTAAGGCTCATATTGAATCTTTTCCTGTAATGGAATCTCATTACACGCGAAAGTCTACTAAACGGCAGTATCTGGATTCCAAATTAACCATAGCAAAGATGCATTTTCTTTAAAAACAATTTTGTGAAAAGGATGATTTAGTACCTATTTCACTTATAACTTATAGAAGGATATTTTGCAAAAATTATAACTACTCGTTCTATAAGCCAAAAAAAGATCAGTGCCAAATTTGCATGCAGTATAAAAGTGGCAAAGATAAAAAGAAAAAAGAACTGGAAATTTTAATATATCAGACCCACGTGTTAAGAAAAGAAGATTGCAACGCTGCTAAAATTAAAGATAAAAAAGAGCATTACATGACAATACGTTTGTATGTTGTACGTTTGATTTACAAGGTGTTCTTCAGATTCCTAGCAGTGATGTAAGTCCTATGTATTACAGCAGGAAACTGTGTACATACAATCTGACAATATACGAAATGGCACCACCAAATAATGCGTTTTGCTATGTTTGGACTGAGGTTAATGGAAAAAGGGGCAGTTTGGAGATCGGCACCTGTTTATACAAATATATTGAAAAGCTTCCTAAAGCAGTAACTAAAATATCTCTTTTCTCAGATACGTGCAGCGCTCAAAATCGCAACCAAGACATCAGTGCTCTCTTGCTGTATCTAGTTCAAATAAACCCCAATCTACAAATCATAGAACAAAAGTTTTTAGAAAGTGGCCATAGTTACATGGAGGTTGACTGTATGCATAGCTCAATTGAGAAAGCCAAAAACCATGTTCCGGTTTATACTCTTCATGACTGGATGACAATCTTTCGTATGGCTAGAACATCAAGGTCAAACAAAAAGCCCTATAATGTAATTGAATTAAAATATGGTGATTTTTTTGGACATTGAAAAATTTTCGAAATCGGTAATGAAAAACAAAATTAAAAACACGCTTGGTGAGAAAGTAAACTGGTTAAAAGTGAAGTATATTAAATACCTGAAGTGTAAACCCTGGATTCTTCAATACAGATACGACCATACATCGGAATACAAAGAAATTAATGTTTTAGGTGAAGGAAAGCCACTAAATTTAGAAAAAATTAAGTTTCTAAAAGCATATAATAAGCCCAGAGCTACTACAACCAGTAAAAAAGCAGATTTACTAAAACTTTGTAAAAGTGGGGTCATTCCAGAAGAATTTCATAATTATTATAAAGCATTAGTTACCTCAAAAGATGCCAAAGATGTAGTCCCAGAACCTGCAGTAGAAGATAGTGACCCAGAAGGTGAATTAACCGATGGCGAGTTTTATGATAACTGAAAAAAACTTGACAGCCAAAACAAGATAAATACAAGTTTAATTTATTGTTTATTAAAAAAATATCACATTTTGTTTTATTTTTGCTATGTTATTAATAATAAAGCTTTAATAATAACTTGTTTAATGCTTTTTCAAAAAAAGTATTATTAAGCAAAAAAAATGGATTTTTAAAATTCGTTTTAATATTAAAATGCTCATAACTCAAAATCTATAAAATGTGACTTATCTGGTTTTTGCAGCAACTCGACGATATTTTTAAGAGATTTTTATATATGTTCTTTGCTGGTAATTCTCTTAGTGATGGTTCAGAGGTATTGAGTGTATGTGTTGTTTATTTTCCAACATCCAATAATTAAGAATTTACATTATCCATACCTACTTAATGTAAGGATATAATAATCAAAGTATAAAAACTTACCAAATCAAAAAAAGGTAGAACAAAAACATTTACAAAATGAAGTTATCTTGTCGTAGTTTCATCGAAAATAGTTTATAATTAGAATAGGAGTTAGAAATGCGCGCGTGAAGAGAAAAGTTTATAGAAATATACCGTAGGTGTCTACGTTACAATTCAAATTATAAAGTTGGGAAATGAATCAAACTTTAGCAGCGCCTGTATATTTTGCCAGGAAACTTTCGTCATTAGGAATATACAATTAGCTATAGTTTTAACTTTATAGGGATAAGAGGCAGGAAACGCGGGCTGGTCGGGCTTGGATTGAGCATGTTAAACTATTCGGTTAGCATAAGGTTTCATTTAGAAAATACTTAACTTGCTCATGCATTTAATGAAATATAAAGAATTTGAAAGTTACAGAATTTATGCTTGCAAGTTATGTTGGGAATACCATGTAGATAGCAAATTTTAGAAAAGGAGTGCGGAGTTAGTGATCTTGTGAAGTTGTGTTGCGAAATGTTCATTGCGTCGAAATCTGCATTTATTTTCTTATGTATATAATTTCTATTAATTTTATTGACTTATACACTAGGAGGTGGAGCGAAAACTAGACCAAAATAACTAATTTTTGTAAACGAATATGCCTGGGTGTGCAAAAGATGCCTTTCGGAGTTCTTATTTACCCAAAAAAATCCGATGACTTATGACGATTCTATCGGCTGCCGAAATAACCTTGAAAATTTTAAAATTAAAAAAATCTTTAAAACTGCAAAAAAAGCCAAACATGTAACTCTCAGCTAGTTTTTCATGAAAAACTACCCAGAACTCACCACGTGGAGGTGGCTGCATCTCGAGTTCCACTCAACCCCGCACCCTTAGAATATTTTTTTTTTATTTTTTCTGTTCTAGAACTGCTAAGAATTGTTTTTTAGTATCAAATTGCGGCAATACTTGTCTTGATTCAATACGAGCTCTAATAAATCCGTCTCGTGCTTTAAGGCCATAAACCGCTATAGAGGCTTCAGTAACTAACTTAACTGCTCGTTCAACTGCCTGTGAATGATAAGGGAATTTTAATAACCCTATTTCATCAGGAACCAAAGAAATCATGTTAGTTAGTTCTTCGTTGGAGGCTCGCTTATAACAACATTTTGCCAGTCAATTAAGTCGACATAATCTTGACAATCAAAATTCAATTTATTCACGCGAAATATTCTAACATCCTCGGTTTTGCGGTTGATCTGCATTTTAAAATCCTTCTTAAAGCTAACTCTCGAATATGTTTTCTATCATCTCCTAACATGGCTAATAAAATATTTTCTGGGTGCGCAAAAAATCTATTTCTCTCAATTACGCGATCAATACCTTTTTTTATTTCTTCAGGGAGGTAACAAGATTTATTTATAATGCTAAACAAGTGACTAGCACCATCCATACAAGACCAATGGCATTTAATTTGAAATCAGCATACGGCATACACTTTTACTATAAACTCTGTTAACATTTTAAGGTTTTGAGAGGGCTCGTTGGTAGCAACGTATAACCTTAGGACTCTATTGGCTGTGGTAAGCCATCTAGAGTGTGACATTTTTCCGCTTTTAAAGCCCAATCATCTTTTAAAACTTCAGTAGAGATTCCTTGACACATCTCATATAAATACTTTGCATCGGTACTTATTGTTTCTAGATCAACTAATGGTAAAATTGTTTCAATTTTCTCAAACTGTACGACTGGTAAATTTTCACACGATTCAAGGGTCTTACCAATGGCTCCCGCAAATTCTTTGGGCCCAGTAGTTTTTCCGTCTAAATAGTTAATCAGGTGGCGCAGGGGCAATTCGTTAGTGTTTAATAAACAAATCATCCACTGCAATGGTCTTTTTAAATCCGATTCAAAAGCTCGAATCACTCCGTTTTTAAATCCGGTATTAACCACGGTTCCGTCCCAACCAATGGCCACAGGTTTATTTAAATCAATATTTTTTTGTAAAAAGTTGATTATCGATGCTTTAATTACTTTGGCATTCCCAGATGTTGGACTAACATGTCCAAAATATCTCGATCCTGGTTCAGAAACTAAAACATAATGTTCTTCAACAACTGTTTTTTGATAATACTTGTCTCCTGTTTTTTCTTGGATTAACGTCTTATCTCTGCGGCCGTCAAAATATATTGCCTATACCTCATAAGAATCATCGTCAAATTTTCTTTTCAGGTTTGTGCAACTCTTAATTCTAGCCCTCCTTATTTTACTACGATCTACAATTTTTGAAGAATCAGTCAATTAAACAAAACCAACGTCTTTCAGTATGGCACTTACTATTATTGCCGCTGATCGGTCAGAAACTCCTGTGCAATCGCAAGCTTCTGCCAATATTGGTAAATGGAGTCGCATTTGAGCAGAGGATGATGATTTGGTGATTTGACAACTCATCTGAGAGGCGGGTACCAAAGGAACGATTGCGTTAGAAGTTGACGGAAACTTTGAGGAGGTTTCGGCAGCCGAAGATATTGTTTTTGGACGTTTAGTTTTTTTTGGCTCACTTGAGAGTACAATAGGCACCTTTTAAACATACAGGGTAATTAAAATTCCAGAAATCGAACATTCGCTCCACACTATATTATCATTAAATTTTGGATGAAATTTACCTTTCCTAGATATAAGTATCCAAGAGAATTGGCTTGGCTATCAAACTCAATAAAATTTTCTGTCTCTCACGTTTTAATAATTGTTGGTCTCTGGATGTCTATATAGGTGTTACACAAAATCACATCCGAGTTTAGATATGCTTTCGGAACTAGACTTGTGGCTAAACTAATTATTAGTATTACTTCAACACTGTTCACATGCTACATTTGTTTGATTTCTATGGCAAGATCTGTATATTTAGTCTGTTTTTCCACTAGGAACAACTTCTAGGATAAATACCAGTTTATCCTATAATTTGTTATTATTTCGACAAGCAACGTCAATTAGAAATACTTTATTATCGATTTTATTGAATACTGCACGATAAGGCTGGTTATTTGTCATAATAAAATTACTCATAATAAGCCATTTTTAAACATCCTAAAATAATTATCAAAATATCATTGAGCAAACCTTATTTGTTTGCAAATTTCTAATGAAGAATATTGCAGATTTGGTTCTGTAGAAGTTAGACAGAAATAGTCTAGTACGAATACGTTGTGGCATTTATACCTTTCATTATAAATTTTCTATTATTATTTGTACCTACTAATGACTTGGCTCTAAATAGCTGGCATAAAACCCTGATGAAGATGCCTCTTCATCTACATGTGGTTGGTTGAATTGTATCAAGTTCTCTTTGAGACCATGGTTATCGTTCATGCGCATTAGAGAAAATTATAAATTCATGGCATTACCAGGTTCGAAGACCTATGACTTCGATTAGAAAAAAAAATAACTGAGTGAAGTTCAGATGAATGCGCCTTTTCGATGAATAATTATCTCAGTTTAGTAATCTGATTTGCATGCAAATTGTTGATATCAATCAATTCCCGTCCACTATCTTTACTTGACCATGTCATTTTAAGAGTTGGATGATGAATGTTGGACTAAGTGAGCATGGTGCATATTGTTCTTTAGATCTCCTTTAGTTTTTGTATAGCTTCATTTAGGAATTCAAAAAGAATATATCAGAACAGGGAGATCAGATATGCTATTTTATTATAATTACTTATATAATTATATACAAAGTGTGATTCTGATGATTTGATGAACTAGAAATACGTAGGGCTTGATTTATATTGAGAAGACTTTGAGATGCTTGGAACTAAGTCATGTTATTAATTAACAATTTAAATTTTACCTTAAATGCCTGCATATCCCAATCTTGTTGATTTGTGAATAATAATGATATTGTTCCGCCTTATTTTAATTTTTTCCAAGTAGTTTTGAAGGTATTTAAGGACCGGGTTAATGATAACGGCTTTAAAGGATAGTACTAATTTATATTTCTAAACTAGTTCTAGATATTTATTAAATTTTTTCTCTTTCTGTTGCAGATTATGGTCTCCAGAATAAGCAACATCTATGAGATATATCTTCTTGCGTACTTTGCCCACTCGCTATTATGTTCAATCTTCTTGTTCGTGAGTTTGAACTCTTCAATATTAAGTATGGCACTAGATAACCCTTGCCTAGTGCTTAGTCATACCTTGTTGAGGAGTTTCTGCATAATTGATTCCAAAACTAAGGGTGTCTATTTGGTCTTCTGAACCTACCCATCTGCAATTTGGCAGTAAATTAAACATCTGGTTTCTGAGTATTTTCTACTGCTAAATAGTTGTCCAGTTGCATAACAATAGCGTGTATTGCCGATTTCTTAGTTTCCTTGCTAAAATATGGCCCCCCCCCTTTTTTTTTTCTTTACACTGAATGTTTGATATTTAGCCAAAAACTCTATAGTTTTAAGGTTTCAGGTAGTCAGCACAGATATTCTTTAAGTTAAGCATGAAGCATACCATTGTAGGAAGTTATAACTGATTTTATTTCAACTAACTTTAATATCCATATTATTTATTAGCCCGCGGCATTCTTGATGTTTTTAATTGTATACCCTAAACCTATTTTTATCAAGAGGGGCTGCAAAATCATTTATTTTAGCCTTTTAGTCTAGGAATATTAATGAATTCCTTGATCAACTTGTATTGGAGTATGCTAGCACATCTTTAATGTTTCGTTCTCTATAACTGTTTGATCACTAGATTCTAAAGAATTTTAAAGTAGAGGGAATTGGTTATTATTAATAAATATGAGCATTTTATTCCTTACTATTTTTTTTAAACATTTCTTTTAATATTAAGGTTGTTTTCTTATCATCTTGTTTGTTTACTGGGTTAAATTCTAAATGTCACCCAATATTTATCGTGATTTGTTCGTTGGTTTAGTAGGATAGGGCAATTGCAATAAAAACTTTTAACCTTGAGTTTGCAGCATGGTTCTAAAAAATACTTAAGGCATGAGCCATTTTCTACCAAACCTCGTTTTCTAACTTCTGGTGAAAATAGTTATGCTCATATAGGTGCCGATATTTGGCATCCACTAGTGATTTGCTAAACAGTTTCCAAGGTTTGACACTCATATTTCTAACTGCTGCTTTTATAAACTAAGGGATAAAGGATGATATATTTTTGTTGACAGCTGGGTCTTAAATTGCTCCCATAAACATTTCTGCCTTAACGAATAGCTCTTCAAATATTAACCAGTAGCTTAACAGATTTTTGTTCACACGTTCCTAGCTGAGCTGGTTGAAGCTATTGAGCTCGCACTCTTTCAGAGGGAACGTTCATTTATACTATATCTTTAAGCTCCAAAAGTATCCAGCTGAAACAATGCCCAGTCCATTGCTAATGAGTAGGTAATGATAGCCAGCCTAGCTTACAGTTATATTCGGATGAAATGGCAGTCAGTCAGGGTGGCGTTTATCGTTTATACCTAATCAGACCAATAAGCTTTATATCATTTCATTTAAGAAACTGAAAAAAAATGCTAAACAGACACATTAGCTCTTAACTGATCATCATATTCTTCAAGATAAATGTTCTTTCACTGCATGAAGATTTACAGAGGCAGCGCTTGTCTGCAATCTGAACTTGTAAGCATTGGCTGCTTTCTGAATATAAAACATGCATTTGACAAGACATCATTTGAATCTATACAAGGTGTCCAGGAAGTACCGCACAGGATTGGAGGAGTAGATGGAAACAAAAATTCTTGAGCGAAAAGTCCTGAGCCATTTGTTGATCCGATTTACGCGTAATATAAAATATAAGCCAGTGGTAAAAATGAACGGATAGATAAGCCCAAAAAAATACAGGTTTGCGCAATAAAACACATGCGAAATTATAGAGGTATCCAATGGAATTTTGAACATTTCAAAAATTTGCAATAGAATTTTGATCATTCCAAGAAAGAAATACGAAAAATAAATCACTCATCAGTTTTGTTTAAGTCTTTTCTGATGTAACGTCGTAAGGATCAATAATTACACTATTGCGGACTATTGTGAGAAGAGCGTGTTCTTGCTGCCGTTATCTACAGGTATCTCTTACATGGTACAAACTCGCAGAAACTCAAACGGTGCCTGAGAATCTTGCATTCAACCATTAACAACATCATTCGTGCTGAAAAACTCCATCTTTACCATAAAAGGAAAGTTCAGAAATTGATGAATATCACTTACGGGTCGCATTTTGCAGGCACATTTTGCAGTTGATGAAGAAAAGCTAATTTTCTTAAGCCATGTTCTATGACTGATGAACTACTCTTTACTCGTGAAGAGTGTTTTAACACACTTAATGAGAATAAGTATGCTTTGGAGAATACTTACGCTACGGTTAATAAAAACTTCCAGAAAAAGTGAAAAGTCAATATGTGGGGCGAGATCGTAGGTGGATCTTACCAAAAAAATTGAACGTCAGTTAAAACTATTATCCCGTTTAATTTTTTCCTAATTATTATTTATAATGATAGAGCAATTGCTATCTAATTTTTTTGCAAGAAGTCCTTCCCGGTTTGCTGCAAGAACTCCCCAGACAAGATCGGCCCGAATAGTATCAGCACGACGGCGCTCCCTTTCATTACGGTCAGGTAAGAATGTATCTGAACCACCAGTAACTACGTAAAAGATTTGGCAGAATAGGCTTTGCTCTGGACTCCAAGATCTCCAGGTCTAACTTCTCTAGACTTCTACTTATGGAGTCATTGCAAACAAGCCGTGTACTTCGACGAACTCTGAGCATGTAAGTTGGACAAATTCATGCAGACTCAATATACAAAATGGTACGCTAGATCTACACCAGAGTAGTAATATACAACGCCTATGAAGCAGCATCTATGGAGAACGACCGTAATCGTAAGATTCATAGGAATCTGATCTGGTAGACAGATGTATCAAAGGTTGAGGAATGCTGCATTTAAAAAAAAACGAAATTATTGACATTTTCTAGTTAAATAATTAATGACCTTATAATATTGGGAATAATTTTTACAGTGATTTAGAATAGTTAAATTCTTTGCCACATACTTCAGGTAATTGACTTAATTTTAATCTGTTAGCACAAAAGTGACTGTTTCAGGGAACTGTAACTAGACCAGCAAAGAATATAAAGCTCAACAATATGGAATTCAATAATGGATTCTTGAAGCTCTTCTTCAGACACTTTTATCTGCAACGTTAAACTTTCCCTATAAATAAATTCTTTCAAATTTCAAATGCTGGAAGCATATAATTTTGCCAATCAGATAATAATTCTCAATGTCTAACCAAGGATTAATAAAATAATACAAGATGGGGCTATATAGAATAACAAAAATAGCGAAATTATTTATTTTGTTTAATTATTTACTTACAAATAATAAAAAAGTGTCATCCTTTTGATTTCATCCTAAATTAAATTTAATTTGCGATATTTATTATTTGGGCTTCAAATTTAAATTCAAAATTATTAATTATTTCCTAAAAAGGTTTTGCCCTAGTTGAGAAAATACACATTGGCTAAACTGTTGACTCAGAACAGTAGTGTCATCAGCAAATAAGGTAATTTAACCACTTTTATGTTAAACAAAAATTAACTTTTGTGTATGTAATATATATTAAATATAATAGCTATATAAAAATTTAACGAAAAAAACATATCCCGAGGATCCAAAACGCTTCACAATAATGCTTCTATATAAATCGCA
Organism: Anthonomus grandis grandis; assembly: GCF_022605725.1. Classification (NCBI taxonomy): domain Eukaryota; kingdom Metazoa; phylum Arthropoda; class Insecta; order Coleoptera; family Curculionidae; genus Anthonomus; species Anthonomus grandis. The sequence continues at coordinate 25,114,921 of NC_065552.1, read as the reverse complement.
ATGGGAAGTTATTAAATGTGTACAAAACGAGCTTGTTAGTGACCAGCAGCTGCGCGCAAGATAATAATAGAAACTCGTTTCCAGTTTGTGTTTGCCTCGCGCTGACCAGTGTCCAGTAGTCCGCTTTTTAAAAATCCTGTTTTGACCCTTTTCGCTTCTCAAAAGGGAATAAAAAAACACGTGTTTGGCCGGTTTTCGGCTATACAGAGGGAAATTAAAAATTAAAAAATATATTATTCCACTGGTTGAAAAAAGAGTTAAGTGCGTTGCAGTCTAATTTAAATAATAAAACTGGAACTGACCAGAAAAAACTAAAAAAAAAGTCGAAGAGTTCTTTGTTGCCTTCTCGCAGTAGGTTAGCTGTGAACACGATAACAAAATGATGTTATCTGTTTGCTACTGAGTAAACTAGATAAGAAAAATATAATTTTTGGACGATGCAGATAGTAATAGTGCATTAAATATGGCATATTGTCACACCGGGGGGTTGGCCCGGTCTAGGACAAGGCCGTGTGACGGTTACATACATTGTATGTAACTGGGACCTTAAGGTACGCTTTAGCATTGAAACAAAATATAGTTTACTAAATACCTTGTATTGACAGCAAAATATAATTATAACGATTTAAGTAGAGTTACCCAAATAAAAGAGCTAATTTGACAAGAGATAAACTAAGATCGACATAACAGGATTAATAATTTAAGTACATGGGAATATGTAGCGAATTCTATAATTAAAGTCAAAGTAATGTTACGTAACTTAATAAAGTGACAATAATTGTGATCTTCTTCGATATGATAAAATGTTGTACTTACATTATTATTATTCTTGGAGCAAACATTTCACAAAGCTTTTCCACACTGCTTTCGGTTACCTCTTCTTGCCCGAGACCCGGTCGTAACTCTGCCAAATTTCGTTCGTCGTACCCTAGTGTTAATTTTCTTTGTCAGCAGAATTTCCAGTTTTTTCCAAACCATCGTTCTGTCGACAAAGTACTTTTGCAATCTTTTTACGATGGAAATGACTTGGTTATTTCATCATGCAATCAGGAAATTGTTACTTACACAATTTGTGGGTAAATGACCTGGTATACCGAACGAATATTTTTAAGTGATTTTTATATTAATAAAATAAAATTTAAAATGTTTTTTAATGAATTATCTTCGTTTGACATATCCCCCGGGCATAGAAAAGCTGGCCTCCAGCTTTATTGTTAACAATCGAAATCATGATCGAAGAAGACCCAGAGGAAAAAAAAATTTACAATTAGTAAGATCAGAACAACGATGTACCTAAATAACGTATAATTAATTAGAGCTGAACCCTTATTATTCATTAAATTTTAACTACAATTAAAGTAACTATCGCTTTTGATGTCCACATTTTTTAATACTACGTAGTCTCCGAACACAAAATGTCTTCAGCATCCGGGTCCGGTCGCCGGGTAAGGTGGCGACGTTCATAGCGTTGTCGCCTGCCCCTCGTCTGGGACGCCTACAGGTTTGACGCCTCCATGTGTCGTCCTAGGACACCTTCACCCATGTATGTCTGACTCCTCTTCTGGAACGCCTACGGGTTTGACGCCTCCATTCGTCCGTTGGCAACCCTTGCGACATCACATGACACCCCCTTGTATGCCTGACTTCTCCCTTGTTTTGTACCAGTCCTTCAACGCCGTCGGTTTCCTGGAACCTGTAGACAGAGACTCCTTCATTGCAACTGCTGTGGCGTGACAAAACTTTTGGTTTTTGTTTTGTCCCTTCTTGACCATTTCCAGTGAGCTATCCCATAAGCTTACTGTGTTTTATGGATGGCCCCTGCCGTATCTTCAGCTGAATCCATGATTCGTAATGTTGGCATCCCCTACTGGAGATCATAGGTTGAACACTTCAACCCGCTGCTGGTAGCGTCGTGAGTTCGGGCAAGTTTGGACTTTGACCATTGGCGCAGTGGTAACTTAGCTTGTCCTGGGATGGCCATGGCTCTGGCATCACCCTGTCTGCGATTGGGATGGTCAGGACTGACAACAAGGCAGTGCGCGGATGTGGGGTGTTCCTGTTTGGCTCTGGTTCTGGTTCCATCGGCTACTTCCTGTGGTTCTGGTAGGAGCGTACCCTTATTTTCTGTTCAGGTCGAATTTGTACGTGTGGCATCTCATGGTATGTTTATATGTAAAGAAAGAACAAAGTGTAAGTATGTGCTATTATATGGTGCTTAATGGTTTTATATTTAATCATTTTGATTTCATGTTAAATCTTTATATCATATCTTGAGAAATTGTTGATTTCCTCGCAGTTTTTGTATTATATATTTTAGGATAATTTGACTCATAATCAAATTTTATTAATTTTCCTTTGTCTCAGATCTTTTGAAGTTTCTTGTATTTCGAGTTTAGATAACAAAGTGTTTTATTTATAGAAAACCCAAAAAAAATATATTTTTTATTTATTAATTGTTTATCCCCTCTCTTCTAAATAACTTTTATTTATGTATGTCTTTTTAACTTTTATAGATTATTAATTAGACCCTTTCTTTTACATTATTTTTAATAATATGTTTTCTTTTTAGCTTCTACTTAAATATTTATGTGCCTTAGGCTCGCTGTCCCTCGCCTACCGGCGATATATTTATAATATTTCCCCATTATCATCTCATTTCAATATATTATTATTTCAATAAATTTCATTTCGAATATGTATATACGCGCGTATTATCAAAATTATTTATACGTTTTCTGATGTGATTTGCAAATTACTATGATATTTATCCTTAAATTGTTTAGATTGTCATGACTACAATTAAGGCTTAAATAACATGGTGAAATGTATCATCTTCAGAGGGGCCCCAGTATATACTAACTATATGCGAGCTTGCGTAAAATAATAAGTAATTATTCTATTTCGATGCGTTCTATACTAGCATCTACTTTTTTACCAGGGGACAGTGATAAAAGGCTAGCACTATTTTTTATATCTAGCCGGAACCTTGACATGGCGTTTGGTTCGACGCTCGGTTCGGGGTCATTGTCTGGGTCGGGGATTGGGTATAATATTGTTTCGTCAAATGTTTTTGCATTTCTAATGGACATGGGATTTTGGGTTGTAGTTAAATTTTTTGGTTTGTTTTTGAAGTATCTGAGCGTTATATATAAAATATAAGTAAATAAGAATAGAAGGAAAAGTAAACATGAAGTGTAAATTATTATATAGAGAGCCTCGTGATTAACACTTGTTGAGGGGCTTTTTTCATGACAGTCTATTTCTCCACGTATTTGTGGAACTGCCGCTACTATTGCTATTCTATTTTGTTTAATTAGGATGTACGCTACCAAGATTGAAATGGTTATGTTCCAAATTAGAAAAAATGAGTCCCCGTGAAAGCTATGTGTATCACCATAAGTGATTACATTTGGATAGTTTTTCTCTACTGATTTTAGAATATTTTTTAAGGTGTTATCGCTGGATGTGAGGTTAAGATGGGGTATCTCTAGTGTCCAATTTGTATTTAGGCATTCGGAAATGTTTTTGTAGAGTGGTGGGGTACTAATAATGTTGGGATTGAGGATATAGGAATTTAGATTTGACCAGGTTGCAGGTATTATGTGGGTTACTATTGCATTGGTAGTGATGTTTTCTGGACAAGGGAAATTTTCAGGTATAATAACTGCATTGCCTACGCTGAGGTGGCATTTGCATGGGAGGAAAATTTTGATAGAGCCTTGGCGTGCTAATGTCGTGTCTAATTTCTGAGGCTTATTTTTATCACAAGAGATGGTCATGTCCTGTTTCGGGTGGGTAATGACATAAGTTTCGTCTTTAATTTCGGATATTGTCATCGATGTTGCTGAGTGGCAGTCAATTGGGCAGTATTGGCTTAGTTCTTTTACTGTTGCCCCTTGATATAGGATTTTCGCACATTCAGGCCCTTGTAGGATGTCTGCTGAGAATCTAGGTAAATAGCATAATTTATTTTGGTATGGCTTACATTCATGTAGGCCTGTCCCCGATATTTGTCTTAAGTCGCCCTCGTTATTTCCGTTTTTGGACACTGCAATGTATAGCGGTTGGTGGCGTATAATACAGGTCTGGTTATACCAAGCAAAGGGTGTGGTTATTAACTCTAGTAGTTGCCAATTTCTGTTTTTCTTAATTATTGGAATTTTTATGTGAACATATATACTTGATTTTGTAAAGGAACAGTCACATATGGGCATTTCGAAGTATGCTGCTAGTTCAGATGTAGGGATGGCCAGTCCTTGTTCTGAATTTGCGATTTTTGACTCGAAATCCTCCAGATCCTTTTTTAGGACTTGCGGGTTGACAATTTCCGCCGGTATTTTATGGTGTCTACATGAATTTACGATAGCTTGTCTCCTGAGAGTCCTCACTAGTAATACCATCCTTTTTAGGTTTAGATATCCGTTATAGAGGTTTGTCATTATTAGTAATTCCTGTTCGTTTGTCGTGTTTGCCACCTTATTTTCCAGTTGTTTAGTGAACCTCTCTATGCTCTTTATCCTTAGCTCCGTGTCCGAGAACGTTGCTGCGACTAATTTCTCATAGTCTTGAAAGTGTTTGGAGTTTTCGCTCATTTGTTTTACGGTATCGGACAGTCCTTGTGACATTGTGTCTAGCCTTTTCCTGATCTCGTCATCTGAGTTTTCGACCATATTTAGTTTTTGCAATGTTGCCACTCCGCAACACCATGATAATCCTGAGCCTATAAAGTCTAGAGACCTCTTCTCTCTCTTAGATGGTTCGTTGTTTCTTAGTGGTGCTATGCCCCAGTGTTCGTTAAGTAAAGTTAATTCTTTGAAGAATGCTTTATTTAGTCCATTTATACTATTTATTACGAAGCATTCGTTCGTTTGCAATTGGCTGCATTTGAGATTTCCTACATCCATCGTGTGGTCATCGGTATCCTCGGTCCATTCCGTTTCATATGTCAATGGTACTGTAGCTTCATAGATTCTTGTCGCTGGGAGTGGTTTCCAATAAGCTCCCGCGCTTACCTCAACTCTGTAATCTTGTTCTTCCTTCATGTTCTGCGCCTGATTTAGCACCATAGTGATTAACCTAATAATAGCATTAAAATATATATATTTTTTTTTTTTTTTTAAATAGTGTTCTTTATATATCCTACCATTCTAAGGGATTTATAAAGTAATTTATTATAGCCTATGTCGTCCGTATTATCTCAAATTAACTTGTAAGGTATTCTGCGTTACATTACATTTTGTACTCTATGTATATTTGTTTCTTTACGTATCTAAACTAATCAATATTTATCTACTTATTTAAAGTTAATTTAATATACCTATTGATTACTTTGAGTTTATTATACTTAGTATATATTTACGTTTATATATATACGTATTTAATTTCTTTATTTAATTTAAAATATGAATGTTATTCCCTTTGTCTATGAATTAACCTATATATTAGTTATATGTAATAAACTTAGGAGTGAGTCAATATGGACCAGGTGTCCCACTCACATCAAACCTAATCTAACCGTATGTACCAATACTATAATATTCATGCATATAATGAAATAATATTTCCCAAGCTATGAGCTTATCGTATTACATGAACTTTTCATCTATTTATATCTATATATCCGTTATATATACCCCTTATACTTATTATATTAAACATTTAGCGTTTTTTGCTTTTATAACTATATATTGCTACGAATTAAAAATAAGCTATGCCGTCAGGAATTTCAGTGTGTAGGGTTTCGCTTTGTACACCTTAAGTTACTAAAAACTCTCGAAAACGCTCTAGCTGAGACAAAAAATCCAGCTACTCCGAAATTCATAACCCCACCCTTTTTCGATCCAAGCTTAGACTCGCCAATAATATTTTTATCAAAATACGAAAAAACCGCGTTAAATAATGGTTGGAATGACGCATATAAAATATCATATTTAGGTAATTTCTTAGAATCACCGGCAAATTTTTGGTATAGGGACTATTCAAGTAACGAAAGAAATAAACCCAAAACCTGGGAAGAAATTAAAGAGGACTTTATAAGGGAGTACAGTGGGGACCAACCACTAAGAAAAATAAAGTTCAGACTAAATACAAGAAAACAAGCGGACAACGAAGACATTAAAAAATATTATTATGATATAGTTTCGTTATGCCATGAAGTTGATCCAAAAATGACATTCGAAACCTTCAGGGATCATTTTGAAAAAGGCCTGCACCCATCGTACTATGAAACGTACTACCTAATGAGTTCAAACGAGTTAGACCACCAACAGCTCAAAACACTAGTCCTAAAACTAAGTGAAATAAGAGAAAGAGCTTTGGTTAACCAAATGACATCACAAACGTCATTATTAAGCATAAGCGGAGAAAGGTCAGGAAGTACCAATACTAAACCACTAGAAGGAACAAGCTACGAAAACAAAAATCAAGGGCGCTCTAGGCAAAGGGGAAGGCCAAACTACTATACAAACCAACACTATAATTGGAATAGCACACGGTATAATGAAAACCAAAACATAGCAATTAGACCTTATTATAATGGAAACCAGAATACAGGAAATAAGTTTTATTACAATGGAAACCAAAACGTAGGGAATAGGCCCTATTACAGAGGAAACCCAGCTTCATCATATAGAGGGTCAAGAGGGCCAAGAGGCAACACTACACAATATAGGGGGAATCATAACCAAAATTTTAATGCAAGAAATACAAGGTACAGGGAAAGAGACAACAGCCTGCCAAGGTCACCATATAGATCAAGACAAGGCAACGGTCTCCCAAACACAAGAAGCAGAGATGGCAGACCACGCTGTACTACATGCAATCGCATTGGGCACTACTCATGCGAAAACGAAAACAGGAATGTCAGATTTTCAAGGGAGTCGTCCCCAAACGAAACCGGACGACTCCACTAGAAAGGGCCGAAGGAGTCGTCCTATACTCAGGGGCCAAAGCGCACCAAATTTTAAGTGTTAGAGGTTTAATTAATAAGGTAAACAAAATAGATATAATTTTAGATACAGGATCGAGTCAATGTGTAGTAAACAGTACCTTAGCAAGGGAAATCGAGCCCTTAGATTACGAAAAAAATTTAATTGCAGCAGGCGGACAAAAAATCAGAACGCTAGGTACTTCAAGAGTCGATATTACGATAGGAGAGCTGGCTGGACACGTAATGGCATTAGTGGTAGACAACCTCTCAAAGCCTTTAATACTGGGCACTGATTTCCTATCAAAAACACAAGCTAACATAGACTACGGTAGGGAAACAGTCACCCTAAGAAAGGGAAACATCGAGACGACAGTTAAATTCCAACATGCGAGGTGTCAGGCAGAAACGGAAGCGACGATAGAACTCGAATTGCCACTGTGTTCATTAACGAAAAAATTAGCAACAACCAGCTATAAAATAAGCGCCAAAGAAGACTACACCTTAAGACCAAATATCGAGACTCAAGTACAATTAACAACAAACTATAACACCCCGGAAGAAATATTGGGTATGGATTTTACACAAAATGACGCATTTTTAATCCCAAGAGGGATGATTTGTATTTCAACACCGCATTTTGTCGAAAACAGCTTGGTAATGAATGTCGTAACAAGGCAAGCCCACCCAATAAAAATACTTAAAGGTATGACACTGGGGTATATAGAAAAACCTTGTATGTACAACCTGGTAGACTCCTCAATGCTCTACATAGAGACAGACGAAAGGGAAGAAGAGCAAGTGACATTGGCCGACCACAAAATCAGCCATATTCGAGACACCCATATAAAAGCACAGCTTAAGGAACTCCTCGAAGAATTTGAGGACGTATTTTCTAAATCTCCAAAGTATATGGGACAAACGGACTTGGTAGAACACGACATAGACATAGGGGATTCACAGCCGATAAAGCAAAAGGCATATAGGGTCTCCCAAAAAGAGAGAGAGATTATAGACCAACAAATTAAAGAAATGGCAAAACATAACGTGATTCGCCCTAGTCAGTCAGCATGGTCAAGCCCTGTAGTTCTCGTAAAGAAAAAATCCGGAGAAACAAGATTTTGTGTAGACTACAGAAAATTAAATGAATGCACACAAAAAGTTAATTGGCCAATACCAAATATAGACGACATCATGACTTACTTAGGAAAAGCCAAACATTTTACTACCCTTGACATGTTCTCAGGATTCTGGCAGGTCAAAATCACAGAAAAAGCAAAACAATATACAGCATTTCAGGCACAAGGCCACGGTCTTTGGGAATTTAATTACATGAGTTTTGGATTATGTAACGCACCGACCACGTTCCAAAAACTAGCAGACAAAGTATTCGAGGACCTAAAATGGAAAGAAATACTAGTATATATAGATGACATCATAATATTTTCTGAAACCCTAGAAGAACACCTTAAAAAACTAAGAAAAGTATTTATGCGACTTAGGCAGGCCGGACTTACGCTAAAACCCAGCAAATGTGAGTACCTAAAAGAAAAGATTAATATTCTAGGATACACAGTTTCTAGCGAGGGCATTCAACCAGACGAAAATAAAGTAGTAACAATAAAAAAGTTCCCAACCCCCCGGTGTGACATATGGTGGAGGCGCCGGGTGGTTGGCCCGGTCTAGGACAAGGCCGTGTGACAGTTACATACAATGTATGTAACCGTCACACGGCCTTGTCCTAGACCGGGCCAACTACCCGGCGCCTCCACCATATGTCACACCGGGGGGTTGGCCCGGTCTAGGACAAGGCCGTGTGACGGTTACATACATTGTATGTAACTGGGACCTTAAGGTACGCTTTAGCATTGAAACAAAATATAGTTTACTAAATACCTTGTATTGACAGCAAAATATAATTATAACGATTTAAGTAGAGTTACCCAAATAAAAGAGCTAATTTGACAAGAGATAAACTAAGATCGACATAACAGGATTAATAATTTAAGTACATGGGAATATGTAGCGAATTCTATAATTAAAGTGAAAGTAATGTTACGTAACTTAATAAAGTGACAATAATTGTGATCTTCTTCGATATGATAAAATGTTGTACTTACATTATTATTATTCTTGGAGCAAACATTTCACAAAGCTTTTCCACACTGCTTTCGGTTACCTCTTCTTGCCCGAGACCCGGTCGTAACTCTGCCAAATTTCGTTCGTCGTACCCTAGTGTTAATTTTCTTTGTCAGCAGAATTTCCAGTTTTTTCCAAACCATCGTTCTGTCGACAAAGTACTTTTGCAATCTTTTTACGATGGAAATGACTTGGTTATTTCATCATACAATCAGGAAATTGTTACTTACACAATTTGTGGGTAAATGACCTGGTATACCGAACGAATATTTTTAAGTGATTTTTATATTAATAAAATAAAATTTAAAATGTTTTTTAATGAATTATCTTCGTTTGACAATATGGAATAAAAGACTGAAAAAATTTATTTTGTAATTAAAAATAAGGATTCTCGTTTCTGGTCGTATCCTACATGAAAAAAATTTAATTTTCGGTCGATTCGGACTGTAATGGAGAAATATAAATGGCATATAGGAAAAAACTATAAAACTTCAATTTTTGCTTTATTTCAATTAAAGGTATTACAAAGAATACATATATAAAAAGTGTGTAAAAGTGACTTTCATCAATAGTAGTTGTAGTACCCGATTTTTTCCAAGTTAAACTCATAATTAACTGATATTTAAGTAATAAAAGACAGATTTTATACATATTTATGTTCTAATTAAAATGTCCTTCTAAGAATTGAAACATGTCTTCAACATCCGGAAAAAAAAACGAACACACTAATTTGCTTCGAGCATCAAAGAAAGTGACTTACTCTGAGCTTAAGTGGCTTAAATGTTTTTTTTCTCCCAGGCTGATGAGTTTGAATACCTCCATTTTTTTTTCCGGGAAGTTCAATCTGACATCATTGGAAATTACATTATAAAAGTAATCAAGAGAAGGTGCTGAAAATAATTTTTTTGAAGTTCGAAATCTGGCCACTAGAAGGCGCATTTAACAAGTTAGTAATTCAATTTTAATTTTCTCCGGAAAATGTCAGCTTAAGGCGCAATTCACACAGAACTGGCGTATGGGGATGGCGTGGGACTGGCGTGGTAGACGCATGTGCCACTTGCATGTTCGCTTATGGGGCAATACAGATAGAAATGGTGGGGCACAGGCGTGATAAGTCAGTCCACCGCCACGTCACTTCGATGCCACGAGTGGCCTACACTAGTGGTAAATGCCATATACCAAACAACGGTTTATATTTCTTCTTTATGTCTATTTGGTAAAATGCGGGATGATTATTTATTTAATACGAGTTCTGTGAAGACGTGCAATAGTATGCAGTTTTATACGACTATAAAAGGTCGGATTACTGCAATAGAAGTGCACAAGATCAAGCATGGGAAAAAATATCAAATAAATTCAGTAAAAATAGTAAGTGTGTACGTGTTTATTAACAAAAGATGTTTAAACTCGTATTTACATTGGAAATTATACTTTTGTTTTAGTAACCGAGTGTAAAGACCGCTGGAAAAACATACGAGGAAGCTACTCAAAATATAAAGTCAAATTAAAAACAAAATTAGGACAATGAACAAAACGAGTCAAAGAATAATATTTGGCCCACATCTCTCCTTTTTGGATTTTTTCTTGAAGTCTTGTAAGAGCAAAGGCAACGTGGATCAAGAGTCTGCCGACGCATCATCGAGCCACCACGCAGCTGAAACGGGGTCACAATCTAATGATTCTAAAGACAACTCCAATGCTCATGTACTCTCACCTTATAACATTCTATCCAGTCGTTCCTCTCGGTCACCTGTACCATCTTCTAGTACGTCTATCGATGATCAACTGATAGCAATGAGAGCACCTAAAACACTACTACAGAAAGAAGATGATTTTAGAAAAAAAAAGAAGTTAGCAGCCTCAACCGCTATTAATGAGCTCAACCAGTAAGCTTACCAGTACTTTGAAAAAAAGAAACAATTGCTGGAGATCCAAAACAGCACGAAAACGAATGCCACAATCGTTCCTCCTGACCCAGACATGGCGTTTTTAAGTCCATAAATTCTGTTCAGAAGCGGCGTTTCAAAATTGGAATTTTGAATTTAGCCGAGCAAATACTATCCTTAACCATTCCTGAAGCCTCTACTATCCTAATGGATAGTTCTCAATTTTGGACTGAAGATTCGGTAAATAGAAATCTAGAATCAGTACCGCACAGGAACACGGATGAATTTCATTTGAATAAATTTATACAATACAATAATTAATATTAGGGTAGCAATATCGTTATTTTTTTTGTTTTAGATTAAACAGAAATAAATTCACTTAAATATATTTTCTTCAACTAACCTCAGCGTTATTAAGAACCTTTCCTCTGAAGTGACAAGTTCTCTTCTACTTGTAGGTTTCTTCTCAATATTAACACTTACTAAACCCTTACTAGTATTTTATAAAAACATTGGATAGAAACTTTGAAAACATTCAGGGTACATATTGAGCTCCCGCATAACATTAAACGAACCACCAGTTTTTTCTTTATCTAACCACAAGGGATGTATTCAGTAACTCCTTTGCTTTTGAATGTTAGCTAAATTTACAAGGTTCAACATATCTTGGTCATCTTCGTCATCCGAAAACATCGTAGCTTTACTACACACTTTACTACGAACCAAATAAATGACAATAATCACATTGAATCCCTTTCTATGTGAATTGTGCGCGCCACGTCCGCTCCATTCCAGCTCCATGCCAGTCCCACGCCACCGCCATACGACCGTTCTGTATGAATTGCGCCTTAGGTACCTTTTTCACAAAAGCTTAAATGGCACAATATAATTTTTCATAGTAAAATCAAAAAGTAGAATAGATTTTCTAGAAAAAAAAACTGAAAACCGCAGTAGGATATCTTTTTTACGGGTGTGTCACTTGGCATTAATAATTATTGGGTTTCTTTTTCTTATTTGGCACCTCCTTTCGCAGTTTATCTAGGCATCGAACTAATCCAAATTATCTAAAAAAAACAAAAGTTCTAAAAATTCTGAATAATATAAAGATAATTTAATTTCAACCTCATAATTCTAAAAAAATTCAAGCATATTTAAAGACCAACCGGTTATAATCAAAGAATGAAAACAGAAACTTAAACAAGAAACAAACTTTTTAAATTTCTAGAGTATCCATCATTTTGTAAAATACAGTTCTTAATTTGTTTCTACAGTTATTTTAATTTCCGCGTGAGAAATGCAATATAGAGCATTGTGAATAGACTGTATCATATATTCTTTTGTGAGACGTGTTTTGTACACAATTTTCTTAATTGGTCCGCATAAGTGGTAGTCTAACACAGTTAGATCAGGAAATTTAGGTGGCTATGGTAACAAACTACCCTTTCGATTCAAAGATCTGGGTAACTGTTACATTAGAAATCACGTGGTCTTTAAGACTAATGTGCTGGGTAAGCAAAATGTTAATACCACATATTTGGCAATAATTCTATTTTCCAACACTCAGCATCAGACATTAACACTCCACCTGTTTTGATCATCTAATTTCCACATCCAGTGAGGGTTTTCCCGGCACCAATAACACATGTAACTATAAGAACTAGCTTCATGAGTTCATAAAGCTGAAGGAGGACCTGGGAATTTTTGTTGCACATTTCTCTAAGCCAATAACAATGTTTGAGTCGTTTGTTCAAATGATTTTCTGATAGAGCTTGATGCAAGGATACATAATATGGTTGAAGTTTAAATTCTTTTAAAATTCGGAACACCGAAGGATGACTAATTGAAGAGTGGAAATTAGAGAGGGCCTAAGTGCCTTTTTTCCGAAATTCAGTTTTTTTACATAGAAACGTTCTATGTGCCATGCTTTATGTTCTATGAAAGGTTCTAAGTGCAAAAATTACATTTTTACCTTTATAAAAGTCCCTCGTAAATGTCGATAGTTTTATGTGCGCAAGCATTTTCCTTAGAAAGGTCCTAAGTCCTATATATTTATTAACTTAGTTATGTCTAGACATTTGCACGTGTACGTTGTGTGTGATAATTTCTTGATTGGAAATACATTTTAATGGAAGAAGCCCAAAGAAAAAGGAAAAGTAAAGGCAGTGGTTAATTTAGAAGTGAACGGTGTCATTTAAAAACAAGTGGAATGTCATACAAAACTTATAAAAAAAGATAGTACCTGCAAAAAACAATCCAGAACAGCAGGTATGGAATACAAACTTACTAGCTATTTTCGCGAAGATTATTCCGAACCGGTTCTCAACGCTAAGGCAGAAATTACACTAAGAAAATGGTATGTGTGTTGACGTTGGTTTGTGAATGTATTTGTAGGGTAGGCCTTAGTGTTCAGACCGGTTCGGGATGATCTCCGCGAAAATAGCTACTGTTTTCTTTTCCGGTTATAACTTTGTTTATTTTTTTGTAGACTACATGCAAATGTAAGTTCAGCTGCAAGGGTGTTACCCACGAAATAAGACGTTCTCTCTTTGAAAAGTACCATGCACAAAATATGAAAACACGAAGCACTTTTCTAATGGGGCTTATAAGTGTTTGTGATGTTCAAAGAAGGCGACATGGTTCGTATGAGGATGAGCAAAATAGCAGACGTTAAGCAACAATTTATTACTCCCTTCCAAATGGCCAAGGAAAATTTGAACGTGTATGTAAGAAAACATTTCAGAATACATTCGGTGTTAACGATAAAGAAGTACGGGTCCTCATTGAAAAGAAGAAAATGAGTGAGACCTGTTATAATGATAAACGTACCAGACATGCTGCTCCAAAATTTTCTGAAGCTGATCGTCCTCTGGTAAAAAATCATGTAAACATGACACAAAGGGAAGTTGGTCATTATTCAAGGGCCAAATCCGAAAAAGAATACCTTAGTCCTGACTTAAATATCCACAGACTGTTTAAAGCTTTTACGCAATTACACCCGGATTCGCCAGTCACATACAAATTTTATAGATCTGTGTTTCAACAAGGATTTTCCCAACTTAAGTTTCCACAGGCCACGAGTTGATACGTGTAGCATATGTGACGAACTAGAGTGTCAAATTAAAGCCAACATTAAGTCAAGTCAATCTGCAAAAGATCCAAAAGATCTGCGAAAGGCCGAAAGGGCAAGAGAGATATTAAAGCAAGATACGATTGAGTCTCAAGATCCCGAAAGCACAAAGTGTTGTTTATCCATGGATCTACAGCAGGTCATGTTTGTTCCATCATTGACACACAGCGATATGTTCTACCAGCTGTCCTGCTACAACTTAGGAGTTCATATTGGGGATACAAATAAGGCCTACATGTGTATGTGGCACGAGAGAGTAGCTTCTCGTGGAGTCAACGAAATTGCATCATGTCTTTTATACATTGTTAACCGTGGATTGACCTTTAAGGAGCATTTGGTAATATGGTGTGATAATTGCGGGGGATAAAATAATAATAGAATTTTATTGCTTACATTGATCTTTTTGGTGGTCACTGGTGTTTTCCACACTATTGAAGAGAAATTTCTTTTAAGTGGCCATAGTTTCATGTCCTGCGATAGAGATTTTGCTTTAGTAGAAAAACGGAAGAAAGTATCTAAAGCACTTGTACCCTCAGACCTCCAAGCAATAGTAAAATCAGCAAGGTACGCTCCACCTTTTAATGTTGTTGACATGACTCCACGTGGCTTTTGGGACCTAAAACAAGCGGCGGATGAGTATATTAACACTAACCAAGTTAAATATCAGTAAGGCTACAGTAATAGCGATCGAGGCTACGAATGCTACACTTATTAAGATAAAAACTTCATTTTCTGATTTTGAAGAAGGGATACAAGTTAATGTTTTAAAGAAAGGGAAAATTTTAGCTGGACAGGTTAATATAATGAACCTGCCATCAGAAAGCAAGGTGTCGGAAAATAAAAAGGTATCTCTTCGAAGCATGATTCCTTATCTTCAAAATCCAGAAGCAAATTTTTGTTAAGAAGTAGGTCTGTCGTTTCAGTTTAAATGCATAACACTTAATAAAGCTTTACTTAAAAAAGTTCTCTGACTTTTATTTAGTTTTTCTCTATTATCTCAAAACCTTTTTTTGGCACTTAAGCCCTTTCTAATTTCCACTCTTCAATTGCTAGATGAAGTAAAATTTTTCTCGTGCTTAAAATACGTACAGCTTCAAAGCATGCAAGATAGTTTATAAAAATATCTTCATAGTGTCTTACCAGACGTCTTTTAAAACATGAAAAAAAATTACACTTCCCCTTGTTTTTAAATGTATTATCATTCATCGAAATACTTCCCTATTATAATGCCCGATAGGAGCATTGTCAAAATATGGTGAAAATATCATAAGCCTTGGCACTGGTATAAGTCATTTAAACAATAAAAACACAGTCGAAAATACAATAACGAAGGTAAATTAAAATGATGTATTTGAGTTAGACCAATGAACAACTAATTAAAAATGTCAAATCAAAAATAAATTATTTCCTTTGTTTATCTCTATGGACACTTGCTGGTGGTTTTCCATAGCTATCTAGATTTACCTCAGATAATTTAATTAGAATATGATGCTTAAATTAAACTTTCTTTTTATTATATTAATTAAATATTATAATAACTAAATTACGTAAAAATTACAAAATTTTAGAAATGTTATTTTTTCATATATTTACACAATGCCTAGGTAAACTACGAAGGAAGGTGCTAAATAAATAAAAAATCCCAATAATTATTAATACCAAGTGACATACCCAAGCCGTATCATCAAACCATAATTTACTGTTTATATTATATATTATTATGCTTAGATTAGGTCTATTTTCATATTTAATAATAATAATAATAGGCTTTTATTTTTAACTCGGTTCAGCATAGCTGTTATTAACCGAGAATACATACGAAATACATAAGATTAAATTATTGGCAACTTAAGGTACTAACTAGGCAATGATACTTTTGTAATCATAAAAGTATACAGAAGGTAACACAAGCATAGGAATGACATTTTATCACAACATACACAGACAACATAAAATCACTAAAAAATTTTGACATTCTATAGGGTAAGTATATTGCTTTTACCAACTAACGATTTAAGCTTGGCTAAGTAAATGTTGCTTATATTTTTTCTTAAATTTCAAAATGGTAGGTCATACAGTTTGCAAAAAATATCAGTGTTGTAATAAGCTTGAGCTAATACTATTGCTGTTAAGGCCCTTTTAGTGTTTTTTAAACCTTCGCTGGTCGCGCAGCGGTCCTCCATGCCGCAATTTAACTTTAATACATTTTTTTTTCGGTATATTTGGCCTACGCCCCTGGCTGTCTAGGTATGTCACCATGTGTATTTTTATTAGTGTGATTCTGTTAGTACTAGTGAGAGCATCAAACTAAACAGCCGCGGTATTCCGTGCCGCAATGCGACCGGTCATGTAAGTAAAATTTAAAATAACATCTTTTGTATTTTTTATATATATTATTGCGCAGAATACATATTTTATTACACTAAAATTGTAAATTGTGTAAAAAATCTGGCATAAAAAAAAATAATTTTTGTATATTACTTAGGGATAGAAGAGCCTCCACCAAACCACTTACTGAGAAAGAGTTACAGAGAATAGCCGAAAACTTATCTGATATTGAGGATGATATTGCGGACTTTGAGAGTGAAAGCGAAGGAGAGGAGGAAGTAAATGAAGAAGATTGCTATAACAGTGAATCGGAACAGTCCGCTGATGAATTTTCCGAAGAAACTGAATCCTTTGTCAGGCCCAATGAGAGTGAACGTTTTTATATTGGGAAAAATGAAGAGACGATTTGGAAAAGCACCCCTGTAATTCAAGGTAATAAAACCAAGGCTGAAAATATTATCAAAGTTTTATCTGGATCAAAAGGTGCGGCCAAAAATGTGTCAAAACCATTAGATTCGTTTTTTCTGTTTTTGACTAGGGATATGGTAGATCATATCGTATTATGCACTAATATTTGTATCGAAAATAAACGTGATAATTTTATACGAGCCGAGATTGCAAATTAACTTCTTCCGAAAAAATGTTGGCATTATTTGGCGCACTTTTCATAATTTCCATAAAAAGGAAGCCACGTAAATGTTGAAGAACTTTGGGCCAAAGATGGGACAGGAATGATTCTGTTAAGAGCATTATTCAGTTATAAAAGATTTTTGTTTCTTCTTCGTGCCCTTTGTTTCGATGATATAACAACAAGAAAAGAACGCGAGAAATTTGATAATTTAGCAGCGATAAGAAAGATATTTGAGGATTTTGTCAAAAATTGCATGGAAAGTTATAGTTTGGGCGAGTATATCACAATTGACGAAATGTTACATCCATTTCGAGGACGATGCGGATTTGTTCAGTATATGCCACTAAAATCTGCCAAATATGGCATTAAATTCTATGCTCTTTGTGACAGTAAAACGTACTACACTTGGAAATTTAAAATATATTACGGATTACAACGGGAGGGACCTTTCAAAACTTCAAACAAACCATTCGATATTGTACAAAGACTAGTAGAGCCAATAGAAAACACTAAAAGAAATTTAACAACAGATAATTATTACACTAGCTATGAATTGGCACAGTATCTTTTAAAAAATGGCATAACTTTAACTGGTACAGTAAAAAAAAATAAAAGGGAATTACCGCCTGAATTCCTACCAAGCACGTCGCGTATAGTTGGAACGTCTATGTTTGGATTCCAATTTGATGTTACTTTAGTATCCCATGTTGCTAAAAAAAAATAAAGCTGTAATTTTGCTGTCCACCATGCACGACAACGATGAAATTGACGAGGAAACTCAAAAACCAGAAATAATATTACATTATAACAGAACAAAATGTGGCGACCAAAAATGCTCCTCGTATACAACACAAAGAATCACAAGGTAGCCTTTAGCAATTTTCTTTAGAATTTTAGATATTGCAGGAATCAACTCCGAAATTATAATTAATAATAATAGACCAGCAGATACGCCGCCAAGACGAAGAAAGTATTTGACCTCTCTAAGTTTATCCCTCAAGGAAAATTATCTTAAGAAACGCGCGAAGATAGAAACACTTCCTAAGGATATTAGGGAGTTCTTATCTCGCTATAATACTCCTGTTGAAGTCCCTATGGCACTAAATAAAAATCGGGTTGGTCGTTGTCATATATGTAGCGCACACAAAAATAACAAAACAACAGTTACTTGTGGTCAATGCAAAAGATTTGTTTGTAAATCACACAGTGAAAAATCAGTGTAATGTTATAGTTGTCTTTTTCCACCAATGGAGGAAGATTAGTTTAAAACAAAATTTATAAGTGATAAGTAGATTCCTTTTTTGTATAACGTTTAGTTGTACAAATGTATTTTTGATATTTTGTTAATGGGAAATCTCATCATTTTTGTTGTATTTATTTTGAGTTATAAAATTTATTTTATAAATAAAGCCTTTACTACGATTAGAGTTGTTTCATTTTGTATGTATTTTTTAATTAAAACTTATTTTGCCAGTGAGGCTACAATTATTTTACTTGCGGCATAGAGTACCGCGGAGCGACCGCTCATGGCATTTTCAATGGCGCGCCCGCCGCAGGATTAAAAGACAATTCGTCGATATCTGAATTTGTCTACCCTATTAAGCGTCAAAAATTCTTATTTTCTGTAATAACTTGAAAAGTAAAAAAGATATCCGATGGTGATTTTCAGGTTTTTTCTAATAAATTTAGTTTTTGACTCTATCATCAAAATTATACGGTGCCGTTTGGGTTTTGTGGAAAAAATCAAAGTAACAGTTTTTAATTTAAATGATGCTTTCTAACAATTTTACTAAAAACCTTCGCGTACTACTAAATACAGTATTTAAAAGTTCTCAAATTTTACTTTCAAACGAGCTCAAATTAACCAAAATCGGATAAGAAAAAAAGGTGTACTACATTTATTTCGGTTAAACAAAGCGTTTTCGAAATATCTGCATTTAAACATTCTGTTTTACAGTTAAAAAATTGGTTAACACTAAATTGAGATAACATTAACAATTATTAAAATAATAAGAAATACCACTTTAACAAACGCTCAACATGTCCATCATTGACTTCCAGGAATTTTCTTAACCCTTTTATCAAATAGTGGCTTATTTGGAATAAAGTTTCCTATTTACTTGATTGATGAAATCATGAATTTTTGTGCACTATTTGCTCTTGTATATCGATTTCTTCTGTTTAAGCTAATAATTTAATATAACTTTAAAAGAAGCAATTTCAAAGGATTAAGATTCGGGATACGCGGAATCTATGGCCTCTGTGGCATTGAAAAAATCAGTAACAGTTTTTAAATAAAAATAGGCCTCCCACCATTTTTACTAAGAACTTTCGCATACAACTGGATGCATCATTAAAGTTTTTAGAAAGATGTATCCATTTAAACAGCTACATTTTTACTCATCTTACTTACTTACCTGGAAATACTAAAATATTCCATAAATACTGGAATATTCCAAGGTTTCTAATTATTTAAAAAAAAAAGATACCTTAATCTGAATTTTTCCAGAGAAAATTACAATTGAGTTCTCTCTAGTGGTCAATATTTAAACTTAAAAATAGTTTCCAACATTTTCAAATTCCCCAGATATAGCCGCGATTCACGCTTAGTGGAATACTCTGTATTATTAGAATTGTATAAAACTTTTTTAATATTCACGAGTGTTCAATGTGATGCCACCATGAAAACCAGTCCCAAAGGTCAAAACGGGTCAAAGACACTGAAAGACTCTTCCCTTCTATACGAAACTGGAATCCGTGGGAATGTCATTTCGGACAACTGGTTTCTTTCAATAGAATGACCATTTGAACGAAGGGACTATATACTTTAAAAAAGGCTATGGTCAGTTTTGTACCCGCGGTTTTTAAATATATTTTGTAGTAATTCTTTACCTCATATACTATGCTTCACAAAAAAGTAATGTTGTATATAATTCCAACCTACAGTCTATTAAAATAGCATTTTCTCAAGGCTTACCTTCTCAAAATAGTTGGTAATTTTCAGATATTGTAAGTTAAGAAATTTTCTCGACGAAGTTCTATTTTATTAGTTAGAAGTAATGTTGGACCCTTGTGGTGATAAGGATGAACTTGAAAAGTATATAAGGTATGCCAAATATTCTTATGTCTAATAATTAGATATCTTGCTACTTTCCTGGCACTATTTTTCAGATGAATTCCATTTATAAAACGGCTTTTTCAATTTATGGTATTCGTTCAGCACGGAGTTTGACTACTTTATGAATATTCCTTATAATTTTCTAAAATAATTTAAAGTCAAATATATAAAATGACCTAACTGACAGAGCCAACAAACAGTACCATATAGAGTTAAATACAATTCAAACTTCAAACTAACCTCTCATCATCACCAGTCTAAACTACCTTTTCTTTAAATTACTTTCTTAAAACTTCTTTCTTTAAACTACCTTTTCTTTAAATTTTTATTTCTTATATCCACATACTTGGTAAGCCCCAATATGTAAACTGCGAAAATCTGCGACCTAAATAGACTTTTGTTATAGTCAGTTAATAATAAGAACTAGCACTGGCAATATTCCTAGATATAAAGAGATCGCTAAATGATATTCCAACTACGTCTTAATGCCCTTACGCCAAAAAGAAATTTTCACCATCTGCATCTGTATTGAAGTTAGACTAAGATAAAGGACAATCAGTTTAATAGTATAGTGAGATTCAATATGAGAGTGGCTCAAGGATGTACCTAAGGTGATGTTCGACTGCTCTATATATTACTAGTCACTTCTTGTAGATCTAGAGTTAAAGGTGTGTTCCAGGATGTGTCGAATTTAATCATTGAAAAGTGAAGCAAGGATCATGATTTAAACCACAAGAATTTCTTGCACAAAGAAAATAGATATGGATGGAATAAAAGAACCAAAACTAAACAAAACACAAATACCATTCTCGAGAGAAGTTGAAGGTCTAGGTGACATCCTTACCAAAGAATGACCTGGATAGGACATACTAAGAAGACTATCCGGAAGGCAAAAACTATGACAAAAATTGAGGCTTGAGCCCAAAAATGGACTAATCGTTTTACAAAGATCCATGTTGCTTTTATGGTTTAGGAAGTTACAAAAAAGATAGCAACCAGACAACTGCAAGAGGTCCAAAGTCTAGCATGCTTATGCATCACCAGAGCCATTAGAACAAACCCTACATTAACGAAAGACTACCTTAAATGAATCTTAAATGCACATTTCCCTAGGAGCAATAATAAAGATTTATAATAGCGTCTCATCTAATCATGATGTTTTGTTGAGTATTTTGGTTTATATTGGTTTTCCTTTTAATGCCCAATCTATAATTCAATATTTTCTAAGTAACAGGATGCAGAGGGTATTAGTTGTTGGGAAGTACTCTGAGGTAACGACGAAACTGATGAAGAAAATGGACTGAACTAGAACTTTTATGCTGTTTATGATTGCATATTTTTGCAGGGAGATTTTAACATTAATGTTTTGGGTCTGAATTCGAACTTACCTTTGCTTGAAATAACTGAGGTTTATGGTTTGAAGCAATTGATCATTGATCCTACAAGAGTGTCAGATATAACGGTGTCTCTGATAGACCTAATTTTCTCTAATCATGAGTCTATCCAAGATTGCGGCGTTAGAGATGTGGGTGTGTCTGATCACATGGTTGTTTATTGTACTGCCAATTTGGAGGTTCCAGAACCGCAGACTTTTAATTTTGTATATAGAAATTTAAATGATATAAATTACGAGCAATTGCAGGCCGATTTAGTCGAATTGATTCCCTGGCATACTATGTATGATATGAGAGATATAGACTCCAAAGTTGACTTTTTCACGGAGTCATTACATAATATTATGGATATGCATGCTCCCTTAATTAAAGTTAAAAATAAAAATAAACCTTACAGTCCATGGAGTACGGCTAATATTAGATTAATGCAAAGACTTCGCAATAGGCAGAGAAAAAAGCTTACCTTGAATATAAGTTTAGTACTTGTGAAAATAAAGAAGTTTGGCAAGAATTGAAAAAAATTGGTGTTTCACAGAAAAATAAAAAACAAAAAACAAATGAATTTAAGTTTAACCTAATAACTCAAGACTTAATCGTAAACATTTTAAAAACTATAAAAAGCAAAGCATTTGGGGTCGATAACTTAAACATAACTCTTATCTTACTTTGTTGCCCTGCTATTATTAATCCATTATGTCATTTAATAAATATTTGTTTAGAGGAAAACTACTTTCCAAAAAAATGGAAGCAAGCCAATATTATTCCTATACCAAAAATAAAAAATCCAACTGAATTTGGCAATCTTCGATCAGTCTCCGTTCTTTCTGTTTTTTCTAAAGTAATTGAGAAAATTATGGAGCAACAGATATTGGACTATTTAAAGAATAATAATTTGATTCCTGAATATCAATCTGGCTTCCGTAAAGGGTATAGCTGTGCCACCGCGTTGGCTCAAGTGTCTGATGATATATTTAGAGCCCTTGATAATAGTCAAGCAACCGTATTAATTTTACTAGATTTTACTAAAGCTTTCGATATGGTTAATCATCAGATAATTTTATCAATTTTGCATTATGTGGGATTTTGTGTGTCGGCTGTAACTTTAATATCTTCTTTTTTGTCAGATCGTAAACAGCGGGTGATTTTGAATGATAATGAATCGGGGTTTCTAGACGTAGTCAGCGGTGTTCCGCAGGGTAGCATTTTGGGCCCATTACTGTACACACTTTACACATCTCAGATAACAAAGAAGATAACATATTGTAAACATCATAACTACGCGGACGACACCCATTTCTCTTTTAAAGATACTGATGTTTGGCAGGCTAATATAAAAATTAATGAAGACCTTAACAATTTATTTATAGAAACGCAAAAGTTACTTTTAAAAGTTAATCCCACTAAGTCCACAGCCATTCTTTTTTGTAGTGATAATAAACGAACAAATATTTTAAATAACTTGCAACTTTATATTAATAATGACAACATAACTTTTAAAAATTCTGCTAAGAATCTTGGACTTTTAATGGATTACAAACTAAGATTTAAGGATCATGTTACTCTTAAAATGAAAAGTGGGTACTACGCACTAAAAATGATTTTTTCGCAAAGGGATTACCTAAATTTGCCTATAAGAAAAATGCTTTGTGAAACATTGGTACTATCCCAATTAAATTTTTGTGACACCATCTATGGCCCTTGCCTTGATTCTTCTGACTCATATAGAATACAAAAACTTCAGAATTCCTGTCTTAGGTTTGTATATGGCATAAGAAGGAGAGAACATATTTCACATAAGCTAAAGGTTGCGGGGTAGTTAAATATGTACAATCGTAGAGTGTTGCATCTTATTTGCTTCTTTTTCAAAATTCTTAAGTCAAGGATTCCTTCATATTTACATCGAAAAGTTAGATATCGGACTGACGTGCACAACTTGAATATTAGAAGTAAACAATTATTAACTATTCCTTCACACAAAAAAGAATTTTTTAAGAGATCGTTTTCTTACTTAATAGCACACTATACTAACAAATATTGTATAAATGATTTTACCATGTCAGAAAAACTTTTAAAATGAAAACTAAACTAATTCTAATAAATCAATAACAAATTACTCACTTAAGTATTTATAATAAAAAATTGTTTTTTATTTTTATTTTTAAATTATAAAATCCCATCAGTATGCTTTTTATTCGTGTTGTATTAACTTTCTTCTTTTTTTCTTTAACTGGGAAAATGCTTTTGTTTATTATTTATAAGTGTCATTTATAATTTATAATTATTAAATATATATAAGGCCTCAACAGAATTTAGGGAATCTCGCAGGGGTTGTTCCCTGGAAGTCTGAAAACACGGCCTATTAGTCACCTTCTCGAATTTTATTTGTATTTGTATAAAATTTAAGTTTTATAGATATTTTTTAATTGTTTCAATACACATTAAATGTGCTCTTTGTAAAGAACGAACTATTCAATATGTGATATGCATTTGGTTTATAACAGAATTGTAATTTTTTATTTTTCTGGTGATTAATAAAAGTCTTATTATTATTATTATTTTTATTATTATTATTATTATTATTATTATTATATACATATAAGCATAATATACATACAAATTTTTTAATTTGTTCTGACCAGAGCTTAACAGTTTTACCATGTACTAACTCTGTACCGCTTAACATAATGGACCCAGTCATCTAGCTCTTCATTAATATATTGGGTTTAAGTAGGTTTAGGTTAGGTAACTAAACGTAAGTAAGCCTTAGAATTTTTCTACGGCTTTAACAGCCTCTCCTTTCGGAGAGAAGCTGACTAAGGGCCATTTTTTTCATTTGTATATTTTTGTTTTGTATTTGCAAAATTGATGCAAAAAATGATTTATTATTATTATTACTATCTGTATAAAAATTAAAAGAAAATTATGGCATTGTATGACTCAATAACTTGCAAAACAATATTCTTTTATTTTCAGCTTGAACCCGCTGTATATGACGCTATGTTTGGTTCTTGTTTTGGACTGACTTAAAGTTACGATGCAGCAATTTGTCTAGTACCATTTGAAGGATCTTCTTCTGTCGCATTAAATGTAGGGGCTAGTAGAGTTTCTAATCTTCCAAATTTACAATTTCTAAGAAACAATTTAGTACTGTTAAGTTTTGTTATATTATTTCACTGAATGAGGTATTAAATGCATCTGAGAGCGCTACAACGCTATAAATTCTGTCGTATATATGTATATACGACAGAATTTATCTGTACAAATAAATACATATAAATTCTGTCAATATATATTAATAAAAATCCTCCAAGCATGGAATCAGATGCCAAGTACACACACTTCTTTAATAAAAGCTTGCAGCTGATGGTTGCCATATTAGCAGAAATCACCAGAAAGTGTATTGCGCTAATAAGCTTCTATCTACTTAATGAAGCAAAAACCTACAGGATTGTTATTTCCCTCAGAAAGACTGCAACGGGATGACACATCGCTTAAAAAATCTCTTTGCATTTGTCTTTTTGTTTTTATGTTTTATTTGTGGGAACCATCTCACACGTTTCATATATAATCTTGCAAATAGAGATGAATAGTTAGAATAGAGATAGGTATAATATAAAATCTTACTAATAGATATGGCAACTATCTTGGTTTTAAAATAACAAGATGTCAGAGTTCTCTCAGGACTTGGATATAGAGATGATTGCAGAAAAATATATCTGGAAATACGTATTGCACTTTTCATGTATATTATTGAAAATCTCTTAAACAGAGATAGCAATCAGGGATTAGATTGGACAGATTTAGATTAGACTTAATGCTGCTTACCTCCTTCATTATTTTCAGTTGCGAGTTCAACTTCAAATGCTTTATTTTGCTAATATGTATTGTGCACCTATATGCTCCGGTGAACTGCCGAGCATCTTGTATAGTTCAATATTTCGATGTGACAAGAGGCATATTATGGATCTCTCGGGTAACATGCAAAAAGTGAGTCATAGGCCCCTTAACAATAAAACTTACGACGTAGTTACTATCAAAGAAAAACAACTTGTTTATATCGGAATAATAAGAGAAAAACAAGGCTGTCCTCCCCCTACCGCTTTTCTTTAGATTGAGAAGTACTTTAGAACCCACAGAGGTTATCTCTATCATGACACCAAATATAAATGTGATCTTAGTCCGTTGCGCTGAGCGATAGTAACTTATTTAATAATTTAACGCCAATAGGAAGCCACATTATAATAATATCGAATATGAATAAAGTTCACTTGATATTAAGGCAGCATGAAAAAATAAACGTTAAAAATTTTAGAAATCCAGTGGTCAAATAAACAAATAAGTAGTTTGATTAAATAAGTTATTGCCTAAACTATTCAATCAACAAAATATAAGTTAAAAAATATATATTATTTTTTAGTTAAGATAATAATTACAACCGGAGGAATATATGCAATGTTACATTAGTTTCTTAATTCTCTCGAAATAAATTGTTAGTATTCTCAACAAGAAAGGCCGTGGTAAAACAAAGATAAGGGCAAAATGGCTGACAGCGCCCTGCCCGAATTCTTATTGTCAAGAGCTCAGATAAAATTGTATTAGCGAGAGTGTAGAGTATAGAGAATGGTATAGAGTAATAAATTTGTCAAAGCAACGTGCACCGCATAGCGAAGTAAGTATAAACGACGTTAAGAAGTTGGCAATTAGTTGAGTGTGTTGCCTGGAGGAGCGTCGGCGAGGCCCCGACTTCATTTGCATATCTAATGTGGTACTGTTATATAATATAAATGAAGTTTGGTCCCTTACCCCCTCCCCGTTCGGGATAACCCAAGAACTTGGCAAAAATTATGGTATAATAAAAAGATAATATGTTCCATCCTTATACAGAGGTCAAAACAATTCTAGTTTGCTTAATTTAATCAGGCATAATTTATTCATTCAATTTAAAAGTAAAAGAGTATTATATACAGGGTGTCCCCTTTCAAATAGTGATAAATGCTACAGCATATAGAAGAACCATAAAAAAGTAGTTTAATCTAGGACATCGATGGTTTTTGGTTTTTTTCCTCTGTATTAAAAACGCTTTAAAAGAGATTTAAATAATTTTTTTAGGTTTTAAATAATAGGTGGTGAAGCAACTTTTTAAGGAATTGCAAGAAATTTGACTGTTTAGGGACGGACTTGCAGCACATGCACGTTAAATTAATAAGAAAAAAACAGGTACACCACTGTTTTTTTCTGTATATCTTGTTTATTTCTAACAAAACACAGCCCTTATTAATTTTTTTTATTTGTCTTTTTTTATTTCCCGAAAATTTTAGGCAGTTTTTCATGGTAATCTGTGTAAAATAAATAATGACAAAAATAAAAATAACAAAGTGTGTCCATGTTTTTGTTATGTTTAGTGCCGGTGCATACCTACTATCATATTTTTGCGGTATGGGAGTCACTTTCTTTGGGAGATCGAATCGGAAACCAATTTTTGAAGAAAATCGAGATACATTTGCAAATAATGTTTTCACAGAGAATATTAGAAATCGGAAAGAAGTCTGGTTTCAGCACGATAGCTGTCCAGCACATTTCACTCCTACTGTAAGGGCTTTCTTAGATCTGAACTAAACGGATTGGTAGAGGTGGTCCAGTTCCTTGGCCAGCAAGGTCACCTGATCTGATACCTCTAGACTTTTTTGTATGAGGCACCATAAAACAGCTTATCTATGCGACACTTATAGCCAATTAAGAAGATCTAGTTGCTAGAGTTGTGGTGGCTGCGGACTTTCTACGAAAAGATCATGAGGAATTTGCTCGCGTACATCTTGGGTCAACAGGTACAGAAAATGTGTAGATATGCATGGCGGACACTTTAGGCATTTGGTTTGAAGAGCTTATTGTTTAAATTGTTCTTTTTAAAATGTTTTTTATATTTTTTTTAATTGTTTAGTTAAATTATTTATTTTTTATTGTAATTATATTAAAATTTTCGTTGTAACAAAAAATATTGTTCTTAAATAAAAAAATAAACTGGTTTTTTACAATGACAACGAAAGAAAATTATTTTTCGTTTCAACTTTCTTTAATTTAAAGTAGCTTATTATTTGGATCTTTTTCTTCGGGATCTTCTGCTATTGCCAATACAAATTTCATACGATTTATCATCTCTGCCTCATTCTAAGGTTTTCGGTATATTGGGGTTGCATAAATGACCAATCTATTGAATGCACTTATAGCTTTGTAGGAATACAGCCATCAGTCATCTACGAGTCCTTCTACAAGAAGAATAATTATCGCGTCTATTATCTAAGATATTTACACCTCTTTTGGACATATTGTAATTGGCAATCATTTTGGGTTTTCTGGTATCTGGATCATCTTTTGGCAAATGGTGCATTGAAGATATTAGCAATACAGCTTTATTTTTCTTAGGAACATCAGAATGCACCGTAAGGATTCTTTTAAGTCCGTGTAACTTCCTATCAATTTCTTATTTTTTGACTGACGAAAAAGATGCATCAACTTGTTCTTTTTTAATGTACCCAAAAATGATAGCCCCCTTTATATAATTTAAAGTGCTGAATCAATCAAATGTCAAATCGATAAAATTCAAGTTCTAAACTACTGAATCAATTATTTGGTGTCACATCCGGACTGACCTCTAAAAGCAATTAAGCTCTTTGTATATGCAAACAAATGTTCCCAGGAAAAGGTTTTTTGAGATATATCAATGAAATTCTAAAATACTGTCATAAAGATTAGAAATAGCTGCAGTTAATATCGTTTAATTAGAAATCAAGATTGTTTTCAATTACTTCTTTTCCTCGATTTCATAATGCTTTGAGGGCGTAATTTCTGGAAAAAGCCTTATACGCAGTGGACATTTTTTTTCTAGGATAACTTTTTGGGTATCACACACACACACTGGCTCGTTTTATATCTTAAAATAGAGAATATATTAGTTTTTTTTTTTAATAAATTGCACTTTCATTTTGTTTTTAATTAATTTACTGTTATTGACTATTGTGTTTATTTTTATTAACATTTTATACATCATGGTGTATATTGACCCGGTACATTGTTTTTGTACAGTTATGCATTTATTTATTTTGTTAGTATATTTATTTTTATTTTTTTTTGTGTGTTTTGTTTTGTTTTGTTTTTATATGTTTTTTTTTATTAGCTTTGCCTACAAAATTTTGTAATTTTTTTACAATAAAGCGTATGATTGATTGATTGATTCACTATAAAATATTTTAGTCTTCCACTTCAAAATAAATTAAATTTAAAAGCGTCACAAAAAAGGAAACATTCATTGGTAGTAAGAAAATATAGTAGTATAAAAAGGCATAAATTTTTCATTCTCTCTGCTCTATCCATCTAGATAACATTATTACGTGCATCGCGTATATTAACCTTTGTAAAAAGAACAATTAAACGCATTACTCAGATATCAACATAAACCCCCTTTTTGAACTTGGAGAAAATAGACCTGCTAGAATGAATTCATAAGGATGATACGCTATTGTTATCATCGTGATTTAGAAACGGGCGTGCCTCCTTTTGGCATTGGCCCGCAACATCTTCAGTCAATTTCCAATTATTTGTTTTTCTAATCAATTAAAATTTAAAAGAAAAAACGCATTGAAAAGCCTTGAGTAAGAGGCGTGTGATAACCAAAAACTATTTTTCAGCCAAGAAACTCGATATCGATGTCGACGGATTCTAATAGAAATTGTATGTGAAGCGTTCATTTGATTGCCAGAAAATTAAGAATGCAGAATATATTCATTGTCAGCGACCTGTTTTTGCAAGCTGGTTGTAGAGAAAGATTTAAAACTACTATAAATCGATTTTCATATCTATCTTAGACACCTACCAAAGGGTTTAATAAAACCCTATAAGAGTTTTAGAAGTTGGAGCCTCTAACCTCTAAAACTCTTATAGGGCGCTCCATTTTGCTACATTTTTTATTTGCAACTGACCGGACGCTAGCTTAGGACAGGAAATCTACCCATGGAATTAAGAGAAAATCCAAATAATAGCTATTCTGAAACCAGGCAAACCGGTAAACTCAGTCAAAAGCTCTAAACTTATAACACTGCTATCGGTAAGCTACAAACTGCTCAAATGGCTTGTATAAAATAGAATAAGCAAAAAAGTCTTCGAAGAAATCCCAATAGAACAGCGTGATTTTAAACCGAAACGAAGCTGCGTTGACCAAGTTCTCTCTTCCCACCATATACATCAAAGCAGAGTTCCAAAGGAAACAAAAAACGGCAGTTGCCTTAATCGACCTGTCGCCATGTCGGCAGGTTACGATCGGGTATGGCGGGAGGGCATAATCTAGTTTCTAGTGATTTTGTGCAAACTAACAACCCGACTGCTTGATAATATGCTGAACGATAAAATTTTCTAACTATTGAGATTTGACACAAACCCTCCAAAGAACGGTCTACCTCAATGAGCAGTGCTCTCGCTGTGCTTGTTCAACTTAAACATTTCGGACATGTCGGAAACTAGATTTAAAAAATCATGGATACGTCGGTAATTGGTGGTTTACTATAAAATGCGGCTCATTCGAGAGAGCAGAATAATTTTTAAAGGCTGATCTCGATAAGTAAGGCAAACATATTGACATGGTTTAAATATTGGCATAAATGGAGACTCCAACTAAACGATAGCAAAACAAAGGTTTTAACCTGGTTTTACCCAAATAACAAACTCGCAAATAGAGAACTAATGTCTAATTTGAAAACATAATGCTTAAACATAACAAAAACCTAAAGTTCCTAGCTGTGACACTCAATAAAAGAGTTTCGTTTAAGGAGCACTTGTTAAAAACAGAAGAAAAGCTGAAAAGAAGAACTAGTTATACTATAATTTATACAAAAAACGTTTAGAATATCTTAGGGAGCTTCAGCTTATACTCTGTACTCGTTAGCACTGGGCCTCGTCTACTCAGAATACTGTGCTCCGGTATAGCTCAACAGGTTCACAAAGTAGATGCATAGTTCAACAATACAATGAGAATGATTGTGGCCGTTTCAAAATTAACTCCTACAGAATGGCTTTCAGTCTACGCCGCATAATTGCTGTGTACAGAGGGTTTAACAAAATACGAGATAACAAAGAAATATCGATCTGCACAGTCATCCACCAAGACCACACTTCGCGCAATAAAAGACAACATGTATCATCACCGACGATTGGTATCAGAAATAGGCGTCGAAACAAAACAGTGATATGGCATGTATTACCAACTTACCATCAGACTTCGACTTGCTAAGCAAAACCTGATGCACGCTAAATAGAATCAGAATGCAGCATGGCAGATGTGCCTACACTTTACACAAATAGGGCAAGAGTCTCAGCCCCTCCTGCGAGTGCGACGAAAACCATACCATCAAACACACCATGAAGAAAGAGCGTGAAACGGCTTATAACGGTAGACCAGAAAATTTCCTATTAGCGAATCCAGAACCAATAGAGCATATACAGTTAAAGTTGGAGAAGTAGTTCATTCTTGCAGTGTAGTTAATTAGTTAGTTCAATAGGTAACTGAAAGTATTTCGGTCGTCCTCCGCACTAAATTTACTATTATTTTAATAGTATATACATTTGTTCAATATTCATTTGTAATGATTTTGTTCAAATTAGGAGACAGTCTTACCACTAACCAACATTTTTTATTTTTACTCTCGACACGTATTTCGCTAACGAGGTTCCGAAGCACCTTCGGGAGAAGATTACAACTAAAAACTGATTTTGTCTCTCTCAAAGTCTCTATCTCCAAGAAAAATGCATGTAGGTCTAATTATAAAAAAAATAATTGTTTTTATTTCCGATAACGGGTAGTTTTTTTTTGAGTTTTGTTTGTTTAACGTGTATGTTTTTTGTGATGTTCTGTATCTGATGATGGCTGTTTACATAACCGAAATGCATAATACATTTAACTAAATGACCTACATGCATTTTTCTTGGAGATAAAGACTTCCCCATTTTGTAATCTTTACTGATTTTGTTGTCATATATATTTTGTGCCTTAATGTGCTTTAAGCTAAATAGGTAAATTTTAATTTTAAATTAGTGAAAAAAAATACAAATACCACTAATTTGTATGTTAAAGATGGCATAAGCAACAACTGATTGAAGATGTCGCGTCTCGACGCCATGAGGGCGCGCCACTAGCTATGCTTTAATTTTATTTTAGCACATAAGAAAAATCTTAGCGGATATTGATCTCTTTGGCCGATATTCAAATAAATTGATTGCATTTTGCTTAAAATTGCCACCAAGGACTGAAGATTAAAGGAAATTTTTCTTTTTTTGTGGCGCTTTTAAATTTAATTTATTTAAGTAGAAGACTTAAAGATTTTATAGTGAAATAACCTTGATTTCTAATTAAACTTAAATAAATAGTGTATAAAAAATGAAGGGTTAATATATATGTGCATATCTGTCAAGGATGCAACTTCGTATACTTATTATTTTTGACTGTATAATATACAAAATAAATATTGTTTTAATGAAATAGTCTACTTTTTGTAAATTAATTTTAAAGAGAATAAATTAAAAAGATAATTTTAATATATTTTAATAAACTTTCATAGGACGCCTTCCAAAATTTCTACTTCAGAATAATATATAGCTCCAAAACTTTCTCTATATACCATTATTTTCCCATTTCAAGACGAATTACCAACGAGAATAAGATTTTAGGGGAAGAAACTTCCCATTTCTCACCAATGAATGCCACAGGGGTTCAAACAAACTGAGATTTACTTGAATCCAAGATCCAGCCGTTTTAAAGTGCTAAGTCTGGTAAATTGTAGGGCGCAATTCAACGCACCTGTGTACTTCTATTTGAAGTTGTCGACGGCTATTATGGTCTTAAGAAATAGTTTGGAAACTTATTGTGAAGATATATTAGGTATTTTCGTAATGTGAATAGCTAAGATCATAAATTCTTATATAATTCATCTTGAAATTCTACCTGGATATTAGGTATTTTCTCATCATTTTTGAACAATTAATTATTTATGATATATTTTGATTTTATTAACATGTAATTTACTTTTATATAGTTGATAAATTGTAATTTAATTTCATTTAAATTATTACAGTGTACACTATATCCAATTGTACTAGTATTTATAACATGAGTGTATCTCCTTACTATTTATGAAAGAACCTTGTGGTTCACCTTTCACTTTTCATTGACCTTTCGCCACTTTTTAAGCAAATTTTTAATGCGAAAAGAAATTTACTACTTAGAAAGTTATGTGACTAAATTTTTTCCATAATCTCGTATGATGACGTGCTTTATTGGCTTGCACCTCTTAATGGAGGTAAAAAAGTGTGCAAAAATTAAAAAACAACAACTACGGAAATAGTTTAAACCTTAGGTCATCATTAAAGGCAATCCCCAAATGTCTTTCAAACAAATTTCTTTCAATCAAAGTTGATGGATAAACATTAGCTTAATTCACTTTAACTGAAACTTGCTGTTCACTTCTTGTAGTAATAATTGCTTTGATACTTAATAGGTATTTTACCTATTTTGTCTATTGTGCAGCATTTATCGAAAAAGATGCTCATTTCACCACAAATTAAGCGTAATATAAAAATAAGCCTTCAGATCACTTAAGTGTTAACGAAGAAAACTCTAAAAATAAACAAATAAATGAACAATGCAAAAGACAATGAAGAACTAGAAAGGCAGAAGTCTGATTACTAGCCAGAGAATTCCAAATAATTACACAAACAATAATATATAAGAACCAGCTCGTTATAAATGATGTGAAAGGGATTATGGAGGCCTAGATAAAATAATGCCGAAAACAGTGTATGCAGGTGTACTCCAGAATACAAATGACAATTAGTATTAATAGTAATTAATATTATTAGTAACTAATAGCGTTAGCTATTGTTTCGATTTAATTTTAATTTAATTTTTAGATATAATTTTGTATTATATTTATTTAGTATAGATACAGGGTGTTTTAGAACTATGGGATTAAACTTTTGGGGGTTGTTCAGTGCAACAGAAGAATCCATTTGAGTATAGGAACCCATGTCCGGAAATGCGTCACTATATCACCACGGGCCTAAGACGCGTTAGAATTTATAAAAAACATTAATTACCTAAATAGGATCTGCTGCATTTATTTTTAACTTTTGTACATGATACCATAACAACAATTGTTTAAAATCAACGCTTATCAATGTCAATTCTCAATGTCATGTTTAAAAATTTTACAGCTTACCATTTTTAAACATTTATTGCTAATGGAAAACTTTACCAATCAAGAATTTTCGGATATGCATTTGGCATACGGAGCAACAAACTGCAATGCACGAGCAGCATCGCGGTTGTATCATGAACGTCATCCCGAACGACAGCATCCTGGATACAAAAAGTTTATTGCGGTTCATCGGCGGCTCGCTGAGACAGGCATGTTTTAGACCAAGATGCATGATAGTGGTGTTGCTCGAACCGTAAGAACAGTCGAATTTGAAGAAGAGGTGCTTCAGCGAGTTGCCGATGAACCACCAAATAGCACACGTGACGTCGCTAAGAATATGAAT
The DNA here is from genome assembly GCF_022605725.1 of Anthonomus grandis grandis. Classification (NCBI taxonomy): domain Eukaryota; kingdom Metazoa; phylum Arthropoda; class Insecta; order Coleoptera; family Curculionidae; genus Anthonomus; species Anthonomus grandis. The sequence goes on along the minus strand of NC_065552.1, from coordinate 25,080,794 downwards.
ACGAGTAACGCTTCTGTCTGGCGGGTACTACACGAGCAATAACTCCATCCTTACAACTTCCAGAAAGTTCAAGGTATAACTGCAGCCAATTATCATCCTAAAGTTCAATTTTGTCGATGGCTTCTGAAACACATCATTGCACAACCAAATTTTTTACGATATGTTTTGTGGACCGATGAAGCCTCTTTCACAAGAGAAGGTATTTTTAAGAGTAGGAATAGCCATGGTTGGGACGAAGAAAATCCTTATGCAATTTTTCCAAGAAAACATCAGAATCGTTGGTCTGTCAACGTATGGGCAGGCATCGTTGATGATTATTTAATTGGGCAATACCTTCTACCGGAACGGTTAACAGGACCTATTTATCTGCGTTTCTTGGAGGAAGTTCTCCCAGAACTCCTTGAAAATGTTCCACTAAACGTTAGACAGCAAATGTGGTTTCAGCATGATGGAGCGCCGGCTCACTTTGCTGTACAAGTACGCGAGTATTTGGCTCAGCGGTTTGGGCATCGTTGGATTGCCAGAGGTGGAGCAGTTTCTTGGCCTCCTAGGTCACCCAATTTAACGTCGCTCGATTTTTTCTTGTGGGGACATGTAAAGTCTTTAGTCTACGAAACTCCAGTAGAATCAGAGCTAGACTTAATTGGATGAATAACAGCAGCATTTAAAATCATTCAAAACGAGGATCAAATTTTTAGTGTAGTTCGCCGAAATCATGTGCGGCGTTTAAATCGGTGTATTGAGGTTGAAGGATGACATTTTGAACAGTTGTTGTAATAGTATCATATACAAAAGGTAAAAATAAATACCTCAGATCCTGGATTTAGGTAATTAATATTTTTTCTAAATTTAAACGCGTCTTAGGGCCGTAATGGCGTAGTGACACATTTCCGGACATGGGTTCCTATACTCAAATGAATTCTACTGTTGCACTGAACAACCCCTAAAAGTTTGATCCATAGTTCTGAAACACCCTGTATAGTGTATATGTCTGATAATATAGTCCACTTAATTCACTAGAATTATCAAATATTTCTGTCTCAAAGCTACTGCTTCGCTTCACCTCATCATTAAATTCTAGAAAGTTAGATATGGTTGACCTTAAATTAATTTTCAGATTTAAGCCTAATTAAAACTTAAACTTAAAATCGTAAAAACTAAAAAATAAAGTAAAATAAATAAGTCATAAAAACCCAATATCTAAGGTTAATTTGGTGCAAAAGTTAAAATCGGGTCTTAAACTAAAAGATAGTAAAAGTCGTGTTTAGAATTGTAAATAGGACATTAGCATATAACACAAGAATAACGTTAGAAAAATTTCTATTGAAAATAATAAAATAATAAAAGAGAGAGTTAGAATAACTATTAATTAAAAAATTATAAAAATAGATGTAAGAAATAGCAAAAAGGAAACATGGTTTACAATCATATACTAAGAAAATCAATTATCAATTATTACCGCCATTTTACTTTTTCTGTCCTGTTTTCTTCTTTCTTCTTTCTTTTTTACTAGTATATTCGTCCTGATTTAAGATTAATTTGCCGTTATTATTCTTAGCGGCAATTTTTTTTTGCAGTTTTTAAGAATTCGTAAATGATTTTATTTTTTTCTCTTTTTTCTTCTGATAAGTTCCTTGCTATACTTATATCGCTGCCTTTCAGATTTTTGGCTGATTAAAGTACTTTTTACACCAACATTTCTCATACAAATTTTACCACAATAGATTTCATCTTAATAACTTTATCCTTGTCTATCCTAGTAATTATCTATATCGTTTGCTTCCAATTTTATATTTAAATTACAAATAAAAAAGTTAACCTTCCAGTGGTTGCGTATAGGGCTGTCATTCTTATCTTTGTAAAATCTGGTGAAGGCGCCGAAAATATTACACCATCTCAGTACCTTCCTACTTTATAACCATAGAATCGCTGTCGTAGTTTCGATCCTGACTAATTCACTTAGTGTAAAGTTAGATCGTGTTCCGATTTTACCTGGTCAGACCGGGGTGACTATTCATGAACTAAAAATCTATGTGCATATTAGATAAAAAATTCATAAAGCTGAGGTTTTCTTGTTAATTTAATTGGAAATTTGATGTTAATGATTGATTGATGATTTTAATATTACAATATTATTTACAACTATGAGCAATTACGAAAAAGAACAAGAGTACCTTCAAAGGCTTTTAAAAGAAGTTAGTTTAGATATTGAATGCGAAAAAAGAATTTTTCACGATGATGAATCGGTTAAAGAGCAGGATTATCAGGAAATGCTGCAATAGGGAGGTGATTTGGAATAAAACTTTTTAGATACCAATGATGAAGCGGACGTAGACGAAAGTACTTCGATATCCTTTTTATATAAGAGTAAAAATTCATTTTGTGACTTTACATATTTTAATATTACTTTCTTATCTATTAAAATATAGAAAACTACGTTGGAAAAAATTTGCTACAAAGCTAAGAACGTTATAATAAAGCAAAAACATACTATCGTCCGTTTACATTTTAAGATTCTTTACAGACCTAATACACTATTATAGAAATCGGCTTCTCCTATTTGTCGAACCCTCTCTGTGTTAGGCAACCAACAACTTAATCTTGTAAAACAGCTGATCCGTTGTTATCTTGTTTGCTACTCGTTTTTTGCTTAGAAATTCTTGCTATTTAGTTTTTCCATATATCTTTTTAAAATAATGTAATACATACTGCAAAATGTGAAGAAAATAAAGTTTAAGTGCATAGCATTTTAAAGACAATGGAAGAAAATAAAGTTTGGGTTAAAGAGTTTGAAAAAAATACCAACACCCAATGGAATGCAAAGTCTTCATGCCCTGTAGGGAAAAAATTGTTTGTTCGTAACTAATGAAAACAAAAGCTGTTTTTATGTACATAATTATACCTAGTAATAAATGGTTATGTAGCAAATGCTTTTACTGTACCTCTATCCCTTTTTGCTCCATTAAAGTAAAATGTGATATAAAAAAACTTAAGTATAAGCATTTGCTTCTATTTTATTGATATAAATCATTGTCTTAAAAAAAGTCAATTAAGAAGCAAATATACCTCTTTTTATTGTCATTCAATATAATGTATACAAAGTTGTCTTAATTACTATTCTTTTTAGAAAGAAATTTGTGTTCATAGTGCTTTCATGAAAGTTTCAGCAGAGACAAATAAAAAGGGTCTTTCAAAAATGCCAAGTATTGTGCACCAATCCTAATTATTTCATTTATTAATCTAATTTATATTTTATGGACTTGGCTCACTTTAGCTCTGGATGCCACGTATATGGTTTGATTAGCGATTAATAATAATGATTTAAGATAGTTACAGCACAATTTTAAATCTCTATAAAAAAAATTCATACAAAAAAAAATGCTACACCTGCTATTATTATTTTGGAAGTAGGAATATTTCATAAAATAATTCTTTTAATTCTAATCTTCTTCCAAAACAAGTGACATATTTTTTTGTTCATATAACTCTAGAAGAGAAAATAATTTAAGAAAAAGGTCTAACAAGTAAGTATACTCGACTATAATATATATAGTCACTAATGCATAATACAATAATATTTAAGATTTCCAAATTTTCAAAATCTTAAAAATTATAAACTTGGGGTCTAGAAACTTTAAAAAATTTAAAAATGTTTTTATAACATTCCCAGTCTATCTACGTCAAAATATAACACTCGTTCAAACAAGGCGCGAAAACTGAAAACCGTTCTTACCAATAGGAGAAGCCGATTTTGAAATGGTGTCGTAGGTCTGTAAAGGATCTTAAAATACCGTCCGTTTACCTGGCCCATCAGCTAAAACAAAACAATTGTAAAAACCTACTGAAATGTAGGATTATTTTATCGATGACTAATAAATATTAGCGGTTTTTCAAAAAAACTATTCATGCATAAGAAATGTTTCTTCTATTGATATATTTATGTGGAATTGATGATATAAATCGGTTAAATTACGAAGACCTTAGGGGAAGGGATGGAGATGGAGTCAAAAATTTTACCAGACGATGATCTTCCAAAGGTTTAGGTTCGTTTTGCGATATATTGTCTTTGATAATAAAGAAATGAGATTAGAGCGACAAAGTATTGATAAACTGGCACCCATTCCTTTAGTTTTCGAACATTTTGAAACCAATTGTCAAATGCTACCATCATAAAATTATAAAATAATTACGATGGATGAGATACTTGCAGTGTTTAGAGGAAGGTGCTCCTTTTGACAATACATTCTCTTAAAACTAAACAAATACGGCCTAAAATATTTGCACTGTATGACGCTAAAATGTATCTAATTTCGAAGTGTATGTAGGAAATCAGCCTAATCCGTATAAAAAATCTAATAGCTCAAGCGATATGGTTTTAAGATTGTGTACAGATATTTTTGTCACATGTAGGAACAAAGCTATGTATAATTGGTTTACATTAATCCCACTTGTGCAAATCCTAATATCTAACCAGAAATTAACTATTATTGGGACACTAAGGAAAAATAAGCGTGATACACCACTGGAATTTTCCAAACTGACCAATCGACCAATACAAATTAGCATGTTTGGGTTTACCAACGATCAAACTTTTATATTCCAAGGAAAAAAAACCTTATTCTCGTTTCCAGAATGCATCACCATGATGATATTGATCCAGACACTGGTGCGCTATGTAAGCCAATAATCATTACACAATACCATATTACCAAAAGTGTAAGTATTGTTAAGAAGCTTTCTACTACTTATTATTGCTCCAGGAATATTCAAGGATGGTTGATGGTTATTTTTTACAGAATATTAAATATTACTAGTATAATTGCTAATATTGTATATACTGCCAGTAACACTAATAAGGATGTGTTACAATAAAACTTTTTGCGCGAAAAGATTAATGGATCAATAACGCCACATTTAAAAATATGGGCCAGAATAAATAATCTTTCTCGAATTCTAAAGCTGTGATTGCAAGAAATAGTTGTACGTGAATACAGAGAAGCACAAGAAAATGTTACACCTAGAATGTTTCATATGTTCATATGATCATATCATCGCTATTTGTTCAAAATGCAGAGAAAATGCTGTAAAAAATGATTTGGATTTATTATTTTCACGTTAATATATTCGATAGATACTAATTGACTACATTTTAATATTTGCTAATTTTGTTTTCCTTAGAATCCAGAAGCCTTATGTTTTTTTATAAAAATAATTTGAAAAGAAATGTTTTGTTTACTATGTGCGCATAAATAATTTGTGAATATAAAGTTTTGTAAATAAAGTCCAGTCATTTATTTCACATTCCTATGATACAAAATAAATTTTAGCAGTAATGCAGTTTCTGATAATGTATGTACCTGGTATCAGAGACCAAGGCGACTAAGCATGTTAAAATTTTTCGCGTGACTTTTTAAAGGTTAAATACAACTTTCTCCAAATTTTCATTAGTTTCACCAAGTTCAAAAAATTTAAAAAACTTTCTTCGAAGTAAATCCTCTTGGTTTTGTTGTGTTTGAGTTAAACGTTTTTTTTTCCAAGATTGCTCACTCGCATTGCATCTTAGAGATATTAAGTCTTTCTTATGACTGGCAATATCCTACAAAAGAAAAAAGACTTGCTCGTTAGTTACTCTGCCATTTTTAAATAACTAGTATCATTAATTCTACACTTTTTATATTTTTTCTATTCACTGTATATATTTAAATAACTGAAACTCAACTCTTCTACAAAATTCTCAACATGCCTATGTTATTCCCTAATGTGTAAAAACCTAATCCAATTAAGGGCTTTCAAATATACATATCTTTACTTTTAAGTTCAAAGAATATTCAGAAATTCAAACCCTCCGCTCTGCAGCGCTTTCATGATTTTTCACTTATTATTTCACCCTTCCGTGATCTTATTTACCCTTCTTAAAGCCGGGCATTATTATCGACCGATGAGGGGGCACCCCGCATCTCCCCCTTTCCCATCCGCTGACTCTTTTCCCCCCTGTCCGCTCTCCTTCTGTAGAACGGTTTTCCGGCCGCGCTTTTCAGCCATCTTTGCCGTCGTTTTCTCGACGTCGCGACGCTCCGCCTTGAGAGGAATATAAGAAACGCCTTAGTGTAGCGAAAATAAGGGAATTTTCACGGGAAAATCGTTTATTTTTGACCTGCGCACCACTGTAGCGTCTGAAGGATTGCTCAAAGAAATATCATTGCAATTTTAAATTTTATACGGTGGAACTTTTCGCCAGTGGATGGTTTAAGAAAATAGTCTTCTTTAATAAATAGGGCTACATACTAAATTTTTTTAAATTTTTCGTTTAGCTTATCAAAAGTTATTTGATTTATTACTAAAAAATTGATGCATAATTTAAATGGGTACGATACATAATTTTATATATTTTTTACCTGTGTATTAGTAATTAATAAGGAGGATTTCAGGAGAAAACCATGAATGTTACAAAAAATTGTTTTTGAGAAAAACAATTTTTAAAGTTTAATACTGTATACATTCATACTGATTGCGCGTATAAACACAAAATAATTAGAGATAATTATAATTACTTAATAACAAGTGTTGCTTATAAATAAACATATTGGTAATTTAATTTTTGACAAAAATAGGAAAAATATCATTAGGAGTAAAGCTTTTACCTTAGCACATTGAAAGACTAAAATCAGTGAACAACAACTTTGTTTGGGTTCAAAATGTGCATAGGGGCAAGAGGGATGTTGTGTTTACAAACATTTTCATCGATTTTCTGTTGTCAAGTATACACGCGTTTTTAAAAGAGGAAATTTTCAGCTATATATTAGCACATATAATAATGTTAATTTACCTTACTGATGTTAGATTTTGGATAAAAATAAAAAGTAGAAATAGATATATGTTTAAAAAAAATTATTAACAGCCGCTTTTAACAAATTTTACATAGCAACACTACAGGCTAAAAATGATGTCATCTTACGATATGACATCTTGACAAACAGCTTTATGTTTACCTTTGGCATTTGTGAAGTTCTGTGTTTTTTCTTTAGTTTTTGGTTGAAAAAGGAAAAAAGTTGAGTCAATTTAGTATTTACCTTTACTCTAATGAAGTATGTTAAAAAAAACGCAAGTTCATAAACGGTAATATTTTTTATAATTTAAAGCATAATCTATTATTAATTAATATTTATTATGTAAGTATTTTTTGACGACGTCGCTGGTAAAGATTTCTTGTGTCGGTGGAAACAACAATGCGATCGAGCGGCGTTGCGATGTTGTTGCCTTTTTCTCAAATAAACGTTATCTGCATTTATTTCACTTTAAATAATGACTTCTTTATAAAATATCTTATCATATGTTATTAAAAATAATGATTCATGCTTTATTCAAAAAGAAACAGTAGTATTGTTTTGTGCCTTTTAAAATAAGTGACAAATTTTTGTGATATTATAAAGTTTTTTCCATTTCTAAATAAGCATCTGGCATTATTGCATTAGAGATGTTGCATGCAGACAAACTGCCCATAGTTCCACGGTAGTGTTTATTCTAGCCTTTCAATATTCTAAGAAAAAATGCTTAAAAGGTTAAAAAAACAACTTTTAAAGTAGTAAAAGCGAATTTTTTATATTATTTTGTCTGTTATTTTTAGTCCTTTTGACATCGTTTATTTAACCCACGTAGTCTATACACTTAAGATTCAATATTCTTACGATAGGATCCATAAATCTACTTCTTTTTTTCACCCCCACATTCGAACCCCTATCTCTTAGAGAGATATAGATCTTCCAATGCTTCTCTATGTTACTGTTATTTTGGTTTGCCATTTGCTTTGTTAGGTCAGTGTTTCGGCTCCATATGTTAAGACAAACATAACACACTAGTACAGACCAATCTCTTTTGGCAGATGGAGATATTAGGTCTAAAGATGTAGCTTAGCTTTCTAAAAGCAACTTAGGTTCTTCTGCTGATTTCACAAGTTGATTCTCTCCCCAATTGAATTTCGTGGCTCAGATTATAGGACCATACTTGCTCAATATTCAAGCCAACTACTTTAAATTTTCACTGGTGACTAGATTCCTCATAAACTTGGTCTTGCTAATGTTGATATTCAGGACAATTTCTTTTGATTTTAGTTTCAGTTTCTTTCGCTTTGTTTTAACGAACTTGACTGAAATTATTACCAAATTATTGGCAAAGCAAAAATAGCTCAGCTTTTTGCCGATCTTAGTACGCTGAAATATGTACTCCAAAATTTTTGTAAATAATTTGAGAAAAATGACATTACTTCGTTCCATGTTAGAGATTTTTTTTAACCCTTAATTAGACACCTGAGTCCCGGGGACTCATACTGAAATTTTAATCGCTCGTGACCCCCACTCTTTTGCGCCAAATCCGCCGTGCGTTACAGAACCTTCCTGCAGTCAGATCCCGAATCGACCGCCGGACGGATGCTCCTTTGAAAAATTATTTACGGTACGTACCATCCGGAGGTGAGTATTGTTACGGTACGATTATATTTACATAAATATTTTGTTTTTAGGCAAATTTACCTGGCCCAAGTAGGGTGAATCTATTAGATGATAATTACGAAACCGTCGTTAGTACCTGCCTAAGGGAGTTGGAAGCTTTGGACAAAAATGAGGATGATGCTGGTACTCAGCCACAAGAACATGTACTAGAAGAGCTGCTATCAGATGTTAATGATGGTGATTATATTGAAAGTGAACATCAAACAGAATCAGAAATGTCTAATGATTCAGAACCAGAATTAGAGGAGCCCGATACTTCAATCATTGAAACACCATCGAATACTTATTATTATGGTAAGAACAGATTCAAGTGGTCTTCCAAACCTCCAACACGAAATATTAGAACTTTAGCGCATAATATAATTCGTCTTATAACCAGCCGTTGCTCAAGAAAATCCATTTAGCCCATTGGAGTCTTTTCAACACATTTTTGATCTATGTATGATGAATATTGTTCTAAAATAGACTAACAAAAAACTTGAAAAAATAAGATCAAAGCATGTTGGGAATTACAATTTTAGAGAATGCAATATTATTGAGCTAAAGGCCCTTTTTCCCTTCTTTTCTATAGTGCAGTGTTCAAGTCTAATCGCGAAAGTATACTTTCACTATTTGCTACAGATGGAACTTGGCGTGAAATCTTTAGAGCCTCTATGTCAATGAAAAGGTTCTGTGCATTACTGGTCGCATTACGATTTGATGATTTTGAGAACCGAGAAGCACGCAAAATTGCAGATACAGGATGCGCTATTTCTGAAGTCTTGGATTTATTCAATGAAAATTCTCAAAAGTGCTATAGTATTGGCGCCAATGCGACAGTCGATGAAATGCTTATTGCATTTAGAGGTAGATGCAAATTTAAACTGTATATGCCTAGCAAACCCGCCAAATATGGCCTCAAAATGCCATGCTTAGCAGATTCTAGGATTCATTACATTTGTAATACCTATTTGTATACTGGAAAAGGTTCTGATGCAAGCAAGTCACTTCCAGAAGACATAAGAAAATCTATTCCCACCAAAGCGGTTTTGCGGCTTTGTAGGCCTATCTTCAACTCAAACCGCAATGTAACAACAGACAATTGGTACTCTTCAATGGAGCTACTTACTTCCCTACGAGAACGGAAACTAACTACAATTGGGAGTCTAAAAAAGAATAAAGCCATAATTCCTAAAGAGTTACTTCCCAATAAAAATAGAGATGTTGGCACTGCATTATTTGGATTTACAAATCATTGTACCTTAGTAAGTTACGTCCAAAGAAAAATAAAGCGGTGGTTCTTTATTCTTCTATGCACCATAGTAATGAAATTGGCCCCAATACTGGTAAACCCATCATTATAGAAGATTACAACAATACAAAAGGAGGTGTCGATTCTGTTGACCAGAAGTGTTCGATTTACAACTGTAGCCGAAGAACTACACGTTGGCCCATGGCTATATTTTTTAGAATTTTAGATATGGCTGGTCTAAATGCCTATATACTGCACCAAAGCCATAAAAGGGCTAATAAGGTATCCAGACTTAATTTTTTAAAAGCATTGGCTGCTAATCTTAATGAAAATAATCTTAGAAGTCGCCTATACAACACAAAGATTCCTCGCCAGCTACGAACCTCAATATCAAATATCATAGGCATAGAAGTACCAGAAGAAGTTGACCCAAGAATTGAGAAACTTCCAAGAGACCAAAGACAATATTGTACCTTATGTTATTATAAAAAAAGAACAAAAACAGCATACCTTTGCTGCAAATGTTTTAAACCCATTTGTTTGTCATGCGCAAAAAAAATTTGCAATAATTGCGTACAATGAAAATAATTTTTTTTACATGTTTAGCATATGCACGTTTTTTCTTGTGATATATGTTACTAAAACTAATATTTTTTTGATTTTTTTAGTGTATTATATGTTTGTTTTTATAGAATATTATAAGGTTTTTGTTTTATTAAATTTTTTTATTTGATATAACAATAAGCATACACTTTATGTTCCTATTTTAGTAAATGCAGTGTTTCGGTTATTAGAATAAAGTTTTTTATATAATTGTCGTTTTATTTAACGAAAATACTTATATTATAACAAAAAAAATAGTAGTTTATGATATCGGCAAGAATAATATTTTTTTTAGCCAATTTTAAATGTGAGTCCCCGGGACTCTAGTTTAGTTTTAAAGTTAAATTTTCGACCTATCTAATTAAGGATTAAATATGCTTTATAAATATAGTATAACAATGGTCGGATGGTTGATTTTACAGTCCGCGAGGTCTTGGAGCGTTCTACGATGGTCCACTATATGAAAAGCGTTTCAATTGTCCACAACGGTCATCCAGAAGACGAGCATTAAAGGCTTATTGTACTCTGCATTGTGCATTTTTTAAAAGGAATTGTCGCTGTATGGAGGTAATCATTGATGCCATTACTCTAACGGAATCATGCCTATTTGTTTGATGGATAAAGGTCAAATTTCATTCTTATACTCGTGGTAATGATTCTCATGAAGAGTCGACATCTTTGTCTATTATCTTTGCATTTGGGCTATAATACCTTCCTTATTATTATGATAGCCTTATAATAATAATAATAATAATAAATGTGTTTATTCGGACAAAATATGCATTTTTACAAATTTGCTTAAGATAATGTATCTAAGATTAAAGAAAAAAATGTAATTGTCCTAAAAGGCTCTTCAGACGCCCTATAATAAGAGAGTTAAGGGTACTGCTTAAGCTGGAGACTAAATAATAAACTAATATTTAGCTTGTAAGCTCCTACTTTCTAACCTAACTTAACTTAAATTTTATAATATTTTAAATTTTAAGTTCCTAGAATTCCAGAATACAACAAATCATTCCAAAAGGAAAATATATAAGTATACTGATCGGTATTGCAATTTATAATTAATTACAAACCCTTAAAATTGGGCAACAGTACATATGGCATTTTAAATTTTTATAATTAATGTAAAATAATAAGGAAGAAAAATAAAAAACACTAAAGTTAAAGTTAAAAAGTAAAACAAGTATATAAAAACTGACATAAAAGTAGAGACTATATCAACGGCCAAGATCATTTGAGATCATATATATATCGCTACAAGCAAAGAAGTCAAGATCACCTATCAATTTTAGCCAGTTGCCCATTTGTTCACGGATTAAAAGTTTTTTAAGGTTTCTTTTAAAAGTAACCAAGGAAGAACCAAGTAACGTTTGCGGTAATAAATTTATAGCTTTGGCAGCAGTACGTGAAAAAGATCTTTTAAAGATTTCTTTACGATGCCTAGGAATAGAAACTCTATGATTATAACGCAGAGGATGACCGCCCACATCTACCCTAAAGTCAAGCTTCTTAAATAAATAATCCAGTGTTTTAGTTTTAAGGTTATTTGTGTGCAGCTTTCTATTATTGTACATATTTAGCCACTTTGCTCTGCTTAAAAAAGGTGTAATATGCTTGCTTATGCCTACGGATTTCATAAATTAGACGTAAACATGAATTTTAAATTTTTTGAATACGTCTTGCTTTAAAATTATCAAGACATGGCCCGTAAACAACGTCACAATGGTTAAAGTGACTTAGCACTAGAGAATCGCATAACAAAATGTATGTGTCCTTTTGCGGAAGATGACGACTAGAGTAAATAAGGCAAAGCGTTGAATAGGCATTTGTTAACATTTGATTAATGTGATTCCGGAACCGCAAATCGCTGTCAATGACCAAAAAAACTTTTCGCATGGGTAACACAAGGAATAACAACATTATCGATTTGGAGATTAAAGCGTTCTTGGACGGCTTTTTTTGAGACGTTATTACCAAATAAGATAAATTTCGACTTTAAAGGGTTAATTTTTAGTTGGTGTTTGGCGAAAGTTAATGCAATACTCTTTAGGGCAAGATTTATGCGCTCATTAGTAACATCTAGTTTATTTGGAAAAAATGAATAATATAATTGTCATCCGCATAAAGATGGTAGTTACAAAATTTGAGGTCATTAATAAAGTTAGATGTATAGATCGTATAGAGCAGTGGTCCCAATATACTTTCCTGCGGCACTGACAGGGAGACGGTTCGAAGACATATCTTTATATGTGACCTGTGTTAAATAGATATGATTTTATTAGCTCAATAGCTGACATACTAAATCTAATAAAATGAAGAATTGCTATAAGAACATGGTGACTTAACATATCAAAAGCCTTACTATAATCTAGTAAGACAAAAGCACTAATCTTTTCATCATCAATTGATTTGATAATATCGCCAAAGCGGAGGATTCCATTGTTCGAACGTTGTAATATTTCTCAGGTAAGCATTGTATAAATTGCACAGTATTTCTAGTAGTGTTGTTCCATCCCTTTTAATATTTTCAATGCTAACTCCGTTAATTCTTGGTGATTTGTTTGTCATCGCCCATGTCCTTCAAGCTGTTGCTAATTTTGTCTAGTAAGATAACTCGGATATCCTTTGACCCCTTGTTTTGTTTTATATGTTTTGGTAACCCTCCGATATTGTCGTTCTCTTGTAGGAATCCTCATGGAATTATTTTTCAATTTTTAGAATTAAAAGACTTTCATTCCCTGGTGCTATTCTATTGCCTTGGTCATTTCTTTAGTATTTGGTATCCTGTGAATTGCTTTGGATACTTTTTTGTTTATTGCCCTTAGCTGTGTGGCATCTCCTGAGTGTTTTTCTTCTAAGCTTCTACTTTTCTTCATCAGGTTTCTAGTATCACTGCTCAGTTTTCTTTTTTTTCAGTTCTAGCCAATTTGAATTTATTTTTCACTTTCTCCAGTGCTGCTGTTACTTGTTTTCTGGATGTCTATGCAATCATCGGTTGTCACTACTGCTGAAGGCGTGCAACCTAGAAAGTTAAAAAAAAAATTAATTTCATGTTTACACTAAAAGTTTCATTAGCACCGTTAACAAAGTAGGCGAGAGAGAGGGAGAAAGAAAAAAGAGAGAATTTTTTAAATATTTTCGTAATAAAAGAGATTTAGTTAAACTTATTGCTACATAAAAAGTACTATGCCTTTAAATTACATTATATCCTGCCTTGAATGCCAAAATACTTCTGGCTCATAAACTGTCTACGCAAATTATTTATTGCTCGAGGAAACTTGGGTTTTATGAGTTTTGCCTCTACATAGTATTATTTTAATAGTCTTATCTGAAAACGTAATAATATCCAAAGCCCGGATTTTGCCTGAAAAGCCCCGGCTGCTTTGCTTGTAAAGAAGTTGCTAGGGGTAGGAGAAAGGATGGCATGGGTTGTTTTCGCCAGTGGTTTCAACTTGTATAATATATCAATCTAGTTTTTTTATTTACTATATACCCCAAATATTAAAAATTCAACCCTTAATATCTTTTAATATGGAATAAGTTAAACACTAAGACATAACATATTTTCTAGAGGTCCCCTGCCCCAATGTACGACACACAACCCTAATAGCACAATATCTTTTCTCCACCTTCTTATTTTTTTCCGTAATCTAGGTAATGAACTGGACTGGATGACACATTTTTCAAAATTCTTAAGGACTTATAAGCTTTTCGAACCTCAAGAGGCCCAGAATTCAAGATGCGGAGAAGCAGATGACGCCCAAAACTGGAACTTCACCTTCTAAAACCACTACTATGTTCTATCTAATAAGTAAGGGGAGAGCCAATACACAAATGTCTCACGAAAACCATAAAACTCTAACTTACGGAGCAATATTACTATGATCGATATTGTCAAATGCCTTCACAATCACAAAACATGTTCCGGCTATATTACTGTCCTTAAGATTCGCGTCAAAGGGTTCTTTCAGGAATGAAAATGCCAAACCTTTTCTTTCGTCTATTTTGAACTTTGAAAGCTAAACACAGTGTTTCATATATTCCTCAACAGGTCACTGAAAAAATGTTGAGATTGCGGTTAACAGAAATTGGAGGAAAGCTATAAGAAATTTTGCATCTCTATTGCTAATCAGTATCATGTTTGCCAACTTTAGGCTGTCCAGGAATACATCATAAAAATAGGCCAGATACCTTCTATTAAAATGAGCACACCCTATTTACAAGCTACTGCTTTCTTCATTTTAAATTCAGCGTAAATATTTCAAGCTTAAAATAAACACTCCTTTATTCTCCCAACTCTAAAGCACCAACTCTTACAGCATCTAATTATCACGCAACCCTCTATACGGTTTCAGTTACAGAAAAATCTTAAGATCCCTTTGTGGGTAATCTCAAAAACTTTTGGCGCTTTTTAGTTAAGTGGTCCAAACTCAAGAGAACAAGGCGGAGTCTGTACAGTATTAATTTTAATATATTCACTCCAAGAGTTACACCAATATTAAGGCAATCCAGGTCAGCATATATTATTTTTGCAAATATTTTAATAATGATTGATCTACAAAATTATAGTTCATGCAAATAAAGATTGTGAATTTTGGAACGACATACTTCATACGCCAAAACGACGGTTTTATTGGACAAGTTGAATAAAAAACAATCGTAAACTCTAGCTTACGCAGTAATATTCTGTGAGTAGCATAGTCGAACGCTTTCCTAAGATCACAGAACACTACCGCGGCCACATTATTGCCATTGAGATTTAAGGCATAAAATTGCTTCAGGTATGAAAATACTGAATCATCAAGAATGTCTTGAGCTTTAGAAGCCAAACTGACGAGTAGATAAAATTTGTACCTCTCTAGAAAAATATCACATTAAGAAGCAGTTCAACTAATTCTGAGTGGACAAAAGTTAGAAGGCGATTCTACGACTCTACAGAAAATGTATTATTTTAACTTAAATCTGAACTATTTATATTCTTGATTCCTAGTATTTCCTTCCTTGTTTTCTCAGATGTTGTAGGAGATGCATCGTCTTAAATAGCTTAAAAGTCTTTACAAAAAGTGGATATTAATGAATTGGTTGATTCTGAGGCTTTTCGAGCATGGTCTTTTTCTTTTTTTTTTGATTCCTTATGCCTAAATGGATCTATTGTTACTGATTCATGAAGTCAATATTCTTTATTCTTTTTCTGTGCAAACTTGTTACGAAAAAAGTTGTGTACGAAGTTCTTAAGGATATTCCAGCTCCATTAGGTATTTCTACTTTAGACTAACGGCGGAGAGAATTTTTAAATTTTATTTTATTTTTGGGAAAACGGATGGTTTATGTTTATTTGGAATTGATAATTAATTTTCTATATATAGTCCTAATATTATTAGGCAACATTGATACTTAGGATGTCTCTTAACAGAAAAGATGATGTCAAAATTTACAGTTTTTTCCTAAGCTCTGAACAACTTCAATGCACTTTAAGATGTACGTAAAAAAAGCACACTATAGACTATTATTAACTAGATGCATAACACGCATTATACACCAATTATCTTATGTAAAATAATATCACGCAATCTTTTTTTAAAAGCACAGCAGTTTTTTTTTGAGATCATATGCCTATAATAGGACCTACAAGCAAGTTCGCATTCAAGTAGACACTTGAAAATCTCACCTCACTGACAATAATAGATAAGACTGAAAATAACAGAGGCTTTACAGTAGTATCCTATAATTCTGATAATAATTTGTAATACCACTTTTGCTCATAACGAATAAAACGAATAAATGGAATTAACGAAACAACGAATTATAATTATAAAATTATTTAATATATAATTTGTAACTATAATATTACATAATATTATAATTACATATTATCATAAGTATAGATTCTTTGCATTTTGGAGGTTAAACATGTATTTAAATAAAAATTCCAGCACCTCCTTAAGACACATGTCAACGAGGTCTTTCGTCATAAGTAATCCATTTTTTATATGGTAGTTAAATGGTAATTCTCGGCGCTTGGAAACAGGAATAACCTTTGCAAACTTTAGAAAAAAGGGAGAAATGCTAGAAGGAAAGGACTTATTTATGGCTTCCAATAAAATGCGTCGAGAGTAGGAGCAATAATTTTACTTATCCCAACTCGAAGAAGTATTTTTCTTAATAGTTCTTTTCTTAACATCTCTTAGTTGTTAGGTATAAGGAAATGGGAGACTGAGCTATACAGTCTTCATATAATGTATAGAGTCATTACTGACGAATCATATGAGTCACAAAAGTAGCTGTAACTCAGCTCCTAAGTAAGTAGTGTTAGGTCACCAAATAACTACAGTGTTAATTGGGGTCACTTTGACGTATAAATGAAATTTTATAATACTTAAATTCATTTATGAACATTTTGTTTTTCACAAACCATTCAAGAAAGGAACCCAGGTCTTTCTGTAAGTTCAATACATCCCTAAGATATTCAATCTCACTAAACAGCTTTACATAATCAGCATTACGGTTTATCAACATATGGATTTATTAATTTAAAGGCAAAGTGAAAAGTTCGGTCATACAATGGGAACCTTGAGGGATTTCAGACAATAAACTCCAACTTCATCAGACAAACCATTATAATTTTAGCGCTCAAAAATTTTGTACCTACCAGAATTTTAATTATTTTCGTGTTTAGTTTATAAACCATACAGATTTCAACCCTTTCTATACATTTCGCCCTTAATCGATTACGTCCATAGTAAAAGGCGAATAATATAGAGGGAGCTAAGCGGCTTTAAACTCTGTATAAAACTTTAAAGTAGGGTGTATCTCAGATATGTTTTAATAGAGGTCACTGTTATGTAGTAAGTATATTAGATTTTATTTATTTACAGTATTTTATTTAAATTTTTTAGAACAAAATATAAAAGAATTAATTAATTAACCTAATAAGTTTGAGCATTCTCTTTCATAATCGATGTGTATCCTACTGATTAATATATTTCTGTTATATTAATAGACCACTATTTACTTTAATAAATATTTTGTAAACTACAAAACTAATGAAACCTATGGGAGAGTAATCCATGCTCAAAAGCAATTAAAAATCTGGCAATCGGTTTTTCGTAGGGAGTTATTAAGTTGTCATTAATTTTTATGTTACTTTTTTCGTATTTTTTAATTCTCTTGATTCCCCGAATTAAACTTTGTGACATACATACTATGATTCTCTTGACGCACGCTTGAAATCAATTTCATTGCTATTTTTTTCTTGACTTAGACTTTACCGCGAGATTCGCAATAATAAGTTTAACTGAATAACAGAAATTATGAAATGATCCCCACTTTCAATAAATTGTTGTCGAATGGTTGCTAGATCTAACCTAGAGCAGAATTCGTTTAAGATACAGTTAAGGGTTCATTTGTGGTAAAACATAAAAGAATAATTCCAGTTCTTCGTATATGGATGAGAGACAAAAGACAGCTTTTTTTCCTCGGAGGGCTTTAGGGTTTAGTTTCTTGAGAAGTTCTTAGGTATTCGTCCTTTTACTTTATGACGTCATATGGCATCTTAAGTGGTGGTGGTAGATCTGCTGCGAAGGAGGTGTTTTAGCTTTAAAGAAGATGGGTAGGCTTGTTGGCAAAACAGGCCTTACAAAGATACCTTCCAACCTGTTTTTCTTCTTGTGTACATATCTCCTGGATATAATTTGGTGACATAGGTACTATTAATCTTTTCCATGCGTGCTTCTCGTTTAATCCGTTGTTCTTTTTAATAGAATTATACTCGAACTTAAAACAATTGTATTTGTGTTTGATTTTAAATACAGAGCTATGTGGGCTGATTTGTTTTTATATTAAAAAGTTTGTTTGACGATTGTATGAAAGTTGTTTTAAGTGTTCTGGCAAACAACTGACCAATCAGCTGTAAAGGCAGTGAAAGAAAGAAGTTCCAATATTGAATTTTGAAATCCCGTTAATCATATAGCCCTACAGTCTTCTATCCAGATGATCCAGATCAACCATCCTTAATCAGTTTGATTATTGTCTATTGTAAAAGTGGTTTCAGGCAGCCAAGGGGTCTGTTATGCATATAGGGTTCCTGATGGAACCGGCATGATGCCAAAGGTTACAAAAGGCCTTAAAAAATCCATTAAAGGTCTCTGGTTTAAGAAATGCTATAAGTATGATTAAACTATAAGTATTGAAGTAAACTGTAAGTAAGAATTACACGTCAAACTTAGAACAACTGTCGGGGAGCTGACAGAATTGACGTTAACTGATTAAAAGAAAATTATTTCTTCATTTATTAGAGTTTGGTTATAGATGTTGGGTATGTTGGTGTTTTTAAACGTTTTAAGAAAGTTATTTTAAATCAATACGCTGCCGACCAATCAGCTGCAAATGCAGTAAAGGAAAGTGTTTTAAATATTGAATCCTAATCTAGCCCTGCCTAGTCATATCCGCACAGTTTTCTATTCAGATGTTTCATTATCCAGTCCTAATCAGTTTGTCAGTCAGTTGTCTATTGTAACTGTAGTTTAAATTGAAATTTGGGGCAGCCAAGGTGTATTGTGCATGTAGATTTCCTGACAGACCCGTCATACGTCCAAGGATTACAAGACACCTTGAAAGGTGCTCTGATCTGAGAAATTCTATGTCGTGGAGCAAACTGTACGTATTGTCCAGACAGTTAAAACTAGCGATCCAATAACATGGTCTGCAGTTTCTTCCGATTGCCAAGACCAATGGTGCTCTGAGTTAGATCTATAAAGTGGCTATGGCGTGCCAGTGCCAGTGTCCCCCACATTTAAAAGCCTTGTTACCAGTCGGATATCACGTTTCATTAGGTAAAATAATTGCTAATGAAACCCAGGGCCCAGCTATCTCTTCCCATGTGCTTTTATCCATCTTTGAAGTATTTTTTGGTCAAGTAGACTCTTTAGTATTGGCCCTGACTGCACGGTAATTATATATCTACCTAGCAGTTCTGTGGCACTAGGTTCTAGTCCCAGACTTGGTATAGTCGTTTGTGAGTGTCGGATTTAATTTTAAAGCTACACCAGTCCTGTCATTCATAAAATGGTCCTCTATCACTCCTCTTTATCTGTCATATAAATCAGAGCTTGTCATCTATCGTCATATAAGGAAGAGGACAGAGGTCGGTACGGTTCATGGTCAGTCTCACCAGCCAGTACTCCATTAAGGACATGTAGTCCGTACTCATCTCGATTCGAATTGTATTGGAAGATCGTCCCTGGACTAAAGGTTTAACAGTCTCGTGGAAGGTTGTCAAATCATGTACCCATTTTTAAGTGTAAGCGTAGCAATAACTAACAACAAGCAATCACAGTTTCACAATTTTTTATGTATAGTAATTTTTACTTATTTTAAACAATTCGAATTATTTACCGATGTTATAGGAGCTTTTTTTTAAACACTAAGGAGAGTATCTCATTTATAATATTATCTACAGGTTCTAGGCAAATGAAAATAGGCCTTTAAATTTCTTCTCGCTAAAATTCTTTTATTTTATTACTATTAAGAACTTTTAGTACGTCATTCTCTAATTAAATAAACTAAGAAATAAACGATATATTTACATTGCATTAAAAAAATATTATAAAACCGCTATGTAATGCAAAACCATTATTAAAATGCCCCTGTGAAAATAAATGCATGACTAAAATTGCACAAAATATCTCCAGTATTAAAAGCATAGTATAAAATGGAGCTTTAGCACAATGGAGTCTATTTATTTGATAAATTACTTTGTTTTCAGATGTTACTTTGCTTGCGTTTCAATCTACTTGATGAATTTCTTTTCCTGCCATGGTAGGGGGTAAAACTGCCAAGAAAACTGGATAATTAATCAAAAATATATCTCGCAAATGAGAACTACGAAATAGAAAATTGTATAAGCTTTATACAGTGCCGTAGGTTACTAAAATTACTATAATGGTCATTTATGGAATTAATAATATGTAAAGCTATTGGTAATCTGAACGTTTTATAATCGTAATTTTTAAACCTATAATTAGGCAAAAGAAAGAGAGAGTAAATACTAGTGCTAATAAAATATAAATTTTTATGTGTGTGTTTGTTGTATTTTTTTAACTTTCCTTTTTTTATTCCTGTATATAAGATACGTAGTATAGAAGATCTATTGAACTATCTTATAGTATCACTATAAGTTACTTTGATAAAATATCAATTTGATTTTTACATTTAGCATTTCGCCATTGTATCAAAAGTGTAAAAGTTCTATGTTTTCAGGCTTAAGACTTAAATGTGTACACTACTATTGCTCCGAAATTAAAAACAACAGGTAGAACTTTTAGGTTTACACCATAAAGTTCCTAAGGTCCTAAGAAATGATCACAGAGCGTGCAGGTTGCAAGGCTGGTGTTATCTGGCGTAAGATAGGACGATATTAAAACATAAAGCTTTTTTATACACCATGATCAAGAGATTAGAAATTGGAAACCATGTTTGGAGAAAAGAGTCTTGAGAATTGATTTTAATTCGTTATTGATTTGGCAATACGCACGATACTTCGATCTATCGATTTTAAATGAAACTTTTATTTTTTTACTTAAAAAATATTAAAAAAAAAATATTTATTGGTTCTAGAAGCGATGCTCATCTAAGCTCTATTAAAACATCGCGATTTGGCACTTTTTCCAATCAAGAATACTTTTAGCTTCTCTGCTCACGCAATATTGGCTGCAAGCAATAGATTACTCTTTCTGAGCTTTATTTACCTTCATTGCATTTTTTACCCATATAACTTAAGTTATCAGTAACATTTATCAAAAAGACATTTAAAAAATAGGATAGATTTATCTGCATTAAAAATGTCTTCTTCTTTATAGGGTGTCAAAATAGCTAATAAAAATTTCAAAAAAAAATTTACAATCAAGTAAAATTTTATACAATGTTTGTTCACATTTCAGTTTAGCCCACTCACCTATTTAAGTATTTTTTTTTGACTTTGAAGTTACTATATTCATTTTTATTGCAAAATGACAGATAAATGATATGATCTGGCGTTATCAAAGAGAGAGAAGTTTGATAATGATTCTTGGTTATACACTTTTTTATTTAAATAATTTGGCACGAGTTTTACTTTTTTTTCTAATGATACATAAATCAAGTAGATATTTCTTTGAAAAATCTACTTGATCTATGTAATGTAGACATAGTTGAGGTCTATACTATTTTTATGAAAAATTAGCAGATATTAAAATCACACAAAAATCTATCATTCTTAACATGATTTAAGATGTGATTGAAAATATGTTCAAATAGTAATGAACGCATTTTTTTACATTATTTCTTTTACTATAGCTGAAAAAATAGTAAAGATATTGAACAAAACAATTTTTTTTTAAAACGCTGTCTGGTACCGACAGTCACCTAACAAATATTTTTTAAACGGAGCCAATTATTTCAAAGTTGGTGGAGCCTATTCCCTAAAGTCATTAACTTCAGTGGATGTAGTTAATGACTGTTTTATGCCTTAGATTGTAAGGTACTTGAGGGGAATAAGGCCTAGCTAAAAAAAAATTAAATAAAGTGAAAGACTGTAATGTTAATATTTAGTTTAATACACCAAAGTACTTATAAGGTTATACTAATTTTAACAAACTTAAAAAAATAATCTCTAAAAAAACTAGAAAACAAAAAATAAATATTAAGAAAAAAAACGCAAGTCGGCCTTATTATCCGATGGAGGTTTAATAAGGCCTATTCATAAAAATGGCACAACTCGTTAATTGGGCGAAGTTTATCAGCCATCGGGACACTCAAAATCATCCATGTCATTGACTGTTAAGCCAACACATTCCTCGTGGTACCATTTAGGACACTTGCTGCACTGCCTCATATCGGCCTGCCTGTCTTCCTCACATCCATGGCAATACCATTCGGTACTTAACTTTTCCCTGGAGCTTTCAATATCTTTATTCAATTTGGCACGACTTTTGTTCTCCTCGATAAAAAGATCTCTAGTGACTGGAGTAGTTTAGAGCTTTTTTTCGATATTTTTTAGGTTTTTCATTAGTTTTTACTGGTGTGAGCAAAAGCTTATTAAAAGAAGTGACTTTTGTTGTTCGTCTCTTTAATTCAGCAAGAGGGATATGGTCATCAGTCGAATCCGAGTCAGAAGAGTAAACATTGGAATAGGAAAATTTGCCAGACTTGTTGGATGCCATTCGAGACGGACCAGGTTGATGAGATTCAGGTGGACGCCTATTTTCTTTGTTGGTATCATCCGGTACCGATACGTCTGAGAGAATTGATGGAGCAAATGCTGTTTCTGGAATTGCCTCAGGATTTAATGGAAACAGACCAGTAGCCTTAAAACCGTTTATAATGTTACTATGTGTCATGCATTTAGACCAAACATTTGAAAGTATGATGTTAAAACGTGATTTGGTCAGCTTTTTGTTAGGATTCTGATCCAAGAATAATAATACTTCATTATCCCAATGATGCTTAAATGAACAATATACAGATTTGTCGAGGGGTTGAAGCTCATGTGTTGTATTCGATAGCAAACAGTAGAGATTTATATCAAGTGAGTCTCCAACATCAACAATTGACAAATCAAGATGACAAGCTGCACCATCAAAAACTAATAAGCACCTTCCTGGACTTTTGTATCGGGCTAAGTGCTTGAGGAATTCTTTAAAAAGTTCGTTAGTCATGTAGCCTTTACTTGCTTTTTCCACTAGAGTTCCTGGTGGCAAATTATGATGTAATTCTGGATTTAGCCTCTTTCCTTTAAAAATAATCATAGAAGGTATTGGTATTCCAAGAGCATTGCCACATCCTGCAATTATCACACTCTCTGCATGTTCTGACGATTGAAAGTGAACACGTTTTACCCCTTTCTTAGCTAAAACGGTTGGCTGGTGGTAAATAGTTAAGCGGCATCCTTTTTCATCCATATTATAAAGTCTTTCAGGATGATTAATTATAACAACATCATTTTACATTTTCCCTATTTTTGAAAAATAATCATCAACTATAAATTTGGACTGGATTCATAAACTCTGCTTTTCTTTTAGAAATTACAGGATATCTCTTCATAAAAGCCTTTAGCCAGTCTTTACCAAGTTTTGAAGTTGTATTAAATTGATGAGCAATTTTATTATCTTCGCAGAATCTGAATACCAATCGATGAAGGATCAGTGGAGTCACAGATAGACCTATTTCACTAAATCTTATTATTCTTTTAACGAGATCCGCTTCTTGTTCTTCTTTTAAAATAGAGTTACGACCTAGTATTTTTATTAGGATTCCATTCTGAACATGTTTTCTAATGGTTCTTCTGGGAATATTAAACCTTGCCGCAGCCCCATATGTACTCAGAGTACCGCGTTGAACAGATCGAACTGCTGATATTAAATCCTCCTCGCACCAAGGTGCCCTTTTAGGAGACATGATGTTAAAAATCACTGAAAATAAAACGAGAATAGTTTAGAAGTTTAATAATATGTTAATAAAAACATTAATTTGTCATGAGGATAATAAGGCCTACATGGAGGGTAATAAGGCCTATAGCTCATTTTTATAGGCCTTATTACCCATCCATGATGAAATATTATGTAAATTTATTTAAATTATGTCGGCTAAATTTAATCTAATAAACTATTGAAATCACATATTATAAAGTCTAACCAAAATATCTGCAGTTATAAATTAAAAATACAATTATAAATACTTACGTTTTTGTTCGTTGTATCCTTATAATATCACACGCGGCGACCCGTCGACACAAGTTGTTGGAACTTACTGACGCTTGAAAGCGAGGAACGCGGGTAGTCCGTTCGAATGTCGCTTGTAAATGGACCAATAGGAGATGCGGACCCAACGCAATCGATTTGCGATTAATTTAAAGCGGTTTTTTTGAATATAGGCCTTATTACCCGACGGGCCTTATTACCTGCAGGTACCTTATTGGCAGACTGTGGGCATCAGAGATGGTCAATATACCCCGTGTATGAGACGAATGAAAAAATAAAATTGCAGATTTTAAATATAATATGTGCAATTTATTTAAACTATCTGACGCTTATAGTCTGTTGTCCTGCAACCAATATGAGAATAAGGTGCTAGTCAGCAATTGGGAGCCATTAGGTATGCACAACTAGATCAGCTACTCACGTTATTAAGGTAAGATAAAATTTAAATAGTAGCGATAGCAATGAAATAATATTAGAACGTAACAAGCTGAAACAAAGAATAAACCACCACCTGCTTAAGAAAAAATGTCTGAATTTTATTGTAAAATTACATCAATTAATTAAAGTAAGAGCACGTCTCCAGATATGCCTGAATCGGCCAGGATAATTCGTACTTTTCAGATAAATGATCGTGATAGGGTAGAAACATGCCGTACTATCTTTTTGCTGTCCATAATATCGGAAATCTCTGAAAAGTGTATTGCTTTAATAAGAAAAGTAAAAAAAAAAAATCTTCACACATCTCGTCAGTTTGGTTTTAGAAAAGGTAGCAGTATTGTTCTGAACGTTTAAGACCTAACTACTGCAACTAGTTCTTTGTTGCAGTCTTTCAACAACTAAGAGCATGATAGTGTCTTATTCTACGATATGAGTGAAGCATTTCATTGCATCCCCTATATAACATACCCTTGAGGAAGCTCTATAAGTATAAAACTTTTGGCTTTCTACTTAGCCAATAGGGATTAAATAGTGAGTGTGGGTAAACAGAAACCAAAATAACTATAGAAGTGCCCTGGCGATATTATTTTTGCGACCCTTACTTGTTTTGATTTATATAAATGATTCGCCGCTAATAGAACCTTTAGGTATAACTACCATTTTTGCTGACTACACCATAGTTAGGTGTATCTAAAAGTCTCTTGAGACAGTGAAGCCAAAGATGAATACTTTGCAGATCAAAGTTCAAGAGTAGTTCAAAATAAATCAATTACATCTCAAAACAAAAGCCAATAAAGTTATGGCTATAGTTCAGGAGATGTCACTGTTAAGTTTTTGGGAGTCTGTTTGGTTCTTTGGATGTTGTTGCTAGAGAGCTAAAAACTTCTGTATATGTTCTTCAATGCCTTGCTGGTTGTTTCTCTAAGGATGGTTTAATATGGCATACTTTGTAATCTTCCTTTTTATTGTGATATATACTATTTTAGCATAGGGTCATACCCCACACGCAAAAAAGATTGTTCTTACTACAGAGAAAGACTATCAGAATATTGGGTAGGTTGCAAAGAGAACTATAGATCAATTTAATCAAGCTTATTAGACACTCATTATAACCATGAATTAATAAAAACTCAAAAAATTAGGCTTGTAAAAGACAAAGCATAAGCTAAAGTAAGCTAAGGTTCACCAGAACTTAAAAATGGCCAACTATAATACAATACAATGAATGCTTCGAAGTCACCACACATGCCGGATGCCTCCAGTACATTCAATATACCAATTTTTTACGAAAAAAAAAAGTTGATTATTTATAGCAAAATACTTAAGATAAGTAACTATTAAATGCGAAAATTGGGTGTGAACTAATTATTATTTTTGCTAACTTTATACATGGTAGTCAGTGCCATCTATGAACTTAAGAGACAAGCTCCTAAGCAAATGCTTATGGCATTTGATAACTAAAAATAGAGAAGTGTATTTTAAATAAGTTTTGAGGAAATGGTACTATCGACTTATATGTTAACCATTTTTTAAATAAAAAGAAAACCTTTAAAATACTAAATATTAAAAATATCCATACTGTAGGTTTTTTATTCGTGTCTAGGTCCATTCTTAGCAATACAGATGAAATAAAACGACCCGATTAATATGTAAGCACTGATTTAATTCACAAATAAACTCGGCGGTAAATATTGTACAAAACCTTAAACTGGACAGTTCTGTTTACAACTTAATTTAGGTGCAAAACGGCGCGAAAAAACTAATTTTAAGAGCAACCCCGTCTGGATTTACTTAAAATACTCTTTAAGAAAAACAAACCCCGTCTGGATTCGCGTTTTCACGTCTTTTCCGGCTTTTCGTCGTTTTTTACGTCGTGTCGTCGTACTCGTTCCTTAAACGATTATTTATCGACCGGCCCCAGATTCGATACTAATTCAACTTCCTCTTTTCTCTTTTCTTTCGGCCGCGCCCGTCTAATCGCGCGCATGAGCCTTTTCATCAGAACTGTGCCGCTGTTGATTTAACAGTGTTGTCGCGTTGTAAAAGATTAAGTCAAATATACCAAACCAAATTATTATTGCACTTAAAACTAAAAGAAACATTTAAACTAAAAATAAATGATACCCACAATACTATAGCATTGACATTTTATAAGCCAAACTAAGATTCTTGTATTATAATATTGTTACCTTTTCCATTTATAAAAAGTAAATAATAAAAACATTTTAATAAGCTACATCAGATTAGAAAATTTAAATCAACCTCAAAAACACAACGAATTAAAAACTGCAAAATCCTTCATAATCTATTTATTGCTTAAAATCAAAATTAAAATTTACTTTTGAGCGTAAGCGAACAATAAAAATATAGTAATCCAGCAAAAAATACCTTGATTTCTGGACTTAGTAGTATCACTTGAGTTGCACAAATCATGACTACAAACTATACAATACATTTTATTAGTCTTAAAGTAAGATTTTACTAAATCACAATTATTTGTTGTGGTACACCCTTTTTTTATTACAGGTTTTTCACTTTTAGAGTCGCGGTATTCTGCAGTAAAGCATTTATACATATTTTCTTTAAGATTCATTACAGATGGGCTTTCGCCACTGCTTTCTGCTGGATAACTTATTTCTGTAATTTCCGTGATATTTAATGTTGTAACTTCTTCAGTGGAACCTAGAGCTGCACTACATTCTTGCTGAGTCATATTTTGTCGTACACATGGAGGATCATTACAAATATAACAGGTTTTGACGGCATCTATAAAATTTAAGCTAATAAAAGTATACTGAGTGATCATCAAAGATATAAGTAAGTTTTGTGAGTCATATATATTTGCCATGTATAAAATATATTTTTTAAATTATAGTTTTAAATAAATATTCCTTAAATGGTTAGGATAACCAAATGTCAAAATTGATAGAATATTTTATATACCTAGGCATGTTCAGAAATTACTGTTTTTTAATACTGTTAGTTGACTGGATTTTTATCATGGTTTATCTATGAAAACTGCATTAATTCTATTTAATGAGAACTAGTCCAAGGTCTCTTTTAATACTATGTTGAACGTTTGATGCCTCTGATATGATATTCCCTTTTCTTAAACTGAGGTTAATTAATAAATACAGTGTGACTGCCGATCAATAATACGTTAGCCGTATATGGAAAATGTAACTTAGAATTTTTCTGAAAATTTAGTAGCCATGGGAAGAGACAATGCTCTAAGTAAAATCTGTATTGTTGTGACGAATTCATAATGAGTTACTTATTATATTGGGTATTACGTCACTTATAGCAAAAATCAATTTAGAAATTTTTATCTCACACGCTCAACAATTGAAAAGAAGAAGAAAATAGACTTATTCACGTATTTAAAAGAAATATGAACTTAAATCTGTAACGATACCGTTCGATATACTTAATTTAATTTAAGTTTAATAAGTTTTAAATACAATAATTTACTTGAGGTATAAAAGATTTTTTTTTTTTTTTTTTTTATATACCTAGGAGCTGAGGTTCAATCTATTAATCTCTGAGCTCGTTTCTTCTTTTCAATGTCCTACCTAACTTTGTTATGAATATTATAATTAAAAAACGATAAAAAACAACAAGAAGACTTACTTTTTTTTAAAATACCTAATTTGAACCAACGTTTCGGTAGTTATATCTACTACCGTTATCAAGGTAATTAAAGTAAAATTAAATTAAATTAAAAATAAAATATACTTATCTTTCAAATTTTCAGTAATCCAGTCTCATCAAAATTTCTTCCTAATTCGAAAATACTTTATATCCTTTTTTTTATATGATTTGACGGTTTATTAATAGTTTGACAAACTATTTTAAAAGATAACAAAATTTTCAAAGGTTACTTTTTTAAAAATTAAAGGGGTGTGATCCTAATGTAAATTAATCATAGAAAATATATGAAAATCAAATATTTTAAATCATTAATTAATTTTGAGAATACCCTGATCTACTTCTCTCTTTAGCAAAGGAATCCATGTATTATGAAAATCAACCGAACAAGTAGCTAAGCATTTATCTTCATTTAACATTATAAATGCACTTTCCTTTAGCTTACGTAATTTTGAGATTGGTTCCTTTGCTAAAATTGAGAAAGCATTCCAGTCTATTCTGTGGTTATTGTCGAATGCATGTTGTGTAATTTTTGATTTTTGAAAATCATTGTTTTTTATGTAAGATTTATGTTCATTAATTCTTTTTGGTAATGGTCTACAGGTTTCACCTATGTAAAATTTACCACAAATACAAGGAATTTTATAGATTACATTTTTATTAAATTCATTTTCATTGAAAGGTTTAGTTTTTGTTAATAAGTATCGTATTGTGTTTTATGATTTAAAAATAGTTCTTATATTACATTTTTTAGCAATTCTTTTTATCTTATCAGAAAAACCTAGAATAAATGGTAAAATAAGATTTGTCGTAAAAAGTGGTTGATTCAATTTTATACGTGGATTATCAAACTCTTTAAAGCATTTTTCTAAAAATTCTTTGGGATAATTATTTTGAATTAAGATATTTTTAATAAAATCTTTTTCAGTTGTTAAATATTGATTATTACAAATAATGTGTGCACAATCATATAAACTTTTTACCATTCCTTTTTTTACCATTATTGGATGATTAGAATTAAAATTAAGATATCTATTAGTATGAGTTGGTTTACGGTAAATTTTAGTTTCAAAATTTTGTAAATCCTTTTTAATTAAAATATCAAGAAAAGGAAGCTGACCATCAGCCTCCTTTTCAAGAGTAAATTTTATAGTAGATTCTTTTGAGTTAATGTAATTTAAAAAATATTAAAAATTTTTTAAAACGCAACGAAAGACTTACCAAGGGATCAACAAGATGAATTTAGAATTAGGGCAAAGATAGAAATTGAAAAACCAATTAAAATTAAACAAAATCTAAACTCTTTAGAATTAAAAGCTTTAAAGACACTTAAAACCGATAATAATATTAAAATACTTCCAGCCGATAAAGGTAATGCTACTGTTCTTTTAAATATTAACACTTATGAAAATAAATTAAATTTAATAATTAATGATGGCAATTATTCTAAATTATCTAAAGATCCTACAGAAAAGATTGAAAGACAAATTTATAATTTACTTAAAAAGCATAAAAACCAATTTTCTAATATTGATAGATTTAAATTAACTCCACATAATAGTAAATCACCACATTTTTATGGGTTACCAAAAATACATAAAATAAATGTTCCTTTAAGACCTATAGTTAGTAGCATAAATTCACCTACTCATCCTCTTGCAAAATATCTTTTAAATATCTTAAATCCATACACTAATAATTCTGATTCTTACATTAAAAATTCTCAACACTTTTTAGAAAAACTTTCTACAATTTCTTTTAACCCTCATTATCTATTGGTAAGTTTTGATGTTGTAAGTCTTTTTACTAATGTTCCTGTTGACAAACGTTGTTGTACAACACTAAGCGTTAATACAATTTTAGAACTTTTAACCTATTGTGTAAAAACTACTTATTTTCAATACAATAATAAATTTTATCAACAAAACTTTGGTATGGCTATGGGTTCTCCTCTTTCACCAATTTTAAGTAATATATTTATGGAAAATTTTAAATCTGAAATTATTAATACATTTGATAAAAAACCTAAAATATGGTGGCGATATATTGATGATATTTTTTCAATATATCACCATAACGAAATAGATCTTATAAATCTTATAAATTTTTTAAATTACATTAACTCAAAAGAATCTACTATAAAATTTACTCTTGAAAAGGAGGCTGATGGTCAGCTTCGTTTTCTTGATATTTTAATTAAAAAGGATTTACAAAATTTTGAAACTAGAATTTACCGTAAACCAACTCATACTAATAGATATCTTAATTTTAATTCTAATCATCCAATAATGGTAAAAAAAGGAGTGGTTAAAATTTTATATGATCGTGCACACATTATTTGTAATAATCAATATTTAACAACTGAAAAAGATTTTATTAAAAATATCTTAATTCAAAATAATTATCCCAAAGAATTTTTAGAAAAATGCTTTAAAGAGTTTGATAATCCACGTATAAAATTGAATCAACCACTTTTTACGACAAATCTTATTTTACCATTTATTCCAGGTTTTTCTGATAAGATAAAAAGAATTGCTAAAAAATTTAATATAAGAACTATTTTTAAATCACAAAACACATTACGATACTTATTAACAAAAACTAAACCTTTCAATGAAAATGAATTTAATAAAAATGTAATCTATAAAATTCCTTGTATTTGTGGTAAATTTTACATAGGTGAAACCTGTAGACCATTACCAAAAAGAATTAATGAACATAAATCTTACATAAAAAACAATGATTTTCAAAAATCAAAAATTACACAACATGCATTCGACAATAACCACAGAATAGACTGGAATGCTTCCTCAATTTTAGCAAAGGAACCAATTTCAAAATTACGTAAGCTAAAGGAAAGTGCATTTAGAATGTTAAATGAAGATAAATGCTTAGCTACTTGTTCGGTTGATTTTCATAATACATGGATTCCTTTGCTAAAGAGAGAAGTAGATCAGGGTATTCTCAAAATTAATTAATGATTTAAAATATTTGATATTCATATATTTTCTATGATTAATTTATATTAAGATCACACCCCTTTAATTTTTAAAAAAGTAACCTTTGAAAATTTTATTATCTTTCAAAATAGTTTGTCAAACTATTAATAAACCGTCAAATCATATAAAAAAAAGTATATAAAGTATTTTCGAATTAGGAAGAAATTTTGATGAGACTGGATTACTGAAAATTTGAAAGATAAGTATGTTTTATTTTTAATTTAATTTAATTTTACTTTAATTACCTTGATAACGGTAGTAGATATAACTACCGAAACGTTGGTTCAAATTAGGTATTTTTAAAAAAAGTAGGTCTACTTGTTGTTTTTTATCGTTTTTTAATTATAATATTCATAACAAAGTTAGGTAGGATATTGAAAAGAAGAAACGAGCTCAGAGATTAATAGATTGAACCTCAGCTCCAAGGTATATAAAAAAAAAATCTATTATACCTCAAGTAAATTATTGTATTTAAAACTTATTGAACTTAAATTAAATTAAGTATATCGAACGGTATCGTTACAGATTTAAGTTCATATTTCTTTTAAATACGTGAATAAGTCTATTTTCTTCTTCTTTTCAATTGTTGAGCGTGTGAGATAAAAATTTCTAAATTGATTTTTGCTATAAGTGACGTAATACCCAATATAATAAGTAACTCACAATGCTCTATCGGTCTAAGATATTTTCACTGCAGATTTTTTAAATGGAACACCCTGTATATTCGTAGATATCTTGATTTCCTATTTCGTTTTAAATCTTTTTTAATTATACTTCTTTATATCTAGCAGTTTTGGAAAAAAAACAATTTTTTGCGTGTTTTCGGTTAAAAACCAAGAGATAACCAATTGTTTATGACTCACACCAACAGCTTAGGGTAAGATGGCATACTACTATGTCATCTCACCCTAGCCAATATAAATGAAAATCCTTAAAAATTATAAAACCTAATTCTTTATTGGTAATATTATTTATATCCGTGTTATAAAAAATAAACCTATATCGTGTAAAATACGGGCAAAAAAAGACCAAATGCAAATTTTTTAAAAGCGAAAACTTAACTACAAAACACAAAATACTTTCATCATATAAAACGGTATCTTCATATTTCATTTGTATAGACCGCATATAAATATTTTTACCC
Source organism: Anthonomus grandis grandis (assembly GCF_022605725.1). Classification (NCBI taxonomy): domain Eukaryota; kingdom Metazoa; phylum Arthropoda; class Insecta; order Coleoptera; family Curculionidae; genus Anthonomus; species Anthonomus grandis. The sequence goes on along the minus strand of NC_065552.1, from coordinate 25,048,491 downwards.
TTCTGCTAACTCCAGCGCATTCAGAATGGCACCACCTTGCACATTGTTGACAGCGAATCCAGTCTTCGTTGGAGCGTGACAGCGAATATAATTCATTGCAATAAAGGCACGCAACGTCATCTTCGTCGTCAGCAGCGACTTGAAAATTTTCAGCTTCTTCATCACTTTCATCAATGACAGGTAATTTTCTTTTTGCTGCTCTAGCCGATTTTCTCAAGATTGCTGCTTCTTTTTCGACAATCGCTGCTTTGGCAAGTTCAATTTCAGGTGTTGTATTAAGCACGCCATATTTTCCTTCCTTTCTCGGCTTTCTACTTTTTAATATCGAAGGAGCAACAGGAAGTGGAGAAATATCTTTTATTGACATTTTTGCGGGTTTCTGTGTTGAGGTTCCTGCAGCGTGTATAATGCCAGCTCCAGAAATTTGAGGATTTTCCGTTCCTTGTGTATTATCTTCTGTATTTCCTTGTTCATTGTCTGGAATATTTGTGACGTCTGCTGGTTGAAACATCCAGTCTGGAAAAATGTCTTTATTGAACGGATTTATGCCAGTCTTACTGAATGCATTAACAGCATTTTCTATAGTGGCGGCCTTGTTGTAGGCTTCTCTTAGTATACCACCAATTTGCAAACGGTTACCTACGTTTTCCCGGATGAGAGCAGATGTTGCCTCTGGTGTACGCAGTGAAATGGTAGGATTTCGTGCACGAAATCCTTTGAGCCAATCACAACCGGCAGCTTTTTTTTCTTTTGAGAACCTATGGGGAATTTTCTTTGCCTCGGCAATTTCATAAGCAAGCTTGCAAATATCCTCAGCTGTAAGACCAAAGAAACGTACTTCTAACTCCTTTATATAACTAGCCAACTCATTTTCTAACTCACCATTGAAAGTTGGGACATGTCCTCCTAAGTATCCTTTAATGGCTCCTCGGTCATTTTTAGTTCTTCTTCTAAGCGTAGTGTGGGGCACATTGAAGGTCTTAGAAGCTAAAAGCCATCCCATTCGTCGATTTCTAACTGCCTCTAGTGCTTGGGTCATATTTTCTTCACTCCAACTTTGTCGCGCTGATGATCGAACGTATTTACCCACCATTGTTGCCAGCAAATCTAAAAAAAAAGAATACCTTAATATTTAAATAATACGAGTCTCTTACCTATAAATCTTAAATCTAAGAAATTAAATTTATCATTCACTAGGTAGTTAGTCACTTCCAAATATTAAAAAAAAACTTACCAGGGACAAAAATTGAACCTATAATATTAACCAATAATAAGGGTAAGACGGCATATGCACCTATATGCCAACTGACTCTGAATGGCATTATTGAATTTTAACGTAAATTTTTAGTTAACAATTATGATTTAGGTAAATATTTAATACCACGTAGATAGATATTTTATAAACTAATGATGAGAGATATTTTTTTTTCATAGGAAATTAAAAACTCTTAGAGTTACAAACATATATACGACTCTAAGTAGAAAAGTCATTACTTACCGTAACGAAAAACTAAGCCTACCTTCTAGTTCTACACTAACAAACGAACTAAATTTTCTCAGAAGCGCATGAAAGACCACGTGCACCGAAAATTATGAACATTGTTGTCAGACGATGTGTATTATCCGTAAAATTGCTTCTATGCCGTTTTATCAGGTATGCCATCTCAGGCACAATTCCCCTAACAAATTCAATAAAAGGTAAATCAAATATCAAATCAAATCAAGGTAATCAAATAAAAGGAAAAAGCGAGTACTTGTATTTTAAGCAGTTACAGTTTCTACAAAAAGTTACCGCTATTAGAGAAACGCCAGAACAGGAGGAGCAAGTTGATCAGGAGCAAGTTTCTGAAGGTGGGGAAGTGTTAGTTGATCGATCGGCAAAAAGACCAATAAAAAGAAAATTAGGCACGCAGCTCGAAAAAGAAAATGACCCGTTAATACTAACACTACAAAAATCCATAGATTTTTGCGAGCGTCAGTTACAAGAAGAATCTGATGAGGATCGCATGTTTCTCTTATCCCTTCTTGGCTCTTTAAAAGTGGTACCTGAGGAGAGGAAAATGGCAACCAAGATCAAATGATTAACAATTTTAAATGAAGCTACAGAGAATAAATGCAGAAATTCTAGCTCATAACACAATTGTATTTCGAAGACATATGATTACGGGTACTCAACTCAGTCCAATTCCTAATCAATGGCCAACAACATTACATCAAAGTTATCAAGGACACCAAAGTTTCCAACAGCGCTCGACTACAACCCCAATATTACCGACAAATTCGCCATCAGTCCAACAAATGACAAGTCAAGAAGCCTCACAACCGTTATATCAAAAGCCCTCAATACCGCATGGCTACCAATCAGGTCATCATTAAACTCAGTTTACTCAGCCGCTCTTATCTCCTACGGATTCTATTCACTCTTAGTCAGACATATCACAAGCTGGTTCACACTCAAGTAATTCTGAGAGTATGATAGAACTTTTTAATCTTTAGTGTTGCTTCATAGAGCAGGCGAATTAGCTCAAATTTAATAAAAAAATTCACAAATTGCTATCCGGAAACTGACTGTTGGAGTTTGTAGAGGGGTTCATAACGAGTGAAAAAAACGAAAATCCAACAATGGGGTAGTAGGGGGTTGTTTTGGGGGGGTGAAAAGGGGTGGAAAAATATTCTTTTGCAATTTCCGGCGAAAGTTGACGTCCAATTGAAAAATGTTCAATAGAAAAGTTGTAGATCATAAGAAAATCTATAATTTTTGTAGAGGTCACTTTTGAACATAACCTCAAAATAGCCAAGATAAATGCGAAAAACCGTTTTTTTTTTCGTTTTTTCAATTTTAATTTTTTATTTTCACAAAAATAGTTTGTAAAAATTTGTGAAAATATACTTTTGTAGGTCTTAAATAACCTCAATTTTTTCAGATCGAAATAATAAACTTTCGGAGATATGCGTTTTTTTCGGAAAAAACCGTCTTTTTTAAATGAAAATTGTACTTCAGAAAATCATGGTACAGGGTTCATCCGGGGCTCATTTTTTTTGTTTTCACATGTACTTTCTTATGAAATAAAGAAACTATATACTTCCCATTTGAAAAAACGCCGAAAAATGCAAAAAAAGTCAAAAATGATTTTTACAGCAATAAAATTTTTAGAAATTGTTAATTATTTATTTAAATTAGTTAAAAAATCAAAAAACAGATTACGCCATTCGATTCTACGGAAAAAAATACAAAAGAAACTATGTATCATTATTTTACTGGAAACTTAATTGGGCACAGTTGGGCTTTGTACACCGTGTAAATACAATCACATTCTTACGTATTTTCTCGATTTTCATAGAAAATAATTGTTTTTCGAAAAAAATCAAAAGAGACAAAAATTATTTAAAATCAAGTTGTCTACAACTTTTGTTTGAAACATTTTTTGCAAAAATTATTAATTTGTCAGTTTTAACAAAAAAACATGCAAAAAAGTCAAAAATCGTTTTTAACATTGTAAATTTTACAGTTATTCTTAATAATTTGTTTGAATTTTTATAAAATAAAAAAAAATAATTACATAATTTAATTCTACAGGAAAAATTACGTTTATACATTCAATGAAAGTGATATGCATCATTGTTATTGCAAAAATAAAACTAACAGTGAATCTCGAACAATGTTCTTAATTAATTAAAATCATGTCGATATATTCTGGAGTTATTGGAACTGATTCAATAAACTGTCACCATGCATACGAGATAGGTATGAAATCTATTGAATCAATAGTAGGAAATAATTTTGAACAAGTAACATTTACGAGAAAAAACGTTTTGTTGCTGAAAAACGTTCAGTCTGCAATCAAAGTGAATGACGAGATTATCCCAATAAATCCGATGATTTTTTTTCAACGTTTATGTGTCAATATCAATAGTACAGCTGATATGAGAAATTATTTAAAGTTTGAACTTGCTCCATTTCCACTTTCACTGTTTACAGAAAACGGCTTTCGGAAAAATGTCAAATGCAAATGTTTGATCATTTCACCAACATCAAAGCTTTAGCAAATACAGATAATGCATTGTATGTTATCGACGGTAAATTTCTTTTACACAAAGTTGTGTGGCAGAAGAATGATACTCGATTGAGGTCATCGTTGAAAAATATCTGTCTTTTGTACGCAAAAATTATGCAAATAATACGTGTATTGTGTTTGATGGGTATCCAGACAGTGACGATGAAAACTCAGCTGCATGTGCGATAAAAACTATTGAACGTTTTCGACGAAAAAATACGTCGAGTTATCCTTCTTTTCATATTGAACCACAAACTAAAATAACAATTGCACAAGACAAGTTTTTATCGATTGACAAAAATAAAATTGAATTAATAAAGAGGTTGTCTGCAGCCTTTCGATTTGAAGGATATTCGATCAAACAAGCTAAAGAAGACGCAGATGTTTTAATCGTTTACACAGCAATAGAAATGGCAGAAATTAATAAAAAAACTGTCATTATTATTGGTCAAGATATTGATTTATTAGTTTTATTACATCAATTAAATGTCAAAAATCTTGCAGTTTATTTTTTAAAAGCAGGATCACAAAATGTAAGTGACTGCTTATATTCATCAAATAGTTTTAACTTCTCAAATTACCGTTCAATTGTTGCATTCTTACACAGTTTCACCGGTTGCGATTCAACGTCTGCGTTTGCTGGAAAAGGAAAGAAGAAAACAGTCGAGCCGCTCATGAAAAATACAAATTTAGCTGAACTATTACAGCCTTTTTATGAACAGAATTCTGATTCAAAGCTTATTGCTCGAAATGGCTGTGTATTGATTGCATCTATTTACAATTCAACTAAATCAACCTCATCTCTGGATGATTTGCGATTTCAGCGGTACCAGGTATTGACTGCAAAATCTACGTTTCAATTGGAAAAGTTACCTCCAACTGTTGGAGCAGCTAGCCAGCACTGTTTTAGAACGTATTATCAACTGCAAACCTGGCTGGGACATGAATTAAGCGCTACCAAATGGAGCTGGAAGGAAGTAGTTGATGATACTTCTAAAATACTCGTGCCTCGCTTCACTGACATCGCAGTCATACCTGAAGAGCTGTTGAAAAAAATCTCGTGTAATTGTAAAACAAGCTGCTCAATAAATAGATGCGGATGCCGCAAACATGGATTAAAATGCACGGTATTATGTGTAAAATGTCAGAATTCAGATAGTTGTAGTAACACTGAAAAAATTGTGGAAGATCTAAGTGATTCCGAGGATATTTCCTATGAATTAGAGCAGCCAAGTATTAATTTGGATCCAGAATGTGAAGAACAATTCAGTGATATTGAAGAAGAGTATGAAGATGAAGGAAGCACGGAATTCAATGAAAGTACGGATGATGAGCAAGAAATTATGATTTTGTCTAAAAGAAAAAGATTGATGTAATTTTGTAATATTCCATAATGTTAATAATAAGCTGTGATACGCTATATATAATAAGAATCTAGTTTCGTATAAAAATAATAAAATTTTCTTTTGTACTTTTTCCTGTAGAATTTAATTATGTAATTAGTTTTTTTAATTTTATAAAAATTAAAACAAGTTATTAAGAATAACTGTAAAATTTACAATGTTAAAAACGATTTTTGACTTTTTTGCATGTTTTTTTGTTAAAACTGACAAACTAATGATTTTTGCGAAAAATGTTTTAAACAAAAATTGCAGACAATTTCATTTTAAATAATTTTTGTCTCTTGTATTTTTTTCGAAAAACAATTATTTTCTATGAAAATCGAGAAAATACGTAAGAATGTGATTGTATTTACACGGTGTACAAAGCCCAACTGTGCCCAACTAAGTTTCCGGTAAAATAATGATACATAGTTTCTTTTGTATTTTTTTCCGTAGAATCGAACGGTGTAATCTGTTTTTTGATTCTTTAACTAATTTAAATAAATAGTTAACAATTTCTAAAAATTTTATTGCTGTAAAAATCATTTTTGACTTTTTTTGCATTTTCGACGTTTTTTCAAATGGGAAATATATAGTTTCTTTATTTCATAAGAAAGTACATGTGAAAACAAAAAAAATGAGCCTCGGATGAACCCTGTACCATGATTTTCTGAAGTACAATTTTCATTTAAAAAAAAACGTTTTTTTCCGAAAAAAACGCATATCTCCAAAAGTTTTTAATATTTCGATCTAAAAAAAATTGAGGTTATTAAGGTCCTACAAAGGTATATTTTCACAAATTTTTACAAAGATTGAACTATTTTTGTGAAAATAAAAAATTAAAAAAAAGAGAAAAAAAAAACGGTTTTTCGCATTTATCTTGGCTATTTTGAGGTTATGTTCAAAAGTGACCTCTACAAAAATTATAGATTTTTTTTTGGTCTACAACTTTTCTATTAAACATTTTTCAATTAGACGTCAACTTTCGCCGGAAATTGCAAAAGAATATTTTTTCACCCCTTTTCACCTCCCCCAAAACAACCTCCTATTACCTCATTGTTGGATTTTCGTTTTTTTCACTCATTATGAACCCCTCTACCAACTCCAACAGTCAGTATCCGGATAGCAATTTGTGCACTGTTAAAGTCTAATTCGCCTGGTCTATCAATCATGTACATTGCCTAATTATTTGATTTTTTACTTAACTAATTTAACCAAACCTTTTGATATTTAGAATTTTTGAATAAAGATAATACTGTAAAAGTATATTCTTCTAGTTTTTTATTCTATTCGTATTTAAAGCGAAAAGAACTCAGAGAAACATATAATTATTGATACATACTTAAATTGTTCGTCCAAGATAAAAATAAATAACATGAGGATGTCATCAACCATGGAGATATGAGATTGATGAGTTACATGAAAGTTGCTTATAGCACTGATTATTCAAATACTGTCATAAATATTCATAAACTTTTAAAAATTCCAAACAGTTTTGAATTCTAGAGATTTACAAAAAGCTTTTCTTCAGGCCGTATAGACTTTCGCAGTATCGTGTCCTGTTTTGTTAGGTCTTCCTTGCACAAAGCTAATAACTCATCAAATGACGATACCGACATTCTAACATAATTAAAGAATTTCGCAGGATACTTTCTTAAGTCATCCTATAACGTGTGAAATACTCCGGAAATTAAACAAGATGTAACAAAAGGATGAGTCCAGATTCTTTGTTTCTTTTTTTTTAACAGTTTTTTCCATCGCCTCACGTATATTAATACAGCTACCTCTTCAACGTACATCTTGACACTGAAAGTGAAACAACTCTTTCTCTTTAAATCCAAAATCAGTGTTGAGCAACCGGTTGCGCGACCAAATTGCCTAGTGTGGATATAGCACTAAAGGTTTATTAACCTTAATATATTTTACAGCTTTTTTGTATCACCGTGTATAAAGAGTATACTATAACCTATTTACTAGAAAATATTCCATTGACAAATAAAACTGTCATTAATAAATTCATCTTAATAATAAACAGTTTTCAATTAAAAATTATGGGTACACAAAATCACCTTTTTTTAGTTTTAATATGTTTTCAGCCTGCGTCCTGGATACTTATCCTAGAATTCATGCTGATACCATCAGAAGCTGCGGTTGCTTGTTATTTTTGTAAACGAGACTGCCAAATAGCTATGCGTAGAATAAACTGTTCTAAAATATCGAAAATAGTTTTATCCTCTGTGACGAATCATCGAAGTCTTGAAGGGCAACTTACCGAAACTACCAAACCTTTCCTGGAAATAAACGATACCCACGCAGGCTTTAAAGAAAATTATAATAAATTAAGCACAAAAACAGATGCAAGTAAAGGGGCAACAAATGTTACTTTTAATGCTGAGAATACAGGAGATAGGCATGTTACTTCTGATGCTGACACCAATAATAATACTTCTAACATAAATAGTGTTTTTAATGTTTTAACAGTAGATGGTATAAATAGTACTTCTACTACTAAAACTATAGGAAAAAAAATCAGTTCTTTCAGTTTTGAAACTTCAAAGGATATTAGTGTTAGACCTACTGCTAATAGGTTGAAAGAAGAAAGAGACCATTCTAAAGGATCATTCTCAAAAACGTCCATGAGCGATTCAGGTAAGAGAAGATATCAGTTGTGTTGCTAATATGTCATCAATGTTTCGCCATATTTACACCATAAACGCAATTTGCCCAATTTCTATCAACATTTTATTCTATCAAGTTTTTTAGAAAACACTTCTTAGAGTTCATTTCCAGAGAATGGGTCTTAGCGATTTTTCTTAAATTTGCGTACAGAATAGGCCTTTATAGTCTCTAATTCTGACGGAATGCTTCTTGAGATGGATCGACGGAAACCATTTTTTTCAACTATTTTAGAAAAACATGCCATCCAAGATATTAAAATATAATTTACGAAAGTTGATTTAGTACAATTCTTAGTTTTCAGAGAATCCCGCGAATTTCATTCACCCAATAACAATGATATAGTATTATAATGAGTGTTACCGAAAAGACTGGAGAAGTAGAGTAATATTTCGTTCTTTTACTTATTAAAATAATTGCCTATAGGTTTATTGTTAAGACCATTAGTTTATTATTATTTCTTTTTAATAGTAAAAACATAATGGAACCTATCAAAAGCCTAGCAAAATGCAAGTTCACAACATCTAACTCTTTCTTATAACATTTTAATCAGTAAAATCAAAAGTATTGTACTTTTTTAGAATCTTCGTCATCAGATACTATTTCAAAAGAACATAAAAGATATAAAGAGACATCAAGTATAGCAAATATGCTGGATTCAGAAAATAGGCTTGCAAAAAATAGAAAACAGACCGAAAAGGTAGCAGTAACCGCATCTTCATCACATGGACAAACTCCATGGATTACGCACAATGGATCACATAAAATATGTACGTGTATTTCTCATAAGAGAAAACATATTGTGTACCACGATCGCTATGAGGAAGGTAATATGTTAGACTAGTATTTTTTTATTGTACATTTTTATTTAAAAACGAAGCTTTAAACATTTAAAGAGAAATATGGGAGTTATTCTAATCTCTTATTTCTTAGGCAAGTGGAGTAATTTTTATTTTATTACTTTGAAAAACTTGTTTCACTTTTTTCAGGACATATACCTGCTTTAAGACAGTTCAAATTGTTTTTTGTTACATATTTTGTAGAGGCAGCTTAAGTAATTTACTGTTGGGTAGTTAGAGTCATTTGCTATTTTTTTACGCAGTTTTAGTCACATTGCTTTTTTGAGAGTTAGCTGGAGTTTCGTTTAAATTATAGTACTTTCTAAGTTCTTTTAACAAAAGTTATTTATTTTGCTTTCAGTCATTTGAAGATATAATTGAATCGGTGAGTTCGAAAACCATACATGTCCAAAATCCGCGTTTAGAGAAAATCGATAGGGTAGTTTTTCAGAAAAAAAAATGAACTACCAATGACAGATCAAAAGGGGGGATGGACTTGTACGGGTTTTGACCTCAATTCTGTATATAAAAAGATATAGGTAAACATTTATTGATTTTTTATATATTTATTCAATACAGAGGAAAAATACAACTTGAAAACTAATATCTCAATCATTTTAATCATCATTTTTAGCGTTTGTAGTTTTCCATGAAGTGATGTGGTAATAAAATTCCAATGCTTTACCTTGGGTATAAGTCATTACCTTCTTGATGTCCAGAATTTTTTTTTCATTAATCGGAACAGGTTCTTTATATGCCTTATTATTGGGCGGAGGTGAGCTGTTCTTATGTTCTTTGAGCAATTTAAAAGGCCACCAGTTCTTAAAATTAGCAATATCATTGTATCGGATCTGCTTCACAGTAAATGGCTGCTTGTTCCTGGAGGTCAATATTAAGTCCTCATATTCTTTTGGAGTGTAAATTTAATCATGTTTTTTAAATTTCCGCTTTGCACAGCCAAAATCCCGATCACACGGCAAAAACGAATAGCCTCTTACTGGAAAATAATGATAAATTTTGTTAAATCTCTTGGTTGCCTGTAATGCTAAGAGGAAACGAACCATTGTTTGATTTCGGTTCTGCCCTGCACATCCATGTCTTTCGCATTCCGAACATACATCAACCTGGGGTCTTCTGGACTTCAAATTGAAGTTTTCGTTCGTTCGAAATATTTTAAATAGAATTCGTATTTAACTAAGTTTTCCAACTCTGTATATTTTTCAACAAAAAGGCTATGCATTTTCTTTACAGTCAAAGATGCATCTAAATAATGTACGGTTTTGAAGCAATAATGTGAAACTTTCACCGGAAACGCCTAAATGTGCTCTTTAATTTTTTGAGTCCATTCATCTATTATTATGCCTACCTCTAAGATCGTTTGGTGATTTACCTGCCAGAAGTAGGGTGTTCAGGCGCTGAACTTGCCAGTGCGATATGGCATGAAGACTTATAAATGCCTGTTTGCATGCGGAACTTCTATTTGAGTCTCTTAAGACAAAGTACCTAAAGTTTGATTTTCTTTCTTGTTTGTTTTCCGCACTTCTCACGCGATATTTCTCGATTTGTTTAGCTTCCATTAGGCCTTGTAAATAAGTATCTTGTTCATTTTTTGTTGTACGGCTGAGTAGATTAGTTAACACACTTTTTCTTTCTTCCTCAGTAAACTGTTCCATGCATTTCTTTGTACAACTAAAAAATAAAACAGCTATTTTGATTTAAACCCAACTTGTTGCTAAAATTTACTAGCCTGACTTATTCCTGACTAGCAGTACTTCGGGTGTAAGTGCATTGTAAGTAGAGTGTACTTATTATGCGCTAAAAAAACTAACCATACTAACCCAAATTCCTATACAAAAATATTTATTTAAAAAAAAAAAAAAAAAATTAATTTTATTTTTTTTTTTAAAGTATATTTATACTTTCTTTTATATGCTACATTAACGACTAAGTATCTAGTACGGTTTTTAAGCTCAATCGACAAAAATATTTATTTTTTCAAAAAAAAAATAAAAAAATAAAAATAAATAAATAAATTAAGATAAAAAAAATTAAGTCCACTAGGTTATCAAACAATATACGTATAATGCATTCTTCCGAATTGCTGCTAATCAAAGTGTTAAACTTATTAACTTACCTACACGCAAGGCCTACATCCTTTGCATTGACATATTTACCCGTTATAGAAACATATGCCTGACCTTGCAAATGTGCTGGTTTTATTGCATTATATTTCCAACTATCAACATTCCCTTTCCTTTTTCTGCTGGCACTACTAGTTTCACTAACTTCTTCATTATCACTGGATGACATAATTTTACTTTAAATTGTTAATAAAACGCTGCTCCTAAGCTAGTTTTTATGATAAACATACACACGAAGTGAACGCTGTGCGTGCAAATAAGCAACTGGCCACTATTTTGTTGTTGAGATGAAAAACCGTACGACATGGACATGTACGGTTTTTCTCCTCACTAGCAGCCGTGCTACATTAACGACTAAGTATCTAGTGCGGTTTTTAAGCTCAATCGATGAAAAGTCAAATTTTAAACAAAATGGCTATCTTACTTACAAATGTCAAATTTTGGACTTGTACGGTTTTCGGCTCACCGATTCAATTCTATTTCTTCCAGGTAGTCACTACTTACATGCTCTAGTCTTGTGAGTTTAGCTGCAATTTTGAATTTAATCTTAGGAATTGTAAAACTCTAATAAATAAAAAATACCATACTGGTGACAATAATATTTGCAGACTTGGACACTCTTTAGATTTTATAACTTAATAAAAAAATTATGTATTGTTGCGTTTTTCCGGTTCTTTAGGTATGAGTTAAGACAATTGAAAATAGTTAACTTTTTTATTTATACATTTCACAATAAAAACACTCACTCACATCATATTTATTTTTATTTTATTTATTTACAACTAATTGAAGGTTGTGCCAATATTTCGAAATTTACATTACTGAACTAACAACTAGAGGTAGAAAAGTTTATAAAGAACCGGCTGCTCAATATGCGCACAAACCCATTTTTCAACACAAAACCGATAGAAAATCCGGTGGCAGAGAGAAAAGGCGACCGCAGTATATTTTCTCTCGCTTCTTATTAAAGAAACCGCAAGAACAAAGCAGCCGCCGTACTTCGTTTCTTTGTACCTGCCGGGGATTTAAAGCCTATGACGTAGCCTGAAGGCATACTCAATGTCATCTCGTACGGGAAGTGTTATAAGGCATTTAAAATCGGTTATGTGTTTTTTTTTAAACTATAATAGTGAAATAGACTATAGTTTTTTTAGTTAGACTATCCGATTTTTATCGTAAAAGGTAAGTAACATTGGTTTAAATTATTCAATTGTCTAATAATTTAAAAAAATAAATGAAAATTAATTACTGTTAAAAATTATATTATTTAAAATATACTTTGATTTTAAGTGATAAAATAATAGGTATTTAACTTGTAGGTATATATGTATAGCCTAGAGTGTGCATGTGTATAATAATTTTTTTACTTTCTAATTTTTTTTTAGATGTCACCTAAGAAAGTAGGCAAACAAGGACAAATAATTCACAGCCAAGAGAGAGAGATTGAATTGTGAACAATATAAATTCATATTTTATTGTAGGATGTTTTCAAATTTTAATTTTTATTGTATTGATAACTTACAATAATAGTATATAATTCTTTTAGACAACGTACGTTAGCTGCCACTCGAGTATCCCAGTCAACTTACAGAAGAGTGGTCCAAAAGTCAGAAGATATAGAAAATATACCTTCCTGTTCCTTTACCAGTCCAAGGAAAAAAAGGTTAAGAAAATCTCAGAAGATTGGTAACATTACTTTGACCCAAATTAAAGATATAAAACAAATAGTGTATGATTTCTACATAGTTGAAAAAAGAAGACCTACTCTAAAATGTAAGTACAGTATATTTCAGTCAGTTGTAAAACCCAAATAATTTACTTACCCTACATTGCAATATAACACCAGAATATTTTATTATTTAGACAAAAGTGGCACCTGTTAAGTATTTTTGTGGGTTTGACATAAAATAACCATATGGAGTATATTTATTTATTTACATTTTTAAATATAAACTTATTATGTTATGTTATTTTTTTTCCAGTAATACTTCAAAAGCTTCTTGATCGGGCTATTATTCAAGAGCCTAAGTACACCAACCTTATCAAAATTGCTGAAAAAAATTGGATTTAGGTATGTGTTTAAATTATATTCAATATTTACCTTCTTATATTTACCTGCTAACCAGTTGACAGTTACCTGAAAAGTTTATCAATAGGAATTTAACTTTACAACCATTATTAGCTGTTTCGTCAAAATTAATTTTAGGGATTATATTTTATTGACTTTATAAACTTCTTATCATTTTTTTGGCACATAGATAAAATAAAAAGGGTATAGGTACCTACAAATAGGAACTTATTACATTACTAATTAGATTCTTTATATCGATTAATTAATTCTAGATACATCTCTAGATATTCTTATTTTGCAGAGTACCTGTCAGAGTACCTATCCTTTCTTTAATTTAATTTATTAAGCTTTTAATTTTATTAAGTTACGTCTTTGCTAATTTTATTTTTAAATATCATGAAAAATGTGTTTAATACATTAATATGTTCCTTTAATTACATATAAGTTTTTTTTATAGATGGACCAAAACGGAAGATAACAGAAAAGCTCTTATGGAATCTTACGACATACGATTGAAAAGGATCAAATATTTAAAGCAAATTTTAAAATATAAAGAGGAAGGCCGTAATATTGTATATACTGATGAAAGTTACATACATAGCAGTCATACAAAGGACAAAGGGTGGTTTGATAAAAGTCGACATGGAATTAGAAAACCCATTTCCAAAGGACAGAGACTAATAATTCTTCATGCTGAAGGAAGAAATGGTTTCGTAAATAATGATTTTTCGCTCAGGTAAAATTTTTTAGTTATTTCTATATAAAGTAATACCAAAAATGATATTAAAATGTAATACGCAGAAATGATACTCTTAGTTCGTTGATTGGATAAGCGGGTACTTATACTTTTCAGTCCCAGTTCCCTACCCATATTTTCACCTATAATATTTCGTCAACCTTTTACCATTATTAATATTAATATTTTGATAATTAATACCACACTGACAAGTTTATACGAGTATTTTAAAATCTTTTATTCTTCTCTTTTTAGGGTCAAAAAGCGAAGACTATCATGACGACATGAACCATCACAACTTCATGAAATGGGCCGAAAATCAGTTAATTTCAAATTTAGTACCTAATTCCGTCCTAGTATTAGACAATGCAGCTTATCACAAGTCAAGAATGTTACATCTGGAAGTAAAAAGCAGGAAATAGTTGACTGGCTCAAGGAACGTAATTTTACATTTGATGCAAAACTCACCAAGACAGAGTTGTATGAAATAGTGTCTGAAAATAAAAAAAAGTATCCTGTAAAAACCAAGTTGGACGACGAAAGCATGGACACATTGTGTTACGTTTGCCTCCATACCACCCAAATTTGGGCAACTGTTAAAAATTGGGTGGCAAGCAGAAATTCCACTTTTAAATTGGGGGATGTCGAAACTTTGACAAGGCAGAAATTTGCGGAAATTTCGAATTTTGAGTGGATAAATATTTGCAATCATATAGACAACATAGAAAAACAATATTTCAAAAGTCATCACCTTTTTGATGAAGCATTGGATTCTTTAAAATTTACAGTAAATATAGGCTCATCTGATGAAGAGATCGAATGGTCTTCATCGGATGAATCTGATTTAGGTTGTAATACACTATCTGATAGTGAATAAAAATATATAATATGTAAAATAATGAAATAAATCTTAAAGCTTATACCAATTTGTTTCTTTACTCAAGTCGTTTAAAATACCTAATCCTTAAAAAAATGCGAATAAAGAATAATTTTCAGCTACCTATTTAAAGTCCTGTTTTAAAAATAATTAGCGAACTCCATCTTCCTGTAAGTAAAACTATTTTTTATTAGATTTTTTATGGGCACATCGCAATACTAAAAAATATAATTTTAATTTATTTACATTTTTTTAAACGAATTTCGGAGCAATTAAATTCAAATATATGCATTCTTAATTGGTATTTCAACTAAATCAAACGCACTACTAAAAATCTAGGGCTATTTAAACTCTAGTACAAATAAATATTAATAATTTCAACAATTGTGCCGCCTCCACTGTCTTCAGACCTCGACATAGTCATCTGACCCGATCGATAGAATAACGAAATGCGCGGATTTTGCCGCCTGTTGATGTCACCGGTTCTTTATAAACTTTTCTAACTATATCAGCGATCCGGCTTCTTATATACTCGGCTGAACACTGTTTAGGACGATTCTCGCCAAATGTCTAGATGTCGTGCGGTTTTGTCATTCTGGACTAACGGAAAATCTGCTGGTTTCCCGGAGTTTACCATATGGTTTCAGTATTTATATACTGTAACGAAGGATTACCTGCCAATCTACAAGTATTGTGTTTATGACAAGCGAAAGTCGAATATTTGCAGCCTCGCTTATCCTTTCATAAGGCAAACATTGATAAAAAGAGGATTGCCTACCCATCCTATATACCTACAAGAGTCAAAAATTTTGTTTTACTGTCGGTGGTGTATTTACAATATAAATATCCTGTATCAAGTAGGTAGCCCTACCTATTTATTTACCTGTCTATTAGGGCTAACGAAAGTCAAAAATGCAAACGTCCAATTTTAATTACAAGGAAATATATAATAATTGTCTCTTAATTTACCATGGTACCATTTTTAGGTTTGGATGGCTATCTAGGAAGAAAAAGTCGACTAGAAAATATGGAATATTACTGTTTTACTCTTAAAGAAAAAACGTCTTCGGGAAAAGAAGAGGAGTTTCGGGGATGCACTGTCTATCGTACCTGTGACTTACTTAAATCAAAAATAAGGTCTATTTCTTGTTCAATATGTGAAAGAGACAACTGCAACAGCTCGCAAAATATTAAACCATTTTCGATATTCTTCATAGTAGCCTTAAATAAAATGCTGTTTTGGTGAAAATGGTGTTTTATTTATGAGAAAAAAACACATAAAGCAGAAAATTAGTAGCAGCATTAGAGCTATACCTAGAAATAAAAATATTTATCGCCACAATAAGTTATAAGTGAAACTTATCCTATTTTATGCATTAAAAAATGTAAAGTAAACATTTTTCTTTTTCGTCTTTTTAGTTTTGCGATGTCTCTTTTTTTGTGCATTATTACTAGAAAAGTGTTGTTCCCTTCAGAAGACCTACATTAATAGGCCTGTATATATTCTTAAGCAGTATGTTTCCTCCATCCTTAATAGACCCAATAATAATTTTATCTTCACCTGGAGCTTTATTATCCTTAATTTCTTTCAGCGTTGCTCTTAGTCCAAGGTAATATCAGGAATATCCTCTGAATTGGTTTTGTACATGAGGCAATTTTTCAGGTAGATCATGCTTGTTTTCATTGTATAACTCTCTATCATCAACCAACTTAAAAATTTCTTTCTTATTCGAGGGCAGGCCATACGCCCCATTTTCCAGCTTCAATGTTCTTAAAAATTGCTTTGTTTCTTCGATGTTCTAAAAATTTCAAACTTTTATTATTTTAATTAACTTTTTTGATTTGTTTACATTTAAGCATTCTTATATTTTTTCTGACGCTCTTTGAAATGTCCCTATTTAAGATTCGTAGTAGCATGAGTATATCTTGGGACACTAAGGAGTTACAAATTATCTGTTGTAAGTCAATATCATCTCAAGCTTTCTTTAATCCCTTGTTCTTTACATCTAAACAAAGGTCTAACTATGTCTTAGAATGGATAATCATCAATTTATTTTTAAATGTCAAATCTTTCAAAATCTTTATTACTACTTAGAGCCTGTTCAGATGAGGCGATTTACTCGCGTATTCTCGAAGTACTATAGCTGCTATTATTCCGTCCAAATACTCTCGCGCGTTTGATAACTCTCCCGTAAAACGCTTGCAATGAGCGGGACTCTCGACTTCGAGATCGAGGTACTAGGGCGCCATAGGATGCGTCCAGTTCTCCAGTTCTACGCGCATCTTTGTGTCGAGCTGACCTATTTGTGAAATTTAAATGATGGATCGCGATAATTTTGATACCGAACTTTTCATTGATGAAATTGAAAAAAGGCCAGCTATATGGGATATGGAATCAGAGGAATATTCAAATAGGGTAGTAAAACGAAGAAACTGGGAAGAAATAGTTGAAATATTTTATGGAGCTGATGACTCAGAAGAAAAGAAAAAAAAATAGGTAAATAAAGAATAGTTTATATAAAAAAACTATACCATTTTATCTTGTTAAGGAAATTTTCCTTCATTAAAAAAATATTCAGCAAATCTGTCTCTTGTATTCAGCGATCTCGCATTAGGCCTCACTGGCGTATTATTTAAATTAATCAAATATGTTTCATACAAAGTGTGTTCATATCTATAACCATCCCTTAACCTTACATGATTATGAAGGATAGAGCAAGCTTTAATGATCTTTTCGGCAAACTCTATGTCTACATTCAAAAGTCTATGAAATATTCTCCATTTATTTACTAAGATACCAAACCAACATTCAATGTAACGCCGGGTCCTGGATAAGCGATAGTTAAAAATTCTTTTCTTAACTGTTAAAGTTTTACCGCAATGAGGGCGCATTATGTGTTCAGACAAACTAAATGCCTAATCTCCTACTATCACATGGGGTAAGGGAGTTATATCTGTTTGCGATATTGGTTTTGGGTCTGGAATATCTAAAGTGTCGTCGACAAGTTTTTTATATAAAGCAGAATTTTTAAAGATTGTGGAGTCATTACTTTTTCCATATGCGCTGATATCAACTGCAATAAAACAATAATTTGCATCGCATACAGCCAACAAAACAGTTGAAAAATTATTTTTATAGTTATAAAAAAGGGAACCAGTATTGTTAGGTTTCATAATACGGATATGCTTGCCATCAATGGCACCAATACAGTTTGGAAAATTTGTGTATTTTTGAAATTGTTTTGAAATTTCCTCCCATTCAGTCTTCGTAGGTTCTCTCATTACTATATTTTGCAGTTTTTGCCAAATGACGTAGGTTTTTTGTACTATTTCGGTAACTGTAGATTTTCCTAACCTACGCATAATACAGGTCCGCAAAATAGCATGCTGTAGCCAAATATCTGAAAATAAAATAACGTTATTAATTTATTGCAAACTTATAATATAATTATAATAAATATTTTTTGTTTAAATATTTTCATCATATTATTGATTACAGGTAATCTATTACAAAAGAAGTGGAAAGGGTTGCGTGATGGATTTGTAAGGGGGATGAAAAAGAAGAAAAACACACCTTCTGGATCGGGAGCATCCAGCAAACCCAAATATATTTTTTTTGAACGTTTGATGTTCCTTGAACGATCGACACGAAATAAAACTACTGTCAGCAACATTAACACCACGCCTGATACAGCTGAAGAATAGGACTTTTCTGGCGATGGAGAAGATGTAGTGAGACCACCAGCAGCTAGTCATCAGGCGAAATGAAAGAAAAAATTAAATGCGGCCGACGAGGAATTTCTCAGCATTCTAAAAATAATTTACCATCTGGAAATAGGCCATAGCCAATAAATTAAACAGAACCAGATGATGACTAACTATTTTGTTTGTCATTGCACAAAGAACTTCTCAAAGTACCTGAACAAAATAGACTTCAAACCAAAATTGAGTTAATGAAGGTATTTCAGGCTCAACAAGCCCTGTGTAATAGGCTTTCACCTGCTCCTTCTACCTATCTGCCTCCAGCACATCATTATGAATCACAAATGTCATCACGTGGACATCAGAGAGATTAATATGCAGAAACAGGATATGCAACATAACCCTTTAACATCCTCGTATGTACCTGTACTCCGCCGCCTTCAGCAACTGCGCCATTTTTACAATTATCAACATACAATAAAGGTTACTGCACTGTGCAGCGCAATGCTTCATCTACAACGCCTGCCTACAACAACCCTGCAACTCCATCACCGGCATCTACACAAGATTTCCAAGAATCTGAATTAATGGACCTGTACAATACCTAATTAGCTTTATGTTAATGGTTATGTCAAGTACCTACCTGCCAATATCTGTTAAAACTTGTTAAAATGTTTCCTAATTTTTGTTTAAATTATTTTTTATTTTTGTTAAACTAATTCTAAGTTTAAGTTTACACTATAAAAGATATTATGTTAGAGTTATTACCAGTTTTTCTTCTGCAGAAACAGTATCCCGTACAACATATGGAGCCAGATCATCTTGAGTAATTTTCAGTAAATCATCAAACGATGAAACTGACATACGGAAGTAGTTAAAAAACTTTTCACTGTGTTCTCTGAGCTTTGGATATAATGTTATAAACGAGGAGCAGACTTGCAAAATGCATTTTGTCCAAATTTTCCATATTTGAGATAGAGATGGCGTTGCATTCCTATGATGAAATACCAACTTTTTATGAACATTTAGACAGTCAAACTGCATTAAGTCCCTGTGTTATTAGGTGGTAAATTTCGACCAGACAAACAAACTGATTTAAGTCCAGTTACGTTGTACTTTCAAAGCGCATTTTGTCCGTAAACGTGGACAAAACGCATGTCGATGGAGATTTTGTTCATTTTAGCGATCCACGTGTTAGAGCTCGGTGTTGTTTACAAGCTTTTTATAAAACTAGAATAAAAGTATTGTTTTCGAAAAAAATGGAAGGGTTAGAAGGGGAGCATATTGTTGGTGATAGTGTTGATATGGGCAGTAGGAAAAGAAAAAGAAATATAATAAGCCGTGAGAGAAAAAAGCAAATAAGGTAATTTATAAGGTTAGGTTTTATAAATTAAGTTAATATTTTTTAATTAATCTTTAAGGTATTCAAATTTGGATATCAATCTCGACAATTTTTACGGAGTTTGTGATCATAAAAATGCTAATTTTGATTACTAAAAATTATCAAAACAAGCTCTGCTAGAGATTCGCCAAACGTTCTTTGAGCACCCTGACAAAATTAAGCAGGATAACTTACTTGCTAGCTACATGAATATTAAGGAGCCACAAAGAAAATGAAATCAAAAAGAATGGAAAGCCGCATAATTTTTCCGTTAATTATTTCGTAAGTTTGGTCATCTAATATGTATTTTAAAATATAACTAAGTTCAAATTCCTTTTAGGTGTTTCTTAAAGGTACTAAGAAACAAATTTGCCAGAAACTCTTTCGGGCTCTGTTCAGCGTTTCCCAAAGGCGAATAAACACAATTTCTAAAAAAATTAAAATTGGTTCAACCCTTACTGAAAAAAGAGGAGGAGATAGAAAGTCTCACAAGTTTACAAATAAATTTAATGAGGTAAAAAAATTTATAAGCAATCTTAAAGGCAAAGAAAGCCACTACGGCCGTGCCAAATCAAGAAGAATTTACTTATCTGCCGAATACAGTATTGCCAAACTTTGGAAAATCTATAATCAAAATGTGTCGGCTGATAAAAAAGTAAATTATAAATACTTTCGTAGAGTTTTCAATAATCACTTTAATATAGGCTTTAGTAGCCCGGCTACGGATGTATGTAATTTTTGTGTTCGATCTGCAACACAGATCTGTAATGCCAGAAATATTATTGACAAAAGCGAACTGCAGACCAAACTAAAAGTTCATAAGGTTAGAGCATCTCAGTTCCACAAAATAATGAAGGAAGAACTACCTAGCTCAGTGTCTTTTTGTTTTGATTTGCAGCAAGTGCAGGTTCTTCCAAAAGTTCCCATACAAGATGCTTTTTATGCACAGCAACTTTCAATTTACTTTTTTTGCATTACAGCCACTAATTGTAAAAACCCAGTTTTTTATTCATGGATGGAACACCAAGCTGGTAGAGGGGCCAAAGAAATTTCATCAGCAGTACTTGATTTTTTAAAAAGAACTAATTTTGCCCCTAACGTAGACACTCTTCGGCTCTTTTCTGATGGATGCGAGGGGCAAAATAAAAACAGCTTTATCATCCACATGCTTATGTTATGGCTGCACAGCTTTGCTCCAGAAACAATTAAGAAGATAGAGGTTATATTCCCAGTCCGAGGACACTCTTACCTTCCAGCTGACAGAAGGTAAGGGTGTCCTGGGAGGGTGGAAAAGATCCTAAAGCGACACGCGGTCATAAAAACACCTGAAAAATATTGTGAACTTTACAAACAAGTAGGAGAAATTAGACAACTTGGAACGATATGGTCATTGGTTAATATCAAAAAAGCTTCAGTCTCTTTAAAGAAAGTAATATGAATTAGCTTAAGTAAGAGAATAATCATTGAAAGAGGTACGGTCTCAAAAGGGGTGGTAAAATCTGAATATTTATATCGGACGGATGATCCAGGAAAAAAATTCCAAACTTTGCTAAAACCCAAAAAGCGCTTGGATCAAATCGTTGTTTGTAAGTACGGCTTGGACATGAAATAAAACAGAAAAAACTTGATAGTTTAAAAAAAATTACTTGTTACGTTATCTGGTGACAAATGGTACGACACAGACCCTGAGTTAAGATGGATGGCTGAAATATTTGAAAATCTTGCTGTAAGCCATAATGAAGATCAAGAGTACGAAGATGGTGAAGAAGCTTGCGAATCCGCTGAAACTGAAGAAAATAACTTCATTTAAAATTTAAAAAAAAAACAAGAGATATTGTTTTTTTGTTTTGTTGACATGTCTAATAATTTTGTTTTGTTTCATGTTTATGTTTGAATAGAATACTTTTTCATTTAAGACAGTTTATTCATTTTGTAAAATTATAATGACATTCAAATTGCATTTTGTCCACTATAGATAATCAAAATGCATTTTGTCCAGCAATTTTGTATTTTTTCAAGTTGTTTTTTCACTTTCTTATACAGAAATACGTAATCGAGGTCCATACACTCAATGCCATTATATGATGACATAATTTTTTTTTCTTTCATTTAGTTTTTGTATAGTAGTTTTTTGCGTTTTCTGAAAATTGATAAAAATGGACAAAATACAATTTGCAAGTCTGCTCCTCAAACATACTCTGCGTCATTCTGTCATGTAGAGTTGGATGCACGTGAAATCGTCGATTTGCTCTTCGCTTACGACGTTTACATTTACGGTATGCAAGCCACAACACAACCGCTGTATTCAAATCCATACTCAAAACTGGTCCCTACTAGTCTCTGAATTGCTCTGCGTAGAAACGCACTTAAAATGCGGTATCTGGGAAAAAACTCTAAGCCTCATCTGGATACAGCCCAAATTAAAACGCGCGAGTCTATTCGCGCGTAAATCGACTCATCTGAGCAGGCTCTAACAGTGAGGACGCGCAGGTTGGCACAAATTCATTTAAAATTCAGGGGTATGTTCGAAAAAAACGCTCGGACACCTCGACTTTTATTTTTTGTTGCGATTTTTTTAATAATAAATTCATGTATACAAGGTAAGTCAAAAATAAGCAATGACCTTCAATTTTTTAAATGGAAACACCTATTTTTTATTCCATTTTTGAATTCTGCATAGAATTGTAAGTATATTGTATACCATATCTTATATTTAACACTAACATTATTAATAAACTTGCAACTGTCTGGTTTATTTGAGCATATTCAAATATGTTTTTTAACAGATATATTTGATTGTTGGCACCTTGTTACCATTTAGTCGCATTGAAACAGTATGTATTACTTGTAAATGTCAGTGAGTGTTACGTGTAGTTGAAAGGTTTAAAAGTATGGCGCGTTTAACTGAAAAACAAAGAATTGAAATTTTCATGATGGTAGGATATGGCGACAAGACTCGAACACAGGCCGAAGTTTGCGATCTGTTTAATAATAAGTACCCGGACAATAAGAAAATCCACATAAATCAAATCGACAAGTTGCTGCAGATCAGTCGGTTAGTAAATCATGTGTTCTAAGATATTTGCATAGAAATAAATGGCATCCATATAAAATTCATTTAATTTAGGAACTTATTGAAAATGATTACATCCGCAGAATAGAGTTTTGCGAAATGATGATGAATAAATGTAATGGAAACCCACAATTTTTTAGTAAGATTGTAAGTTTTTCAGACAAGGCAAGTTTTTTCTTAAATGGTTCTGTAAATAGGCAAAATTTTCGTTATTGGGCACCAGGAATTCCACACTGGAGTATAGAAAGTTACACACAATTTACAAAGAAGTTAAATGTATGGGCAGGAATTGTGGGCATGTCAATTGTGGGTCCCTATTTTATTGAGGGCGCACTTACCTCTAAAAAATATCTAGAGTTGCTTCAAAATCAGATAGTATCTAGTTTAATTGAACTTTATCCAAATGGTGAAAACCCATTTATACCGGCAGATTCGATATGATTCCAACAGGATGGCGCCCCCCATACTATTCGCGAACAGTACGAGAGTACCTTATCAAGATCTTCCCAAATAAATGGATTGGAAGGGGGGAATTTATTGAATGACCAGCAAGATCGCCAGATTTAACCACATTGGATTTTTATCTATAGGGTTATCTAAGATCTAAAATTTATTTTGATAATCCTGAAAGTTTAGAAGCATTAAAAAATAGAATTAGACCCGAAATACAACAAATCAGGCCTTAAACAAGAAGCAAAGTATTACGAGAATTTAATTATCGACTTGGTTACCGTCAGGAAGTTAATGGTCAACAATTTGAACATTTATTTTAATTTTTTTGCTTTGTTTTTTAAAAACTGTTCCAAAAAATGATGGTTATTTATACAAAATTTAATCGCAAATTTCTTAATAAATATTGAGGTTAGGTATAGGACATGGTATTCAAAATTAACTTAAAATTTTATACAGAATTAAAAAATTAAATAAAATTGGGTTCTATTTTAAAAAAATAGGTTGATCTACAAAAAATAAAGATTAACGTATTCAAGCATTTTTTTTTCGAACACACCCCTGAATTTTAAATGAATTTGCTCCAACTTGCGCGTCATCACTGTATACTGTCCATGGTGAGCAAATGCTAGAACGGGATTGTTAATCTCAGAACGTATTCTTAATGACTTAATCAATGTCAAATTTCGACATATATTTAAAAGGTTGTGTTTGTTTCTGAATATCGAAAATTATTAATGTGATTATTGTTTCTTCTTATTTCCTTTAATATTTTCATAATTAGCCAGTCTTTAGAGTGTTAGTTTTGTCAAAGCAAGTGTTGTAATACCGTTGAGAAAACCGAATGCGAGTCCACCTATGCAACCTTCAAACCACTAGCAAACTACTCAGTATCAACTCAGGATTTGTACAGTGTAGAGCTAAATATTAAGTGGAATTGTTTTGAGGCTTCGGAAGAAAATTCAAAAAATGTAATATTGGAGAGGTTGTACAGAGGACTTCCTGTGTAAACATAATATGTCTTTAAATAATGTTCGATGTAGAGTATGTGAAAAAGATTGGTGCAATAGTACAGCTGTGTCTATTTATGGTGGATCGTGGTGGTTAAGTTATTTGTTTACTATAATCTATATTTAAGATTAATGTTAATTTTTACAATATATTTTTTTATAAGTGAATCCTTTTAAAGTAATACTTGTCATATACATTTTATTAATTTTTCAGAAAAAATGTTTTATTTTTTTTGTACAACCAATTTAGAAATTATAAATTAGTGTACGAAGGTACCAACGTGATCCAGATTTGCAAAGATCAGATAAAGAATCCAATGACAATCAAGGTGAACAGCGGAATCACTTCTATCAAACAGAACTGAATCATCATTTAGTGGGTAACATATAAGTAAATAAATAACTAGTATCAAAAAATCATAAAAGTACACACAACAACGCGCGTTGCGGCAAATATTTGACTGGATTTATATTCTTGTGTTCTTTTAGCTTTAAATATTTAATCTTTCGAAGAAAATATGGATGTAGAAGTAGATGAGGAAAGTAGTCGTACAAAAAAAAATAATGATACTTCTATCTATGATCTTCTTCTAATTTATTAGTAGCTTTTATTGTTTTTTTCTTAAATACTACAGCAAGACGTCGTCAACGGACTAAAGCTGCAATAAATCAAATTAATTTTGACATGATTACTGCATCAGGTCTTAAATAGAGAAGTCTAGAAATCTGATCCTATTGCCCGATACAGGCAAATTGCTGGTAATGTTATCAAAGAAGCGAAAGTAAGCGAATATTGCACAATATGAAATATTGTGCGATAATATTGATAGTCTAGGGGCCGTTTTAATTACCTTTAATTTCTTACTAAAATAATCCATTTTAAATACGTTTTATTAAGATAAGTGTTCATGAGAGTTGCGAAACTGCAGAATTACCGTAATGAACTGTACGAATAAAATGAGCAAAACTTTTAACTTGCAAAACTTAAAATATATGCTATATAGTTTATGAATAAAAATGAGCAAAAACTTCTACTTGTAAAACTTGAAGCATCTGCTACATAGTTTATGAATAAACATGTAAGTAGAAGGTTTTGCTCAAACTTGTATTAGAATCATGAGCATCTACTTACGTTTAAGTATTTGCTGTATATATAAAATGTATCCTTTGCTTACTTAGTTGAGCATTTGCCTTAAAATGTTTGCATCTCGTTAGTAGGGGATGCACCTTGCATTAAGCTGGTCATAAAATGGCAGCATTTAATTCACAAAAGCATTACAAAGTGCGAAGAGAAGCTAATTGGTGAGATTTTAAATCTCTTTACAGATTTTAAGAAGAAAATGTAAAATAGATGGTAACGTACTTGTTGGGAAAAAATCCTAAAAGAGGAGAAGATTCTTCCGATCATAAAATGAAGGTATTCTTGCGATATATAGCCAATCCTCAATTTCAGATAGGTGTACCAGAAGAATTGGGAATCACTCAGTCGACTATACAAAAACTAAAATGATTTGTAATAAACAAAATAATTAAAAAGTCCCATTTATGGATCAAATTTCCGTCAACCCAACCCAAAATAAGCGAAGCACAGCAAACATGTCAAGAAAAATTTTAGTTTCCAAGTTTTATTGGAGTGATTGATTGCAGACGTGTTCAGACTTTAAAACCGAATCAACACGGTGATGAATACATCACCAGAAAGGGATTGGCGAATTTAAATGTGCAGGCGACATGTAACTCAGTGCAAATAATTACTAGCGCTGATGCTATTTTTGTGTGCTGATGTTAGTTGGCCGGGTTCTGTACACGACGCAGGAATTTGGAGGAACTGCGAAAAGCTTCCTGGTTCATACTACTAGGTAACGATGGTTACGGCTTAGAACCGTGGCTAATCACTCCATTCAGAAACCCTAATAACGCATTAGAAAGAGCTTACAAAAGACTGTTTAAAAAAGAAATGGTTGTAATTGAAAGGTGTTTTGGCCAACTTAAGTGCAGGTTTCCACTTTTGAAATATATGTGCCGAGTTCAAGTTAGAAAAAGTTCCATCCGTCATTATTTGTTGTGTCGTGCTTTACAATATTGCCAAGTACTTGGGAGATGCTGATTTTGAATATAAAATATTATATTTTATTTCTAATTGAGTACTCAACAATATAGAAATACAAAGATATATAAAAAACTTATGTATATCTTTAGTTCAATTGTGTTATTATATAAGAATTATGATCATGGCTGGCATTTGGCGGCGCCTATGTTTTCCTTATTGCCTGTTATTAAAACTGCCTCTGAATACGAGTAGTCTTTGATATAAAAATAAGGTATTGTGTTCCTGTGTTGCCAGTTTCTTTTGTTTCAAATGACCGCAAGTTCTTTTTGGTTTACTGCTTCAATGCTTTTTGTGGCCGTGTTATTGGCTAGTCTTCCTTTTTTTCTTGGATTGGAACGATAAGGAAGAGTCTGTAGAAAGTCCAACACTTTTGGCTCTTAGAATAGAATAATCTATTTTTAAAACGACATATTTAGTCAATAGTACGAAAAATGCTCTGTTTAAAAATATAAAAAAACATAATTTTTAAATTATGTCGCGCTTTCTAGATATTTGTTATTTTCAAACATAAGCAATAAAAAAAAGTGGAGTTTTTTTAACATAGTCGCGGCACTTTTGTATTACATACATCCATAGATCACATTTTAATAAAAAAGATACATCGATATATGTGATACAAACTTTTCTTCAATCAGTTAACAAAGAAAATAAAATCTTACCTTGTGTTTTTGCTATGATCCAATTCTCCTCCCCATGCATTAAGTCAAGTAAAATTTTTTCCTACAATTTTTTTATTGTCAGTTTTGTTCTTTTTAACCTTATTTCTTAGTCTTATTTTCATGTTGTTTATTTTTTATTTGTTGCAAAACGGTTAATGGCTTTCCTATTTTGCGTTCTATTTCTATGGCCGCATGTTTTAAAAACTGGTTTTTTTATTTTCTATGTGTGGAAATTGTCATTTGGTGAGGATTTTAGGTCTTTTTTGCAAGTGTATTGCAAGTAGCGGATTGATACCTTTTTCATCATTCACCATCATTCTTCTCGTCTGAAGATATTTTAATTACATTTACAATCAATACACGGTCAAATTAATGCAGACGCAACTCGACTGTTTGCGAATTTCGATTGGAATAACCAGGCACAAATGCTCATTTTATTGAAGTAGACGCTCTTGGGTGTAAGCAAATCGTTATTCATATCCACTCGAGTAGATGCTTATACTTCAACCTGTTACCCTAAAGCCGAGTTTTCATTGGTATAGTAAACGGGTTAGTTACTTGTACCAGTAGCTTGTAAGATAACAACTAACTCATGTCAACCTATCAGGCAAGTACTTGTACAAGTACTTGTGCGTGTAGTTAGGACAGGCAAGTGAATAGCCAGCCCATCTATTTACTTGCTTACTAGCCTTCTCCTTCCATCACATTTCTCACTAGCCAGGCAAGTAGTTTAGTAACTAGTCGAGTGTAGACGGGTCTGGACGCGCTTAAGCAAGTGAAAAAGTGAGATCAGTGCGGTAGGTAATTTTCTTAATTCTTATTTGGTATAAAAATGAAGTGGTCCGAGGGGAAAACTGTTAAATTTGTGAAACTTTACCGGGAATACGAGTGTCTCTGGAATGTTACCAAACTTAGTTACAGAAACAATCAAATGAGATCGGCAGCTTTGGAGAAATTAGTGCGAGATATGGGTATTGATGGATTCACCTCGGCTACGGTGAATCCATCAACATGCTAGGCAAAAAATAAAAAGTCTGACAAATACTTACAGCCAAGAGTTGCAAAAAATATAAAAATCTATTAAATCGGGAATGGGAGCTGATAATGTATACACCCCAACATTAAAATGGTTCCGTATTATGCACGCATTTATGAAAAAGACGAAAGAAAAAAGACCAACTCAAAGCAACATGGTAAGTTTACTTTCAAATTACAGATAAATTAATTAGTAATAAATTCGAATGAATAAAAAGAAGCATAACCTTATACTTGCAAAATATAGAGCAAATCCTTCCCTCCATATGAATAATAATTAAAGTAAAACATTTTTCTAACAAGTACAGAGCAAATGCTTATCAAAAGGAGGATTTGCTTACATCGAAAGTAAATGGTATGAATAAAAGTGAGTTTTTACTTCCAGTCGTGAGCATATCCTTCAAAATAGTTGCATCTAGTCAGACTTAGACTCACCTGCTGAGAATAGATAACGGATTGGTTAAATAAATTGTTTGTAGTGAATTTGCGAAAGGTGAAATATTATAAACCTCGGTCGTCTCCACAAAATAGCGATTTCAAAAGTCTATTTCGATTTGAAAATCGTAATGTGGAATGGTTAGCTAATAATTTTCTGGGCCCTTCTATAGAAACGCAAGGTGGTGCTCTTTCTTCTTTACAGAAGATGAAAATATGTTTAAGGTATCTGGCTGCTGCTGGATTCCAAAAAGGTATAGGTGAGGAGCTTGGTGTAGAGCAGTCAACAGTATCACGAACAGTGAATACCGTCGTTAATAGAATTGTTGTTCAAGCTAATCAGTGGATAAAATTTCCTACTTCTCATAATGCTATAATGGAAGCAAAGGACTTATGGCAAAATAAATATCGTTTCCCAACTGTAATTGGTGCCATAGACTGTACGCATATCGGTATAGAAAAACCCAGTTTTCATGGTGATGAGTATATCAACCGGAAAGGAAAAGCAACGCTTAACGTGCAAGCAATTTGTGACGCCAAATGTATGTTCACTAGTGTTGATGTAAGTTGGCCAGGATCGGTCCACGACAGCAGAATTTGGAAAAATTCGGAAGTTCGGCAAATTATGGCAAGAACAAGGAACAGCGTACTTCTTGGAGACGAAGGTTATGGAATCGAGCCATGGCTCATGATTCCATTTCGCAATCCCGATAATCCAACTAAAAGGAGTTACAATAATCTTTTGAAACAAGAAAGAGTAATTATCGAGCGCTGCTTTGGGCAAATTAAACGTCGATTTCCAATCTTGGAGTATGTTTGTCGTGTTAAAAGTGAAAATATTCCAAATATTATTATATCATGTTTTATTTTACACAACATTGCAAAAACATTGGGAGATGAAGATTTTCAAGAAGATGAACTCTGAATAATAATGAAAACGATTTTGTTGACTTAGAAGACGACCATGTTCATATTCGAGGACAGGAAGTGAGACAAAATTTAGCTGATGTAATCTATGATATGAATATCTAATAAATTGATCCATGTGTCACCTAGGTTAGTATTAATTATGTAATAGCTTATATTATTTCCGTTTAGAAAGAAACACTCATCTTTGTATCACACAGTTTAGTAAAAAACATGATACAAATTACCTAAATGATTCCGTTTGAAAAGAAGCGCTTATTTTTTTTATTGTTAGTAAATATCATAAAGGGTTCGATGAAATTACTATTTTCTTTTCATTCTGTCACATCAGTTAGTAAGGAATATGTATGTAATAAATTATTTGTTTGAAAAGAAACTCAGATATGTTTTTTATTTTAAATTTATTGTTTACAAAATACTGGACAAAAAAATACCATTATATTATGGTTTCTAATATTTTAATTAATTCTAATGTAGTAATAACAAAAACGAATATAGTACAAAACAAAATGAAAAAATACTTCAACTATGCCCAAAAAAAAAGTATTTACAAGTCCAGATATGTCAAGGAACCTACAGCTGTAATTTTTTCAGTATTTCCACTTTTTTCCATTATTTCTTGAAGTTTCACATTGTAGTATTCCCTCTGCACCCTGGTGGTTTTCAGTTGTTCTAATAATACCAAGCGTTGCAGCTCTGAAGTGGTCAAACTTCTTGTTTCGTCTGTTTCGTATGTCGCTAATGCATTTCTTTTTGAGGATTGTGTGGCAGAAACGCTGGAATATGCATAGTTTTGCTTGCCAGGATTGTTACTTTCTGTTACTGACGATGACGAACTCTCATTTTCAGCAGCTTTACTTTTTTCTTGTAAAACGCCACAAGATTTGGCCCCTATAAAAATATTTTTATTTGCAGGGTGATAAAAGTTTTATTGTTGAAAAATTAGGTTAGAATTACAAACACACGAGTGACCCGACCGAGTTAGGGTAAATAACAAAAACGTCTATAAATTGGATGTACATAATACTTATAAGATTTCGTAATTACGAGGTCCCTGATATCGATTAATAAATTGTCCTTGCAAAAATTGTATTTGACCGTTATCATGTTATCAACTACTTTTTATCTAATTAAATTATCTCTGTTCATTTATGGAAAATCGGAGGTCGGAGTTTTAGGTGAAAACCCCTGTAAAGACGTCGAAATGGCACAAAAGAAAAAAAGTCAAACACAGAAGATTAAATTGAGAAGTATTGTTGCCTTAAAAACTAGTGGCTAGAAATCAAATTACAATTGACTTTTGACATGGCATGACACTCAGTTTTAATAATCCGTCCTTCGTTTTCATAAAGAAGATCAATAAACTGACTTTAGCTCAAAAATCGATTACGCAAACACAGTAGTTTTTCACATTTAAGAAAAAAGAATCAACAAAATTAAAACTCTTACCTGCAATTCTACTAACTGTCGGATTTGTATCACCTTCCATTGCTTTGAACAACAATTTTTCCCAGTCCAATAACTTTATTTTTCGATTTCCGGTCTTATCAGTATCTGTTTTTTTCTTTAGTCTTGTTTTCATGTTATTAACTTTCTTCATTAACTTGGTGATTTCGATTTTCTTTCCAAAAAAAGCTTCATATTTAGCTGTAATTCTTTCGACAGCTAGGTCTTTCTTTTTCTTTGCGCTTGGAATTTGTGATTTCATCAAAATTTCAGGGTATGAGGCTCCTTTGCAATAAAATTCAATTCACTAATATTACTCTGTGGTTCAACTTCCTCTTCACTAGAAGTCATTTTGCTTTTTTTTACTACTTGAGTAACAAGAAATATAGATGAAACCACAGACACAAAGGAACTAGCTTATTAGTCTGAGCCAAACGTAATCACATGAAATTAAGCAAGTCTCGACCTTAGGTTTTCGCCACCTGTTGCTCATTATTATGAAGCATTTGCTCGTGAGTAAAAGGTTATCGTTATTCATATGTAAAGAAGTAAATCCTTATGCTTTTACCTTTTGCTCAGAGCATTACCTTTTGCTTCTACCTCTTGCTTATAAGCAAAAGCTTCACTTTTATTCATACGGGCCAATATTAACATAACTGAATTTTTTTCGGACAAATCTTTCATAATATTATTTAGTAGGTAGAAATTCTGAGGTTAGATTTCATGTTGTAATTTTCATTGTACCGCAGTGTAAGGGATGACCCATTTATCTTGGAGTATTAACTAATTTCATAAAAACGTAGCACTATTTTTTTAATGGGACATTCAGCCTATTAAATGTTTGGATTTTCTGACCAATTCTACGTTTTTTTTAAATTAAGGTTTACTTTAGGACTTTAGGACTATTTTAAATTTCTATGTACAAAAAACTAAAAAAAAGAAGTGTATTCTAGCTCTTTTATTTGCTTATTTACATAATAGTGTTACCTAATGTAGCTATTAAAATATAGGCCCTACAATCAGAAGTTATTTTGATTTCAACAAAATGCGTACTAAATAATAATAATAATAATAATTAAAAGGGTAACTCATATTAGTAGATATAGGTATTTGTTTTTTGATAACACTAATAAAATTAGTAAATTCTTGCTTCTTGCCATGGTACTGCTCCTTCGTTGTTAACGTATCTTTTAAGGTAATCCCGGAAATCTCTAGCAAGTCGAGATGATTTGTAACCAGATGTTGGCCTTGCAAGATTTCTCAAATTTGACACCATAGCTCTCCATTTTCCTGGAATTATTTCTCCCGTGTCTATACTTTCTTCATCAAAACAGCCTGGTGTAAAATAAGTATTTGAATCTGTTTTACGTAGCCAATTATGTAAGGCACAACAAGCTTTTACTATTTTGTCAACAGTTGCTAATTTGGAAGCAATTTTTTTCTCAAATACTCGAAACCTGCTAACCAGAATACCAAATGCATTACAATGATACGCCTTGCGCGACTCAGGCGATAATTGAAAATTTTTCTTCTTTTGATAATGGCACAGAATTGAATGGTTTAGTAAATACGTTTTTAGAGGGAAGGCATCGTCACCAACTAAACAAGTTTCTTCTGGAAGTATGCCTTTTTTTAAAGCTTCGTACATAGAGCAGTTTTGAAAAACCCCTCCATCGGATACAATACCATTACATCCAACATCGATATAGGAAAAACAGTAATTATGGTCTGCAATTGCCATGAGGACAATACTATTATGTCCTTTATAGTTAAAAAACTCTGTTCCACAGTTTGGAGGAGCTGGAATTAATATGTGCTTACCGTCGATAGCCCCCCGCAACACCTGAGAAAATTCTATCTTTCCTGAAAACCCCTCTCTATCTGTTTCCAAGCTTCTAAAGTAGAAGGGACCTAAAAATAATAATCATTCTTAATAGACAGAAGAACAATGTTTGATTATAATATTTTAATTTTCCCTTTTTCTTTTCAGGTCTCGCAGCCAATTAGACAAAGTGAAGAAAATACGAAGAACGAACTGGAATCGGAACCTGGTACTTCTAAAGAAACATCAAATGCAACTTCTCAAACTATACTACAACATCTGTAGTTTCTGAAGTTCGAAACCTTAAAACAGCTTCTCAGAAAGCAATAGCAGGCAGTTCCCTAGCGGGATCAAAAAGGCGATACCAGTATTTATCAACCGCAGTCTGTGACTGCCAGGTTGTCTGTGACAACCATCAGAGTAGACGTCTATACTCGTAGGAGGCGCCGGTGCTTAGTTTTGTTTTGTTTTGATTTGTTTTGATTTAATTTAGATTGTTTTGATCTAGTGTTGCGTGTTTATATTAACGTGCTATATTTTCGCGGTACAAGTGTTTCCAAAAAAACTAATTAAGTTCCTGCGTCAGTAAATGTTTTTGTTTTATAATCAGTTCCTGTTTTGACTAAATTTAAATTATCTGGCTACTATTGACCTTAACTTGAAATAATTGAACATTAACCGTAGGACGTGCAATTGTGTGTTTTGTTGTACGTTTGTTTCCTGCTTTGGGTTTAAGTTCAAGTTACTGTTTACTTGCAGTTCCTGTTTTAATATTTATTTCAATTTAATAACATTGCCTTATAATCTAAAATGAACCGCAGTTTCAAATGTTGTCAGAAGAGGGATTTTCCAAATTATTACTGCATCTCTTGTATTTCAATATTCCACCCAAGTTGTCTGGAAAGAAATTCTGATGCCATAAAACTGGGAGGCTATAGGATTTTATGCTCACAAAGATGTTAAGATGATTTTAATGAAAGAGATCAGGAAGGAAAAATTAATGAGCAAAAGATTTATGATTTGTTGACAGAATTGAAAGAGAAGGATAGACATATAGAGAGAATGAGAAGAAACAGCATGGTTTTTGAAGATTAAGTGTCGGAGGCCGAAAAGAAGTTTTCCTCATCCCTGGAAAATCTGCATAAACGGAATGAAGAGCTTAAAGTTGAATTGGAAAACTTAAAAATTCGAGAAGGTGAATTGTTGGCATTGCTGGAAGTGAGCGAAAGGGCAAGTCTTAAGTTCAATTCACAAATAAGCGAGCTAAATATCCTAAATAAAAATTTAATAGTAACGATAAAAACATTAGAAAATGAGTCTTCAACCTATAAGACTGAAATAAACTTGCTACAAAAAGACGTAAACGACTTAACTAATTTAAATAAGAAGATGTTAGACTCCGTAAAGGTGTTGGAGGTTGAAAAAGATACCTGTTATTCCGACATTTGTGCATTGAAGGAACAGTTACAGATATCCAAATCTGTTGTTATAAATTCTCCAACATAGCTACCAACTAGGCCAAATACACCTGACGATAGTCGACCTCGGCTTCTCTTTGTTGGTGGAAATTGTAGCAGAGCATTCCTAAAACATTTACGTTTAAAGTTTGAAGCTTACTACAAGGTCCAGTGTTTCCTGAAGCTGGGCAGTTCAAGCAGTGAGGTGATTAGGACAGCATCAAATTTAGTTAAGGACTTTACGAAAGAAGATTTTTTAATAGTAATGTTAAATGGAATTTGTTCTTCATCTGATGTTTTAAAAAATTTTATTCAAAATCATGTTGATACAAACACTTTAGTGATGACAAGCCCTTATACTTATTTAAACCATAATGTTATCTATAATAGTAATAAGGCCCTTTATCGTACTTTTCATGAGAATAATATTAATCTGTGTGGGATTTTGGAGTCTAATCACGCCAGTAACTTTGGTTCAGACTTCGCATCATTATTACATGCACATATTTTCAAATATTTTAAATTAATATTTCATCGATTAAATTGACTTTAATATCAACTACACTGATGAAACCTTGCCACGTACTTCTCTTTTAAGTATTTTAAATTCTTACGACTTGAAAATGCACGTTCTTTCTCCCACACGAATAACTTCTTCATCTGCAACTACAATTGACTATTTCTGTACAAATTTTGATGACGTTTTATGCACAGTACTACCTTCTGGTATTTCCGACCATGAAGCTATTCTTGCTAAAATGCCATATAATACTGTATCATCTTCATCTCATTATATGGGAAGAATTTTCAGCAGGAGAAATTTCAATGCTTTTTCTGCTGCTACAGCTTCGGTAAATTGGAATGCACTTGAAACGGCTTCTGACCCACTTACTTTATTTTTTCAAGTTCTGTGTGATAAGATTAATCAGTGCTTTCCTAAAATGAGGCTTAAAACTAAGAAACGAAAACTATGGGTTACAAGAGGTCTTAAAATTTCTGCTAAAAACCTCCTTGTATCCATCCTTGTATATCATCAGAAATACCGTAGTCTGTACAGAAAGACAATTAAAGCAGCAAAATCTAATTATTATAGGGATCGCTTAAATATGTCATCAAATAGGAAAAGAGAGTGTTGGTCGATTATTTATGATTTTAGACATTGCCATAGAAAAGTATCGGAACCGGAGTTAAGACCTGACATTTTAAACGACTATTATTGTGATAGACCTAATATCTTGCTCAAGGGCATTCGTAGTAACATTGATCCCTTACACTATCTTCAACAAGTGTCGGTTGAGCATTTATTTTTCTTTCATCCTGTCGAACTTACCGAAGTAAAAAATGAAATCAAACGCCTAAAAAACCATAAATCATCTGAAGCTGATGGGATATCTTCGAGGTTGTTACTCTTTTTGCCTGATTCAGCCTTAAATGCTTTAGTTTCTGCCATAAACAATTCTTTATATAATGGCATTTTTCCTTCATGTTTAAAAGAGGCAGTGGTTATCCCTCTTCATAAGGGTGGAGATTTGGATCAGCCTTGTAATTTCCGTCCCATTTTTATTTTGTCTACCCTCTCTAAGATAGTTGAAAAACTTGCAAAAAGCAGAATTTTGTCCTTTTTACATCATAATGGCATTTTGTCTGCGAATCAGTTTGGATTTCAAGCCGGTAAAGGGACTCATGATGCTGTTTTTAGCTTTTTGGAGAGCGTCTATGTGTCCTTGAATTCTGGAGAGTCATC
Organism: Anthonomus grandis grandis; assembly: GCF_022605725.1. Taxonomy (NCBI): domain Eukaryota; kingdom Metazoa; phylum Arthropoda; class Insecta; order Coleoptera; family Curculionidae; genus Anthonomus; species Anthonomus grandis. The sequence continues at coordinate 25,012,463 of NC_065552.1, read as the reverse complement.
GGCGGCAGTGTTTTGTGATCTATCCAAAGCATTTGACTGTGTGGATCATGGAATACTGTTATCTAAGCTCGATAAATATGGTTTTAGAGGCGTAGCGTTGCGATGGCTTGAGTCCTATCTATCAAATCGTACTCAGAAGGTTTCAGTGTCTGGGCGTTTGTCTGCTTCTAGATCCCTAAAATGCGGCGTTCCCCAGGGTTCAGTGCTGGGACCACTGTTATTTTTACTGTATGTAGATGACTTGAGTTCATTGAAACTGCAGGGCAAGGTGGTTCAGTTTGCTGATGATACCACCATACTATGGAGCCATAAAAATTCTGACTATATTAAGACTTGTATCCTTGAAGACCTTCAGATTTTATCAGGGTGGTGTGCTTCCAACAGGCTCGTGTTTAATGTAAGAAAGACGTCTATTATGGGGTTTAAGTGCGATGTTCAGGGTCTGATGTTTGACGAAAATTCCCTCTTGCAGAATAAAGAATGCTGCAAGTTCCTAGGAATTACCATTGATGGTCGGCTTCGGTTTGAAGATCATATTTTACATTTAGCTGGGAAATTATCTTCTGGATGTTTCACAGTAAGAATGGCAAAACAAGAGCTGGGAGGGGTGGTTGCACGTTCAGTGTACTTTTCACTTATTGAATCTCATATTCGGTATGGCTTGCCTTTTTGGGGTTTAACCAATAAGGGGCTACTTAACATTATCTTTGTTATTCAAAAAAAAGCAGTTAGATACCTTGTTCTGCTAAGTTAAGAGATTCTTGCAAACCCCTATTCATTTCTGAAAAAATCCTAACTCTTTTTTCACTTTTTATCTTAGAAACAGCTGCTCTTATTCACAAAATTCCCAAAGTACCCTCTGACACTGGCCATTTGACTCGTCGTGTAAATGATGTTCCCCTACCTATTCCTACGTCTTCCCTTACCAAAAACTCATTAATTTACATAAGTAAAAAAATTTACAATCATGTTCCTCTGTGTGTTAGACATATATCGGATGTTAAGAAATTTAAAAGAGAATTAAAGTCGCTTTTATTGGCTAAGGCATATTATAACCTGGATGACTTTTTTAATGATAGTTTTTAACCTTGGACATGTTGGAAAGTTTTCTTTTTTTCCTTTTTTCTTCTCTAGTTTTGTCAACAAGTTTACCTTTATTTAGTAATTGATTGTTTTATTTAGTTATCTTTAATTTAAGTATGTTCAAAAAGTTTTGTCTTCTTGTGTTTAATTTTGTTCATTGTTTTGTCAATTTTTGAAATTGTATTTGTGTTTTGTTTTTTTAGCTTGTAGGATGCTTGTACACAAGATTATTCTTACGTAATATAGCACATTTTCTTTCTTTCTTTCTTTCAGTTTCAGAGCTTCGTGAAATTAATTGTTCGTTACTGCAATCTGGTAATGAAGAAGATGAATTTGAGGCTTTTGGAAGATATATGGCCATTGCTTTAAAGAAGCTTCTGTTACACTTGGCCCTACAATATCAAAATGAGCTGCAGACTACACTAACCCGATATAGGTGCATAAGTCTTACTCCATTACCCTTTACGTCACAAAATCTACCAAGTCCTACTGGATCTTCCCATTTTTCTCGTAAAACCTATTGGGGTTCAAACTATTCAACCCAACCACCGTTGCAGTTGCCGCAATCTCCTGGATACCAACTACCGTCGACGCCGGCACCGTCTTCTGAACAGCGTTCACCTCTGTCATCTCCTGTACAGCAACCACCTTTATTATCTCCAACATTTTACGATTTACCACCGGCACCTCTTGACCAACAACAGCAATCATTCTCGGCTCCTGGATACCAACTATTGCAATCAACTTCAGAACAGAATGTATCATTATCGTCTACCACATCAACAAATTATAATTTGCAATTTGAAAATGTAACCTTTGAAAATATTAATTATTTCGTCTCGAATATTTTTTACTTTGAGTTGTACACTTTCGTTCTGTATTCTTGATTTCATTTTACTCACGTAATAATGTGTTCATTAATTTCATACGTTTCTATGTTTAAATATATACATACATTTATAAGAAAAAAATTATGTTTAACTTACCTTTATATACTTATTCAGTGTATCATAAATTGCGTCGCAAACTTCTGGAACAAACTTCGATATTGGCGTCTTTGGAACTCGAAAAAAATGTTGAAGGGTTCTCTTAAAGCGTCTCTAAAAGTGTATCGTTTCTTTGAATTCTAGGCAGAACCATATTCAGCAAGTCATTAAATTTACTCGGTGTCAACCGAAGGCATAATCTATATTCTTCAGGATTTTCCATACTAAGTTCTTTTAAAAGAAGAGCGCATGCACCTCTTTTACCTCTTCTATCTATCCACCTTCGAACCCATATCCTTTTCGGACGACATTCTTCTTCTTCAATCAATAGTTTCTTCAATTAAAATGCTCAATATTTTCAACATTATTCTTTTAACGCGATTTTTAATTATTAATTTTGAAATGCCCAAAGCATGACGACGGCAATGAAAAGGAGTCATCTCATCTACTGCACGTTGGGAACCATCTAGCGAATAATTACTTTTATGTGTAAATACCTACTAGCTTGTCCACTAGTGAGTGTGAACTGTCCTGGATATACTTGTACAAGTAACTGGTACAACTAAATATACCAATGTAAACTCGGCTTAAGCTCTTGCTTTAAGCATTTGCTTTCTTTTTATTCATACAAGCCATTAAAAAAAATAGAGGCATTTATTTTCAACAGGTTTGTTACCTAATTACAGGAAAGAATTTAAAAAAATTACCAAAATATGGCTAAAAATTAAAAATTAAAATGCTTAGCATTCTATGTACTTAAACAGACTATCTATATATATTACTAGAAATACTCTACATCACCTATTTACTTTATGCTTTCTATAATGGACCTTAAACTGTCAACAAAAATATCGAACCGTTCTTGTAAATTATTATTAATATAATTCTGACATATTATATTAATAGGGGATTTAAACAAAATATTAGCGGGATTTACATAAAAAAATCTAAAATGCCTATAGTTTATTCCACTCTTTCGTTTAGGTATCTGCTTACCTTATTATGAATAAAATATATGCTTTACTTACTTAGTTGAGCATTGGCCCCAAAATTGTTGCATCATGTAGTTGATAGTTAGAGACTGATTGGTGAGATTTTAAATATCTACAGATTAAAAAAAAAACATTTTAATAGGATGGCAAAAAGTACCTTTTGGGAGAAAATCTTGAAAGAAGAGAAGGTGCCCTTTATTCAAAGAATAAAGGGAAGGTATTCCTTCGATATATGGCCAATCCTGGATTTCGGATGGGTGTAGAGGAAGAATTGGGAATAACTCAATCGACTGTTACAAAAACAATTTAATTTGTAATGAACAACACAGTTTAAAGTTCCCATTAATGGATCAAATTTCCATCAACCCAACTCAAAACAAACCAATTACAGCAAGCGTGGTAAAAAAGTTTCAGTTTCCATTGCAGGCACGTTCAGATTATAAAATCGAATCAACGCGGTAATGAATACATCAACAGAAAGGGATTTGCGGCTTTAAATGTGCAGGCAACATGTAACTCAGTGGAAATGTTTACTAGTGCTCATGTGTTGGCCGGGTTCTGTACATGACCCAATAATTTGGAGGAACTGCAATATACCTGTAACTATGAAACAGTTTCCCGGTGCGAACTCTATTTAGAAGCTCTAATAACCAAAATAAATATATATCTATAAGAAAGGTGTTTTTTTTTGTAAATTGTACTTTAAAATCTAGCTCTCATGTTTTCGTTACATTATTCTTTAATTGCTTTCAGTTGGTGACCAGTGGCCATAATTAATATATTTTTTCAATTCGCAATGAAACCTTCAATTTACCATTTTATTCATAGATTCTACTTTCTCATAAAGAAAATATTTATATTTTATTTCGAATTAAATACAACTCAACAATATAAAAATACAAAGACAAACAAAAAATATTTTAGAAAATATATGTATATATTTAGTTCAGTTGTGTTAATATATAAGACGTATCATCAAGTGCTATTAGAGTGATTGATAGCAGGCACGCTTAGATTTTAAAACCTAATCAACACGGTGATGAATACATCAACAGAAAGGGATTTGCGGTTTTAAATGTGCAGGCAACATGTAACTCAGTGGAAATATATACTAGTGCTCATGCAAGAATTTGGAGGAACTGCGATATACGTGTTACTATGAACCGTGGCTAATGAATCCATTTAGAAACCCTAATAACCAAAATAAATATCTATCTATATGAAAGGCGTTTTTTTTTATAAATCGTACCAACTTTAAAATCTAGTTCTCATATTTTCGTCATATCCTCCTGGGATCTAGCGTCCATTTAAATGGACATGCCAGTTTTATGTTTCCAGTTTCGTTAATTTATTATTTAAGCAGCTTAGACCTCGCATCCACTACGTTGGACACTTCAGTGCTGCCGCCCAGTTCGATTCGGTCGACTTTAATTGTGCACATGTGCTGGGAATCAAATTCAAATTTAAATTCATATTCAAATTCAAATTCAAATTCAAATTCAAATTCAAATTCAAATTCAAATTCAAATTCAAATTCAAATTCAAATTCAAATTCAAATTCAAATTCAAATTCAAATTCAAATTCAAATTCAAATTCAAATTCAAATTCAAATTCAAATTCAAATTCAAATTCAAATTCAAATTCAAATTCAAATTCAAATTCAAATTCAAATTCAAATTCAAATTCAAATTCAAATTCAAATTCAAATTCAAATTCAAATTCAAATTCAAATTCAAATTCAAATTCAAATTCAAATTCAAATTCAAATTCAAATTCAAATTCAAATTCAAATTCAAATTCAAATTCAAATTCAAATTCAAATTCAAATTCAAATTCAAATTCAAATTCAAATTCAAATTCAAATTCAAATTCAAATTCAAATTCAAATTCAAATTCAAATTCAAATTCAAATTCAAATTCAAATTCAAATTCAAATTCAAATTCAAATTCAAATTCAAATTCAAATTCAAATTCAAATTCAAATTCAAATTCAAATTCAAATTCAAATTCAAATTCAAATTCAAATTCAAATTCAAATTCAAATTCAAATTCAAATTCAAATTCAAATTCAAATTCAAATTCAAATTCAAATTCAAATTCAAATTCAAATTCAAATTCAAATTCAAATTCAAATTCAAATTCAAATTCAAATTCAAATTCAAATTCAAATTCAAATTCAAATTCAAATTCAAATTCAAATTCAAATTCAAATTCAAATTCAAATTCAAATTCAAATTCAAATTCAAATTCAAATTCAAATTCAAATTCAAATTCAAATTCAAATTCAAATTCAAATTCAAATTCAAATTCAAATTCAAATTCAAATTCAAATTCAAATTCAAATTCAAATTCAAATTCAAATTCAAATTCAAATTCAAATTCAAATTCAAATTCAAATTCAAATTCAAATTCAAATTCAAATTCAAATTCAAATTCAAATTCAAATTCAAATTCAAATTCAAATTCAAATTCAAATTCAAATTCAAATTCAAATTCAAATTCAAATTCAAATTCAAATTCAAATTCAAATTCAAATTCAAATTCAAATTCAAATTCAAATTCAAATTCAAATTCAAATTCAAATTCAAATTCAAATTCAAATTCAAATTCAAATTCAAATTCAAATTCAAATTCAAATTCAAATTCAAATTCAAATTCAAATTCAAATTCAAATTCAAATTCAAATTCAAATTCAAATTCAAATTCAAATTCAAATTCAAATTCAAATTCAAATTCAAATTCAAATTCAAATTCAAATTCAAATTCAAATTCAAATTCAAATTCAAATTCAAATTCAAATTCAAGTTCAAGTTCAAGTTCAAGTTCAAGTTCAAGTTCAAGTTCAAGTTCAAGTTCAAGTTCAAGTTCAAGTTCAAGTTCAAGTTCAAGTTCAAGTTCAAGTTCAAGTTCAAGTTCAAGTTCAAGTTCAAGTTCAAGTTCAAGTTCAAGTTCAAGTTCAAGTTCAAGTTCAAGTTCAAGTTCAAGTTCAAGTTCAAGTTCAAGTTCAAGTTCAAGTTCAAGTTCAAGTTCAAGTTCAAGTTCAAGTTCAAGTTCAAGTTCAAGTTCAAGTTCAAGTTCAAGTTCAAGTTCAAGTTCAAGTTCAAGTTCAAGTTCAAGTTCAAGTTCAAGTTCAAGTTCAAGTTCAAGTTCAAGTTCAAGTTCAAGTTCAAGTTCAAGTTCAAGTTCAAGTTCAAGTTCAAGTTCAAGTTCAAGTTCAAGTTCAAGTTCAAGTTCAAGTTCAAGTTCAAGTTCAAGTTCAAGTTCAAGTTCAAGTTCAAGTTCAAGTTCAAGTTCAAGTTCAAGTTCAAGTTCAAGTTCAAGTTCAAGTTCAAGTTCAAGTTCAAGTTCAAGTTCAAGTTCAAGTTCAAGTTCAAATTCAAATTCAAATTACAGATTTCCTCTTCCAAAATGGCACAGATATTAACAGTTTAAGAACGGCAACAGCCCGGCCGCTATGCAGGCGGAAAACAGGCGAGAGAACAAAAAGGTAGTAAAAATTACGACTAATATGCACTAAAATAACCCAATATCCACACACTCAGAACAGCGTTTCAAAAAATATTTGATTTTTCAATAAAAATTGTTTGGCAGTGTGTTAAAAAGAACTGGTCCATAATAGGTTACAAATCTTTGGGTCACATTTGTACGTTTAAATGGAATAAACATATTTATCTCTTTTGTTGCTCTTGTGAGATAGTTGATAGAAGCACTATTAATTGGTGATAATGTAGTATGGACATAGTTTAAAGGGGAATGGATATAAATATTTCTGACACTTAGTAAATTTAGATTATTATATAGTTCACCAGTTGAAAATCTATATGGTCTTTTAAATATTATTTTTAGTGCAGAATTATGAGTGATTAATAACTTCTTTATAGTATTGTTATACGCGCAACCCCATATAATAATACAGTACCTTAAATTGTATTCTATTAGTGGGTTATATAAAGTTTTTAATATTTTTACATTTAGGATTTCACGTACCTGATACAATTTATAGAAAATATTCCTAATTTTTTTATTAACGAATGCAATATGTTCCTCCCATTTAAGATACTGATCCAGTATAACCCCCAGATATTTGATTTTTTCAACTTTTTTTATTTTGATACAATTACATGCATCATTATGCGATAAGCAGTCATTATTATGAATAACAATCTCTGTGGGCAACAATCGCTTGATCTACTGACGTTGCGGAAAAACTCATATAATAAGTTTTATTAAAGTTTAAACTTATAAGACTATTGTTGAGCCACTCATACATTTTATTCAGGCCAATTTCGGCTTTTTTAAAGACTCTCTTCCAAGAATTATCAGAAAACAATAATGCAGTATCATCTGCGTACGAAATAACTTCGCAGTCGTCCAATGAGCTTCCTATACTATTAATATACACAAGGAAGAGTACTGGTCCCAGCACTGTGCCTTGTGGGACTCCGGTTTTAATGTATTTAGGAGAGCTCATTGTGTTATTAATCTTAACAAATTGTTTTCTATCTGATAAATAATTTTTTAATAAGTTAAGGGGCCCGTTTCGAATACCAATTCTTTCTAAACGGTTAAAGAGAATTTCATGTGAAACGATATCGAAGGCTTTCGAAAGATCCATAAAAACTGCTAAACTTTTTTTTCTGTTTTGTAGATTAATGTTAATATTATTAACTAAATCAAATACGGCTTTCTCCGTATTTTTTTTATCTCGAAAACCATATTGCTTTTGATATAAAAAATTATTGTTATCCAGGAAATTCATTATTCTAGACTTTAAACATTTTTCAAATATCTTAGCAAAGTTATTTATGAGAGAAATGGGTCTATAAGTTCGCATTATAAGATCATTTGTATTAACTGGAAAAAGAAACATGGAGTTAGGATTAATTTTAATTTTTTCTTTAAAACTCGATGAATTCTTATTGATATTTTTTTGAATTTTTGAACCTTCATTTGTAAAAAACTTATTAAAGGTATTACTAATTGTTACTTCATCTGTTATTATGTCATTATTTACTTTTATTTTAAAATTATTTTGAGGCGCTTTTCTTTGATGGTTGGTAATCTCATTAATAAATTTCCATGTTTTTTTGTAGTCATTTTTGGATTTATCTATTTTTAGCTTATAATAATTATTTTTTGCCAATTTCATTACCTTAGTTAACCCTTTATTTCATCTTGTTGCAAATTTGCAACATAATCCTAATGTGTTTAGAATTTGCCTATCCTGTAAAAGATGTAGTATTTCCGCGCTGTATCAAATATGCTACATACCTCACAATGAATAAACAATTTTATCAAATTGGCTATAGATGTCGCGATCGGCAATATTTGAAGATTCATCGTTCAGTGTATTGTAAACAGCTAATGGGTCGTATCGTATAAATAAACGTTATTGAGTTATAATTCAACTTAGTGTGAAAATAATATATGAGTGTATACTGTTCGGATAAAAAGGTATATAAAAATAAATATTTATAGACAAATAATTTTTGTCTTCCATAAAAAAAGTTCTATAGGTACTTGAACTTATATGTAGCAAATTTGCAACAATATGATATAATGGCTCTATAATATATCTTTTACTTGTAGAAATGGAAAGTCGAAATACTAGAAAGCCGCTTACTGATGACGAGTTAGCCAGTATATGGGATAACTGGGACTTCAGTGAGGATGAACTTGAGGAATTTTCCGACATGGATAGCAGAGATGACCCCGAGTTTGATCCCCATCTAGACGAGAGCTCTGATTCGGATGATGAAGAAACTATCAACGAAGTGACACACATTATAGGTGAGAATTCAGATGATGTCCAAGCAGCCATATCAGAAAATCTCTCGGAAAATTCAGAAAATGTACAATCCGAAATTTTTCAAAACAATATACCAAGTGTATCAAAAAAAAGTAAACCCTCAATAAACATTACATGGCACAAAAAAAATCTTCAGATTCCTGATGGAGCAAAAACATTTCATGGACAGACTGATCTTTCAAAAGAAATTTTAGATTTAGAGATACCTTTTCAATTCTTTACCTATTTTTTCTCAAATGACTTATGCAACAAAATTGTACAAGAAACAAATTTGTTGCCCCTGGAGGGCAAGCTATCCATTGACGAGCAAATTTGTGCAACGAAAACTCGACACCACCTAAAACAATATAATCCAATGAAACCACACAAGTGGGGTTTCAAAATTTTTATGTTATGCGACACCTTTGGTTTTTCCTACAATTTTGAAGTCTACACTGGCTCAAACTTTTTTACGAGGGTTTTACCCGAAGAGCCAGATCTCGGAGCCAGCGCCAATGCAGTTATCAGACTGGCTAGGATAGTTCCGAATAATTTAAACTATCAAATATACTGTGACAATTACTATACTACATTACCACTTTTTACCTACATGGCGAGAAGGGGCATTCGTATGCTGGGCACTATTCGGCGTAATCGAATTCCTCAAAGTAAAGTAACTGAAGAAAAGCAGTTCAAAAAAACAGCTAGGGGCACGTCGGAAGAGTTTGTTACCACTAGTGATGGAGTTGACCTCAGTTTAGTTTCCTGGAATGACAATAAAACGGTCACCCTTCTCTCAACCTGCTATGGAGCTGAACCTTTCAAGGAGGTGCAACGATTTGATAAGAAAAGAAAAGAAAAGGTGTCTGTTTCTTGTCCAAATATTATATCAGAATATAACCAACATATGGGAGGGGTGGATATGTTAGATAGCCACGTTGGAAGATATAAGATTCCTCTAAAATCCAAAAAGTGGATATTTTTTCATTTTGTCGATGTAACGGTTATAAATGCTTGGCTTTTGTCAGAAAAAGTCAATAAAATAAAAGGAAAAACTAATGAGTTTAATCAATGGGAATTTAGGCTGCAGGTTGCAGAGACGTTATGTCTCATAGACAGCTTAAAAATTAAAAAGAAAGGCAGACCTTCCTCATCAGTTGAAAAAGAGGTAGCAGCGAAAAGACAACGAGGGCCTATGCAACATGTTCCTCCCAAAGACGTTCCAATGGATAACGTTTCCCATTGGGTCAAGTATGATATTGCACGACAAAGATGCAAACTGCCGGGCTGTAAAGGTTTTACCTACTTCAAATGCGATAAGTGTGGTGTTTATTTATGTATTACAAAAGATAAAAACTGTTTTTATTCTTTTCATTGTCATTAGGCCTTTTTTCTCCTAAAAGTGTAATTTTTCATTTTTTCATGATGTTGCAAATTTGCAACAAAACAAATTTTGTTAAAAAACAAAAAAAAACTAATAAAAACCTTTTTTATGATCATCTATTATTTTTTTTCCTAAATATATTTTTTTTCCACCCGCAATAAAATCATGCAATCAAGGGTTAAATTATTCTTAAATTTCTTATATTTTATTTCATCGGCAAACTTATGGTTTATGTTTAAAGATTTTTTCATGCTATCTCTCTGTTTTATAGAATTAATAATACCCTGGGTTACCCAAGGCTTACGTTTTCTTGTTTTGCTATTTAGTGTTATAATATACGTGTGTTTCCTGAGAGAATATAAAATTTTATTTTTAAAACAGGTATTGACTCTTCTATATTGTTGTTTGTAAACACTTCTTCCCATATTTCTTTAGCCAGATCATTTTCTAAATTTGTGTAATTTATATTTGCTTTCCGTTGCATGCTATTAAACTTGGCAATATTTTTTGTTACATTTTTAATAGATAGCCCAATAGGATAATGGTCAGTTAGATTAGTTTTAAAAATTAATGGTAAGATAGAGTTTTTTCTTAAATCAAACTGATCTATTTTTAAAAATATATGATCGAGTGCTGTTTTAAAATTGTGGGTTTCTCTTGTTGCTTGATTTATGCACGACATATATCCATTTTGCGACATAACACTTAAGAGGATTATTCACCCATAAATTTCTGTTTCCTGGATAACTTTTTTATTTTAGAATATCTTTTAATGCGGTTTTCACTAATGAAATGTACATATTTTTGTCAAGAGTTGATAGGTGCCAGTTTTTCTAATTTATAAAATGTTGATTTTTTATTTAAAAACCAAAAAGATAAATAAAAAAATCTTTCCATACGTCTGTAGATACATCGATTTTAGAAATATTATATTAAAAAACCATTTTAAAAAAATTAATAATAAACCTGTGAGAATGGCAATACAAAATTCAGGCATTTTTCTTATAATTTCTTGAACCGCCGATAAGTTTAGTATCATATGGCAACAATGCACGGCCGGGCTAGCATGAATCAAATCAAGAAACGCGCGACGCTTTTTCAGCCCGATTTGCGCAAACGACGGTATCGGCTACTGGTCAATAGTAATTCAATACTATGTAAAATTGAAATTGTGAATTTTTATATTGAGAGTTCTTGATCGGAAGTTCAGTTAGAATTATTTTATTGCGAAGGTGTTCCAATTTTGTGCATGTTTTTCTTTGTACTATTGAGTTTTTTTCATTTATTTTTAAAAAATGGGAAAAAGAAGAGACGGAAAGTCAAAAGTTTATTATGCTTAACGGAAAAGTAGGAAGCCAAAAAAGAGTGTTTCTAAACGTTTTAGACAAAAAAAGAAGTAACAGTACCAATAATCCTGTTTCGCCGTTACTTCGAAAGACTATTTCAAATAATATTTGAAGGTTAAGGACTCCTATTACAATGGCTGTGATATATAGGAATAAAGAAAATAACAACTTTATTGATAAGTTACAAAATATCTGAAAAATATTCCGTCTCATGTGTTTGGGGAACATCGTGAATGTGCATCTCTTGGTTATTTTAAATGTGAAAAAAAAGATGATGAAGCAAATTTAATTCCAGAGATGAAAGGCTGTGGAATATTACAAGATTTAGAAGTGTGCTTCAATCGACTTATTCATCACGCTGCAAGTTTATTACGAAATATGGATACTAACATTGCTGAACATTACAATTCCGTAGTATGTAAGTTTGTTGGAGGTAAACGGATAAATTTTTTGAAAAAAGTTCCTACCTACTAAGATGTGAAGCTGCTGCATTACAATTTAATGTTGGGAACGGAGAATATTATGAACAGCTTCACAAATTGTATTATCAAAAAAATACATCTGGTATTTAAAAAAAAATTATTGAAAGGTTAAGAATGAAAAGGCTGTATTATAAAAATAAGAGACGAAATATTTTTAAAAAAAGAAATAAACCTGTTACATTACCTGATAAGGATTATGGGCTACAAGATGAAGAAGTAGTACAGCCTGATATGGAGTCAGATATATTTGAGCAAAAGAAAATGGCCTTCCTTAAGGACCTTGAAAAGACTGAAAAAGAAATTTATGAAATAGAAATAAATACAAGAGGACAAGGAGGAAATCCACTATGGAGCCAAGAGAGAAGCATAAGACTGACAGCGTCTAAATTTGGCAATATTTGTAAAATGGTTCCCAAAACAAATTGTCAAAATAAAGTTCGACAGTTGCTTTATTTAGACTTCCGTGGAAATGATCATACCAAATATGGCACTGAAAAGGAGCCTTTTGCAATAAAGCAATTTGAGGAAGAATTTGGAATGAAAGTCGAAAAGTGCGGCCTTTTTATCGACAAGGAATATTGTGCATTATCAGCTAGCCCTGATAGGTTAGTAGGTTTAAGAGGACAAGTTGAAATTAAATGTCCCTCTACTGCTTCTAATATAAGCCCAACAGAAGCTATTGGTAAAAAAAATTAAATTTGCAAGCGTGGATGAATACGGTAACGTGAAAGTCAAAAGAAATCATGACTATTATTACCAAATTCAAGACTAGCTTCACATAACGAAACGAGACTTTTGCTATTTTGTAATTTGGACACCCAAAGGGATGTTGGTAGAACCAGTAAGTGATATTTACTTAATAATTTTTTAATTGGATAATTAAATCATTTAATTGCTTTAGATTTGGCGAGAAGGTTCATTTTGAATTAAAGATTTTTTATTTTAAATGTCTACTGCCTGAAATTCTAGATCCTAGGTATAATAGAGACATGGAAATTCGAAAACCATCTAGAACTTAGATCCAATTTTAAACTATAAATGACAATTTTTATATTACATTTGTTTGGTTTTTCAATTTCCACTTCGTTATATTATAATATTTATTTTAGTATATTTACTTACATAACTGTTTCAATATATTTTATACATGTTGTTCTAAAACATGTACCTACGTCATTATAAATAAGTAAGTCCATAAAAACAAAGCAAAAATAAGTAATCTAACGTAACGAATTCAAAATTATTATCTACATGGTGGAGAATATGAGTGATTTTGAATACCCTCATTCTAGAAAAACATGTGTCTCTGAGACATATTACTTTGTTAATTATTTTCTCTTTACATAGCATATGTATTTGAAGTTGTTATAGCATGTTGTATTTGAAAGTGAGACACAATTTTTTTTTTAAATAATTGAACTGTGGGGTTTATTTTATGCCCCTTTGATGAAGCTCACGCGTGTATCTATAATTTATTTTTTGTATTCTAATTGCTAAGAACTTTTTTTGGGCATATTTATATTTAAAAGTCATTAACATTTTACATTTTCTTTACGACTCTTTGACAAAAACTCTATCTATAATATATGTATATATAATATACCTTGTGTTGTCCTTTTTATTAGATTTTTATTATTGCGTTACTACGTTTGATACACACATTGTTAATCTTTAATAATTCTAATTTTAGATACATGTTGTGTGTATTTTTTTTCTCACATAATTGATTTTTGTTATATTTAATTTATTTTGTGTTTCTTTATTTTGTAATTTTAATTTAGAATTTTATCTTGATTACTAAAAACTGTTTTAGGTACATCTATTTGAAAGTGACACAAAATTATACAAAATTTTATTTTTTCATATTTTCATAAATAAATTAAATCCGTTAATTTGAATAGTGAATAAACTGTATTACCGGAAGAACATGAGGATATTTTGATTAAACTGATACAAACATGTTATTTTCTTTACTGAATCATACGTCGTGAAATACCGAAATACCCGTGCGACTTGTATGTAGGTAAAAAAGTCCAACCACTTGCAAACTAAAAAATGCACGAATCGGTTCCTCCCGACGAATCTCGGGTGTCATTGACCCGTCTGCTATGAGACGAACAGCCTTCTGCTTCCTTTATCGATGCGTTGTTGCCAAATGCTCACCTTCCCGATAAAGCGCGTTAAATCCATTTCGAGCAAAGTCACATGCTGATTATTGCTCTTAAATACTTAGTTACATTCATATCAGTTTCCTCCAAAATATTAATGTTAATATCCCAAATAAATATATTGCACATATTTTGCTTTTCTATAAATCCCTGTGTTTCCAGATCGTTTAAAAATAAGTTTAAATTTGTAGAAGGTGGTTTGTATACACCGGTAATACCCAAAGAAATATCGTTTATTTTCATAGTACAATGCAAGAGATTAGTTTCAGTTAGTTCTATTATTTGAGATATTGCATGCAAATTATTTTTTATATACATTACAACACCGTCATTTTTATTAAAGAAAGAGTTATTATAAAAAACATCAAAACCAGCAAGCCTGAATGTGTCAACATTGCTAATTGTAAATGTTTCTGACAACACCACAATATCGATTTTTGTGATATCCAATTCATTCAAATAAATTATCAATTCATCAAAATTCTTTTGTAAGCTTCTGATATTAAAATGTATAATATTAAGTCCACCAGTATCACCAAAAACTTTGCCAGCCCGCCCCATGTCATCCGCCAACACTACATTTAACCTGCTACCCTCCTCAACCTCATCACTAAATTCCAAAAAATTTGTTATCTTTAAGAAAAAAAAAATTAAATCTTAAATATCAAAACGAAAAAAAAACCTAATATATAAGTTACAGAAAAAAGAAAGCAACAAGACACGTATTTTTTTAAGCAGCCAAACATAATAAACCTCTATTATTTATTTAACTGCCCCAAAGAATTGAAATAAACATTAATTAATCGTTAATTGTTTTTATATAAAAGCTAGTTTAAACTAAAGAATCACTATATGAAAATTATGAATAAATATCTATATAAGGTGATAAAGTCTCTAGGAGAAACCAATCATTACGAGTTAATTACTGGTTTCTTGAAGCAAAAGTACAAAGAAACTCGTGATTAAATAGCCATGTACACACAATAAAAACTCAGTAAAAAGAAAAACAAATTTGAACAAAAGCATATCCTACTCATTGTAAAAAAAAAGGAAAAGAAAAACCATACTTCAATAATTAAAGGACTAAAAATAAACATACTCATATTGTTAGTTAAAAATTTGGAATTATACCTACATTATACATATTACCCTAGAAAAGTACCTATATTAAAGAGATATAAATATAATCTATAAACTGTTAATTTAAAGTTAATAGTGAAATTATTAGCAGGTAATATAAGATGTTCGTCTTTATTATTATATGTGTAAATGTCCAAAATAAAATATGTACATTTTCATAAACAAAACAGAGCTCCTCCCATTCCCATAGAATTCTGAAATGTGTGCTTTTAAATACCATATAAATATAACAAAGAATTATACATACTTCTAAGCCTTAAGAGTATTAATATCCTCTCAATTCTGAATTCGATGCACAATATTATTTATTTTCACATATACAGCACCTTTAAAACACCACACCATTTTACTCGAGAATTTTTTGATAGCCGCGGTTAGAAGGCCTACGCGATACTACGTTAGGTCCTCTATGATTTGTATGTTTGTTGATTTTAAGTGTTTTCGGTTTTTTAAAACTGCACTCCGCACGGCATCGTCTGAGAGTTTGAGAAGTACAGCCGGTGGGTTGTTACTAGGATTTTTGGAGGCAACACGACGACATGCTATAATTTGATTGTCTTTCAAATCATTGATGTACATTTTTTTGAGGACATCCACAATTTTGCCACGAAGATTTTCATTTTCGGTTTGTGGAATACCAAAAACTCTAACATTAAGAGATCTTGATACCTGCTCCTAATTGTCCAAGGCTTCAAAGAATTTAGAATTTTTACTCTTTAAGTCGGCTACTTCCCTTTTTAAATCACGGATGGCTTCCTCTTGTCTTTTAAGTCTTTCCTCGAATTTCGCCATGATTTTCTGGGAGACTTTGTCTGCAATTTCTTGTAGGAAGTTCTCTGTAAATATTCCTTTGATGTTTTTAAGATCAGCTCTTGACAGTACCATTCTAACCTCAAATTTTCTTCAATCGGTATTAGTCGAATTACTGTGAAATTATTACAGTATTTCAAGGTTCCTCACAACAGGCACGTCTTGATGTTAAAACTGTACTTTTTAGTAATGTTTCGGTATATAAAAAATGTTATTTGCAGTTAAAAAAACTTAAATTTCTTAGCAGCTACTTAAAACGCGTTTATTTACTTGTAAAGCGCCATCTATGCTATCAGTTGTTTGTTTTCTGTTGTGATGGCGGCTGCACGTGGTTCTCGTTATGATGGTATGTAGCCTATTTTTTAACGTTTTGTAATGATTTTTGAGAAAGTTTTTATTTGCAAATGCGTAATAGACAAATTTAAATAACATTACAATAATAAAAAAATTAAATAAGTTTTGTATTACCCTAAGTTATTCGCGTCCATTTAAATGGACATTGGGTCTATCTCATGCACATTTTAAATTAACTCATAAAATGTATTTTAGGAATTTTTGGCAATCAAAGAGTGCTTCGGCCAGGGGAAGATGGCGAAAAATTGGAGCAAATACTAAAAAACAATGGAAATGATGACTTTGACATTGAAATGTCTGATGATGAAGAAGAAATTTAAACTATTGATAATTTAATGGGGAGGGAAGAAGAAATAATTAATGAAGAACTAGTAAGCAGCAGTGAGGAGAAAGAAGAAGAAGATAGAATTCTTCTTAGTGTCCTGAGAGAAATCTTAAAAATGGCCAAGCAATCTGTGGATCATTTAAAGCGAAAGTCTTGGAGAAGAAATTATACTTTTGCACCTCCAAATTTTAAAGGCCCCTCTAGTGAATGCTGCGCAGAGCTCCGGTATGATTGGACTGCAAAATCGTATTTAGCCATGTACTTTGAAGATGAGTTATTCTAAAAAGTGTGTGATTGCACAAATGCAAGCTACGTTGGACTTAAAGGAGTATCTCTTAAATTGACTCTTAATGAGATAAAACATTTTTTTGGAATAGTTTGTTTGATGTCCTGTCTAAAATATCCCAAAATCAGAATGTACTGGGCAAAAACCACTAAAGTTTCAGCTATTGCAGATACAATGACTTGAGATAGATTTTTTGCTATAAGTTTAAAATTATTAAAATCGTCATTGATTGCAGCATCTCTGAAGAGGTACGCAGGTCTGACAAATTTTAGAAAGTACGTCCTATTATAAAAGCAGTATGGCAGGGGTGTTTGCAGCTACAGATGATCCCATTTACAGGGACTTGTAAAATGAAGAAGTTCGTTAGAGAGCCAAATCCAGAGGGCTTGAAAAATGTTGTTGCTGCTGCCCCTGATGGTCTTGTCGTAGACTTTGAATTATATCAAGGAAAAGATACCTTTCCAAATGATTCTGTAAAATGACTTGGTGTTGGACCTTCTGCTATTGTTCGCCTTGGAAGAACATTATTTCCTGGAAGTCATATGTACTGCGATAGATATTTCACGACAATACCGCTTCTCGAATATCTTCGTCAACAAGAGAAATATTGTACTGGAACCATTATGAAATCTCGTGTACCAAATTTAACTTCGGAAAAAATGATGGCCAAGATAGGTAGAGGCAGCTCGGAACAAATTATAAGACAAGATGGTGAAATAGTAGTTGTACAATGGTATGATCTGAAATCTGTACTTTTGGCATCTACTGCTCTAGGAATTCAACCTAGCGATAAGTGTAAAAGGTGGTCTAAAAAAGACTCTAAATACATTCAGGTTAAAAGACCTTACGTTGTTGCTAAATACAACGATGGTATGGGAGGAATAGACTTGATAGACCGAATGATTAGCTATTACAGAATTCGAGCCAGTTTAAAAAAAATGGACTGTAAGGGTCATTTTCCATTTCTTTGATCTAGCAATGGCTAACTCATGGATTTTTTATCGAAGAGATAAAAAAATAGTTAAAATCTCTGCACGCAAAATACAACAATATTTAGATTTTAAAATCGAAATTGCCACTCAAGTTTTGACAAATACACCCAACCCACAAAGTGAATCCCAAGAAAACATCCGAGGTGTAGATACTAGAAGAAATCCTGAGGCAAATATCTTTGTCGATTCACCGTCATAGTCGTTAGGCGCCGAAAGAAAACGAAAATAACACTTTCCAGAAATTGCCACAGAGTTACAAAATTCGGTTACATGTAAAAATGATTCTTGTGCCAAAAAAAAAACAAGTTTTTTTGTAATACATACAACACATTATTGTCTATTACTGGCAACAGAAACTGTTTCATGGAGTTCCATAGCAAATAAATTTAAGTTTACATTTATTTTCTGCGTTTTCATAGGTTTAGACTGAAATGTTATTGAAAAAAAAATTATATATTAGGAATTTTTGTTTAGGTTAAGACCCAATGTCTATTTTAATGGACGTCATGTATCTGTCAAAGTAAGAAAAAAAATAAAAAAGTTATTAGTAAACAATGTTTATGTTTTTTTTATTATATTTAAAAGCCTCACAACCCTAACTTAACAAAAACATGTCCGGGTTCCAGGAGGATATTATTCTTTAGTTGCATTCAGTTGGTGACCAGTGGCCATAATTAATATATTTTTCAATCTGCAATGAAATCTTTAATTTACGATTTTATTGATACTTTCTACTTTCTCATAAAGAAAAATTAGATACAACTCAACAATAAAAAAATACAAAGGTATACAAAAAATATTTTAGAAAATATATGTATATATTTAGTTCAGTTGTTACTATAAGATTAGTTATTGTAATTGTTATCTTGTAAGATTAGTTATTATATAAGAGTTATCATCATGACTGGTATTTGGTTGCGCCAATGCTTTCCATATTCCCTGTTCAAAACTGCTTTTAAATAGCCTTTAATTGTTTGTGAAGAAATAGTCCATACTTGCAGTGGAGTCGTAGATTAAGGTAACATGAAAATCCTTTATTCTCCCTAAACATTTAGTTAGCTTCATTTTTAGCTTTAATTGTCTGATAAGAACAAGGCGTTGTAATTCCTGTGTTATCAGTTTGGAAGTTTCTTCTGTTTTAAATGACTTGAAGTTCTTGTTTGTTTGCTGCTTTAACGCTTTTTGTGGCTGTAGTATAGGCCAGTCTTCCTTTTCTTTCTCGTACTGGAAAGATCTCTCTCTCTCCGAATATTGACGACGAGAAAACTCTCCGTCGTCAATATTCCTCGCAGCTGTAGAAAGCCAGCGAAAAATTCTCCATGCATGTCTGTAAATAAAAGGGCTACTATATTGACGCAAAACCTAGTCTAACAATTACATATTCAATTAATAGTATAAAAATGCTTTTTAAAAATATGAACAAGCATTTTTTTATAATTATAGTTTTTAAGATGTATGTAATTATCAACCATATGCAATAAAAAAAGTGGTGTTTCTTTGACATAGTCGCAGCACTTTTGTATTAGATACATCAATATAAATCACACTTTAATAAAAAAGATACATCAATTTAAGTAATGCAAACTTTTCTTAAATCATTTAATAAAAAAAAATCTTACCTTGTATTTCTAATGCCTGTACAAGGATCTTGGGAGCAACAAGAGTTAAAAATTCAAGCTTTTTTAAAAGAATTAACTTTCTAATTTAAAAAAGATCATTGATCTTTAAGGTGACGAACGATGGTAATTTTTTTTTACTGTTGGTAGTGTATCTACAATACAAATATCTTGCATTTTGGGTAGCCCTACCTATTTATTTACCTGTATATTGGGGCCAACGAAAGTCAAAAATGCAAACGTTCAATTTTAATTAGAAGGAAATATATAATAATTGTCACTTAATTCACCATAGTACCATTTTTAGGTTTGGATGGATACATCAATTTAAGTAATGCAAACTTTTCTTGAATCATTTAATAAAAAAAAATCTTTCCTTGTATTTTATTCTTCTTTCCATCCATTCATTCATGTAAAATTTTTTTCGCTACTTCAAAACTATTTTTGTATTACCAATTTTGTTCTTTTCAACCATATTTCTTAGTCGTCTCGTTATCATATTGTTTACTTTTTTCATTACTTGCGAATCAGATAAGGGTTTTCCTATTTTTCGTTCTATTTCTGTGGCCGCATATTTTAATGCCTCGGTTTCTTTATTTTTTATATATGAAATTAGTAATTTAGTGAGGATTTCAGGTCCTTCTTGCAATGGCATTGCTACTAGTAGATTAATACCTTTTTTTTCCTCATTCCCCTCGTCTGAAGACATTTTAATTACACGTAAAATTAAAACATTGTCAAATAAATGCGATCGCAACTCGAATATTTGCGAGTTTCGATAAGCAAATCATTATTTATATTAACTCAAGTAGATGCTCATACTTCGACCTTAACTACTACACCGAACATAAACTAGAATAGAAGGATCACTCTAAGCGCCGCCCAAAATGTTGCCTTTCTCACTCGCTTTCTGATGCTACTCTTTTTTGCTGCCCGGTGGCGACTGCGTTATACAGGGGCGTCTTCAATATTAGAACTATAATAGCGTTGTGCGGAAATTTTGTACTTAAAAAATGCCGGCGATATGTTGCGTAGATGGCTGCAGGAGTAAAAGGGGATATACATTTTTTTTAAAATAAAAATGGATTAGTTTACAGAAAAAAATACACGCTTTTCTTCAGTATTTCTTAAATATCTCGGAAAATTGAGATCCTACAAAAAAATTCAGAAAGTGTCAGCGATTTAGAGTACATATTTTTTTAAAATCGTGATTTTAATCTAAAAAAATGCAAAATTTTTGGTAATATTCTGTTATTAGTGGTGGTTTTTAATAGTGAAAGCTATCCGATTTATTATTAGTTGCATTGCAATCATTTGAATGATATAAATTTTAGCCACTTATACCGTCGAACCATACTTAAAACTGTTTTTTCTTCGTCATTAAGGGTGGTTTTTAAGGGTTTAAGTTTTAAAATATTGATGTGTACTTTAATCCCCAATGTAAAACTATATTTATTTTGCATATTTATATGAATTCTAGGTTGTAAAATACCTATTTTCGTTTTATTTGAATTTTAGTGGTTTGTTCTTTCATCCCCTATTTAAAAAGCAAATAATTAGGCATTTAATAAGTTTTTTTTATTTAACTGCCTTTTTATATTTCACTGTTACCGAGTTCCATATGCTGAGTGTTGTTATCACATTATTATGTAAATTTTATTAAATATTTAAAAAATGGGTATATTAACGAAGGTATTATTAATTAAGTGTATGTAATATTAGGTAGGTAGTTTCTTGGTCAGTTAAGAAAAGAGCATGAAAGGAACATAAAGCTAAGATTTAATTGTGTACATTCTAATAAACTTAATTTTAAAGCTATCTACCAAGTGTTTTTCGTACAGTTATTTGTTCAAAAGAGATACTTAATAATATTCTTTCAATTTCATTTTAACAATAATACAAAGTGCCTTTAATTTCAAATAATTCCATATATTACACGCTGCCCGCCGCGATGTACGAAAATATTCCTTATTAAAAATGTTTCAAACACCCCCCGTATCGTAAAGGATTGCCGTCGAAACTAAATAATGATTTACGACCGCGTAAAAAATGTCGGCACTGTTTAGAAGTCCCTACTTCAAACGGCCGCAAGAGAGTGAACCTACTGTCTTGTTCTTTATACTGTGACTACTACCTCTGACCGTAAACTCTAAGCTCTTGCTTTGAGCGTTTGCTCATACTCATGAGCATTTGCTTTCTTTTTATTCATACGGGTCATTATTATACGCTGCACATAGTCATTTCCCCCTGTAAAACCTTCCATAAATCATACTGTATTTTTACATTTGTTCTACTCAATAAAAAAATAGTAAAATCAACAAATCAAACATCAAAATTTATTATAGTAATTTTAGGTATACAGTTATTGTTCAATAAATGTACAAGAAATTTTGAGTTATGAATAATTTTAAAATTGTGAAATGGCCAAAAATATCATCGCAATGAAAGTCATAAGCGATAACGGGGTTGCTTTAACGTACATACCCCCATTGCAAAGTTCTTTGTCGCACGTTACGCATTTGTAATCTTTCGCAGTAGCGTCTGCGCCGGGACAAGTATCATCTGCTTGAGTACAACCTTTCCACGTCTTGGCTGCGTCACCTACTGTTCCTGTTGCAGTAAAACACTTCCATGGAGCATTTGCGTCACCCCCTGGTGCTGCAGTGGTATTGGCCGGAACCGCTGGCTCTCCAGCTTGGGGGTCGGCGGCGAAGCGTTGCACTGACTCCGGTTTTTTTGTAGTTACAGTAGGTGCAGGTGCAGCATCTCCCCCTCCTCCAGCTGCGCATGTTTCTTTTGGCTTTGGATTGTCACATTTTCCATCGCATTTATAACATTCAAAAGAATCGACATTTGGGATCATGAAATATGCCACCATTAAAAGCAATAACATGCTTCTTCTCCGCGTCATGTTTACAGCCATCTGGTATAAAAGTTTTTTTTTTACTTACGAATATCTGAGATAATCTTAATTTTTTTGATAGTAACTTGCGACTTTTAGAAGTATCGGTTTGACAGAAAGCACCCGTTATTCTGCTGTCCCGTTGTCTTCAGTTGTTTGTTTTGTTACGGTTGCCGTGCCTTTAATATTATATTTGTGTATTTGTTTGGTGGACGTTTGGTAGAAAACCTACCTGAAAAGTAAGGTCAAATATACGGGGAGTCTTGACATTATTTTAGTAGGTAAAATTCAAAGCTTATAAAGGGCTTATTATTACTTATCGAATTAAATGAAATCAATACAGGGTGTTACAGAATAAGATGCTAAACTGTATATTTTATCTTAATAAGGGATTATATGTATGTCAGTAAATCATATCGAGTAGATCAGATCATAGGTATATTCAAATTTAAAAAGTTGCTTTATTATCCTAAACAGAGTTATTGACAAAGCCTTATTAATTCTGAGTCACAAAAATTAGTACTAGTAGATATCAGAAAGCAAAAAAAATTACAATATATTTTTTTTAATCACACATATATATTTGATAATCAGGACAAAATGTCATTAAAAAACTTCTCTAATGTATAATATGCCATACAAATAAAACAATTTCTCACTTGCTCTGAATGTGGAAAGGGCAACCGAAGGATGTATGTAAGATGAGTTCCAAACGAACTGCCTCCTATAATTTCTTGCTGGTGCTTGTTGAATACCATAGTTATTGTTTTAAGCCTATATAAGCAATTTATATAAAGTCAAGATTCACCTCACTCCACAAAGGGCTCTAGTTGCTTTTTTTTGCAGAATAAATACTTTATTAAAGAGATCCCATAGCGAAGATGTGACTCCACAAGGGCATTTTTTGCAATGTAAATATCTACGTTATTAAAAATTATTCTAAGGGCATAGCAACCTGATGACACCCTAATGCACACTTTAATTATGTGATCCTGGAGTTTGAGTCTGCAATCAATTGTCGATCCCAAAAAATTGCAACACTGTGAAGTTAAGATCGGCTCCTCGTTAACATATGAAACTTATATTTTAAACAGAATTGTTTTAGACGTATTAGAACAAAGTCGTTTTGCGTTGCACCGTTTCCTAATCATAAGCGAGTCAGAAACATTTTCAGTTGATCAATGTGTTTTCCATGCCAAATGATGGTGGTGTCATCAGCAAACATAGTAACCCTACCCTTTATAAGGAAGGTTACTAATATAAAGAAGAAACAATAACGGCCCTAGTATACCGGGTGATGCGTCGCCGAGCGGAACATAGGAAAACCCATGTAAATTTTAAAGGGGTCAATTATTGGCTTCCCTGTACATTTTATAGAAAAAATGTTAGATAACTTTTTGAAGAGACCAATCTGGCACACCCTTGTGAAAAGTTTTAAAAAATTTTAATAAGCGAATCTTGAATTATTCAATTAAAATGTAATTGCAAAATTAGCAAATTTACGGTTCAGGTAAAACCAAACAGGCACCAGTAAAATAAATATTGTCACTGACGTGAGGAAAACTGCGAATAAATCAGTAACAGTCGATATTTGAAAACAAGTCTGAATTATTTAATCGACGAAAAAATAGCCATAATTAAGTAGCATTATGCGGGAAACAGTTTTAGAGCAGTATCTGAAATGGGTAAATCTGCAGTTTAGCGGATTTTGTTAAAACTAACGAAAAATGTTCGGGTTTTTTGCAAAATGGGGGGATTTGGATATATAGTATTATCACTAAGAGTGGCGGAAAGCCAAATTTTATCACGAAGAGGGTGTTATCACGCATTAAATCACTCACTATGGGACATGAATAGAATAACGTCATTAGAATAACCCTGTATTCGATTAGTTTTGTCAACAAATAGGTTACAACTAAGGTGAGGTTAGGTGTGGTGTTGCCAGTTCTGTCGTCTACTGCGTTTTGTCATTCTGCAGCTTCAGCCTTGTCCCCAGTGTGGCTGACTCATGAGTACCTTCTCTAATATGGCGAATTCACGAATACACTATATTTTTTTAGTCACGTGAAATGTTAGGTATTATGCGTAAAATAAATTCACAAAAACTGTTTTTACATTTTCTTGTAACTAAATCTGTTATTTTCGTGCAAGAAACATACCGAAGAAACCCATAATGTATTATTATTTTGATAATTTTTAGATTTTGGTCCGAATTAAAAATAATATGATTTCGCAGTTTAGCGGCTTTTATCAAATTTGGCGTATTTTCACCGGTTTTCTTTTTTAAATAGCTTAATTTTATCTGGAAAAAATTAATAAAGTGGCAGAAGGTGTATTTTGCAAATAGTTTCTTTATAAACAATGTGAAGTACTCACAAATAGAGCATAAAAAAGGTGCATAAATTAAATGACAGTCGCTATCTGTCAAATGGGTTGTCGACTCTGGGAGTATGTATGCAGTGTTTTGGTTTGTTCCGTTGCTCTATCACCACGAGGGGAACATAAGGCGCTGCGCACAGACCATAAATATACCCAACTCAATCCAACCTAACCCAACCCAACCCAACCCAACCCAACCAAACCCAGCCCTTTTTTTTATAGAGGTTTAGGAAATCTGCGTCCAGACCCCCCCGAGCATTGGTGTTCGGGCGCCCGGGGAAGTGTGGGGATGGGGGGGGGGCTCTCGGCGTACCCCGACCCACTAAAACCCTTTCCTCATTTCTTTTGGCTCTGGAACCGCTTATTTAGCATTACTTCAGAGCTTTCCACTTAGTTCCTTTAAATTATAGCTCTTTTATTGCACCAATTCACTGCTTAACTCCCTTTCTTTGACAATTTTATCATTCATGATTTTTTCTAGCATATTGGCAATTGTCTGGAAGTGCTTTTCTGTAAGTAGAATTAAATTTGTTACGTTTTGTTTGATGATTCTCACCCCAATCTCGTTTTGAGCCACCTCTCTGTACAATTCAAATTGCTGACACTTAAAGATTGTATGTTCTGGGTCGTCCACTTCATCACAGAACTAGCATATATCGTCTTCGATTTTTTTTATTTTTTTTAGGTATTAGCAGAAAATTCCATGTCCTGTTATATCTTGGGATGTGCAATGATTTACCTCGCCCCATTTACGGTTATATCAGTCCGAGATATTTGGAATAAATACCTTCGCCCAGCCCTCGTAACGGTCCCACTTTGTCTGCCAGTCGCTCAGCGTTCATTCTTTAGCGGCACCACGTGAATCTCTTTCATCCCTGTATACCTGGATTCTCTC
This sequence comes from Anthonomus grandis grandis, assembly GCF_022605725.1. Taxonomy (NCBI): domain Eukaryota; kingdom Metazoa; phylum Arthropoda; class Insecta; order Coleoptera; family Curculionidae; genus Anthonomus; species Anthonomus grandis. The sequence goes on along the minus strand of NC_065552.1, from coordinate 24,986,534 downwards.
ATTTACTAGCAATTCGGCGGGTGAAATTGCAGCAGCAGCCCCAACCGCTGCAGATAAGGAAGTCCGGTAGGCATCTATTACAAGAATACCCTGGTTCCTTAAGACTCTGTTTAACATGTTTCTATATTTGCGGTGCTTTAATGCTTCAGCCCAGGCTGGTGCTGCATAAAGCATTGCCGATATTGCGGCGTTAGCCATTATCCTTTTTTTCCTCGACTTTGGACCTCCGATATTCGGCATGTTCCTTTTAAATACATTAGTCATTTTTGTTACTTTTTCACAAATTTTTTTTATATGTGTTGTCATTTTTGCATTTTTGTCTATTAATTCCCAGATATTTTGCCATCTTCCCGCTTTCAATTAAGGTTTGATTAATATCGATCTGCAAATGCTTGGTTTTTCGCCTGCCCGCCAATACTATAAGTTCCGTTTTTGACAAGCTACTTCGAGACTTGTTTGACAGTTTTTGTATTATTGCATTTGTGACGTTTTCCGTTTCGAGTTCTAACAGTATTTTATTTTTTGCAGTAATAATAATGGCTAGGTCATCCGCGTAAGCAATCAGTTTGATGTTCCGGTCTCCTTTTGCAGCCTCCAGGATATCGTCGTAGAACAGGTTCCAGAGCGTGGGGCCCAAGACTGATCCCTGTGGGACTCCCGCCGTCACCTCGGTGGAGTTCTCGGTTTGATCTATTATCCACCAGTTATTTAAGTAGTATTGGATAATCATTACCAGGTAAGTACTAACCCCTCCTTTTCTTAAGCTATCCACGATACCTCCCCATGGAGCTAACCCAAAAGCATTTTTATGTCCAGGAGAACCATAGCACTAAAATCCCTGTTTTGATGAGCTTTGCTCTTGATACTCTCGGTCCCTTCCTTTATCTTCATTATGGCATTGATGGTCGATCTGCCCTTTCTGAATCCGTATTGGTTCTCGTGAATTAAATTTTTTTCATCCATTTCAGCCTCCAGTCTCGCCCTTATCAGAATTTCAAAGAGTTTTCCCGCTGTATCGACGAGAGACACTGGTCTCTATAAAGTTGGAGCCTCTGGAGATTTCTTTGGTTTTTTAATTAGGATAACTCGGGCCTTTTTCCACATGATTGAAAAATTTGCTGTTGTAAGACATTTATTGTAGATATTCAGAAAAGCCCTCGGGCACTTCTCGGCACACAACTTCAGAACTTCTGGGAAGATTCCGTCTGGACCAGGCGCCTTTTTATTTTTCATACAGTTTATTGCTTCCTGTAGTTCGGTTTCAGTAAATAGTGGTACTTCCCTGGAGTCCAGATTTGTAAATGTCCATTTGTAAAAGTTGTAGGATTATGTACCGGAAATAGCAGGCTTATTTGTTTCTTGATTTCATCTTTTGTTGGAGTTGTTCTCTTTTTGAGTTAAAATTTATTATTTACAATTTTATAGGCCTTACCCCATATATCTTCATTTAATTCTTCACATGGTTTGCTCCAATGACTTTTTTTGCTAGCCTTGATCTGCCTTTTTAGATTTTTTTTCGCATTTTTGTATAATGAGTTTTGTTCTTCCCAATCTTCTCCCCTCGCTCCCAACCTTGTAAGTTTGCGTCTCTCTGTGATGCAAACCCGCCTTTTTTCCGCAATTTCTTGAATCCACCAATTTACCGGCGGGTTGTCAATTTTAAGGTGTTTAGCTTTTGGTAGATATGTATTGCAGAGCTTGGTTATATTATTTATTAATTCCTCGGGGGAATTAACTTCATCTAGTAATTTTTCGGGTATGTTCTTCTTCAAATTTTCAAGTGTGTTAGGATTTAGGTTCCATCTCCGCACCATGCCTGTGGTGGTCACTAAAGCTTTCTTTCTTCTCCAGAACCTTCCATTCCCTAATAGATCCGCTTAATGATGTAGACGTCATTGTAAGGTCGATACAAGAGAATCCTGTGACAGAACAGAAGGTGTTTGTATCAGTCTCATTAGCTACTACCACGTCCATTGCAGTTATCCAATCCTCCAAGAGTTTTCCCCGATTGTTTATGTTTTGATGTTGAAACTTTAGCATTAAGATCCCCTCCGATAATCCATTTTTTCTTTTCAGTTCTTAGAAAGACTCCCATCTCATGCAATATTGTTGTGAAATCCTGATTGTCTCCATTAGGAGAGAAGTAACAGGAACATATAATGAACATTGGCGTTTCTACAAAGATAAATCCTTTCCCTCTAACCGCTTTCAATAAATTCTATTTCTTTGTTGGATCTTTAAATCTCTATTTCTATTAAAATTCATTAAATCTCTATTTCTTTGTTGTATATATTTACAAAGCAATCTTCATTTTGTTCTTTAAAGTCTTAGTCGTCGAGTTTTTTATTAGGCTCCTGTCCAATAAGAAAATCTATCTTTTCTGCGGCTTATATATCCCTTGATATCAGTACGTGTGCCACCCTACATCTATTTAGGTTAAGTTGGAAGAATTTTAACACAGTGTACGCCATTTTCAAAAAATAATAGCAAACGAAACAATTAAAAAATATACCAAAATAAGGACAAAACACTATTCATCCAGGATTGCTGTGTTATACTCTTGTGAAACCACAGCTTTTATTCTGGATGGATTGCCATTCTGATATCCTAGTTCATTTTGGGATATATCATACTCTCTATTATTTCTCTTTATAACACTTAAAGCTCTTCCAAAGGCTGGGCATCTCCCTGTGTGGCTTCTATGGTTTTGATTGCATAGAGGACAGAAGATTTTGTTATTACACTCAGTGGCGGAGTGATTTAGTCCTCCACAGTTGAAACAACTTTTGCTACGATCGGGACCTCTACATTGTGACGCATGATGATCAATAGTCCAGCATTTTTGGTATCTTTGCACATTAAATCTTGGTTCCACTCTGCAAGGAGATCGATACGTATAAATTTCTTTGCGACGAGAATTGATGCAGGTTCTTTTGGTAATGCTACTGTTACCGCTAACATATTTCCTGCAGTAGGTCGGAGTAGGCCCACCCTAAGGTTACTCGCATGCTCTTCCCCCAGTATATCATTTATTGCCATAATTACTTCTTTTTCCGTGGTACTTATATCCATGCCTCTTATGTGTATGGCATCGCGTCGAGATTCCTTTCCTAGTCCTAATGTTCGGACTTCAAGATTTGAGTTTTTAAGGTTTTCCCTAATTGAGGAGATTGCGCTTTGGTCCTTGCTGGTCGTTATTAATACTTTTCCATCTCTGGTTTCCTTGATTGATTTAATTTTTCTCTCTCGTTGTTATTTTGAATGACCTCCTATATTTTCCTAATATTGTTTGTGAAGCTCCCTTCGGCTTTTTCCACAATCAGCACGTATGTTTGGAAATTTTTTTTTGCTAGTGGTGTCGGACCATTTGAATTTTCTAAAGACAATCTTGAGGCTATGGTGTAGAGATAAATTTCAGTTTCCCTATCAGTAAAGATGCATTCCAGCATCTTCCTAAAGTACTCTAGGAGCATCTTATTTAGGTGGTGCACCGCGATTTGATTGTAAGCTTCGGTATCTTCTTTTAGTGTTGGGAAAGCATCCCATAGTTGTTTTTCCTCCTCCAGTCGAATCTTAAAAACCTTTTGTTTATTTGTCTCGGTGCCATTTGAAGTTGTCAGTTTTGTGGTTTGCATAATGCATGCATAATTACTTGTTATGTCTTTGAGTTCTGGGAACCTATTTCTATATTTAGCCTGAATGCTTTGGCTCATGACAATCTTCGTTTTAACAAATACATCTTTCCCCCATTTTTTGAGAGATAGTTCCTTAAAATTCTCGTAGGATTTAACTTTCTCGATTTCCTTTTTGTTAATTTCTTCTACCATTCCAGTTTGTGTACTACTGTCTTTTCTTATAATATTTTTGTTTGTCCGCGTGTTCTTATGTCTACATTTTCCTATGTAGTGCTGTAACTTCGCGATACCCTCCTTGATGTCGTGCCTCGTGTTATGGTGCTCCTTTGCTAACTTAGATAACTGCTCTATTTCCATCTTAATTTTTATTATTAGTTTTTCATTATCCATTCCACTCGTATTATTCACTGGAGATTAAGTTCTTTTCCTCTTTGTGGGATTTACTTCAATTTCTACGGACGGGCTCTCGAACATCACATTTGCCTGTGATAGGGTTTGATCCCTGTCTTTTTGTTCAGTAGGTAGTGATCTCGCAACTAAGCTTTGCCTTCTATTAAAAGATTGAATAAGCTGCTCTTCAAAGTCGTTTTTCATAGTGAATGGATGAATGTCCTCCCCAGAATCCGCGGGACAGTCCTTCTTCAAGTAGTGGGAACCCACCTGGGGTACAATTTCCTTTGTTTTTTCTTCCATTATTTCCGGTTGGACCGATTTAGCCCGTAGTCCAGCGGGTTATCCTAGTTCATAGCCTGGTCGATATAATTAAATCCACGTTTTGTCCCCCCTCCCCCGTTCCCCCTCTCACGACAGCCCAGATAGGGTACACCACCAGGGTTGGTTACCTGATCTTGGATGATCCCATCTGGTTTCCCGGTGCTCGCCAGTCTTGGAGGTGAGAGTAGGAGTTGGGTGATAGAGGCTATGAGACTCTAAGAGCTCAACCCAAGCCAAACCAACCCAACCTCATCAACACCCGTTGGATGTTGGCCTAATTTTGGCCCAAAAAAAAAGTGGCGGAATAATACGATATAATTCGCCGCGAATATGTGAATTTTGATAGAACTTAAAAAAAAAGAAATTTTAAAAAATGATGTACTCCTAAAAATACATTTTCAATTCAAACAAATTTGTGTTTATTACATGTAATTGAGATTTTAAGTGATATGAAATGAAACTAGTGTATAATGTTATGATTATACACTAGTTTCATTTATCATTTTTTATATGTTATGATAATGAATGACTAAAAAAATACAGAGTGAATTCTCCACTTTAGAAAAAGCAGCAGTGCAGAGTGACAAAACGCAACAAAGTCGACAACAAAACTGGCAACACCAGACCTAACCTCACCTCAGTTGTCACCTACTTGTTCACAAAACTAATGGTATACAAGGTTATTCTAATGATTAATTGCGTCCTATAGTGAGTGATTTAGTGCGTGATAACACCCTTTTCGTGATAAAATTTGGCTTTCCGCCACTTAGTGAAAAACATATATCGAAATCTACCCACTTTGCAAAAAACCCAACCATTTTTCGTTAGTTTTGACAAAAGCCGCTAAACTGCAGAATTACCCTGAAATGTCTTCAGTTTATTTTCCCACCAAGCCCATTCCGTCCATTTCAACTATTAAACGTATAATATTGTCAATAAGTTCGAGTCCAAAGGTACCGTAATAAATAATTGTAAATGTTCAACTCAGGATATCGAAAATAGAGCCGAAGAAAGAGAGAACAGAGATCTTAATATTCTACTGACTGTGGAGGAAAACAAAATGGTTAGTACGAGGGTTCTTGGACAAGAGGTAAATAAACATCATACAATGGTATTGCGCACTTTAAAAAAAATACAAATATTATTCGTATAAATTCGAAAACCATCAAGAGCAGCAGGAAGGAGATGAAGAGCGAAGAATGGCATTTTGTTTTGAAATGATGGAAAGAGCAAATAATTCTTAAACTGAAACTCAAACTCAAAAATGCTTTGTCAACATAAACATAGAAGTCGTAGATAAAGCCAATAGACTGTACATTAAACGAATAAAAACGAGAAACTAATTTAAAATAAAATAAAATTATATTGTTGCAGGATTAATTACGCTTTAGACGGGATCTGGAGAATCCTAACTTTTATTCATTTGGTTAAAATATTTAAAAATGACTTTATTCTAAATTTTTCTTTCAAAACTGAGACACCCACCATAATTACAATTGCCTTCGACTCTTAATGGAATTCGCCAATATTTTTCATTAAACCACTATCAATATTATCACCATTTTAATTCTTTGTTATTGTTTACAATATGCTGTGCATGGAGAAGATTTCACGGCAATTGAATTGGTCAACCGGTTTACTAAAGCGGACGCCAGTGGCGCCGCGTGTCGAATTATTACGATTTGGCCCGTAATTGTACTTTCCACTAGGCACTCTATGGTTTGCTTATTAGTGACCTATGTATGGGTTTTGGTTGGGCCCATAGCGGCTAAACCCATAAAGTAACGAGTGAAGTTCCTCAATCTCCGGTCTTGCGCCCAGACGTCTTTTGGACTACTACTTAAGCAGTTCCGCGATGCATCTGGGGGTCTTTTTCCAGCTCCTGCGTCCGTCAAGAGTGAACCGTGCTGCCCGCTGTGACGGAGAGAGGTTTGAAATAAATCTATTATCATCTCTCTCCGCCAGCACCTTTTTTGTTAAAATAACATCTAAAACTAAAATGCATTAGTGTTTCTTCAGTTTCAACGAAATATTTTTGAAGCAGGATGGGTTTTAGTAGTTTGATGCCTCTCGAAACTTCGGCTCCTTAAATATGACAGTGTAAACCGCCAGCCGTGACCCAGCAGTGATGAGGATTTCGCCCTGAAGCCTGAAAAATAATTTCGCCGCCCTTAGCCCCGTCAACACACATCATGCCGTAAGCCCTATGTGGTGAAAAATTGCCCATCGCGGGCTCTCGCCCCCGAAAGAAGAACACCATGGAACTTGACCCGTAAGAACATTCTTTTAATCTTAACCATATTCTTCTTTTGATTTTTTTTGTATGATTTAACATGAATTTTTTATCACTTTCTCATTTTAATATTTAAAACTTAAGTAACTATATTTATGGTATAATTATCTAAATTAAAACAATTCAATGTTACGCCTTATTATGTAATGCTTCCGAAGTGATCACTGACGAATTCAGGTATCTACCTTTGGGTTATAAACTTGTATATATATATATATATATATATATATATCTTTTATTTATTTTTGTTTACCTTTTTAAGACCATCTTGTATATTTACTTATATTTACTTACCATGTAGATTTAACTCCTTGTTTCTGATAAATTAAGCTATTGAGTATGACTTTAATAAACACCCTATTTAAATTAAATTAAGGTGTTTTACTACTGAGTGAGTGAGTGTGACTGAGGCAACTGACCATACAGAGAACCCACGAAGCCGGCCTGATAGGTTCTTTTTTTTTTGTTTTGTTCCATCTTTTAAATTTAACAGGGTTTCTGGAACCTATCAGATCTAGGGAGTTGTTCTTGTTGTTTAGAACTCTTAAACCAAGACTGTCGAACAAACTCAACTCCCTAGAAATAGCCCCTGTAAACCGGATAGTCTTGCCGGGATAATATTTATAACATAACAAGATGGCGCCCAAATTTTAAAAAGTTTTCTGGTCAAAAGTTGTCATTGGTCATCCTCACTTATCTTGGGGTAAGACACTTTTAATAAAACAAAAATTTAAATTTATTTCAGCAATTTTAATATATATATATGGATATAATTTTTTTGTACATTGGGTATTGCTGCATCTTCTCTAGGGTTGTTTTAAAATTTTCATAGCTAGGTATATGATGATAATTGGGGGTGAAGTTTCATGGAATTGTGATAAATTCTTTTGGGTGTGATGATTTTTTAAAGGTTAAGATAACTAAGTTTCTGATATTTTTTTTTATTTTCTAATGTATTGTAAATTTTTAATTTGGCGGTGGCTAATGTTCATGGCAAGTTATGTAACAGTATTTTATTTTAAATATCGACATTTCAGTGCATAACATACAGGTGGTGTAATGCAACATTTCATTTTTTTTTTTTGTTAAATATTCACATATTTTATAATTTATTTTTCTAAATTTATGACTGACATATTTTTTTTTTCTCCATTCTTTATCTCCGGCTGATGGCATGAATTGTCTTAACTTTCAGGGGGGTGATTTAGTAGATAGTGATGGTGATATTGTGATTATTGTGACTTGGGTATATGAGCATGGACAGTATAGAGATAAAATATGTAGGGACTATAACATTGAATAGCATTCCTTACTATATATAGCTTTCCTGTTATTGACAATAATTAGTTTTTTTTTTTTGGTATCTTACAAGAAATAATTCTGAGAATTTTTCTATAAACCTTGATAATTTAATTTTAGGCAGGAATATGACTTATTAGTGGTTTTCATATACAAGTACATACTTATTAATAAGGGTTGTTTTAAATAATTTTTTTTAAATAGGATTTTGTTTTACTGATAGGAAGGTCAGGGTCAACTTTTATTGTTTAATCAATTTAATAAATCTTCATTGAATTTTGTTGGTATACAGGGTGGACTTTAATCCCTGAATTTTTTTTTTTTAATTAATTTAATTTTATTATAGAATTATACAGGGTGGTGTACACAAGTAGTATAAAAGATACTTGAAGTAAATTTTTTTTTCTTATTTTGGTACTACAGGGTGAAACAATTAGTGGTTCCAAGTAACTTGTCTTATATTATAGGGAGTTTTTTTTTTCTTTTCCTTTTGCTTTCCATATACTTTTTTTTTTAATTTTATATACTAGGTGCTTAGAAAAAAAAAAAAAAAATCCGCTCTACAAAGTGGGCGTTTGGCGTAAGTTGGATGACTTAGTGGCGCGAAACATTGGAGTTGTCCAACTCAGTCAATGGGTAGACTAACTTTGTACAGTTAGCTGGTGGTGGTAAAATTCCACTTAGTGCTCTTTTACCAGTATGGGGTGTCTTCCATTAGAACATACCCATACTAAGGCTCAACAAAAATATTTTTAAAAAATTTATGGAAATTAAGGAAGGAAGGGGAGATTGGATTTTCATTTTTTTTATATAGTACTTTTCTTTTGAAAGTTTTTTTTTTAATTTAATTTCCTTTTGGTAGATTTAATATATTATAGGGTGTTTGAAAGTTTGAAGATTACTTATCTACTTACATTTCATTTTCTAATTAGGATTATAACTTGTTAAGATTTTCTTTTAATGTAACGTTTCAGCTAGACAGGGCTAATTAAATAAATTACTTATAGTAAATCTTTGAGGCGAATTGAATTTTTTTGGGCGAAATTCTTTTGCTGGGCTAGGGGGAAATCGGCACTGCTGGGTCATGCTTACTGTAATACTGTAAAAATATAAATTGTTTTCGAATTGTTTTTCTGAATTTGGAGATTTTTTAAGAGTGATTTAGGTATAAAGATATTTAGAGCTTATAGAAATAAAATTTAGATAGGTATTTTATATTAGATATTGTTATTATAGATATATTATTAGGTATAATTATTCTAGGTTGGGGGGGAATCTTACTGAGGTGTTTTACTAACAGTGATTAGTGTTGCAACTCAGTAAAGCGTTTATACTGTCATTGGGATTTTAACGTAGGTTAGGGGCAATACAAACCCGGGACTTCAGATTTTTTTTTAATTTTTTTTGGAACGGGGTGGGTTGCACTGTGTGCACCGTACCTTGTTAGCGGCTTAGTTGCTCAAGTTACATCACAATACACAATACATACAGGGGACTATAATTTAAAAAAAAAGGAAAGAAAAGAAAAAAATGTATTATTTTTTTTTTATTTTTTTTGTTTGTGTTATTGGCGGAGATATTTTTGGGGAAAATGGATATAAATAAATTGGAGCTGGACCAGCTTGAGTATGAGCTATCATCTCGAGGTGCTATCACGGCTGGTACTCTTATTGAAAAGCGTCAACGTTTAAGGTTATATTTGAAATTAGAGAAACTTAATAGCTTGCCGATGTTTGAGGTAATAGAATTGGACCCTGATAACGAAGTTGATATTTGTACAGGAAAGTGTAATTTATTGGAAAGTGCTATCTCAGGTCTTAGTGAATTAAATATTAATAAAGAGTATAGTAGGTTGCGGTCTAAGGCCTTACATATCCAGGGTCGTTTCAAGAAGTTATTAGAATTTCATCCTGATTTTTCTGAAGAAGTAATGAGTTTGTCTACTCAGCTAAATTCTATTATTGATAGGTTAGAAATGGCTAAGAGAACCTTGACAATGAGTGTAGAGGAAATTTTGCAGGTGCCGGTTACTATTGAGGCTTCCCCTGGAGAGGACTCCCTTCTGGATCATCCTCTTCCTGTTTCTCAAGCTCAGACAGAAGTCTCACAGCATCTTTCACCCAATGTGATTCCTTCGACGGTATCTGTAAATCCAGGTCCCTCTTGTTCGTTTCGGCCTGCTTCAATTCCGTTTACTCGAACAGCACCAACTTTTTGTGACCACACTTCGACACATTTAGTTCAGTCACTTCACACCATTCCTTCTACGAACGTTATTTCACAGGATCCAGTTAACCCAATAACGTGTTCTTATTATTCCCCATCGAGGAACTATTCCTTTCCTCCACAATCTAATTCCACCTTGAAGCGGAATGTACCCGTGTTTACTTCTGCTAATGCTAATGATGTCACGATTCCGTTAGGTTCCAATGATCTGGCTAAGAGCTTTTCAACAATTTCAAAATGGCAGTTACATTTTGATGGTTCTGGTAGTGTTACCAATTTTATTGAACGTGTAGAGGAGTTGGGTTTTGCTTGTGGAATATCTTGGAATCAGCTGCTGCATTGTGCAGTAATTTTATTTTCGGACACAGCCTTGTCTTGGTATAGATCTATACGCAGTGATATCAGGTCATGGGAAGAATTGAAATGTAAACTTAGGTCTGCCTATTTAACATCACAGAGCTGGAACTTGCAGCACAAGAGATTGAGAACATCCAATTGCGAACTCAACGCATGCAACCTCCTCCAGTAAACCCTAATAATGTCGCCGAGCCTGAGTTGATGTATCAGCGACCAAGAAACCCTCGTGTGCATACAATGAATTCTTCACCGCACCTTCAGAATTCTCGTGGTCCGGTGGTTTGTTGGAATTGTCGTAGTACTGGCCATTTGAGTAGTACTTGTCCACAACCCTTTCGTCGACACTGTTTCCGTTGCGGTCGGGAAAATGTGACTACCCGTTCATGTCCAAATTGTAGTAGGTCGGGAAACCCAAGGGCGAACTGTTAGTTAGTCGAGAGATCAGTTCGATTCCTAAGGTCTCGACTAGTAACCCCAGCTACCCTATTCTAGATTACGCCTTCGCACAGTGCAAGGGTGATGATCGTCCTCATCTCGAAGTCTCGATATTTGGTATGAAATTTATTGGCTTATTGGATTCTGGAGCAAATGTTACTGCTATTGGTTTAAGCATATGGAATATATTACAACGATCAGACATACAATTGTTATCATCACCTTTTTCTCAGTGCAATTTTGGAAATCATAGTTCTAGTAAAGTGATTGGCGCAATTAACTTACCTATTGTTTTGTATGATAAGGTAGCGGTTTGCAGTGTTTTGGTAGTGGAGAAATTGAGTTGTCCATTGATATTGGGTACCGATTTTTGGAAAACTGTTGGTGTCGTTCCTGATTTGCAAAATGGTTGTTGGTATTTTGGTGTGCCGTCTCAGGACATCTGTATCACTGAAGCCATTATTCCTCAGGAAACTTTAACCCCCGAACAGCGATCCGCCTTGGATAAATTGACTTCAAAATACTTTTCTTTAATGGGTGGTAAGCTTGGTCGAACAGATTTAGTGAAGCATCAGATTAATACTGGTAATGCCCAACCCATTCGTTTGCGCCCTTATAGATACTCACCCGCCACTCTAAAGATTATCGATGAGGAGGTTGATAACATGCTGCAACTCGATATTATCGAGCCATCACAATCTGCCTGGTCTTTCCCTGCCTTAGTAGTACTGAAAGGTAATGGTAAATGGAGATTTTGCGTGGACTATCGAAAACTAAATTCTGTTACGGCTAAGGATGCTTATCCGATCCCTTTTATTGATAGTATTTTGGACAAATTAAGAAATGCAAAGTATCTTACTTCGTTAGATGTTAACTCTGCATATTGGCAAATCGAGGTTGATGAACATTCACGTAATAAAACTAGTTTTTCTGTCCCTGGTCGGGGACTTTATCGATTTAAGAGAATGCCATTTGGGTTGACGAATGCCCCTGCAACTTGGCAGCGATTGGTAGATACCTTATTGGGAGCTGATTTGGAGCCACATGTCTTTGTTTATTTAGATGACGTAATCTGTATTTCTGAGACTTTTCAGCAACATTTAGAGGTTTTGGAAGAGATTTTCCAGAGATTTCATAGAGCCGGTATAACACTCTCTCAGGATAAGTGTAAATTCTGTCGATCCGAACTTAAGTATTTAGGATATGTTGTCGATAAAGATGGACTTCATGTCGACCCGGATAAGGTGACAGCCGTATTGAACATTCCGACTCCAAAGAACACCACAGAAGTCCGACGTGTCATCGGTATGGCGTCCTGGTACAGGCGTTTTATTCCTCAGTTCTCAACCGTTATTTCTCCCCTTACCGCTCTTCTTTGTAAACACAAAAAGTGGAACTGGACCCCAGAATGTCAAAATTCGTTTCAGAACATCAAAAATTCGTTAGTTTCCGCTCCTGTACTTACTTGTCCTGATTTCTCGAAACCCTTTTTGGTTCAGACTGATGCCTCAGCGTATGGGATCGGTGCTGTATTATCTCAAGAGTTTGATGATGGTGAACATGTTATCTGTTACATATCTCGATCTCTGTCTAAAGCAGAGAGGAATTTTTCCACCACAGAGAGAGAACTTTTGGCCATTATTTATGCTTGCGAGAAATTACGACCCTACTTAGAGGGATACTCCTTTAAAGTGATAACAGATCATCATAGTCTGAAATGGATTCATAGTCTGAAGGAACCAACAGGACGGCTTGCCAGATGGGTTTTGCGGTTGCAACAATTCGATTTTGAGGTTATTCATAGAAAGGGCCAAGATCATGTTGTGCCGGATGTTCTCAGTAGAGCTGTGCCAGAGATTGCTAAATTGAGTGTATACAAGGAACCAGAAGTTGCAGATAAGTGGTATCGAAGAGTTTTCAATCAGGTCGTAGAGAATCCTATTAATTATCCCCAATGGCGAATTGAAGGAAACTTACTTTACAAGTATGTGAAATGTTCTTACCCGTCTCTTCGAGATGATGAAGATTTCTGGAAGGAAGTAGTACCCAAGGATCGAAGACGTATGATTTTGGAAGAAAATCATGATCATCCTTTGGCTGGTCATGGTGGTGTCATGAAGACATACGAACGATTGAAGCGTCGTTATTATTGGCCAAAAATGAGAGCTGATGTCCTCCGATATGTTAGGCATTGCGCCAAATGTATTTCGCAAAAGCCCCTCCGGGAGCGACACGGATTAATGGGACAACAAACTCAAGTTTTGAAGCCATGGAACACGATTAGCGTCGATCTTTTTGGGCCCTTGCCTCGTTCTACTCAGGGTTACAAATACGTATTGGTCGTCTTGGATACCTTCACTAAATTTCCTTTGTTCTTCCCTCTTTGCTCAGCTAAGGCCCCTATGATTTGTCGTCTTATAGAGGAACAAGTTTTTCTCATTTTTGGTGTTCCCCAATTTTTTATTTGCGATAATGGTGCTCAATTTCGAGGTGAACTTTTTTCCAAACTGTGTGAGCAGTATAAGGTCAATATCCGATATACTCCGGCTTATCATCCCCAGGCCAACCCCGTGGAGCGTGTGAATCAAGTCCTTAAAACCATGTTAAGTTGTTATATTGAGGATAATCATAAGAATTGGGATCGACTTCTACCTAAGGTTGGTTCTGCCATAAGATCTTCGGTGCATGAAGCCACCGGGCTCACTCCCTATTTTATGAATTTTTCCAGAGAATATATGCCCTCGGGCGACCAACACAATAATAGGGATGTTCCCAGTATCACGGTTGGCGACTTTATGGCACGTTCACGTGAATTAAGTAAAGTATATAGGGACGTTGAGGAAAGACTGAAAGCGGCGCATCAGAGATCAAAGAATCGTTATAATCTTCGACGAAGACCAATTAGTTTTGAGATCGGTGAGCGAGTTTATCGCAAAAATTACGATCTTTCTGATGCTAGTAAAAACTTTACCGCCAAACTCGCACCAAATTTTTTGGGCCCCTTTACAATAAAGAAGAAGTTATCTCCGGTAGTCTATGAACTGATTGACGAAAAGCGCAAGTTTAAGGGTGCTTGGCATGTTAAAGATTTGAAAAAGATCCCAAAAGAAGAGCTACTCGTTGATTCCGATTCCGATTAGACTTTATCGATTTTGCTTACTGGTCGGGACGTATGTTTTTTTTTTGTGTTTTACTTATTAGTTCTTTTGATTTTTCAATTCTAATATAATTTCTTTTTCTCCAGTTTCTTTTCTCAAAGCTGTGCGGACTGGGTATTTTGATGTTTTTGCGGTTATTGGATAGTAGCTACCTTGTTTGTTTTTCTCTTTCTAGTGAAGTTTCTTGTGGTGAAGGCCTACCACTTGAAGCATTTTAGATTTCCGATTAGGAATTCTATCAGAAATTACTAGAAATTTTGTGTTATTTGGTATTTCGTTGGTTATTATAGTATTATTATTTCATGAGTCAATCAATTTGAAGTTTTAATTTTTCTGACTTATTTTAATGCTTGAATAGCATTTTCAAATAATTAGATTGTTCGCACATTCTTTACTTCCCTTCCCAGTTGGATGCTTACTTCTCTTCGCATGAGAATTACTTTTCTGGTAATTCTCTTGGGAGAAGAGGGGGAGTTGTTGCAGGATTAATTACGCTTTAGACGGGATCTGGAGAATCCTAACTTTTATTCATTTGGTTAAAATATTTAAAAATGACTTTATTCTAAATTTTTCTTTCAAAACTGAGACACCCACCATAATTACAATTGCCTTCGACTCTTAATGGAATTCGCCAATATTTTTCATTAAACCACTATCAATATTATCACCATTTTAATTCTTTGTTATTGTTTACAATATGCTGTGCATGGAGAAGATTTCACGGCAATTGAATTGGTCAACCGGTTTACTAAAGCGGACGCCAGTGGCGCCGCGTGTCGAATTATTACGATTTGGCCCGTAATTGTACTTTCCACTAGGCACTCTATGGTTTGCTTATTAGTGACCTATGTATGGGTTTTGGTTGGGCCCATAGCGGCTAAACCCATAAAGTAACGAGTGAAGTTCCTCAATCTCCGGTCTTGCGCCCAGACGTCTTTTGGACTACTACTTAAGCAGTTCCGCGATGCATCTGGGGGTCTTTTTCCAGCTCCTGCGTCCGTCAAGAGTGAACCGTGCTGCCCGCTGTGACGGAGAGAGGTTTGAAATAAATCTATTATCATCTCTCTCCGCCAGCACCTTTTTTGTTAAAATAACATCTAAAACTAAAATGCATTAGTGTTTCTTCAGTTTCAACGAAATATTTTTGAAGCAGGATGGGTTTTAGTAGTTTGATGCCTCTCGAAACTTCGGCTCCTTAAATATGACAGTGTAAACCGCCAGCCGTGACCCAGCAGTGATGAGGATTTCGCCCTGAAGCCTGAAAAATAATTTCGCCGCCCTTAGCCCCGTCAACACACATCATGCCGTAAGCCCTATGTGGTGAAAAATTGCCCATCGCGGGCTCTCGCCCCCGAAAGAAGAACACCATGGAACTTGACCCGTAAGCACATTCTTTTAATCTTAACCATATTCTTCTTTTGATTTTTTTTTGTATGATTTAACATGAATTTTTTATCACTTTCTCATTTTAATATTTAAAACTTAAGTAACTATATTTATGGTATAATTATCTAAATTAAAACAATTCAATGTTACGCCTTATTATGTAATGCTTCCGAAGTGATCACTGACGAATTCAGGTATCTACCTTTGGGTTATAAACTTGTATATATATATATATATATATATATATATATATATATATATCTTTTATTTATTTTTGTTTACCTTTTTAAGACCATCTTGTATATTTACTTATATTTACTTACCATGTAGATTTAACTCCTTGTTTCTGATAAATTAAGCTATTGAGTATGACTTTAATAAACACCCTATTTAAATTAAATTAAGGTGTTTTACTACTGAGTGAGTGAGTGTGACTGAGGCAACTGACCATACAGAGAACCCACGAAGCCGGCCTGATAGGTTCTTTTTTTTTTGTTTTGTTCCATCTTTTAAATTTAACAGGGTTTCTGGAACCTATCAGATCTAGGGAGTTGTTCTTGTTGTTTAGAACTCTTAAACCAAGACTGTCGAACAAACTCAACTCCCTAGAAATAGCCCCTGTAAACCGGATAGTCTTGCCGGGATAATATTTATAACATAACAATATAAAACTTTGAAAAATACTTAAATGCTAATCATTAAAAAATTCACCTAAACTATAGTACGCTTTACTAGCAAGAAATATTTTCGTCCTTGTACGTAGGCCTTTTTCAGTCTTAAGTTGTTTTTTAGTCTTAAACAACTTTCTACCTCTATATATGATAGAGCTACGGACAAGTTCAAAATGAGGAATGGGTAGCCTCAACAAATAATTTTGTCGCGTATTATAGTGGCTTCCTAAGTGGAGTTCCTGTTTATATTTTCTAAAAACTAAGCAAACTGTTTCCAAAATAAAGATACAATACAGGGTTAAAATATTATGACTTACAAAAAGCGGGCGACATGACTCACGAGGCTTGGCTCCACATAAATATCTAATGGCCCTTTTCTGTACAAACAAAATTTTCTGTTTCTGAGTACAAACACTGAACTAAAAAGTGAATTTGAACATGAACCCCAAAAGCAAATTCCATATCGAAGGTGCGACTCGATAATCGCGAAGTATGCAGATCTGGCGATGGAGAAATTAAGACTGGTGGCAATAACCCTTAAGGCGTAGCAGCCTGATGAGACTTTTCTACATACATTCACAATATGGTCTTCAAATTTAAGGTACTTGTCATATGGAAAGACCCAAAAACTTACTGAACGGTGGCATGGTGATGGCTTCATTATTTAAACATATATCATTTGTATTACATTTAAAATTAAGGATATTTGTTTTGGAAACATTAAATGTCAAAAAATTTGCATCACACCAGTCTTTTATTTTTAACAAATCTGCACGTATATTGGCCTCCATTTGAGAAACATCAGAGTCGTGCCAGAGGATGGTGGTATCATCGCCAAACAATGTAAATTTGCCAGTTACCTGCAGTTGTGGCAGATCGTTCACATAAATGAGAAAAAGTAAAGAACCAAGTACTGATCCTGGCGGAACACCCACATTTATATTAAGTTCCTTAGAGATAGACCACCATTAAATTTAACAGCCTGGACGATTTGATAAGTAGGAACGAAACCACTCAAGGGCAGTTCCTCTGAAACCATAGAGCTCCAGTTTCATCAGCAGCACTCTGTGACTCACGCAGTCAAATGCCTTGGAAAAGTCACAGAATACCGCTGCTGCAACTTCACCAACATTCAGTCGGTTATACAGGTGCTCTAGAAAGCTAAAAATAGCATCATTTGTGCTCACAGACTCACGAAAGCCAAACTGCTGAAGACTCAATAGGCCAAACCTATTTAAAAATGAAACTATCCTCACCTTAACGAGCCGTTCCACTATCTTGGCTAAAGTAGGCAATAACGCTATAGGTCTAAAGTTAGAAGGACAGTCGCGATCGCCACCCTTGTAAAGAGGAATAATCATTGCTCTTTTTAAGCACTTTGGGAAAACTCCAGACATAAATAAAAAGTTAATTTACTCGGCCGAGACTTGCAAAGCAACAAGAGGTAAAGCAGAACATATTTTAAGAGAAAGCCCATCCCAACCTGATGAACTCTTATTCTTAATATTAACCATTAACTGTTTAAGCTCTTCTACACTTGTGGGGGCAAAAAAGAAAGATTCGGCTACTACCACATTGCTAAGATAGCTCCTGGGATCTATTTTTTGTGAGAGATTGGCTGCAAGGTTACTAGCAATATCACAGTAGAAGGAATTGAGGACATTGGAATCTAAGGTACTTGAAATAACCAAGACATTATTTTTGCCCCTTAGCTCATTTAAAATCTTCCAAGACTCTTTTGCTCTGTTGGAGGCATTATTTATTCTCCTTTAAAAGTAGGTCCACTTAGCCATTTTGATTGAGTTTTTGTAAATCTTGCGGTATCTGTTATAATAATTTAAAAATGTTGCATTGTTCATAGTGTATTTCCTAATGTAAAAAAGAGAGCGCATAATTTTCCCAGATACTCGTAAACCCTTAGTATACCAAGGTTTTCTATTTCGTTTCTTAATATTGACAACAGGAAAAGCAGTGTTAAAATTGCTTAATATTATTTAATGAAAGCTATGCAGTGGGTTAATAGTAGTCAATACATTATTCCAAGTTGACATATTGCAAAGCAAGGAGAATTTGCGGAAATTAGCTCTAGTATAAAGTCTATCGCGTACAAACTTATTCTCATTAGCTGCACTATTAAGCTTTACTAATCCCACTATTGCCTCATGGTCAGACAAACCGGCATTGATTGTTGTACACTGATTTTCGTGTTGGTTAAAATTCGTACAGAAGTAATCTATCAGTGAGGAAGAAAATGCTGAAATCCGGGTTGGCTGATCCACGTGCATCTTAAAATTAAATGAGTTTAACAGATTAAAAAGCATTCAATTTGATCTATTAGATTTGTCTAAAAAATGTACATTAAGATCGCCAGTCAGAATCAACATCGCATTAACCAAAATTTCACTTAAGAGGATCTTTAACTTTTCTAAAAACAAATCTAAATTACCAGATGGAGATCGATACAATCCTAAAATATACAAATTTAACTTACTGCTAAATACAATAGAAAACTCGCACACCTTTTCAATCAATAGACGATCAAATCTGTCAATAGTAATAAACACAAATTTAGTTAAAAAAGCTTTCTCTAACATAATAAGAGTACCACCATGTGTATATTGCTTGCGTGAAAATTTGGAAATTAGTACATAACCAGGAATAGGCTCGTCAGACCTCCTACCTAATGATAGGAATTTTTTAAGAAATATTTGTTTTACCGATGAATATACGTTTACCCTCAACAATGAACTAAATCTTCAGAACTTCCGGTATTGGAGCCAAGAAAATGAACATCGCTTTGTTCATACTCGGACACGATATCCCCAAAAAACAAATGTATTCGTAGGAATTATCGGACACCATATCATTGGACCCTTTTTTATGGACTATAACCTAACAGCTGAAACCCATTTGGACTTATTTCACAATCAAATTGGACCCGCCTTGGAAGAAGTTGTTTAGGAAGATCAAGTGATCTGGTACCAAATGGATGGTTGCTCGGCCCATAATGGTTAGCTGTTAGCATAATGGTTATGGGAGTGCTTGGAAAATGCTTTAACGGCAATATTATTGGTCCGCGGCCGGATACTTGGGCCAGCCAGGTCACGTATCCTGTTCATCCAAGGTCACCTGATCTTTCACCGAATGACTTTTTGTGGGGTCATTTAAAAAGTGTTATTCATAAAAGTGTAAAATTTGACAAAAAAAACAAACAAAACGCTATTTCGTTAGAATGTAATGAAATTTCCCAATAACAACTTAGTAATGTCAGAAATGAATTTTATGATCGGTTAGGATATTGTTTAGCTGTTAATGGGGGGTTGTTTGAACATTTGATTAATTGATGTTTTTATGTAATTCTCTATTATTTTAAAAAAAGTTTTTGTATTTTATTTTATCTTATTTTTCCACACTAAGTAATTATTCGGAGTTCTGTTCTCTCTTTTTTCGGATCTATTTTCGATCTTCTGAGTTAAACATTTAAAATTATTTATTGCAATGTCTTTGGACTCGAATTTACTAACAATAGGTTTAATGGTTGAAATGGACCAGATAGGCTTGATGGGAAAATAAATTGAAAATATTTCAGATACTGCTATTGGTTTCATTAAATTCTAAGTATGATAAAATTATTTTTTTAATAATCGATAAGAATAATTATTATTGGTTTAACTTCATCGTTATATTAAATAAAAGTTTAGACAAAAAAGTAATGTTAATGTGTCTTACTTTAAATGTATGGTTGTGAGATTGATAAATCGAAAAAAAAATTTCTTGTATTCAGCTTTACGTCAGATTTGACAAAGCCTTATATCAAATTGTTTGCTGGTGGCTGGTGTCTGGTTTTACCTGAACCGACAATTTGGTAATTTTGCAATTACATTATTTTGAATAATTCTTTGCACAAGGGTTTGCCAGATTGGTCTCTTCAAAAAGTTATGTAAAATTTTTTCTGTAAAATGTACAGGAAAGCCAATAATTGACCCCCTTAAAATTTACATGGGATTTCCTATGTTTCGCTGAGCGATGCACCACCCGGTATATCAGTGTACAGTAATCACACCAAGTCATTGTGCAATCTTTTGCGGTGATGCTATTATTAATCTTTTTGTGTGTCTTTATATCACACTCAATTTCAGTGAAGTTGCTGCAGTGGTGTTCTGTGACATATCCAAGGCTTTTGACTGTGTGGATCACCGAATGCTATTGTGGAAGATGAAGAAATATGATTTAAGCAGAGGTTCTTCTTTCGGTTGATTCAGCTCCTATCTATCGGGTCGTGTTCAAAGGGTTACTTTGGTGGTCATTGCTCTGCAAATCTAGAGACTACTATAGGGGTTACCCAAGGTTCTATATTAAGGCCGGTATTGTTTCTTCTTTATATTAATAACCTTCCTTATAAAGGGTAGGGTTACTATGTTTGCTGATGACACCACCATCATTTGGCATGGAAAACACATTGATCAACTGAAAATGCTTCTGACTCGCTTATGATTAGGGAACGGTGCAACGCAAAATGACTTTGTTCTAATACGTCAAAAAAAATTCTGTTTAAAATGTAAGTTTCAAATGTTTAATGAATTTAATGAGCCGATTTCAACTTCACAGTGTTGCAATTTTTTGGGATCGACAATTGATTGCAGACTCAAATTCCAGGATCACATAATTAAAGTGTGCATTAGGGTGTCATCAGGTTGCTATGCCCTTAGAATAATTTTTAATAACTTAGATATTTACATTGCAAAAAATGCCCTTGTGGAGTCATCTTTGCAGTATCTTTATCAGTATCTTTGCTATGGGATTTGTTTCTGGGGATCATGTGCTCACTATCTCTCTAATATAGTATTTGTTCTGCAAAAAAAACAACTAAGAGCCCTTTGTGGAGTGAGGTGAATCTTATAAGACTATCCTAGACTTTATAAAAATTGCTTATATAGGCTTAAAACAATAACTATGGTATTCAACAAGCATCAGCAAGAAATTATAGGAGGCAGTTCGTTTGGAACTCGTCTTACATACACCCTTCGGTTACCCTTTCCTCATTTAGAGCAACTGAGAAATTGTTTTATTTATATGGCATATTATACATTAGAGAAGTTTTTTAATAATGCTAATAATTTGCTAAAGCCCAGCGCATTGTGAATAGCTGCTACTAGCGCCAATATTGTCTTTCGTCGTCGACGTTCTCAGTAGCTACTTATTAGATATCGATAGACAGTATGTGTTTACAATTGTCTGTAAGCGGACGTGCGATTCCAAAATATTGGCGAATTTTTACGACTGGGCTACAGTGGTAGCCCGTGCGCCTAATCCCGTAAGTTTTTTTTATGTCATGACGATTAATAATACTATATAAAAAATGGTTTTTTTATTAATAGAAAATTAAGAATTTGAGAAGAGGCGAAATATTTGTTGTACTTTATTAAAATTTATAATTTTTTTAATTTTAAAATTTTGTAATCTTGATTTGAAATTTGAATTTAATTTTTTCTAGAGAAATAAAATAGCAAGATGTCCCAAGAAAAGAGGAGGCGTATTAAAACATCCAAAGATCCAGCTGTTTGGTCACAATGGTTTGACGAAATGTCAAATGACCAAAGCGAGGTGATGACTGAGAGTGAAAATGAAGTTGATAATTCTAAAGAAGATACAGTAAACGAAAGTGAGCATGATTCTTTATCGGATCAAGAGGCTAGTAAGAATAGTTCCGGAAATGAATCTGACGATGACGGTGAGTCTGAACAACTAAATAATTATTTTACGGGGAAGGACAAAAAAACAAAATGGAGAAAAGAAACTCCTAATGTTCATATAAGAACCAGAGCTCATAACATCATTCCACATTTGCCTGGTCCGAAGGGAATTGCTAGAAATGCAGAAATAACGGGGATTGAGTGTTTAAATCTTTTACTAGATGAGCCTATCATACGAACCATTACTACCTGTACCAATAATTATATTGAAAGTATAAAAGAACGATTTGAACGAGAACGGGATGCAAGAAATACGAATGAAAGAGAGATAAGGGCATTTATAGGGATTCTTTATTTAATCGGTGTATTAAGATCATCTCGAAAAAACTTACATAAAATTTGGGACAACTCAAAAGGAAGTGGCGTAGAGGTATGTTACTTGGCAATAAGTGAGAAACGTTTTAGGTTTCTTTTGCGATGCATGTGTTTTGATGACATTAGAGACAGATATCTAAGAAGAGAAATTGATAAAATGGCTTCTATTAGGGAGATTTTTGAACAATTTCTGGCCAATTTTCAAAGATATTTTATTGCAAGTGAATATTTGACTGTCGATGAGCAACTTCTGGTATTTCGTGGACGTTGCTTATTTAAGCAATATATACCAAGTAAACCGGCTCGATATGGTGTGAAAGTGTTTGCTTTGGTGGACATCAAATCTGGTTATACATTCAACCTTAAGACGTATGTAGGGACCCAAGCTGAAGGACCATATAAATTTAAAAATTCCGGAGAAGAAATTGTCCTTAGATTAGTAGAACCAGTGGCAAACACTAACCGCAACATAACTGGCGATAACTGGTTTACTAGTGTGCTATTGGTTAAAAAAGCTAACTTATATTGGCACAATGCGAAAAAATAAAGTAGAATTACCAAAGGAATTTTTGCCAAACAAAAGTAAAGAAGTGAGTGGGATCTTCTATTTTTGGATTCCAGAAAGACTGCAAAATTGTGTCGTATTGTCCAAAGAAAAGTAAATCTGTAATGTTGATTTCAAGTATGCACCATGATAATGCAATTGACACTGAAACTGGAGACGCTAGAAAACCTGAAATAATCACAATGTATAACCAAACGAAGTTTGCCGTGGATCGACTAGACCAATTGTGTGCAAAATATGATGTATCAAGAAATACTCGCCGATATCCGATGGTAATCTTTTATGACCTGCTAAATATTTTAGCAATAAATGCTTTATGCATTTATAAGTCTAATATTTGGAACAGAAAGATGGCACGGTCAGATTTCATAGAAGCACTTGCATGAGAATTGATTAGGCCTCAAATTGAATTTAGAGCTACACTTATCCAAGTCTCTCCGGAATTTCGACGGCGCGCTCGTGTTTTATTGGGAATTTCAGAAGTGGTAACGCCTCTCTTACCTGTAGATAGAAATACTGTCAGACGTTGTTCAGTTTGTGCCAGGAATCACGATAAGTCAACTCGAAAATATTGTAAAAAATGCCAAAGATACGCCTGTAAAGAACACTTGAATGAGATCTGTGTAGAGTGCATGTAGTAAATTTAGACCAGTTTTGTCTTTATTATGTAACGTAGAATAAATGTTTATTTTTTTATTTCGCCTTAAGATAAGTTTTGTTATTCCACGTTTTATATGATGTTTAAATTTTTTTTTCTGCCAAAATTAGTAGAATTTTTTTAAAACCTATTTTTGTATTTAAGTGCAAGATTAACTTCATAAATATAATAAAGTAAGTTAACCTAAAATTAAAAGCATTTTTTGTTTTCTTTTACAATATTTACATTTTACTATCTTATTAACATTTAAACGAACTAATTTTTAAACATTTTTCTGAAGTTTGGATAAATCGATCCATTAAAATAAATAAATAAACCGTGTCAGTAATATCCACGCGCCTAACATAGGGTTAATAAAAAAGACCAACAATTCTTTCTGTTTGATGTAATTTTTTTGTATAAAACATATATTATTCCTATCTATTGCGTTAAATTTTCATCACATAGTGGCGCAAGACGGTTGCTAAAGTTTTAATCAAAGGATATGTATAACAAAATAGTTATTTATGTAACAAGTGTGTAAAATGATTTTTTATGAGTTGGAAAATTTTCAATTTCCAATTGGACAATCAAGTTTCAATTCAAGAAGTTGACAATTCCCATGAATAGAAAAAGAAGATTTTACACACGTGTAACATCTACTATCGAAGAAAACTAAAAAAAATCAAAAATAACAAATTACTTTACGCACTAGTGAGTAAAGATGTGATCAGATAAAACGTACCTTTGTTCTAAGAAATTGATAATATTCTTACAAACTTGCCTTAGTACGGCCCTGTATTAGCCGGATTATTCTAATCAATTTATACAGGGTATCTGATACAGAATTAGTCTACCTTAAAATTCTTAAAAAATAAATGTCTCTAACGTCATGCCCTCACCCCCCAGAGCGCCAAAGTCATTTTTTTTTATAGGAATAGATTCGTATATTTTTTAAATATGGGTCAAGTATTCATAGTCCTAATACATGTCCTAATTTGATTTTTTATTTTATCAATTCGTTTTCAAGAGATATGAATAAACGCGGATAAAAGATTAATCTTATTTTAAATAAAAAATGTTTAGCACCTATTTTATTAAATGTTTAAAAATTATCTCCGTTGACCTCGTGGAAAAAATACAATTGTTGCTCAAAACGTCTGTGCACATTAGCGAACATTTCGGGCGTAATTAACTGACATTCATTACTATTCATTATCTATTAACAATTCTATATCAAAGATCTCAGGTATTTAGTCAAACTTTGTGGCAAGATCTTTAATTTTTAAAGGAGTAAGATCGGGAGATCTTGCATGTCATTCTGCGGTACATCTCCAGTCAATACGTTGTTCAAGAAAGGACGAACGGAAGAAGCATAATGTAGTGGTGTCCCATCTTGTTGATACATCAGATCATTTTCTAGAAGGTTATTCTCTTGTTTAAATAAGTCAGTTATTTTGAGATCGATAGCGTCCTGCAGAAGTTTCAAGTAATTTTCAGCTATATTATTTGTATTAATAGAAAAAGGTCTATTCATATGATCTCCGAGGATAAAGTTTAGTGCAACGATATATTAGAATGGTCACCCGGCAAAACACCAGCATTCCACCTGCCAAACAATATCATGCACCTTCTATTTACATTGTTTGAGAAGTAAAATGCTGGTGTTTTGACGGGTGACCATTCTAATATATAGTTGCACTGGACTTTACCAGCCCATATCTATAAAGTTTTTAAGGTCGTTGCGTATGTGTGTTTCTTAAAAGAAATTAGGATTTGTGTCGCTGCAGTATCGACAATTGTGTCTTTTGATTTGACCGTGTAAATAAAAGAAGCATTCGTCCGGGAACCAGATATTGTACAGCAAATTTATTTTACGACTTAACCTATCACTAAAGCACTCATAAAGTTGTACACGATGGTCAAAATCATCTTCATTTAGCTTATGTATTAGCTTGATTAGAATTTATTTTGAACGTTTCTTATAACTTCTGAAAAAAATAGTCTACACTCATGTCTCATTGACATGACACTTCTGGTAAAAAATGTAAATATCTTGCTACATTTAGATTTTATTCAGAGAAAATTGGGTCTATAGCTTGCTGGTCTACAAATCCTGCCCAAAGATTTACTTTCTCTGGGTGCTGAGGCCTCAGGCCTATAAAAGCATCATCCAACATGGATTTTCTTATGGCCAATAACGGCAATTTTGACTATTTACTTCACCGATCAGAAAAAAAAAATTCTGCTTTAACAGTATTATTCTTCAGTAATTCCATAAATTGTTTGCAAAATTCGAACATTTCCAGGCTAAAGATCAGAGCTGTTTCCATCAAAAAGAATAAGGGTGATGCCAATAGTGATATCAAAAGGGATTCCATAACCTGAAATGTCGGCTCTAATAAGATCAAGTACGATAAGTGAATAGTATAACTAAGATCAATGGTGTTTGATAATAATATAACTGACAAATACTACAGATTGATCTCTTATCTTGGAAATTGATGCTCCGCACGGGGACTGGAGACTCGGCGAACATGAAAAGATAAAAGTCCATATCTGGCTGGGAAGTCTTACTTTAAGTCACAAGGCATTGGTGGTTGATATAAAAAAATAGTCTATTTTAGGAATGGGTCTTATTAGGCAGCACGAATTCTCATTTGGCAACAACCTTAATATTCTTAGATTTGGTTTGGAAGAATTAATTTTGTCCAGTGCGAGTAAATGCACAGCTCCTATACGAGTTGTGGTAGCAGATTCTATTTCAGTGGGTGGTAACCGTGAGAAGATCATTGTTGAAAAATTGTAAAAAAATTCTGGGAGCTATATTGATTTGATCCAAGGACAAGAGAATGCCTGTGATTACCTGGTGGCAAAGTCACTGGTAACATCAGAATATCACATTCCCATAAAGATTGCCAACATCCTTCCCAATAGTCTTAAGATAAGCAAGAGTCACTTGGTGGCTTTATACCAAGCAGTAAAATCTGTATCCAGATGTGAAGAGAGTTGCTAATCTTCGGCATTGGATCTAGAAAGAGGATATTGTGAAAGTAAAAAGTGGCAAGTGGCTATTTAGGAAGAAGACATGAAGAAAACTGCGTTTTTTACTGGAAATGACCTCTTTTTTCCAAAATGTGCAGCTAGTCAAGGCCCTAGCACAAGATCCAGGGATAGGATGAAACGCCATCGATACAGCCAGTTTATTTCCCAAGACAAACAGACTGTAAACAGATAATCGATTCTGATCTTACAGCTAAGAGTAATTTTAAAACTAGGAAAGTTGGTACTTCTCATTGGGATAACCTTCCTAACTACAGCATTGAAAATGTTTATGGTAAAAAGTCAGCGTTTCTCATGAATATAACTATGGCGATCCTACTAATTGCTACTTTAAATGCAAAAGTGCGTTCGGAATTCTAAATGCAGTTATTTAGTATTCAGGATAATGTAGGCATTACTACTACGGCAAATGCGTAGGTAAATGTTAATGAAGCAGGTTTCTCTATGCAAAATTCTACTTGTAAGTATGACAGATGTGAAGAAGAAGTGAATTGCCAACTGAAAGAACGACAAAATGAAGCCTTGTCGACAATTTGCAAGATTTTAATTTTGCTCTAAGATCAACAATATTTTCAAATAGTTGGAAGAAAAAACGAAAGAGTGAAGTGAAAAGATTAATGTGTTGTTAGTGGAAAATCGTAACATAAATATTTTTTGTTGAAGTTACCAACATCAATGAAACCAAGTCAACAACATTGCTTCTACTAAATGGAAATATGGGCTCTGATGTAAAACCAGTTCAAAGGAACAATAAAATATTGGTTGCAAAACAAAAACAGTCCAACCAGTGCATATACCAGGTTAAGGAGGATATTAGAAGCAAGGTCAATCCATCGAATGTAGGTGCTGGATTTTCATTGGGGAAACCTTCTAAGAATACTAGAGTAATAATCAAATGTGAAAATGAAATATAGCTTATTAGTATTTACAGAAAAAGCCAGACCAAAATGGGCGATCAGGGCATTTTTGATGTGCCCAAAATGTTAGAGAGAAGAATAAAAGTTGTAGAAGTTCTAGTCGATTAATCATAAGTCTCCTCCATAAATAAATTATAAATAAATAAATAATATCTTTGTTTAGCAAAAGCTACATCCAATAAAAACATAAATGAAAAATTAAGTAAAAGTATAAGTTGGACAAAAAATTATATCAAAGTTGGAAAGACAAAATATTGTACAAAGATCAGAAACAAAAATTAAATCACTTGGTAGAACAAAAGTGATAAACAAAAAAAATAACATTAGCCTGTAGGTTGATTCAAGTAACTACAATCATTTTGATTGAGAAAGTGAAAATAAATATTGGCTTGGATCGATGCGTGGTGCATCGAATCAGCCATACGAGTGCCAGCAAAATAAGTGACTTTCTTTAATAATTTTGTTACAGTCGCTTAATTAATAGTGTTATCCAAAGAGAGCTTAGTAGTTAAGAGGCTTGGATTTTTATGTAATCAAACCAGATTATCCAATTTTTTATTATTAGGAATGCTAGTTCTTCCTGGTCTGCCAAGATCCTTAAGTGTTCAAGTCTTTTCAAAGGTAAAACTTTTGCATCTATGTATATAAATAGAAACTAACTATATTAAACTTTCACCTAATAAGAACTTAACAAGTTTACCTTTCTTCACATTTTTTTGTCCTTTTGAATAAATGACAAAATAACAAATTTTCTATTAACCAAAAAATGGACAAGAAAATTCAATAACTAATAATTAATAAAAAAAACCAAAATAGTTCTTTTTTATAGCCGGTTCACTCTTTCGGCGATACCGCAGACTAAAGTGACAAATTAAGATGGTAGCGAATCGGGACGCCTTAATCTTAATTCTAAGATAAATTGCCGTCTTGAAAATACTTTCATTAATCTGGATCAAGTTATATCTGCAGTCGGATACTCCATCTTGGATGGAGACGTTGCCGTTTTTCACAGGGCGTCTTTATTGACCTGCAAAGTTTGTTTTCTTTACGAAAACTTGTCATGTCACAGTGAAAAGAGAAACAAATAATCCGTTAATCAAAAATTGTAGCCTCCCTGTAAAAATGAATAAAGTGCACTGAAAGTCTTGAGTGTAGTTGATCTTATATAACCTTTAGCCTTAACTTTTTATCTATCATCTACCAAAAAAAAAATTGCAGATTGGAGATACAAATTTATGGACAAAAAAACACAAAAACATTAATTCTGTAACGAAGAAGTCGGATTATTTTTCAACTTAAATTTAGGCATTATAATATGTCTATAATATACTATTGAAATTAAAAATTATTTCTTGCGCAAATATT
This sequence comes from Anthonomus grandis grandis, assembly GCF_022605725.1. Taxonomy (NCBI): domain Eukaryota; kingdom Metazoa; phylum Arthropoda; class Insecta; order Coleoptera; family Curculionidae; genus Anthonomus; species Anthonomus grandis. The sequence goes on along the minus strand of NC_065552.1, from coordinate 24,957,745 downwards.
AGCCTAATTTCATAGATGCATTTGACAAAGAGTCAAGATCAAAACCGAGAACTTAATGGTGTTGATGTTAAATTTGGAAGCAGGTTAAAAAATAAAGAGAAGCAAGAGATAAGAAATAGAAAAAAGAATACAAGGAGCAAAATAAGAACATCAATTAAAACAATGAGAAACGACCTGAAAAATTAAAATGCAGAATGAGATAAAAAAGAGAACGAGTTCGAGATCCAAGTGCTAGCCATGCCCTAAGAATGCCTCACCGTAAAAATATTTTTAAGGCTTTGCCTCAAAGATTAGAGTCTTAAGAAGCGACAATGAGTTATTTTGCCAAGAAACTCAAGAGTCATAAATTGTTGAAATATTTACTAACATTAAGACTGGTGACCGAGTATTTGGTATTCCGATTCCAAGGCCACAATAGAAAGATGCTAGTACATACAAAATGGATTGCTAAAAACAGTGTGAAAGAGCATTGATTGAAAAAAATGCATATTTGTCAGATTTTTCTCGACAAGGGGGGTGGCAGAAATTCTTGAGGATATTTCATAGTTACATAGTTTCATAGTCACAATAAAATCCAGATAGAAAGGTTTTACTGGTGGAAAAGTAATGAATATGCTTAACGATGCTGCTGACAGTGCAGAGAATGCGTCTTAACAAAGGCCTTAGAACTCGGACGAGAAGGAAAATGACGTCGTAATTTATTATCTTATTGCTACGCCCTTTGAACATTTGCTATCTTTTCTGAGGAGCTGCTCGCTCCTAAAATCGATATATACTTCAGTAATTGGCTAGAGGCCTATTTCATTCCAAATCAAGAAACAACCATAGCTGATGTGCTGTCACAGAATTGCTATGCCGATATGGTGTGCCTATAGGGAAACATATTATATTCAGACCAAGGAAGGAACTTTGAGAAACAAGACGAATTCCAACAAGTATGCCAGTTGCTGGGAATTAATAAGAACCGTACAACTTCCACACCTATTGAAACCTATTTAAAATTTATGCTAAATTCTAAGCAGATCACTTAATGGCATGTCGTTCTTCTATGGACGAGTCTACTGGAAAAGGCAAAAATTGTCTTCAGTGATAGACTTCGTTTACCTTCGGACATTATTAACAGAAGACCCGACAAGGCTGAAACGCTTGAAGAATAAATATGTCAACCATTTACAAGACACTTTGCATTACGTTTTTTCATTTCACGGTATTACATAAAGACCACTCTACTTGGTCTACTTGGTCTCTATGACTACGGCGGACAGGGGGCAAATCAGCACAGCTCCAGAAGGATTGGAAAAGCTCATTCTAAGTGACCACCAGAATAAACGACTTGGTGTAACAAATCCGGCCTCTCCCGTCAACGGAGACGAAAATTGTCAAGATCAACTGAAGATTCAAGTAAGCCCAACTTTGACCCTGAAGATAATAATTGATTAGGAGGATCATCAAACTCTTTTTTTATAGTTCAGGATTCAACTTGCGCATAGTTTAATAGTTTCTCCTATAGAGCCTAGTTCTTAGTAGTTGTATTGGAACTTTTAATTTTTTGGATTCTAAGTACTTTCTTGCTTTCACTGTCTGTATTTTTATCTATAAATTTCTAATTTTTGGTCTTTATTAGCCAAAACAATTTAAAATGTTCTAACTTTCTAAATTATTCCATAGGTACTATCGTGCCGAAAAAAAAAACTGGAACAGCAAAATCGCCTAAATCTCTTGGTCTATTAGAATAATATATTTTGATGTTGTCAAAGTTAATTTAATTTTGTGACAGCCACGTCAACAAAATCGTTCTTTCAAAATGCCTGCATTATCTCCTCAACAAAAGCGATATTATACACTCGCAGAAGAATTGGGCCTTAGTAAAAATACCATTTCCTTAGCTAAGGCAAAATTGCAGAATATGGAGCTATTGTAAGAAATCCAGGTTCTGGTCGACCAAAAATTTCAAACGACATTCAAGATAGAGAGTTAGTTGGCTTTCTAAGAAATAATCCGTTTGAAACAGCAATAAAGGCGACACGAAGACACGCATTTTCCTGGTTCTTATAATACAGCTCGTAGGATAAGAAATTCGGAAATTAAAAGTTGCTGTGCAACAAATAAAATATTTTTGACTGAAGCAGATAAACAGAGAAGATTAGAATTTGCCCATCAGTATGCATACCAAAATAACATATGGGAAACGGTAATATTTTCGGATGAAAAAACCATTCAATCGTGCAATAATAGCAAAATTCGCATTTACAGGCCTTCTAATGACAAAAAATATATATAAAGATAACTTAAGGCCTAAAAATCAGAATGAATTACGCCTAAAGATAGATGCCGCATGGGACCAATTAAGCGAAGAATATACCAGAAACTTAATTTTAAGTATGCCACGACGTTTGCAAGCTGTAATTGATCACGACCGACGGTGCGCTTACTAAGTATTGATAATTTTTTATTCCATATCAAAAAATATATGATAGAAAGTTAGTTTTGGTTTATTTATAAAATGTGTTCCAAATAAAAATAAATATCGAAAAATAGAAATGTCTTCTATCAATATTATTATTTAAATATGTATATTTTAATGTCCCAGTTTTTTTTTCGGCAAGATGGTACGAAGCTTCGTGTTACTTTATCAGTTTTGTTGTCAATATTTGTAACCTGACGTTGACAATAAAAAAACTGTTCCTGAATTCCATTACAATATGTTAAAATAAATTATACGTAATAAGATAACGGCGATCAAAATAAAACACAAAATAAACAAATACATTACCTAACGATATTCTTGACAGCATTTTACTTAGTAATCGTCGTCATCACACTGTTCTCTGTGTCTACTGCTGGACATAAGCCTTCTTTATTTCCGCCTATTTCTTTCTGTCTTAAGTTCTTTGTATCTGTATCCGTTGCCTGCACATCTCTTTACATCATCCGTTCAACGTGTAGAGGGTCGTCCCTTGCTAGTTTTATTAAAGCGTCGTCTCCACTCGAGTAGCCTTTTCGTCCATCTTACTTCCACTCTCACGGAGTATAAAAATTTGGACAATTAAAACTGTGATCCTAATTCTTCTTAAGTAATTTTCCTTACTTATATAATCCCTCAATGAATCCTTACATCTTGCGCTGTGTTACAATAAGTTTCTTAGGACTTACTTAGGTACTAGCCTAAATTAAAGTTTCAGCTCTATAGGTCATGACCCGCAATAGCATTAACCTAACATATTTCTCTTTGACTATTGTGGCATGTCGCTTTTAAAGATATCCATTGATTGCCCAAGATAGTGTAACGCTTTTTTTCATTTCTCACGTTCAATTTTTTGTTGCGATTTGAAATTCATGACCAAGATAATCATAATTGTTCACCAAAGCTAAATTCTCATAACCAATAAAAATGTGCTCACTGGAAACTAAAGTTGTCATATATTTTATTTCTCAGATTTTCATTTTTAGGCCTATAGTAGAACATGCCCTTTGTAGTTATTGTAGCATATATTTAATCTTTTTAAAGTTATCTGATAGCAAAACTATATTATCCGCAAAATGTAAATTTGTAAAAGTTTCAACCATCCACATTTAGGCTCTTCTTTTTCCAACTGATCAATATCAAATCATACTTTAAGATTAGAATAATAATAATAATTGAAATAATACGGAAAATGGGAGAAGTAAGCAGTTGAGAGTTACTAAATATTGAGATTGAGACAGAGGAAAAATGACATATCTTCTATTTAGCAGATGTAAACACCAATATTTCAATAAGTTAAGAATGTGATAACATCTCTTAAAAAACAAAAAATCGGCATGCAACGATGGTATTAACAAAAACACGTTCTACACGAAAAAATATACGAAATGATCCTTAAAATATGGAAGCAAGAGAAATTATCTAAAGAGTAAAATGGCGTCGTTAAAACCTATACATAAAAAAGTAGTAGAAACAATTTCGAAATTATGGAGGTACATTATTTATTAGCACAGCATACAAAGTCTTAGCAATTATAATACTGAGGAGGCTGACCCCTTATGCGGAAGATATTATCGGCCACTATCAATGCGGATTTCGTGCTGGAAGATCAACGATAGGTTAAATAATTTTGATTATACTAATAATATTATTAATAATAATAATAATAATAATAAGTAATCAACTGGATCAGATGCTGAACATCGTGGAGGAATTCTCTGCTGATATCGGAATGAGGTTTGGACTGGATAAGTGTCTTATTAACAATATTGTACCAGGAAAGATGCAGCCGGGATCCTTCGAGATGCAGGATGGCCAAACTATAGATGCCATGGAAGAGGGTGATACATACAAATACCTGGGAATACCGAACAATGAAAGATAAACTCACTGCTGAGTTTACAACAAGAGTAAAGCACATAGTGAAAATGAGCCACAACAGTAAGAATCTATTTAAGGTGTTGAATACGTATGGCTGTACAGCACTAACATATTCCTTTGGAATTGTGGGATGGAGCAAGACGGACATCCAGAACTTGCAACGGAAGGCACGAACATTATTGACTAAGGCTCAAAAACACCACCCTCGAAGTGCCACAGAAAGATCTACGCTACCAAGATATCAGGGAGGTAGAGGATTGGCAGACATTGGCAAACAGTTTTCAGTTGACAAATTTTAGTTCTGAGAAATTTCTTTCATGAAAAGGCTAGATCGTCCGCTCTGCACCGAGCTATTGCGAGGTCGATGACTCTACACCTCTGAAACTGAAGAATCGCAAAATCAAAAGTCACCACGTCACTGATGAAGAAAAACATCGATCATGGGCACAAAAACCACTGGACGGGAGACACGTCAACGAGGTTAGCCAGGGACATGTCGACACCAACGCGTCGAACTACTGGTTAACTTCAGGACAACTGTTTCCCGAAACGGAAGGTTTCCTCTTGGCCATACAAGACCAAGTTATTCCAACTAGAAACTACTTGAAGTGCATTATTTCGGATCCTTCAGTACAGAGTGACAAATGTCGATATGGATGCCAAGTGACAGAATCCATCCAACACATAACGGGAGGATGTCAAACGTTTGCCCAAACTGAGTATAAGGCACGTCATGACTGCGTGGGAAAAATACTGCACAAAGAACTTGCAGTTAAACTGGACATCTTGAGGACGGACAAAGTTCCATATTACAATTATACTCCAGAGCCAGTTCTTGAAAATGGCGAGTATAAATTGTACTGGGACCGAACTGTTCTCACCGATCAAAGAACTGTCAACAATAGACCAGATCTTATCCTGGTGGATAAGCGACTAAAGAGAACTACGCTGATTGACGTTGCTATACCTAATAACAATAATTTTCAAGGAAAATACAATGAAAAGATCATCAAATATCGAGATCTTGAAGGGCAAATCAGACGGCAATGGGAGATGGAGCATGTTCAAACAATTCCGATAATAATCTCGTCAACTGGACTTATACCAAAAACCCTTGTAGAGAACCTCAAACAACTGGGACTAAGTGAGCACCACTACAAAAACATGCAAAAAGCGGTGCTACTGGGGACAGCACGGGTCGTCAGAAAGTTCATGGGTACAGAAGACCGAACACCATCCAGGGCCCGACAACCTGGAAAGGGTCCCCTCAGAGCTTAATCCTTTTGATATCTTAGATATGTGAATGATCCCCGTAAAACGGGAGTGTGATTGCCGCAAGGCAAAAAAAAAATTATAATAATAATAGTAATAATAATAAAAATAATAATAATAATTATTATTATTATTATTATAATAATAATAATTAAATAGAATCTTCCAAGGGGACTCACTGAGCCCATTATGGTTTTGCCTTGCTATGAACCCTCTTTCGAACCGTCTTAACTATCGTACCAACTATGGGTTTACCATCCGAGAAAATAACACCGAGATTGCAAAGTTAAATCACTTACTGTATATGGATGATTTAAAAATAATGGCTGCAACTAGGAACCAGCTAAACCAAATGCTGCATATAGTAGAAGAGTTCTCCAACGACATCGGCATGCAATTTAAACTAGATAAATGCTGTACTTTCAATATAATCCGAGGAAAAATTCTGCCAGGAGAATATCAGATGCAGAATTTCCAGACCATCGAGGCCATGGGCGAACACGAAATTTTCAAATACTTGGGGATGAAACAATCACAAACGATTTAACAATAAACAATGATATGCGAACTGAGTAACGAGTTTTTGAAAAGGGTAAGACAAGTTTTGAGAACCAATCTCAACAGCAAAAATATGTTTAAGGCACTTAACTCCTACGCATGTTCAGCTCTTAGTTATTCTTTTGGGGTAATTAATTGGAGTAGGACAGACATAGAAAGGCTACAAGGAAAAGTGAGAACCCTACTTACTAAAACGCACAACCACCACCCTCGAAGTGCCACTGAAAGAACAATGCTTCCCCGCCACCTTGGAGGAAGAGGATTAATAGATCTGGGTAAACAACTTGGAAAAAAAATCACTAACTAAAGATCCTATTTTTACAGGTAAGGAGAAAATTCCATGCTGCATCGCGCAATAAATCAAATAGACGATTCCACTCCTCTACAACTTAAGAGCGAGAAAGCGCGCAGCTACCATCATACGGACCAGGAAAAACTCCGCATCTGGATGGAGAAGCCCCTTCATGGGCGGCATCCTAATGAGATCAGCCAAAATCATGTCGACACTGCTTCGTCGAACTATTGGTTGGTATCAGGCAAGATGTTTTCAGAAACGGAGGGCTTTCTACTCGCCATCCAAGATCAGGTTATACCAACAAGAAATTATCTCAAGCACATCGTCGGAGATCCGTCCGTACAAAACGAGAAATGCCGGTATGGATGCCAAACATCAGAGACAATCCAACACATAACAGGAGGATGTGAGGCTTTTGCAGCGACAGAATACAAAGAACGGCACGACTCAGCTGGGAAAATTTTACATCAAGAGCTGGCAATGAAGTTGGAACTTATTACAACAGAGAAGGATCCGTATTATAAATATACTCCAGAACCCGTAGTGGAAAATGACCGAAACAAGTTATATTGGGACCGCAGTGTACTTACCGATCAACATGTAAGGCATGACAGACCAGATCTTATTTTAATAGATAAAATTTCCAGGAAAACAACTCTATTTGACGTAGCCATACCGAACAACAATAATCTGCAAGAGAAACACACTGAGAAAATCGCCAAATACAGAGATCTAGAAATTCAAATCGGAAGGCAATGGAGAATGGATAATGTTCAGACCATCCCAATTGTTATATCGACAACGGGTGTAAACCAAAGAGTCTTCTGGAATACCTTAAACAACAAGGAACTGGAGAACATCTATATAAGCACATACAAAAGGCAGTACCACTGGCAACTGCTCGCAGCACCAGAAAATTCCTAGGAGAAAACTCTACATTTCAGGTCACTTAAGGGCACCAAAAAGGCCCCCACAGACCACAGAGCTTAATCCTTTTGATATCGGAGGTATCTGGGATAAGTAAATGATTCCCCCCCCCCTTAGAGGGAGTGCGAGCCTTAACTGGCTGTAAAAATAATAATAATAACGTTTATTAATCCACATATATATATGTTAACAAAGCTGTAAAAAACATAATTGTAACAAAAAATGACACACAAAATGCGGATTAAAAGGCATAATTTCGGCTTCTCAACGCAGTTGAGAGCTGTTGTAGGCTATAAAGTAGAATAATTTATCCAAAAAAGTATCTAATAGTAAGTACCCAAAAAAAAATAAATAAATAGTGCACAAAAAAAACACGTTTAAAACATCTTTACATAAATAAAATGAAAAAGAGAATATACAAAAATAAAAACCTATAACAAATTCAAAATTCATATTTTAAAATGCATTGCTCTGTTTTTAAATATTATTATGGAGCTTAGATTTCATGCATTTTCGGAAGCCGTTTGTCATTAGCGAAAGACCAGTAATATATTTATTTACTACAGATGCAATATTATAAGAAAATGGTCGTGTAAAAATTTCTTTCCGACGTCGTGGAATATCTAAACGCCGTCTATTTCTAATATTAGCCTGAGATGAATATCAGCTCTAAATACCACCCTATCCAAAAGATATTGTGGGCACCTCATCTTTCAACTTGTGCGACACTCCATATTGTTAAATTTCATGTATCAATAAATTAACATGCTCTCCAGATACTCTTGGCAACACTGTAAGTTGAAGTTTGACGTTTTTTGTTAGAGAGGGAGATGAATTAATATCCGTTAGTTAGTCGTTGCTGATTTACGCTTGGGTGAACATCTCGTGTATTATTTTGAATCTTAGTTCCTAGAATCACGTTTATTAATAGGTTATGGGCCCAGTCTCTAAAGTTTCCAAGTCGGTAGTGTGGGTTTTTCGGTAAGCCCAGTATTTTAACTAGTGAAAATGGCTTCAGGCAGTTATATAGCCAATGTGCCTAAGTTAAAGGGCCGGGAAAATTACTCCGAGTGGGCATTCGCGGTCGAAAACGTCTTGATACTCGAGGGTTTGCAGAAATGCGTCGAGGGCAGTGAAAGTGACGAGGTCAAAATTGGGAAAGCAAGAGCCAAAATAATCCTGACCGTCGATTCCTCTCTGTTTATTCATATCAAAGAGGCAAAAACAGCGCGGAAATTGTGGCAAAAATTGAAAATTCTCTACGATGACGCTGGATTTGCAAGAAGGATTAACTTGTTACGGTCTTTAATATCGGCGAGGTTGGATGACATGGACAACATGGCGGCGTACGTCAACCATATTGTTGAAACGGCGCAGAGGTTGCCCGGGGCAGGTTTCAATATAGATGAGGAATGGATCGGTTCTTTGCTCTTAGCAGGTTTGCCTGAAAGATTTTCACCCATGATAATGGCCATAGAGCTTAGTGGTATGCTTATAACCTCGGACTCCATAAAAACAAAGCTACTTGAAATGGAAGATGGTAAAGCAGGGTGTGCTCTAATCGGCATTAGAAGTCAGAAGTAGACAAGGAAATATGGCAACGCTGGTACGTCAAGGCCCGTTGACAGTGGCAGAGGTGACAGAGACAGGAAATGTCAAAGTCAAGTGTCAAAAGTCAGGTGTTTCCGTTGTAAACAAATGGGGCATTTTAAAAGTAACTGTCCAGTTTTGAAAAACAATCCTAAATCGGGGGCTACAAATGTTTTTAGTGCGGCTTTCTTGAGCGGACAACGTTTTAAAGTAACCGAATGGTATTTGGATAGCGGTGCAAGCGTCCATTTGACCTGTAATAAGGATTGGCTGTATGATGTAAAGAGTGCAGTTGGGCCAAAACAAATTCTAATTACGGACAAGTCCAAAGTTTCTGTAGAATGTACAGGATATATAAATGTAAAGATTAGAGTAGGCAACCAATCATTTTATATCCAAGTGAAAGATGTTTTATAATAATATGTCCCTGAAGTCGCTACCAACCTACTTTCGGTAAGTCAATTAACTAGCAAGGGAAATAAAGTAGTTCTTAGCTCTAAAGGATGTTGTATTTACAATGAGAAAAGGCAGTTGATTGCTGTGGCTAAGTTAATCGATAACATTTACAAATTGGATGTAGAAGTTCCAGGACAATGTTTTTTGGCTGCAGTTTCTGGCAAAACATAGCATCGCAGGCTGGGGCATTTGGGGGTAAATGATCTCAAGAAGATTACCAATGGAGGCTGTGGAGGGTATGCTGTGTAAGGGGCCAACAGATATAAGTAAACATAACTGTGATACATGCAATGAAGGTAAGCAATGTCGTTTAGAATTCCCTGACAAAGGTGGGCGTGCCTCGGACATCCTATGGATGGTTCACACAGATCTTTGTGGGACCATGGAGAAAGTTTCTCTCGGGTGGTCTAGGTATTTTTTAACTTTCCAAGACAATTTCAGTAAAATGATTTTTGTTTATTTTGTTAAAACAAAAGATCAGGTCTTTGAAACTTTTAAGGATTTTTAAAGTTTAGTCGAGAATCAAACTGGAAAGAAAATTGAGATTTTGCGCAGTGATAATGGGGGTGAATTTTGTAGCAATGTATTTGACAAGTACTTAAGGCAAGTAGGCATTATTCACCAGAAGACTGTGGCATATACCCCGGAGCAAAATGGTTCTGCCAAAAGGCTGAACAGGACCCTAATCGAGAAGGCAAGGTGCATGCTCTTCGACACCAGCCTTGGTAAGAAGTTCTGGGGCGAAGCAGTAAATACTGCAGCGTATTTGCAGAATAGGACTGTGACAACTGGACTGCCTGACAACAAGACTCCATATGAAGTGTGGTTCAACCGTAAGCCAGATATTAAGCATTTACGCATTTTTGGTAGCACTGTGATGACTCATATTCTCAAGGAGACCCGGCTAAAGTGGGATAAAAAGGCTAAGAAGACCATACTTGTGGGATATAGTGAAGAGAGCAAAGGGTATAGGTTGTTTGACCCTGAGACCAATAGTGTGGTTATTCGACGAGATGTGCAAATAATAGAAGACACTCAAGTCAACATACAAGAGTGTATTGTTCCAGAAGAAGTATCTACTTCAGTGGGGGCAGGTGAGGCTTCAGGCACTAATGAACATTCCTCAGACACCAGTGTGCAGGACAAGTCAGAGTTGGAGTCGGAGAAGAGTTTTGAAGACTATGAAGGTGGCAGCAGGGACAGCTCGAAGGACAGTGACACGGATTATGTTCCTACAAGTAAGATGGTCTGGCAGAGGGTTCCAGAGGTCAGCCATGGTCTTCAAAGGACTATGTCATACACCTGTGTGTTGAAGACCAGGGACTTGAAGATCCGGCTACAGTGGAGGAGGTTATGACCAGGCCAGATGCAAAGATGTGGAAAGAGGCTATGCAAGATGATATCCAAAGCTTTGAGGAGAATGAAACCTGGGAAATGTCGGAGTGGCCTGCTGATAGTTCGATAGTGAAAAATAAGTGGGTGTTTAAAAAGAAAGTCAATTGTCAGGGTGAGGTTAAATATCGTGCCAGATTAGTGGCTAAAGGGTGTTCTCAAAGACCTGGCATTGACTATGACAAAACTTTCTCACCTGTTTAATACAATCTCAATAATAATCAAGATTATTATTGAGATTGTCAGTTAAGTTAGGCTTAGGCATAGAACATCTTGATGTAAAAACCGCATTCCTAAATGGGTATTTGAAGGAAAATGTGTTTATGCAAATTCCAGAAGGGTATGCAGGTACCAATGATAACCCAAATAAGTGTTTTCGATTAAAAAAAGCCTTCTATGGTTCAAAATAAGCATCAAGGGCTTGGAACGATAAAGTCAATAATGTGTTGTTGGAATTGGGATATCATAGGTCCAAGCATGAACCCTGTCTTTCCATTAAGAAAGAAAATGAGCTTTTAACTACTATAACATTGTTTGTGGATGATTTTTAAATTTTTTCCAACAGTGTAGAGGAAATTAGCAGGATAAAAACAGAATTAGGGTCAACGTTTAAGATTAAAGATCTTAGGAGGATCAAGGAATGTTTGGGCATGCAAGTTGACTACAATATTAAAAATCGTCTTATAACTTTGAGTCAAGGAAAGTATAGTATATACTTCAATTATTGAATAGGTATAATATATTTGATGCCAAAACAGTCTAGACCCCTATGGAATTTAAAGTTAATTTCGATGAGGCTGTCAAAAGTAGTTTTGATAGGGTGCAGGTTCCATAACAGAGATTAATAGGTAGTCTTATGTACTTGTCAATGTTGGCAAGACCTGATATATCTTCTTCAATAAGCTTTCTAAGTCTATTTAATACTATTTACAATCAGAGTCACTGAAAAAGTGCTAAAAGGGTCTTAAAATATTTAAAACATACTCTGGATTATGGTCTAAAGTTTTGTGATGATGGAACAGAGTGACAGGTCTTTGTGGATGTAGATTGGGGGGCAAATGTTTTGGACCGAAGGTCATACACAGGTTATGCTTTTAAATTGAGTGGGTCTTTGGTTTTATGGGAAAGCTCAAAACAAAAAACTGTTGCTCTGTCATCAACCGAAGCAGAATACATATCTATTTGTGAGGCTACTAAGGAAGCCATGTATTTGCGAGGTTTATTTACTGATTTGATTGGCGTAGTTCCTTGTATAATTTTGTTCAATGAAAACCAGAGTGCGATTAATTTATCTGCAAATCATGTTTACCATAAAAGAAGTAAGCATATTGATATACGCCACCAATTTTTAAGAGAGGCTGTTACGGACAAAGTAATAGACTTAAGATATTTAAGAACTGAAGTTATGCCTGCAGATATTCTAACAAAAAGTTTAGTTTCAGAAAAGCATTACGATTTAATGTTAAGGCTAGGTGTTTTGAAGTTGTAATTATATTGATAAGTGGGGGTGTTAAATTTCATCTATCAATAAATTAACATGCTCTCCAGATACTCTTGGCAACACCGCCGTTAGTCAGTCGTTGCTGATTTACGCTTGGGTGAACATCTCGTGTATTATTTTGAATTTCAGTTCCTAGAATCACGTTTATTAATACATATGACCTGCGAATACCAAAAATAAACCTTATACCTGAAATTTGCAACTTTTGTATACGCTTTTTATCTCTGTTATCTAAACAAGGGCCATACACAGTATCACAAAAGGTAAAATGAGAAAGAAATGAGTGTCGCACAGCCTTCGCTTAGTATCCACATTTAACTCATGGCGCTGCAGATGTTTTGGATGGATCGGTTTTGGCGGATGGATGCAAAGTTTTCAACATTGAATAGGCTTTCTGCAATCTTAATGTCACATGATATGAGAATCTCAATCCTACATCAATGTATAAACCGCGATTTTTGTAAATATCTTGAAATACGACAGGCTCGTTATTAATTTGTATCTTTAAATTTTCCTTAAATTTTGTTTGGTAAACAACATCGCAACAGATTTTTTAGGGTTTAACTGTAAACCATGTTTTACAGATAAATTATATAGACTTGACAAGTCTTCATTTAAACAGTCACCATCATTGCCCGAATTTGACGAATCAAAAGACAACATCAACTGAGTATCATCAGCATAACTATGATGTTTAGTACACTTTAAACATTTAAACAAAACGCACGTATAAATCAAAAAAAAGAAGAGGACCAAGAACACTGCCCTGAGGAACTCCCATAACTACAGCCGTGTCTTCCGAAAAATTATCATTTAAACAAACTCTTTGCATTTGAGGTGTGATAAAGCTTTCCACGAGTTTCATTGCAGCATTAGAAAATCCTACAAAGCCAAGTATCGACAATAAAAGCTTGTGGTTAAGCATACCGAAAGCTTCGCTATAATCTAGCATCACTAGTACAACGGATTCGTTTTCATCTAAAGATCGAATAATATTATGTGTCACATCGCATAGAGCGATTGCACAGCTATAATTAGAACGGAATCCAGACTGCTTCAAAGGAAGGATAGAATTGCTGTTTAAAAACAACGTAATTTGCTGCTCGAGACATTTCCTAGAGCTTTCGATAATATAGGCAGAATCGAAATTGAACGTCGCTAAATTGTTGGCTTTTGGATTCTTTACTTTGGGCAATGGAAGTATATCAGCTAGTTTTCAACTGGTCAGAAATATATTTGATATTATGCATAAATTTATCAAATAAGTAATATGCGGTATTATAAATGGACAACAGAGCAATATAAGCTCCAAGTTTAAATTATCACGACCAACTGCTTTTGACTTAAGTTTTCCTAAAATTTTTATGACGGTATTTTGTGACCCTACATTAAACTTAAATGAATTACGCGTCAGACTATTAGTATAGCAATAATAAGAAGCCCTGTATCGATGTTAAGTGGCGTGACAAAAATATTGGAAAAATGTGAATTTTCCAATATTTTTACAAGTTTTTTGATAAATTCTCAGGTAATGTAGAGTTTTTGGACTTAAAAATTCCTATTTTTCTAACTAAATTCTACTTTTTACTTAGTATTATTATGTTTTAGTTCATGGTTAATAAAAGCCTTTTTTTCAGCACGAATAGCAGAAGTAGTGTAATTTCTAAGTTGTTTGTAATACGACCAGTAATTATTAGGGACCGGGGTTGGTTGTTACAGAAGCTGGTTGTTACACTAAGTTTAAATCGCGCGCCAACATCGATGCAGCGCCATCACATCAATTGTCAATTTGTTGTGCACCGGTAAACCGACCAGTGTAGTTCTGCTGTTCCATTGCTCATATTTATTTGATAAATGCAGTGTATGTGTTTTCTAACTTTTAAAGCAATTATTAGTTTACCACGAATTTATTTTATCATTTTTTCTGTGTAAGTGGAATATATTTCCTATTTCGTAAAGAAATACACCTAAATGTAAGTAATATTAATGTCCGGTCATTTCTTCTGATTAATAATAAGGTTAGGTTTGAGATGCTTTGTTTGCTAAAATATACGAACGGGGTTGGTTGTTACATCGTCAACGGGGTAATTTGTTACATTGTAACAACCAACCCCGAATTTGTTTCAACTACAATTCTTTGACGTTTTTATCTTGTTTGATAGGCGATAATATGAGAAACTTCAAAAGAAAAACCGAAAGGGGACGTATACCACTAGACCTTTCGTAGTGCTGCAAAAGAAGTATTGGAAAATAAAAGATCTCTTAGGACGGTTGCTGAACAATATGGTGTAAATTTCATGACCCTGCAGAGATATTGCAAAAAAATTAAAAATAAAGGTAAGTTTACTTTTACAGTTTATTTAAACACCGTCAGGATAAGATTTTTTTTAATTTATAGAGCTAAATGATCCGGATCCTACGGTTGGCTATACAAGGAACCGTCAAATTTTATCTGATGCGATGGAAGCTGAGCTAGAGAAGTACTTAATAGAGTGTTCTAAAATGTATTTTGATCTGTCAACCAAAGAAGTTCGAAGATTGGGATTTGAATTTGCTATTAAGAAAAACGTTGAAGTTCGTCAAGCTTGGCATGAAAACACAATGGCCGCAGGAGACTGGTTATCTGGATTTCTTAAGCGTCATCCAAAGCTATCTTTGCGGACTCCCGAAGCAACCAGTCTGAGCAGAGCAACGAGCTTTAATCGGGAAAATGTATACAGATTTTTTGATCTATTGGAAGAAGTCATAGATAGGTACAAATTTGAATCCCAAGATATTTACAACGTAGATGAGACGGGGATTACTACGGTCCAAAAATCAGACAGAATAATAGCGAATAAGGGTGTAAAACAAGTGGGGAGTGTGACTTCTGCCGAAAGAGGTGTTTAGTTACAATAGCCCTGGCTGTAAGTGCTAGTGGAAATACAGTTCCTCCAATATTTGTTTTCCCTAGAAAAAATTATTAAAGTTATTTTGTTGCAAATGGCCCGAGCGGATGTATTGGAACTGCAAACAAATCAGGCTGGATGATCCAAGAGGACTTCGTCAAATTTCTTGAACATTTCATAAAGCATACAAGGTGTTCAAAAGAATGACGAGTTTTGTTAATCTGAGACAATCACCACTCACATCTTTCAATTACAGGAATAGATATTTGTAGGCAAAATGGTGTTATAATTTTATCTCTACCTCCACACTGTTCCCATAAACTTCAGCCCTTAGACAGGTCCGTCTATGGCCCACTGAAGAAATATGTTAATAGTTTGTGCGACTCCTGGTTAAGAAACAATCCCGGCAAAATGTCAATCTACGACATACCTGGTATTGGGCGTGATGCTCTACCATTAGCAGCGACACCAAAGAATATTCAGTCAGGTTTTCGAGTTGCAGAAATATATCCATTGAATATGCACATCTTTAGTGATGATGAATTCCTCTCTAGTTCTGTAACTGATCGCTCTGATCCTGTCATTATCCAAGAAAATGATAATAATCCTCCCGGAAATGAAGAAGCTGTTATAGAGAAACCAATAAATAATATTGAATCCTCCAGAGATGGCTTAAAAACGCCTGATCCTAAGGAATTTGAAGTTGATGCCGTTTCAAAATCCCCTACTACTTCCGCCGTCTTTTGCCGCTAATTCCAAACCGAACATCCTCCAAATACCAACTAGAGTTGAGTCCCCGAAGCCTGGTTCTTCAAATGAAATATCGCCGAAGCCTGGTTATTCACGTGATATATCGTCGAGGCCTGATTGTCCACAGGATACCAAAAGTAATACGGTCTATTTTAGCCCTTCAGATATACGTCCATTTCCAAAATCTGGAATTCGTAAAACTAATTTCAGAGGTCGTAAACGGCGCAAAGCTGCTATCCTAGCCGATACTCCGAACAAAACAGAACTTGAATTGGAACAAGAAAAACGAAATGCCAGAAAAAAGAAACAAGAGTTAAAAATTATCAGAGTTAAGAAGAATCTTACAGGAAACACAAAAGGAAAACAAATAAAAAAGTGTAAAAAACCTGCTGAAGGCGAATCGAGTGGTGATGAAGATGACCCGTTTTGCTTGGTTTGCTTTGGACTTTATTCAAAATCAAAGCCGACTGAAGAATGGATCAGATGTACCAAATGTCATCAATGGGCTCATAGTCTCTGTGTAGATGCCGATTTGTTCTTTGTATGTATCAACTGTGACTCAGATGACGATGCTTAATAGTGTAACAACCAACCCGAAGGGTATAACAACCTAGTTGTTGGTTGTTACATTTGTTATTACTTGTTATTACCATTGACAGTTTATTTTGTGTTTGATATATATTTATTTTGCATTATTTGTTAGTTACAGAAAAGTATAAGCTAAATAAAACTATTATAAGATGTTCATAAAGTTTCAATAAAATAAAATTACAAGTATTTTTCTTCAAATTGTAACAACCAACCCCGGTCTCCCCTAATTTTTGTCTGTCGAAACCCATTTAAAGCTTTATTTCGTAGTTTAATCATTAACCGAATATTCTATCTTATCTAAGTTATCCACGGTGAATAGGGTTTCTTTTTTACCTTTGATGGTTCTCGATGGTGCATGACGGTTAAAAAGCTGAAGCAATTTGTCTGTAAAGAATTTTACCTTTTCGTCAATATTGTTGGATTCATAAAAAATATTTCAATTAATATTCTGCAAATCAAATCGTAATTTATCTTTATCAATGTTTCGGATGTCACGATAAGTAAAACTATAGGTTGGAGGTTTAACAATTCTTTAAAAATGCAAACTACAATATATTAGTAGTCTAGTCCCTACCGCTGTGACATTATCGCCGTTGTAAAAAAAGTAACGTAATAATAGAAAAAACTGGGAGTTCAACCGGAATGTTCATCAAACCTTCGTGGATTTCGGCCAAGTATATAACTCCATAAAAGGAAGCAGGTTATGGTGGGCAATCCTAAACATATACATACCAATACAATTAGTAGAACTAACTTAAATGTGCAACTCATATGACAGGTATAGGTAGGAAACAGAAAAACAACGTCATTTAGTGTAACATTAGGACTCAGAAAAAAACACTACCTATCACCATTGTTAATTAATTTTGTCTTGAAATATGCTATTAGTAAAATTGCGTCTGAGCTCACAAAAGGTTTTGCGCATCAAGATTCAAAACTGCTTTTGGCTTTGCTGATGACCAGGACGTAGTGGCTCATTGAGTAGGAAACATGCGAGAGATCTTTTTACAACTAGAGGGAGAAGCAAGTAATCTGGGCCTACAAGTAAAAGAAGAAAAAACAAAATGTATGTTGATTACAAAGAATCCAAGGCCTCGAATCAGGCAGAATATAAAAATTAATGGGTTCAACTTCAAAGTGATTAAGGAATTTAAGTATCTAGGAGCACGAATGTAAATCAGGTTGAAAAAGATATCTGAGGATGAATAATGAAGGGAAATAAAATGTTATACTCTCTCATAACACTATTAAAGAGCATGACGGGTCCATTAGGAGACCTATATGTATGCACAACTGCCTTGAGAGCCCACTGTTTCGACAATTTCAAGTTCAACACTATTGAAATTTCAACTGCTAAAGAGACAATTCAAACTAACTTTGTACAGTAATTTTCCCAGTAGTTACTTATGGCAGCAAAACTTGGATTCTTAGTCAACGAGAAATAAATAAGCTTCTTGTGTTTGAAAGAAAAGTTTTTAGAATAATGTTAACCCAATAGAGATGAAATAACAGAAGTGTAGAAAAGGTGGTACAATGCTGAATTAGCAGCAATTCATGGCAGTGAAAATATAGTCAGACATATGAAAGCTAACCGAATAAGATAAGCAGGTCATATACTAATATCCGATAACAGCAAATCGAAAAAGACAATGTTCCTTAAAAATCAATAGGTAGACCGTGAAAAAGATAAAAGATGCTGGGAGATTTGTTTAAAACAGGAGTCCAGTGAAGGCTAAGATTTACCTAGAATGGTAAAGCCAAGAAAAAAAAAAATATACTCCAAGACTGCTTTAAAGAGTTTGGGCGACATTAAAATTTAAGGCTTTTTTAAATCAACGTTTTTATACTTTGTAGACGATAATTTGTTCCAAATTTGGCAAAGAAGGTTATTTTTGTAAACAGTTTCTAGAGGTCGTTCAGAAGGTCTATGTTTTCAGGTTCGAAAAACTTTAATTTTCTTGATAAACTCGAAATAATTCACTTATCGAGAAGATTTAAAAACTATTTTAACAAATGTTTTGCCCTAACTATGTTGGCACTTTTGCTTTATTAAGATTAAATTATATTGAAATATTTTTTAATTAATTTTTTTTGCTTAAAAAAGGAACCGTTATACATAAATTCAAAAACCTGGAATGAAAGAATCGGTTTCCGGGATACTCATTCTGAGAGTTTTATAATATAAGAAGAATCGGAGAAGGGAAGTACAAAACGAAAATTAATGGAAAGCCGGATGAATAATGGAGACCGGGGCAATTACCAAAGGAAAGGGGATCGGAAAAAGAGCCTTTTGCGGAATCAGACGCTTGCGCCTAAAGAAACCTCAACTCAAATTCATAGAAGGGTTGCTCCCTTTCTTCGATTTTTTACCTTTTAACAAGTTATTGTACAAAACAGAAAAAATTATCTTACTCTCATATCTCTATATATTTATTAAGATAAAAATTAAAATAAATAGCTTGGCCCTCTGTTTCCCAGCGTAGGCAACTTATTTACTTATTTAACTTTACTTTACTTTAGTAACTTTGCTCGCCTCGTCGGGCCCAACGATATTTCTTATTCACTCTTAAAATATGGCTTCCATTTTATGTTCATAAAGAACTTTACTTGGCTCGTTAAAATTTTAAAATGCTTTAATAAAGTCGAAAAGTTTCGTCGTAAGTATGACAAAGATGGGTGTATACAACCGTGCAAAGCCTCGGAATGGAATTAGTATAAGCAAGGATTTACTTACACTCAAAACTAACTTAATATATTATTTACATTTTTCCCTATATATAAATGAAATAAATATAAATATAATTTGCTAAGATATAAAAAAAAAATATTAAATCATAATTTGGAAATTTTTTGGTCTTATTTTGATAAAATGTTAAAAGATGATATGTAGACAATAATAGATTAAGTTAAATTAGAATAGAGGGGGTTGTAGTTGGCTGTCTACCATGACCTATGCAGGCAATGCATTGTTTTCTTTTCTATTCTTATTGGTAAACAGTATACCCATTTTCGAGAAAACGTTTCCATAGAACTAAAACCTAAAAATTAATCCACTTAACATTTTGATTAGCGATCTCTGCAGTGACAACCTTTTTGTGTGTAAGGCATGAACTAAAGAGGTAACAAGCACTTAAGAAAAATCATCAGCAAGGTATCAGAAGATAAAAAAAACAAAAAAAAAAACAAAAATGTGTCACAAGACCCAAAAGTAAACAATGTCTTTGATGTGAGTTTAGCTGGCTCCCAAACTCACGCTGCAATGGAGCAAAATGTCATAGTCACAGGAGATAAAGCGTCAAATGCCTGCAAACCAACGATAGCTTCAACTACAGAAAATTTAAGTAATCAGGGTAATAAACAAAAGGCATGCACTACACAGGCCTTAATGACAGCCGGTAGCAGTTGTTCAGATGCTAGTGGAGTGATAAAGCGCCAAGTAAATGAAGCCAATTTAGAGGATCTAAAGAGTGGTATTAACCATTAGAAAAATCCAATGATTAGTTCAAAAGCAGTTAGCAGTGCTATTTTTGAGGCACAATCACATAATATAATGAAGAGGGTACAAAACTTATCCAAGAGCTACGAATAAGTTGAAGCAAATCATATGTGTGAAAAAGGCTCTGTTATGAATGCCGAAGAAGTGATAGATCTAATAAAAATCCACTCAAAAGGTCATCACTCCTGACATAAAGAAGTACCTTGACTTTCAGGGTATTACCGAGAAAAAAGTTTTCACCAGAAAAGATGGCATTAAGAGCTCTTTTACGGTCTTGGTCCCTCGCAGGCAAAAAAGAGGAAATAATAAATGCGAATTTTTGGCCGGAAGAAGTCAGCATCAACCATTTTCTCAACCTACAACGACGCCCTTATATGAGGTACCAAGGTGCCAGCAACTACAACCAGAGAGAAACTTGGTAAGTCTTCAAGTGGTCACAATTAATCCCAGATCAATTTGCAACAAATTTATGAATATTAGGGAATTCATGAATGTTGGAAACATTGACATTGTTGCAATTTCTGAGACCTAACTAGTCCCAGAAATAGACAATTAAGTATTTCACATCAAGGACTATACTTTTTTCCATAATGAACAAACTGAGCAAAGAGTTTAAGAGTTCTTTAATTTTTATACTGTGCTTAAAGCTTTTAAATAATGTCCTGCATTTTCAAATTTGCCAGTATATTTGAGAGTGGATATTTTATTTCTTATTACCTAATGGCTAAATCTTTATTAGTAATTGTTAAAAACCGCTTTGCGGACTTATTACCTTTTGACATTTTTGTTAATAAAAGACATTTTATTTTATTTTATATTTAAGGAACTTCTTAATTTACCATCAAGAGCATCAGTACTAATATATCTCTGTACAAACAACATATATAATACATTAAGAAAATATATAAAACATCAAATTAACCATTATTATCAAGTTTATAAGCAAAATATCGAATAAAATTTTAATTTTGAATTTTCCTTCTGGCAATTTATACGCTTCAAGTCAGGTTCGAGTGTATTACCTCGAAAGACGCATTCGAATGATTTTGTCCTTAATATTTCTAAAGATATGATGATGCACTGAATACAGCACTTATTACTTACGTCTTATTTTATTAATTAATTTAGTTTTATTAATTATAAATTAAACTAGAATAGAGGGGGTCGTAGTTGGCTGTCTACCATGACCTATGCAGGCAATGCATTGTTTTTTTTTCTATTCTTATTGGTAAACAGTATACCCATTTTCGAGAAAACGTTTCCATAGAACTAAAACCTATAAATTAATCCACTTAACATTTTGATTAGCGATCTCTGCAGTGACAACCTTTTTGTGTGTAAGGCATGAACTAAAGAGGTAACAAGCACTTAAGAAAATCATCAGCAAGGTATCAGAAGATAAAAAAAACAAAAAAAAAACAAAAATGTGTCACTCAAGACCCAAAAGTAAACAATGTCTTTGATGTGAGTTTAGCTGGCTCCCAAACTCACGCTGCAATGGAGCAAAATGTCATAGTCACAGGAGATAAAGCGTCAAATGCCTGCAAACCAACGATAGCTTCAACTACAGAAAATTTAAGTAATCAGGGTAATAAACAAAAGGCATGCACTACACAGGCCTTAATGACAGACGGTAGCAGTAGTTCAGATGCTAGTGGAGTGATAAAGCGCCAAGTAAATGAAGCCAATTTAGAGGATCTAAAGAGTGGTATTAACCATTAGAAAAATCCAGTGATTAGTTCAAAAGCAGTTAGCAGTGCTATTTTTGAGGCACAATCACATAATATAATGAACAGGGTACAAAACTTATCCAAGAGCTACGAATAAGTTGAAGCAAATCATATGTGTGAAAAGGGCTCTGTTATGAATGCCGAAGAAATGTAGAACTAATAAAAATCTACTTCATCACTCCTGACATAAAGAAGTACCTTGACTTTCAGGGTATTACCGAGAAAAAAGTTTTCACCAGAAAAGATGGCATTAAGAGCTCTTTTAAGGTCTCGGTCCCTCGCAGGCAAAAAAGAGGAAGGAGCTGATTTTTGGCCGGAAGAAGTCAGCATCAACGATTTTCTCAACCTACAACGACGCCCTTATATGAGGTACCAAGGTGCCAGCAACTTCAATCAGAAAGAAACTTGGTAAGACTTCAAGTGGTCACAATTAATCCCAGATCAATGTGCAACAAATTTATGGATATTAGGGAATTCATAAATGTTGTATACATTGATATAATTTCTGAGACTTAACTGGTCCCAGAAATAGACATTTAAGTATTTCACATCGAGGACTATACTTTTTTCCGTAATGACCGAACTGAGCGAGGGAGAGGGGTTGGTCTTTATGTGAGAAGCAGTTTTAGACTCAAAACTATTGAGATACAACATTTGCAAAATGGAATTTATACACTTTGGGTACAACTAAAAGTAAATAAACTCTCCATAGTCATAGGAGTTATTTATCGGTCACCTGGTGTTTCCTATAAAAATTTATCTTTTCTTTATGATATTTTGTGAACTATGACTATCTCAAATCTTAGATACTTATGACCTTATTCGAATATAACGAAAACATCAAAATCAGCTCTGGATTTAATTTTTGTCAGTAACCCTGACCTGGTAAAGATTAGTGAGGTTATGCCATGTGATCCCATATCTACTGATCATGAAGCAGTTTACTGCTATCTCACACTCTCTATAGTCACTCTGAAGCTCCCACAAGTAGAGTTAGAATATCGTAACTTAAACAACTTATGTTACAATTTTAATCAATTTCAAGAAGACCTTCAACAGGCTGACTGGCATCCTCTGTACACTACTGATGATATCGACTATAAGGTACAATTTTTTAATAACACCATTCTCTCAATTTTTAATACACATTGTCCAATTCAAAAAAAAAAGAAAGATAAATCTAGACCTGGATGGTTAATTTTCGACCTTAAAAAAATGATCATCTGCAATTAAACAAGAAAAAAAGTTTCTCCACAATTTTCTTTTAATAATAAAAATAACAGCAAAGAGTTTAAGAGATCTTTAATTTTTATACTGTGCTTAAAGCTTTTAAATAATGTCCTGCATTTTCAAATTTGCCAGTATATTTGAGAGCGGATATTTTATTTGTTATTACCTAATGGCTAAATCTTTATTAGTAATTGTTAAAAACCGCTTTGCGCATTTATTACCTATTGACATTTTTGTTAATAAAAGACATTTTATTTTATTTTATATTTAAGGAACTTAATAATTTACCATCAAAAGCATCAGTACTAATACATCTCTGTACAAAAAATATATATAATACATTAAGAAAAAATATAAAACATCAAATTAACCATTATTATTAAGTTTATAAACAAAATATTGAATAAAATTTTAATTCTGAATTTTCCATCTGGCAATTTATGCGCTTTAAGTCAGGTTCAGGTGTATTACCTCGAGAGACGCATTTGAATGATTTTGTCCCTAATATTTCTAAAAATATAATGATGCACTGAATACAGCACTTATTACACCTATTTATAAAAACAGTAAAGCTCATGATGTTAAAAACTACACACCTATAAGTTTAATAAATGGCATTGCAAAAACATTCAAACAGATTGTGTGTAACCACATAATTTCCAAGCTTAAGCCGAAGATCTCTTTAGCTCAGCATGGGTTTACCATTGATCAGACAACAATTTCAAATATTTGTGTGTTATCTGAATATATATCTTAAATAGAAAATAAATTACAATTGGATATTTATAAATGCAAAAAGACCTTTAATCAAGTTGGTCATGGACTACTTTTGACTCATTTTGTTCATACGGACATATTATCTCTCTTTACCTTTCTATTTCTTAAATCATATTCAACCGATTGGATTCTGATGGTAAATATTGGAATATCTACCTGGGAAAAGTATATACTGCCACTTCAGGTGTGCCATAGGGAAGCAATTTTGGTCCCTTTTTATTTAAATTATATATAAATTTCTTCCCTTGGCTAAATTATGAGGGCTTCTCATTGCCGATGACTAACTTTTTTAGAACAAGTTCAAGTATACAAGACTGGTCAGTTACAAAAAGACATAAACAACTTTTGCAGCTGGCTTAAAAAAGGTAGGATGCCCATTAACGTAAAAAACTGCAATATTATAAAAAAATTTTAAATAAACAATCATTTTGAGTTTGGCTAAAACAGTGATGGTATGACTTTGAATCGAGTTAGTGAGATCAAGGATCATTGGGAATATGGTAACAGAGTAATATGAGGTCCAACTTGCACTATATTTCTATAGCTAATAAAGCATACAAATCTCTGGGGTTCCTTATTAGGAATATAGTGAAGAATGTACATGTGAGAATATACTTCTCGGTACCAGAGTGACTCTATTGGAGGAACAAATTCAGGAGGTTCAAGCAGTGACCAGGGTTGTTCCTGATCTCATGGCCTCATTAAAATGTCTTGGAGATGATATTAAATCTATCAAACATTGCTTCCATACTTCATTTGCAGACCTTAAAACGGAAATGACTTCTGTTAAAATATCACTTGAACAGCACTAACCACCATCTTCTGAATCATCAGATATGGATACCTTACTTACTGAGATAAATGACCGGGCTGAGAGGGCCAGCAACATTATTGTTCATAATGTGTGTGAATCAAATTCAAACATGATTCGTGACAGGATTGAGGAAGACAAAAGGAAAGTGGCGTAGATGTTGGTATCGATCAAAGAAAAGGGAGCAGCTGGGGACATTGTTAAAGTTGTTCGATTGGGGAAACAAGTGGATAACAGAACCCGTCCACTAAAGGTAATATTCTCCAATAACAAGATCGCTAAGGATTTCTTGAAGGCAGCGAACATATCTTCTGGGCATGCATTCAAAGTTAAAAGTGACCTTACCCCCCTACAACGAAAGTGCTCGGCTAAGATTTTTGATGAGCTTAACAAGCGCGAAAGTGATGGCGAAGAAAACTTAACAATCAGATACAGAAACAATATGCCTTATATCAAAACTAACAGACATGCTCAGAATCATCGAAAAAACTTGAAGTAGCCCCATTACAAGTTTTTTGTTTTAATGTAGGTGGCTTACGTACTAAACTTCAGGAATTACATAATAATATTATATATTCTAACTATGATATCTTAATATTTGGCTCTCTCAGAGTTGGCTCTCTGATGATTTTTCGGATGCTGAATTGGCTGTGAAATCTTTCAATCTGTTTCGCTGTGATAGATCGTCTTTTACAAGCAATAAACGCAGAGGTGAAGGTGTATTAATTTACATTAGAGACTTTATAAATGCCAAAAAACTTTAGATTACAGTACAATTCAGTTGAGCAATTGTTTTTAGCTTGTATTATGGGCGGGAGTAGTTTTGTAATTGGAGGGGATGAAGGACATTGTCAGTCACTTGATATTCTCAGGCAACAATTTTCAAACTCTGACTTTATTATTTTTGGTGATTTTAATGTTCCGGAGTCTTTGGGAAAATGATGAGTTTGGAACTGTTGTTAGATGCCCACCTAACTCATGTGGATTAATACTTGGGGAGTTTTATTCTTACCTTAACTTTTTTCAAAGGAATTTTGTGCCAAATGATAGAAATGCCTTTCTTGATCTCACTTTTACAAATAGGAATGATCTAGTGGTGAGTGAAGCTGTTGACTGTGTTTTTGATAAATCTGCCTATCATAAGCCTTATCATTTTGAATTAACTTTTAACAATGGTAAAGAAAAAACTTTAAATTTTGTACAGTTCTTCTATGACTTTAGAAATGCAAATTATTTGGGTGTTAATAGTTGTTTGTGTGGAGTTGATTGGGACCATGTTTTGAATGTAATTAATATTGATGATGCGGTTTCACAGTTCTATCATATATTGAATATGGCTATAGCATTGTTTGTGCCTCTTAAGAGATTCAAAACCTCGTCTTTTCCCAGTTGGTTTTCAGGGGAGTTAAAGTACTTTATCCAGCAAAAGAAAATTTCACATAAAAAATATTAGTCTAGTCATACTGTTGCAGACTACGAAGTCTTTTCAGATCTTAGAGCTAGGTGCAAAACTCTAATGGAGACTTGTTACTAGAACTTTATTTCAAATTTGGACCAGTTATTTTATACAAACCCCAAAAGTTTTTGGTATAAGTTTAATAACAGGAGAGCAACGAATAGGCTTCCTGATTTGATGACCTATGATGATGGGGAGTTTGCAGGTTGTGAACAAGTTGCAGAAAGGTTTGCCAGGTTTTTCTCTACTGTTTATAATAGAGATAATATTGTCTTACCTAGCGGCAGGCTGGTGTAAACATGACTATTCCAAATCCTAAATTATCTATTGGATTAATTTTTGATAAGATCTTTCGATTACCCCTTAAACTTAGTGCTGGCCCTGATGGTATACCCAATTATTTTTTGAGAAAATGTGTATGTGCCCTCTCTTATCCCCTCTATATTTTATTCAGTAGGTCTTTAGACTTGACAGTTTTTCCATCCGAGTGGAAACTCAGTTTTATTACGCCTATATTCAAATGTGGTGCTGCTAATGAAATGATCAATTACAGGAGTGTGTGTGTACAGTCTGTCATCCCAAAACTTCTAGACAGTCTTATTTATGACCAAATTAATTTTTATTGCAAAGAACTTCTGTTAAGTGAACAGCATGGCTTCAGTCGTGGCAAGTCTGCTATTACAAACTTGTTGCTGTATCAGGGTGCTCTGTTAAGTGCTTTGGAGAGGGGTGAACAGGTGGATGTAATATATACAGACTTTTCCAAGGCATTTGACAGTATCAACCATAGCTTATTATTGGAAAAATTGAGACTTTTTGGTTTTTTAGATTGTTTGGTGGCCTGGTTTGCAAGTTTTCTTTCTGACAGATTTCAGCAGGTACAAATTGGGGATGCTAGGTCGCATCTTATCAGTGTGACCTCTGGGGTTCCACAGGGTGGTCATTGTTCTCCCCTGTTGTTCAATATTTTCATTAATGATATTTTGGTTTGCTTTAAAAATAGTATTTTTTTGTTATTTGCCGATGATTTAAAGTTTTATAGGGTGATCAGTTCAAAACAAGACATGGTTTTCTTGCATGATGATCTGAATAGATTGTGTTAATGGTGTGTTGGTAATAGTTTGGCTCTGAATGTGGGTACATGCAGTTACATTAGTTTCTACAAAAGAAACAAACGGGTAACTTCCTCCTATACTATTGATAATGTTAATCTTAGGTACACTGAAGTAGTAAAGGACCTTGCTATCTTTTTTGATGAACAATTGAATTTTAATACCCATGTAAATACTATTATAACTAAAGCATCTAAGGTCCTTGGTTTTGTCCTGCGCAATTGTAAGGATCTGTCGGTTGAAACTTGTAAAAGGTTGTACATATCACTTGTTGTCTCTTTGTTGGAGTATGGATCAATAATTTGGTCTCTTCTGTATATGAATGGCAATTCATATACTCATACATAAATCTTCTGTATATAATTGTATGGCACTGGAGAGGGTTCAAAATAAATTTCTACGATTCTGCCTTTATAAACTTTGCATTCCAGTTCCTAATGACCATTGTTATGATGAAGCAATGAACTTGCTGAATATGCGGAGTTTACTTAAGAGACGTACTGAGAATGATTTGGTGTTTATTTATAAACTTTTGAATGGCCTTGTGATTTGCCCTAAACTACTTAATAGGATTTCATTTAATATTCCATACCGTAATCCGAGGGCAAATCGATTGTTATCTTTGCCTTATCATCGTACCAACTATGCTATGCACTCGCCTGTCGAAAGGACCTTGAGGCTGGTAATTTCTACTGGAATTGAAGTTTTGGGAATTTCCTTATTGCATTTTAGGAGTCTTATTAAGAGTTTCTAGGATTTTGTTTTTTGAATTAATTTTGCTCCATGATTAATAATTTGAAATACATTTGATCATTGTCATTGATACTAATATATTTTGTTTTTTCTTAGCTAATTTTGCATTGTTAATTGTTCTGATTTTGAGAGAATATTGTTACTACTTGTAAAACGGTTTAATTATCCTTGGTATTAAGATTAAGTCTGATAATTATTGTTAATTAGTAATTAGTGGTTAGGTAGTATAGCTTTTATTTCTTTTTCAAAAATATATATATTTTTTGTAATGGGGTTGATCCCGTGTATAAATAAAAAAATAAATAAAAAGCTTTAAAACTAACACAGTTATTAGACTTTATAATACTATGGTGAGACCACATTTATATACTTCGCAAATCTGAATTCCTTCAGCCCAAATCCACATAGATTACATTAAAAAAGTTCAAAAGAGGTTTCTGAGGTACCCTTACTTTAAACAAAATAATACATACCCATTTATTGTCTCATATAGTTGGATAATTTTAATATTAGAAGTTTGTCAAATTGAAGAAATCAATAAGCGGTATTATTTATTCACCAAGTTCTTAATAATATAAAATACAAAGGTTGTAATTCAGTAAAGTATACAAGTATAATTATTTCTAAGGTAAATCTAAGATTCCTAAATTTTGGTTTATTTAGTAGATATAGATCTAGGTAGCATATCTCCAATAAATAGAATGATATTGATTTGTAATTAAATTCTCAGGAAAATCAACATTGATATTTTTAGCATAAATAAGAAGTGACTTGATTAGGAATTTGAAGCAATTTGTATACTAGCTTAGGTTAGGCTTAGTTTTAGTATTTGTAATAAGTACCATAAATTAATAAAAATCACATATCCAAATAAACTTTTAACAACTTCACCATCAAATGCAATAATATGTAATGTGGCCTTAGAGTAAATATAACCTCGTTTGCTTCGTATAATTATGTTGATGTTAAGCAATTCCTAAACTTTACCTGTCAAAGTACTAATATTCAGCTCTGTAGTCTTAAGAGAATCAGCTGCAGATACGACTGTTGTATCTTAGCAAAAAAAGTTAATTTACCGGACAGTTCTATTAAAGATAGATTAAAGTACAATGCGTTAGTTTTAACTTTTTGTTTTTATTTTTCATCCTAAAAGAAACATTTATAGATATACAGGGGGAAGCTAAATTTTGCATTTAATAAAAATTTGTTAATCACGTCCTTACGTTTACCGAACCTCACTTTGATTTTATATTAATTGAGAATTCTCCTTGTGTGACTCATAATTTTAAAGAGCATGAAATCGTCAATTCAATCTTACTTAATAATCACATCGTAAGCAAAAATGTGGGGTAATATTGGATATTTTAACTATTTTCCAGCAGGATGCAGCTTCCCCACACTAGGGTTTAGCAGTTGAAGATTCTAGAACACTTCCCAGGGACATGGATTGGCAGACGTAGTACAATTAAATGGCCCTTACGGTCCCCAGACCTAACTCCATTATACTTTTTTCCATAAGGGGTATTTAAGAAATAAAACTCTACCTAAAAATATTATTAAAAACTTGTGCTTTATCGTCAAAAATATGTTTTTTAATTTTGTAGCCAAACCTAGTAAAATTATAAAAAAGCATACTAAAAAAAACACAATACAAAATACATAAAATATAAATACATACTAATCCTTGCATAATATAATAATATTATAAATTGTAAGTGCTTGTAACATGTTAATGTTACGTTACAGCAATTTATTATGTAACATCCTTAATTTACCCTTTTACACATACAATGGCGAAACTTAGAAATCGATAGTACCATTCCCTTGCTCAGAGTGTGCATAGATGGCATTGAGTACTGGCTCTTAATCAATGATTTTAGGCAACCATCTATGCATCTCGCGTGTTTAAGGTCTTCAGCACAGAACACAAATATAGAGAAATGTGTGTTGCCTAATGAACAGACAGAAATTCTGTTGACAGCTTTATTGACGTTGTTGACAAAGACGGGGGCATCCATCTTGGGTGGCGTGTGGCGGGAAATTTAAGCTTGATCTATTGCCTGGTATTTAAATTTCAAGTAATTTGCAGTTGCATTACAAAGTTGATACGTTAACTGACGAGTGATGAGATATATTTAAATAGAATTTTATTTTATTTAAAAAAAAAAACAATATATTTTCATTTTAGAAATACCCACATTTAATTAAAATCGTTAATTTTAAATGTTGAGAAAAAATAAAAATTTTGCATCTCAGACATCCCTCATCACTTTAATCAAGAATTAACACATCAACTAAAATATTATTTAATTTAAATTTGGTTCTCAAGACATTGCTTATTTAAGATATTTAGCTATAGATACTTACCAAAAATTATAAATTGGCCCGATAGATATAAGACTAAATTTTAAATAAAAAAAAACAAAGCTAAATTGTCTTTTAAATGTTTTATTTTAAGATGAATTAAAATAAATTTAACAAAGGATTTTAAAATGCATAAAAAAGTTACAATATATTCTAAATGAAATACTGCAAACTGTAGGTATGGTATTAATAACACCTTTAATGTAAAAAATAGAATTGTTGCAGGTATAAAGCATATTTTAAATGAAAATCCTAATTTCTGGAGTTTCAGAAAAAAATTACCTGCTTTTTTTTGTTTCCATAAGTATAAAACATGATAAGAAATATGTAACAAACATACCTAAATAAAAAATTAAACATATATATTTTTTAACTATCTATACAATTGCAATAAAATAAAATATATCCACAAATTATGGAAAACAAATTATAAGCTCTTATAAAGACAGAAACTGAACCTATCTCTTGAAATAAATCTGGCTTTTCATTGTAAATAAGTTAATTAATAATGACTAGATATAACACAAATACATATGTACGAGTTAATATGCATGTTCTTTTCCATTTTATTTTTTTAGTATAAGCAAATAAAAACAAAATATGACTTTTGATTAGTCACAATCGGCTAAAGATGTCACAAGTCAGTGGGGTTGTCTCCAGTAAGTATGCAACATGAAACATAAGAAAACAGATTAAGACAGTGTATTGTGTATACAATATTATATATTCTATTGGGTTAAAATTAAATCTCCTAAAAGTATTTCATCCTAATGATCCAAAATACATAAGTTTTCATTCTTAGTAAGTATTGATTATCACATTAGTTATGATTACAATTAATTAAGGTTCTAAATAATACCGCAAAGGATTTGATATTAGTCCATAATTTTACTTTAAGCTAATAACATGAATTTAATTATGGGTCAGTAAAAATAAAATAGGACTGTAAAAAGCATAGCATTTACTATCAAAATGTCTCAGGTAATTTAGGTATTTTAAAAAATAAGATATTACATACTAAAATCTTAGCTAAAAAGTTAAAAAACAAAATTATTCTGATTGTGTAGGTGTAGGATCATGAGTATTAAATGAGGATATTCAGGATTTTTGTTTTTTTAAAGGCATTTTAGATTGTCAAATATTTTTCTGTTTTTTAGAATGACCAACACTTAAAGATTGTTGTTGTGGTTTTGAAGTTGGCTTTTGATTTTATACTTTAAATATTTATAAACCAACCAAAACTTTTTCTCTAAATTGACTAAATGACCATGGCTATCCATCCATAAATGTGTATAACTTAAGGTGGATTAAGTCGATTAGGGAAATCAGTTTTTGAGAAGTATATGTCAATCTGTTTTTGTTAAATTGAACAAATAGGTATTGTGTTTATACTCCATGTGAATATCATTTCTACTTAAGAACCAGAAAAGTGTTTGGAGCAAACATTTTTAGTCGGACTTACATGACAGACAAGATTTTTGTAAGGATGGATTCAATGGCAATTAAAAAAATTTATGATTTCTGTGACTGTCTGGGCAATTCCTTATATATAAACTAGTGAATAAAGAATATTTGTATGAATATCTTAATCTAGATGAAGACAAGGAAAAGGAAATACTTCATATTTTCCCAGTGAAGGTTCAAGAATTAAAACTGAATTGTAAAAAAAAGTTAAATTGAGAACAGTGACATAGATATGTTCAAAATAGGATTAAATCTATAATTATATTCTGGAAAATGATAATACATCCAAGATACACCTAAACATTATTAGAAAACACTTGTAGGTATGTCATAATTGAAATTTACCTGTCTCCTGCTCTATGTAGTTGCACGATGATTCGATGTTGGCACGTTTGTAAAATAATGTATCAACCCAGAACTCAAAAAAACTACAAAAAGCTATAAAATTACTTAAAAACTTTAAATTGGAAGAAAATCATGAGGCTTGGCTTGTTTTCCACCCAAAGAAAACTTAAAAAATACAATCGTCAAATACGACAGTTAAAATGTCACTATTGTCATATTTGATGTACGTCAAAAATTAGACAATCAGAATCAATCGGCCATCTTGGGTGGCAGATTATTCCGCCCCGCCACATTCAACCTTCATACCGGAGGTCTTCAGTCTCTATATTGTAATTTGGCCATTCTAAGGATAACTATTTTGTTATTCACCTACATTGTATGACCTTATTATAATGTAAATTTGTAGATATTTTGTTATACTCTATCTACAGAAACTACTTGGAATCACCTTCTCGGCCAGCATGACATTGACGAATTACGGGCAGGTAGTCAGATCAGATGGAATGACTACATTTTTAATTAAGCTTTGTTTTCACAACCATGTATATTCGCCGGACTTATTTAATTACGTTATGATTTTCAGTATCAATATTTCTCCTTTAATTCAATAATTATAAATTCATATCTCCGAAGATAGTAATTTGATTGTCTAGAAGTGACACGCTTAGGTGGGGGCTTCCGGGCAATCCTTCATTTTTTTATATTAAATTAATTTTTAATTTATTTAAACCGTAATTTTTTGAGTTCCGGTGAATCTACACGTGGGTTCCTTTGTTAATGAGACCATATTTATCTTTATTTCTGATCTGAGCAGCCGACCGATCAAGTTGTTTAACATAAGAAGGGGTCAACAACCGGCGAGGTAAGTACCACCGATATTACATTAAATTTATTCCATTTGTTGTTTTTCCGAATTTGATAATTTTTCTTTATTTCCTTTGAATAATATCAGACATTTGATTCCTTTGAAACATGAGGCAATTTGCATTTTGTTTTAGCTCATCAGCTGTTCTACACAATCTGCTCCTATTTAATCAGCTATTAAATCTGTCTAAATCTTCTAGTCTGCTATCTGATATTTGTTTGAAATCAGTTGATTGATTAAAACTGTAATGGACCTAAAGTCTTATTACAAAAGGGACGAATTAAGGGAAACAAGGTAAGTTCTAAAAATACTAAGAAAAGAAGGTGCCAATAAACTATGTTATCTTTTATTTAAGCAAACTTTATTTATTCTTACTGCCTCTACACACGGGGGGATGTTGGTAGGTTAGTGGGTTCATCTATTAAATCGTGTGTGCTCATTTAATCATCCTTTTAGACCCATACCCTACCAACATAACCTTGGCATATAGGGAACCATCTGTAAATCCCCCAAAGCCAACCCGTACAAGGTAGCCAACGGGCCTTTTATGGGAGTATTTGTATGGGGTAACCAAAGGTTACACCATGCAATGTAACTTTGGTTAAACCATATACTTAAAATATTAACAGTATAGTACATATACGCAGCAGTATTAGTATTAGTAGGGATACAGTATTTGGCAAGTAGGCCTCAAAAATTCTTTTTCGCTAACCTCTGAAATCACGTCATTACCACTTCCTCTAGTCCCTAAGCAGTCGATATTTCATTCTACTGTAGGAGAGCAGGCCTTCCCAGTTAATATTCTTTCGTTTGTCTCGTAGCAGGAAGGAAAAGCAATGATTTCTCTCCTAATCCCAGCCCATGTTTCACTAGGACACAGCGGACTCAGTACCACGCCCAAGCTATGCAGATGCCGGTTGACTTTCTACTAGTACTCTAGTCAGGTCTGGTATAATCTCTCTATGCTGAAACCGTAGCCATGATATTCTGACTTTAGCTAGACTTTGGCTAGTCGGCAACCATTGTTCCCACTCCGATTTTCTGTAGCCTTTTTCCATGCTTAGTTGTTTAGGATATAGTAAATGTGGCTCTAACTTCTCTATAAAAACCTATATAGGAGATGATTCGAAGTTAGCGAAATTGACCTAACATACTCATACTTGGACTGTTTTCCTTCTACCCAACGTGTCCAGCGCATCTCTGACTCTTGAACCTGTTTATATCGGGCTTTTAAGGCAGCCTGACTATCTAAGTAAATAATAACTTCCATTTCCGAGCACTCTTTAACTTCTGTCCCCATTCCACCTCTAGAACAGAGAACATTTATTTAAAAGATTGTGAAATAGCTCTCAAGCAATAAAGCTTATCCTCGATCTGTGGCGCTCCTGACAGACTCGTGTAGGCCATTCTTTTCAAGTTCATCTCTGTTCGTTATGTCACCCTTAAAAGAACCTCCTAGTTATGCAGTGTATTCTGTCTTGGCATTGAGAAGCAGCATAATTGGCATTTTCTTGTTCACTAGTTTGGTTATCGATGTAGGCCCTGCTACCACGGGTCGATGCTGCTATGTGATGCTATCCTTCATCCTTAGATAGAATGCAAGTAGAGTTCCGGCAAATCCAGGAGTCACACCTGTAATGCACAGTAGTACATAGTCGTAATACAAATAGAGAAAAAGTCCAAAATTTAAATAAAAGTAATATTTATAATGTTCCTTCTTCTTATATCCAGCTCTCTATAATATACATATATTCAACAAGTTTAAAATATACATACGGGATAAGTGTGCATCTGGATGTAGTTCATTGTAAGACAATGCAGTTGCTCTAGAATAATCGTTATTTCTAAAAAAAAATTGTAGTTATTTTAAGCCTCTCTTGAAGCTTATTATTTATTATAAATTAAATATTTGGCAAAACGAAATTATAGCAAAACTTAAAATTCTTATACAGTCAATATAACCAATATTAATGGTAGACTAATAACTAGCAATATTTGGTACAGCATGGTAACATTCCAATATTCCAAAGTACTATCGTAAATTGGCAATATTTTGGATATTAAGAGTACTTAACATAAATATTAGTACTCGAGTATGTAGAGTACTGACTAGATTAAATAAAATTTTTAAAATTTGTTTAAGGCTTTAAAGCGCTTTTTTATAAATAATTAAGGCTTTACTTCATTAAGTAACACCAGTTCAGATAACATAATTTAAATAATAAGGATTTTAATTGGAAAAATGTGATAATTTTTCCTTAAGTTTAAAGTAGCTTTTAAAGATTTTGACATGCTGTCGTATTAAAGATGATTATAGTAGCAACTCGAAACTTAGGTATTATATTCACCATAAAATGACTTTTAAAATGAGACCCCAACTTTTGTTTAAAACTTTAAGGGTAGCTGTCCCGCCCGCGTAGGGGTTGATGGTAGAGATTTATGGACGCGAGATTATTTTCTCCCCTAAAATTAAAAATCGACGAATGCGAGCATTTTTTTATTTTTTACAGAATATCGGAGAAATTCGGGTTGGAAATTTTTCGGTGCGCCACCCTGTATATTTTCTCCTCAGGTCACAACTGCCAGAATCTGAAGATTTTTTGGACCAGCTAGGAGAGTGTGTTCCAATTTGGGTAATTTTAAGTAAAGTTTCATTCAATAATAGAGCTGGTTCCAGCAACTTCATATTTTATAGTGTTTATTTGACCCTTAATTCATTGTGATAGGGTTTTGCATGCTGATAATTCTGCTTATCTTGTACCATGGAGCATTCACTTCCTTTTTTTTCGATGGGTTCTTGCTCCTCACAGGTAGCACCCTCTGTTTTTGTTCTTCTTTTTTCGATTTTTCCGCTAGCTTGGTTGGTCTGCCAGAAGGTTGATTTAAGGGTTTATTTTGGTTGATAATGCAGTAGAGTACAGAAATTTTTGTCGTTGTCTTTTTTGGTCTTTTCTTTGCTTTAGGGAGAGCAACACTTTTTTGGTAAGTGGTTCTGAGGTTGGGTTAGTAGGCTGTGTGATAAGTTAGATGGTTTAGTGGGGGAAAGTCTGAAGCTTTCTTAGTAATTTTTTCCTAAGTTGGAGTGTTGCACATTTACCTGACTATTATACCGTTAGGGGATTTAATCATAGCCAACTACTGGGCCCCTGTACTCTATATCTTTTATTCTCTATTCAGCCCATAAATAAATATGGATACTATTATTTATTGTTATATTTGTCTTTGTTTTTGTTCTTTTAAAGATATTTTAATTCAGTAAAAGAACTGATATATAGTTTTTCTTAAATTTTTGATGCTTTTCTAAAAATCATAAAACTAAATAATAATCTGAAAAAATGATAAGACAGAAATAGTACCCAGACGGAGAAAGAAGAGAAGGGTGGATTAAAACTTGACAGAAAACTTAATTTTCCACTCGGCTAATTTGACGGGCAAAAGTTTCTTATTTCTGAATAAATTTCTTTACGTTTCGTTCCCCGCGGGATTCTCGCAAAATAAGGAAACTCGCCGCGAGATGAACGGGAGAACCTTTTCCGTTCCGATAGAAGGCCGTTAGGGCGTTGAGACGCCCTCCAAGAAACTTTTCATCTTTTTAGCAAAACAGACACCAAAAAGGGGGTTGGAACGTCTGATGTGCCCTCTTTATTTGTGAACGTGAGTTTTTTTTACTAATTGGAAATTTAATATCAAATATTATTAGTTTCTCTTTAAAGTCTTGAAAGTCTATGTTTGAACTAGCGTTTGAAGGGGTAAGTGCTATAAAACTTCAAATCGTTTTTTTTTGCAATATTAAGGATACACGCTGTAGATGGCAGAAAAATCTAATCTTTCATTCACGAAAAAGAAGTATTTTGCAAGAAACTAATACAAAGTTCAATTAGACGACGACGCTACTGCATTATAAAATTTAATGAATTTTCAAGGAATTGCCATCAGGAAAGAGAACTAAGGGAGAATCTCGGTTTTTAATGACATCAGCATCAGCCTTTATTGGCGCTTGGATATTAAAATGTAATTTTGTTTTTGCCGCCGCGGCTGATGCGCGGTTTATAGCCTAACCCACTTGAGGTTTAACGCTCTACGAAAATATACCGTAGGTTTTTGGTTCAGTCTGCGTTTTTTCCTCCTTAGATAATTGAATTACATTAATATTCATATTTGATGAGCCAACCTCGGTAATATGTACCTGCCTGGAAGTTGTGTGGCCCTATTAGAAGGATCTATTAGATCAATTAGGTTCATTGTAAATAGCGAAGCCAGTAATAGCTAAAATTAAAAAAAAGAAACAATGTCTAGTAAGATTGAGATTTGAGATTTTAAGTAAAAATTTAATTTAATACTTCTGCAATCAATTAACCAGAAGGCTAAGTTTTTTATAGAGTGATCGGGACCATGAATTTTTAAGAAGGCAAATTGACAACTGAAAGCTGGTGTACCGATAATTTTCCAGTCACGTCATCGTGGATGAATGCGATTTCTTAAAATCATAATAACAGGAATTATTAAGTTATAAGAATTACTAAACTATTTAATTGCTTTATTCCATGGAAGACATTGTGGTTTGATGATAACAATAACTTATTTGCTGTAAGCCAATGGTTTGCCCTTAACTGCTCTAAATATAACCCTTCCATTCCATAATAAGTAAATTTATCTCTGCAGGAAAAAGACATGTCATCTGCGAAGAGAATATATTAGTTATATGCCGCTGAATAAAATATTTTTTCAAAAATTAAGACTTTAATGCTTTTACGAAAAATCCCAGAACAAGGCGCTGAGCTGAGTTATACGATTGGTTTCCTTGACCATGCAAGGCTTCTTTTACTTGGTCAAAGGTAAGGTCAAAGGTAGTGAATTGAAGAACAGATTGTACACCAATACCTCTATTCTATGTTCTAGATTTCTTTTCGTTTAGAGTTTAAAAAAATCATATTATATATCTATCGGTGTATGTCATGTTTTTTGCGCTGTTTCTTATAAAGCATTTTTCTATTAACTTTTTAACAAAGCGGCACTAGAAATTGTCTAACAAACCGAAAGCGCTTCGTTAATTTCAATAACGAAAATTATACTGGCATACAGAACGTTGTCTTATTCGAATTTTCTAAAATAGGCATATAAAATGTTGCCATGCTCGTTTTCGTTGTGATAATGAAAAATTGGTTTCAACCAGAGTTATTGTTGTACTAAATTTTTTATAAACCCTGTAAAAGTTGATTTAAATTTATTTCGTAGAAAGAACGAAAAACACCATTTATTCCAGTGCAAGCCTTAACATATTTTCAACAAAAGGGTTGCAGATAAAACCAGGACAGTTATCTGGAAAAGAATTTTACAACTTTATTGTTATCTATCTTAAGAATAAGTGGTAAAAATTGCGGTTGGCTAATGGTTATTTCCTTATATTCCCTTAGAAAGCCAGATTTTAAATCCTCAGAGCAGACCTACTAGAAAAGCATTTTTTTTTAATAATCTGCAAATTTTATTTTTCTACATGTAATTTTAATGAGTCGAAACAATAGTTTAGACCATTATATTTATACCAGGTGTTATAACAAAAGATTATAGTAAATGTATAAACGTCAATAAAAATTTAATAAAATTATCAAGGAATTATCTTTTACTCAATTGACCAGTAGTGTAAATTAACACTAAGTCAAAATTATAGTAGCTAAAACAAAAGAAAACATATTCACAAAATCAATTACTTTAATATAAAAAGAGATTACAGCGAAAAATTCACAAGTTATACAATAAAAACTAATGGTTATACACACTTGCTAATATAAAATAAATCATAAAATAAAATATAATAATTCGTCGATATTCCAAAATGTATGAACTTATTACACGTATTGCAAAAGGATATACTAAATATATAAATGCAATTAAAATATAATAAAATTATCAAAGAATTGCCCACTACTTAATTCACTAGTTGTGTTCTTTAGTAAATAGTATAAATTATAAAACTATCAACAAATTAGCAATGAAAGAGGCAATAAGTAAATGTTTTAAAAGTAAAAATTACATAAACTACCATTTTTATAACCTTAAATATTTGTTTAGAATTTCTTATGCATTAAAACTTATGAAATTGCTCTTCTCTTAGGTTTGCTGTCAGCTTTAGAGTAAGTTTTTATAATGAGATAGTCAAGAAGTCTATACAGAAACAAGATAATTTCTGCAGTGTATTGAGCTTCACTGGGTAAATTATTTTGATAACCAATGTCTCGAAAAAGAAAGACTATTTTGAAGTATGGATTTTTAAAACCAATCTAATAAATACAATTTTACCTTATTTTTCCATATTGGGTATCTTGGATCCTATATCATTACAAGTTAAGTAGTTACTTATTAAAAGTTTTTAATTTGCAATCCATCAGCATATTCTGTTATGGAACTGCCTATATATCTTAAACTCAGAGAATTAAAAAGATATTATTTTACTAATTTAAAATATATCATATAAAATATTATTTAGCTATACAACAGTGATCTCAGCTTAGTTTAACCCAAGTAGTTTATTAAGCTTATTACAATAATTAAGCTTAAGCTTACTACCTCTGGTAGGATTACTTGTTTCGAAGACTATTCTAACTTACCCTGTATTAAGCATGGCTGGGGTTAGCTGAAGGTATGGCATCTGGTTTAATGTTAATTCCCTCCATGAATTGGGCATGAATGAATCGGGAGTAAAATAATTTTGAAATAAATAGAATTTCAAATAGAATTGTTTATTACCGAAATTTTGATGATTTCAAGGCTTCTTCGTCTCAAAATCCATTTTCCTTTTTGTTGTTTACATTTGCACTTCCTATTTTCATACATAAAATGTATTGTAGTAACTACTACTGCTAATGCAATGTCGCCAATGTCTATATTGGAGTCAAAGTTTTTACAGTTTATTTTTTAATTCTCATATAATAATTACAATTTAATTCATTGCTTATCTTAAAGTTTTTTCATATCCCACATATCACAGCAAAATGAAAACTATCACACTAAACTAAAAACCTGGAAAGATTTTGTAGGAAATATTAGTACAAATCAATTTTGTTCCGATTTTTCTCAAGACTTAATTCATGAAAGTAAAAGAAAGCCTTTGCAAGCTAAAGAACTATGAAAAATGGCCGAAATTTATACTACTGACATATTAGATGCTTAACACTCCGTGTAGTCTCGAGGAGGTAATTTCCGTTTATTACCGCCATCTGTATGTCGAGGAGTAGAAGCTTTTTCAGTGTTCTATCAATCCCCCAAGCTTTGAAGGCCCTGCTTTTGAATTGACGGTCGAAGTGACAGTCGACCGCTGGCTCCGTGTTACAATCTTTGACGTTGCGATGTCTTGTTGTCCGTTCTGTTCTTCTGTAAATCTACCATTAGGAGAATTTTATTTTGACATTTACGTTATTTGTTTACTATTGTATTCTATGCAGGTTTTGCGTTAATTGTGAGTTTTTTTTAAGAGACGACGATCGTTCTCTCTGCGATACCAATTGTACCTGGCTTGACTGGTGGCTGAGTTGAAGCAACACAAGATATTTAAATAAACCTATATTTTTGGTTTATACAAGGTGTATATTTTTGAACTTCAAAAATGTAACTATGAAAAATGTAAGCTTTTAAGATGGTACACTGTATACTATTTAAAGACGCTTGCAAAATACGTAATAGGATGAGCTTCTAAACAAATATACTTAAAATCAACAGGACGTTGAACTTTTAGTTATAAAAAGCCAGTATCAAACCTTTATTATAATGGTTAGGAACTTGTTGATATGGATTTTATAATAGGTATCTACTTAAGCTTAAATTCTGGATAACACCTAAGTAAGCTTATATCCAGGAACTCTACTAACAAACTTTACAGGCTGATTTTTTTAACAAAAAATAAGATTTTTTTAATTAAAATGTATGTTAAAACATCTTCCTTTCGGATTGACACGATCTTAAAAATTAAAGAAAAAAGGTTTTTTTTTTAACATTTTACTACCAATGTAGGTATTTTTTTTCAAATTTGCAAATGTGTTATATGCATCAAGTGTTATATCATCACATCGTAAATAAATTTCTATTTAATTTTTTTTCTATTTTTTATTTTATTAAATTTACGGGAATCCCCATTTTACAAAATAAATGTACAAAATAGATTATTGCATAATAGATAATTTAACCTAATGAGTTAATACAATTTACATACTTGTGTTTCTGTTATTGTTATATATATTGTTGTAATGTGTTTCTGTTATTGTTATATATCTAAGAACTGAGTTGACACCATTACAGCCATAGTCGGCTCAGACTGTTCTTAAAAACGGACAGTGAACCACTACATAAATCGAAGTTATGAGCGTTTAAGACACTCAGAGATCTATCGATAGGAGAATGACGGCCATATTTACTTCTGTGCATAGGAACATGATAAAGGTCAAAATTGCGTAGAGTTCTATTTGGAACATTGAGACCCACTGTAGAAAGACGGTCAGGAGCATTAATCATGCCATTAACCATCTTAAAGACAAAACAAAGATCAGCGTTCACACGCCTTTTGACCAATGTATCCAGGTTGAGTCTTACTCTCATGTCCTCACGATGGTACTCGTCAAAGCTAATGCCCATTCTAAATGCAGCATCACTGACCACTCACACAAAGCATCAAGGTCTTCCTCAAGTTTGGCTATATCTAGCTTATCTATATCTGCTTAATCTGCATGTAGAGCTTCAGGTCATCAGCAAACATATTTACAGAGCTATGATAGATGAGCCTTGGAGAAGTCGGTATAGACCGCATCAGTCTAAACCCCCATCTCCAAAGCCCCCAACAGATCACACTCGTATTGAACCAAGAGGGAGTTGACGTATATTTCCTGTGTGCAGCCTTCTTTTTACAAATTAGGTCTTAAGGTAAAAGACTAAACCATTTAGGAAAAGACGAAGACCTTGGTCTCTTTTTAGGAACATACAAATTAAGGCAATCCTGTAAAATATCATTTAACTTACCCGCAGCACCATCAACATTCAACTCATCAAAATTCATACTCCAATCAATAGCACCCAAATGAAAGTTAATAGCCCAAAAGTCGGCATTCCGAAAATCGAAATAAAATTTATCAAGCGTTAGTGAAGATGAGTCACTTTGAATATTATTATGATAAGAAACGTGGTGCAAACTATTACTAAAAATGTAGTCAACAGCAGCTGAAATATTAACATTATGCAAATCAGAAAATACTAAATCTAAAAATGTGTTTCTGTTATTTGGTACGTTATTGCATTGAAACATATTATGATAAGAAAATATTTCAGCTAATACTCGGGCTGGACAGTGTTCATTGCAAGCTACACAAACCCCGTGAACATCATTTGACCAAACCGCCTTAGGTAGGTTGTAATCACCGAACACCAGCACCGATGATTGTTGGTAGCTTTTACAGATTTCATAACTGACTTCCCATGTAACTCGTACTTATCGCGTGTAGCATTTGGTGGAATATACACTCCACCAAAAACAAATGACTTCTTGCAAATATTTACTTCTACATATACTCTTACATCTCCACTGAGATGTAAGGAGTAGCAATTTTTCTAAAACTAACTTTATTACTAACTGCTATAAGCACCCCACCACCTCTAATCTTTGTACTTAATTCCAGGCTACGGTCAGTGCGGTAGATGGTATACTTAGGTACAAGGATTTCACTGTCAGAGATATCCTCATTCAACCAAGTCTCAACTAGGATTATGACAGAATAGTCAAACAGCTGCACCCCGTGATGAAATTGTTCAATTTTAGTGCGCATAGCACCAACATTATGGCAGTAGAGGCTTAATCGTTTTTTAAGTTGTTATCACCATCTTGAGACCTCATATTTTTCAACGGCACGATCTTAGGCACTCCTCTAATGTAAGCTTTAGTTCCTTAAAGTGTTTTCTCTGGAGAAAAATCTGATCAGGACCTAATTTATCACCAGTGTCACTATACACTCTACTCCTCAAAATTTTCAATGCCACTTGTTCATTAGCAAATACAGCCTTGATAGGTCTCACTCCTGTACCCCTCTTCCCAACACGAAAAACTTTACTAATTTGATCCTCTGGTATGTCCTCCACCACGTTCTAAAGCAAGCTTCTAACTTTGTTCGTATCAAATGCCACTCTCTCTCTAGCATGCCCAGATGTCGACTCAGTCACATTGTACAGCATGATGTTCTTAGATCGCCTCTATCGCTCTTCAGATTCCTCAAAAAAATCACCACGTGTATCTAAGGCAATGAGTGCTCTGTTTTCACCTTCACTCTGAGAATTAGATCTAGAAAAGGCTACTCGAAAGTCACTTGCCGCCTGTTTCAAGGTAGATACTTCCTGTTCCTGACTTTCAATATGCTCTAATTTTTCTTTAGTCAGGTTGCGTATTTTCTGCAAAGTCTCATGCAATTCACTTCTCTGATCAAGCATATTTGAAAATAATGCAATAACATCTTTGGTGTTCACATTCTGTTTCTTCAGAAGAGATGACATCTTAACTGTGTCAAAGGGAGAGGTTAGGGAACCGCCGATCGGGGCTTTGAAGGAATTGCTATTGTTGCGTCTTGTCCCATTGGTGACAGTCATGTTGCCGCTGTTTGAATTAGTTTTCAATGGTTTAGTAGAAACCTTGGGTTTAACACCCTGCGAGCCACTTGTACTAGGTTTGCAAGCACCCATGGAGACTCTTCTGACTTCATTTCTGGCAAATACTTTACATTCCCAATCATGTGCTGTAGCGTTTTATTTTTCTACTCCTATTTTCACTAGCGCTCCATTGATATTTCATTAATTTCAATAATTGTATTAATAATTTCAGTCAGCTTCTTTTATTC
Source organism: Anthonomus grandis grandis (assembly GCF_022605725.1). Taxonomy (NCBI): domain Eukaryota; kingdom Metazoa; phylum Arthropoda; class Insecta; order Coleoptera; family Curculionidae; genus Anthonomus; species Anthonomus grandis. The sequence continues at coordinate 24,913,915 of NC_065552.1, read as the reverse complement.
ATATTTCTTTAAATTCACACTGTCAATGACACTTTACTACTGTAACGAATCACTCTCCTGGTTTAATTATTCATGCTTTCTGTTGACGGTCCGTCACTCTTCTGGTTGGTCTTAATTAATGTTTTCTCTGATTGGCTGATATTGACAACTCAGGCGATAGGTGGGGTCGTTACTGATTTAGTCGGTACTGCATCCATTTTTTGAGGACTTGTTCTCGTGTCGCAGGTAGAAGCGCACGTAAAAGGCCATTTTTTTATTTCCGAAGTTTGTGAAGCAGGAAGTGGCCAATATGGTTTATAATTTATAGTCCTTAATCTTGTTCTTTTAGGGAACTGTTTTTCATTATTCTGGTGCAGGATGCCCAAGATTTTGATAGATAGATAATGAAACTTAGCAAGGTGAGTGTGTCACATTTTGAACGTCATTCATTTTTATCGACAGTGAATACAATGGCAACCGTTGTTCCAGGGTTTTACTTTTCTGTTTTCCCCTTTATTCTTCTTCAATTGTTGATGGCTGCAGGATTTTGATTCGTAAATTTATTAGTTATTATACAAGAAAGGATAATCCAAACCGTAAATATCTATCTCCAGTATTAAATATTTTAAAAATGTACAGTTTGTATAAAGAATTTTGTTCACAACGACGAACAGATCCTGTAAAAATCAGCAAATACCGTGATATTTTTAACAGTCACTTCAACCTTAGTTTTCATCGGCCGTACACCGACACTTGTTCAACCTGCGATATTTTAAAAATCAAAATGGATGCCCTAGATCCAGGTTCTGAAGAAAAGAGAGCCTTACTCCGCGACCACGAGATTAATTTAAGAAAAGTGTCTTCTGTTAAATCCTTGAAGAATCAGGCCACTACCTTAGCTAAAGAATCCCCCCAAATTCGTCGTGCCATAAGTTTTGACCTGCAAAAAACTCTACCCACTCTATTTGTTACATGTAGGAAAGTGCACTATTTACGTCAACTTTGAATATACAACCTTGGAATACATGATCTAGCTACTGGTACTGACAAAATGTATATGTAGCATGAGGAAATGGTAGCGAAAGGGTCTCAGGAGGTTTTATCATGTCTAATCAAATATATTGAATGTCTGCCACCAACTATTACCCATATAGACGATTTCAGTGACAACTGCGGCAGGCAAAATAAAAATAAAAATATAGTGAAATTCTGGACCTATATTGTGCAACATACCCACATCAAAAGCGTAGATCATCAAAATCTCCAATGGATAGCTACATGAAACCAAACATTGTAGGCCTTAGTAAGATGCAATGGTTGCATTTCGAAAAAGCCGAACCTTACAAGATGTTTTATAAAGAAGTCTACAACCAAGAAATCGCATTTAATATAATGGACCTAAAACAAAAAAATACTGGCAAAATAGAAACACTGTAAAGTTAACGCCACAGTGCACCCGTTTTTTCGAATGTCGAAAATATCAAGTCAAATTGCGTACTTCTCAATTCCGTACATCCCTTGTGAATCCATGTGCACCACTTTTTGCACTCAACAGCATGTTGATTTCGTCTAATATCACGTTCACAACTCGAGCATACATATCGTCGATCCGCCATCCTGTGGTTAACCCACGATTGAGAAACTGGATCCAAGTGTAACCCTGCTCACAAGTGTAAACCCAGATTTAGATGCTCGTCTGACATGTGACCTCGTGAAGTGAGGCCCAAGTTTAAAGAGAGAGAGAGAAATTGACTGGAGTATTTGACTTAACAATCAAAACAAACTAAAAAAGTGACAGGTCCAAGGTCTAATGAAAACATGCTGGAAAAAATTAATAGGAAAACAGCAATTTTCACCTTAATCAGTGGCGGGAACTTAAGACATTTATTCTTATTAAAATGACTTCGTTTTTTAAATAACCTTTAAAGAGTGGATAATTTGTTTAGCTGTCATCAATTAATTTATTCGATCATCATCTGCTGAATAAGATTATTGCGTCTAAATATTAAATATCAACATTAGGACGTAATTAAAAAAAGTAAATATTACAGCAATGATCTGACGAACTTTATATTAAATTTAATTTTATTAAACAATATAATAACGAACAAAAATAAATCCCGACCTTATTTAAAATAAATAAAGGCTTTTAAATAATATGTACATAATTATGAAATAAATTTTTATTAATCTAAATATTCGAAATGACCAATATTATTTTGTAAGCATTTGCGCGCATAAGTTACCATTTTTCCTTAAATGTTGTTGAATGAATTGAAAATATATTGCACGTTTTTTTTTTTTTTTAACTTAGGTCCTTTAAATTTTGAGGCGTAGTTTAATAAACCTGGTTCTTAATAAAACCTTATATGGACAAATCCATGGATGTTATATCAGGCGATCATGCAGTCCAATTCATAGGGCCATTATTACCAAGCCAACAAATATTAACGTGAATAAAAACTGGCGCGAAAACTTGATGACTTCTATAAAAATATAATTTTTGTTTGGTAACCCATGCAGGCAGTCACAGCTAAATAAATTGAACGGATAATATCAATAAGTATCATAATATAAAACTACATTTTTTAACATTTACATTAGGGTTTATCGGATTTAACACAAATAACCACTGGTTTAATAAGCTTAGGTTTAATTTAGTTAAATTTTATATTATAAGAAAAAGAATAAATATTTAAAAGTATATAAGTTCTAGCCGACTAAAAAAGCCAGACCCACACTAAGGAAAAATTCCTGATGATGATAATAATACATTGAAACGTTGGGAAACATATGAATGAGATACACCATTTTAGAGAGAATACAAGATGCTCTCAAAATAAATTATAAAAAATGCAGATCCGTTTATAAAAAAAAAGAACTTAGCCGTTGCAAAGATACAAAATGTCATTAAAAAAAATTAAAGATGAAGTTTTGAAGAACACAAAATAATTAGAAAACTTTGTCATTAAAATTAAGTTTTTAAGATAAATAGTTTTGGAAATAACAATTAAAATAAAATTTGGCGTTTTTTATAAATCTAGAGAGAGAACTAAAGAACTAAAAAACATTTTGCAACGCTGTAAAAAGATTTAGAATAAGCACCAAAATTGGCAATTTTTTTCTGATTTAACCGCTCTCATATCTCCTATAGTTTTGGAAATAACAATACTCACACATAGCCAATAGGACACTCTGTATAGTTAGTTAAATATCGTGAATTGAATACCTTTAATATTCTAACTATCTATAACTATAAATGAAATTCTAACCACTAGTGAGAAAGAAAAGTTCGCATCAATAGACTTGCTTGAATTTAAGCTTATACCAATGGCACTCAATGATTCTTTTTTTTATAACTAAATAAGTAGGTCTTGGATAAATAAGTTAGTAGTAGGAGAAGTAAATGAACTATCCTAGTAAAATCATATTTATTAAATATAAAATTTTTTACAACGTCGTTGTAATTAGTGATTTATTCTACTAAACTTGATAAAAAAACACAATTACTCTGAGTATAAATTCAAAGCATTAAACAACAAAAATATCGCAAAAAAAACTCCAGCCAATACGAAGCACAGTTAGTTTACCTTTACCTATCGCGCCACCAAATCAGAGATTTTCCCTTAAAAAAAAATCCCCTGACCAATACGAACGAGACCAGTCCTTTCGCTGAATAAAAAAATGTGCCGAATAACGCCCAAAACTCTCCGCTGCCCTCCAATAAAACTCCCAAGTTTGGAAAATCCAAAAAGAAAGAAAACTCCGCAACTCCGTGAAAGAAATATCAATACTCTCTGCTGGAGACGGACCCTGCGATATGCCCGACGAGAGCAAGCGAGAAAACCTCGAACTATTTTGGCGGTGTGAGCGGGACGGCGAGCTGTAACAAAAGAAGGTAAAAAGAGGGGTAGAAAATTTCAGAAGTTTCTATTCGCCAAGGGATATAAAGCTGAGTTCTTTTATTCGTTTTTCTACTGGATGGTGGGGGTTTTTTAAAACACACCCAAAAATAGTTCTGGTGGGGATAAAGGGTACGAGCGCCGGAGTTTTAGAAAATTTGTAATGCACTGAGAATTTCAGTGTGGTATAATAGTGGTCGTGTTGTTATTTGTAGTTAAATAGAGAAAAATGAAAAATAAATTTTTAGTAGGAATTAAGCCGTATTTAAAATATTTATGGTAAAAGTGTAGTTTATCAATTTTCCTGAAAATTTTTTTATCATTAGCCAATGTTAATGGAGGATTGCTATAGTTAGTTGTTTTATTATGATGTGAAAGTATAGGAAACCCCATTAATGGAACATGTTGATACTTTCTTTGTCACTGAATATATTTTCATCATCCAAGATAGAGATAGTCGAGAAGGGATTTTGGATTCCTATTACTCGCACAATAATATTTTGTACTTTAACGACTTTAATATGAACGACGCATTCAGTAGGTTAGGTGTTGCACTTATTATTAATGTGACGGAGAGTTTTAATATGTCTTAGTTATTTACTAAGCCTATTTGAGTCAACAGCTCTTATATAATAGATCTGGTTTTTTATAATATTGAAAATATTACAAAGGTGAGAACTAGAGATCCAAATTAGACGATTTTCATTTGCAGGCTGTAGCTTCGTATGGCTGTCTGTGTCAGTTTTTTTATCAGGCTTTACTTTGAAGTCCAGAAACAGCTGAAAAAAAAAGAATATAGTATAGAATAAGTATATTTATATTAAAAGAGAAGCTATTTAACAAAATATTAAAGAAAAAAGTAGAAGTTATATATTTTTTTTTATAGAACTCAAAAAGTTGATGTACTGTTTGCGTTCCTCAGAGGTTAGCTCTTGAGCCACTAGTATTTTTTATTTGTATCAAAAATTTGCCAGATAATGATCTTTTATCTCAATACATGCTCTTTGCAGTTGATTCTAACAAGCAACCATTCCACATTTTCTTTAGATACAAAAATAATAAGAAAATAAGATAACCCCAAAAATCCTAGCGCAGGCACATCTTGATTACAGAACAATAAAAGGTAATTTCTAAGGTATTCTAGTACTAAAGTAAATAAAATAAACAGTAGTTATTAAAGTATTAATTCTAATTTTGAAATATGTACACGTTGGTCTAGTATAAATGCCATTAATACGTGATAGAGAATTTAAAAAGAAATAAACTTTCATTTAAATTATTTTTCAGAAATGTTTAATAACAAAGATACTAAATTAAGAATTTAATTAGTTAAATTTAAGAATTATAATTTGCTTATCTATCATAACTTTTAAACGACCAGCTCAATTATTATTAAATTTCGCATACAGGTTATTGTAGTGAATTGTCCATTACTGATGAAGCCACTTTTTACAAAAATTGCTAGTGGCGTAGCATACGTATAGACATGGTCCTTTTTTGCCTCAAATCTACGAGGTGATAAAATATATTTTATAAGAAATTAACTGATACTCTCTGAACTGAGACTCTCCATTTAATTTGAAAAAAATAGTTATACTCTTGCAAAATTATGATTTAAGACACGGTTTTTAAAATTTCTTGGTTTAATTGTACAGAAACGCCAGTTAAAATGCTGCATAAACTGTAGGGGTAATATTTCGTACAAAAAAGTAAAATTTTCAAGCCACAGATTATGGATATTGTCAACTGCCAATGCTCTCCAGAAACTTAAGGTCACATATTTCACATTTTCTTTAGATACAAAAATAATAAGAAAATAAAATAACCCCAAAATCCTAGCGCAGGCACATCTTGATTACAGAACAATGAAAGGTAATTTCTAAGGTATTCTAGTACTAAATTAAATAAAATAAACAGTAGTTATTAAAGTATGAATTCTACTTTTGAAATATGTACACGGTGGTCTAGTATAAACGCCATTAATACGTGATAGAGAATTTAAAAAGAAATAAACTTTCATTTAAATTATTTTTCAGAAATGTTTAATAACAAAGATACTAAATGAAGAATTTAATTAGTTAAATTTAAGAATTATTATTTGCTTATCTATCATAACTTTTAAATGACCAGCTCAATTATTATTAAATTTCGCATGCAGGTTATTGTAGTGAATTGTCCATTACTGATAAAGCCACTTTTTACAAAAATTGCTAGTGGCGTAGCATACGTATAGACTTGGTCCTTTTTTGCCTCAAATCTGCGAGGTGATAAAATATATTTTATAAGAAATCAACTGATACTCTCTGAACTGAGACTCTCCATTTAATTTGAAAAAAATAGTTATACTCTTGCAAAATTATGATTTAAGACACGGTTTTTAAAATTTCTTAGTTTAATTGTACAGAAACGCCAGTTAAAATGCTGCAAAAACTGTAGGGGTAATATTTCGTACAAAAAAGTAAAATTTTCAAGCCACAGATTATGGATATTGTCAACTGCCAATGCTCTCCAGAAACTTAAGGTCTTTTTTCTTCAAATGCTATTTGGCGGAAGACCATATTATCGTGCTGTGATCTTATCCAGTTTATGTTTTAATGTTTATTTAGCTCTGACCACAAAGTCAAACAATAGTCCGACAAATCCTGTTGGCTCGGCATAACTGAATTGATGTTGGCAGCTTTTGATTTTTTTACATTAACGGTTGTAAACAAATGCTAACGCGCAGATTGCTGAAGACTGGAAAATTGGATTTCTCTCATTGAGTCACCACTTGATAACTAATCGAATAAATTTAATAACTATGTAAGTCTTTAAGAGTAAACTTAAATAGAAAGGAAAAATTTAAATATTTCAATCTAATAATACAAAAGAAAAGTGGTCACAGAAGCCAGTCAGCCAATCAGCGTACACGTCTACAGTCAGATTTTTTGGACTTATCAGATTAGCTTGCGGACGATTAATATATTATTAATTTAACGGAATCTACATTATTCTCTATCGAATTCCGTATTGAATCACCATTGCTTTTTTAAATTATTTTCGCCGTTTTTACGTTTAATTTCAAATTGAACCTTAAATAATGTTTGATATTCTAAAGTTTTTCCTAAAAACATATCGAGTTATAGTAAAACAATTTTAAAACGTTTTTAGCAAGTCCGCGTTTTATTTAATTGTCTCATCCATAGCCGCGCACCATCGCATCGGCCTGATAAGGTAAGATAACAAAGTCTTCAGGCAGTTGTTAACTTTTTCAGGGTCTTTTCCCAGGATATAAGAGACGGTTTATATCCCCGGGAAAACCGTAAAAATATGTGGTTTCAATTCCTCAAAGTGCTTTTGATACCCAATGACACCCAATAGCCATTGACAGAGTGCAAAAAACTGTTCGTCAGTAAACTGGCTTGGACTGCCTTAATTGATACATTCAAAACAAACTCAAAGAAAGGTAGGCTGGATAGTGATAACCCTGTGTATTTCGAGCGTATCAACTAAAAATGAGCAGATTGATTGAAATGAGAGAAAAGATGTTTCATCTTTGAACGCTACTATTGGCAAACATTTTATGTTTTTAAACACCTAGCTATAAAAATTAAAACCAACACGATTAGACCTATACGTCTCTCGGCAATTATCCCTATAATTCAAACCTGCAACAATTCTCTCTAACAAATTCTAAATCCCTCACCATGATCTCAAGGCATTTCAATATTCTATAAGAAGCGTAAGAGAGGCAGACAGAAAATTGTGCTGCAGGACTGCTTAAGATACTGTGTTAAATAAAAAAAATAAAAGAAAAATATTAGAGTTTTATATTGGCTAAATAATCAAAGGAAAAAGGAAGAAAAAGTGAAAGGAGTGGGAGTTAAGTGGGATACTTAAGCCGACTAGCACTAATCTCCTTGATAGAGTGACGTGGGTTCAACAAAAGTGCAATAAAATATAAGCGCCATCTAATTTATCCCGGACGGATAAGAAGGTCCCGATGATCAATTAAACAGGCAATTATTAAGAGCACATACCTGCAAACCTGTAAGAAAATTGTACAAGGAAAAACAGAGAGAAAGATTTAGAAATACATTGAAATATATAATAATGATAATAATAATAATAATAATAAAAATACTTATAAAAATAATAACAATAATAATAATAACAATAATAATAATAATAATAACTTTTATTTACATCGGTAAAAAAATTTACATCAGAGTATCATTACATATAGTTTTTTTTAACAAATACTTTACCTACTGGATGCAAAAAGGAGCCGGAAAGCAATAAAAATTGTTTGAGTGCAGCACCTAATAAAATACTTAAAATTACTTATAATATCTAAAATATCTCAAAATATTACATATAGTTGCCGCAAAAGGATTTATCCAAGAGTTATCATTATTAATCAAGTATTATCTGAAGTAACTAACACTAACAGCGTTTAAGGGATTTCAAATGGAAACATTAGGGAGATAATGAAAGTGTAAAACAAACAACAAATATTTCAAATTAACAGTACAACTATAACATCCGGCGTCAACACATAATACTCGACAGCCTATCCGATAATTAAAGGTTATGATTTAAAAAAGGAGTTTCATTTTTCTTTTAAAATCTGAATTTTTTATCACTGCCCTTAGATAGGCAAGAATACCGTTGTATAAGCAATAGACATTGTATGAAAAGTTGCTTTCGAATATAGATGTTTTATGCCGAGGAAGAACTATTAATCCTCCATATCTTAGGTTTAGATTATGTACGTCCGTTCTATATTGAATTCTGTTTATTAAATATGGAGAAGATTTAGTCTTTATAATTCAATGACAAAAAACTTAAAAAATGCAACTCTCTATATTTCTTTATAACCAATCCTTTTACATCCAACAAATTGTGTGAGACAGGTTGCTGTTTTTTTATTTCATAAATAAATCTTAGGCATGGCTTTTGAACTTTTTGAATCCTAGCATTATCGTTTTGGATCAGACACGGGCCATATACTACATCACAGTAATTGAAAACGCTAAGAACCAAAATGTCAGTTAACTCAATTTTTTGTTTCACTGTTAGTATATGTATATCGATGGGGATAGAGAAGTTTTAAGATGATTTTTTTGGATTTACACTTAAATTATAAGTTTTTTAGAAATCTCTACTAAATGCTCCAGATCATCTGGATCAATGGTTTGTTTTGCCTGTATCCAATTTTGAGAAAAAATGAATATCCAGTTTGAGTGTCATCGGCGTATTGATCTGATTTACACTTATGTAGGGCTTTAGTGATATTAAACGTATAAATCAAAAACAGAATGTGAAACAAAATAGAACCCCACTTTTAATTATAGAGTATTTAATGTGACCCGATGATGTTGCACCAAAGTGAAATTTTCTATGTAAATAATTTTTCATCATACGTACTCATTATTTGAAGAATTCTATGTATAAAAAGTTGGTATGTCATCCGAAATAATAATATGTACCGTCAACCCAAAATAATAAATTGTAATGTAAATGTAAGTGTTATGGTGTAATTAATAATATACTTCAAAGCCTTCAATTCGTTGCCTCAAATCTGCGAGCTGATAACATATTTTTTATAAGAAGTTAACTCTTGAAAAATTATGATCTAAGACACTGTTTTTAAAATATCTTATTTCAATTGTACAGAAACGCCAGTTAAAATGCTGCAAAAACTTTGAAAAAAAAAAGAAAATTAGGCTTGAATCCTCAATTAAACCTATCAAATATAATAATGACTAAAGGTAACTTTTGATCATCTTTTATATTCAACTTTTTTACAAATTTAAGCCCCGATTTCCTTTTTTTTTATAAATTTTTGCAACATTTTAGCAGGTATTTCTGAACAATTAAATTATGATATTTTAAAAACAGTGCGTCAAATCATAATTTTGCAAAAGTTAACTTCTTATAAAAAAATATTTTATCAGCTCGCAGATTTGAGGCAAAAAAGAACCAGGTCCCTCCGTATGTTACGCCATTGGCAATTTTTTTAAAAATTGTCTTCATTAGTAATTGACAATTCAGTACAATAACCTGCATGCGAAATTTAATTAAGTTGAGCTGGTCATTTAAAAGTTATGATAAATAAACAAATAATTATTCTTAACTTTAACACATTGCATCTTTGTTATTAAACATTTCTGAGAAAAATTTTATGATAAAAGTATATTTTTTTTTAAATTCTCTATCACGTATTAAAATTAATAATGTTTAAACTGGACCTCCCTGTATAGGAATTGCTTTTAACACTTATGATGAAACTACAATTATTAATCATAATATTAATTGCTTTTAATTATTTTTATTTTACTAATGTCAAAAGTCATATTCTAGCCAATTAGATGCTAGCTCATTCTTTTATATCCCGATCTCAAAGAGCCTTGCAGAACAACCTTTTAAAGAATGTTGAGTTCTTGGTATCTTTGCCAATTTTACTCCAATGAAAAGTTTAAAACTCACCTTTTTAAGTTATTAAGTTGTACTAAAGTGGTGTAGTTATATCCTAACTTTTTGAAGGTTCTTTGTTTAGGGTCTAGTTTTGTGTTTCCTTAGAATTCTTTCCTTATCTATATTTATTTATTTATTTGTTTATCTACAGACACAAAGCCCATTAAATGATTACAATTAGTCCTTAATGACTAATAAGCACAGTAAGTAAGCACTATATATTACAAAATTTATTAAAAAAAATAGATTCTTTGCCCCCCCCATAACACATTAGGTAACTCAAAAAAAAACTAAAAAGAAAAAAAACCTAAAAATATTCTACATTAGATATATTTTTTTTAAATTTCCCAAACGGTTCGTAAAATATGTCAATATGAAATAGTATGTTGGCGGCAATGGCCATTCGAAAAATTGGCGACTTTTTACCTAAATTGGTATTTGTTTTTTTATATAAAAAGTTCCTAAATCTCTATTGTTATGAATATTTACCATTAAAAGCAGTTTTTCGAGAAGAAATAAACAATCTATATTATTATTAAGGATTTTATGTGTAAACAACAAGCAGGCCACAGTTCTTCTGGAAGTAAGTTTTTTTTAAATTAAATTCTGTCAAAAGATTTTCATAAGATATATCCATCAGACATACACCATGTTTTTTATAGTACAAATACTGCAAAAACCTTTTTTGAACTTTTTCCAACATTTGTTCGTAAACCGAATAGAATGGACACCAAACAATCGAGGCATATTCCAATATGCTGCGAACATAGACATTATAGAGAGTAGTAATGGTCTTTAAAATAGTGAAGTTACAGGTATTACGAATTACAAAACCTAAAATCTTAAATGCCTTATAACAACTGTGTTAATATGAGCATCGAAATGCAACTTATTGTCGAAAACTACTCCCAAGTCTTTTATTTCTGTTTTACATTTTAAGACATTAGTACCCATTTTATAATTGTAATTAATTGGCACTTTTTTTCTAGTAAAATTTACTATAATACACTTTTCAACATTAAAAGATAATTTGTTTTGTTTTGCTCAAAGTATTACTCTATTCAGGTCATGCTGAAGGAGTTCGCAGTCCTTAATATTATCAATTGCTCTATAAAATTTGAAATCATCGGCAAATATTTCACCATCACAATATTTTTAAGCAGAATGGTAGATCGTTGATAAGACATAGAAAAGCAATGGCCCCAGGTTAGACCCCTGAGGCACCCCTGACAAAGCGCTACTCCAATAACTTGCATAATATCTACATTGACATCTCCGAGATCATCGTCTCAATTCTGCAGACTTCTAAACAAAACTAGTTTTGATCTATGTTTGTGATATATAGCAAATTATTATTTATAGCAAGCTGTTAGTAAACCATCTAATTTTCATTTTAACATTTTACCACTGATATAGACACTATACTTAAGAAGGACAACAGTAGCTTGTTTTTAACATAACAATTTTGTCTATTAACTCTTCTTTTCACTTGCATGAAAAAATGCATCTCAAAACTAAAGCTTTTCTTTTGTTTGTTTTGAATTTTTAACTTTCTAGCTTAGACAAGGGACTTCTAGAGTTATCCTATTAGTTTTAAGGTACTAATTTAAAAGTCGATAATTTAATAGCCAAACTAAGGATTAATATTTATTTTATTGTTTAATTATTTCTTTTAAGTATATTATTAATTGCCCCATAACACTTTACTTAATTTATTTATTATTTACTTAATTTACTAATATTATTATTTTGGATTTACAATACATATTATTACGGATGACATATTAAGGGTGAGCGATGCTGGCAAAACTAATACTTCAGTCCTTCTAGATTCCTCTAAGGCTTTCGATACCATCAACCATAAGCTTTTACTACATCCTTTCATACATAGGATTCTCCAAACAATAAGTACGAATGATGGAAAATTATTTACATTATTTCAAAAGGTTTCAGTTTGTTGCAACATCATCGGGACACTTTGGGTTTTTCGGCTTTGTGGTTTTCGATTTATACGTATAACATCACTAAAGCCCTAAGGCACAAGTGTAAATCAGATCAATACGCCAATGACACTCAAACTGGATATTCATTTTTACCTCAAGATTGGATACAGACAAAACAAATCATTAAAGATGATCTGGTGCGTTGAGTAGAGATTTCTAAAAAACTTCATTTAAGTGTAAATCCGAAAAAATCATCTTCTCTATCCACATCGATATATACTAACAGTGAAACAAAAAATTGAGTTAACAGACGTATTGGTTCTTAGCTTTTTCATTTATTACTGTGATGTAGTATATGACCCATGTCTGATCAAAAACGATGAGGCTCGGATTGAAATAGTTCAAAAGTCATGCTTAAGACTTATTTATGGAATAAAAAAGCACCAATCTGTCTCGTGCAAACTGGGCAAAATGGTTGTTTATGAAGAAATGTAGAGCGTTGCATTTTTTTAAGTCTTTGTCATAAAATTATAAAGACTAAAATTCTTCCATATTTAATAAACATAATTTAATATACAGTGACCGCCTAAAGTTCCGCATAAATTCGATAAAAATCACAGACATGATTTTTTGAGAAAACGCTCGGACCCGTCGATTTTTATTTTAAGTTTCGCATTATTTCACATAAATTTTTGTACACAGGGTGGAACAAAAAAAAAGAAATGACGTCATCAAACTTCACGCATTTATGAAATATAGGCGAAATTCCAAGTTTCGTATAACACACCTTATCTAAAAACTTAACTGTTTCCGAAATATTTATTTAACCAACAAGAAGACCAATCCGAGCGTTTTCTCAAATATCATGTCTCCAATTTTTATCGAATTTATGTGGAACTTTAGGCGGTCACTGTAGAACGAACGTACATAATCTAAACCTAACACAAGGAGGAATAAGAGTTCCTCCTTGGCATAAAATATCTATGTTCGAAAGGAACTTTTCATACAATGTCTATTGCTTGTACAATGGTATTCCTGCCTATCTAAAGGCATTCATATAAAATTCAGATTTAAAAAGAAAATTGAATTTCTATCTTCTGAATCATAATTTTTAACAATTGGATCAGCTGTCGGGTATTATGTAATGACACCGGATATAGTTGTACTATTAGTTTGAACTTTTTATTGTTTGTTTCACATTTTCAGTGTCTGCCTAATGTTTCCGTTTAAAATCCCTTAAACTCTGTTAGTGTTAGTTACTTTAGATAATACTTGATTGATAATAATAACTCTTAGATTAATCCTTTTGCGGTAACTATATGCAATATTTTCAGATATTAAGTATTTTATTACCTGGTGGACTCGGTAAAGAATTTGTTAAAAAAAAACTGTATTTATTGATACTCTGATGTACAATTTTTTACCAATGCAAATCACTATTATTATTATTATTAGTTTCATTATTATTAATAATAATATATATTTCAATGTAGTTTTAAATCTTCCTTTCTCTTTTACCTTATGAGATTTTCTTATACGTATGTGCTCTTAGTAATTTCCTGTTTAATTGATCATCGGGATATTCTTATCCGTCCGGGATGGCGCTTATATTTCATTGCACTCTTGTTGAACCCACGTCACTCTATCAAGATGATTATTGCTAGTCGGCTTAAGTCGGCTTACCACCTAACTCTCACTCCTTTCACTTTTTCTTCCTTTTTCCTTTTATTATTTAGCCAATATGAAACTCTAATATTTTTCTTTTATTTTTTTAATTTAACACAGTGCTTTAAGCGGTCTTCCAGCACAATATTCTGTCTGCCACTTTCACGTTTTTTATACAATATGAATTAATATATATGACTACGAATGGTTGTAGGTCTGGAATATAGGGATGACTGCCGAAAGATGTATAGGTCTAATCATGTTGGTCTTAATTTTTATAACCAGGTGTTTGAAAAGATAAAACAGTTACCAATATAAAAAACTAAATAGTTGCGTTCAAATATAAACAATCTTTTCTCTCATTTCAATCAATCTGCTCACCTTCTATTGATACGAATGACAGCTCAGGAGCTAAAATCATCCCATAAGGCTTTTAATGAAGATTTTACTCGAAATACGCAGGTATGATTATCACTATCCAGCCTACCTTTATTTAAGTTAAGTTTGTTTTGAATGCATCAATAAAGGCGGGCCAAGCCAGTTTACCGACGAACAGTTTTTTTGCACTCTGTCAATGGGTATTGGGTGTCATTGGGTATCAAAAGCACTTTGAGGAATTGAAACCACCTTGACAAATCCCTGAACTTACCTTCATGATACCTAAGTAAAACCTCTTTACTTCGTCCCTCTAAGTTTGATCTAAAGAACTCAATAAATATTCTTTAACCCATTTGACATATGCAAGATAAAAGTCAAAGATAAATGGTACTTTCGAACAAAATCAGCATATATTGGCACTACCTGCTTTCAATTCTTTATATGAACTATATTCCAGGGTTTTGATATGGTTACATCTACACTACGTAAAATTACGATTTATGAGAGGTTTGAATGAAAGCACGGTTGATCTATTAGTAGTTTTGCACTACACCCACATGTTTCATTTATTGAATGATAAAATTCTTTAAAATATACGTGTAGTATATGCAAAAGTATGATTTTAAATAATAAAAAAATAGATTTTAATATCATAATAATCTCTCCTGATGCCCTATTGTATTTTTTCATATGCATCCTCTTCTATCTAATAAGCAGTAAAGATGTCTTAAGAGGGCCCTAAAAAACAGATATAAAGTTATATAAAACCAGCCTCCCTTTTCCCTCTTTCCCGGTCGTTATTTTCCTCCAATTCCAACGTTGGCTTATTAGCATATTTTTACGGTTTTCCCGGGGATATAAACCGTCTCTTATATCCCGGGGAAACGGCCCTGTAAAAGTTAACAACTGCCTGAAGACTTTGTTATCTTGCCTTATCAGGCCGATGCGATGGTGCGCGGCTATGGATGAGATAATTAAATTAAACGCGGACTTGCTAAAAACATTTTAAAATTGTTTTACTATAACTCAATGTGTTTTAGGAAAAACTTGGGTATATCAAATATTATTTAAGGTTCAATTTAAAATTAAACATAAAAACGGCCAAAATAATTTACAAAAGTAATGGTGATTCAATACGGAATTCGAATGTCTCTAAGAAAAGCTGCAGAAGTTTACGGCGTAAAACATACTGCTTTGTTTTACCGCTTAAAAAAACAACCCAGGGAGCAGGTGTTATCCTCTATGCATACATTCAGACAAGTGTTTAATAATGATCAAGAACTTATGTTGGTAAAATATATTTTAACGTGTTCTAAACTACAATATTATGGCTTATCGTATAAAAATCTGAGGGTATTGGCATTTCATTATGCAAAAACTATGTCTATAAAATATCCACCTAGTTGGGATACTAACAAAATGGCAGGGTTATATTGAGTTCAAGCGTTTATGAAACGCCATCAAAATCTTAGTCCCGAAGGCCTGAAAACACGAGTATGTCACGTGTTACGACATTTAAACAAACTGCATTAACAATGTTTCAAGATAATCTTGTGCGCTGTTACGAAAAATACAATTTTCCTGCACATAAAATTTTTAACTTGGATGAAACGGGTATAACCACTGTTGTAGATGCACCAAACCTTGTTGCTGAAAAGGGAACTAAGCAAGTGGGCCAAGTTACTTCCGCGAAAAAGGGCACTCTTGTAACTATGTATGCAGATGGAAATAGTTTACCACCAGTTTTTATATTCCCACGAGCTAAATATCACGACAGTTTCCTCACAGGTGCTCCAGCTGGAAGCATAGGACTAATAAACAATTCTCCTATCGGTTGGATGACAAAAACGTTATTTATAAAAGTTCTAGTTCTGGAACATATAAAATCTTTTACAAAATGTACCCAAAATGAAAAAATTTTAATAATAATGGACAACCACGAATCCCACTGCTCACTAAATACCATTAAGTTTGCAAAAGAAAATGGCTTGGAGGTGGTCACTATACCGCCTCATTGTAGTCATCGCCTTCAGCTACTGGACGTTTCAATAATGGCTCCTTTTAAGGCTAAATTAAAAATAGCGCAACATGATTATTTAATTAAACAATCCATGACCTGGCTGGGCTGGAAAATATAGCTATTCAAGCATCATTCACTCCAAAAAACATAATATCTGGTTTTCAAAAAACACGGATCTGGCCGTTAAATAGAAATATTTTTTCAGATAGTGACTTTGTTGCAGCAGGAAAAGCATCTACTAATGATGTTGCTGAAATACTAAAGGAATAAAATGACTCTCTATCGTCTACTTCATCTGCAGCTCCGATGGCTTCTGTAGCATCAGCTTCCACGACCTTATTAATTGAACCTGAAGTAATATCTCTTGACATGGTCAGACCATTTCCCGATATTTGTTTGACTTCCAAAAAGCGTCGCCAAAGTCGCAAAACAAAAAGTCTCTGTTACTTGCAGATACACCGATTATTGATGCCATTGAAGCCGAAGCAGTTGCTCGGGAAGCTAAGAAAAGAGTACAAACGGTAGCCAAGAGTGAAGAGAGCAATATTGGCAGATAGTGACTCATCATGTGATGATGCCATATACCTGCAAGATAATTCTGAAAATGAGTTCGAGCTGTCAAGGTCATGTGATGAAAATGAAGATTCGCCAAATTTGTCGTCGGATGTACAAATTGACGATTATGTTGTAGTCCGATTTTGCACTTAGAAAATATTGGTTCACTACGTAGGACAAATTATCGGGCAAAAAGAAGATATCATTAAATATTTAAGGAAAAAAGGACGGAAGTTTTATTATCCCACAGTCGAAGATATAAGCACAGTAGCGTCTATCGATGTAATTATGAATTTACCTGTTCTGCATCAAAAAGGTAATGAGAGGACATCTTCATTACTGGAGTTTAAGCTGCAATTTAATAAATTTAATTCACGATAGATTTTTTTGTAATAAAAATCAATAAAACTTCCAATATATATGTACTGTTTATTTGTGCCGCTTTTCCTGTTCAAATGTACCCCACATCTGGGGTACATTTGAACAGTATGACATTTATTGTTTATTTGCGTGTCAAACAAAACACACTAAAATTTCAATAGTTTTTTCAGTCCGATCTCGAAAAGCTGTCCCTCACTTTTATATTGGAATTTAGATTTTTTCAGGACTTGAATTTTAGTAAATTTGTTTAAAAGTGCCCCCTCTTCCCCTAGTCCCCTGAGGTACACCTGCAATTACATGAAGACTGCTAGATACCATACCATCCAAAGAAACTGTTGTGTTTTATTGTGTTGAAATTTGGAAATCAATTTAATGGATTCCTCACTTAAACCAAAATAGTGTAAAATAGATGTCAAGATTCTATGGAAAACAAGCGCAGCACTTATATCACAAAAAGGTTTTCAACTGACATACAAAAAGAGTTTGGATTGGAGAAGTGCAAAAGGCTGAACATCGTAAAGGGAAAGATTGTCTACGAAAATACCGCGTTAATAAATGGTGACATCATACAAGCCATGGAAAGTGGTGAAACTCATTAGTAGACTTAAAGTATCTATGATCTTAGCAAGCTATATTTTAGATTTTAAATAGGCTGGGACTAGTGTAGAGAAACAATATGCAAAAAGAATAAAAGAGCTACTGAAATCGGACCTAAATACAGGTAATTTAATTCAAGCAATAAATAATTACGGCATACCCGGGCTTACGTATTCATATGTACTCACGTGGATTAATACAGACATAATTTAGGCTTTTCAAAGGCTACACGAAAAGCCTGAGCACAAAAATTTCATTCACTATTTAAAGTCTTATATGACTATTTACCAAGAAAACAAGATGGAAGATGGCTAGTCGACATCAGCACTATAATTATATTCTCTAATATCAATTCACATATATACATTTTTTAAAGCCAAGGCGGTATAGTATCGGATAACGAGAAACAAGAAGAACGTGTCACATAAAACTTCATCGTAGACATCATAATGACGTTCACCAACCACATATTGATCAGGATGCATTAAATATGGCTCTCAAATAGAAGTCTCTTTCCAGAGACTGAATTATTTGTAATGGCTATCCAGTATCAAGTAATTATTACTGATAATTAGAAGAAATTTGTATAGCTTTGACTGTATAAACCGACAAATGTCGAAAGTCCAGCTGCAGTGTGTTAGCTAACACATATTATCGGCGATGAAGTACCTTAAGTCCACAATACTATTCACTAAAAGTTAGCCAACAAATATGGACTCATTAACAGTCGCATCTAAAACGGTCAGTGCCTGACCCCCCCTATTTTTTTAGCATTCCTTAGCTGTTTTTAATTTCTATCCAAAAATCTTTTAGGACTTTTAAACTGTATTTTTTTAACCCACAGACATAACATTTGTTGGTAATGGTAAAATGTTTAACCTTCGGCGTACGTTTTTATAATGCATAGTCCGATCCACATGCCTACGCCTTTGTAAAAATACCGATGTTCCCGCGTCTGGCGACTTTTTAAAGTCCAGTGCAACGATATATTAGAATGATCACCCGTCAAAACACCAGCATTCCACCTGCCAAACAATGTCATTCACCTTCTATTTACATTGTTTGAGAAGTAAAATGCTGGTGTTTTGATGGGTGACCATTCTAATATATCGTTGCACTGGACCTTACCAGTAGTATCGTTACAGTTGTTGTATAGTTCAGTGCTGATACAGTTTTTTTATAGTTTCTAACTGTTTCATTTTGATATGAGTGGAAGATATTTGACTGATCGCGAATTGGAAGAAGCTCTTTATGCTGAGGATGAAGATGATGTGAGGGATTACATAGATGCAAATTTGCAAAGTTCAGATGAAGAATCCGATGACGATCAAGGTTAACAGCAGAATCGCTTTTGTCAAGAAACGGAAAATAACTCATTATCTAGTAAATAACATATATTATAAATAAGTATGTAAATAACTAGTTTCAAAAAATCATAAAAACGTAGCGCGTTGTGGCAAATATTTTACTGCGTTTGTATTTTTTTGTATTCTTTTAGCTTTAAATATTCAATCAGAGCAGCATGAATCTTCTGAAGAAATTATGGATGAGGAATCAGATGAGGAAATTAGTAGTACAGAAGAAAATAATGGCACTTCTATCTACAAAATGGTTTATTAGTAGTTTTGATTGTTTTTTTTTCTAGATACTACAGCAAGACGTCGTCCACGGTCTAAAGCTGTAATAAATCAAATTAATTCTGGCATGACTTCTGCATCAGATCTTACATGGAAATCTGATCTTATTGCCCGACAAAGGCAAATTGCTGCTAATGTTATGAAAGAACCACCAGGTCTCAAAAATGGAGTAAATCCTAAAACGCCACTTGAAGCGATTCTACTTTTTTTCGATAACGACAACATTGAATTTATTTTGCAATATACGAACCAGAAACTCGCCCTTGTAAAAGAAAGCACTCCAATCTTCTTTCATACAAAAATCTAGGAGTTTTGAAAGAGAATAAATATTAGGCTACATCGGCTTCTTGATAACAGCAGGTGCTTACAAGCAAAACAAAGATCCGCTTATTGACTTATTCAATGAAGAGAATTTGCCAATTTATAGGACTACGTTTTCACACTACCGTTTCCAACTACTCCAAAAATATATAAGGTTTGATGATAAAACTACTCCAGATGTTCGTAAAGAATACAACAACTTTGCTGCAGCAAGAGATATATGGGAGTGTGTCACAGGCAAATTTCCAGACCTTTTGGCTCCTTTAGAGTCAGTTGTAATAGACGAGGAGCTTATAACATTCCATGGCAGATGCAAATTCCGTTTATATATTCCTACAAAACCTGGTAAATATGGGATTGAAGCTAATGTGCTCTGTGACTCAGAAAACTCCTATTGTTTTGCTGCAGAACCATATGCTGGAAAAGTAATCAATCAGTCCAAAGATTACAATAGTGGTCCAGAAGTCGTAAAACGTCTTGTAGAATTAGCAAAATTGCAGAATAGTGGTCGCAATATTACAATGGACAGAAAATTTACGGCAGTGCCAACAGCAAATGCTTTGTTGTAACAAAATCTCACAGTCGTGGGAACAATAATGAGTAACAGAAAAGATGTTCCACCAGAACTAAGACCACAATCGTTGAAGGATGCAACTCCCGGTACTATTCGCTTTGCTTTTCGGGACCGTGAAGCATTTGTAAGTTAGGTACCTAAAAAGAAGAAGGTCGTCACTGTTCTTTCTACGCAACATTATAATATTATGCAAGTGAAAAATGACAAGCCAGAAATTATTCTGTACTATAACTCTACAAAAACGGGCGTCGATACGCTTGATAAATGTGTAGGGGCATATAGTTGTCGGCGAGGCACAAGAAGATGGTTGATGGCTGTTTTTTTCAATTTGATCGATACAGTTGCCTACAACTCCTATATTCTTTTCATAAAAGCTAACGAGAACTGGGGAAGAAAGAATCCAAAACAAAAATCTGGGAGAAAAATATTTTTAAAATGCTTAGGCAAGGAGTTGTGTCAAATCAACATGAAAAATCGTTCAAAGTATAAGGGACTTCAAAATAAATATATAGCTTCTTGAAAATTTTTGGTTTGACACAAGTAACAAGAGGTTTAGTTCGTCGAGAGGCAAATGGACCAGCTACTCGGTCCGCTGTGCAGAAGATTTCCAAAAAAGGAAGACGTTTAATTTGTCTAAGTTCGGCTGATAGAAAATATATGAAGGCATGGTCTAATTGCGAAAAGTATATTTGCCCTAGGCATACGGCCAGCGAACAAATTAAAACAACTATACATTGCACAATCTGTAATAATAGTTAGTTTTTTTGCACACTTATTTTTTATTAAAATCTTTAAAAAAATAAAATGTTTTTTTTTTTTTAAATAAGATCATTGATTTTATTACTTTCAAAAAAAACACCTACAAACACAAAAATCCGGGGTCAGTCACTAACCCCCCTGTTCCGGTTTCAAGGAAACCTGGGGTTAGTTCCTAACCCCCTCCTTTCATATTCTCCGGGTACACTGTTAGGGTCCCAGTGCGACTGTTAACACCCATACTATTGTACTTCAAATATCAACCGCAGAAGATACTAGAGAACGATAACTTTAGAATATACTACAGACAGGTGACGAATAACTGAGTTGATATTGTAGTGGTCAACAAGGAAAACAACTCAGATTTTCTGCTGGATCTAGTAGTACTAAACAACGACAACATGTTAGGCAAAAAATAAGAGAAATTGGCTAAATATATAGCATTGTCCTTATATGAAAATTAAACAGATATGGCATGTTGGCAGGGTTGAAGTTGTATCTGTAATCCTATTTATGACTGGACTAATTCCTGAAAGCCTAGCCTTCAACGAGCCGTGATTCTAGACACTTGCCATTATTTTGGACAGTTTTTAAATAAATGACAAACAAGCCTTATCCCCTTTTTGATGACCGAGATAATATTAAAAATAATAATAATATTATACATCAAAAAAAAATTAAGAAAAGCAAAATCAGTGAATGACAAAAAGAAAGTAAGAAAAAAAAGAGGAGAGAAAAGATCATATTATATGGAATAAAGCTACAAGCTGTTGACTCGAGACAGCAGATACAACTTTTTACATTTGTGTTGAACTTCAATTTTATATGGAAGGCAATTGTAAGCCTTGATTGTTGTATAACTAAAAGGCTTTTTAAATATGGAAGATAAAGCTGATAGAGCCGATTAGATAACAGCAGAAATCATTAAAACAATGGGTAGCAATGAAGTGCGTATATTTTTAAAAATCTGCACCCGAGAAAGTGAAAAATTTTTACTTTATCCGAAAATATTGAATTCAAATAGCGTTAATTGGGGTAGGCAGAATGAGAAATACGCAATTGATATATAAGAAAAAATTATCGGTAAAAATCGGTAAAAACGTATTTTTCGACAACATGAGAGAGTTGACCGTTGAGAGTTGATGAAGATCAGTTGACCGATTTTATATGTAGTTTTGAGTATTTACTCGAACTTGTGTATTTGGGAAAATCTAATAGTATGGATATTAGACACATCATATTAAAATAAATTTATAATGTGAAGAATTTTTATTGGCATAAACTCATGGGTTTTGAGTCTTTTTTAACCATACTTCCCTATATCTTTGTCTTTCGAGAAATAAAATAATTTTACGTTTTTTTTTAATTTAAAACCAAGGCATTACTAATATCTTTCATTTACTAGAATAGCAAAAAGTATTTTTTTTTAATTGGAATATCCTATATTTTATTTTATCTTCTAATGGACAGTCAAAAAAAACCTAAATTCACTTATATCATATTCCTATATAACTAGTTGCGCTTTAGGAATAAATACTCATTTTCATAAAATTTGATAATTTCGATAAATATTTTTATTTTGTAAATTACTTAGTTAACCATAAAAATGGCACAAGGGTTTAATACAGCACAGTGACATATTAAATTACTAGCATTGTGTTTAATTATCAAATTAATTAAAAAGGGAATGGGTATCAACGAAGTCCGTATATTTTCAAAAATCTGCACACAACTATGGAACACTGAAAAAATGGCCGAAAGGATGGTGCCACTCTATATTTATACCATTCAGCGTTCATATCACATGCCAGTAAAATTTTTCTTTTGAACATTATCGACAAGATCAAACCTTGTCTTCCACAAATCTCGGAGAAACAAACAGGTTTTATTTCGGGCAAAATAAAAATTTAATATAACAATGTATTTGTGCTTTGTAGCCTATTTAGAGCCTTTGATACAATTAGATTGAATGCAATTTGGGAAACGCTGAAGATAATGGAAGTTCCCTTGCATCTGATAATGCTCATCTAAAGTCTACACGAATTCAATAATGCAACCAAAAAAATAAAAACATTTCACTAATGGATTTCATGTGGTCAGATGTAAGACAGCGTTGTATACTTTAGCCAAGGCTATCACATTTAAATAGAAACCACATTATGAGAGAAATTCTATAAGATTGGAATGATGGGATATTAATCAGTGGTAGAAAAATTAAAGCACAAGCAAAAAATACGACTAAGTCTGAATAAAAATAAAACGCAAACTATGAGTTATTGACAGAACTAACCAAATAAACAACCATTTCCTAGAAGGCTATGAGGTTTTAACACAGTTTATCTATATAGACTCACTAATTAGTAATAAGGGGTAGGGGTGGAAAAATGAAACATCGACTAGAAATTGCTCGAGGTGTAGTCAAAACACTACTTACGAAGGTGTAGCATGACTCCATACTTACTAAGAAAATAAAACTAAAACTCATCCAGAGCCTCATATTTCTTATTGCAACCTATACCGCCGAAACATGGACTCTAAAAATGTCCGACAGAAGATTTACTTCTTTGAGATGTGGGCTTATGGTGGATGAAACATCGCACCAACGCATCTATTATCAATAATTCAAAAATCGTATTCGCCTTTGATTTAAAAGTCAGTAAAACTTATCTAAAATACTCTGATGGTCTGTCACGAAGAATCAATGACTTGGTAAATGGAATGTGACAAGAGGAAGATCACCAACAAGATGAATAGACCAGATGCAGCCCATAGTTGGATTGGGAATACAGGAGTTCCTGTAGGATGGTAAGGACAAAGAAGCTTGGAGAGGAAGAGTGGATACCGCTACATTATAGGGTCACCATTTTTAAAGACCATTTTTGTCTAATTTGTAATTACGATTTGATATCACACTTCAGTAGTGAGATATGGGTCTACTTCATAAATGGGTTATCCTGAACTGCGACTTCTGTCTAAATCCACTCTAGCTTCTCTTTTTCGTTGTCAATTGGCTACTAGAAGAAAGATGGATATTATTTTTCTTTGGAAGCATAAAAACATTTTTAAGAAACATAAAGGTTACTTCAAAAACCCTGACATAAGACTATTTTTTTGAATATAAATTTCTAGAATGAAAACCAATCGTAAATAAAATAAAAAAATTTATGCTGCATCTTTGTTAGTCGGAAACAGCTTTATACTATTTCTTTAAAAAGTTCTAGAGTGCTGAACGAATTTTCTTGTATTTTCTCGCAGGCAGATGCTAGTTTCCATCGTTCCCCCCTCCTGGACGCTCCTGTATCTCGTTACAGGCAATAAAACTCAAAGTAGAAAGTTTAAATTGGCGTTTCTTCCAGCCGCACTCAAAGAACCAGCCAGCCCGTCGTTCCCGGTCGTTTTATACGCCGATGGAAATTTATAATGAATAAAATTTGAATTCGACTTAATTGCGAGACGTGATGGATTTTCTCAAGGGGGGTTGCTCTACGTCGTCGACGGACATTTTCTTTCTTATCGTCTCCCCCTCCCCGCATTCCCCCTTTCGTCCTTTTTCCACTCGTCACACCGTCGTTTTGAAGGGAGCGAGTTCCTTTTATAAATTATGATGTTGTAATAATAGCGTTGACTCTGAGAAAACGAATATACTCTACAAAATATAATATGTAAATTGTGGGAATTTTACTTGAAAATGAACTGGAAAAGTAACATTTGGTACGTAATTTAAATTATTAAACTAAAGACAAGACCTATCTTTATTCTTGGTATTACTTGGTGCTAGTGTCACACCTCAATTTAATTTCTTTTAATTGTCCAATTTGCTAATTGGCAGTGTATCCAGTTTTCTTTTAAAGTTTACAATTTTGGTCGTTGTTTAAGTTGTTTAATTTATTTGCATTTGTTTTCTACTTCGATCTAGAAGGAAAGAGATCAGTTATATCAAAAGCTATTCTTTCAAAGGGACTCACTGCACAACCATTGTTTCTTCGAACACCTCTTAGACCTCTGTGTGTAACTGTCTATCTTTTTTCTAGCTAATTCATCGTATCCACTAACACTTCACACGTCCTGCCATGTCATTGCACTAGTGCTTTATAGAAATGTGTCCATATCTACAATTACTTACTACTTTCTTCAAAAATATATCGAGTTAAAAATATGAACTTTCTACAGCCTTATGTAATTAGTCTTTGAGCCTAGGTGATTTTCTAGAATCATAGAAAACTTGTTTTACAGCTATATTTTTAAAAGTTGGAATAAAAATAAGATTAAACAGATTATAGCAAATAAATTACCTGCTCTGTTCATACCTTTGGTCTGCCCTGAACAGTATTGTTTCCTGAGTGGAAGATCTACAGTCACGAATTTTTCTTGCCTACATCGAGTATAAAGTAAGACGTTTGAAAGTCTTTATTAAGTTAATATAGTTTACAAAGATTTTTTCAAGGCTTTTGATAAAATCAATCACAAGATATTGTTTGAGCAAACTTATGAAGTATGGCTTTTCAGAAACCTGCGATTTGGCAAAAAATTCCCCAAGTGAGTAACAACAAAGAGCTTACATAAATATTATATAGATCTTAGTTGTTATTAATTGATTTATCAATAACCTTAATAATTATATAAAATTTTATGAATTATACAATTTACGGATGATTTAGATCAAAATTTCAAAAACTAAAGTTGGAGCTGCCTTTGATAAATTACCTTAAACTACTAAGTACAATAGCAAAAAAGTACAGAGCAAAAACAGTGGTATCAGCCGCTAATGTTAAGCGCACAAGTACTCTATGTGTTTGAAACCGAATTTTTTTTCCAAACTTTTATCCATTTTCTCATAAAGGGTTTATCAAGTAATAAAACAGTCAATCTGGCATTTTAGATAATAAAAAAACTTTTTTTCATTTTGATCAGTCATGATACTTAGTCAAGCTGTTTTTGTGCAACAATCAATTTTTACTAGCTTGACCATAGATTGTACAAGAAAATGTATACCGGCATGGCTAATAAACGCCCTGGGTGCAGAAATCAATGTATTACCTTGCAACTTGTTATTCTCCTAATTTTTTTTCACTAAATACAATAATAATATTAAGCAAAAAGTCTATTCTGAAGTGCAGTCAATAAAACATTAAAAAGCTAATTGCCCCTTCAGACCCCAGATATCATAAATGATACGTTAAGATTTTATTTTCTCAAACAAAGCGCGCATTAATATTTCGCTCGGAACCAGACGTATCATTGGCGATGCCCACTGGCAATGCTCTTTATATTTTTTCCGCATGAGATTTTGACGTTTTGAGGTTATAATTTTATGCGGTTTGTTTGCGTTTGGGCTTGTGTTTCTTGGACCATGGTTTTAATTAGAAATACACATAAGTATAGAAAAATTAATTATTTTGTTTTGTTTAAAATATAGTTTGTAGCTTGCAGAATTACGACTTAATAAAAAATTGTGAAAAAAGTTAAAATTTCGGATGATTTGGAGAGTTTTAGTTAAGGTATCATTGGTGATACCTTGGGATTCTACCGATTCAGATATATATTATATTATTATTTTTTAGTTGATAAAAACTACTTTTAGTTTTTATTTTTTGATAATAATAATTTTGTTTTAGGACCTTTAACACAAAAGGAGCTTCAAGATTTAGCAGACAACATTGATTTGAACCAGTCGGATATCGGAGAGCTGTCCTCAGAAGATGAAGAGGAGGACCTGACAACACATTTTGTTGAAGATGAAGAAGATCAACAAACCGACTCTTCATCATCAGACGATGACCTACCTACCTTTGTCCCATTTTCTCCCAACAAGAAAAAAAAGTTGGGGCCGAACTGCTAAGCTAGAGGTACATTCTTTTGAATTTTTGAATGACGCTGCTGATGTAAACAAAGAGTGAGAGTACCCCATCAAATATTTAGAAAAATATATTTCAGACGACTTTTACGAAGATATTGCACTTTACATAAACATGAGAGAAGTAAAGGATAAAGGTCGTTCTTTCGAGACTACTTCTGATGAAATAAAAATGTTTTTTGGAGTGTCGATATTAATGGAAATTTACGAACTTCCAAGAACTCGGATGTTTTGGTCCAGAGAAACGAGGGTTCCCATGATATCTGATAATAATACCAGAGACCGATACTTTGGTTTGCGCTGTCGTCTGAAACTTGTAGAAGATGACAAGATATCAAGGGAGCAAAGGGGTTTAGATAGGTTTTGGAAAGTAAGGCCAATGCTTGACAGAGTTTTGAAAGGATGTAGACAAAATAAACGTACTGAGGTGGCATCAATCGACAAACAGATGATACCATTCCATGGTAAAGTAATAATGCGACAATTTGTGCGTGGAAAACCTGAACCAGTAGGCATTAAGAACTTTGTAATGACAACACCAACTGGAATTCCTTTGGATTTTTACTTGTACGGAGGAAAGGGGTCATCACTTACGGGTTTACACTGACAGATATTTTACATCTATTCCACTAATAGATGCATTATTGTCCAGAAAACTAACCTTAACAGGAACCATGATGCTAAATAGGCTTCCAAAAAACGCAACATTTTTAAAAGATAACGATTTAAAAAAATCAGGTAGAGGTTCTCATGACCAGTTGGTAAGAAAGGATTCCAACGTCAATTTAGTAAAGTGGTTTGATTTGAAACCTGTACACTTTGCTTCATCATCTACTGGCGTTGACCTACTAGGAACATGTTCACGTTGGTCCAAAACCGAAAATAAATACATAACAATAAATCAGCCTGCAATAGTAAATGAAAACATTTTAAAAATGGGAGGGGTGGATCTACTGGATAGAGTGATTGGAAAGTATCCTATGCATGCTCGAACAGACAAATGGATGATTCGAACCATTTATCACTTTTTTGATTTTTCAAATTGCTGCTAGCTGGTTAGAATACTGAGAGAATGCTATGTCTTTAAATCATGCAAAGAAGGATATTATGGATTATCTTGATTTTAAACTCTCGCTGGGTAAATCGTTAATTCATTCTGCTAATGAAAGCAAAAATGAAGAAAATAATATTGAGGAAGAAGAAGATGACTTACCAACTCCTCGCAAGCAAAGAAAAGTTAAGCCCGTACCAGACAAGAGAGACAGAAAAAAAGGAAATAAGCATTTACCTACTTTCATGAAGAACCAGCAAAACTCACGATCTAAATGTCGAAAACCTGGCTGTGGAAAATTAACATTTGCAAAATGCACCTCCTGCAATATTTTTCTGTGTTGTAGCGTTGACAGAAATTATTTTGAGTTATTTCATAACTAATATAATATTTAGAAATGAAATAACTCAATTAATTAGTTCGAAAAAAATTAATACTTTTATTTGTATTGATATAATCCCAACGTATCATAAATGATTCGTATTTTTTTTCCAAAAATATAAAAAAGTAAAACAAAAAAAATGGAAAATTGTTTTATTAACATACTACCTATAAGGATAATGCAATGTGTTTTTGTAAATTTCATGTAATAGACTCTTGGGTCTGAAGAGGAAAGGGGAAGTCTTTTCTCCACAAATATAAGGCTAATCCTCTAACCTAAGGAGTGATGCATTTCGGCAAGTGTTCTTGCCATCATCAGACTAGAGTTACCTAACTCACACACAAATTATAAAGAATAACAAAGCAAAATAATTTGTGTGTGTGTTAAGCAACTTTAGTCTGATAATGGTAGCAACACTTGCTGAAATGCATCACTCCTTAAATTAAAGGATTAGCATTTTATTTGTGGAGAAAAGACTTCCCCTACTAACTTTTTAACAATATTAATAATTAATAAACCACAAAAATTAACCGATATATTTTACACGTCGGGTCTAGTTATTGCACCAGTTGATATCCATCCTTACAAATTTCTTAAAAAAGACCCCTCAGTAGTATTAGAGGATAGTGGTGTCATCCGTAAATGATGAAGTTTCCATAAACCTATATGATTAGTTTTCGAGCTTGGGTGAGCTTTTAAAAACAAGGATAGATTGATTTATATTCTCTATTTGCAAAAGTAATAATAAGGTTTAAAATGAATACTAAAGTAGCATTTCAAGAATTAGGTTATATACTAATAACTCCTCTGTTGATACCTCTGATTTGCCCTGAAAAGCATTGTTTGTTGACTTGAAGATTTACAAGCACGAATCTTCGTGAATACGCAGAGTATTAAGGCCCTGGAGAGTGATCATCAAGTTGATGCAATTTACCGAGATCTGTCCAAGTCCTTTGATAAAATTAATCATAATATATTGTTTGACTAAACTTATAAAGTTTAATGTCTTTTTGGGAAGCTTCTGCGATTGTGCTAAGAGTTCTTCAAGTAAGGGACAACAAAGAGCTTTAATAAATATTACATGATCCTTGGTAATGTAAGTTCTGGTGTTCTACTAACGGAGCATCTATCTCGACTCTTTTATTTGTTAATTAATAACCTTCAAAATTTTATAAAAAATTATGAATTTTTTTATTTGCGGATCACTTTAATCAAAACTGCAAGGACGTTACTGTCTACAACAACAATAAAGGTGATACCAACGGCCAATGTCAAGCGCACAGGTACTTTATGGATTTGAGACTCAAGTAATAGTACAGTCAATGTGGCATTTAAAATTTTAAAAAAACCATGAAAACTTTGTTTTTTTTGTCACTCACTTTTTGATTGGTCTATAAAAAGAGCTATTTTTGTGCATGATTCAATTTGATTTTTGACTTGCTATTCAAAAAATGTATACCGGCATGGCTAATAAAGGCATTGGGTGCGAAAACCAACGTATTAACTTGCAATAATAAGTCTTAGACAGAAGTTATAAAAAAATATAGCATTTTCTAACAATAGCCTCCTCTACCGCATTCTGACGCAAATTAAAAGTAGAGATAACCAAAATATGGGGCGTATTGCATTTTACCTAGCAGAGGTAAGTGAGAGGAGTCAGGTAAGCATTGACGTTTTCTATTTGAATTAAAGCTTTTCCTTTGAATTTCTGTTTTAAATTAATACATGAATAAAGGCACACAAGAAATAAATTTACCAGACCGGTATAAGTAAAGATAAAAATATTAAAATCTTTGATAGTTAAGCTTTTGAGGACCGAAGCTATAGAACTAACGGGAACAAAGTTAGAGGGCGCGAAAGTTACAAAAAAAAATTACTTAAAACGATTACTGTATTTATTCACAGTAAGCAACACCTCTTATATTCTTCTTTGTCCAAGTAATTTTTGAATTAACATTTAAGTTTTAAATATTAATTAACTAGAGTAATTGTCTAATGTTCTTTTAACCCCCTTCCTCCCTAATTTTTGCCTTATGTTTGTCAACTTGTTTGTACCTTACTTGTTTGTACCTTTTACACTATGTTTGTACCTTATGTTAAATTTGCTTGCTTAAAATTTCTCAAACTTAAAAGCTGTGTTAAATTTTTGTCAATTTTTCCTTTTTTTTAACTGCTAGAGCCACCTGTTTTTTTCACATATTCTAACACAATCTGCAATTCAAAGTATACTCGAGTACCTGATGTTTTTTGGTACGCAAATGAAATTTAACTGTTAATTTTTGTAAAGCTAAGTTTTCTATGTATGATTTTTTTATAGTTTTATAAGTTTTAACTAGGTACCTTTGTTCTAGGTTACCACTTGCTCCTTTTAAAAGGATATGACAATTATCATGATTGTTTTCATTACGTTTTAACTGTGTTGTCCGATGTATATTTTAAAGAAACCGTTTTTAACGTGTAATTGTATTTTAAAATTTTATAATTTTTTAATAAATGTATTTTTGTCGTCTTTTAGCCATAGTATATTTGACAATTTTTGTTTAAAATAATGAGAATACCTTAGTTCTTTAATAATAATAAGTAAGCGTGTTTATTAGGATCTAATCCATTTACCCCAACTGCTCCCCTTTTTGATTTTTAGTCCTCAACCTGAATTTTCTGGAGAAATAAGACCTTTTTTACCTTCACCTTAATAACAAAATCCCAAAATAACTCTATGTACATAACTGTACAAAATATATAAGTTTTATTAAGAATTTTAAAAATTAACTCATAAAAATCAGTAATCTAAAAGAACATATAATAGCTACTCACATCTTTGATCGTAGCAATCAATATGTGTACTATACTTTATAAACTAATTCTTTGATTATACCGTCTTATTAACCTCTAGGTCTCTTAATAAAACTTTTCAAATCATGAATTATTCGGGCGAATGGCCGCAAAAGTCAAAATATCCCACCCTAAGAGAAATTTGAAATTCCTACTTGGGTTTTATCAGCGACAGCAGCGATTGGGTATAAGTTTGTCCCCTTAGGCCAGTTTTAAATTGGTAGCTTCAACTTTATATTACTTTACTTATCTAAATTGAACCCCATATTACTCCGTTCCAAAATGTTTTATAACTTTGTTATAAATAATGTTTCTTATTTGAAAGTAATTTTAAAATTTTAATTATGTAGGAGTAAATTTTTTTTTGTAAAAATATTGCAGCAACTTTTTAATGTAGCGACATAGATTAAATATTACCAGAGGCGAAACTAAAGCGAAATCGCCGATTTTAAAACATCTTTAAGCATTAATCCATATTGAAACGTAATTACGGATCCGTTAGGACCGCTATCAGCTAATAAGAGACCCGAAAGGCTTCACGCACCTACGTGAAGCAAAACGCAGATAGAAGCTGTTATCTCAAACTTCATTTCGTATTTTTGGTCCGTTGTACTATTTGTTTCTTATTGTTATTTTTGAATTTTTGCCATTTTTTTTACTAGTTGTTATTTTGTACCATTCTTTTTGGAATGTCGAGTTTGGGTTTGAGCCCGGTTCCACATATTTTAAATGTTACTATTATGGCTTTTTAATTAATAGTTAGTGCCAAAATTATTTGGAACACTAAGTTTCCTAGTATATATGGAGGAGAACCAGGCAATTACCTTCGAGTTTTGCGCCAATGAGGACAACATTTTTAATTTAGTGGCCTCTATACAATCAAGGCATAAAAACAGGTTAAAGCAATTATTGTGGGAGGTCCAAACTGGAAACACCAAAAACTCGAGTAAAAATATAACGTCATTTTAGGGATACGCTTGTCTCTAGTGGATACGATAAAAGTCACGGATAGGCTTGACAGCCGTATTCGTAATCTGATAAGTGTCCTTAATTACGTACTAATGTGGATTTAGGCTAATATGCCAGGGCAGTTAGCTCAAAAAATGGCCTTTAGGAGAAGTTTTTGCAATCAAGCTGAATTGTTCACAGATGGTAGGACCTATCAATAGTACTTTGTAAAAAAAAGTTACACCTTCTAGAAGGCTTGCTTTTTCCGCCATGTTGAATTAAAGATGGCGGATGGTACTATTTTTTAAAATATCGTAACTTTCTTATTTATTAACCGATTTTTGTCAAGTAAAAAACGTTATATTTGCTTCTCACTAAAGAATGAAATAAAAATATAAAACTATTTTGACAGGTTATATTTCTGTCAAAAAAAGTAAAAGAAAAAATTTACACTTTTCTTTTATCATCTTATTTAACAGGCTCAAAATTTTTCTCCAAAAATTGAGGTGGCAAAAAACTACAGCAAAATACAAAGTAAAAAAACTCAGTTGACGTAAATCCCCAACAGTTCTTTAATATAGTATTGCTCACTATGAGAAACGAAAATGATTTGAAGATGTTTTTCGATCATGAACTAAGTACCTATCCTCCGTATTTGTTTAACCAAGGAAAACTCCGCAAAGGGAATAAGTCTGTTCTGATTTCCCATCTTTGTAAAGATAATTTTGAATTTGAGAAACCCGACACACTAAAAAATCCACTTTCAGTCATTGGTGGTTGGTTACTACATAAAATTGTCTGGCCCAAATTAGTAACAATTGGCGATATATTTAAAATCTATTGCCATTATGTTATTGAAAATTTTGGTTTCAACTTTTGGGTAGTTTTTGATGGTTATAGTGAAAAGTCCACCAAGGACGAGGAACATCGTAGATGTCAATCAAAAATTACGCCTAGGGCTGAGTTTCAGGAAAACACATCGCTGGTCTTCTCGCAAGCAGACTTCCTATCAAATTCTTCGAACAAAGAAAGGTTTATTTCTTGCTTAGCCGAGAAGTTGAAAGAAAAGGGTATAAAAGTCACACATACAAAATCTGATTGTGACAGAGTTGTTGCCTTAACCGCAATAACAATGTCAATCGCAAGATGTAGTCTTTGGTAATAATACAGATCTAATTGTAATTTTAATTTCCATAGCAAATAAGTCTAACCACCAGCTATATGTTTGGACACCCAGCACGAGTAAAGCTCTTGATAAATTTATAAATATTTTTAAAATTCAAACTTTGCTCTCAGAACCGATCCGTGAAAATCTTTTATTCATTCATGCATTTACAGGATGTGATACTACCTCGTATCCATATAAAATGGGCAAAAAAAGAATATTTGACGTATTAAAAAATAATCCTGAAATGTATTATTTCATCAAAAGTTTTAATGCCCCCTATATAAATATAAATATTTAAATAAGGCTGTCCTTAGTGAAGTTGGACAAAAACTTATATTAAAATTTTTTCCCGTCCAAAACTGTGAAAATCTTAATCAGTCAAGACTTCATTGCTATAAACAAATCACCTCTACACAAGGTTTAGGATCTAATTTTGATTTGGCAAATCTTCCTCCCACAGAAGACTTCTGTAAGCAACATGTGTTTAGAGTGTATTTACAGTTACAAAGCTGGAGAGGAAACGAGTTGGACCCACTTGAGTGGGGGTGGTTTTTCAATGGCAATGAGTTTTTCCCAGTAACATACACAAAACCCCCGGGGCCCCAACACCTAACGACTACTTTTTTTTGCAAATGCAAAGATCTATGCACAGCAAACTCTATTTGTACTTCGTATAATCGAAAACGCGGCATTTTATGTAAAAAATGCAATTTAGCTTGTATGAGTGCACCCAGAATTGATTTGGATGAAGTGGAAATAGATGATGAAGTTTAAGTAAAATGTAACCAAATAAGTCGTTATAACTTTTAACAATAAATAGTTATATATTATTGTTAGTTGAAAGCTATTAAAAGCTTCGTTTGTAATTTTTTGGCACAAAAAATAATATCTACCAATATATAATGTTCCTTATTATTAAGAATAACAATGTTTTTTTTATTTTTTTTAATGTTTATATTTCTTTTATAAGTTAAAACCAAACTGTTTTTGTTATAAACATATTTCTGCTTTTAGTATATTTGTTCCAAAATATTTTGGTACCTAAATCAAACAAGAAGTAAAGTTACATCCTGCATAAGTTTTATAATTTTTTTTGTTGGTATTTTGTAAGGGTTTTTTAACTCTATCCCCTAAAGTACCTATCATAAATTTGGTGACTGTTTTAAAATTAAAACAAAAACGCATAAAAGACTCCACATATTTTAACTTTTTTTGGTAAATAGAATAGTACGGTACGAAGAGTGTGGTAAAAAGTTGAAGAAAAGCTTTTCGATTTTTTTTATATATCCTTATTTTAGCAGAAATCTGATCTGTCAAAGTAGTTTTATATTTTTGTCTTATTCTCTAGTTAAAAATAAAGATAATGTTTTTTACTTGACGAAAATCTGGTTATAAATAAGAAAGTTTTATGTTTATTTTTAAAAAGATTTTTTTTAAAATAGCACCAGCCGTCATCTTTAATTTAACATGGCGGAAAAAGCAAGCCTCCGAGAAGGTCTAACTTTTTTTTACAAAGCACTCTTGATGAATACTAGCATCTGTAAAAAATTCAGCTTGATAGCAAAAACTTCTCCTATTTTTGCTAACTGCCGTGGCGTATAAGTCACACCTCTCGAGAAGACGTCGGCGTCTTGTCGCATAGTATAGGAGCCAGTCACCGCGAACGCGTATTGCGTAATTTCAAATCGCAGATTAGTGCGTGACTATTTTTTGGATCAAATTTCAAAATTCATCGGTAAGTCGGACCGAATGAAAAGAAAATTAAAACATTGGATTTTAAGTTATGCTATCAAGAGTTTCAATTGATAAACTATTAATTAAGTACTATTATTATTATTAAACGTTTAAAATGTACTCCATGTACAGATTTTCTTAAAGTATATTTAAATCAGTTATTTGTTACAATAACTATATTTTACACTTTCAAATGTGTAAATCGCAATTTAAAAAAGATTAACAAAGTGCAAAACACAAATAAAAAATTATAATTATTGAACCATTTATAATATAATAAATATCTCCCTTTTAAAATATAATCTAAGTTTATAGAGGATTAAATAAATCAAATTCAAAAATAGTTTATTTGCCAAATGTATCAATCTACAAAGCTGTATAAAAATAAAAATTATATCTTAAATGTATAAATGTAGACAACCGAAATGACAAATTGGACAGTTCCGCGATTTTTTCATGTAATCGATAGTATTGAGCTATTAACATAACAAGCTCAGCGAGGGACCACCCTTTAATAATAAATGAAACTTAAATATATTATACATATTTACAATACATTATATACCTCGAACGCCTTAGTACTTTTTTCTCAAATAAACAACCATTACTATGCTAATGATTAAGTACATCATTCTTGTACTCACTTTTTTAACATACTGTGTTTTAACTCATCGTTCTGTCTCTTTACAATATCTTTTTAACTAGGACCGATCCATTGCTTTCACTGCACTAATTTCTATGTTAGCCGTACCATTTATTAACTTCTCCGAGAACCTTCTACTTTCCTCTTGTTTTCAACAAAATTTTTGTAATACACCATTAGTTACCCTGATGGTTTAAGGATATCTCAGCATTAACGCAATCTAAGTTTGAGTTTAGTATTTTTTTTTACATACTATTCAGTCCAATTACTGACGACTCTTTTCACCTATATCAAAAATATAATATAAACTAAAAAAAAAAAATAAATAAATAAAAGTTTTTTATTGACATAAACCTAAACCCTAAAGAAACAGAAAGAGAAAATAATAAAGGAGACCCTTGTGGCACACC
Source organism: Anthonomus grandis grandis (assembly GCF_022605725.1). NCBI lineage: Eukaryota > Metazoa > Arthropoda > Insecta > Coleoptera > Curculionidae > Anthonomus > Anthonomus grandis. Next base: position 24,877,726 of record NC_065552.1, on the reverse strand, counting down.
TCTTGATATTGGCATGTAGCTGGATTCCTGTTCCGTTGTGTAATTGCTTATAGAGACACAGCAGACCTATTCCTTAAGAAATTGTCAAAAAAACTTTAAAAGAATTAGAAAGAAAGAATTGAAGAACTTAGAAAGAAAGAATTGTCAAAATCTATTGCATTATAGAAAAACCACGAGGTTGTAATCTTTCCAGGAGCATTTGATGATCTGTGGGATCGAATGCTTTGCTAAAATCCTGCAATATCAGACAAGTTGATTTTTCATCTTCTTTATAATTTAACAAGTTGGTATTATCTGAGTTTCTTCTACAAAAAGATATATTTGCTGATAAATGAATTTCTCTATGATTTTTGATTATGCTGAATAAATTGTTATCGGTCTAAGGTCGTTCGTGTTTTCAGGATCCGGTTTCTTACGCTTAATAATATTTTTTTTCAAGTTGATGGTAAAACTTTCTCCAAAAGACAAGTGTTGAATATGATATCCTTTATTAAAATTCCATCCTCTTCAAATGCTTTCTATGTAGCTGACGTATACAATTTTAGTGGCTGATTTTACTCCGAAACAGTTTTACCACTAACCAAAACTCTGCATTTTATGTGTTTCGCTAACGATCTTAGCATCTTCGGGGAAAGATTAAAACGGATTCTACGACTCATTTTGAAACTTTCTGATTTTTGTTATAACTTGGCCAGATTTAGTAAAAAAGTTTTTCGCCAATTTTTGTAAAGAATTTGCCCCTCAAGACGTAATTTCCATACGACATATAATATTATGCAACAAGTGTATAAAGTGAACCTTTTCTACGAATGTAAATGTTGTCGCACGAGCCGTAAGCGTTTATAACATCACATGAGTAAAAAAAGATTCTTTACACATTAGTGACATACCAAATTTTTTCTACTACCAAAATATAATCAAGTACTAACATACTTTATCCACTAGTGTGTAACGTAATCCACTACTTGTCATTAGTGTCAAACATACGTCAACTTCACTGTATTAAAAAGTAAACTTTGAGGATCTATAAGGGTGCTTTTGGTTTCTCACAGTATTAGAAAAAATATAATTAGAAGCAAATGAAACATATTTAGTTGCAAAATAGAAGTGTTCAGATTCATTAAATTAAGAAGGTAGAGAACGACCAAAAAAAAAACATTTAAACAATTGCATTTAAATAAGTTTAATCCTTGTTTATAAAATGTTATTTATATTATATTTTATATTATATTTAAAAATTGTAGGAAAATAATTTAACTTTTACAAAATATAATATTTTCCACCTTTTTTATGATATGGTTAAAATTCCACTAATTTAAAAATCATTCTTTTATTCGTAGTACCTACATATGTGTGTATACAAATATTTTTAAAATTGGTGCTCACAATCTTTTTCATAAAACAGCTTAAATCGGTAAATGCATTGGTGCAAGCAGTACAAAGTCAAAAAATCAAGACCGAAGTAACTTGAATCGCTAATATAGGTTTTTAATGGAAATGCGGCATCCGCAACAATCACTCCACCCTCTGGAAAAAGATTATTCTCTAGTTTATTATATATGGAGCAATTTTTAAATACACTTCCATCTGATGCCATTCCACAAGCCCCAATATTAACATAACGAAAGCAATAGTCATCATCTACTAACGCCCTAAGAACAATACTGAACACTTTTTTATAATTGAAGTACATACTTCCACTATTACCAGGAGCAATTAAAGGGTGTTTTTTTTAGAGGTTTGGATTTTAAGTTGCCAAAACTGTTTCTGGTGATTGTCAATTTGACAGTTGGTAGTGTATTCGTGGTCAGTACAGTTTGCCATTTTACAATGAATAGACTTACTCCAGAACAACGCTTTCAAATTGTGCAATCATAAATCATAGTTCAATTCGCGAAACTTACCGTGCGCTGCGTCCATTTTACGGTCGACATAATCGGCCATCCGAGCAAGTTATTCGAAAAACTATGGATCGTTTTCGTACCACGCATACTTTAGTTGATAATACGCATCCACAAAGACGCCATACAGTGCGCACAGAAAAAGTTATTGCTGCTGTGAAGCATAGTGTTGAAGAGGACCTGAATGAGTCGATTCGCCATCGTGCACAACAATTGGGGCTATGCCCATCCACTTTGTGGAAGATTTTTGCAACAAGATCTTGGCTTGCGAGCTTACAAGATCCAACTTGTGCAAGAACTGAAACCTCGTGACCATTATGCGCGCCGTACGTTCGGTGAATGGGCGGAAAACAGTATTCAGCTTGACCCATTTTTTCAATCCAAAATTTTGTTGAGCGATGAGGCTCATTTTTGGTTGAACGGCTTCGTCAATAAGCAAAATTGCCGAATTTGGAGTGGAGAAAATCCAGAAGCTTTTGTTGAGACGCCCTTACATCCATTAAAAGTCACAGTTTGGTGCGTTTTAAGGTCAGGAGGAATCATTGGCCCATATTTTTTTAAAGATGATAACGACCAGAATGTTACAGTCAATGGAGAACGTTATAGAGCCATTATTGCCGACTCTTTTATTCCTCAGTTGAACCGACTTGATGTGGCAGAGCTTTGGTTTCAACAAGATGGTGCAACATGCCACACAGCGCGTAACACTATCAATTTATTGCGGGAAACATTCCATGATCGCATAATTTCACGCAATGGACCTGTGAACTGGCCTCCACGATCGTGTGATCTCACACCCCTGGATTACTTTCTTTGGGGATATGTGAAGTCACATGTCTTCATAGATAAATCACAGACGTTGGATCACTTGGAAGCAAACATTCGCCGTGTTATTGCCGAGATACGGCCCCAGATGCTTGAAAAAGTGGTCGAAAATTGGACTTCCCGATTACGCTACATTCGAACCAGCCGTGGCGCTCATATGCCCGAAATCATCTTTAAGCACTAATGGCATAACAATATCTTTTAAATAAAACCAATACCATGTCAATACATTTTTTTTATAGTTTTATTTCACTTCAAATTTGTATACCTCTCAAAAAAACACCCTTTATTTGAAAGCATTATTTGATATCTGCAAAAAATAATAATATACCTATTTATTATAATAATTATTACTAAAATTAAGAGCAAAGATAACAGCCAAGTGAGCCAAGCCAATATTGAAACTAGCAAAGAAAATTATATTAACAACAGCTGCAATGACAATAGTGATGACAGTTTCAAATTCTGAAAATTGTTCATCACGGCCATCTACATTTGCGACAGGTAATAAACCACAACGCAACAGTCTGCGAAAACTACGGCATGTGGCATCTTTGGTTAGGGAAATAAAGTCGATAAAGGATAATTTAAATAGTACACATACGGGTGAACATTCTACAGCACAACAAAATGATCATGATATTTTTGTAACTTTTGTGAGTAGCCAACTGAAAATGTTATCTATTGCACGAGCTATTATGGCTCGGAACAAAATCAGTGCCATATTATCTCAGGTCTCGCATGGAAGATATGAACTGCGTTAATACCACATTTACATACCAGACGCCTAGTAGTCATTGCTTACAACAATTAATACTGTACCATTACCACTTACATCAGGAGAGTCGGATTTGTCAATAATTATAGAAAATGAAGCTAATAATTATCAACGACAAAATCCAATCGACGAGATTAATTTAGATTTTTTACGCCAGGACAATGAGAATCCTATTGCTATAGCATTCCGCAATGCATAATTTCCCAATAAAAGTGACTTAGTCTTCTGTAACTAATGCCGAATGAAAGAAAATCTAAAGTGATCTCTAACTTTACTCTTGCTGGTAAAACCTTTCTCATAATAGTATACTGTCGCTGAATTTTTGGCATCACAAGACTCAACAGAATATCAGACACATCTGGCACCATTCGTAAAATACTGATATTATACTCTTTTAAGTCTTCATTACAAAGTTCTTCTAAAGCCAGTGGGGATAATCCACGTTCATTCCTTTCTAAGATCCATGGTCTTGTCCAAACGCATTTTCACAATAAAACTTCTGTTAATTCATCCAATGCAATTTGACATAGTTTTCGAAGTTACTGTTCCAGTCGAACATTGTTTTTTTAGACATATTTACCATTTTCAGTGAATTTGTTGCTCTATTGATCTCGCAATAGTACTAGCTAATGGTTTAAAATTTCCTAGCCACATGTAAACCGTTCTAGCATGCGCCAAGCCAGGACGGTAACTCAGGCTAGGACACCGAGATATCTAGCTTGCTATCCTAGCTTGAAAAACTAGCCTCGTGTAATCCGGGCATAAAATCGCTAAATCGCCGCTCTTTTGCACCTGGTTATATTCAATCCGTGGTGGCAATACAACTTCATTTAAATCATTCCAAATAAAATATAAAAAATATGTGAGTTCATATCATAGTTCTGTATTCGGAATATGTTATATTACAATATCATCTACATATTGAACTTAATGACTTTAGAGTAAAACTTTTTTTTTAAAAAGCTGTTCTGTTGACTGCATCTAAGGTATTGACATGGACTATGCAGGATAGATTGGTTTAATTTGCTCGTTGCATTTATCCTAAAAAAAGTTTAATAACAATACTCATAGTTGTGAGAAAAGTGCCTGCTATTACGGATTCCTGGTTTATCATGCTGTAATCTTAAAGGCTTTCTAGATTTTCCGCCCACGAGAGCAGTAGCACTCATATTATTATGCAGAAAAGATATGTTATTAAACAACGAGTTAGACTTAAGAGTTTTTTAAAAACTGGTGACTGAATACAAGGCATATGAAGAACTATAGAGTGGTTGATTTTCCTCTTAACATTTCTCCTGGATTTGCATCGCACAGAATATCATATCGGTTGGATCTGAAACCGCAATATATCGCTATTTCAAATCATCAAAAATTGGTCGATATTGGATTCTTGCTTGCTATTGGTAGTAGACTCGCAGTATTTAAAAAAAAAATATTTATTATTGTTCGTTCTAATAGTGACCATCTATGAAACCCGTAATTAAGTTTTCTAAAAAAAAATATACACCTCCGTCCTTCGCTGTCTATTTTTCGTACCGCCACATCGCATTATATATTCCGTTCTTCCAACATTTCAGAGAAAATAAATTAGGACGCTTTTCTCGAGAAAATTCAACATTCCCCGAGGACTAATAAGAAACTGGAAAATACAGTTTTTGCAGGGAGCTTTTACGTCAGTTTTCATTAGCAGACCCAATCCAATTTAAGGTAAAATATATTAGAAGACTTCAGACTAGCGTCATTTGCATAGAATCGATTTTAAATAACCGAAAAATTTGACTATGAAGGCATATAGAGTAAAAAAGACTCAAACAGTTATTAAAATAGTCGTCGCTATTATTATTTTATTTTAATGCTAGTTTAGACTAAATGTTTTTTATGGTGTTTGTGAAAATTGTATATTATAGTAGGAAGTTATAGTATGATCTTTTACGTAGTACCTACCAAGACTACTATAAACTCTTAAGGTTAGAGAAAAACATACGGATCCAACAAGGAAAACACAACAACGACAGACAGGTTAAGTGAGCTTTAAAAAGTTCAAGGCCGTAATGATTTGTCTATCTGCTCGAACTCTGAACAACATCAACAAATACCAGAACTATCTTAAAACCCCTTTGAGTTACATTATTATTTTGTGGAAATTATACACATGATAAGAATGTGCTGAAAAACATGAAATATGACAAGAAAGAACCGAATTTTAATCGAAGTTGATATACTTTAAACCTATTAAGTTTATTCTGATTTGAAGAAAACTGATAAGTAGTACAAAAGTATTTTTGAATTATTATTTATTTTTGCTAACAGTGGCAAAAAAAGACTTATATAGAATAAATTTAAGCATCCTTAAACTACCATAAAAACTAAAGTAGTTATTATTATGTCGCAAAATAAAGCAATAAAATAGAAGAACATTGCAGTAAAAGACATATACAGACTAATGTTAAGGTAGTTAAAATAATAAATGAAAATTACAAGTTTCAAAGGACTAAGATATAATAAAAAGAGAGACCAAATAAAAATTATGTCTAGCAACACTAAATAAAATAGGTATTTATTGTAATGGAACACAACAATTAAAATTCGTGTTTTAAAAACTCGTCTAGGCTATTGACTGCTTCATTGACTAAAAGAGATTTTATATTTATAATAGAAAATAGCTCTTAAAGTGGATCTTTATAGTTTCAGGCAAGCGATTATAAAACAGTACTGCCAGACACCTAGGACTATCCCTGCATCTTTCCAAATGCTGGAACTCGGAACAAGATCTTGCTTGTTTCTGGTATTATAGTAATGTGCCTGTTAATCAGTCTGGTATTAAAAAATATAAGTTTTAATATTAAGGAGATAAACTCCGAAGGAAGAGTCAAAATCCCTAGGGTAATAAAAGCAGGCCTAGAATCAGCCCGATAAGCAAGACCCGCCATAATCCCTACTGCCTTACTTTGCAAGGAGAATACCCTGGAAGCCCCTGGACAATGTCCCTATACAACAATTGCATATGTGAGATGGCAATGACATAAGGAATAATAAGCCTGATTAAGTAATGGTGGGGAAACACAGTTTGCTAGACTTCTTAGCAAGAATATATTGCTTTCCAATTTCATGATGCAATAACCAGCATAAGCATTCCATCTAACATGTGGCTCTAGGTAGACCTCAAAAAATTTAACATTTTTACCAGTGCCCTCCGTATCCCTAATACGACAAGAAAAGCTAATTTTCTGGGTTTTGGAGGAATTTAAAAAAAGTTAACAAGAAATTGCTCAGCCCTCGGCAGTACCTCCCTCTTGATACCCTCTGCCTCTGCACTACGTCCAGCAGAGCAAGCAGTAAGTTCTTGATATAAATCAAAAACAACAGTGGTTCAAGAACAGATCTCTGTGGCGCCACAAAACATAATTGCCTCTCCACCGAATCAACCTCATCTACCCGGACACTCTGAAACCGTTTACTGAGATACCGTTTACAAGAGAGACACTTTTTGCATCAAAGCAATAATGAGGCAGTTTCTTGATGTGGATATCATGGGAAACACAATCTAAGGCCTTAATTAGGTCGAAATAGCCACTAGGTCACCACTCTCAAAAGAATCGTAAATATAATTTAAAATATAAGATCCAGTATTCACATTGATGTACTCAAGTTTCCTAGGAAGAATTTCTTATTCAAAACTTACATTGTCCATATGAAATCTGGTAAAGTGCACACCATAGTAAGGGAACCATAATGAATTAGCATAGTGTATTTTTGATTCAGGTAATGCACTAATTTAAACTAATTTACTTGATATATTAGTAAAGCCAGCTGTTGTTGTCATAATAAAAAAAAGTTTGTCAGGCAGATACAATAACCCCAAGGAAAATGTGCGTTAAAATTAGACTTTTTATCGAAGTTACAGACTGCTTCATTGTTTGCAAAAATTTTTTTTATCTCTCTAGTTTTTATCTCTTTCCTAATAAGTTTTTTAAACCACTGTTCCTTTAAGGTCTTTATTTCATAAGTAAGTATTGAACCAGGTGAGGCAGATCAAAAACAGAAGTCTTTTCTGTTTTTGATCTGCCTCACCTGGCTTCACAGATTTTCTTGAAAATCTACATCAGTTTAATGAGAAGGTAGTTTAATTGGAGTTTTTTTCTTTGCTTCACTACGTAATCGATTAATCTTAGTGTATCTGGGAATCTGTGCTAGTTTCACATTTGAATCTATTTGACCTAATCACCTCTATTGTCAAGTCCGTCCTATCTCCTAGGACTTCTCTTTTTGATAATTTTAGGAGGACATTTCTTAAGTCTTAAAACTCTATGGCTGAACATGTGCAATGCTTAAGACGCGTTGACCTAAATGTTAAAAGCGTCTACTAGAGTTTCTCCAATATTATTGTTATTCGTGATATGAAGAGTACAAACTGAGTATGGCTCTAATTCCTGATTCACCAAGATTTGTTAAAAAAGATGTTGATGGAAATATATTTTATTATCATCAGAGTAATTTTTAGAGCCCAGTACTGTGTACGATATGGTTTCCTCATATTTTCCTCTGATTACCTGCCTATGGAAATTATATCTTAATTCAGATGGCTTTTTGTCTTTGGACCCCTTGGGTCTTTGCTTTACTTACTGATTCGTTCTATTTACAGTAGATTAATATCCAATAAAATTCTAAGAAATCTAATTTCTTTACTATGACCATGAACAACTTGATGTAATAAAAAATATTTTTTGTTTACATTTAGCATCAAATTATTAGATCCATGCTAAAATTAAGCTTGTTGTTTGACATTTCCAAATACTGCAGCTTAGTACATAACTCTTTCCGAACCAATACTAAAATTTCCTTAAATAAATGCTTTCTTCAGAAATATGTAGAGTAACTCATCTCTATCACTAATTCCAGCTGATGCAGAAATCACTTGGTGTCATTTAGATACGATTTTACTAAATTCAAATTCTTATGCTTTATAGCATGAATTTTCAATTTTCCTACCAGGATGCCTTTATCAATACTATCAAAAGCATTGGTCAGGTCGGTGCAAATACCTTTAATATTTTTTTATTTTCCAAACACACTGTGTAAATTTTGATTGTTATTAGGTTTGAATCACCAGCTAAAAGACATATCTGAAGGTGAACTGCCCTTATAATATAATAATACTAAATTTATCAATACATTGACAACAAATGGTTTTTAATATTTTTAAAAACTGCGTTTAGAATCCATATTTACTTTACTCAACTTACAAGACAGTTTTAATCCTAAAGACGTTAAAATTTCGAAACACCTATATAAAGCATTTTGGTGAAGTGAAAATTTATTTTTTAAATATTTAAATCTCTAGTATGTTATCCCCCAACGTCACCGCGACCTTATTTTTCTTCATAATCTGAGCTGGTGCGCCTCCAGACGCGTTAAAGAAAACTTGTGTGTGTAGTTTTATAACTGTCGTTACAAATATAATGTCTTCTCCACTCTTTTACGGCTAATTTGCATTTGAAAAACAATTTTATGACAAGTCGATTTAATCGGTTTTATAACATTACGTAGATAATAATTGCAACCTCATTACATAAATTTTCTCTACTAAAATTGTTATGGTGTTACATATAATTGGAATTTTCCGTAAACAACCTTTTATTTTATTAGACACATTTAATTTAATTGTAAATCAATGTTTGAAAATAATATGATGCAGTTTTATTATATTCAGCCTCTTGTAACGGACCATATACCTTAAGTCAATTAAGAAAACTGCCGTTAGATTGACTCACGTTTGGGTTTGGTATTAATACATAACAACAGCTGTGTTTACATGTAATAATAATAATATTATGATTTTGAATAATAATCAAATAAGAATATATTTTGTGTTTTTTTCTAGTTTTTGCCATATATTTTATTTAATGTCGTTTACAGAGACGATTAAAATTAACTAGTGATGGCACTAACTCTGTTACGTTAAACTTCTGCAGCCTCGATAATTTTATAACACATATAAGAAATTGTTGTTTAAATATTTTCTAGGGATTCATATAACTAAAAAAATAATTTCAGAGTCTCTAAATAATGTTCGTTTTTCGAAAATTTTTGAACATATTCTGTACCTCAATTTTTTAAGTTTTCTTTGTTTAAACAAACTTTTACCTAATTATCAATGTGGCTTCTGTAAAGGGTACAGTACCGCTGTCGCTATAATTAATGTTATAGAAAAGGTAATTTCTCCTTTGTATATCGTAAGACATTACGTTATGTAATGTGATAGATTGGTGTTAAAAATGTAAATTTAAAGAAGGAACTGCAAGTTTTTAAAAATAGTTCTAAAACAGAAAAGTTAATGGGAGGCATAGATTATGAACTGAGCAAAAAACTAAATAAACGTTTGTCATACCACAACCAATTGCGGATACGAATCTTTATAACGCATAGCATCATATGGAGGAAAAAAGGTTAAATACGGAAAAAATGGACATTAGATACAAATAAAAAGTTAATAAGCCGGCTATACACGTGACTAAACAGCTTAAGCCATCAGTTAAAAGTGTACACTGTTGAAGCAAACACACTTACAGTTCAATTCTTCAGTTTTGGCAATGAATCTGAAGATACATAATATTAATATTGCCCTTTTTTCTTTACTTTTTATCATGTTAAAAAATAGTAAAAAGGTCGAAAAAGCGTAAACAATGTTGTAAAATATAGTTACAAAGGCGTAATCAATCTTCAGACATCAATTTATTGAGAGAATAACGTAAAGAACCATTAGATTTCCTCAATTATGAAGACTTGCCGTTTTTCAAGACCTCTCAACTTTAAGGCGATACTTTTGCCTCACAGATCATAACGATCAAGTTGTTGCGATAGTGTTTTGAAATAGTCACGCACAGTAGTCAGTACTTCTGCTGTCAGGTCATCATTTAATTTCTTGTTTTTGATGGTACTAGGTCTTGAAATTATTGGTAGTTTTGATTGTACTATTAAAACTACGCCCCAACAAACTATACAGGGTGATTTTTAACCTATGCGCATAAACTTGGGAAATGGTGAATGAAGATCAATAATGAGTAATAATGAGAAAAAATGTAGTAAATAATTTTTGGTTTCCGAAATAAAGTTAAACAAATGTCAACAGAACGTGTATCAGACGAACTTATTTTGTTTATTAATAACTGATCGTAAACAAGTCATAATGTTTGGAATTTTTTGTTGTTCGGAATCTTTAGCAGTACTTAGTTTGTTGGTGATCGATTTCGATCGTTATTTTCACACGAATAAAATAAAAGCGTCAAATGTAATGGCGCACGTTTTTACAAACGAAGAACTTGTCGACATGGTTTTGGTTTACGGAGAAACGCATCAGAATGCAGTGGCAGCAGCTGATCAGCTGAACAGCTGAGAAGCTATTAGACCTAGGCATATTCTAAATCTGGAGGAGGATATTTTAGAAGTTATCGAAGAACAACCTGGAATTAGCACTTGGACAATTGCAGCGCGATTTGGAATATCGCAATCTACAAGTTGGCAAATTTTAAGGCACCAGTTGCTGTACCCGTTTCATGTGCAGAGGGTACAAGCCCTACTTCCAAGAGATTTGCCGCTTCGAGTACAGTTTTGTGAGTGGTTTTTACATCAACCTTCACCATGAACTTTTTAACATAGTCCAAACTTCACCATGAACATTTTAGTTACGTATAAGGCAAATTTTACGCGCAATGGAATTTTCAACTTTTATTACACTCATTACTGGGATTTGGAGAATCCGCATATTACACAGAGAACATACTTTCAACAACGTTTTTCTGTAAATGTATGGGCTGGAATTCTGAACGGGATGCTCATCGGACCTTTTATTCTGGAAAATCGTTTGACTGGTGCTCGGTATTTAAAATTTTTGCACAACAATTTACCAGTGCTCCTTGAAAATATGAATCTTAACGTTAGACAGAACATGTGGTTTCTTCATGATGGTGCTCCACCACATTTTTCACGACCAGTGCGAAAACATTTAGATCGTGTGTTTCCCGGACGATGGATAGGCCGTGATGGTCCAGTTGGGTGACCCCCTCGCTCGCCTGATCTTAATCTATTAGACTTTTATTTGTGGGGTCATATGAAAACAATGGTGTATGTAAACAAAGTTGATACTGAGCAAGAGCTACGACATCGCATAAACGCTGCCAGTGACGCCATTCGCCTACAGCCTAGTTTGGCCCGTGCATATACGACGTACGTCTTCATGGATTCGACGAGCTCAAGTCTGTATCGAAAATAATGGAAACAACTTCGAACAGTTGCTTTAAATTAGTTTAAATCAAACACGTTAAAAAATACACGTTTTTTATTTAAAAAAATATAGATATCTCCAAAACTAAAAATATTTTACTAATTTTTTTTTTCATTATTACTCATCAGCTATTATTTCCCAAGTTTATGAGCATAGGTTGAAAATCACCCTGTATGAATCAAAAAAATACTCATGATTGTTCTGCTATTTCTATTCGTTGCGATAGTTTAGAATCAAAGATGATTTTACTAAATCGTCGTAGTCGAGGAAATATTTGTGACGATGCCAATGAAGAGAAAATTGTATGAACTACTTTATGAAAAATAGCCAAATCTCATGACAAAAAAATTATATTTTAAAAAACAAATAAAAAGAGTGTTTATCTCAAGCTGTTCATTTTATTAATAACAGGTAGTCGTAGCAGCAGGTTCAATTTTTCGTCCAATTATTTTGCTAATTTAGCATATGCAGTATCCTTTTTTATACAATCATAATAGTCATGATTATTTACTCGCCAAAGACAAGGTTCCGATCGATACATTTTAATGAAATCGCAAATAATTATTTGATTAGATTTATTCCGCGCCAACTTAACTACGCAAAAATTATATTTTTAAAAAAGAGTATAACAGAATACAACACACCTTGTCCTAATGAAACTGCGAAATGTACAGTAAACTCTCACACACGTAATAATTAGTTTAAACTTTCAGTTTAAAAAATTTAAATTTTTATTTGTGTCAGCAAAACTGTGCAGTCGAATCGAACTGAGACTGAGATATCCACATACGTGGATGTCAGACTATACAATACAGTTGAATTCTTCAGTTTTGGCAAAGAATCTGAAGAAACATAATATCAATATCGCCCTTTTTGCATTACTTTTTATAATGTTAAAAAATAGTAAAAAGGTCGAAAAAGCATAAACAATGGTATTAAATGTAGTTACAAAGGCGAAATCAATCTTCAGACATAAATTTATTGAGAGAATTACGTAAAAAACCATTAGATTTCCTCAATTACTTGCGCATGACCTAAACATTGTACCAAAAATTGCTCCCGCTGGCCTCTGCGTTTTTTCGACAAGAATATCACCTCAATCTCTTGAAAAATATATCCCGAATACATGTAACGCCTTGTACAAAGTTTAATGGAAGTATATTCAGGTGCGTATTTATCAATTAAAGTTACCCATCCTCATCTAGAACAAAACAAATAAAAAAAAAACACTTTTTATGAAGGATTTATATTAACTTTTTAAGGGATTCATTAAATATATTATATATCTATGAATTTGAATTAACTTGAGAAAAAAACAAAGATGTTGTATCCTGAGAGATTAAGGGGTATCCAGTATTATGTATAGGTGTAAATGAACCTTGCCCATATGTTGGAGACGGTGTGGGACATAGGGTAATATTAGGGCTATGACTTGCTAATTAATTAGATCAATAAATTGACTGTGAGTTTAAACAGCCCATTATAGCCTTAACTAGTAAATCGTCTGTCTTTGGCTTGCCGTTTTTCAAGACCTCTCAACTTTATGGTAACTTTTGCCTAACAGATCATAACGATCAAGTTGTTGCGATAGTGTTTTGAAATAGTCACGCAGTAGTCAGTACTTTTGCTGTCAAGTCATCATTTTATTTCTTGTTTTTGATGGTACTAGGTCTTGAAATTATTGGTAGTTTTGATTGTATTGTTAAAACTACGCCCCAACAAACTGTATGAATCAAGAAAATACTCATGATGGGTTTGCCATTTCTATTCGTTGCGATATTTTAGAATCAAAGTTGATAAATCGTCGTAGTCCAGGAAATATTTGTAACGATGCCAAACAAGCCAGAGAAAATTGTATGAACTCTTTATGAAAAATGGCCAAATCTCATGGCAAAAAAATTATATTTAAAAAAACAAATAAAAAGAGTGTTTTTCTTATCTCTTTAGCTTCACTGTCCAGATTTGAAATTGTTGTCTTTGGAGTGTCTTGATGTTGCAAAAAATCAAATAAGTCATAATGCTATGAGTACTGGCTTATTAATGCTAGCCGCTGATCATCCAGACTTTTTGAATGCTTTCTTAAACTTTCTTTTTTTCTTTACGAGAAGCAGATCTCAAACTATTCACTTTATTAATAACAGGTAGTCGTAGCACCAGGTTCAATTTCGTTCAATTATTTTGCTAATTTGGCATATGCAGCATCCTTTTTAATACGGTCACTAATGTTATAGAAAATGTAATTTCTCCTTTGTATATCGCAAGACATTACGTTATGTAATATTATAGATTGGTGTTAAAGATGTAAATTTAAAGAAGGAACTGCAACTTTTTAAAAATGCTTCTAAAACAAAAAAGATAATGGAAAATGCAAATGTTGCAATCTAAAAATTTTAACGTTTTTAACAAAAACAAGAACTAAGCATAGGTTATGAACTGAGCAAAAAACTACATAAAAAGCTAACGACGTTGGTCACATTACAACCAATTGAGGACACGAATCTTTATAACGCATAGCATCATATGGGAGAAAAAAAGGGTAAATACGGAAAAAATGGAGATCAAATACAAACTAAAAGTTAACGGTCATGATAGTCGTGATTCTTTACTTGCCAAAGACAAGTTTCCGATCGATACATTTTAATAAAGTCGCAAATAATTATATGATTAGGTTTATTCCGCGCCAACTTAACTACACAAAAATTATAATAAAAAAAAAATACACCAGAATACAACACACCTTCTCTTAATTGAACTGCGAAATGTACAGTGAACTCTCACTCACGTAATAATCAGTTTAAGTTTTCAGTTTAAAAAATTGAAATGTTTATTTGTCTCAGCAAAACTGTGCAATTGAATTGGACTGAGACTGAAATCTTTATATATAAAAGAGTTTGTCCTGGCATCGCAGAGCCCAAACAACAATAGCTAGAAACGTGAAATTTTGCCAACGGGTTCCTTTTATAATGTATGCACCGGATAAGAACAGATTTTTCGAAATTCCACCGATAAGGGGTAAAAAATGGGAAAATTGTTACCCGTGACCTCGAGAACTAGGGGGGCGTGGCTTCGGAGTTTGAACGGAGACTGCCCGCACCAACGAGTTGCAGGCATAAACTTAAGAAAAAAAAACTAACTGCAACAATGTTTTTTTATAATGTAGGCCCCGGATACGAACGAACTTTTTGAAATTACACCGATGAGGGGTGTTAGCGATATGATAAATATCACATAGCGGCATAAAACTGATTAATAAATACGATTAAAAAAGTGCTTCTGTATTATTTATATTTTGGTAGACATAACAACAAGGCGGGTCCATGCGAGACTGATACCCGAGAGGTGACTCGACTCAGTCTTACCGCTCGCTCTGCATCTAACGAATCATTTTTAAGATTATTTGTGTCTTGATTTTATAATAATTATATTATATTAATCGCGCCCCTTGACCTCAAGAAAAACGGCGTGGCAATTATAGGTTGCATGTACTATCAATGAGGCGAGGCTTCGGATTTTATTTTTGTGTATTGTGGGTTGCATGTACAATCATTGAGCCGTGGCTTCGGATTTTATTTTTGTGTATTGTGGGTTGCTTTTACTATTATTGGAGGCCTTCTTCGACTTATTTTTACGCGAGCAACGCCGCGGGTATTCAGCTAGTATCTACATACGTGGATATCAGGCTGTACAGTTGAATTATTTATTAAACTATTAGTTGAAACTGTATGTGTATGGCCAGCCTTAGAAAGAAAAAAGAGATAACAAGCGAAATACGATGGATAACAATGTTTGAAAAAAGAAGGAAATATAAGAACCAAAGTAGACGAGACAAATATTATGACGTTACAAAATACTATAAGAGTAATAAAAGTGAGTGAAAAAAATAGTGGCTGAACAAGTAGTGTAAAGAAACAAAACATTTGCAACAACAATACGATAAGTACAAAATAAATAGTATAAAAGAGTATTTTCAAAACAGACTCTCTGACATATAAAACGAAGATAAAAGCTATTTGGAAATAATATATTAGCAATCTCTTTGCAGGTGACCGACCTCAGTTAGATGATCTGGAACATGACTTATCTAGGCCGTCAATTGCAATACTAATTAATAGATTATTAGAGTAGTAAAAAGCTCGAATGATAGAAAAACGGCGATTAAGTGCCTATTGAGTTGCTCAAATTACTAGACAACGACAGTATTAAGAGGCTAAAGTGGCTTTTTAACCAAAGTTACAACACAGGCAAGTTTCCATCTCTTTTTATGCCACTCCTACAAAAGGGCAACGGAACAAATAGTGAAGATCACAGATTAATCAGCTTGATAAGTCACATTCAAAATCTTTTTGAAATTGATTTACTATAAAATTTTCCACAAAATGCGAAAGTTGTTCAATCCTCACATTTAGTAATTTAGTAAAGGTCTCCGTACAAGAGAGGCGTTTGCCACAATCCAAATGTTGATTCAGAACTGTTATGATCGGAAAAAGATGAAGTGAATTCAAAAAAGCATTTGATAGAGTGCAATGTCATAAACTCGTTCAAATGATGAGGCGACTTGACATAGATTAAACAGATATTTGCCGTATTGAAAATAGTATTGAAACCAATTAGCTGCAGTGAAATTTGACAACAAAGTTATAAAGGCATAAAAAATCCTCTCCTTACTTCTGTTTAACATCTACGCTGAAAACAAGGGCAGCAATTAGACATCAAAATAAATGGTACATGAATCAACAATATACGGTATGCAGATGACACGATCCTGATAGATCTCAATGAATGACCTCCAACGGCTCCTGGATATAGTTGAAATACGCGGCTGACTTATGGGAATTAACACTAAAATAAAAAAGACAAAATTTGTTGCAATCACCGCCAATTCAGATGAGTTTAAAAATGCGCAACTCTTATACGATAGTGAAGTCTGAGTAAATAATAAAGATCAACTATCTGGGGATTTGGCTATATAAAGACATAGAAATCAAATGCCGAATAGAAAAAGCAAGGAGCTCATTCGTGATATTCATAAACGTTTTTGCGAACTCTGGCTAGGACTAATAAGCCTGGACGTAGAAAGCTAGCATACTAATAGGCTGGAATCATTTGAAATGTGGATCTTTCGAAGAATATGGAAAGTTCAACCAAACCAGCGAGAAAATTTTGAGAACAACAGAAAAAGAACGCAAATTTCTTGGCAAGCAAAAACGTAGGAAACAGCGTACCTGCAATAGGTGTTAAGCAATGAAAAGTACCATTAGCTATTAGCTCCAATTACTAACAAAAGAAAAAATAGAAGAAAGTACGGGCTTATGCAGAAGAAAGATAAAGCGGCTCCAAAATATCAAATATTGGACAGAATTAGGGCCCATAGTAGAGTTAATTCATATCACCAGAAATAGGGAGAAATCGTCAGAAGTAATCGCAAACACCCATTTATGGATAGCAGCAGAGAAAGAAGAGGAAGAAGGTTTTTGATATTATATCTTTAATTTGGCAAGTCTTTGGTATATATTTTTGTATGTATGCTAAGGTTTTTTTATGATTTTATAGCAATTAATCATAGCTTTTGCATTATTTTGTTTATAGCCAAATTTATGAAACTTTATATTATTAATTTTGATCAAAACTGAGTTCATTGCGGAATACCATATTTATAATAAGGCATGATTAATAAAAAAACAAATGTCGAAGATTTCTGAGTAATAATATCACATTTAACTTGAATATCTTCTGACAAATCTCCAACCAATAAAAACTCGTTTTTTTTTACTATAGAGCGATTTTTATCTCCACTCCAGACTATAGACGCAGAATTTAAACGTTGCGCTATTATATGAAACCACAAAAGTAAAACCCCAAAACCTAAAACGATATATCCTCATCGGTATATCAAATTATAAACTAACCCAATTTTCGGGGTTCATATACAACACGCGATATTGCGGTTTGGGGGAGGTCATGGAGCGACGAAATTAGGGGATACGTCGTATATGTAATGCCAAGTTTTCAGTCTTCGAGTCTAGTTAAAAGGGAAAACATATGGGAAGTTTAAGCCGCTTATAATGTTTGTTGTGCTCGTTTTGGTCTTGAAAAAATAAAGCAACAGTGAGATTTTCTTCTTTTTGTTTTAAGAGATTTAAATGGTGATTATCGTATTTCAATACAACAAGGAAAAATTTTACTTGTGATCTGGATATTGACTCCAAGTATTTAGATTCCACTGACAAAAAAGCAAGTGAAGTAGAAACCGCAGGAAATTAAGCAGTAGGAAATAATTTTTATAGAACCGATGCATGTATAAGGAAACTCGCAAACTAATCAAAGTTACCAAAAAGGTGCCACTGGAGAATGTAACGCAGTGGTTTTAGTCCTAAATAGACCTCTGGAGGTTATTATAAAATTTCCTTCCTGGAAAAATTACGGTTTCCAAATAAAAGTACAACTATGACAAACTTCCAAATGTAATTAAACCACTTTTATCCCCATAAAAGGTCAAATATCTCGAATCTAGAATCATTTTTTTTAAATAAACTAGAATTCTAGTGCAAAGCTCGCCAATAGTCAAAACCACAATAAATAAAGGATTTGAATTCATTTATTTATTGTTGTTTCGACTTCCTTTAACGGGTTATTTTTTGAATTTTATTTAAGGAACGTATATGTTTTTTGTAATGTTCTGTATCTGAGGATGGCTGTTTTCACAGCCGAAATGCTTAATACATTTAACTAAATGATCTACATGCATTTTTTTTTTGAAGATAGGGACTTCTCCATTTGGAAATCTATATATACATATTCTTCTACAAAATATAAACTTCTATTCAACAAATAACTAAAATGCCAAAATAAAATTCTTCCAATAGATCATGTCCAGTAGAAAAAGGGAAAATGGCGTATCGGCTACGTCCACAATTACCCTAAGATTAAGAGCCAGCTGTCGACTATCACTTTGACTGTTAATTTAAAAGTAAACAACGAAAATTGCTGATCATGCTGCACAGCAAATCTCTTCGAGGAAAGTCACGATTTCCAAGAGGGATTTTCTAGGCTGTAAGTGTCCTAAAGAGACCATAAATGCTATTTGAAATAAATTTGTAAAGTAAATAAAAACTGCTACTTTTTTTCTGATGAAATAGTATTTGTCAAGCAGTTATCGAATATCTTGATCGATTTGCAGACGCAATCGCAAGAGATGCATTTCTCATTACAGAGTATTTCTCGAAGTACAGATACAATTTTAATACGGCCTAGGGAATACGGCCTGTCTGATTATCTTTTTATTCAGGGAGTTAACTTTCCAGCAGACCTGGATTAACAAATACTTGATACTGTTGTAAGGGATTCAACTATCGGAATACGCCGAATCTATCGACAAGTCGAAGCGAATACTGTTTGACGAATTTTAAAATGTGAAGGCTTACATCCGTATCGTTTCCGCAGGGTACAATATTTGCTTCAGGCAGATCACTATGTCTAGTAACCTGGATATTAAGACAGTCTATCTGGATATAAAGACAGTCCCTTCTTAATATTCATTGAATTCCTGTTGTGCTTAAATTTCCTATGGACAACTCCAACTACTTTTGGAGAATGTCCCACTGAATATTTACCTTTACTTGTGATTCCAAATGGATGGGACTCATTACTCATACCACATTTCTGACCCAAGATGAATCAGTCAAGATGGTAATAATTCACCTTTTTTACGATATTTTTTAGTATTATCTGTAAATAACCTATATCGGTGTTTAACTTTGAAATAAATAAAAAAGAATATAAAGGATTTGCATTTTATATACTTTAAAAGAAGTGTACGTTACGCATAGGGATACAACGTTTGAACATAAGGATACGGGACAACTTGTATATATACAATATAAAATAAACAGACGATAACAGTATAAGCTCTTAATGTGTACTTAATTGTAACAAAATCCTAATTAGGAAATAAAAATCGAAGCAGGTATCATTATCAATTAGCCCTTTGCATCCACTGCTAGATATAGGCCTCCCCCATTTCTGCCCAACGTCCTCTATTTCAAACGCTTTGCATCCAGCTTGTGATTATTTATCTTATATCGTCCGTCCATCGCATGGGAGGTCCTACTTTGTTTCTTTTGTCAGCTCTTGGTCTTCACTTGAGCAGCGTTTTTGTCCATCATCTATCTGTCACGCAGGCCACATGTCCAGCCTAGTTCTACTTGAGCTTAGCTAATATCCGTGACTCAACGTGAGTTCATTTCTAATGTTCATGAAGTGACACACTGAGCATCGATCTTTCCATCTCGTGCTGTGTTATTCAAAGTTTTTTAGAAGATTTGACTGTCAGAGTTGAAGAGTCGGCGCCGTAAAGTATAAAAATTAGGCGAAACATGTCAATTTACATATCAAGAAGGACAATTTTTGAGGCTGTTAATTTTGTTGTCATGCTTCTTTCAACCAACTAAACTTTTAAATAGCAACCCCTATTGTGTGTTCCTTATAAAATTCTACATAAACTGCATTTATTTTTTTTCAATGTCGTGACTTAACCTCACAATTGAGTGAAATGTAATGTAATATCTAATTTTAAAACAAATTGAAGATTCTCGTTTTATCAAATAAATAAAAAAAAAATTTATCAAATTATAATTATTCTTAATTTTTCGACTCCTAGGGTTTATTATTTATTTCATCTTTTTCTAGAATCAGTGAAAAAAATCTGTAAAAGTAAATCTCATAAGAAAATTCAATCGTCTTCAATTATTAGGGTCGTTTTTTAAAATGGTTTACAGTATTGCTGAACGCGTAGAAATGCTTTTCGTTTATGGAGCTTAAAATTGTTGCTTTGCAAGATCGGCGGCCATATTCAATGAAAGACATCGTAAAAAATTATTAGACACAAGTAGATCCGTGAGTTAGTAGCTAAATTTAAAATAGGATCTGTTGGCAATAAGAAAAGAAATGAGTCAAGACTACTCAATGAGGCTACTCGGATTGAGTTTCTTGTTGAAGTTGATATGACCCCTGATAAGTCCAACTGGACTGCCGCGTGAGTCAGTCAGGAAAGTATTGAAGCTTCATAAATCTTATCCATACAAACTCCTAATTACTCAGGAATTAGGGGATGATGACCCAGACCGACCTAATGAGTTTTGTGAAATTATGACCACCTTAATAGAGAATATATACTTCAGTAACAAATGCAATTTTTACTTAAATGGCAAAGTCAATAAAACAAACCTGTCGTTATTGAAGCGACTTTAATGCTCACATTATTAGAGAGGGACATACGCAATCTCCTAAAAAATTAAATGTTTGAGCGTATATATTAGGCAATAGCTATATTTACGCCCATATCATCGATTCCCCCTTCATTAATGGAACTCTAAATGGTGAAATTTATGCAGAAATGTTAGACACAACTATAGAACCTCTCATAGTTCATGAGGTGGAAAATCAAAGGGACGATAATGGAAATCTTGCTCTAGATGAACAATTGCTGCACTTTCAACAGGATGGAGTACCTCCGCATTATTTACGCCCAGTAAGAGAGTGGTTAGATAATCATTATCCAGAGCAGTGCATTGGTAGGAAGGGACCCATAGAATGGCCACCTAGGTCACCAGATTTGACACCGCTGGATTTTTTCTTATAGGGTTACTTCAAATCCGTTGTATTTAAAACTCAATCAGATTCAATTCAATAATTACAACTGAAAATTGTACAGGAATGTAGAAGTATTTCACCTGAAACTCTTCAAAACGTCCGAGAACAGTTTGAGTGCCAGCTGTACTTATGCTTGAAAAAGAATGGAACCCATTTTTAACAATTCATAAAGTAGTTAAGGTAAGGTTTCCAGTATTTTTTTATCAGTATCATAAATTATCAAGGAGTTGCATTATTTACATGCATAAAATATATTTCACTCATTTGTGAGGTTAAGTCAGGATTTTGAAAAAAAAAAGGCTGTTAATGTAGAATTTTATAAGGGACACAAAAATGATAAAAGAAATACGGATTGCCATTTAAATTTTAGGGGTAGGTCTAATAAGGGTCAGGGACTTGAAAGTAGCACGACAACAAATGCCTCAAAAATTGTCCCCCTTGATATATAAATTGACGTTTTTTTTGGGCTTATTTTCACACTATCATTGGAGGCGATATTAACAGGTTGACTGCCGAGGATTATCACCAAAAGTTTCCCTAGGTGCCAAAACTCATTTCCGGACAACCATTGCATATAAATTAAGGAAACGATATCAAAACGTTTGAATAATTATTTTTCTTCAAGAAGAATAAATAAAAAAAATAGCGGTCATATATAGCCGCCCGGCACTGTAGGAACAAGTCTGCCGCTGTGGCCAAGCGGGCATCGCATCGGCCATCGCGACAAAAAGTAAATATTTTCAGGAACCATGCGAACGGTTCTTGTTCGACTGTAACCCAGTATGTTTTGTAGCATGGTAAAGTGATAACTGGAGGTGAAGGTACAACTGGTCAACTGTTGATCATGTATGAATACAGTTGACGGCGTCGGGCCACGTGTTACGTACGAATGGCATAGAAACATTTAGTTCTTCGATTTTCGACAAATACGTACAATGTCTAGTCGCAGCAAACGAATTTTGAGTTTAGCCTTGAATGCCAAACTGGGTAGATTTATTTCTAAGCTAGAAACATTATGATTTACTTACTTGTTCCAAGACATATAACCAATTCTAAATATTTTTTGAAAGCGATATCAGTAGTCAAGACGAAGATGACTCAATCGTCGATCCAGCGTTTTTACCATCAATGAAATGAATATGAGTCACTTTTTCAACCTTATAGTATTATTTCTGAAATATACTTACCTTCTGTGCCACAGCGGTCATTCAATCGCATTAAATATAGCAGACATGACCGCCATTCAAAAACCCAAATTGCAAACTGTATGCAAAAATGACCGCTCGGCACTCTGCGATATAGGTAAGAGCGGTCATATATGACCGCTTGGCAGTCAACCTGTTAAATGGTGTTTGTTTTTAAATTGTTACCCTGTATATTATATTATATTAGTTAAATGTAACGATAGTAGACACCAAATATTTGTAAGAAGTGTTTAATGCCCTGTAAAAGTTCATAAAGGCAATAATAACAGACAGTTTATTATATTGAATTGATTTTTCGATAAGATTTGATGCCTTGAGGATGGTCATTACTTTCAAATCTCTGCAGAAGCTAGACTGATCTATTGGTTGGTAAAGATTAAATTTGTTTTTCAGTAGTGTAGTTATAATTCTCGTAAGAGCTTATTGGTCGATAGTTTTCAAGTTCTGCCATATCTCCTTTTTTGTTAATCAAGATAATGTAAACAGTTACCACCTATCTTAACTACATCGGCAGCTACGTATTTTTCTTCAGGGGTCTTATTGTTTTTTGTTTTCCTCAGTGTATCAATATCTCTAGTTCTGCTTCCGAGTTTTAATTTACTTCATTGCAGCTTTTATATAGTAGGTAGTAACAGTTTTCAACTATTTTTAAAATACTTTCTCAGTGTTTTGTAATATGCCCTTGTTTGTCTCTTACCTTTGTCATTTGCTTTTTTCCACTTTTCAGTTTTCTACATAAGACCTTTATGCTTTTATTTTTTTTATGGTTTATTCACGACTTATAGCTTTTCATACATAGCAGTAGTTAGTCCTTCACTTATTACGTCACTTCCTTGTTTTATTTTCCGCTTAGTACCTTCGCTTAATTTCGATTTTTTCTTGATTATTGGGCAGTATCAGTTTATGCCGCTCATAACGATGCTCATTACGTCAACTACGTTAATCAATAATTTTGCTGGTAGAATCCTGTGGTCACTTCCCGTTGTTACCTGGTTCAGTACTGATACGTCTTTAATTTGGTGTCTTTTGTTGGTCATTATGAAATCTATATCATTATTTGTTATACAAAATATCAATATTAAAATTGTTTAAAATCTGGACCTGCGTAGCTATTCACATTGAAGTTTGAATATTAGTGCGGTAAGGATATTTCTTATTAATTAAATTAATCCTCTTATTGAAATTTTGTAAAAAATTCTTTTTTTTCTTTAAAATAAAATACTTTTGCAGAATGTGTACTGATTTATGCATAAGACACGTGAGATTATATTACATAAAAAGTTTTAGTTTTTGTAAATATTGGCACCAATAAAAATGTGGACTTTACCCTCGTTGATATTATTATATTATCGTTGATGGCAACGAATATAAATAAGTGTAATAATATCCTAATACTATAAGAACTAAAGAAAGAAGTACTTCGTATAACTTTTAGACAATTTATACAAATTTTTATACGTATAACAAAATATTACTTAAACTTTTTTTTAATTTTAACCAAACGCAGAGTTTTGGGGATTCTTTCCAATTAACGTTCGAGGCGTTCCCAATTCGCTCCGGTAGGAAATTGGGCAAAAAGTAAAAACTTAATTATTATTTTAAGAGTTTAATTGGAAAGTCGCAGTGAGGCTGATTAAATTTTAATTGAAATGAATGAATATTTGTTAAAATTAGAAATTTCCCTGCCGGTTCTGGCGCGAAGGCCGGGCGAAACGAAAATTTTCCTAAATAAGAAAACTTTATTTATTTTGCCGTTCTGTCTTTACCCATTTTCTTATCCTTCCACTAAACAGACATGAAAACTTTACAGAAGTTTTCTTTATTAGCCAGTTAGGACTAAAATTAGATAATGTATTTTTTAACGGAGCTATAGTTAAATATATTACAATCCTCTGCATATAAAAAATATCTTCGAAAACAAAAATTAATTAAAAATTGAATTTTTTGTGTTGTGTAATAAAGTCTAATAATATTTACAAAGAGATAAAGAAAAATTATATAGAAATTTACTGGTCCAATTAGTTATATCTAACTATATAATTTAATTCAGAAATAGGTATCCTAAGGATGGCAGTAATAATTGGCGAAATAAATATATAAACATAAATTCAATACTTTATTTCCATTGGAACCGCTTAAATGGTTTTATTTCGTGAAAGAATAGGGTAAAAAGCCTAAGTGACCTACATAAAATAATTTCAATAATTGACCATGATCAATTTTATAAATTACGATCATTATAAACTTACGCATTAATTGGACGAGCTGCTAAGACCGCACCCTTCTTTAGTTTAGCCCTACGAAGGGTATCGGATTTCTTTTCCTTTCGTTCCGCACCCCTGAGAAAGTGATAAATTTCATCAATTTCGTTAATTTAAACGAATAAAAACCCTTTCTTAGCGGCTGACGATATGCGGGCGACCTTAATCGAGAATCGATATCAACCAAATGTCTCTCCGGTTTCGTTTTTTTGAGAGATATTTAGCTAACGTTATATCGCGACTAAATAAACTTTATTATAATCCAGTGTTTTTTGTGCTATATGAAATGAGAGCATGCCGCTGTTAAAGTTAGTTCGATATCAAGGAAAAATGTTTTTCAATGAAAAAAATGAGTGCCCCGAGGAAGAATGAACGATTTGTAACTTTGAAGGCCGATTAACTCTATCTTAATGATTTTGTTCTTCTAAATCTAGCGAGACTATCCCCAATGTTATGGCTGTCATATTTGTTAAAAAATGGCATTTTTAGAGAAAATTCATATTTTCAAAACGCTCTCACTCCCACAGATTCTAAGAACATTGAAAGGCTAGAATTAGTAAACAACAACTTTTAGAATTAGCAAACATCAACTGTTTGAGTTCAACATGTGCACAATGGCAAAGGGGATATTTTGCTTACAAACATATTCATTGATTCTCTATTATCAAGTTTACAAGCATTTTCAAAAGAGGAAATTTTCAGCTATATATCAATACATATAATAAAGTTAATTTAACTTTTTGATGTTAAATTTTGGATTAAAAATAAAACGTAGAAATAAATATATATTACTCTAAAGCAAAAATAAATTATTAACATTCTTATTCATAAAACCGCTTCTAAAAAATTTGAAATGGCAACACCGGAGGCAAAAGCTGAAGTCATATTGCGAAATGTCATCTTGACAAACGGCTTTGTATTTACATTCGGTCTTTGTAAAAATCTGTGTTTTTTCTTTATTTTTTGGTTGAAAAAGGAAAAAGTTTGAGTAATTTCAGTGTTTTTGTGAACTATTACGATAGTAAGAACTTGTGTCGTTTATATGGCACGATGGGAAAACGGCAATTTAAGCCGATCTTTTCACAAGTAAATATCGATATTGTCATAATATATTAAGAACTGACGAAAAACAAAGAAAAACACAAAGTCACGGTCTCACAACATAGCTCTACAAAGTGGGCATTTGGCGGAAGTTGGATGACTCAGTAGCGCGAAACATTGGAGTTATCTAACTCAGTCAATGGGTAGACTAACTTTGTACAGTTAGCTGGTGGTGGTAAAATTCCACTTAGTGCTCTTTTACCAGTATGGGGTGTCTTCCACTAGAACATACCCATACTAAGGCTCAACAAAAATATAAAAAAAAAAATATGGAAATTGAGGAAGGAAGGGGAGATTGGATTTACGATTTTTTTTATATAGTACTTTTCTTTTGAAAGTTTTTTTTTATTTAATTTCCTTTTGATAGATTTAATATATTAGAGGGTATTTGAAAGTTTGGAGATTACTTATCTACTTACATTTCATTTTCTAATTAGGATTATAACTTAAGATTTTCTTTTAATGTAGCGTTTCAGCTAGACAGGGCTAATTAAATAAATTACTTATAATAAATCTTGTGAGACCGTGACTTTGTGTTTTTCTTTGTTTTTCGTCAATTTTGTATGTTGGTCTCTTAGAGAATAATGGATGAGATTTTTGGATATATTAAGAAGATAACATATTAAGAAATCTATAATAATTATAAAATATTTCATTTCCATAAAAACGCTATTTATTAGATAAGTACCTTTACTCTAATTAAGTACGTTAAAAAAACATATAAAGAGTTTATAAACGGTAATATTGTTTATAATTTAAAGCATAATCTATTAATTATAAATATTTATCATGTAAATATTTTTTGACTACGTCACTGGAAACAATGCGATCGAGCAGCGTTGCGATGTTGTTGCCTTTTTCTTTAATATACGTTGTCTACATTTATTTAAATTTAAATGTTGGCTTCTTTATAGAGTATCTTATAATAGTATATAAGTGACAATTTTTTATGATATAAGCATTTGGCATCATTGCATCAGAGATGTTGCAAGCAAACAAACTGCACATATTTCTGCGGCTATGTATATATTTCAATGTTCTAAGTACTGACTATATCAGATCCTATGGTATCCCGTAATTTTTGTAATATATGAGGTAAGAAGAAGCCACTGGCAAAGTTTGATATCAAGGATTAAAAAAAATAGTAAAGAAAATCTCTGCCTGGAAACATTTTGCCATTCCACTATGGGATTCGGCACCCGTCTTTATTCTGATTGGTAGATTTGAATAAATCTCCATACCGTCAAACAATAATGCGAATACGTTGCCAAATCGTATAGCGAAATGTTTAGGCGCTGCTAAAACCTCGAGTGGAATGTCGCGTAATAAGGTGAATCTCGTTGGATAAAACGGTTATGTTTGAAAATATGATTGTTTATTTTTTTAATAATTTTGATTTTTTTGTTTATTTATGTGTTTTATATAAGAAATATTTGTAATTTCAAGTTGTTTATAAATCCATTTTGAAAATTAAAAGGCTTATGTGTATTGTATGCTTATCGTAAGTTTGGCTATAAAACGTACCAAAGACTCGTTTCTCGTATTCAAAAACCTTCCTATACCGAGTTGTATGCCAAAATTTTAAATCAATTTTAAGCAATAAAGAAAAATAGAAAACAAAATTGTAAATTTGACACCCTGTTGCAAACTATAATTTTTTGGACTAAGATATGTTTGGGTCAATTTACATAATTTGGTCTTTAGTATCTCCAAACACCCTGTATAAATTTAAAAATTTTGCTTTTCTTTTAGCAGTTGAAATCTCTGATCTTTAGAAAACATGAAAAATAAGATTTTTTAACTGTCTAACACTGTCTATAACTAAGCAACACATCAAACTTTTGCAAATTTACGTAGTCTAAAAATTAAATAATACAATAGGGTGTTCTATAAAAAAAATAGTTAGTTATGTAATAGGTGGGTAAAATTATCCTTTTTTTGTGAATGGAAAATTTGTCACATACGGCTAGTCCCATAAATAAATAAAGGGGATTTTACACACGTGTAACATACAAAACTTTTTATACTACTGAATAAAATGTAAAAAATTACCAAAAATACCTATAAAAAAATAATTACTTTACGCAAGGTAGTAGAAAAAATACTTTTTTGTATTAGATTTCCCAGTATATAAAAGTAATATATATAATTTTCTTATATATATTTTCATTTTATTAAGGACTACTTAATAATTACTTACTTTCCTCTTGCACATTTTTTTCCGGTGTGAAAATAAGAAAGAAGCCAATTTTGGACACAAAAAAATCGTCAAAATTGCCATGTTCAAGACAGATTCGATCAGATCCCATGGTATCCCGTAATTTTTGTAGTGTATGGGGTAAGAAGAAGCCACTGGCAAAGTTCGATATTAAGGAAAAAAAATCAGTGAATTAATCCACACCCGGAGACATTTCGGCATTCCGCTATGGGATTCGGCACCCGTCTTTATTTTGATTTGAATAAGTCTCCATACTGTCAAACAATGATGCGAATATGGTGCCGAATCGTATAGTGAGATGCTTAGGCGGTGCTGAAACCTCCAGTGGAATGTCACGAAATAAGGTGGATCTCGTTGAATAAAACGGTTATGTTTGAAAATACGATTAATTATTGTTTTTGATAATTTTGATTTGTATGTTTTATTCAACATTTTTAATTTTAAGTGGTTTAAATATGAACATTTTTTAAGTGTATTGTATGCGATGTAAATTTTTATCCCAAAATCTTAAATGATTCTTAAGCAATAAGAAAAAACATAAAATAACATTGTAAATTTGACACCCTGTATCTCGCAAACTATAATTTTTTGGACTAAAGTATGTTTGGGTCAATTCACATATTTTGCTCTCTAGTATCTCCAGTTTCTAGATTTTCCATCTTTTCGCAGACACAGGGCGAATTATTATGCGAACTTATTGCACGTTTGAGTAAAGAAATCAAGCAAAAACGGCCGCATTTGGTTAAGAAGAAAGTGTTGTTTCTTCAAAACAATGCACCACCTCAGAAATCCGTTATTGCAATGGCCAAAATTAACGAATTAAACTTTAAATTGCTACCTCATGCACCCTATTCGCCAGATTTAGCCCCCTCAGATTATTTTCTGTTTCCAAACTTACAAAACTGGCTCAGTGGTCAAAGATTTTCCAACGATGAAGAAGTGATGTCTGCAGTTAATGGCTATTTCGAGGCGCAAGACAGTTCTATTTATTAGGTATCGAAATTATAAAACATCGCTGGGAAAAGTGTATAGAGCTGAAAGAAGATTATATTGAAAAATAAATACATTTCTTTCCAAAATTTTCTTGTTTTCTTTCATGGGTCGGGTACTTCTGGGACCACCCTCGTAATTCGGTGTTTTCGTGCTGCATAGGATGAGAATAAGGTGCTGTAAGGTGGTATAGTTAATTTGTTGCCTGGAAATACTGAAAGTTGAAAAATACTATGTATATTCAAATTAAAATATTTCTTATATATCTAAAAGCTTTTTCCAGACTTTTCAATTAATATTTTTTAGTAACGGAGTCAAAATGTTTTTTGTTCCGCTTTTTCCCTATTACAATAATTCTTAGTTCTTTAGGATATTTTTAAATTTTTTGAAAAATGAAGTAAAAATCTGAAAGATTTGGTATTTTACCCAATTTCATAAAATAGAAACCAATTATGATGTATGATCGTAATAAAATAAAATTCCTCGACTATTAGGAGCATAAGTAAACGTGAAAAGATCAATATTTTATTACGATTTAGAAGGTTACTAAAAAAATGCGGTAGAAATCCAAAAATCTTACGTTAATTTTCAAACCAACTAGTTTTCAATTACCTGGTAAAGTTATACGATGTCTGCACATACTGCAATTATTCATATATTTAAAAAAGATGTTTTTGAGTCCCTAATAAAATTTTTCACAAGAATGCATGCAAAATATTTTTATTTATTATTATTTTAATAATGTTGTATAATCATAATAAAATAAAATTCCTCGGCTATAAGGAGCATTAATACGTAAAAGGTTCAATATTTAATAACCATTTAGATGGTAACTACAAAATGCAGTGGAAATCCAAAAATTTCACACTAATTTTTAAGCCAACCAGATTTCAATTTTCTGGTGAACGTAGATGATGTCTGTACAAATTACAATAATTTATATATTTTTAAAAGATTTTTTTTGGAGTGTTTAATAAAAGACTTCACAGGAATACATTTAAAATATTTTTAATTCTTCCAGGTAGTTCAAAATAACAATTTATTTATCATAGGCAATAGAAGTCATTATTGTATAAAGCCCTGGAAAAAATGAAAAACTTGCCATTATCTCTAACTCTCTCTACCTTTTCAAAAACTCCAGTTTCTCCTTATTATAATAAATCTTACTTTATTTGAATGTTTTTAAATTTTTTGAAAAATGCAGTAGAAATCCAAAAGAATTGGTATTTCACCCAATTTTATGAAATAAAAACCCATTTTAGAACCAATTATGATGTATGATCGTAATAAAATAAAATCTCTTATCTATAAGAAGCATAAATATGTAAAAGATTCAATATTTTATTGAGCCTTTTTAGTTTATAATTTTCTGGTAAAGGTCCATGATGTCTGTACATATTAAAACAATTCATATACTTCCAAAAAATTTTTTAGACAAGTTAACAAATTTTTTTACAGTAATGCATTTAAAATATTTTTAGATCTTCCAGATAGTTAAAATAATTATTAATTTATCCTACGCAATAGAAGTCATTATTGTATAAAACTCTGGCTAATTAAAAAACTTTACATTAGTCCTGAATCCCTCTACCTTTTTTAAAATTCTGACAATAGGGAGATTACAAGAAATCCTATTTTTTCAGGATATTTTAAAATTTCTTAAAAATTGCAGGAGAAATCCGAAAAGTGGTACTTTAATCAATGTTATGAAATAGAAACTCATCTTAGAACACGTTGTGATGTATGACCATATTAGAATTAAATTTCTCGTCTTTAGGGAGCATTAATAGGCAAAAAGTTCCATATTATAAAATGTTAAGATGTAGATGAAAAAAGTGTGGTAGAAATCCAAAAATTTGACATAAATTTTCAACCAGCCAGTTTTCCAATTTTCTGGAAAATGTAGACCAGTCTATATTACAATAAATCTTATACTTTTAAGATTTTTTTAATTTCATTTAATCATATAGGAAAATAATTTACTAATATACCCGTTTTACTAAATTTTGTTTTTTTCGAAGATCGCACAAATGAATGAAAGTAATGGAAATCATTATATAACAATTTGGATAGGCGAAAAACTGGATCTTATCCCAACTTCCCTCTGCCTTTTTCAAAACTCCAGTTAACCTCTATTATAACAACTATTTTTACTTATGTTTTTAAAAGCAATGGTTCAAAGTGTAATTGGTAAATTGAAAGAAAATTGGTATTTTACCAATTTTTTTGCATAAAAACCCACACCCGATTATCATGGAAGATCATAATAAAATAAAATTCAATGTCTATAGGAGGCATAAATAAATTCTATCATAGCCTGGTGTCTCGGTCTGGTGACAGAATTACCGATATACTTATTTCGTTATCCAGAAAAATAAATTTTATATATTTTTTTATTTTATTATTATAAAAATAGATAAAAATATATGTGTGCTCGAGTTAAATAAACCTTTTCTGAAAGTTAAAATCTGGATTTTTTTTTTAATTTAACTTAAAAAAATATTTTTTCCCATATTTCTATTAAAAATTCTCAAATTTAAATCCACTTAAAATTCTAAGTGAAAACTTTTCTCTGGGCAGCTAACGAGTAACGAATCTATATTCCAGAATCGCGCTGCCTGGGCAACTTTTCCATTTAAGTAAGGGTGGGTTTTATAATATTTTTAAGGGTTGTTTCTGCCGTTGTAGTAAAAAGGGTTTGGAGGATATTAATAATAAATTTAGGGGGTGTTGGTATTATAAGGGCCCGGTAACGGCGACGAGAGGGTGCACGGGGAAAAGATGCCTGCTTTTGAGTTGCTTAAAAACCTAATTAGAGGGTTGAAGTTGTCGGCGAATTGCTACCTCATCCCCACGCACAAAAAATTTATAATTTAATGGAGTTTTTCATCTGTTTTGTTGTTCTTATTTGGATGTTTTTTTTTTGGGTTAGGGCATATTGTGGTTATTTTATTTAGGTGGATAATGGGTTTGCTTCTGTCTGGAGTAAGCAGCAAATTGTATGGTTACCCAAATATGCCATTTACATTAATTCCATTGAGACAGTCCAAGAACAATTTTCCTAAAGGCTTATTATATTTAGACAAAATTTTATTATCAATATTTATGATGCTGCAGCCTAATGGTCTAAGAGTCAGTGCCCGGCAGACCATATTAATTTTATCAAAGCTGATATTTTGCTCAATCCATATCTACTCTACATAAGATAAAGCAAATTTATTGCTGATGAAGTACAAATTTATTTTACTAAAGTTGCCATTTAAACATATCAAAGAGTACAACTATTGCAATCAAACAACAAAATGTTAGACAATTTCGCGAAATTAAAGACATTTTTCCAAAAAAATCAAAAGAATAGTTATTTATGTAACAAGTATGTAAAATAATCCTTCTACTACCGAAGAAAATATAAAAAAATCAAAAATACAAAATTACTGTATGCATTTAAACGACTTTACGGTAAAAAAAACGTTGAAATATTTGCTGACAAATTATAAAATAAATGTCAGGTAAACGTCAAATTATTTTCTATGCACTAATCCGTAATAAGTCTTTTTTAGGCACTAGTGCGTAAAAAGTGAAACTTTACACACCCTGGAAAGTGTATAAAGTGAGTTCTTTACGCACGGTAATAGAATATAGTTATTTATGTAACAAGTGTGTGAAATAAGCCTTTTTTGATGAATGGAAAACTCGTCTACGGCTACGGCTCATGCGAAAATTCTCATGACTAAAAAAAGGGGATTTACACACGTGTAACATACACAATTTCTTCTACTACCGAAGAAAACATAAAATCAAAATCAAGAATATCAAATTACTTTACGCACTTAAACGACTTTAAGGGACTTAAGGGAAGTGTGTAAGGTGAGCAAGTTACGCAGGGTAGTAGGAAAAATATTTTTCAAATTTATTTTACCAAATCTGATTTTGTTGGATGTTATTTGTACTTATATTACAAGTTTATTTTCAAAATGCAGACCTTGGTGCCGGTTAGAACATTCCAGCAGACAACAAAATATCCTTCACAGTGTAAGTATATGTACTACTTAACCATATCCAAGTGGCCGCTAAAATGCAAAGACGAAAGAGTGAAAGACTCAGTGTGCAACAGGAACAGAAAACGATAAACTTACAAAAAAGTTTTAGTTTTCTAAGTTTTGACTGAGTTTATCCTAAGAATATTTTAGCTGTAAAATTTTCGAATTTCGAATAAAACAAAGGTTTTATACTTTTTATTTTTTAATTAAACTGGTTATAATCAACCCAAATCAATAGATACAAGATATAAAAAATACAGTTTTTATTTAAAATCCTTATTTAAAAAAAATCTCAAAGTAATAAAAAACTGGCGATATTAGAATTTTCTTGTCCTAAATAAACATAACTATTTTCTTTTTACAAAAATCTATAAAATTCTTTTGTTCTATTTTTTTAGTTTACTGTATAAAGAAGTATTTTCCCAGGCAAAAATGTCTTACCCTGTTTTTACCTGGGAAACTGGTACTGGGCTTTTTTTATGTTAAATTCAATTCCAATATACTTTTTTAATTAGTAATATTTATAAATTCATATAATATTTTAAATAAAAAGTAAAATATACATATTAAATTTTAAAATAAAATTTACAAATTAACATAGGTTTTGTGGCTCTTCTATAGTTAAGTTTTGTGCTCAATACTCCTCCTCATGTTACTCCGCTATTCCATATAATTCACTATTTTGTTCAATATCTGTATTACTTTTTAATTCGATATCAGTTTTATCTACATTGTTAAGATACTGATCCATATTTGTCTAGATCTGGATGAAATTGTGGTTATCGTAATATGTGATGACATTGTATACTTTGGTTTGTGAAGCTTTATTATTTTATAAAATTTAAGCTTTAACATAGATCCATTCTTGCATCTCCACTATCCTTGACAAAGTTATGGATTACAACCACAGTTCTTAATTTTAATTTTGAAAGCAGATTCTCCATGACCCACTTTTTATAATTTTAGTAGTTCATGTCATGATGATAATCGCTATCTGTGATAGTTGATTTTTAACTTACATATGCGTTAGGAACAAACCAATTTTCACCCCCTACCTGCACTATCATAAGACGTAGTCTTATGCCTATCGGTTTTTAAATACCTTCCTCTTTTCTTAAGTCTCCTCACTCTATCCTTTAGTATGGATATAAAATGAATTAATGTAAGTTTCAACCATGTATATTAAATTGCGATTTTTTTCTCTATTCTGACGCACTTTTCTGAAAAATTCCATCTTAAGCGATTTAATGGGTTGATGTTTCATTAGCAAAGCAATAGCAAGCAAGCAAGCAATCCAATATTAATTTCCTTTTTATCCTTTATAGTCGGTATCTTTAACAAATTTTTGTTTTTTGGAGGTTTGAAATGGTGTTGACTGTGTTATGGGTGGATGAGTATTTATACTTTAGGAAACATTTACTAGAAAATAACTATTTAAGAAAAATATTTTATATCTACTCTTAGGAATATCGTATAATTACTTCTCCAGCCACCACCTCGGTTTCCATAAGATTTAATAAATTGCAAATTATTTCACGACTTTGAGGAACTAAAAATTTATTTTTTAAAGATATTTTAAAATTACCAGGTTTTAAAACTGCCAAAAAAAAGTCACTATCACTTAATTTATCTCGGTTATAATACTCGGCTAAAACTTTAAATGAACCCTTCGTCAAAGGGTTTTACCATGGGGCATCCAAATTTCATCGACCACTTGGATATGGCTGAGTTGTACTCACTCTTATTACTTTCACCCTTAGAACATTGAAAGGCTAGAATTAGTAAGCAACAACTTTGTTTATGAGGGATGTGTTGTTTACTAACATATTTATGGATTCTCTGTTGTCAAGTTTATACGCATTTTCAAAGGAGGAAATTTTCAGCTATATATCAACACATATAATAATAGTGAAGAACGAAGAGTGAACCCTAACATATAATAATGGTAATTTACCTCATTGACGTTAGATTTTGGATTTAAAATATAAGCGCATATAATTCTAAGGGCAAAAATAATATCTTCAAAGCAAAAAAAAATCTTAACATTCCTATTCTTAAAATCGCTTTTAGAAAATTTCAAATGGCAACACCGCAGGCAAAAGCTAATGTCATCTTGCGAAATGTCATCTTGACAAATAGCTTTGTGTTTACATTCGGCATTTGTAAAGTTCTGAGTTTTTTCTTTAGCTTTTGGTTGCAAAACGAAAACAGGTTGAGTTAATTCAGTGTTTTTGTGAACTGTTACGACAGTAAAAACTTGGGCCATTTGTATGCCACATCATGAGAAAAAAGCGATTTACCCCGATCTTTTCACAAGTAAATAAAGTCGAAATTATACCCACATTGTAATGACGTCATTTTTGTTTATCTTTGTTTAGCATATTCCAAACAGCGGCGACAACAAACTTTTGAAAAAAATTGGTGTCTGATGATTATTCATCTTTTATATACTATGTTATGTGAAATATCTATCACTGTGAATCAAAAATATTGGTTTGTCAACTTGTTCTTGAAAGTTATTTCGAAAAGTGTTAGATATTGCCTAAAAAAAGATATAATAGGTATAATGAACAATCGCAGCTGATGCTTTTAAATATATTGGCTTTTTTTCAACTGGAAAAGGAACAAGTCCGAAACGGAATTGCACTTCAAATTGAGAATGTGATACAGCGAGCCGCAGATGCAACAAAATTGAGCACAACAACGATCGCAAATATAAAGAAGAATGGGATAAAATCAGATCAGGATTACGCAGCCCGTATATCTTCCAAGCAAAAGACAGCAAAAACCAAAATTACAACATATTTGAAACATAGAATTCGGGACACAATTTATTCTATGTATTCCATAAAAGAATATGTAATATAAGAAAAAAGTTCAGGGAAGAAATTGAATATTTTGAGTTTTCCATTGACTCCTTAAGAAGATGGATCAATAGTATAATCAATAGATCAATAGGCTTCAAGTGGAAAAAATCAAATAACAGAAAATATTTGATGGACTTGCCAAATATTGTTCATAAAAGAATCATTTTTTTAAGGGAGTATATCAAAAATAAAAATTTAGGTCCGGAAGGTTTTACTCCAGTTTTCATTGACGAGACGTGGATATTTAGCAAGGGATCATTTCGTAGTAGCTTGCAAGATGACACCAAGCACACGGGTTCAAGGAAAAACAGTGAAGGTAAAAATTATCTGGTTATCTTTTTAGATTTTTTTTTGAATAGAAACTATTGCCCTTGTAAGGGCCCTCGAACGTCATAATTTCATCTGTTTCATAGTTTCATATAATTTCTCTCTAAGATAATATGAGGGAATTTAACTCCATACACTACTCGTAGGTGCATGGAACATTACTTATTAATTATATTAAATTTATGTTCTGGAAAAATGATTTCTAAAAGAAGAGAATTGAATTATCTTTTATTTTTAAGGTCATCGTTATATCGTGGTCCACGCCAGAACCAAAGATGGCTTCATCAAGGGTGCAAATTTAATATTCAAGAGTGGATTAAAGACGGGAGATTATCATGACAATATAAACAGGAAAAACTTCGAAAACTTGTTTAAAACTCAGCTGGTGCCCAATCTTCCCCCAAAGTCATTTATAATCATGGACAATGCAAGTTACCATTCTGGTTTATTAGAAGAAATCCGGAGAAAATCTTGGACAAAGCAGAGACTGACCGAATGGTTGAAGAAAAAGAGTTGGTTGAATTGGCTTTCCAGAAAAAACCATAAAAGATAAAATATGGAGTATTACACGCAGAAACTGCCCTAGTAAAAAAAAGTACTTCCTTGATGAATATGTTAAACCTTTAGGACACACAATTTTCCGACTGCCACCATATCATTGCCTGTTTAATGCAATTGAAATGGTATGGTCGGAATGTAAACGAAAATATGATCAATATATTTCCAATTTTAAGGGGTCACTTTCAGAAGTTGGACATTGACTACATGGGAAAGGGTAATAAACGCAATTTCTATAGATCATGGGCAAAAATATCTTTTTCATACAGAAAAGGTAATTGAAAAGGCTTGGGAGGCAATACAAGTGTGTGATGACATTCTGCCACTTGTGATTACGATTGACGAAGACGACGATGACGAAGACCATATCTCTGACGAAGAAGACAAAACTGACGAAATTGATTAAGCTTTATTTGTTCTAGCAAATTTTATTTTATGACCGTCGTTTAAGTAATCAATCATATCGTTGCATTTTCATTAACTTGGTAATGCAATATGGCGTGTTTTTTTTGAGTTTGTATGTTTTATTTTTTGGAATGGTATTTTTTATTTTAATGTGTTAACATATTCCTTCAAGCAGCTTTTTTTTTCATAAACAAGTAAATTAAATTGTCAGTATTTAAGTTTTTCCCAGTGAGTTAAAATAATTTTATACCATTATTCAGAATTTTTGTAAGCTCGATTTTGTTACGTCTACTGCTCGTGCCGAATTCTACTTTTCAAATATGTTGTAGATTAGGTTTTTGCGGTCTTTTGCTTGGAAAATATATGAGCAGCGTAATCCCATACGTTTTTTCTCACCTGGATGATGTAACTACAAATGGCTATAACTTCGACTTTACCGGTATCATCGTAACATCATATCAAGGACAACCGTCGTCAAAAACGTAGAATAATAAAAACTTATTAAGAAATTTATATTAATTATTATAAAATATTAAATTTCCATAAAAATGCTTTTTACTAGATAAATACCTTTCCTCTAATTATGTACGTTAAAAGAACTCATAAAGACTTCATAAACGGTAATATTATTCGTAGTTTAAAACGTCAATCATTAATACAAAAACTACAATCTATTAATAATAAATATTTATCATGGTATATATTTTTTGACGACGTCACTGGTAAATATTACTTGTGTCGGTGGAATTAACAATGCGATCGAGCGGCGTTGCGATATTGTTGTCTTTCCTCTAATATACGTCTACATTTAGGATTTACCTTTGAATTTTGACTTTCTTATAGAGTATCTAAATTATATTTTATTAAAGATGAATAGTATTGTTTTGCGCCTGTCAAAATAGGTGAGAAATTTTTATGATATATAATATGTATGGTTTTTTCCATTTCTACGCAAGCATTTGGCATCATTGTATCAGAGATCTTCCAAGCAAACTGATATATTACTAAAAAAATAGAAGTAATTGATACTTAGTATTTTATTATTATGGATGGGAATATGGATTATTTATGAAATAATAGTAATCATCATTACTTTAAAATATAACTAAAGATTTTATTGATAAATTTTTCTTAAAATTTACATCAGTTATTATTTTTTGTATCGATATGTATAATTTTAACTCTAGAATTATCACAACATTCGTATCCATCATCCGCTCATCGTCATCTCCATCTTCTTGGTTGCCATCTTAAGAACTATCTGTTAAAATGGAATTATCTGAAAGAATTCCTTTTGAATGTTGAAAATCTTGCAACCAGTGAGAATTATTTATATTTAAATGTTCATCTGATATCAATATACTAAGCATTACAGAAAAAATTACATAAAATCAGTAAAACTAAATGGAAAAATACAGAAGGAAAGTTTTTTAATTAGTAAAGGAAAATTATATAAAAACTTATATCTTAGGAATATCAATTGATCATACAGTTGATATCCTAAAAATTTTATCATATCTGGTACTACCAGTTCCATGGTCTTTATGCCATTTAGATGGTACTATCTTCCCAAGGCTGAGAAAGCAAATATTATTTATTATTAATGACTGACGGGTTTTTATTTTACATTCGATGAAAGAAATGCCACAAATGTTTGGCAATATTTTTATAAAATTCTTGCAAATAATCACAAAATATCCTCGACAAAGAATTGATGTGATTTTTGATTAATATTGACACCTTTCAATTAGGGATAACGAAAGATTTTTATGACGTGAGACTGTTCAAATGCAGACTTTTCGTAGGAATTAATGAACGCCAAATTAAAGGAGACTGTGGTAAATTCTTTTATTGTACATTAGGCACACTGGGCTAGTAGCGAAATTATTCTGATCCCTAGCAATAGGTTGATATATTTATATTTATATTTCGAGACTGTTATTCTTAGAAAGTAAATAATGAAAAAGTTGAGACAACTATTGTTTATGATCTTTGCTGTCCTTTGCATGAAAAGTGGAATAAATAATAAAAAGTAGAAAAGCCAAATATTGTCATTAGAGAGTCTGATACAAATATCTTAATAATAATGCTCGGTAATTAATAACATTAACTTAAAAAAATCCACTGTTTCATGTTTGTATACTTTGTGGTACTGAAAACCGTGAACGATTTATTGATTGAAGTACACAGTGAATTATTGTCACAAAGCTTAATTGGTTTTCACTCTTTTACAGTGTGTGATTTTACCCTGGATTTTTAAATAAAGAGAAAAGAAAATTCTTTACCTTGGTAAAAATAAAAGTTTCAAAGCTTTTGCAACATTGAGAAGCGCTGACTTAACGCTATATATATTACAAGATATGTTTAATATTCTTCAATAATTTATTTGCTTAGTGTAATACGAAAAAATGTAAAGATATGGATGATAGTTGGTTTTAAATTCTTGTTAATAGTTACAAAGTTTCTGACAAAAATGAGAATTTTAATAAATAAGTTAGAAGTTTTGATGCTAGGTTAATACCCCCAACCAAAAGTGAACTGTATCAATAATTTTAAAGAGCTCACTATATTTCGAGCATCTGGATAAATGCATTCGAAAACAACCCTTCTGTGCTAAACCTACTGGAATATTATTGGGAAAAACGAGACACCTCATACGTGTTTAAATGGTTTGAGAGAGATCTTCGTTTTTAACTTCCATTTTTCGTTGGCGATTTAATTCAAAATGTACCAGGCAATTATATTTTTTTAAATTCTACTTGAAATTTTGTCGATTTAATTAAAAATTTTATGAACAAATGACGTGCTTGTGGGTTTATTCATCAAAGAAATTTTTTTTCTAGGCAACGCTTCGAATTATATTCAATTTATTTTTAGTCTCGAATTAAGCAAAATATCAGCTTTGGTAAAATGATAGCAATATAAAAATAAACGTTGAAACTCTTGACTAATTTTCAATAAAAATCATTCGTTTTTTAGTAGTCTTAATCTGGTAGAAATTGTATTTTTCACAGAAAATTTATTCAACTACATACAAAAAACATAATTTTATTGCTATTCTTTATTATATAGCAGACTGAGATGTTAAACTTAAACTTTTTTTCTATATTATTTTATTTCAAAATTACAATCTGGAATTTAAAGTATAAATTGAGATTTACTATTATTATTTAAGAACTTTAGTTATTAGTGGAGTGATCGTTTTATGATTTATTTACTATTTTAAAAAATCAATCCTAAAAAATATAGTCAAAATAAAATAAAATAAAAATAAAGATTTTTTTTAATTTTGGAAATACTTAAATTTGAAAATATCCAGTTTTTTTACGTATACAAGTAATATGAGCTAGACTAATGGAAAATATTTATTATAATTTATTTGTAAATGAAACAAATAGT
Source organism: Anthonomus grandis grandis (assembly GCF_022605725.1). Classification (NCBI taxonomy): domain Eukaryota; kingdom Metazoa; phylum Arthropoda; class Insecta; order Coleoptera; family Curculionidae; genus Anthonomus; species Anthonomus grandis. The sequence goes on along the minus strand of NC_065552.1, from coordinate 24,836,922 downwards.
TAAATTAAAACAAAACATTTTAGTCCTGTCGTTCTTTCCTTCCTCCCTTCCCCTCCATAGGTCGTTATGCTCGTCGGCCGCTCGTTTAGATAAATTTAATTAAAATTCGAGAATGGCAAGGTATTTCGCAATCTAAAAGCTTTATATAATTCTTGAAATAATTCAAAACGAAAGCGCGAGAGAGTGTCGGCCATCTTAGAACTCTTTTCGTCCCCTTTTTACACCCTCTCTGCTGGGCCAGGACTGTATCGCTTAGTTTAGTCGGGGGATCAAGGTTCAACCACCCTACAATATTATTTCATACTAAATGGTAGATGTTATACCCTTTTATTTATTTGGAAAATGGGCATTGGTATATGTACGAAAGTAATGGCGACATTTTAAATTAATTAAACTATATAAGTAAAGAAGAAAAAAGTAACATAATAAAGCAAAATAAATAAAAACAGACCATCTACTAAATCTTTTGGTTAATAATGGTAAACAAAGTGCTCTGACTTTTTGGGAGTACAGCAAGGCCTTTGTGTTAAATCCTAAATTCTTCTCAATAATTTAAGCAAACTTTATGGCCGTAAAGACGTAGTTCTGGATTTTCTTGAATCTTACTTTCGCGACAGATAAAATCATGATGATTTGGGACTAGTCTTGTCGACCTAAAAGTGACTCTTTCACCACCTATTTCCAACTTTCTGCTTTTTTTCCTCTGCTGATGACTGTACAATCTCAACAGAGCCTTTGAATATGTCAACTCTAAGATTCTTTCCAATAAGTTAATTAAACTTTATGGCTATAAAGATGTATCTCTCGATTTCTTAGGATCTTGCCTTAACGACAGCTGAAACCTTAATAAGTTAGGATTTATCCGATGAAGTGACCCTGTCATCACTTAAATCAATTAGTAGTTCAGAGATTAATAGAATAAAAAGCGGGTAATGAGGACCTATCTTTGTTTTATGCCACTACAATACATCATAGCAATGTCTGTTCTTTAGTTATTCCAAGAAATAATTTCGTCAAACTATTTGAATCACCTTTGAAGGATAATGACGGAAAGACCATTGTTGTTTTTTATGGACCTAGCAAAAGCTTTTGACAAAGTATCGCAGAAAATTACTTAAAGGTGCTGAAGCAATATAAAGTGGGAGGAATTGTCTTTAAGAGTGCTTTATCACTCATATATGCCCCTTTTACAGGGTATCCCTGAAGCGTCTGTACAACATTCTACCAGATCCAGTACAGGTAAAAAAAGTTGATTGAACCTCACAAGCCTTAACTCGAAAAATTCATCCATTTTCCCAAAGAAGCTGGTCATTCGTTTTTATAAAAGGCAAAAACACACAACTCTGTTTTTGCCTTTTATAAAAACTAACATGCCTTAGTCCAAAACTTGATAATAACCGAGATATAGCGTGTTAAATTCGAAAAAATAAATCAGATTTTTCTTAAAATTTTTGATAGCCCTTATTAGATTTCACACATTTCTATATTTGGGTGTTTTTGGCTTTCAGGTTTGTTCTACAGGGAGGGGCGCAAGCGGGTATTTAAAAACAGTTAAATAGCTAAAACTTAAACAGCTAAACAATTAAATGGCTTTTTTTGTGCCTCGGCGTATGTCATTTTTGAGCGGATTTTTTTACACCTTTTTTGCTAAAAAATATTATATTTTGTATATGGCTTTAAAAGTGACAGTTTTCAAAAATATGCATGTAGTGATGATGCCAATGGTTTAGTTGATACAAATTAAAATAACGCGTCAGAAGCTAGATACAGCGCAGTTACAAATAGGACAATTTAACTAAAGTTGCCTTAGTCTAACAAGTATGTACAATTTACTAATAACTGAGGTGTTAAAAGTTAAAAAATAAATCACATTTTTCTTTGCGCCTATCAAATATTTCGAATTTTTGTATTTAAGTTTTTTTGAAATGAGAAATATTAATTTATTAACAGTTTACTTAAATTCTCTAGAGGGCGCTACAAGCAACATTAGTATACCTGTAAATGCCTACAATTTTTTTGTGCCTACATCTTGGCACAATACAGTTGTCACGACTTTAGTAATACTAGTAATAAAAATAGCTTCTACATGCATTGCAGAAATTGGTAATTCTTCATGACAATCGTAGTTGCCTTGATAAATAATTTCCAAAGCAACTTCAAATGCCTTAAAGTCTTCGTGTAAATGTCATTTTTAATCCGATTTTGTGTGTTTAAATTACTAATCATCTAAGTGGTAATATTTATTCCATAATATGGCTAATGAGTAACGTTAAATTAACTGAAATGTTGTTAATATATGGATTTTGTCACGGAAGTAGTCGAGAATCTGCAAGAACATACCGCGATAGTTCTTCGAATAGACGCACATTAAACCACAAAACTTTTGCATACACCAAAAGACGTCTACGTTAGATAGGGACGTTTATTACCGTAATGAAAGATTTTGGACAAGGTTACAATATAAGAACTCCTGAGATATAAGAACGAATTTTAAAGCGTATCAATGAAGAATTGATTTTAAGTTATAGGCAATTGGGTTTAAAACAATTATTCCATCATTTTCATATTCAGAAGGTCCAAGAATTGATACCCGGAGGCATTTAGGCAAAAAGTACAAGGAATTAGCAATAGGTGTTTTAATTCGATGAGTGATTGGCTATTGCTAATACAAAAGGTCCACCTTTTGTACGGAGGTTGCTAATCGCGTTAATTTTTATTTGTTTTTTGTTTGCTAATTGTTATTTATAAGTTTTGAAATTATGTTCAGTGTATTATTAGTGATAAATAAGTATTTTACACCAAAGTAATTTAAAACTGTCAGCTAGTTTTAAACATAAACATAATCTATGGATTTGGTGCAGCCAAAGTGGAAGAAGACCTCTCCGCTTTTGGATCCTTCTTTTCTTCTGAAAAAAATGTAAGGCTTCAAAAAATACGAGAAAGCAATTATTTTTCCAGTGGTTCCTCATCTAGGAACAAAAATTTTTAAATAACGTGACGCGACTAGAGGATCAAGCACCTCATAGTCAACAGTCTATAAACAACGATTTTTCACCGGTAACTAAGTTTGATAACTTTTAATCAGAAAAAGTATTTGAATTTTCTATAGTTTACCATAATACATACGACCTCTATATTATTTGTGTATATAGAATACCTGACGCTGACCTACAGACTTTCCTTCAAAAACTACTAAGCTTGCTAGATTCCTTGCCCTTAAAAGGTAAATTAATTTTGTGTGGCGACCTTAATATTCATTTTTCCAGTGTGTGTGCTGCTCAAGAATCTCTTCACTCTATTTTCGTCTCAATGGGTATAGTAATGCATATTAACTTTTCTACCAGAATAACTAGAAATAGTTCTAGTACCATCGACTACGTCGTGTCATCTTTTGTTCCTGAATTCGTAGATTGTACGGTTTTTAATTCCGAATTTTCTGATCATGAAGCTGCATTAACTAAATTTTCCATAAATTCCAAAGGCAAAAACACGGTACGTAAATTAGGCCGTGTTTTTGACAAAAATAATTTCTTACAATTCAAAAAACTTATGCCAAACTCAGGATTTTCTTTCTGACGATATAGATAGTGATTTTTTTAGTTTTATAAAGTCTTTATCAAGTATTGCAGAAAAGTCGTTTCCTCTCAGACCTACCAAAATTAAACATGATAAGCCATGGACCACTAAAGGCTTACGTGTTTCTGCAAAAAACATGCGCTCATTATCACACCTGAAAAAATTTACAGACAGCGTATTTTTTCATAACTATGTCAAGCTTTATAGAAAAATGTATCATAAGACTATAAAAGATGCACAAGATATTTAATATAATATAAGGATGATCGAATCAAGTAATGTTGCCAAAGAAACATGGTCTATTGTAAATGAATTAAGAAATAAGACTTCTTCATCTAGCACTATCCCTACTTTACCTAAGGACCTTAATCACTTTGCTAATGTAGCTAAAAATCTAATGGCTACCATAACACCCTGTCACGATCCTCGTTCATATCTCCCAAATGAAAATTTACACAGCTACTTTTTTACCCCCATTGTATCAACAGAGCTTCAAACTACAATAAATGAAATAAAAAACAAATCTTCATCTGGTACAGATGGGCTCACTCTCAAAATTTTTTCCAATCTGCCAAATTACACCTTAATCCATCTAACAAACTTAATTAACAAGTCATTCCAAAATGGAGTCTTTCCTACCTGCCTTAAGACTGCAATAATTATTCCTTTGCATTAGGGAGGAGATAAACAACAAGCTTCAACTATCACTCAATCGCACTTCTTCCCACTTTATCAGAGATCATTGAACGATTGGTTAAAAAAAGGCTCTTATCGTTTCTGTTTAAATATTAAATTCTTACTCCTTACCAATTTAAATTCTTGAGTAACAAGTGCACAAATGATGCTCTTTAGTAGTGTTTACAACAGTATAAATAATAATCATTCAACAGCAACAATTTTTTGTGTATTCTCCAAGGCTTTTGATTGTGTACACCATAACATGTTAATTGACAAATTGAATCACTATGGGTTCAGAGGAACGCCCCTTGAGTGGTTTAAATCGTATTTCAGTTACAGAAATCAGCTTGTAAAGGTTGATAGAAACGTATCATCCATTTTTCTCTAAGAGACCAAACGAAAACAAAAACAAAGGTAAGGACACAAAGTCACGATCTCATCCATTGGATGAGATCCATTGGATGAGACCGTGACTTTGTGTCCTTACCTTTGTTTTTGTAAAGGTTGATACGACGAAGTCTTCTTGCAAACCAATAGAATGTGGGGTACCTCAAGGTTCAGTCCTGGGCCCTATTTTGTTTCTGATCTTTATAAATGACATGGCCAATCTTAACATCAGTGGCAAAATCTGTCTTTTTGCTGATGATACTAGCTTTACATGGAGCAATCCGGATGCTAGGGCACTACATGCTACTATTTCTAATGGCTTAATTACCATTAAACCGTGGTGCGATTCTAATCTTCTGTGCCTAAATGTCTCAAAAATTAAAGTCTTATCATATAAAACTACTATTCGACCCTTTGTACTTAACAACACCAATTTGGACGTCGTTGAATCTCTGAAGTTCTTGGGACTTAATGTTGACTACTCCCTAAAATGGGAGTTGCAAATTGATGCCTTATATAAAAAATTAAGTGCAGCATGTTTTGCCTTAAGATCAGTTTCCAGGGAATTAAGTTTTCAAACATCAAGAACAGTTTATTATGCCATTTTTGAGTCACATCTACGTTACGCCACATATGCATTTCATTCTGTATTTAATTAGTTTACTGTTATTGACTATTGTGTTTATTTTTATTGACATTTTATACATCTTGATGTATATTGACCAGGTTCATTGTTTTTGTACAGTTTTGCATGTATTTATTTTGTTAGTATATTTATTTTAATTTTTTTTTGTGTGTTTTGTTTTGTTTTATTTTTATATGTTTTTTTATTAGCTTTGTCTAAAAAATTTTGTAATTTTTTGACAATAAAGCATATGATTGATTGATTGAGTGATTGATAAGCTTGTTAGTATATCTGATCCTGATGTAACAGCAATGAAAACAGTGGACTCTCACTTCTCTTCCTTAAAAAAATTCATTTTAAAATTATTATTATTCTTCTAATTATTATTCTTTATTTATATTTGCAGATATTTTTGAAAATTTGTAACATAAAGGTCTCTGCAATAGTTAGTATTTCTTCGAAATTTACCTAATAGAGGTTTATCGTAATATAAATTTAGAAAAATTGGCCTTTCCCTGCAGTCATAGAAATATGATAACGGTAGAATGTGCCATTTTATTTATTTTGTTCTTTCTGTTTACAAATCAATTATTTTAATATTTATTTTGTATTTTATGTTTAATTTTAAAAACTAGTATATATTTAATAAATAGTTCCTATTTACTTTAAGCTTTCTAACGTGTCTAAATTTTGAAAAACTAGAAGATAGTGGCCGACTTCTTTATTTTATCTAGCAGTCCTATCCCATTTCAGTTAACCCAATAAAAAAATTCTTAATAATTGCTGTAACCTTCAAAAATAGACAAATTATGTAGTTTCGTGCACTTTTTATTTCATTTTAATTTTTGAATAGGTTAATTATGATTAATCAAACCTTTTGCAGATTTTAACGTCAATGCTCCAAACATATTCATTTGTCGATAAAAAACTTCTGCTGTGAAAACATGATGTTAAGAAAATTGATACAACGTTGATACAAGATAATCATAATTCAGATTGCCTAAAATACAGAAGACTCAATAAAGTGTCAAGATGGTCTTGTCATAACTTGTAAGTGAAAAGGTACTTAAATTTGCCAGATTTCACAAATTCATTAAAAAATCCACACACAAATTTTATTGTGATGGCAAAGCCTATGAAAGATATTTTTGTGTAGGAGTATACCTGAAATATCAGTACATTTTAAAAGACAATTCAATATTGCCTCTAAAAATGGTCCCCAGATTTATTCGTTAGATATTATTAAGCCAGCATGGTCTTCTTTTCCGAATAGGCTTCTGGTGTTTAATATATCAGAAAGTCTAGCGATTCTGGATTTGTGGCTTCACTATCAATAAAATATGCATCTACTCTTAGATACTCCTCAGATACACTTTGAGATAGAATTTGGGTTGTTAAAGTAACCTAAAATAAGTACAAGTACGTTAACTGTTCGTTTTAGCATTAGACAAATTCCGCATTATAGAAACATGAATAGAAAATGACCTTCATAGTTTAGTTAAAAAAATCAATGTCTTTCTTATTCCTGGATGCTGTGAAGTTTAGTGATATAACTCCATTTAATATAATTTCTATTAGCATCTTTGATTATTCCCAAATGAACCAGGTTATTTCTTATTAATTTAAGCATATAACATAAATCCAGAATACTAAATATTTTTCCATTTATGTAGCAACATCAAGGAGGAGTTTTGATTTTGGTTTTTATATAAGACTGATAAAAAAATGAGGATCAAAAAATGAAAAAAATAATAAGGTTGAACTTTTGTCAAATTTAAATTAACAAATAAAAAATAATGTATTTAAAAAAATAAAGATTCTATATGAGTGGGAACTTTTTTGCTTAAAGAATTTTTGCAGTTTATTAAGCTCCAACAATAAAAGTTTAAAAAATACAGGACAACTCTAAAATTAATGGCTATGTAAATTTAAAATTCAATTTGTATATGATTTTATAAGATACTCTTGAGATATAGGTTTTACATATTATTGATAATGCCCTATATTATGTATTACTTTTATTTCACCTATTTTTCTTGACAAAGCTTTAATACATCTTGTACGATTTTACGAAAGTAAACACCTGTAATACAGAAATGCAGAAACGAAAAACGCATGGGATATTCTCATAAAAGAAGACCATACAAAGGGCGGCCATAATCGTTAAGCAATCAGTGTAAATAAATGTTTCTAGTATTTTTAAGTAATTGTTTTTAGTGAGTACATGTATAATCAATAAATTAAGTATTTTCGTGTTTCAATTCGAGCCTAGACGAATAGCAAAAACGCCACAATATGAATACTCATTATAGTTGAAATAAAGTCAGTACGGGAAATGAAGAAAGCGGTTCTAAAACGTCCGGGAGTCAATGAAGTGAGATCGTTCGGATCTTCGCTAGTGACAAAGGTCGAAATTAAAAAAAAAATTCTATTTAGTTAAAAGAATATGAAACTCTTTGTCATTGGTTAATCTCCAACAACTCTATAAATACCATATTTGTTTGTCGATCACCCTTTGAAATAAGGTGACCCACTAGGGTTAAAATGCCAATAAGTGTAAAGTTTAATAGTTGCAGTTTTAGATAATTAGATGTAATGATTATTTGCTCCTTTACAGTTCGTACCTTGTCCGAATCTAAATCAAATAATCTATCACAAATAGCTACAAATCGCCTAGAAAACCTCTGACGTCAAATTTGATTACCGTAATTCAAGATTAATTTTTCAAGGTGAATTCTTTTAAGCATGAACTTTGTGCTTTTATTTTTTTCTTTTTTTATTACCTCAGGTTTAGAAAGCAAAATTCGAGCAAGCCAATTTTGAGGCCTTTCATTTCAAGTTGCAAGTTGCAGTTTCCAAGTGAGCAATTTTTATTTTTACGATGTTACTACTATTGAATTATACTCTCCATAATAAAAACTTTATTAATTTCTTAAATAATTCGCACTATCAATTTATTTATTAATTCAATTTTTACAATCCAGTTTCAATTTCTATTATTTTAGAATGCAACATGCCTATTATTATGAGTCATTTAAAAAATCAGAATCAACGAAAAAAATTGACTGCCAAAATTTTTTATTATTGTTAAAGTTCATATAAAGTGGGGTAGATATAGAAATTGAGTGTTGATTGACAATTATCAAGTATTTGTTCTAAAATATTATTCCGATTGTAATAAGAGCATAATATACAGGGTGTTCGAAAAATAGACAGAGATATTTCAATGGGTGATTCCTTGTAAAAAATGTGAGTAAAAGTTTCTATAAACATCGGTCCGGAAATGCACAGTTTTCAAGATACAGGGTGATACATTTTTTTTTTTAATTATTTGTTTATTAATATTAATTATTTTTCTAGGAGAACTGACGCTTGTCAATGTCAACCCTTCATGCAGAAATTATTTTTAGTTTTCCAAGGCACCGGTGATCTTTTTACCAAAAATTAATAAATCAATTATGTCCAGTGTCATGCAATAAAACGGTATTTATTTTTTTGTCGAAAACGAAGTGAGATATGTAAAAAATACGAGAGGCAAAAAAGTTAAGCTTATAATTTTAATCTAATTAGGCCTAAATTAGCCTCTTAATACAATAAGTAATATTGCCAAATTTCAAAAGAATCGAGTAAATATTTTTTTTAATATTAATAAAAAAATAATATTAAAAAAAAATTATCACCCTGTATCTTGTGCATTTCCGGATCCATGTTTATAGAAACCTTTTCTTATATTTTTTTACAAGGAATCACCGATTGAAATATCTCCGTCTATTTTTCGAACACCCTGTATATAGCTAGGGGCTCAGGTCATCTTCGGTCAGTAAAGCGCTTACACCACTAGAAAACACGCGCACGAGTGCTGGGTCGGATTTTCTTTGAATTTCACAAAAAATTTGACATTGATAGATTGCTCGTGTTTTTCGTCACACATGGTTTTTTCCACGAGAAAAAAAACACGTTCATTTCAAACCGCTACTGCATATTTACTATAAGAGTGACAAAAACAAGTTCTGGTATATAAATAGAGAACATTTCTACTAGTAGCTACCCAACGCACCAGTCGTTTTTTTTCCCACTACTTAAGGCGCCCTTTAAGGGTGCAGTCTCGTTATTTAATAGCCAGACCTTTTTAACGCAAAACAGTAGGAAAAAAAGATTTTTCTACTTCAAAGTGGTATATACTGTGGCAAAAACAAGTTTTTGCGATTTAACTTTATTCTAATGCTCGCTTGTGACACTCTCTATAAGAAACCTAAGCCGTCAATAAAAAACTTGTCAAATTCTCAAAGAGCAATCTAAAAATATTAATAGTCAGTAATTGGTAATTGCCTCTCTCCCTTCTTAGCAGCGCTTTTTATGAACCGTTTTGAGTTAAATAAAAGAAATATATTTCATTACTTCCCACGAGTTTAATGATGTGTTTCCTGTGCCAATGCAATATTGATAATTTTGTAGAACAACTCAATAACTGTTTTCCGTCTATTAAATTTACCTTCGTAGAAGAAACAAATAACCAACTTTCATTCTTAGATACTCTTGTCATCAAAAAGAATAATAAGTTAGAATTTGATATTTATAGAAGGGAAACAAATACTTTTAGATACACAACTAGTGACTCTTACCATTGTTTTCAACATAAAATGGCTAGCATGCATTTCTTGGTACATCGTTTGGTCTCATTTCCTCTAAGTAATAGCAGATTTAATAAAGAAAAAGCAACAATTAAAACAATTGCTAGGGTCAATGGCTATGACGATAAGATTATTAATAAGCTGATTAGAATACATAGGTTTAAAGTTAATCTTAAAAACTCTACCACATTTTGAAAGATCAAAATAAGCAAACTTTCGTTGCAATATCATACGATCTTATCTTGACGAAAGCCTTTGATAGAGTTTTCAAAGACTTAGGTCCAAGAATGGTCTATCAAAGTTCGGCCAAGTTACGAAATCTTTTAGGAAACCCAAAAGATAAAATAAAGACCAATGAAGAGTCTGGGATCTATGAGATTAATTGCAACGATTGTGATAAAAAGCACATAGGATAAATCAGAAGATGTCAATTAATGTCAGATTTAAAGAACATATAGCTCATGTGAAATGTGAAAGAGTTGAAAAGTCAGTGTGGCTGAACGTGTTTAAAATACTTGTCACTTTGTAGGGATAGACAAATTAAAATTACTTAAACCAGCTAATAAAAATAGAAAATTAGATGCATTTAAAAGTTTAGCAATATTCAAAAATCAAAGAAACATTTTTAACAGGGATAAAGGTCCAATCCCTTATAGTCAATTATTAATTAGTTAGTGTTTAAGATTTCATTGCTTTTTTCGCTTTATTAGTTACATCATTAGTACATAAGGAGATTTGTAAGTAGTTTTAGCGGGTTATCCAATTCGAGGTTGGCTAAGTACAACCCTGCCGTTTGACACCTGTCAGAAATAAACGTCATGTGAAGCGTTTTTTTGTTTAGTTGAAAGTTTGCCCTTTATAAATATGGATCGTTTAACAGTCGAACAACGTACTAAAATTATTAAATTGTTCTATAAAAATGGTGATTCTCCTGTGTCAACGTTTAGAGCTTTACGAGCTGATTACGGTCGACATAATCGTCCTACAGAGCAAACAATTTCGATCACAGTAAGAAAACTTGAAGAGACTGGATCGGTTACTGATAATGTAAGGCACGTGCATCACCGTAACGTCAGCAGAAAATATCGCTGCTGTGGCCCAAAGTGTGGAGGAAGACCCAAATTTTTCAATTCCTCGGCGTGCTCAAAATTTGGGTTTATCTTACGGCTCACTGTGGTGAGTTTTGCATTTGGATTTACAGCTCCATCCGTACAAAGTCCAACTCACTCAAGAACTTAAGCCTACAGATCATGGACAACGCAGAACATTCGCAAATTGGGTGCTTGAACAACAAGCTGCTGATGCTTATTTTTCGAGCAAAATTTCTTCAGTGATGAGGCTCATTTTACGCTGTGTGGCTACGTAAATAAACAGAATTGCCGCATATGGGGTTCTGAAAATCCTCAGGTGATCGTAGAAAGGCCGTTGCATCCCGAAAAAGTGACTGTATGGTGTGCATTATGGTCTGGTGGTGTCATTAGTCCGTATTTTTTTTAAACAATCGTGGGAGAGCCTTAACAGTAAACTCTGAGGGGTATGGAAGCATGTTGACCAATTATTTTTGAAGAGAAATCGGAGAATAAGATCTGGAAGACTAGTGGTTCCAACAGGACGGGGCCACAAGTCACACAATACAGGCCAACCGAGCTCTTTTGCAAGAGAAGTTTCCAGGACGTTTAATTTCAAGATTAGGTGATATCTATTGGCCCCCAAGATCCTGTGATCTCACACCTTTGGATTTTTTTTTGTGGGGCTATGCGAAAGATCGTGTCTACGCCAATAACCCTCAAACTCTTTAACAACTTAAAGCCAACATTCGTGAAGTTCTAGCCGAGATATCACCTGAAATATGCTGAAAAGTGATTGAAAATTTTCTTAAAAGGATTGAAGTTTGTCATTGTAGAGGTCCCGCGGTGGACATTCAAATGATATTGTGTTTCACATATAATGGAATGATTCAATCTTTAGAACGAAATAAAAATTGCGTCTCCATCTGAATATCTTGTGTGTTTTATTTAACTTTACTTTCCCAAGCATAAAATGGATAACCCTATAGTTTAGTTTTATCCTTCTCCCGAAGATGCTAACAGCGTTAGCGAAACACGTATCGAAATTAAAAATAAAGAGTTGGTTAGTGGTAAAACTGTCTGGTAATTTAAAAATATTAAGAAAAATGTGATTTACTCATATTTTTTTAATACACTGTATCTCGATTATTATCAGGTTTTGGACTAAGGCAAGTTAGGTTCAATTAACTTGTTTTCACTTGTACTGTGTCTGGTAAAACGTTGTACAGACCCTTTAGGGATACCCTATATATTGATATGGTAGCATACGAGTATGCAGAAGAGTAATATTAGAAGACTGCATAAAGCCTTATTCTGATACCTTTGTCCCCCGACTAAACCAGACCGATCCCGTCATCTTTCCTTCGCTTTTTACGTCGACGCAATTTCGTTTCCCTTTTGTCTTTAATTTGCATGGCCGCCTTCTTTTTGCCCTCTTATTTCCACCCTCGTTTTTACTTCGGGGGGCTACCCGGGCACCCCTTTCCCTTCCACCCCTTCCGTATTTCCATCGTCCTGCGGCCCCTTTTCTTTCCTCCGCTCGTCCCCACCCCACCTTACCTCTTTCCATTCCCCTCGCGTTTCTCACCTCCACTGACTCCTCTTGGAGATTGTTCGCGGGTCCGTATCGATTTTCTTTCTTATATTTTTAATGGCGGACGCGTCTTATAAGATTTAGATTAGCAGTGCGGGGGAGCGGCGGACAAATCCAAAGAGGGTTAAAAATTCGACTTGATTAACTTGGATGTAAATATTAGTCATCTTATCAGTGATATCGACCAGTCTTGGAAATAGGGTAAATGTAAACGTAAAAATGGTATGACGTAATTTTAAGAGGGCATCCCTACTCTAATATTAAGTAGAAATACTTGTTTTTAAAGATATAGGGTGTTAAAGGTGTTATCTTTTAGAACAAAAAAAAAGTAGTAAAGTAGTATAAACTTAAAGTAACACACAGCTTTTATACTCCCTATAAAAAAATAGAAATCGATTTAATATTAAAAAACACATTTATTTTATTTTTCAAATACAAACCCATCAAAGGAAGAAAAAGTTATAACCGATGAAAGTACTGCTGCTATTTTATATTATAACTGCCATTAAAAATATATCTCAAAATTCTTACAAAACTACACTTTTTAATTTAAAAAGAAAACACTTAAATTAAATTTCAGTTAAAATCGATTTAAGGTAACTCAAAGAGCAGAATACAGCACTAAAACAAATTAAAATATGCAGTCCAAAAACTCTTAAGCTGTGTATGGTTCTAGTTCTATTAACTTCCTTTTTACTTTATATTTAAAAACATTAAAATGTATCTCTGGCTTAAATATAACTAGACAACTTTTTTAACAAACAAAAACTTTATGCAAAAATTAGTGGGCCAAAGTGGGCAATACAAGTTAAGGTGTGTATATCTAGTTAAAATATTGTGAAATGGCGCAAATTTTTGGAACATTTCCCTGTTTCGGAACAACTGTAGTAAGTACTGACATATGTACAGACCAGTTAATATAAGTAAACCCAATTGTCGAAATACACCTCTATATGAGTGATTCTGTCATAGATGAAGCATAGTTCGTGTTGCTCTTTTCTGTGAAATAAAGACTCGATTTGTATCTATGCTAACATCTTAAGGATTGGCATAATTTCCGGGGTAGAAGAAAACTATCCCAAACCTTAAGATATTCAAAATTTAAATATCCGGCAGGATATGGCAGGTTATGGCAATGAACTCTTAGGAAATAGCAGGTAGTGTTGATCTTTCTGCAAATACCCGCCAAATGCTCCATCCAATGAAGATTTTGACTGACATGAATCCTCAAAAATCTGGTGCTATTTTATAGCATTACAGCTTGATTAGTTAACAATATTTCCTCCGGGACTTACTCTTGTTCTTTTGTTTTATACGAAAGCACACACAATTAGTTGAAGAACATTTACTAGAATATAGATCACAAAGATAATAGCTGTCAATTCGTTCTTAGTTCCAAGACTATTTTTTTTAATTTATGTTTCCATTTTTTCTGTCTCATCAGACATCACCAACCAAATGCCTTTTAAAAGTGAAAGGTTTTTGCTGAATGTCTAATAATACTAAATGTCTTTGAAGCCTTTATCAGTCAAAGGATACACGGATAGTCATGACAAGCTGCTACGAAACTACCCACAAACATCGACTTTTGAACATAAATTGAGAAGACTAAAATTTAAGAAACCCAAATTGAACCTTGGTGTCAATTTCTTTCAACCTTACTATGACATTCTGAAGATTTTTCTATCCATCTAAGCCTCCTCCTCCTTTTCTATGAAAAGGATTTTTTACCTAAAGGTGTAAAATCATCAATATTTAACTTATTTTTTCTATTGTTCCTTCAGTTCTCCATTTCATGCAAAGTATTAAGAATAATAGACTACTGATGTTCAAAAAGTCATCAGAAAAGAACGACAAATTCCTTGAAGATACCATTATTTTATTCAAATGTTACACTGATAATAGTTGCAAGCTAATGCAGAAGTAACATCAAAACAACTTCAGGGTAAAAACTGAAGATTCGCAAAAATTTAACCTGGAGCAGCATACTCCATCTTACTATGACACCACGAAGATAATGGCTAAAATAAAACTGATTTTATTTTAGAAGTACTGCTGCTGTTTTATATTAAAGTGGATAATGAACTTTATGAAGAAGTAAAAATACAAAGCGGTGTAAAGCAATATTGTGTACTTCTGCCGCTATCATTTGATCTTTAGTCGGAAGAAATCATTCAAAGTCAACTGTAATAAACAATAATTGGAATACACATTAACAATATCCTGTATGCTGACGATCCTATACTTCTTATCGAATTAATAGAAGATTTCCAGGTTGATCCAGAAGCGAGGAGAGCGACCTCAAGTATCTGCTGCTGTTTTATATTAAAGTGGATAATGAACTTTATGAAGAAGTAAAAATACAAAGCGGTGTAAAGCAATATTGTGTACTTCTGCCGCTATCATTTGATCTTTATTCGGAAGAAATCATTCAGGGTCAACTGTAAGAAACAATAATTGGAATACACATTAACAATATCCTGTATGCTGACGATCCTATACTTCTTATCGAATTAATAGAAGATTTCCAGGTTGATCCAGAAGCGAGGAGAGCGACCTCAAGTATCAAAAAGACCAAATATATGACCATCACCGATGAGCAACAGGACAACTTATGGATCAACTAAGAACTAGCAGAGAATGTCAGGAACTACAAATAGAGTCAGAATACTGAGATACTTAGTATGCTTGGTATTTTTATATGGGATAGAATCTCGGACGTAAACAAATGAGGAGGTACTAGAGGAAACAAAAGGAAACTTTGTACACAATAGGATAAGGAAATTGCAATATCCGATAACATGAGAAAATATAGGCAACTCTAATTTCCTTGAGTGATTTTGTTTAGAGCTGCAGCATGAAAAATGCCAAAAGCTGTAATCATAGCGAACCTTCTAATAGGAAATGATACTTGAGGAAGGAAGAACGTCGATGTTTTAGCATTATCATATAAACAAATCGTATTAAAAATAACATGTTTTAAAGGAATAATCATGTAGTGATTTCAACACAACTGAAAAAATGACAATTTTCTTTATAATGCTCAAAATTTTTTAATAAGATTTCAAATATGTTAATTATTAATTAAATAAGAAACAAGTTGCAAAATTATAATTCATTTACTTATAACTCTCAATTTCTAAATATTGTAAAAAAAATGAGAGCCTATACTAAATTGACATCATTGACTATTTTTCAATCCTAAAGATGGCCTAAATAAACACCGAAATATCTGTATTTCTTTCTGATTAACGTCAGTTTTATTTGGGGTTCTAAATCTGCTATACTTGTTCTAAAAGTTTTCTTATTGAATACCAAAGATATTTGAACTTTATTGATGTATTATTAATCTATCTTTATGAATAAATGTGAACGTCTACCACCGCACTAAATAAGGCAAAACTATGCTTAGTTCTACTTTTTATCCTTAGAATTTCTATCGGGATGGTTTTGTTCACAACAAATATCAATGTTGCAATTACAATTGAATAATTAAAATAAACATATAGAACAAGACAAAACAGCTGTTCCTCCTCACGGGGCGCTTTCACCGTATGCAATTTAGTAAGTCTGGAGCAGTGGCTCGGCTCTCCTCCATAGTTACTAAATGGCAGTGGTCCTTGGGCTCAGGCTATAAAGGAATGGGTACGTAAATTTAAAAACACAGGTTCAACTATCAATGTCAAACATAAGTAACCAAAAGAAAGTGTAAGTATACCTGTGAACGTCGATCTCGTAAAAGAATCTATTAGAGCACAGTTAAAACATTTAATTTGAAAGCGAACTCACGCATTAAACATACGTAAGATTTGTTTACTTCGAATATTGCACAAAGATCACGGTTGTCAAATTTAAACAGTCCAAGTACTAAAACCAACAGACATGCCAAATCGTCTAAGTTTTGCTGAAACTTTGCTTGAAAAAGAGATATTCACAGTTTGCAAATGTCAGCCGAGGCGCACTTCGATTTATTAGACTACACCAGCAAGCAAAATTGCAGTTACTGGAGTTCAGAAAATTTGCATCAGCTCCACATGCAACCATTATACAGCCCGAATGGTATTATCAGTGAAACCTTTGGATGAAATGATGGTGTGTTGAAGAATTAATATTTTGTTCTTCCTTTCTAATGACTCTTTGAATATCAGTAGTTAATTATCCTTGATACTTTGGATGGAATGGAGAACTGAACGAACCTTAGGACTGTCTAAGGATTGACTAGACAATCAGCATGGATTTTTTGCTTCCTTCACCTATTTGGTAATGTCTGATCCTAATAGGCCTCATCTTTTTTATAGGGAAAGAAAAAATGGAGAACTAAACAAAAAAAGATCAGTCTCGGCGATCAGAACCGACAGATAGCCATTATCTTTGTGGTGTCATAGAAAGATGAAGTATGGTGCTCCAGGCTAAATTTTTGCGAATATTCAGTTTTTATCCGGAAGTTGTTCTGATGTTACTTCTGCATTAGCTTGCAACTATTATCAGTGTAACATTTGAATAAAATAATGATGTCTTCAAGCAATTTGTCGTTTTTTTCTGATGACTCTTTGAACATCAGTAGTCAGTTATCTTTAATACTTTGCATGAAATGGAGAACTGAACGAACTTTAGAAAAATTAAGTTAAATATCGATCATATTACACCTTTATGCAAAGAATCCTTTTCTATGAAGAAGGGGGTGATGGTGGATAGACAAACTTCAAAATATCATAGTAAGGTTAAAAGAAATTGACACCAAGGTTCAATTTGGGTTTCTTTAGCTTGTCATGACTATCCGTGTATCTTTTGACTAATAAAGGCTTAAAAAACATTTAGCATTAATAGACATTTAGCAAAACATTTTACTTTTAAAAGGCATTTTATTGGTGATGTCTGATGAGACAGGAAAAATGGAAACATGAATAAAAAAAAATAGTATTGGAAATCAAAAGTAATTGACAGCTATTCTCTTCGTAATCTATATTCTAGCTAATTTTCTTCAACTAATTTTGTGTGCTTTCGTACAAAACAAAAAAACAGGAGTATCCCGGAGGAAGTATTGTTAACTGATCAAACTGTAATACTATCAAATAGCACCAGATTTTTGGGTATTCATGTCAGTCAGAATCTTCATTGGATGGATCATTTGGCGGGTATTTGCAGAAAGATCACACAACACCAGCTGCTATTCCCTAAGAGTTATTGCCATAACCTGCCATATCCTGCCGGATATTTAAATTTTGCATATCTTAAAGTTTGCCATAATTTTCTTCTATCCCAAAAATTATGCCAAACCTTAAAATGTAAGCATAGATACAAATCGAGTTTTTATTTTATAGAAAAGAGCAACACGAACTATGCTTCATCTACGACAGAATCACTCATGTAGAGATATATTTAGACAATTGAGTTTACTTACTTACTGGTCTGTATATATGTGAGTGCTTACTACTGTTATTCCAAAACAGGGAAATGTTCCAAATATTTGAACCATTTCACAATATTTTAACTAGATATACAGGCCTTAAATTTCTCATTCATAGTCTAACAGCTACAGAAATTCTTGTATGGCCCACTTTGGCCCACTAGTTCTTGTATAAAATTTTTGTTTGTTAAAAAAGTTGTCTAGTTATATTAAGCCAGAGATACATTTTAATATTTTTAAATATAAAGTAAAAAGGAGGTTAATAGAATTAGATCCATACATAATTTAAGAGGTTTTGGACTGCATATTTTAATTTGTTTTAGTGCTGTATTCTACTCTTTGTGTTACCTTAAATAGATTTTAATTGTGTTTAAATTTATCTGCTTTTCCTTTTTAAATTAAAAAGTGTAGTTTTGTAGGAATTTTCGTTTCATTAGGAATGACGGTTATTATTTAATTATGACATGTTTTTTCTATGTGTAATATATGCATATCTGTTTTAATAAAAGATGTTTTGAGTTTCACTTTGAAACCTAGAAAAAGCTTGAAATGTCACTTGATAAAAAGTCAATTACAATTTTTTGACAAGACTCAGGGTGTAACGAAGATCTCGTAACGCGTGTCGCTTACGAATCCTGCAAGAAAATAACAGGTATCAAGGTTAAAAAATATGTACTTGGATTTTCGGACTAATCTGATCCATCCCCACTAAATAATTTTTAATAGAAAACGAAAATCGGGATCAATATTCATCCACATCTAGAATTTGGTGAAAATTTTATACTCATGTACGACAACTTTTTGAAGCAGATATTTAGGTATTAGTGAAAGTATTTTAATATAAGTGAGAACGTCCTAAACTTAGTCAAAGACTCTATAAGAAGCAGAGAGTGGTTTTTGAAAGAGTACTGTCACAGGATGTTTAGATTGAAGGGGCGTTTCCCAAGGCTCTTGGCTCTTTGCTGATTTTTCTCATTATCTAAAATATATAAGTTCAAAGGAAACCCATTTTTATTTTATTCCAGAATAGTCAATGTTATGTCTTAAATTTTCTTATATCATTGATAAGTATTAAAGTTGGAACAGATACAGAACTTCTATAATATGCCTTATCCTATCATGGTTGTTTCTAATAACAATGTCTGGGTCTGGTTTATTTGTCAAGTATTCTGTGCGTGAGTATTTGCTGATCGTATAGAAAGGTAACAATTGGTGTCTATCTAGTGATGTTTATAAAAATTCAAAGGCTCAAACACCTTTGGTTACTTAGGCAGTGGTGAAATAAATTGATGAAAACGAAACAAGTAGGTTTTATGTTTAATACTACGTAAGACACAAAATAATTAAAGTCTATTTCAAAAGCTTATTTATATTTAAAAGAAAAATACGGAATGCTCTACGAGTACAAATTTCACTAAGCTAACCCTGCTTCTTGGCTTATCCTATAATTTCTAATTAAGATCACTGTGACATTTTCTATAATACTAAGAATTTTAAGTGATTCATGGATGCTAATTTACTACAAATGGTCAAGGAATGGCAAAATTATTTTTGTTAGTCTACTCAAAATTAAACATACATATATTACGATAGATATTTCTGATGATCGGGAACAAGTCATGCACATGAGGCAATATAAATTTTAAAAATCAATATATTTAACACATAATATGATTGGGTAACACCAAAAACAAATTTTGCAAATATTTGGAAGAAGGGCGATATCGTTCCAATTAGAAGAAGTTAGACTGCCATACAAAAGTTATGCAACTACGTAGTTAGCTAATAGATTAGGTTTCTTTTAAATGTAAGCGTGCTTAAATTTGCCTTATAACAAGATATTTTCTTAGTATAGAAAATAGATTAATTGCTTTTCCATAAACATTTCAAAAGCGTTTGTCTTTTGACACGAAAGCTCATCGACTAGGTATATATTAAAAAAGTGAAAATAGGTAATTATTATTATTTATTACTACCACTTCCTCGGTAAATTATAATAAGTTTATTGGGCATTTATTTATCTTAATATCATATTACCGAAACAAGATTTGTCTTTAATAAGAGTTAAATTAGTGGCGAATATGAAAAATGGTTATTTCATTAGGTTCAAAGTTAAAGAAGTCGTTTAAATAGTTTAAGATTAAACTTCTCATAGTCCTTGCAATTTCCAGTTTTTATCTTTCTTTTATCAAGGTCTAGATTCTTTTAACCTTTTGCATACTCATGTAAAACAGTTAGATCATCCGATACCAAAAAATTGCGACCAGTTACCAAAAAATAATTTGCAAACGCTAAATTAGTTTAGCGAAAGGTTAGATTTTTAGAGTCTTTAGATAGTGGAAGGGTAAACTTTATTATCACAAAAAGTTTAAAGAAGCAAACTTGTATGTATGTGGTAAGTTTGCAGAATATTGTATGAGTTGTAGATGGTTTTCTGTATATATCAAATTCGATTTTGTCATTATTTTTTATTGTCTAAGACAGGCAAATTCTTGTTGTAATCTTTTTTCATGGTAAATGATATTGGTGTAGACTGTAGACTAATATTTGCAAAATTTAAAAGCTAGACAACTGATCTTAATTGCCTCCCCTAACAACACAAATATATCAACATACCTTCTATAATGCTATTATCTGCTTATCAAAAGTACGGTTCATAATCATTTTCTAGGTTGTTCAAAGAAACTTCACTAATAAAAAAGAGAAAGAAGTGATCCTATGGCTAAGCCAGCATCCAGTTTATACGTTTTACGAAGGTTTGACCTAAAGCCGTCTTTTATAGGCAAATTAGATCTGAAGAGATCAACTTCAGTATATTAGTTACAAGTAACAAATAAGTAATGATTCAATCCAGTCAGTGGATGGACTAGAATGGCATTCTGGTATTATTACATCTTTTAAAAAAAAATAAAAAATCCGATGGAATTTTTGGTGCAAAAACAACTTTTAATGCCTCTTTCAAAACTGAATTCAACCAAAAAGAAAGCTTGTAGTAAGGAGAATCAATAAAGGATATCACTAGTCCGATTAGCTGTCCGTCTTTATGAACTATAGATAACCCATAGACTATGACGGTCTTTTAGAATCAAAAGCATCTTTTTTTACATTAAAAAATTCCAGTGTCAATAAAGATTTATCTAAGACACTTTCTTTTGCAAAATCTCCGGCATTAAAAAAATCCACTACATTCTATACATAATCTGTGCACTTCATAATAACTACAAGATAATGTGATAACAAGATAAATAAATACAAGATCATGTGTCAGCCTTAGTAAGAATGAGATCATGTTGTATCAGTCTTTAAGGATTTTAAATGTTTGTCACTGTAATTAAAAGTATTATTTTCGTCTAGTCTAGAAATTAAAGAAAAAATACCTTTTGCTCTAAGGATTTTTCTGTTGGTAACGCCTGTAGTTTGAAGAATGTTTTTTGGTTTATCGACGAAGGTTTCTCCAAATTTAAAATCAACTTTATACTAATAAAATATTTTAATTAAGTTTTTCTTTATGGGCTAAAAATGAGACCTTAGACAATTTCAAAAATATCTTGTGAAAATCACAACCCGAGTTTTTGTCGAGCCTCAGGTAAAATATTTCATCTCAATTCCACTTATTTTATTAAAAAATTAAAATATTTTTTTTTCTCTCAATTTCCTACAGATTGTACAACTAAATGACTCAACTCACCTTCTTAAATTTTAAATGTAAAATTCTAAAAATTATATCACAGAAGTAAGAGTTAAATAAAGGAACTTATCCTCTTTTTAGTTCCTTATTATTTTATGGTCTTGTAGCATACATTTTAAGACAATCTCAAGAACTTAAAGGTCAACCCAAAGGTAAAATTCTAATGGACTAACGTTACATGACCTTAGTCTGGCTGGATATTTAATTACCCCATCTGTCAAATCCGTCTATTGCGGAAAGAAATATTTAGAATTTTATATCAGCACAATAAGGAGGTATACCATCTTGCTGAAAATAGATTCTTTCGTAAAAATTTCTATTTTCAGTAGGAAATGTCGTGTTAATCCTGATACCAATGTATTTTGTAAGAATTTAAGATATATGTAAGATTATGATATTGTGTACTAATAATTTTATCTGCGTGTTGTACATACTACATCACCCACCAACCACCCACTTTGAATTTGCTTTGAAATAATAATGATAATTTTGTTGGTTTACTTAAAAAAAAGCTATGTGCTAGATATTTGCAAGGACCACATAATAAGAATTTGGCTGAAACTGTAAAATGGCATCAGCATCTACCAACGTACTTCTCCATTATTAGTGAAAGTGGCTTTGTCTCAAAATAACAAACAGTCTAATAGTTTTTAACTATTATCAATCACATTTATCATGGTTTCGCAAAATACTATAATACGTTCAGGATCCGGCAGCTCCTGGACTGCTGGAAATAGCTTTATTAATATCAAGAGCAAGTCCCATATTTGGTAATTCAGAAGTATAGGAAGAGAATTATAGAATAGTTTATTCCTCTGAAGTCTGTTATCTGCTAAAAGTCTTTTTTAACGTGATGTTTTAATTTTGCTCATGACTCGCTCGAAGATGGCGGTGTCATCAGCATAGCTAACAATTTTTCTTAAACGAAGAGTTATAGAAGGCTAGGCACATAAATAATTTAAAAAAATTCCCCCAAAAACGTTCCCTGAACCATACAAGCAATAGTTGAAAGTGAAGTCTGTAGTATTTTGTAGCTTATAATAAGTCTATCAACAGGTTCTTAAATAACATAGTTTTTGAGATTTTTGAATAAGATACTATTGTCAACCATAAAATTATTGAAATGGGTGCAATTAGGTCTGTAGTTGCTTATATTTTCTTTTAAGCCATTTTTATATATATAAGGACAAACTATTGGTATTTTAGGGCAACCTAAAAAAAGTTGTCTTTATATAATATAATAATACGTCTTATAATCATAAATTTTAAAAACAAATATTTAATGTAAAGAGGGAGCTCAGATTATTTGGATATATATGAAATTGATATTCAAAACAGTTAGAGGTAAATAGTGAAGTAGGACTTTTTTCGTATTTTGTATTTTAGACATTTTTATTCGCAAATGAATATTAGTATAATTATTAATATTATTAGATAAATATTTATTTCTTCACTGCTGCAGTATAAGTTGATGTGTGTTTTTTGCACTTAAGGTTTAAAAATTTTGGAACTAGTGAAAATATGCAATCTGTTTTAAAAAACACATTTTTATCAGTAAATTCTTTCATGCAATTAAGTTATTCCTGTAAATTTCGATTGTAGCGTAATTTTTATTCCTGCACTATTCTCAAACATAAGTACATAACAAGGAAAAAAAGGTCTGATACAAGGTTCAATTACCATTCAATTTAAGAAACTTATGTTTTTATAAGAAAATATGTATAAAATGTGTAGAATTTTGGTAATATCTAATGTTTTAGGAATTATATGTTGGTTAATAAAAACACACAATGTAGTAGGTTTTTATTTTAATCTTATTATTATTGTAAGTAGTTAATTGTATGTCGTTGTATTTTCTGATAATATCTTAAGGCGAAACGCGTAACCGACTTTGACTAAGTTGCATTTTTGTCTTGTTTTACATCTAAGTCTGTTTAAAAATAATGAATGAATATTTCGATTAACTGTATTATTTTAACAAAAGCAACTAAAATTTTTGAAATTAGATTTTTGGCATATGTGTTGGGTTTGTGCTTTATTACTTTATAAATCAAATCATTTCTGGCTACACAAATGATATTTTTTATACTAATAAGATGCTATGTTGCTTAAGTGATATACTTTTTTAAACGTAACTTAGTCACTTGACAATAATTAACTTCATCCATACATACAATCCAGTTTCAACGTAGTGTACTGCTCCTCTAGTGCAATATTTTAACAAAATTTTTCACTCAACACTAATAAGGCTATAAACAACACTTAAACACTACTAAACGACTTGTCACACCGATTCATCAACACTGACCATTTTTAAATCAACTTTTAAAAATCACAGCACCATATACATAAAGGACTCACTCACACACCTGGCCGACTATCGAAAGTCTCGAATGTGTCACACGTTTAAGAAAGGGTCAACACTGTTCTTTAATACTTGTTTTTTTTTTGGATTGCTTCAGGCTTTCCGTATGACCAGGCGGTGCAACAGAGGCATGTAGAAAGGGTATAAAAATTAGGTATGTTAAAGCCGTTAGAACGAGACTTTTTGAATGGTTTTTGATTATAATTATCAGGAGTTTTTATATGTTATTTTACACTTTTCGAGCTATTAGAAGCTATACAAAATTAAAACATTTTCTTAAATTTTAAAAAATTATAATTTGTTGCCTACTAAATGAACTTCAAAACTCTAATGCAAAAATTAAGCCCTTAGTATAATAGCTTTATAGAACAAAATTATGTTGGTTTCATTTTAATAGCTGGATTAAATTTATTTTAATATTTAAACCTCTTCATTTAAAACTCTCTTCAAAATTCAGCGTTATGTTAATAATAGTATATGTTCATTTATTTATTTACACAGAAGTATATTTTCACATATACTTGCAACGTCTTGAGAATAACTAATAATAAATCAAAACGTTGACTTCTTAATCTTTCTGATTTAATTTTGGAGCAAATTCTACTAATATCGCATAAACCGAAAATGAATTATTAATATCGAGTAAAGGTGTGCATAACTTTAATGAACACGATAACCAAATTCTTTTTAATTGTTATATTTTTATATCAGCTTTAAAGTTGAGTTTTATATTGAAAACATTTGAGATAAAAACGAAATGTTTTCAATTTGTTTTAATAAATACGTATTTGTGATGTTTTAAACTGTTAATAACTTTTTTTAAATTTATTTAAATTAAATAGACTTTCTATCAACAATTTCTTTTACTTCATAAAATATAATAGAACTGCCATATCATAGGAAACTAAAAATAATAATTTATGTTTATCTAATCACGCTTGTTTTATAAAAATGATTGTGCGTAAAAAATATCAAACAAAAAATACAGAAAAGGTTTATCATATTATAGTTATGGTATGATTACCATAAAATTTTATGTAAGAACTCCTGAGCATCATCATATATTTTTTTAAAATATTATTGGATAAAATATTTCTAAAATATACAATTTCAGATTTGCTTAAGCTCCTCTCAAATATTTAATTTGTTTTATATTAAAATTATTCTTAAGTATATTAATGTAAAGATTGTTAAGGTTAACTTGACTAATGTTTTGCCATATATATAAGACGGACAAATATTTTAGCATAAGAAATAAGATATGGATTTAATTACTAAAAATTTAAATTTTATTAAACCGAAACCACCGCTCCTACACACCTATAAAAAAAAATTAATTAATCTTTTTGGAATCGAATTTCCGCCTTAAAAATTCAAAAAAAAATAAATCGTAACCATTTAAGTTATGCACGAATTTTAAAATGTATAAAAAGATTGAGCGGAATTAAACCCGAAACCTGATTATAATTATATTATTATATTGTATTTTTTGGTTTTTTAAATTTGGCAAATGATAAATTAAATAGCAAAGAAATTTCAAACTTGCATTACCTATTGCATTAGAGAATACGTAACACACGATAGTACAAAAAAGAAATTATGGCAGTTACTCAAATTGGCAATGAGCAAAATATAAATTTTTATATTTTCTTTTGTATTTGTTTAAAAAATAAATAATTATATCAATAAAAAAATGTATGGTAAGTAGGGAAAAAATTTAATAATTCTAAAAAATTAAGAGTAGTAGTTCTAAAGTATTTGATTGTATGCACACAACCAAACTTATATGCAATCTGTTTTTTTTATTACTGCGATAAAAAAATACATGTTTTTACTATTATGAACAGGTAGATAAACAAAATAATTGATAATATTTTCCTGACAGTGTCGATTTTACTATTCCGCTTGCAAGTCATATTGAGTTAAAAATTTCTTTATTTTCGCATATTTAGCCCGCGATCACTCGCGCGGCTAATTATTACGTTGTCACTCACGTGTTAGATTTAATCTAACATATGAATTTCAGACAATTTTATATAAAAATAAAATACAGTGTGATATTATTTTGTTTTAACATTTATTCAAGAAACATAAAACATAAAGTACATTCGTAAAATAAACAGAAATTCGCACTTTGGCCATTAAAATGAAACATTAAACAAACAAAACAGTATTAGAAATTAACTGAACAGAATCGTTGTCAAAAAGACAACTATTAAAATAGTGCAATCAGTCTATTCGTCTTCTTGCATAACACAGTCCTGGCATAAAACTGTAGTTTTTATCGTATGTTCCTTACAAATAGGTTTGGAACATACATCACACTGGTAATTTGTAAATTTATTTTTTCTGATTAGACAAAAAGAGCATCTAGATTTTCACTGGGTACCAATTCGTTCTTCGCTGGCTCGTTCTGCTAGAGGTGCTTCAGAACCAAGGACATTTCGAATTTTTTGCTTCAAGGGGATTGAAAAATATTGAATTCTAGCACGCTTTAGTAAATGAGGTTTAGCAAGTTGTTTTGCAAGTTCACTAAGTAATTGTCTTCGAGGAACGTTATTTCCGGTGTTGGAGGTATAAATAATCCTGGAATTTATTCCTCCAATGTTTAGCATTGAGCAAAAGATAGTGAGTGGCCACCTGTTGCTTATCCTTGTAACGGAGTACTCCGTTTTCATCCTGTCTATAACGTCCACTGTTCCCTTTGTAGGGTTATAAAATGTAATAACCGAAGGCTTATGTTCGTCACCAGATTCGACATCAATTTCGTCGGTATCGTGGAAGGTGGATAACATAAGAACATTTTTGCTAGGCCTTGGTATGTAAGATGTAAGCATGCATTGATTGGGGTCTTTTCCATATGCAAACATACTACTTTTAGATTTACGAATTTTTGTATTTAGAAATAAGTTACGGATTTCCCTTTTGATTTTCCTTAGCGTTCCTACTAAGGTCAGTCTGTGATTTTGATATAGATCATTCGCTAGCGGTACCGAAGTAAAGTAATTGTCAACGGTTACATTCCTACCACTTCCACTGCAATGCGTAAGAAGACGTTTTACGACACTTGCTGCATCATTAGGTAATTGAAACTGGCCATTGGATTGCTTTCCAGCGTATATCTCCAAATTGTGGGTATAAAATGTTCTTGTATCGGCTGCTGCATATATTTTGATACCATACTTTGCTGGTTTATTGGCAATATATTGTCTGAAACAGCAACGTCCCCTAAAAGCCTCTAGCATTTCGTCTATGGTAATGTATTCCCCAAAAGAATAGTACTGAACACATTTTTCCACAAAATGATCAAAAATATAGCGCATTAGAGCCAGATTGTCTTCTTTGGCTCTTTCCTGTCTGGTTGCCTTATGGTCGAATCGAATACCTTATACTAGCAAGTGAAATCGGCTCTTAGACATAACTTCCGAAAAAAACTCCGGAGCTGTTCCATCTGCCAGCCATAGCTCATTTGTATTTAAATGTTGAGATTTTTTTACCTTAGTTAAGTACAGAACTCCCAAAAAAGCGTGCATTTCTTCAAAGTTAGTCGGCAAACAATCTCTCTCATGTTGATATTTAGGTCTCATCAGTACATTTTAGGTCCCATCACCTCATTTGTACATTTCACGATATACCCAATAAGTTCATCTGGAAAAAATATTTTCCAGCAATCCATATATGTTTTAGCATTCTTGGCAGCATTTTTTACTCCCGGTAATTTTGTTACAATGTTTTTAGAACGCGTTTTACTTCGAATAATGTGTTGATGCTTTAACCACTTTATTACACCATCTTTCCCAATGTAACGTAGTTCATTGGGAGTCACTGTTTTAGTCCTTTGAGGTTAAAGGTCGTCGACATCAGATTGCTCGGTGTCCGTGTCATGGTCGCTGTGTTCAGATGGTGCATCTTTATCTGAGACATCACACTCTACTGCAGGTAAAAAATCTGTTTCTTCGGAAGCTTCCCAAAGTGCTAATAACCTTTGCTGTTCCTTTTCATATGACATTTTGTAAAAGTGCAACTTTAAATACTTCCAACAGGATCACTCACGTAGTTAGATATTTTCTAACAACTTTGTAAAAAAACGTGAACGTAATAACTTGCGCGTTAGATTCCGTCTAACAGCTTCGTCATGCTGGCCTAAAAGCTACTAAAACAAATTCCGTGGATGGCGGTAGACAAAACGCAATATGGGGGGGGAGTACTGCGATAGATGAACTAGGAATTCACCGGACCGACGTTGCCGCACTACTATTCTTGGTCTTTTACCGATGGCAAATGTTAAAATGTTAGAAAAAATCTAACAGCGCTAGTGATCGCGGGTTAAATAAAAATACCGTACGTGGGGTTACCGGAAGTTTAGAGGGAAATAATTATTACTTTGGCAGAACAAGACAGATGGCAAGAATAGTGGTGGTTACAGAAGGAGTTATTTCAAAAACCAATTTAAGGTTTGTAAAACTGGGAACACTAAACAATAGAAGTCATGAAAAAGTCACCACAGAAGGGACAGGATCGCTTTGTAACTTAAATAGCAAAAAGACAATCTACATCCCACCCAGAGGTTCAAATTAAAACTTTTTCAAGATACGGGTATCGGAGTTTCTGTGAAAACTACCAAAAGAAGACTTCGCGTTCGGGAACTACTTAGCAGAAGACGATTAGGAGTTCTAGAACTTGCAAGGCAAAATAAGTCTGAACGTTTAAGTTGGTGTTTGGAGCATGAAGATTAAACTATTAAAAATTTAACAAATATATTATTTTCGGATGAAACCAGAATTGGCCTACGATCTGATGATCGGCAAATTCGCATTTTATGAGGTAAAAAGAGAGAAGCTAGTCTGCCAGACTTATCCCGAAATACAAAGAAGGTACTATATAATTTTGGGGTGGAATAATGACTAGTGAAAGAACTCCTTTAAGTCTTATTTGACAAACAGGTCAAAGGTATGATGATTTAGATTTGTCACCTGTAGTCAGGCTCTGGAGAGCTGGGTTTGGGCACCTCCGCAAACCAGCAGAGTTGCAAAATGTTTCTGGGAAGGTCTTGTGTTGCAGTTTTGGAGTGGTCTTGTTACTGACCCGATTTTAGTTTTATAAAGCAGTTATTAAAAGAAAGATTAGAGCTCATCAAAGGAACCCTGGTAACACAAAACATCTTATACAGGCGGTTTTAGAGGAATAGGTAAATGTTTTTTATGAAAATATTAACCTGATAGATAGTACCTCACTTTTCCAAAACTTCGGTATTTTAGATTCTCCGCAATACTTATGGTGTGGAAATAACTTCTTAGATTTTAGTGGCCAGTTTAAAGACCTACCAGTAGCTAGGTTTCTTGTTTGTTTAGGCGCACTAGTCGTCTGGTAAGACAAGCAAAGGATTCATGACCCTTCTATGCGTGCCTTATGCCAAGTGCTTCTATCTATCTCCGATTTACTTGTCTAGCAGCCTCTTTGTTAATGCAATACATTTGGCCATACCGATTATAGATTAGAGAACTACAGACCATTTGGTAGATCACATACTAGCAAGGCAATCTGCGTTCCAGCACCATTCTTCGTTTCCAGCATAGCGTAAGAGGCCAGGTAGATAGGCTAAAGCCCCCAGGCCTCCTTTACCAGTTCCTCTAAGACCTTTTTGCATTTCAGTGCGAACTTGAATTTCACCTTTTTAGTTGTAATAGTCTTAATGGCAGTTGTGCTGTCCGAGCAGATTGGATTAATACACATATTGAGCACATTGAGACTATATTGCGGTATCGTAATTTAGATTTTTTATCTGCATTTCATTACAGCGAATACTTTAGCCTGGAGGATAGTAGCTGGCTCTCTAAAATACTCTAATATGGTGTATATGGCGTATTATCATATATAGTTCTTAAAGAAAGCTACTTTTTATGTAAGGTTATTTTAAGGGTATTGAATTATCAACATTTTTCTATTTGCTACTCATTGTGTTTCGTAAATGGTTTAATGCCTTAACCATTAATTTTAATTAAATTGAGTCTACAAGTAAATAAATTTCTTGGTTTGCTATTACACGGTTTATTGTTGGATGAGTGCTAATGTGCTAAGCATTACAAGCTACAATAGGCAGTTTTTACTACGCATAATAAATATTCTGCCTATACAATATCATGGTAGTAGCATTCTAAGGATTTTTTGAGTTTGTGATATCTCAGAATAAAAACAAGAAATATGTAAATTAACTCCATTAAAGTTATGCTTAAATTTTAAATTCAATTATTTTTGTTTTTTGTTTTGCAATCGATTTTTGAGTCTTGAAAATTGAAAAATTTGTTTGAAAAATGTCTAGTGCTTATAAAGGCTTGAAAATAATTTTCAAAAAATTATAAATATATGAAAATCGTAGTAATTAAGTCATAATCATTTAAGTAATTAATTATAATATTACTTTTATATTTATTAAGTTTAATCAAAAAACTTGTCTTTTTAATTTAATTATCTTAATTATTATTTAATTTATGATATATAATATATATTAATCCTAATAACACTCTTATAACCATAGATATACATCTAAATTTAAAAGACGATTTATTTAAAACATGACCGTTCTAACGCCTTTAACACTAAGTGAACACTATACCTTCTAGTGAAAAATCAAACATATACCTGCAGGCATGCATATATTACGCAAAAAGGGGTGTCGAACTAGGAAAAAAATAGTTTCAACGACTTCGAGTTCTACCGGTCATTCTAAAACTGGACAAACCGGTCCGGCATCTATTATATCAAGAAATGGTCATTTTTATTTTTTAATTGGTGGGGTCGAAGGGATGTTAGTAACGTGACCGAACAGTTACCCTTACAGCTTACGTATGAAGAAACACGTGGGAAAAATGATATGAGGATGGCTTAGATTTGTTTAAATGCTGTCTGTATGTTTTTTTTTCATTTAAATAAAAGTACGCGATTTTTCAGCCAGATGGCCTGTTATTCTGTTATAGCCATTTTCGGAAACGAAATATTACAGAAACACCGGAGAAAACTCAACTGAGACACAAAAGAAAAACAGTAACAAAAGACCTGCCTGAAAACATCGCCTATCTCAATTTAAAAACACATGCACGCGCTTGATTCAAATGCAAATTTTCCCGTGTTTATCATCCAGAGTGCCACATAAGGACAGCGCGGTTACTCTTTTGTTTTATGTGAGTCATT
This sequence comes from Anthonomus grandis grandis, assembly GCF_022605725.1. Taxonomy (NCBI): domain Eukaryota; kingdom Metazoa; phylum Arthropoda; class Insecta; order Coleoptera; family Curculionidae; genus Anthonomus; species Anthonomus grandis. The sequence goes on along the minus strand of NC_065552.1, from coordinate 24,805,716 downwards.
TCGCTTTTCTTCATCTCTTCCTATTCGTTTGTTCCCTTTCGCATTCTTTGGTCTTTTGATAGTTTGGGGTTTTCTATCTAATTTAATCTTTAATTTAAAATTTACAGAATGTAATCAGGCTTAAAGGTGTTTTAGAAGTTAAATCTAAAGTATTTCATGAGGGTCCCAATGGATCTATAAAGGTCTACTTTGTCTTCTAATGTCATCTTAAATTTACTTTTTCACACATTGAGTTTGTAACTTTTAGCTAGTGTTGGGTTGGGTTGATATAAGGATTTATTAATTAGCGTTTTGGATAATATAGTTTCCTTTTCAAAGCTAAGTCAATTGTTTTATTAAAAATTCAGAAACAATACATTTTCCTTTCTTTTTCTTAGTTATAAATTTGAAAGCAGTGAACAGATGAAAAATTAAAATATGTCAATATCGTCCCCATTGTAGTTATGCATTAGTTTTTAGAATTTTTTTGTTTGATAAATATAGTTTTGAACAAAAAGCCAACCGACTTTTATCAAAAAGTATTTATTTTGTCGGGAGAATTTTCGATTGATAATTAGGGTGTTTTTTTTATATTAAGTCAAACCAAAATTGAATTATACATATTTTAAATCTAAAAAATTACAGCGTATTAAAACTTAAAAAGGTATGTTTTTATTAATTTTCACTAAATACCAATATTTGCAAAAGAAAAAAAAATTAAAAACCAAAAACAAAATTTTTCACATGAAATATAAGGTTTTGTAAAAAAGTGTAAACACAAAAGTTATAGCTCATTTAATTTCCCACAAGTTTTTCCATAGTTCCGTCGAAACTTAAAAAGACAAAAAAATTTTTTACTCTTGAAACCTCACTTCTTTCCACTTCATAACCTTAGATTATTTTGCCTTTCATTTTTGTTATATTATCTTTATTAAATTAATTATTCTGCATTAAATTTATGCACATGTCATAAGTCATCTATTTATTTGAAATGTATTTTAATTTTTGCTTTTAAAATTTCCAAATTGTGTAAATTCCTAGGAATAATTCTAAGAAACTTAAATTACCTCATAACAAATGTATGTAACTAATTAGCTTATGCACTAATTTTTAATTGCTTATTTCAGTAATCTTATCAAAAGCTTAAAATTAAAGAATTATTAAAAAAAAATTTAATTCAAAATTAGCTAACATTTCCACTTATGCTTTGCTCTTTTTCAAGGCTAAAGGAGTTTATCCTAGGAAAAAATCAGAAAGAAAAAATTTTCTTCTTTTTCTATTAATTATGAAAATAAAAGCAATGAGTAAATATTAGGTCCATATGTCAGAAAGACATTGCCACTGAAATGCATAGATTAACACACATTTTTTTTAAATTTTTATGAGCATCAGAATCAAGGTTTGTAGATGTCTAAATATTCAGTTATTTCCATAACGTGAGTAAGTTCGATACATTTGTTTAAAATATTTTTTTAATCCTGATGAATAATTAAAAAATTTCTGAATATATTTAACATCTTAAAAACGTTGATTAAGAATATACCTAATATTCAATCAACGTTAAAAGCGTAACCATTCTACCATTCTGCTGCTACTTGAATGACGAAAATTAAAGACAAAACTTTCTTAAGATGGTATGAATTAATAATAAAAGTAATTCAGGATGTACCGATACGGGATCTGAATTCATTGGCTGACTGACGGAAATGCAAATAAGCCATAAGTAGTCATAACTCTCTGTGCTGGGCAAGATAAATAAGAAGCTGTTCATATAGTAACGTTTCTGAATAAACGTAAACTTTTTGATCCCAACCTGTTTAGTGGGCTTATCAAGCTGAAGATCTATGGCTTCCAAGTGACTTAAGAGGTGGTACGAGTCTTACCTATTTATTTGTAAAGACAGAGTTTTATTTATTAATTCCCCTAATTTTTTTAGTACTTTTAATTATTTTGGTTCCGTTTTAAAATTTTTGACCTAAAAGCTCAAAATTTGTAAGATTCTAGTAACTTAAAATATTTTCTAAAAAATAATAAATATATGAGAATATTAGTCATTTTATTTAAGCACCTATTTCAAATGCATAAATAAATTTGAGTGCTTATCAAAACTTAGTTAATAAATTTTAAATTATTTACCTTTTTTATTTATATCTTATTCTTCTGCAATAAGAGAGTTTATTTTATGAATTAATCGGTAAGCACATATTCTCTCCTTTTTTCTTTAAATAGAAATATAAAAGCAATAAATAAATAGTTTAAGGCCCCAGAAAAAAGTTTTCAATACCTCAGAGAAAAATAAAATTATGTGAATTGTCTTCATTAAAATTGTACCGTTGTTTTACAATATATTTTTACCTAAATTGTAAATTGACTTTTTTTAAAATTATGACCTTTAAAATTCCCAAATTTACAAGAAATAAAAAACATGTAACGATGGTAACCATTTAAGTTATGCTTCGATTTTAGCAAATTTTGTGTATTTAAATTATGGATCATATATTATTTCTACTTAAGAACAACGATTAACCGCGGCTAAATATAAGTGGAGAGTTTGTTATCTTTGCCGATGACACAACGATACTTTGGGCCGGTATAATTCTAATGATCAAGAATTTAATATTTTAAAGACCGTTATTCTTCAAATCTAACTTAAATGATATAATCTTAGGAATATACTCTAGAGGTTATGTTTCTCAGGCTAGTGTATCGACAAATTTTTCATATGACTCAGCTCTGTTCTGGTTGCTATACGTTCCTAATGGTTTCATAGAACTTGAGACTGGTACTATCTGATCAGACTTCGTTTTCTTAATGATCACATCTATAATTTAGAGATTAAAAGAACCATTATGTCTTTTACAGGCATACAAAGCTGATGAAACCTGTATGTTCTCAAATTCAATGTCAAATCAAAAAAATTTATTAAGTTATATAAAAAAAAAATATGTACAAAGAGATTTTAAAAAGTTTACCATGTCGTAACATTTTTCTTACTTCTACCACAAATTATATGCGATTTCCTTGAATACTAAGTTGTTCATAACTGACCGATTTATTTAAAAACTAATCCAAGTGTCCTACTAAATTCAATTAACTTTATATAGGCCTAAAAACTCAAGAGAACAGGTGACTGAGCTAATTTCTCATCATAAAAACGTGCTTATAAAAAGCAACTTTCCCTTCGGATTATTATAATTATAGAGGAAAAAGGTAGCGACAGACCCTTTTGTGATGCTGCATCCTTTAAATCTGACACGCGAACAGGTAAGACCACTCTCTCGATTTTAAAAGGTATATTATTATTATTAAGGGATCTTTTATGATCTCGTAATACTGTAATGGTTGAAAGATACGTATAGATAGTGATTATATTGGAAAATAATTTTTGATTGTTTTTTTCTTACAATTTCTAATAAGTTTTTATGGATCTCTATACCGATTCTAATTCTCGAGTTTAAAGGACAAGATACCTAAACAATCGATCTTAAAATATTGTCATCAATTCTTACGTAATTTCACTACTACAGTTTGCTGGTGCTTCGATATACAGGTATCAACGCTTTCTATATTCTGCTAATGGCAGCCCACCCATCAATCCTCTAAAATAATTTTTAATCAGTTTAAATCTATGTTTTTATTTTAAGCTGAATATTTAATTTGGCCTTTTCTATCAAACAAAAAATATTAAAACTAATTTTTATCACTCGTTAGTCATCTATGAGGAATGCTTAAGATGGGAATGTAAATAAACCACCCTCTCCTTGTCGCTTTTTAAAATGTATTTTCTGTTTAAACCTTAAGTTAAATAATATCTAAGTAGGATTTTTATATATACTTTAATAAATATTATTTTTTGTCAAGCCGCCACTTAGTAGTCAATGGTTTGTTTCGAGTGTCACAAGCTTTTGGACAATATTGCACGTTCCTAAAATAGTCGCCTTTTATGCGAAGAGGACTATTCTTAACTAGATGTTTGAGCTCATGTAGGTCAGTAAGTATTTGATGACGCTTCTTTTTTCAATTAGTCTGTTTACGAATATTACTATGGGAAATATGTATGCCTTCCTTAATTGGTGGATGTCTGATGGATGATTGTTGCTACCTGGTTATATTGCCTAAGATAATCTTTCGGTTAAAGGTAATTACAGGCTGACAACATAATATGCTGCATTGTTTCAGGAGACACACCACACGTTCTACAGATCGTTTTCATTTGTTCTCACTTGGCACTTCATGTTTGGTGTAGTTTCTAGTTGCTACAACTTGATCTTAAATAGAGCTGATAAAATTACGTCAACTATCTTAAAAATATGAAAAGTGACTTCAAATGCTTGGGAAGTATAAGAAAAGACTTTAATTTACCAATTTTTATAAAAACATATTGACTTCAGTTACTTGTAAAATATGATAAATTACCTGCACTACCTAATTACTTCAGCTGTATGAAAAATATGAGAAATTACATTAGCTGCAAGGAAGAAATAAGAAAATATCATCAACTACATTAATAATGCAAAAAGCGATTCCACTGCTTGGAAAATATGAGAAATAACTTTAGCTGACCAATTTTAACCGAAACAAATTTTTATTTTTTAATATGCGAGCACGTACGACCATTAGATACCTCAGATACCTACAGAATATGAAAACCTACTTCAACTTCTTAGAAAAGTAAGAAATGACCTCACCTACTTGGAAGAATCTAGAAATTCCCTTAACTGCATGAAAAGTATTAAAATTGAATTTAATTGCGATAAAGCTATGACAGAATAATAACGTTAACTACCTAAAAAATAAGAAAAATTACTTAATTACCTGGAAACGATGAGAAAAGACGTTAATTTCTGATTTTTTATATAAACATTTTTTTTTATTTACTGTATAGAGTGTATTCAAATTTTTATCCTATCATATAACTTAATTTACAAAAATCACCTATATAAAAGTTGCGTAAGAAAATTACGTCACAATATTAAAAATATTTTTTTTTACTTTATTAAATCAAATAACTACCGTTTTTACAAAAAAAAATATTTAAAATAGTCGCCATTTTTTCGATTAACACACAATTTTGTTCGGTAAATCCATGACTTTTTACAAGCCTTGAAAATAAATTCCTGGTGTCCACGAATTACATCACAAGAATTTTCAATGCGCTCTTGAAGGTATTCCGAAGTACTTACTGCCCCATCACGATACACCCACTCTTTCAAATAGCCCTACAACAAAAATCATGAGGCGTTAAATCTGGGGAGCGAGGAGGCTAAGAAATAGGACCATTGCGCCCTAGTCGGTCATTGCTCTCCAGTCATTGCCAATCAGTATATTGCCAACACTGTCAAAAGTTATGGAAAAAGTTCTCGATAATCATTTTTTTTGCTATTTGTAAAAAATAAAATAATGCCAGATTTTCAATACGGATTTAGAAAAGATTTTAGCACCGCCTCAGCGATGGTATTGGTTCTTGACCATATTATAAGAGCGTTCAATAAAAAACTTGTTAGTACTTTTATTCTGCCTGAATTTTCTAAGGCACTTGATACTTTTGTATCATAAACTTTTACTGGCTAAACTCAAATTCTATGGCTCTGGCATTAAAGCGATTAAACTTGTCGAATCTTTTCTCAGAGATAGATCCCTGAAAGTCAGCCTGAATGACTCCATATCCAGCAGCATATTAATTAGGTCGGGAGTTCCCCAAGGAGCCATTCTGTATCCTCTTTTTTTATTATTTGCACCATCGATATAATAACAGCTCCGTCTTTTTATAGCACGCAATCAGTTCTAGTACTCATTATCTTCAACCTATTCTAAAATATTTTCCTCAATCCGTAAAATTTTAGACTTTTGACCAGCTTTTTCAGCATGGCCTCCTTATTGTTCTGTTTAATACTCTATTATTATAATTAAATTTACAAATATATGTGGGGTCGGATGATTTTTTAAAGAAACCCTTTCTTTATACAATCTGCATGCTGCGGCTGCATTTTATTGACGCTTTCCATAGGTAAGTATTATGTCCACTAGTTCATTATTATGTTAAACATGGGCCATTTTTCAGCACAAAATAATAAGACAAATGAAATACGCACTTTTAAAAGACTGATACAACTGATCGAACCAAAGAGTCGTACTGAAAACCATATAATAACATAAATTTTGGTAAACGGTAAGAGAAATAATAAACGGTAAAAATTTACACGACACTCGCCAGGAATATCCACAACTTTATTTTATGACATTCTCATTTTTTAAATTTTTAATATTTTACTTTATCTTTTTTGATATGCAACTTTTATATAGGTGATTTTTTGTATTTTAACTTCTACAGGCAGTTAAAATAAACGACTTAAGTTAGAAAACACCCTGTATACTTTTAAACTAATTTTTTTTTAAGATAGCGCATACTCACTTTATAAGAAGTTACTCCCACTGCTTCAAAGAAAAAAGAAAAGAGCTTGGGAAATATTATTCAACTTTTTATTTAGTTTGCACTAAAACACCAGACATGATAGGACTTTTTGACCATTTGCTTGGTAATTTCCAACGACATATTTTTTGATAGCTTGTAGGGACAATCCTCCTCTTTTTCTGAGGTCTTTGATGGTATTGTTTACAATCTCTGAAGTTGATGGATAAGTAGCGTTAGCTCTGGCCTCTTTCTCCTGTTTTGATGCAAAAATGACTGGTATAGACTCGATATCGGCCTTTATGTAATTTAGTTTCAGTCGTCAATAACACTAACGATGACTACGGATCGACTCGGTCGACTATAATTTTACTTATTAAACTACTCCAACTGCCTAGAAGAAGAGAACAAAGAATTGGCGGAACTTGAAAACCCTAGAAATGACCTCAACCTTCTACACAAAACGTGAGATTTCTTTGACTGTCTGAAAAATATGAGAAACTCACTCAATTTGTGCATTGAGTATTAAAAGTCTAAAACTTTTAGGGCCTTTTATATTGCCAGTCTTGTCTTGTCACTGAGTCATGTCTTGTCAAGTCTTGTCTTGTCACTGAGTCCAAACTATTTTAAATTTAGATGTTAAGCCGGTGCTAAAAGAAATAAATGCATTTTCAATATCAAAAGCTATAAAATTAAACCTGCTAAAATAGCATGTATTGTAAGGCCTAGCCACCAGAATATTGATCTAAAAGAAAGTTAGTTTCATGACATAAAGAAAATATGAATAACTGATTAATTTATTTACCTGTTATACCCTATATAATAAACTATTCTTAACCTCTACTTTCTATACTTGAAATCAATATACTCATAATATATTTCTTACGGCTATCAAATGACCGTTAAAATGAAAATTTAGAATTGTACTTCTACTATTTGAATCGTCTGACCATTTTCCCATGCCTTTGATTGTTGGTTACAAAACCCTTAAGGGCGATTAAAGGAAAAGGTAGACAAATTTACATAATAAACCTGTTTGACCGCTTCAACCCTTTTGGTCAGCTATAGAAATCTAGCGGTATTTTTTACCCCCAGCTTTATTTTGTCCTTTTAAAAGCATTCAGACGTTTTAAAGAAAACTATATCACTTATAGATCTTTATTCGAGTGAGGGTCATGTTGAAGGTATGCCTAGGTACAGGTAGATTTGTTGGAAATGCATATTTTTTTTCTATTAGCCCTAACTATACTAACGAAAGTAAGTTTGTGAAGGTCATATTTGGGTAGTTGGAAACTTAATTTTTGGACCTTACAGGCACAAATAAATACTTTTAAAGAGATATATTAACCCATGACTTTTGGCTGGGTCAACGAAAGCGCGAAGTAGTCAAGGGTAATATTTGTTTTCTGGACTATTGTATAATTGGATAACCTTCTTTCAAAGAGGTATGTTTTTTCAAATAAAATACTCTATATTTTTAGTCACTTTTTAGTCTCCTATAATTGCATAAATATTAATTAGATTCAGAGATATATTTTTGGTAAAAATTTAGTATTTGCAAGCTTCTTCATAATGCAACAATGTAATAAAAAGCTTACTTACTATATTTAACATAAAGGAAAAATCAATACTTACACTATTATTTTTTTACAAATGATAAATATATAAATTAAAAATTTGAAATTTAATATATAAAGAAAGCAAAACTAAGTTTAAATACACGTATTTTAGTATTCTCTTATAGCAACTTTCTTTTTTAAACTATATTACAAGTTATGATTAAAATATTTAATACTGGAATGTTTGAATTGAACGGTGACACCTAAATTCTTTTTTAATTAAGATTTTTTTAACTTTTGGTAATGTTATTTGACTAACTAATATAGAGATTTTTATTTCAATATTAATTAAATATTTTTTGTTTATATTTTTTACACATCTAAAATAATTTGGAAATAGTTTAAAAAACCTCCGTCTATTTTTAGTGTAGAATTCTACAATTGTGATTAATATATAATAAGTATTTAAATTTTGTATGTAGAATTTTCTAATTCTTTAAAGTATTTATTGGTTTTTCAAAAACTAAAGATATTTGTGGAAGAAATAGAAGTCGATTTAAGGTTTAAAATTTTTCTCGATATAATTTTCTTAGATTTTTTTTTCGCAAATTTAAAAAAGGACGATTTGGAATATAATAAATATTACGTAAGTACTTACGTAATATAAAGAGTAGAGCGTAGAACTAAGAACTTATATTTTTAACTTAGAATACCCTAATTTTTGCTGATTTTTTTAAAATTAAATCAGTGTTTTTTCATTTAACATTACACTACTAATAAATACACTAACCGAAGAAGTACTCTGGAGAGAGAACAAACCAAAAAAGTGTACTCTTATACTTTTAAAACTAGTATAAGAGTACACTTTGAACGAACGAGAATTGCCTAAAAAATATGAGCAATGACCTTAACTACCTGGAAGAAACCAAAAATTACCTCGACTGTCTATGTTTGGTAAGAGTACAAGCCAGAGGTGTTTAACTCTAGCATTCTTCTTTTCCTAGTTATCAAATTCATTTTCTTTAACATAGCGCACATACACGGGTTTAAATTTGAACAAACGAGAAGTGTTCTCAGTTTCCTGCATAAATAATTCAGTTACCCGAAAACTATGGACAATGAGTTTAACTATCTAAAATAATAACAAAATAACGTCAGCTACCCGAAAAATAAAAGAAAAAACTCGACTGTCTAGAAAATATGAGAAATAACCATAAATAATAATAATAAAAATAATAATAATAATAATGTTTATTTATTTAGCATATTGCTACATACAAGTATAATAATATATATTATAATTTTTAAAACATATTTACAATCTCTTGATAAAACTAGAAAATCTAAAAAGTAAAAATAAAAGTAAGCAAATAAATAATAAAAGAGTAAGATATAACGTTAAACTACACAAATATTTAAATATAAAAAAATAAGCATAAAACATATGCACAGATATAATTTAAAACGATACTGAGAAGCGTAAAAATAAAAGACAAACAAAACATTGAAAACATTTAAAATATAAAACACTTGCATATGTATATATATATTAGTATTAATATATATACATATTATATTAAGTAATTAAGTAATAGTGTTTGTCATTCTGTTTGAAGTATGTCTACTCATCAATACAAAATCCTCCTGTTGTCTGGTACCATAGTTATGCAGATCACTAAAGACTGTAATCTTTTCAGAAATATAGTTTGGTAGTAATTTATTTTTTAATTTAAAAATAAACATACAGGTACTAAATAATATTTTTTGTTTTACCGATAAGATATTTAGTACATTTAACATATTATCTACCGGTGTATATCTATTACATTTTAGTATTATTCTCATATTCTGTATGAATTTGATAATTTTATTTCAAAATTCAAATGTGGATCCAAAACCACACTCAAATATTTAATTTCTTTCTGGTAGGATATTGTTTCATTATTTATCTCTACTTTTATTACATTCAAATTTACTTGGGTTAACCTAGCTTTACTTCCAAACAGACAAATTTTGTTTTAGCTGCATTAATACTTAAGTTATTATTACAATACAAATTACAATAGACGAATTTTCTAGAAAAAGCGATAATTTCTTATAGCTGCTGGAAAAATATAAGAAATAACATTAAATGCTTGGAATACATAACAAAATAACGTGACCAACATGCAAAATAACAAAAATGATCTTACTTCCTGGAAAATATTAATATTATTTTAACAGAGCCACATGTACCATTTTGAATTAATTGAAACATGAAACGATGTCAAAGACTGAAATAATAGACAAAATACTTTAATTTTTTGGAAAATGTGATAAATTAATATTATTACCTGCAAAGCATGAGAAATTACAACTACCCAGAAGAATTGACATCAACTACCTGGAAACTAAAAAAGTAACTCGAGTACCTGCAAATTATGAAAAATGATCTTTATTTCGAATATGTTACAAAAACGAATCTATTCAGTACCCAACTAATTTTCAAATAGTTGATGCATAACCACCATTTTGAATTTGAAAAAATCTGGAAAATACGAGAAATTACTCCAACTGCCTGAGAAAATACCAAAAGAACTTCGATATCCTTAAAACATGAAAAATGGCTACAACCACCTGCAAAACATAAAAAAATTGCCTGAACTGTCTAAAAGACATGAAAAATATATTATCTTTAATATTCAAAAAACAAGTACAATGACTTTTCAAATTCCTTCTTCTATAATTGCTTTCTATTAAATACCACAAAATTTTTTTTTAGGTTTACATATTGGTAATAAATTTAAATTTCAAAGGCATATCAATATCCTGAATAGAAAGTTATCATCGAACTGTTTTGCTTTAAAAGTGATTTTGGATAGGTATGTAAACAATAAGGCTAAATCCAGAGATTCATGGTGATCTATATTTTTGGCAAACAATATTTTAACTCTTCCTGCATTAAATTTTTTTTTCAAATGATGCACACTTACCATTTTGAATTTGAAAAAAAAAGAAAAATATGAGATATTGTTTAAACTTATTAGAAGAAAGTTATGTCAATAAAAAGACCGACCTTTCTAGATTTTTAGGTTAAAAAAAATTTTTCTAGGTAGATAAAAGGTTGAGAAATTTATAAGAGCTAACTATAAAGGGTGCCTTTAATTAAGTCGGCACTATTGGTATTTTTGTTAATATTTAACATATGGGGTTGCTTAACTTAGCATATTAGTAGGATTTTTTCTTTTGAATAAAATAGTAAAAACAAAAAAATAAACATTGCATTTTCAAGAAAATGTGAAAGTGTACTTTCAAAACATTATAATTTTCCTAATAAAAATTTTTTTTTGACACTAATAGCCTTAACCTAAAAATAACAAAGTTATATCAATTTTAATAATTTCATCAAATTTAGAAAACTTGGTTTTGAAATATAAAACAAACATCAAGTAAACCTACTTAATTTAAAATAAATGGAAAAATACACCATCTTATTCAATACCATTTTTAGTACATTTAAGCACGCGTCTTCTATGTTTTAAGATTGATCCTCTATTTATTGAACCAATTTTCTGTATTTTCTATATACTTTATTCTTTATGTAATCCCAAAAATAAAAGTCAAGAGGGTTTAGGTCTCATGCCCTAGGTGGCCAACCAATTGCAATCAATTTATCGATACTCTATTAAGTAATATTCTTTTAGTTGATGGGGAGGAGCTTCCTTGGAACTAGATTTGTTGCTGTGTCTCCAATTTAATATTTATCCAAATAATCTTCCAGAGCTCTAGATATTATGATCTCCTTCCGGTTAAAGTGTCATCATAAAAACACAGGGCCTGTTATTTGGCTTCCTATTAAGCCGCACCAAACTAAATTGTTTCAGTTTATACTAAATTGATTTTGAGGGTTTGTGGGATCAGTAAGAAAAACGCTTTTTTGGGACAAATAGTGTACATTTTTACGAATAAACATACCTGTGTTGGAAAAATTAGCTTCGTGGCTCCAAATTATATAGTTTAAAATATTATCATTTTCCTTTTTGGAATCACCACGTATTGTGTTTTGAAGCGTCTGACTCACATCGAAAAATTTAAGCGAAACAAGAAAACCATAAAAATAAAATCGAAATTTTGGAAAATACCCAGCGAATAAGAAGAGATTCAAAAAATTTAAATGATAAAATAAAAAAATATAAATAAAATCATTTTAAGAGAATGTTCAAGCAAAAAACAAAAAACGTTATAAAATTTTGTCAATACTAAACTAAGTCGACTCAAAAGTTGTTTTTACAGAGAATATTGTCTTAAAATACTCGAAACGAATGGGCTTCAATATTTGCATCTCACTTTACAAACAGTGTCTAGAAGAACAAAACAATTGATGTTGTACTACTGACCGGTTTCGGGGGAAAATGTTTTTTTTAACACTACACTCTATGAAATTATTCAAATAATTTTAAAATAAAAAAATTAAAAATTAGCTAGCGTTAACGAACTTCTAACTAGATTAATTAAAAAGAATAGCAATACACTTTCTGAACATTTTGCAATCGTTATTAACAAATTAGTTGCTGAAGGAATTTTCCCATCAAAACTAAAAAGCTATCTAGACCGCACCGGTCTTTAACAAAGGTGACCAGAAGACGTAAAAAACTATTGGGCGATATCTATCATTAGTCCAATTTCAAAAATATTTGTCAAATATTTTTATAATTGGCTTATACAATTTTAGATTGTGAAAATAACACCGTGCCAGTTCGGATTCAGGCAGGGGCTTTACATCAAGTCTGGTACTTTCGAGCTTACGCAACGATTCAATGATGTCGATCAGGGAAAGTACGCTGTTTGCATATTTTTTTATCTAAACCGAGTTAAACCTGACATATCAAAAAAATTGAATATTTTTGGTATAAGAGCATGGATAAACGTGTTTTTCAAATCGGACCTGATCGATAGAAAAATGTCTGTTGCTGTGAGTGGTAGCAAGTCTGTTGCGCAGGGTGTGGATATTGGCACTCTGCAGATCGAAGTGCTTGGTCTTCTACTCTTTGACCTTTACACCAATGGCCTTCCCTGGTTTATAACCGATAGTAAAATCTGTGTATGAGCTGACGACACAGTCTAAGAACCAGCCACTTCTACCCCAGATGAAGCCAAGACTGATATTGACATTCAGCAATTTTATGACTGGTGTCAACTAAATGAACCTATTTTAATTACTGAAAAAACAGTTTGTGCTGAATTTTATAAACTTAGAAAAGAATATTAATACAAACTCCAGCGTCGACTAGAAATATTACTACAGAGAGACAATACAAAATATCTCAGCTCTGTAATAGATTCTACTCTCTTATGAAATTTTGGAAATAGAAAATATTACAAAAAATATAAAATATTAATGATAAAAGACTAATGGATGTTTATTACGCATTTGCTTATTCAGCATTAAGCTACAACATATTAGCCTGGGGACAGCGCAATGATGGGGAAAGTATATGTGTTGCTCAAAAATAGATTATCAGGCTTTTATTTATTCGTTATTTTTAGAAATCCTGTAGATCCACCTTTAAAAAAAACAAATTCTTACTGTACGTGGAATTTATCTCTTATACAAATTGTTAATATACATCCATAATAAAAAAAACTATAAAAAAAATCAAAATATATACATACGTATCCAACTAGATATGGTCAACGTTTTTATTTACCTAAAATCAAATACGAATATTAGAAAAAATCTCTACTAGGTCACTGCCCAGATCATAGATACTTTTTGGTCTGTTTTTCAGATTTATTTTTGTTTGTCTTTATATATAGGTTTTCTATCATTTTTTACATTTAATGTAATTTTATTTTTAGATTTAGCTTATGTTATGAATGTGATATCCAAGATTTTCTGAACTTTTTCTTTTCTTATTAACCTTAAAATGTAAAAATTGGCTGTAGAGACGAAATAAAGATTTTGTATTTGTATTTAATCGGTCTGACTGAAAACGTGGAGCATAAATATTATTAGCTGACAACAGTCTATGAATATAAACAGGGTAAAAGGTATATTGCTTGTTTAGATGAGACGTAGTATAACACATATGAAGTTTCAGAAAAAGGCTAGGTAGATTCATCGGGCAAATGCACAACCAAAGGTCCATCAAATAAAGGTAAGCGAACTACTATAATTCATGCTGGACCAAACAACGAATTCATATCAAATTGTTAGTGTTGCATTGTCAGCCAAAAACTTCACTAGGGGATTATTACAATGATACTACATCCGACTTATTTAAAAAATGGTTTAAAAATAAGTTAATATACCTCTAAATAGTGTCATAGTAACGGATAACGCTAGTTATCACAGTCAAACTGTTTATAAAAGTTCGTGTATCAATAACACAAAAGCTACCATCCAGAATTATATGATGAAGGAGGATATTTGTTTTAAAGAAAATTATAGGAAAAAGCAATTGCTTGAAATATTAAAATTATTTTCAATGTTCAGTAAAATGTTATATTAAAGAATTATTACATTAAGAATCAGATGAGGACAGTGAGAGTGAAACTGAATTATAGTAAATGTAGTTGTGTAAATTACAATACTGTATATATTTGTTTTGTATTGTACTATATATATCTATTTGTTAAAATTTGTAAGTATGTTATTTATTGTATATTGTATATTTTTGTATATTATGTTATAAAAATTTATTTTGTAGAAGTAAACTTCATACCTACTTTATCTGTACAGGTACATTATACATTTTTGCATTTTTTCAATAAAGTATAGTAGTACCACATTTATTTTATTTATTCTATTACCAATGACGAGACGAGTCAATTCCTGCCACCATCGTCGAAGCAAGCCTAATTTTTTCAGTTCTAAATTTTAATAACTTTCTTATATCTATGGTATGACTATACCACCCACAATCCGTAAAAAAGAATTAATTTTGCAACGCAAACTGTTGAAGTGACATTATTGGAAAATCAGTCCTTTTGCAAACTTAATAAGATTTTATTACTCTCTACCTATTTGAAACAGACTATAACCCTTAAAATTTTTTCTTAACAGTTGATGAAAATGATTCTGATAAAAGATTTTTTATTACCTATTATTACATTTTAATTACATATTCTTACACAATAATAAGAAACCGCTTAAAAAATACTACATTTTTTAAAAGACTTGCTAAATCTTAGTTTCAGATTTTACAATAATTGGTGTATTACGCTTGATAAGTTTCTTATTGGTTGATGAAGAGTTTTGTGAAAAGATCTTATCTAATTTCTTTTATTGCCTTATTTTTTTGAATGTCTTTAGAGATTTAGATAGATAAGATTCAGAAAGTAATTAATATTCAGTAAAAACTCGTTGAATATATTTATAATTTTTTTTTGCATATTTCTGTTGTCTTAGAATTATATATATAATTTTTAATATAAACTAGTATTTTACAGGAATGATGAAAGGGAAAAAGTTTCCCATATTAAATAAATAAATAATAAATAAAAACGACTTTTTTTAACCTTTATATGTTACAAAAAATTAGGATACTTAGGTACAATGGAAACAAAGAAAAAGTTTGTAAAAACTTAAAGGGCGAAGTCTAGCAAATTGCGTTTCCTACTCAACCCATTTAAGGTTCATCTAAAATGAAATATTTAAATACTTAAATACGCTTTATTCTTGACATATGTTGTATTACTATTTTTCAACAAAAGACAAATAATACCATGTCGGTTTACGACTGACCCATGTGAGCAATAGACAATCGATACCCCTCAGTCGCAGCAAAAGCATCGAAGTCACACTTGTCTGTCCATTAGAAACTGTCGAGATTTAAATTTAAATTTATTTATATTAAAAATTTTAAAATTGTCTGGTATGAGATTGTATATGCTGATGCCGTTGAAAATAAAAGATCTCCGAAATATGGCTGTTTTATGTTGTGATACAGTAAAAGCATGGCGGGATCTAACGCTAACACTGTGAATTGCTGTGCGTAGTAAAAATTTGGATTTAAGAAGTTGAAAGGCTTCCGCTTCAGTAAGCAATTGATGAACAAGCTTTAAAAGATGGTGTGTTCTTTGGTTTTCCATATTCAGCCAGTTGCATTCAGAGATCAAATGAGAGACATGGTCACATTTACGTATTTCATACAAAACCCTACAGCATGCATTTTGTACTTTTTAATTTTATATTTATCCTCCACAGTTGGACAAGGCCCGTACAGAAAGTCACAATAATTAAAATGCGATAAAGCAAGGCTATCACACAACATCTTTTTTAATGGAAAGTTTAATAGTTGTCGGTTGTTATAAATTAATTTAAGAGCATAAAATCCTTTTTTAATAATCTTCCGTACATGTTCATGAAATCTTAGATCATCATCCACTATTAAGCCCAAATTTTTTGCACAAGATACAAAAGATAAGCTTGTGGCACCAATGTGTAGATTTAACGACTTTTTGATCATGTCTTTTTTGGTTTTACTACCAAAACACAATAACTTTGTCTTGTTGGGGCTTAAGTTAAGATTATGTTCGTAAGCTAGATGATTAACTATATTAAGATCCGAGTTTATTTTTCTGGCAGCTTCCTGAATATCTTGAGGATTGAAAGAAAAAATATCATCCGCATAGGCATGTGTACTATAAAACAAAGGAGTAACGAAAACGTCTATTGTATAAATAAGAAATAATAACGGGGATAAAATAGCACTTTGAGGTACACCAGATTTAATCGAGATATTATTTGACACCGATTCACCAAAACTGATCTTTTGCGATCTGTCTCGAAGAAAAGATGCAACCAGGTTAAGTGCATCGGACTCAGAGCTATAGTATTTAAGTTTAGCTAATAGAAGCATCTGGTCTAAAGTATCAAAGGCCTTAGAGAAGTCCACAAAACCAGGATACTAACAAGACCTTCATCGAAACTATTAATGACATGATCAAGTACCGATGCTAAAGCAGAACTTGCACTAAACCCCTTTCTAAATGTGACACTGTGGGTAATATACTTATAATTCTTAAGTCGGAGCAGGTTTTAGGATCATTTATTTTAGGTAAAGGGATGCCGATTGCAGTTTTCCAGAGAGTCGGTATATGCATAATAATATCTTCTATAAAAGGGCTACACATTTTTAACATTTTCAAATTGATTGAATCTACACCTACAGCATTTGATTTAGGGGTAAGCAAAATTGAATGTATTTCCTGAGAAGTTGTTAGTGAAAAGTTAAATCTAGATTTAAAATTATAAACATTATTGTTGTAGTATTCTATCTTATTCCTACATTGTTCAGTTAATAAGTGTCTGATTTAAATATTATATATAATATATATAATATATAAATTGAAATTAAAATAAATTATAAAAACACAACGAGTGCCATTGACAGGTCCTGGTAAAATCTCGTCTAAAACGGGAGCGAGAAAAACGGAACGAAAAACCGCCCCGGTGCCTCCTGCGAAAAACTTATTCTTGGCCTGCCGCTGTCCCCGGCCAATAGCAAGCGGCCATTCTGCGACGATGTTCCGATGTTTTATTGATCGGCTCAGGAATCTTTCTCTTCTTCTACTTCGCGAAGTCGGCGTGTGGTGGAGGAGGAGGAGGAGGAGGCAAAGAGGGTGGAGGAGACGGCGAGCGGGACAGGCAGGGAAAGAAAGGACGTCGATTCTTTTAAAAATGGTCTGATGGTCCCATCGTGCGGCGGCACCCTGGTGGGGATTCGGGAGAAACGGGATAGGTAGGGAGGGCGAAGGAGCGTGCGAAAAGAACGTAGGAAATTATGAGATAAGCGAGGTAAGGGTTTTTTGTAATGACATGTATAAGAGCAATGAACTAAAGTGTTTAAATTTGTAAAAATAAAAATGTTATTTGAAAAATTAAAAATAAAACAATAAGTGGCCAGATTTCAAAAATTCAGGCTTCTAAAACTGTCAAAAGTTCACGCGAATTACTTAAGGTGGCTCGTATATAGAGCCCAGTGGCGATCGGTGGCAAAAGACAGGTGAACCAGGGCCTACACCATACACGGTTAGGTTAGGTTGGTTGTGAGTGAGTCACCTTGTGTCCCTCCACTTTGACCCTAAAGCTATTGTGGCCTAATCCTGGGTGTTTATACTTTCCCAATCAGGTCAACCCCCTTTAGAAGTTTAATAATTTGATTGAGACAAGTAATGTTAATCTCTTTCGTTTTAGGTAAGGCATTGCCGAAGATGCCCTGTCTGGTCCTCTCTGGTGCCGGATATCTGCATAGGATGTATTCTGCGGTCTAGTCCTCCTCCAAACTAATACGATTCATGTGCTAGCGCAGTCCGCAGTGGTCGGTATACGTTCCCATCAAGGCTTTTAAGTACTTTTCTATTAAGTTCCGTTATGGTATCTGTTATCCTTCTTTGTTGCGTCCGGTATGAAAGCCTTCGCATGACTGTCCTGGTAATCCCCAGTGATTGTGTGTTTTGCCGTATTGTAAGCAATGCCTAATCCTGGTTCGGGACCTATCAAGTTGAATACTGCTCCTTTTCGGAAAGTTTGTCAGCCGCCTCATTTCCTGTAAGCCAGCATTTCCAGCATGTCCCTGCATACATGTTAGGGTCATTTTGTTCCTTTACCCAAGCAGTATGAGCCCGTTTTTTCTGCTTTATAGTGCTTTAGACGTGCAGGTAGATGATTCTAGCGCTATTAGAGCAGCCTAACTATTACTGTAGATTTTGATGGTTTTGTTTTTAAGTTGCATTTGATTAAGCATTCTTCCACATATTTGAGTGGTATATACTTCCGCTTGAAAGATTGATTAGTGTCTCCCAAGGCTATAGATATTTCTATTCTTGGGTTTGCAGTATATCCATACCTACTCCAGAATTGGTTTTGGAGCTGTTTTAATATACTCGGATCTCCGCTTTCTCTAGCTCTGTCCGTTTCTGATCCCCGTCCGCTCAATCTGGTATGTTAACCGAGTATGACCTTTGGTATAATATTTTTCTTGGCCTTAGGTCTGACGGCATTCCAAGTGTTGGGGATTCCAAAACTTGTTGTTAACGTCGGCAACCCTGTCGATTACATCGTGAAGATGCGCAAGCCAGTCGCGCTCGAAACGACAAGAAAACGTTTTACCATTACAGATCAGTATCGAATCAACTTACAAAGGAAACTGTTGCGCTGGACTTCACCCGATATCACCTGTTCATTTTGGCTAGACAAATTAATGTAACTCTAAGTTTAACGCTAATTATTTTCCGTAAATTCAATTTATTTTATAAAATTACTAGTGGTGTGCCAAATAGATAGATGTTCAAGTAGCAGAAGGGTGTTTCACTAATTTCAAATCGCCAAAATACAACAAACAGTCCACGTCAAGGAAATCTCTTTAATTCAAAAACCAGATAAAGGTGAGCAAAAAATTGGAGAGAAATTCAATCTTCGATTTGGACCCGTTCACCAAGTGTGGTATGATTGCACACCCTCTCAACTAATTTAGTTGATTCCATCTAGACTTTATGTACCGAGATGCCGTTTATGCGATAGTACAGCCCGTAAGTGGTTCTTATGGCTTCCTCCTGCAGGTACCTGTATGTGCAGAGGGGCTAGTCCAAGTAGTACTTCTATGACAGCTGTCGGAGTGGTTCTGATCGCTCCCGTCAAGAGCAAGCAGGCCTGCCTTTAAAGACTGTTAGTAACCCTCCCTGCGAGAACCTCGCGCGGCCATGAACTGGACACGTTTGCCAAGTAAAGTGGTCGTTATTCTTCTGTCACTTAGCATGGCATTGATCCAATGACAGATAAGGCCTTACTCTTTGTGCTGCTGTCGATTCATAAAGTGAACGTGGCAGTGCATTGTTGAAGACCCCTTCTATGTCTAAGAAGGCCGCCACTGCCACTACCTTTTGTTTCAGCGAGTTGCAGATGCTTGTTAGAAGACTGTTGAGAGCTAAGTCTGTTGATTTACCTGCCTTAAAGGCATATTGGTGGACATTGAGCGAGCGTATCTCCAGCGCCACATCTCTGATGATCAACTTCCAGGGTCTTTAACAAAAGGATCCTAGGCTCATTGGCCTAAGCAAAGATGCCTCGGCAATTGGTCTACCGACTTTTGGTATGTATATTACATTGGTAGCTCTCCAGCACATTGGAATATACCCTTATGCTAGATTGGCTCTAAGTAGTGTTTACACGTGAAGTAAGAGTAAGTCGAGCCCAACTTGACCAAAAAGTGTTGGGTAGATTCCGTTCTATCCTGGTGATTTAAAGGGCTAAAACGATTTAATAGTACCTTTATCTTCATTTGGCGAGATTATGGTTCTGAGAAAAAAGCCAGGTTTCTTTGAATAGTCGCCGCAGTTCTGGCTCAGCGTTTTCTTCAAAGTAATGAAGCAAATTGGACCTGGAGAAGTGTGTTTGTGCCAGGATCACAAGTCGTCCATTGACGTCCTCGCAGAATCTTCTCTATGAATCCGTCTTAGGTTTGCGTATAACCTTACTGTTACTATGACTATGTCACCTTTCTCAACGTCTGTATGACATAATGTAAGATGTTTTGGCGATATATTAGAACGTCGTATGTATATCTTTAATACATGATATATTTAGTATGGAAATTTGGAACCAATGTTTTATTTAAAACACTTTAAAACACACACACAACACATAAGCAATATTTTTGATTTAGACCTTATAAGAAAAAAAATCAGCATTCAGTTGATAGCATTAAATGTATTTTAAACATACTTTTATAAAATAATACATTACAAAAATTACACCTATTTTACATTATATAAAAAACATTATATTGAGGTATATGAAAGTGTTACCAATTCGCAGAAGTAATAGATGAATTTTAAGCCCTTATAACTACTACAACTTATTTCATTTAATACGCGGAAATTAAACGACCGAAAATTACACTGTTGAAATCTGAAAATATTATAACATAGATTAATACTTCTATTCTATGTTTTTTTTCTATATTCTTCTGATAACAAACCGCATCAAAATTATTAGAATTAAACTTAGGTTTAACACATGTGCACCACGTTGTCGTGCCACACTCAGAAAAACCCAAACTACAGCTAGTCCTGCTATATTTATAATTATTTATTTGTTGCATAATGTATATAGCGGGTATCCCAAAAATATACCGACAAACTTCAAGGGATGCTAAGGGACATCAAAGCAAATATTTTTGTACAGTAAACATAATATATGTCCGTAAATGAGCCATTTGAGCTGCAGAGCAAAAAAGTTGTTTTTTGGCAGTATTATTTTGCGCGTTAACTGAATCACTATCTACAGTGCAGAAAACGTTTCTTTACCATCAACACTGTGATCATTCCCAGCTTAGGTCAGAAATTAAAAAAAAACTTAATTTACAGTCAGAAACTTAATTTTTTTGATTATTTTATATTCGTCGTAGTTAATATTCTTATCAATTTGCATTTATTTAGAATTTGCATTAAAATAGAATTTCTCGTTTGAAGAACTTGCCGATATATATCTGGCTTACAGTGCTTAGCTCTGTGAAATCGAAGCCCTCTTATATAAAAAAAATATCCAGATCGTAGGCAACCTGATTGGATCATGTAGAAATTCGGTATATTAAGTCCTTCAGAAACAACGTTTGGACCCTTTTCATTTACAATGCGTACCAGTTTTAAATCCTGAAGTTTATTCACACCGGTTGACTTTTTGTCAATGGTTTTGAATCATTACGAGCCTGATTTTGAAAGAATGCTATTTTTAGGTGAGGCATGCTTTAGGCGCGATGATTACTTTAATACCAGAAACAACCATATTTGACACACAGAAAATCGGTAAGCTGTGGCCCCTAGAAGACACCAAAAATAATTTTCTGTAAACATCTGGGCTGGTATTTTTGGAGAGCACATAATTGTTTCCTTGTTGCCTGCCCATTTGAATGCAGATATTTACCTTCCTTTTCTATAAAATACTTTGCCTTGATTATTGCGAAACATCCCTATAAACCTTGCAAATAACATGTGGTTTCAACACGATGGGGCACCTCCAGGTTTTGATGTAAACGTGCTCCGGTAATTAGATCAGCAATTTTTCCAATGATGAATTGGAAGAGGAGGTCCCGTTGCCTGACCCGCGTCTTCTCCTAATCTAAGCTCCGTAGATTTATTTCTTTGGGGTTTTTCTAAAATGATTGGTTTACGAAACATTTGTTCCTAATTATTAGGGTTACCCATTATCCTCATTCAGGATAATGGGTGACTCTACCCATGTAGAAGCTATTCCGATATTTGTGGGTATATTTTTCGGACACCTTGTCTATATTATTCGAGCTCGAGGATTTTTCCCATTTTTTTAAAATATATCTCAAAGACCCTTGATTATTTTTTATTATATGACAGCTAAAACTTTCACTCGTGTGCGAAAATAAATTACTAAAATGTTTTCAGAACATTCTATAAGAATAATACCAGCAATATTTTCTAAAAATCATTGCTAGAATGTACGATAAATGTTTGAAATATTGATTAATATATGGTACTTAAATGATATATTTTCTGGCATATGTTATGCCTATGTTATCTGGGATTGCCTGCTCCTTTATTTTATTTATATTTCGAAGTATTTGATATAGTTTCACCAGGAAGGATTCGTGGGTGGGTGTCTCTTTTTTCCTTCATTATTCATTGCATACCAATTTTATTTGTGCATAATCTCCAGTCATCTTAAATAAATCGCTCGAAATTAAAAGAACGTCCTAAAATGGAATAAAGAAATATTTACGTCTCGGCAGTTTAAAACTCATAAAAAGCGATTTGTTACGTACTTACCCCACGTGTCACAGGACTTAAAAGGAAGAAATTAAAGCCGCCCTTCTTAAAATTTTGAGCCCTTTTGTCTTAATGTCACCGTATCGCTTTTCTTGCGAATTTATCAGCGGGCTCAGGGGAGGTATTTAGTTAAGAATATAACAGGGAGAGAGGGCCACGGCGGGCTTTGGGCTAAAAAGTTATTTTGTGTCGTTTGTGAATTTTAATTAGCTTTAAGAATACGAGGGTGAATTATTTAGGGAGTCACAGATTTTTTGCCTTTGGAATTTCCGCTTCAATTGGCCTTTAAAATATTCAGTTAAAACAATAATATTGATATTGGTTTCCTTTATAGATAAGACATTTATGATAGAGCACACCGTAAAATACAGATTTTTTATCAATAAAAAGTAAACAGAAAATTGTGAACAGTGACAAAATTACTGAGGTGTTACCAAGGTGTACATATTAATTTTAAAAATGTATTTTATTCATTAACAGCCTTACACCAAAACAGTTTTTACAATATTAGCACATTTATTCCGAAAATTGTTTTTATGATAAAATAGAAAATATTGAAATAAGGGAACTATTACAATCATTATTGGCTTCCGACCAGCCAATCAAGGATAAAATAAGATAGGAAAGGACTGCTATTTTGACTAAAATAAAAAAGTTAAATGTGGATTTGCAAGGTGAAATTCAGGAGTTAAGGAAAAATAGCAAGTTATTAAAAAAAGAGATAAATACCTTAAAGAGACACTTGAAAAAGGTTGAGGATGTATACGAGCTTAAGGAGAGAGAGATGAATGACTTAAAAACTGATATAACCAGCCGCTGAACGTGTCAAACGAAACGTGTAAAACTTAATTATGTTATATTAAACTTATAAACTTATTAAGATGAATATCAAGGCCCTTTCTAGGGAGACCTTATCATCGGTTCCTTGTCTTAGTAACTACAGCCAGAAAATAATGCCGATGTTTTGAAAAAGTGCTGAAAGTGAAGCTAGTTCCCATGCAGCGTCTGATCCAGAGTGTGCAGCTACAGACAGCCTGTGTTCTCCATGTCAGTAGCGGGCCACATCTTTCAATTTGTCTAGCCAGCGTGGATGATTATGGCTATAAAATCCCGCGTTAACCATGATGGATTTTATAGATGATACATAAAAGTGTCAGCCTCAAGGATTATGGAGGAGGCAAAAATCACCCTGTACAATCGCAATACAGAACAACTTTAAACTTCACTTTGCCACCTAAAATATTCGAATAATGAGATCAATCGAACATCTCGAAGAACTAGAGGTAGAATTCAATATTTAGGATTAGTTTGGGCCTATGCAAAACTAGGTTGCCTGACAAAAAGTGCATCCCACTAAAATCAGGCCACCTTTTTTATCCAAATAATAAAGAGAAAAACTCACTCATTGGCGGAACAGTGGCAATGATTCATAAAAGTATAAAGCAGCTCGTTACAAAGATTAAATTCAAATCGAGTAAAACTGTTTATATAATAGTAAAAATATCTTTTTGATATAGATTAGATAGTGTTGCACATACTTCTATGTTAACATTTCACAGGCGCTGGCAAAAGAAAAAACACACAACAAATTCATTATTGGCGATTTCAATACCAAACTAGGAGTACAACCTGAAGATCGAAATCAATGTGTGGATAAATTTGGACTGGGTTTTATCAACAAACGAGGAGAAAGACTATCAATCTTCAAAAAGAAAGAATGTACTATATGTTCTTTTTCTTCAGAAAATCAGAAAAAAGACGTTGGACATTAAAAAGTCCAAACTCAAATACGAAAAACGAGATCGATTACAAATTGGCAAATAGAAAGCTTACTGTAAAGAACGTATCGACCCTAAGCCGCTTTTATACGGGTAGCGACCACAGGTTGATAAGAGTTAAATAGAAATAAACATAAAACGAGAACGAAATAAGTTAATAAAAATGAAACCTCCATAATTGCCAGCTGTAAACAGAATGTAGACGACATAGAAAATAAAATAATTATTGACATTAGAACGACTACCAAAAAGATATGTGCCACTTTCAAGAAAAACAATTGAAAATTAAAATAGAGCACTCATGGTGAAGAGAAGAATCTTGGAAAAATGGACTCTGGAATATAATGAAATTAACAAATCTATAAAAAAGAAAACAAGAGAAGATTTAAGACAACACAAAAGTAATAACAACCACTATCGAAAACAACAAGAACATTTTCTTCTTTAACTTCCGTCTCCTCATCGGAGGTTGGATATCATCAGAGCAATTCTTATTTTACTGACAGCTGCCCAAATAATTCATTTGATGTTTTTCCAAACCAATCTTTTAAGTTTCTGAGTCAAGATATTTTTCTTCCCTAGCTTCTTCTTTCTTTTATTTTTCCTTGCATTATGTTTTATAGTAACGCATATTTAGATCCCCTTATAACATGTCCGAAGTATTCAAGTTTTCTTCTTTCAAGCGTGTTAACTACTCCCCCCTCCTTTTGAATTCTTACACGCATTTCTATATTCGTGACTATATCTTTCCAGGATATTTTTATTATGCGACGATAGCACCACCTTCCAAAGGCATCAAGTTTATCCATTTCGGCCTTTTTAAGAATCCAAGTCTGAGCTCCACAAAGTATTCTAAGTTTATTGGTATTCTAAGTTTTAAGTTGATATTCTTGCTACATAGAAATTTTTGTAATTTGACGAATGGTACTCTTGCTATCTCTATTCGAGATCTTATTTCAATTGACCTATTTAACGTTTCCGTTACCCAGCTACCTAGATATTTATATTTCCTTACTCTCTCTATAGGTGTATTGTCTATGACAAAGTTACCTTGCATATTTTCTCGTTTGGTTATGGCCATAAACTTAGTTTTTTTAAGATCTATTATATTTTAAGATTTACTTATTACATCATTTAATCTTTGTAAAAGTATTAGGAGTTTTTTAAGATTATCTGCCTTCACAATAGTATTATCAGCGAATCGTATATTGTCTATTACTTAAAACCTCACCGAGAATTGCTTCGCTGTAAAAATTAAGTAATAATGGAGAAAGCACGCATCCCTAACGAACTCCCCGCAAAATTTTTACTTCTTTCGAAAGTCATCTACTCTAATTCTTGCTGTTTGTTTTTAGAAGAGGTTGATAATTCTGATGTCCCAGCTATCAATGTTGAGATCTGTCTGAAGTATTTTGATTAGTTTATGATGTTGAACGTTATCTAAAGCTTTTTCAAAATCAATAAAGTACACATACAGATCAAGTCTAAACTTCTCTGTGCCAGAACATTTATACTAATTAGAGGCTCTCTGGCTTCCACACCTTTTCCAAAACCCACCTGATTGTCACTTATTTCGGAATTCGCGTTAGCAAATATTCTATTGTATGTTACTCTTAAAAAAAACTTTAAGAGTGTGGCTGCACTTCGTGTGTGCAATCACTAGATGGTTAGAGCACTCTTTTGCGTTTTTTAGGGATGGTTACAAATATCGAAAATAACCAATCTTCTGGTATAATTTCCGTTGCATATATGACATTAAAATAGTCAACCAAAACCTTGATGGCGTCATAGTTTATAAGTTTAACTGACTGTTCATCAGGACCACTAGTCCTTCGTCCCCTTGTCTGTTTGACAGCATGTAAAATCTAATCGCGCAAAATTGGTGGACCTATGTATATGTCTTCAGAATAATTTTTTATACATTCTGGACGATTATCATGGAAAAGTTCTTTTACGTATTCTGACCAACGACCAGCTGCTATTATAAGTCCCAGATCAGATTAGATTACCGTCTCTATATTTTATTACTGTAGAATTTTTATAATATGTCATAATACCAGTCATATCTTTAATCATTTTCTGTAGATTAAAACTATAAAATATTCTCTCTTATATTTTTCAATTTCTTTACACTCCATGTATAGCCAAGCTTCTTTTACATCTTTGATCTTTTTCTTGATTATTTATTAACTTTTTTTTCACTTGACATCATTACTTTTGCCTTTTATCCATGAGATTTAATATTTTGTTCGTCATCCAAGTTTCACCGTAACGATGTTTAATTTTATTCCATGTTTTGTTTATTTGAGCAACGTGTTTAACAACTTGAGAGATTTTTTCTATCCAGCTTTTGTTTATTAGATGGTCGTTTAAATTTCTTTAGTGTCACTTTCATATTGGATACTACAGGGTTATGGTAAGAGTTGATATTAGCTTTAGGATAGGTTTTAACAGATTTGACAGAGTTTCTGTATCGTTCATGTTTTAAAATATATTCAATTCGATTTCGAACTATATTGTCGTCTGTTTCTGCTGGAGATTTCCAACTCCATAACCGTTTACGTTTGGCACGTAATACGTTTTGGCAGTTTGATAATGGTATTTGTTATTATAAGCTTGTCATTTTTTAGCTCCCAAACCCAAACCGCCAAAACACTTTTCGATTTCACTTTCTCCAACAAGCATTAAAATCTCCCATGATGATGTTTACCTCATGTTTTTTTTGTGTGTTTTAGTGCTACCTCCAGATCGCTATAAAAGGTTTCTATTTCGTCATTTCTTGATATAGTTGAATCAGATTAAGCGACACCGGCACTGCTTTAAGTCTAAAGAGCATTACTCTATTTGAGACTGAAAAAAAATGAGTTACAGACTTACTGGAAGGTGCATCCAAAAGAATTCTGACTCCATAACGATGAGGTGAGTAGTTGCTACTAGAAATTAACAGAATTCCGTTTTTACTTGGACTCTTTCCAGCCTCACATCGTTGAACATCACTTATACCTAATATGCTTATTCTGAGTTTGTTTATCTCGGCTTTGACATTTTCCGGGGGTTTGAAGGCCTTTACCATGGTCAACTTGAAGATTTTTAGCACCCTCTGACCATCTTAGGTCTGCCGGGGACCAAGCGCCTTGATTTGACTTTTCCTAACCATGATGATTTACCAAGGAAAATATTTAATGGGGGAGTTTTCTATTGCTTTCCTCATTGCAGTTCCATGACTGCTCAAACTGCTTGAGTCACGCTTATGGATTTTCAATGATAAACCGGTCCAGAATCATCCTCTTTACGCTTTATCTTGGTATTGATAATAGCTGCTACCCTTTATCATTTGCTTTATTATTAGCCTTAAAAGAAAAGTTGCTATTTCTGCTAGATTTGCCGCTCCGATGTACTTCATCCGTAACCCTGGACTCTAACAGGTGAACCCTGGTTTTTCTTTTTTTCTTATGAGGTTGTTACTTCTCCCCCTCCCTCTTTCTAATCGGGGCTTGGGACCGGCAACAGCAGAGTTTGCCGTTGAGCAAGAACAAAACAAGAAAATACTTAAAACATTTAACAATATCGGTCACCTCCAAATACATTGACTAAAGAACACAAATGGAAACATCAAAGAAGATAGAAAAGAATGAATGGATACCGTGGTAAATTTCTACAGAAAACAACCTAGTACAGAACATCGAAGCTGATAAAACGATTTTCAATGTAGGCTGCGAGGACATAATTATTATTTTATGAATTAGAGCAGAAATGATAAAACATAGAAAAACACTACTGTAGAAGCAATTAAAAATTTTCTTAATAAATTTCTAACAGAGGGCGTAATACTCCAAACACGGCAGAATGCCCATGTGATTTTACTATACAAAAAGGGAGAAAGGCTGAAAACGACAACTATCGGTCTATTAGCTTACTCTTTACCCGCACAAACTTCTGACAAAGATAGTAACAAAAAGATATTTATGTTAGATGCCTATCAATTCCCAGAACAAGCTGGCTTCCGTAAGGCACAATAGAACACATACAATCCATCCGATCCAATGAAATGAGTCCAATGAACAACTACTTGCATTTGTTCACTATAACAAAGCGTTTGACTCGGTAGAATTGTAAGCTATCTTTAATGAACAATGCAAGAATTGACTCTTGCTACAGACAGCTTCTTAAACGCATATACGAGGCCTGTCTCAGTTAAGTTGACCAAACTATCAAAACTACTATTAATTCTAGTATTAAAAATTAAAATGTATTTCTGATAACTTACGATATTTTTATTTATTATTACCCTAAAATTCGACATATTTTGTAACAAAATAAAATATCTTACAAAAACTCAAAAAAACTGCTGATTAATAAAAATCAACGAAACCAAATAGCAGCAAATCACCACTGCGTTACATCGCTTTTGTGACTAATTACTGCTTTGATACGTCTTGATAACTAATGTTTGGTACAATAGACGAAAAACAATGAAAAACACAAAGTCACGATCTCACAACATTTACTTAAAGCTACACGTGTTTCGCTCTATTCAGAGCATCATCAGGCCTAAAACAATAATAATTAGTCTTGAAAGAAAAAAGAGGACATTAAAAAGACTAAAACCTTAAAAAGCCACTGACGTTGGCAAAACAGTAAATAAACATACATTTAAGGTTAGGATGACTCACAGTTATTTAGAACCAAAAAAAAAAAAAAAAAAAAAAATAAATAAAAAATTACACCTATTGGGAATCGAACCCGCAACAACAAGCTTACAAGCCAGAGACTATAACCTATGGGCTACCGGAACACTGAGGAGAAGTTCAAAACATTTGATGTTAAGCCAAGGCATTCTAACACAATATTAAACTTATTTCAGTTGGAAGAGATTATGTAAATATAAAATTGATTAAATAAGATTATTAAAAATGAGGTTGGGTTCAAAATTAAATACGTCGTTAACACAGACAAGAACAGGACTCTTCTTGGCTTTAGTAATTTCCATCCTCTCCAGAAGGTCAAGCTTTTTCCCTTTAGGGCATTCATGAAGTATTTCAGCTCCGACCTCTGGAGAAAAGTGATGTGTGGAAGCTAACAGGTGATTCGCAAACGCTGACTTTGTATCACGGACGTCTGTATTTTTAAATTTCTCAAACAACGCAACATGTTCTTTAACGCGTGTAGAAATTTTTCTTCCAGATTGGCCAATATATACAGCGTCACAATCCCCACATTTCAAAGAGTAAACCCCTGATTTCGAAAAGACATTTGCCTTGTCTATCACGCTCACTAACTGTTTTTTTAAATTATTCGCGGTTTTGAAAGCGATTTTGATATTAGAGGTCTTAAAAAATTTAGCCAAATTTAATGAAATTGAGCCGAAAAAGGATAAAGATCTAAAGGACTTTTTGTCGTCTTTCGCATGAAGAAGGTTGTAAGTCAACCTAGTCATCCTAACCTTAAATGTATGTTTATTCACTGTTTTGCCAACGTCAGTGGCTTTTTAAGGTTTTAGTCTTTTTAATGTCCTCTTTTTTCTTTCAAGACTAATTATTATTGTTTTAGGCCTGATGATGCTCTGAATAGAGCGAAACACGTGTAGCTTTAAGTAAATGTTGTGAGATCGTGACTTTGTGTTTTTCATTGTTTTTCGTCTATTGTATACGTCGGTCTCTTTGTGAAAAATGGATGAGATTTTCTTATTTAATGTTTGGTAGTCATCTGATCTAAAACTGTTCCAAATTTACTGAAGATTTGTTTCAATCTTCGAACGGTTCTTGCGGCATTCGATCTTAGATTTTTTTCATGATATGCCACAATGTCTCAATCAGCGATAGATCTGGACTACTCGACGTCCATTTTAGAGCTGGAATATTATTTTCTAACATCCAATCTTGTTAGAAGATACATTCGATATTTTTTAATATGTATTATTTTTTTCTTGTATTTTGAAATTGTTCATTTTGGTGTACTAAGGTATTTTGAAAGATATTAATGTACGTCTCAGCATTTATAATACCTTTCACAAAAGAAACTTAATTTTTTTTTAAGAGTTATTTTACGATACTTCTTTAGTTCTTATGACGCAACTCCTACTATTATCCATGCATAATTCAAATCTAGGTTCATCATTCTAAATAATAAGTTCGAAGACCATAATTTGTGTTCTTTGGCTTTCGCTAGTTTGTTTTTGTTTTCTGAATCTGTGTCAGTAAAGCTTTCCCTTTGGCCTAAAAATACTTAATTAAAAGCAAATTAAAAAATTACAATTTTAGCCTACCTTGTAAGTTTTAAATCCCAGTTTTTGGGCAGCTCTATGACAAGCTGCTCTTGAAATTTTTTTTGTGGTTGCCTGATTTTACAATATTTTCAATTCATTATAATTAGCACGCTCTTAAGTTGCCGTTGGAATTACGCAGTCGGCTTCCAATTCTGGGCTTTTGAGCACTAGATTCCATTGCTTTGCATAATTTCATGATATTTCGAACTTTATATTTCAATAATATATTAATACTGTCAGCAGTGTGGAAAGCATTTTCAATTTTTAAATGCAACTGATTGATCAATTTTCTTAATTCGTCAAAAACAGCTTTACCACGAGCTATACTTAACTATCATTAACAACATCAATGCATTCAAAGTAGATTTAAGGTAAACATAAAATGTTATCATTTGTTTTCTAAAGCCTATCGTTTGTTTTTTTTTGTTGGCATGTGGCAGTTACAATTTTGATATTGTATTTGATTTGCCATTATTACGTATGGCATATTTCTAACTACTCTGATAATTGACTTATAAATATTCATTATCCTTTATGCAAATTATGTATTTTTTTTTGTTATCTTATTTTTAATATCTAGATACAATATCTAATTTATAGGACGGTTCTTAGCTACACTATACTACCCAAAGACATTTTTTAAGACAGTGAGACACACTTGACGCCGCTTGGGTCTGTCAGGGCGATTTAATACAATACAAGGGATATTGACCACGGAAACATAAGGGAATGAGACTTGGAACTAGGATAACTATTCTAATTAAAAATCTAAACTAAATACTTAGTCTTACATTTCTAAGGAAGGTTATTGGATAATTAAATATTTTTGCATTTTCTAGTGCTATTAAATGCATAATATCAAATGGACTAGCCACTTTACATTCCACGCGTAAATTAACCACTAGTATCTCGATTTCTTGAGTATATTTTTTACATTCAAAAAATATGTGATTTAGGTCACCTGGAACATTATAATTTGTGCTCAGATCAATAGGTAATACTTTAATTTTGTTTAGGTGTGCTGGGTAGCAAGCAAATTTCATACGAATTATAGTTGTTTTAAAACGCCTTGGCACGTTTAGTTCACTATGCCAGAGCACTATATTTTTTGAATTAATTTGCAATAACTTATTGGAGATTCTTTGCAAATATTTTCCCAAATATTATTCCACGTAATATTTGTATTTTTCCTAATTATTGCATTTATATCAGTGAGACAAGGAAGATCAGGTATGTAGTTGCCGACGGCAATACTATTTTTGGCTAACAAATCTACCAGCTCATTACCTTTAATACCAGTATGAGCCTTAACCCATAGAAATGTTACTTTTTTGTTAAAAAAGGATAAACGACGTCAAAGTTTTTTGTTTTCCTATATTATAAGGTTAACTTTATAAGACCAAGCATACCTCCTTTCAATGCCTTGCAGCAAAAAAAAAGTCTACCTTTATTTTATCGAAGCGCATAAACGGACCATTCAATTTAAACTGCCTCCATCATGTATTTTGCAATACACAAGTTATTTTACAGAGAAGGCAGTTTCGGCATAAAGACGTTTTAAAAATAGTTGCATCGGTTTTGTTCTCTTGCCGTAAACAGTTAAAGAAATCATAAATATTAAATTCAAAATAAAGTTTTAATTAGACCTTAAATAGTCAGAAATATCACATTTTAGGGCGTGGGCCCAAGTTCACTCAGACAGGGCTCATAGGAAAATGCAATAATCGCTATTAAAATCACAAAAGATCTAGAAACAAACAAAATGCAAATAAGAAGAGGAGTTAGACAAGGCGTCACCATTTTGCCAAAGCTTGCACTAGAAGAGGTTTTTTAAAAACCCTAGACTAAAGTAAGAAATACATTAAAATTAATCCTGAAAATCTGATATAGTACTCTTTAGTCAGCGTTTGGAAGCCACGGATAAACTATCACATGTCTTGAGAAATCGAACTATTCCACTAAATTTGAAAAGAAACATTTTTAACGCCTGTTTATTGCCCGTGATGACATACGGAATGGAAACCATGACACTTACTGTTAAATCGGCTAACAAGCTTAGGACCACCCAAAGAGACATAGAACGGATGATGTTGGGAATAAGCCTTAGAGACTAGATCGCAAACGAGAGTATTAGATTAGAAATTAAAGTTGAAGGCATTATAACACGCATATAAATTATATAGTTATATAATTATAAAGAAAGAAAGAAAGAAAGAAAGAAAGAAAAAGAAAGAGAAGAAAATGTGCTATATTACGTAAGAATAATCTTGTGTACAAGCATCCTACAAGCTAAAAAAACAAAACAAAAATACAATTTAAAAAATTGACAAAACTAAATAAATCAATCAACTACTAAATAAAGGTAAACTTGTTGACAAAACTAGAGAAGAAAAAAGGAAAAAAAATCCAACATGTCCAAGGTTAAAACCTATGATTAAAAAACTCATCTAGGTTATAATATGCCTTAGCCAATAAAAGCGTCTTTAATTCTCTTTTAATATATTATATATATTATATATTATAGCTCACCTGAAATAGAGCTTGGCGGAACACGTTGCCCGACAGGATGGAATAGTAGAGTAAATCTATTAAATTTGTGACGAAAAATTACCTACACACTTTTTTTTGCGGATATCGTTAAAAGAGTATACAAAAAGCTTAACTTGAAATTTGTGACCTCGACGCGTACCGGGTTTTTGAAAAAACTCAAATGTTTTTTGGATTTCATTTATCTCGGGAATGGTAAGTTTTTGGAAAAATTCATAAGAACAAAAAATGTTGGGGACATCATTTTCTTCAACGCTTCTCACCTAGTCCACTTGCTGCGATGAAAATGACAAAAAGTGTTTTTTCGCTTTTTGGGATAGAAAGAAATTCTTTATTTCAACATTGTCAATGAAAAAGTTGTTCGTCTCAAAAAAACCTACAAAATTCATTAAAGAAATTTTCTTGGCCGATAAACCGTTCCCTCGTTATAGCGTGTACAATGGAGGAATGTCTTTTCAAAAGGGGATAATCACATTTTTGGGTTTTATTATAGTCTTGAATCCGTTTATTTGTGCTAAAATTCATATTTTGACCATCATAAACCGAAACAAAACGTGATATATCCTTAATAAATTACATTGAAAAAATTGTCTTCTTTTCAAAAGGGGATTTACTATTTTGATTTTTCTCAAAAGGTGATATTTACATAAATTATAATTTACATTTTATTTTTTACATGTTTGGTTTAAATTTTATTATACTTTAAACTAATTATGTAAAAAAGAAAGGAATTATGGCAACTTT
Source organism: Anthonomus grandis grandis (assembly GCF_022605725.1). Lineage (NCBI taxonomy): Eukaryota > Metazoa > Arthropoda > Insecta > Coleoptera > Curculionidae > Anthonomus > Anthonomus grandis. Next base: position 24,771,654 of record NC_065552.1, on the reverse strand, counting down.
ATAATAGTTCTGTGACGGATGATTTGAAAGTTAAAAAAACAATGTTTTATAAAATTTTTATTGGAGAATTCAATATCGAATTTGCATCTCCAGCTACGGATGCTTGCAATGTCTGCATGTTATGGCGTAATAAAATAAAAAATGAGAAAGATAAGGCCAAAAAGCAACAGTTAATAACAGAACATAGGATACATAAACTCCGTGCAAATGCATTTTATGACTATCTGAGAAAATAGAGGACAACAGTCATTCTATATGTTTTGACCTACAACAGCTTCAATGTTTGCCTAGGCCCCCATACAAGATGCCTTTTATGCTAGACAGCTCAGTTTATACAATTTTTGTCTTTAGATTCAAAACATCCTGTTTTTTACTCATGGGATGAGTCACAACCAGCAAGAGGTTCTACCGAAGTGGGATCTGCTGTGTATGACTATTTAAAGAAATTAATACTAGAAGCTGATGTATTTCACTTAAGACTGTTTACCGATGGTTGCGGAGGGCAAAACAAGAATTGCCACATTATACATATGCTCCTGTTCTACCTTTTGAATGACTCCCCAAGACATCTTAAGGACATAACATTATTTTTTCCAGTACGAGGCCACAGTTTTCTACCAGCAGACCGGGTTTTCGGTTGACTGGAGAAAGAAATTAGAAAGCATGTTGTAATAACCCCCAAAGAGGAATGTAATGACATTTTTAAAAAATTTGGCACACTAAGAATATTGGGGCACGATTGGATTCTAAAAGATGTAAAAAGCTTGGAGGAATATTATAAAAAAGTGGATGGTATCCAGAAATTTAAACGAATGATTTTTACTAAAAAAAGGTTCGAGGTCATTACACCGTTGATTTAAAATGCTATGAAAACTATAGATTTGAGAATCCGTTGGAAAAACCTGTAACAATTCTTAAAAAGAGAAAGAGGCACCCTTTGTCATGGGATAATTTGAATTTGGAGTTACGTTCATTAAACGAGAACAAAAAAAAGGACATAAAAAACTTGCTGAACGAACAGTTTGATGATGAGTGGTTTAATTTGGAAAAACTACAGTGGTACAAAAAATTAATAATCGATGATCCAAATAGTGCTTCCGAGGTACAATCAAACCCCGAAATGGAAAATATGTGTGATTGTCTTACAGTAGTAGTTACTATACAGGGTGTTTCCTAACTACGGTACGAAACTATACAGGGTGAATCGTTAGGTCGTTTTATGAAAAAAAGTTCCTTTGAACGTATGTCGGGAGTTGCTTTGTTTCTGAGATACAGGGCGATGAAGGTTCAAAAAAATAACAGTATTTTAAAAATACTATAACTATCCTTAAACCGATTTGGTTGAAATTTGGTGCAGTTATTTGAAGTTATAAGACGCTTGTTTAGCTGTAACTAGATTGAAATTATTAGATCCAGTGGCGTGTCATTGGGCACCACATGCTTATTGTTGAGAAAAAAACAAGGCCAATAATTGTTTTGCAGCTTTTTATTTATTTTTGTATTTAAGCAACTAAAAATACAACTTTTTCGTATCTTATATTATCTTCATATCTGGCTTTGTTTTCGAAAAAAAAAATTTAAGTATCTTTAACTCATTCTAAAAATTATCCATAGACGACAACATGAAATAAAAACCAATTAATTCGATAAACAATTTCGACCTTAAAGTAAATGAGCAAAATGCCCACCTTCTGATAAAATACACGACTGCAAACGATTTGACATTGAGTGTCTGACACGCTCAAAAATACCTGGAGTATCCCTTATGATATTGCAATTGACAATTATCCGATTCCTCAAGTCATTCACATCTAGAACAGGAGTTTTATAAACAAGAGCCTTTAGATGGCCCTATGAATAGTAATCCAGGGAATTCATATCAGGACTGCGAGCCAATTTTAAGGTCCTGCACGTCCAATCCAGCAATTAGGGTAGATGACGTCGAGATGCTGACGAGCAAGAACACTGAAATGAGCTGGAGCCCCGCCGTGCATAAACCACATGTTGACTCTTACTTGTAGGGGTACTTCTTCTAATAAATGGTGTTTCAAGAAATCCGTGTAGGATTCACCTGTTAATCTTGCCGGTAAAAAAAATGGGCCAATTAGGTAGTCACCAATAATTCATATCCAAACGTTCAGCGAAAATTGTTGCTGAAAATAAGCTTCTCTTATAACGTGGGGATTTTCGTCGGCCCAAAAATGATCATTGTGGAAGTACATAATAGCATCTCTTGAAAAATTTGCCTCGTCCGTAAATAAAATATTTGGTAGGAAATTATTATTGTGTGCCATCGTATGAATCAACCACCTGCAAAACATTAATCTTGGATAAAAATTCCGAGGCAGTAGAGCTTGTACACGCTGTATGTGATATGGATGCAGGAGGTTTCTTTTTAGAACTTTCCAAACAGTTTTTGAACTGACTTCAAGCTGCAGTGCAATCTTCCTGATACTATTGGAAGGATCTTCTTCTATCGCATCAAGTATAGCTTCTTCCAGTTCAGGCGTTGTTATAGTTTCTGGTCTTTCACCACCCATATTTTTATTAAAACTCTCAGTTTCTTATAATCTTGCATGTAGCTTTCTAAATGTTTTTGCACGTGGAATTACTCTGTTAGAATATCTGTTCTGGTAAATTCTTCGTGCTTCTTCCGCATTTCCATATGCTAATCTATAAATAAAGTGCATGTCGGTCATTTCATGGTTAGTAAAATTATTCATGATGGAGTAATGAATTACTGCTAATTGACAGCTGAATTTTACTTATAGCAATTCTATCACTGTCAGCTGGTCTCCAAAGCAGGTAGGTACAAAGGAGGTACTTGAATGGACTTGCCAATTATTTGTCATAAGAAGCAATGTATTTGTTGTATTTCAAAAATCTGATAATAAAAATCGTAGAAGTTGAGTGTTTATTATCATAGTAAACAAGACACAAGAGACCAAAAAGTCGTGCATTGGAGGGTAGACATTTTGCTCATGTACTTTAAGGTCGAAATTGTTTATCGAATTAATTGGTTTTTATTTCATGTTGTCGTCCATGGATAATTTTTAGAATGAGTTAAAGATACTTTAATTTTTTTTTCTCGAAAACAAAGCCAGATAATAAGATAGGATACGAAAAAGTTATATTTTTAGTTGCTTAAATATAAAAATAAATAAGAAGCTGCAAAACAATTAATTATTGGCCTTGTTTTTTTCTCAACAATAAGCATGTAGTGCCCACTGACACACCACTGGACCTAATAATTTTAATCTAGTTACAGCTAAATAAGCGTCTTATAACTTTAAATAACTGCACCAAATTTCTACCAAATTGGTTTAAGGATAGATATAGTATTTTTAAAATACCGTTATTTTTTTGAAACTTCATCGCCCTGTATCTCAGAAACAAAGCAACTCCCGACATACGTTCATAGGAACTTTTTTTCATAAAACGACCTAACGATTCACCCTGTATAGTTTCGTACCGTAGTTAGGAAATACCCTGTATACATATAGTTACTATATAAGTGAAATAAAAGTTTAACACATTTTCAACTTCTGATCACTAATATTTTGTTGTTTTGACCTAGAATTTGTGTTTTATTTATTTTTGAAAGCGTCTAAGATATTTGTTATAAAAAATAATAAAGATCTGATTCATTTTAGTATCCTGGTAAAATGTAGTTAAAAGAAAAACTCATACTTCTTACTAATAATAAACAAATCAAAAGGGGATATTTACAATTAGTTCAAGACAAAAGGGGATTAATTGAAATGGATTTTTCAAAAGAGGATATTCTACATTTTTGGAAATTTCTAACATCAAAATTAAAAGGCATGATTTTTTCTGAACATTGTGTTTTAATAGTAGGTTTATGTACTTTCAAAACAGTAAAACCACTTATCCGTAGATATTTTCGTATTTGTTCTAATAGTTTTTTTGATTTCCTAAAAAAAAAGATACAATGTAGATATCCCCATTTGAAAAGACACTCCTCAACTACGACCATTTTGCTTTGTAGGATGAAATCAAGTTTTTTCATACTCAAAATATTTAAAAGTGTTCTTCTATATTTACAATAAAAAATTGCAAAATTACAACAAATAATAATGAACAATAATAAGAAAATCAAATTAATTAGATGATTATTTAAGAAAATAGTATATGAATATTAACTTCATTGATCAAAAGAGATATTAAAAAAATTTCATGCGCTGTCATATAACAATTATAATAAAAAAAAATTATAAATTATCTTGTTAGAATATTCCTTGTTGATAAACTGTGAAAGAATTCGATGAAAGTTGTTTCTTTCATGATAATTCTTATTCTGTCAGCTTGTTGCGCTTATCAATATTATTTGGTTATAATTACAGTGAAATTAGCTGTCATTACTTATAAATTAATGTTTATTAATTAAAGTTGTTTGTAATTCATACTTTTAAATTGATACTTTAGAAATTATTATGGTTCCTCACTTTGATAAGGTTATATAAAATTTTTTCATTTTATAATAAAGTATGAAAAAAAACTTTGTATATTATTTCACACATTTATAATAGGTGCAATTGTTTATTTACTTATTTATTTATTTATTAAATACATTGACGTGTAAATCACCCTTTTGCGATAGTAATACATAGTAGTACATGAGTGCACAATATAATAATAATGTAAACAAAGTTTGAAAACCTAATAAAATTAAATTAACTTAGTCGGTGATGAACAGATAAACAGGAAAAAAATCACAAAAAAAATCACTATCGTTTATAAAAACTCTTTTACAATAATAATACATAGAAGTACATAAGTGCATAATGTAATAATACTATAAACAAAGTTGGAAAACTTAATAAAATTAATTAACTTAGTCGGTGATATACATATGTACATGCAAGTATATTCGTAAAAATAAAAAAATAACAAAAAAAGAAGATAGTTATCGTGTATACATAATTCTTACAATTATTGAGTAGAATCGCAGCGTAATTAAGAAGTAACCAAGAGTACGAGATTTTCCGACAATGTATTAGCGGTTGTGCATAATCTATTTTTTGAAAATTTTTTAGATGAAGTTTGTAGGTTTTTTCGAGTCGAACAACTTTTTCTATCCCAAAAAGCGAAAAAACGCATTTTTGGGTGTTTTTGCGCCATCTATTTTTTGTAATTTTTATCGCAGCAAGTGAACTCAATGGGATGAGTTACAGAAAATGATGTCCCCAACATTTTCTGTCCTTACAAATGTTTCAAAAACCTATCTTTCTCGATATAAATAAAATCCAAAAAACTTTTGAGTTTTTTCAAAAACCCGGTACGCGTCGAGGTCACAAATTTAAAGTTAAGCTTTTTGAATGCTCGATTTCCGCATTTTTTCCCGTTTTTTCTTTTTGGTCAAAATGGCCTTTTCTTTGACAGATTTTCTGTACTAATACACAAACGCAAAAATTGTAGACCACAGTTGCGCTCGCTTAAGACATCAAAAACAAAGTGGATGGCATCAACTGGCACAGAACAAAGAAATATGGAAGAATATAAGACTATGAAGGGTTGTTGAAAGAAGAAAAAGAATATTAAGGCATATACAGGAAAATATAATTTACCCCAATAATAAAATATTTAAAATATTCCTCATTATTTATCACGTATATCAAACGATTTTCGTGTGTAATGAAAGAGTGAATAAACATCCCCTTCGTGCTAGGCAAGGATAATGAAAAAACCGAGTTTGCCGATGTCGTTTTTCCCATAAAAGAGAAAGACAGAGGCACCAGCGAAAGAAAGAAGACTGAGAGCTTTTAAATAAGAAATTGTGTACCTTGCCTCATTAAATCGGTTAAGTGGAGCAAAAACAAAATGGCCGAGACAAAGACCGTCTTTTGTTTTTGTCGCTGGCATAGCCTTCATTTCGTTTTGTTCGCTCCGCTTTTAATTTATATCGCAGCAGGCAGGCGGGGGACGCGGACGTCGAGAAGAAAAGGGTGTAATTTTGTTTTTAGTCGTTTGTTTTTTGTCTTTTGTTTCAAGTCCGCGCCCGCTTTTCTCCGAAAACCCGATATTGGTGCTGCCGGGCTTCTACTGCTGAAAATAAGGGATGACCTACTTTTATAATATGGCAACATAAATTTTATTTATATTTATTGCGTAATTTTATCCAGAGAGTTATATTTTAAAAACAGTTTTTGCTTTTATTTAAGCTTTATTATAAAAAGAAGAATATTACATCAAATAAGCTCAAACAAAAACCCTTAGCCTGTGTAACGACATAAAAAGAATAAAAGGGACAGCTGCTGGACAACCATATGCCAGAAATAAAACACGTTGACCAGAAATGACCCGAGTCGCGCCTTCATTCATTGAAACTGGACTGGTCAAACCGGTTTTCTTTTATTTTTTTTATATTCCGCACACCTTGACCCTTGACCAAGGGATACTAAAAGTAAGCCAGACTGCAGTCATAATAATATAAGGGCTTAAACATTATGCGGGCTTAGAAAAATTAAACATTAGGGCTGGTTGCAAAAGCATATAAAAACCTATATATTTTAGTAATTTTATTGCAATAAGTAGCAATTGTATAACAGTAGAAATGAGAAGCAATAATTTTTTAAAGGAATTCACTTATTTAAAATCGTAATTATGTAGACGCGATATAATAGCCCAATATTTTAAAATTTATACTAATATAATGCATAATTTAAATGTATCTAATTGCTATATGGCTATTTATTTTTTATAAAGATTTTTGTGAGGTAATTGACATGTTTATAACATAATCAATGATTTAACATGTATAATCGAAGACAAAGGCATTTTGTTTATGACAAATTTGATAGTATTTACTCAGATCGAAATTATTCAGGATAGAAAACTAATCCTGAGGGAAGGTTCCTTTATTTTGATCCATCCTAAACCTACCGATCTTTTGAAAATTAATATTTATTTTTATGTGGTTTTGAATGACTAGGTAAAGGCGGTATAGGATCCAGGAAATTGTTAGTCTTAAGAAAAAATCATCCTGGAAAAAATTAGTCTTGCGGAAATTTTTCCATTCAAGTGCACGTTGAGTCAAGGAATATACGGTGTAGTCCAAATTATACATGTACCTTGGAAATTATAAAATATAGAAAATTGGTTTAAAAAGTAAAGTTGCAGGAAACTTAATTGCCAATCCAATGCCGCTTTTAGAATGGTCTTATTTTTTTCGTTTTTGAAATATTTTGAAAAACAAAAAGTTGCATTTTTGAAAAAAGCGATGTATTGGTTTTATTCCAAAATATTTTTAAAATCAGTAAAAACATTACTGGGTCAACTTTTTAAGAGCACTGCATCCCTGATTTCAGTTCTAATTTTTGGACTTTCGGTTGTGAGATACCATTATCAACTTATTTATTTATTATGATGGCTATTTTCTTTCTTTGGAATAAAAAGTAACTTATATATATTTTTTTCCTTTAAAATGATAGACGCCAATAACATGCCTCATGCTTTAACGTCATTTTGCTGACAGTTCTGCAAAATATTGATATTTGACATACATAATCATCATTTTTGGGTTACTGAGAATCCTCATGAAGTGACCGAAAGCCCGTATGCTACAAGTAATATTTGAATTTAGTATGTGGTGTGATATGCATGGTAAGTTAATAACCTAGATCACAAAATTGTTTCCAAGTTAATTCGTATAATTTGTTTTTAGGTAATCACCTTATAGGATCATTTATTTATAACCATATAATAAACGGTAAAAGGTATTTAAATCTTTGGGAAGATCAGCTATTACCAGCCATATAGAATAAATATGGAATGATATATGTGTTTAACAAGACGGCTGTCATATATATAATAGTCGAGATGTTCAAAATTTAATAAGACAAGTTTTTATCGACTTATTAAATAGACAAGTTATTAATAAGACAAGTATTTATAAAGGTAATGCAAACCGCGGACTTGTAAATCGGCTAGCTAGTTTTCCAATTAATACACCTCTCGATTTTTATTTTTGCGGTTATGCCAAAAATAAAGTGTACGAGTTTGAACCTCCTGCAACTCTAGAACAATAAAAGAACAGAGTTCAAAATATCCTAAATATTATAAATAGAGACACCCTTTGCACGGTAATTAAAACTGTTTTAAATAAATGTAAAAAATGCATTAAGCAAGAGGCTCATTTTGAATAGTTTAACTTAATATTATAGTTACAAAAAGTTTGTTATGTTATTTAGAAGTTACCTATGTAATAGTAAAGAAAAATTAATAATTATGTTACCATCGATACAATAATAAATGGGATGTTAATAGTAATTAACTGTACGGAAAAAGGCCTTTGTAGTCATGTCCGACAAAGCGAAAAATGAATTTTGTAATTTTTGACAGAAAAAATAAATAAAAAAAATAAAATGTTTGCCAAACGAAGAAAAAATAAATTAATAATGCTATCTCACAATAAAAACTAATAATGTTTTGACAAATTCTAATGGTGATCGACTTTGTGATTTTTTATTTGAATACCCTACAACTTTTTTATTTAACCAATTTTCCGTCTTCTATAATTTTCAAGACACCCATACTGATACCCAATTCGGACCCATTGTACGTATATTGCTTCACTAGTGCTAATTTTCATGGTACGAAAAAAGTCTATTTAGTTTTTTTACCCACTAAATGATCGAACATTATTTGACCCTACTTGGTACTAAAACTGTATACACATCTGGCCAACTTGAATCTCGGGCGCGGCAATCAAAACAGAATAACTTTAAGCTAATAAAGTTCCTTCGTTACTATGATCAAATTTGATATGTTTAGGTAATCTGTATCTTGGCCTTTTATTACTGTTTGGTATCTACTGTAGGTGAAAAGAAGATTTCCAATAACCCATTTACAAGATCCAAAAAATATTTAAACTTTTTATAAAGGATTATGCTCTCTGGTACGACTTAGTATAGTACAAAAACTATAATGCATTTATGTGCAGGAAAAATTAACAGAAATAACTATGTTTTCTCTATAAAATCGTTCTCGCACCGGTTTTCCATCTATATAATACTCGACCAGCATTATTCGTAAATAGTTTCAATATTTAGCATTAAAATCGAATATATATTTATACATTTATACACAAACTTGTGTCTTGCGTGCGGAAATCAAAATAGAAACACTTTATGCAGCTAAAGTTCCCATATTACCATTATATTATTTTGTATTCTCAGTAAATCTTTATCTTGACCTTTTGATGTCATTAGATAAGTACTCTGGTTGAACATAATAGTTAGATCATGGAAAAAAATCTTCATATAAGGACTTGCGTCACTTGTGCTCTCTCGTACTACTTATTGTTGTATAGAAATTACAATGCAGTCATGCGCATAATTTCACCTGCTTGCATCAAAAACTTGTACAAGTTCAGCCAACTCAGATCTCGCATGCGGCAATCAAAAGAGTATCACTTAATGCTTCTAAAGTTCACATAGCACTAATATCTAGTTTTTAATTCGCCGTTAAACTTTGGCTTGTCCTTTTGTGCCATCCATTTAGTATACTGGATAAACAGAGGATCTTAAATATTTCACTTACTAGACCTAAGATAGAATCGTAGTTCTCTTAAAGATAAGTGCGTCATTTATGCTCTTTCCTACTACTTATGGTAGCATAAAAATTGCAAAGCAATCATTTGCTGGATGAATTACCAGAAGTGAACATGTTTTTTTTCTATAAAATCTATCTCGCTCAGGTTTTCTATCCACCAAAGCTTTGAACAGTATTTTTAGCGCATAGTTTTACCTACTTGACATATTTTCTACTTAGGGCAAAAATAGGCACAAATTGTTATATTATCTTAGTACTCCCTAAGAGGTATGTGGGTACTAGTAATAAACCATACAACAACCTTTTTCTCAATGGATTAGAGCATGATGTAATATCTAAGAAATTTCATTCGACCACATGTCAAACAAGTGATAAACATAATTTTTTTCCCAGGTCAAAAATGACATACTGGCCATGTATACAGGGTGTTTCATAACTATAGGATCAAACTTCTGGGGGTTGTTCAGAGCAACAGAAGAATCCATTTGAGTATAGGAACCCATGTCCGGAAATGCATCACTATGCCACTACGGCCCTAAGACGCGTTAAAATGTATAAAAAACATTAATTACCAAAATAGGATCTGCTGCATTTCCTTTTACCTTTTGTACATGATACCATACCAAAAATTGTTTAAAATCAACGCTTATCAATGTCAATTATCAATGTCATGTTTAAAAATTTTATAGCTTGCAATTTTTAAACATTTATTGCTAATGGAAAACTTTACCAATCAAGAATTGGCGGATATGCATTTAGCATACAGAGCAAGAAACTGCAATGCACGAGCAGCATCGCGGTTGTATCATGAACGTTATCCCGAACGACAGCATCCTGGATACAAAAAGTTAATTGCGGTTCATCGGCGGCTCGCTGAAACAGGCATGTTTATGACCAAGATGTATGATACTGGTGTTGCTTAAACCGTAAGAACGGTTAAATTTGAAGAAGAGGTGCTTCAGCGAGTTGTCGATGAACCATCAAATAGCACACGTGATGTCGCTAAGAATATGAATACGAGTAACACTTCTGTCTGGCGGGTACTACACGAGGAACAACTCCATCCTTACCACTTCCAGAAAGTTCAAGGTATGACTGCAGCTGATTATCATCCTAGAGTTCAATTTTGTCGATGGCTTCTGGATCACATCATTGCACAACCAAATTTTTTACGATATGTTTTGTGGACCGATGAAGCCTCTTTCAGCATGATGGAGCGCCGACTCACTTTGCTGTACAAGTACTCGAGTATTTGGCTCAGCGGTTTGGGCACCGTTGGATTGCCAGAGGTGGAGCAGTTTCTTGGCCTCCTAGGTCATCAGATTTTTTTCTTTTGGGACGTAAAGAAGTAAAGTCTTTAGTCTACGAAACTCCAGTAGAATCAGAGCTAGACTTAGTTGGACAAATAACAGCAGCATTTGAAATCATTCAAAACGAGGATCAAATTTTTAGTGTAGTCCGCCGAAATCATGTGCGGCGTTTAAATCGGTGTATTGAGGTTGAAGGAAGACATTTTAAACAATTGTTGTGATGGTATCATATACAAAAGATAAAAATAAATCATCAGATCCTATTTAGGTAATTAATATTTTTTCTAAATTTAAACGCGTCTTAGGGCCATAGTGGCGTAGTGACACATTTCCGGACATGGGTTTCTATACTCAAATGGATTCTACTATTGCACTGAACAACCCTTAGAAGTTTGATCCCATAGTTCTGAATGAAACACCCTGTATACAGGACAATAGTATGCATATCTGAAAAGTCACATAAAGTTGCTGAAGCAAAAAGAGTTATTAATAATTAAAAAATAGGTGGTGTTTTGTGTGTGTTGCTCTTTACTTCTGTTGGTCCCTCCTATACTTTATCCAAGGAAATTCCATAATTTATAGTGTCAAAGACTTCAGTAAAACTGAAAATACATGTTATCTTTTTTCTTGTTCATTAATTTTTAGCGTACTTGACATATTTGTCGATAATGCATACATATAATCAATACTAGTTAAAATTTTATTAATTTAAGTTAAAAGTAGACATGTCATTTTGCGTCACTGTTTATCCAAAACCATATACACGTTCGGCCAACTTGAGTCTCGCGTACTGTTATCAAAAGCGAATCTGTTTAAATATCTAAAGATACCATAAGCCTATTATCTAATTTCATATGCCTAGTTTAGGTTGACCTTAGCCTCATACCATCCGGTATGTTCTCTAAGTGATTAGAGAATCTAGAGTGTCGTATTCACTAAAACTGGGCAAAGGATGTGCGTCACTTGTTTTCTCTTCTAACTTTTATTGTAGTACAGAAATTACAATGCAATCAGGGCAAATTAACAGAGTTGAAAATGTCGTACATCAAGCAGCATTATTCGAGCGCACTTTTCCTAAGTTGGCACCAAACCGTATACAGTTCCGGCCAACCAGCATCTCTCTTGTGCAGAAGTCGAATGAGATTCATTACATTCATCTAAAGTCCCTAAATACTAATAATTAATTTCTTATGCTCAATTAAGCTTAAGCTTGACTTTTTTTGTCATCCGGTTTCTGCCCTAAGTAAACAGAGTATCTTGAATATCCCCTTCACTAAACTCAGTAAAAAATGAGAATCCTCATATAGGGTATGCCTCACTTATGCTCTCTCTTACTAGTTATTGTAGTACAGAAATTATAATGGGCAGGACAAATTAGCAAAATTTAATATGTTTTCTCTCTTAAATCTTTCCCACGGAAGTTTCTGTTCACTAAAGCTTTGAACCTACTTGGCACCAAAATTGTATACACCTTAGGCGAACAAGGGTCTCGCATACGGAAATTCACTTTACAGAAAGTCACTTTATTCATCTAAAATGCCTATAATGCCATTATCTTTCGTATGCTCAGCTAATCTTTAGCTTGGATGTTTTATGTCGTCTAGTATGTGCCCTAGTAAATAAAAATACTCAAATATCTCAGTGGCTTAACCCAGAAAAAAAAATTAAAGAATGTATATAGGGATGTACGTCACGACTAGAAGATTCTAGATTAGTAATTGAGAAATCCAATGTTGCTTCACGAAGTAGTTAAATGTTTTGTTTCTTAGGTGTTCGTATAAAAGAACGAACGGAAAAAAGAAGAATTGAGAAATAAAAAAAGAGTTTACAAGAGAAATGTGGGATACTATATACATCTATTCGGCGATAATTTTATACAGCTGCTTGTTTTAAAAAAGAAGAAGTTTGCAAGAGCTTGTACGAGAATATTCATGTAATCGAAAGACGATGACCTCAAAAATTACTTTAAAATATGAATGACAATTCCTGTTTGAAACTTTTTATCATAATAACTGAGAAATATTCAGAACAGAAAAAGCAAAATCCGTCGAAGGCATCTTTTTGCTAGAACTTAAAGTCGGTCTTGCTCAAGGTAATAGGGATAGGCGTTCTACAGATTTAAATCACGAGTCACACCTAAAATCAGCTTTTCGAGATAGTTATATACTTGGAAAAGCAGATAAAGAATAACAAAGCTCTTTAAAAAAACCTGGACCGTGTCATTAATGTGCGAAAAAATATATTAAAGACATAAACTCAATGTGTGATAAATGAAAAATTGTATGTGTATTAAACACAAAAATGACTGTTTTGCAAAAAAATTAATGAATTTTTTGTACTTGCATTAAATATCTTGTATTTTATTTGTGTTATTAACGTTTCTATAATTTTTATGAAAGACTGATTATTTGCGCGTAGTTTCACCTACTTAAAATCAAAATACAATCAGACATTCAGTGGTAGGTCTTTAAAAATAATGAAGAAATGATTATAAAGCCGTTTCAAAAATAATTAATTATTTGTCTGAAACACATCAATTGTATAAAAACTAAGTATTTTAATATCTCGTAATAAAATGCATAACTTAAACGTAGCTGGTTGACATCTTGTTATTAAATTGATATATTGATGTTTTTGGGTAAAATGACTCTTTAAAAAAAATGACTAAAAAATAATTCCGTCCCAATAAAAAATGCATTTTCCAAATAAAGACAGCAGCAGCTAATATATTCATCTTGGCGTCTAAATCTCTCACGCTTTCATCGGCTCACCGTCGACGAAAACAAAGATGGCCGCCTTAAAACTAACCTCAATTTATCAATGTCTTCAAGATAAGACCGTACAATGGAGTGTGTAAAACATCCTTTTGTTTCCAGTTATACGCAAAACAACGAGAGTTGCCGTCGCCTCCTTTCTGGAACAATGTTACTACAATGACCACGGACCTTACATCTATTATACAATGTTTTGTTTTCCTATTTTATGTTTCCTTTATCGTCCGCTCTTAAGGGCGGCTAAAGGAAGACTTTCTTGCTTTTATTGCAGGAGAGACACGGGGAGCTGTGCCTGGTATCATTTAAATTATACGAATATTATCTATTTTAAGGTAAAAAATGGCAAAAAGTAGTATAGTAGTATAAGACTTCATGCTATGTTCATGGGTTAGTAAAATTACACTGCTTTTTTTACCTTGTACAATATTTAATTTAATAGGAAGGCTGTATAAAACCCAACGGAGATAATAAAGGGGCCTTTCGCTTCCACTGAGCCTGCAGATTTGTTATTTTGTTCACTCGCAGAGATCCATTAATCCTCGGTTAGGAAACGGCTTTTTCTTCGAGACGAAAAAGGTTCATTTATTATAATAGAGGAGCTAAAATAATTTAAGACAATAGATGATAGAAATGCTTATTATCTAAATTTCTTTTGACGTAATATCGACCCGCTTGCTCGAAAATACTTACCCTATAATTTCTCCGGGGTGAAACAAATGCCATTTTAAGAAAAGGGGGAGTTTGCGTTTTAAATTTACACCCTCACTTGAAAAATGCTGTCGTCTTCGCGGAGTTCGTATCGACTACAATTCTCCCTTCGACAACCCCCAAAGGAATATATAAAGGGGATTAAAAATTAGGGGTTGTAGGCACTTAATAAGAAAATAAGAGTTACGCCATTACTTGCGAGTTTTATGAATCGAAATTTTTTTTGATTATTTGATAGTTATTTACAGTTATTTACAGAACTTCAAAATATAAGTCAAATTTGAATGGTAAATATTAGGTTTTTAATTAAATATATATTCCAGATAATTGAAATAATTTTTTATTTAATTCCAGATATTTAGCATAATTTTAAAGGCTCTTTATATTTGAATATATTTTAAATTTTTTCTGAACTATGCCTGAAATTTTATAGTTGTTTCTTCTATATTCCTTACTACTGGTTATTTTTTAATATTAAATTTAAAGTATTTTAAGCATTAGAGTAATTACTTATATATTCCAAATTTTTGATTTTTCAATGGTTCGTTAAAATAAAATTTATGTTATAGTTATTATTTCATAAATATGTATATAAGTTACACAAAAGTCCTGTATGTACAGCTTTTATCATTCTTTTGGAGGTTTTCCAGGGTTTTGAATTATAAGCGTGGACTTAAAGTTATTTTACAACAAAAATGTAAATGCAAAAGTGGCCCAAACCCGGATCACTGAAACAGAGTATTTTTATAACTTCAAAATACATATTATTACAACTTTAACTGCAAATGTGCAAATAAAATTTAATTATAGGTTACTTACCAGAGCGATCTTCGTCACAACCAGATATATTTCTTTGCATTTTATTTGAAAAAAAAACTTTACTTTTCGAACAAAAAGTATGCTATCAAAATTACAAACACGTGGTCAAAATAATCTCAACGTCACTGAATACTAAAACGGCCCACAATGGGTTGAGCCAGTCTTGCTCCAGCAAATATGAACGTGCTATGTACGCAAAAGTGGATTTATGTGACATCTTCCGGTAACTGGTCGAAATAGGCTTGGGCCGGTATTGCATAATAAAAATTCGATATATTTGTAGGCCATTTTTGCTGTTAACTCAACTTTTTTAAAAATGTGGCTTGGGCCACTTTTGCTCTAAACGCCTTAATTCTCCTCGTCAAAATCTGCCAAGGTTGCATCGATGGGCGGTCCTATATTTCGCGCACATCATTTACTCCATCTGTTCGGTAATCCGACTACATCTTAGTCGGGTAATTGCGCAGTTCTATATTCGCCTGTTCCTAAATTTATTTTTTGTAGAATACATTCCAATACCATACCGGACAGCACATTTGAGCGCTCAGTCCAGTCAATTCTAAGTCAGGTTCTTGATGGGAATATCCAGTTCTCGCCTGTTTTTAAAGAGTCTTTAAAATTTTGCGCCTACTATTTGAACTTAAAAACCTTATTAGAAATGTATTTAACTTAGTAAGATAAGAACTAAAATTTCAATATTTTGGTTTACAATGATGTCTTCAGTTGGTTGATTGAGTAATCTCATGTTCTACGAGAAGTAGATTAGTTAATGTAGGGATTTTTTCTTTTGACCAAAGATATCTTGGTGTCATTAATTTAAAGCCTTTTTCTGTGTCAACTAACCAAATTTAAAAGAAGGGTGCTGCAAAAGACAGTTTTATTTTTGTATATGTTTAACAAAAGTCAGATACACTTACGCACCGAAACATCGTGTAAAACTTTTCCGAAAATAGCTATTATTTCGTCATTGCCTGTAACTTGGAAAACATACATACCTATATGTTTGCCTATGGTTAAGATAGATAGTAGACTGATTATTGATCTGTTTAAGTTCTTAAAAGCGCCAATTTGTTATAGCTTATCTGACTATAGCTTTTCTGTTTAATACATGTCATTTATAGTCATTAATAAGAAAAGTTTCGTCGAGAGAAAATGGTGAGCAAGCGGCAAATATTTCAGAATTTCGCAAGAAAAGCCAGTTGGGTTGTTTAACGACTGTTATCCATCACTTTACGCCCGCCTTTTCGGTTTTCTCAATTAAAAACAGGGGTGGTACATAATTCTTTTTTAGTATATACTATTTTTATATACATAACTATTTTTTTTCAAAGTTTATTTAAAACAAATTGCAAAATGATTTAGAAATAGCAAAATAAAAAACGTGCATATAAATCTTGGCTTAAATAAATAAGCAATAAGATGATGTAGTTGGGTCTCTAAAGAGTTCTATAATGCGTAGCATTTCAAATTAATCCCTAAAAGTATTTTTTTAAATTTATTATGTCGATTTTGGTTTATCCAGTCATTCAACTATATTTTAATATAATATCGATTTATTCATATAAATATTATATTTCTATTTCATTTATTTGTATTTAAATTTATATTATATTTGCATATAAATGGTCATTCTTACAATCCTCTTTTTTTTAAATCTGACAGAGAAATAAAAATCTAATTTGTCTACACTCTTATGCTTTCGTCGATTCACATCGATATTGTTTATTGTTTCTTAAGTGACTTTCGGAATTTTTTGGTTTGATTTCTTCTTTTACAAATTTTTACTTTTTTAATCTCATCTTCTTGAGTAAACAATATAAGGTAAATATTCTGAATGGCTTAAAAATTAATATTTTTTTCCAGGCAATTAAATAGAATCCAAAAATTTTTTATAACGTGCGTATAGTCAAGTGCCTAAAATAAAAATAAGCTTTTTTTCAGGCTGAATTTGAGCCTTATGCTTTCTATGAGTTGAATACACTTAACTGCTTCTAATAAATTAATATTTATTTCAGTTGACTGCATTCAACTATTTAGAATAATTGAAACAATTTTTTCAGGCACTAAAATTATCATTGCAACTGGATATACTTAATTGCCTGAAATAAATATAAACATTCAAACTCTACGAAGATGAATTTAAAGCTTATTGTCTATAAGGTAAATGCACTCGATCGTCTGAAATAAAAAAATTATTTCTCTCAGAGAGTCAAATAAACCTTACTTAAAGTAAATAAATAATTTGTTGGTTACACTTTTGTATAAAAACCCGAAACGACCATTGTTTCTTATTATAAAAAAAGTTGTATTTGTAATGTTTATGGACAACAGATTATTATTTTTTAATATAGTCAGTAATATTAAAACTTTAAACCTGATTTTTATTTCACCTTACATTAAATTGACCAAACAAAAAGCATAAGAATTTTTGGGTATATAAACATTTTTTTGACACAAATAAATTTAATGCTAATGCTCTTGAGGGTAAAACACCCAATTATTGGCAGGTTAAGCAGCTTGTTATAACTCTTTTCGCGTTGCATGTATAAAAATTTAAAGTAGCTTAAATATGGCGGTGTCTACAAAATTATTGAGGCTAAAGCTGCGAATATAAAAATTAAATTTAAATAAAAATTATCAATTTATAATTTAAAATTAATATATTCTCTTTAATATCACATTTCTCAGTTATTGGCAGTAATCCCTGGTTATTGGCAGTAGAAATACCCAGTCATTGGCAGTCTATACTAGTTATTGGCATCCTTTTGAACCAATTATTGTCTTATAACCAGTACTGTTAATAATATTTTCGGATTAATCTTTTTTTGGTTCCTAAACATGTTTGGTAGGTAGGTGTAAGCTAAATGTATTCAATTGTCTGGAATAAATAAAAAAAATTTTTAGGTGGTTGGATTTTAACCAAATGCTCTCTATAAGTTAGAAACACTTAGCCGCCTAAAATAAGTAACTACTGTGTTCTAGGTAGTCGAAGTAAAAGCTAATGCTCTCTATATGGTAAATATACTCAAGTGTCTAAAATAAATATGGGCTTTCTTCCAAGTAACTAAAATTAGTTTTCAATTGTTTGAAATAAATAGAAATATTCTTTCAGTCAGTTGGATTGGAGCCTGATATTCTCTATAAGTTTAAGACACTTTCCTGTCTAAAATAAATTAATATTTTTTTCCTGGCATTAAAACTGAAAGTTGATGTCCTTTATAAGTGGGATGCACTCAACTGCCTAAAATAAATTTAAACTTTCTCCAGGCAACTAAATTGAAATCTAATGCTCTCTAATAAGGTAAATGTATTCAACTACTGGAATCTGATATTTTCTATAAATTAAAAGCATATAAAAGTCTGGATCAGGAATAAATATAAATTTTCTTTCAGGCAGTTGCATTTGAGCCTAGTTCCTTTTCTGAACTTAATACATTCAACAAGCAATATAAATATTTTATTATAGGCAATTGAATTGAACCCTGATGCTCTCCATAAGCGGAATGCTATTCAAGTGCCTTAAATAAATATAAACTTTTTTCAACGCAGTTAAATTGAAAGCTCATTCTCTCTATAGTTTGAATACATTTATATTTAAGTAAATAAATATTTTTTTCCAAACTAATGAACTGAAAGCTGATGGTCCATATAATCTTTTTCTATAGCCTTATTACAGTTAACGAGCTGCAATAAATTAAAAAAAATGTTGATATATTTAACTTCCTAAAATAACTATAAGTTTTCTTTTAAGTAGTTGAACAGGAGCATGGTGCTCTTTATAAGCTGAGTTCACTCATTTAATTGGGTTAAATAAGTATTTTCTTTCAAACACTTGGATTATAATTAGAGGCTCAATATCTTTAGCTAAAATAAATATAAGCTTTTTTCAGGGAGAAAGGATTCAGCCAGTTGAATTAAAAGCTAATGATCTCTATAAGTCGAATATACGTAATTACATCAAATAAATAAATGTTTTTATCCAGCAAATTAAATTGAAAGCTGTTGCTCTCTGTAAGCAAAGTTCACTTTTAGAAAAATGTTACTCTTTTTATACGTTGTATCTGTATATATAACTGAGTTGTCACGTCAGTTTCTTTTGCCTTGAGCATATTTATCTATTTAAAATCGTAATGTGTGAACGCCCCTGGAAAAGAAATGTCTTTTAAGGGAAACCACATAGAAGACTCGTCCTTCTTCCTCTTCGCCATCCGCCAATATATAAAGTGTATTTCTTAGCTTTTCTGCCATTTATTTAATGTCTCGTAAGGTATTTTCGCAAAACGCCCCGCAACATGTCTGAGTAATGAATCGTCGGAGCTGCTGCTTCTGGCGAATTAATTCATTATACTATCCAGATACATTTCGGGCATGAGGCGTCTATCTATTTCCCCCCATTTCATGGAAAAGTTAAAGAAAATCGCGCCCCCAATAGAATCAGGATCATTAATTTCCACCAAAAACTTTAATGTAAGCAGTTCCGGTTGATAATAGGGTCTTTATATAAATAAATATTTACTATTTATAATTTAGAACAATGGTAACAAAAAAATTTAATATAAACTTTTCCAAAATTTTCCTCTCTTTTATATTACGAGGAATTTATTATTTTTGAAACTCGTTTACGCTGGCGAACCCTGGCACGGAGAAAAAGAAAACGCAATTTTCCTCTGGAAATATAAATATGTATTCGGTTAAAAAGCGGCTGGTCCCATTTATAATTTCACTTAGCACCGGAAACTTCTACAAGGTTTTTCACTCGCTACGGTCCTTTTTTAATTACCGAGTTTACGTTATGATTTTATTACAGTGTGCAAAGGAAAAAATCTCAGACTTTTTATGTTAGCGAGTTTAGAGTTCTAGAAACAACAAATGTTCATTATATAACCTAAGCTACATTTAGCACATTAAGTTAAATAAACCAGTTCAACGAAAATAGGAATTTAGGTAACAATTATTAAAACTCTAAGTATTTATCAAGAAAAGGTTATGAAATAGAAAACAAAACCAGTATCATCTCATTTAATATTAATTGGTATCGCAGGTCCATTTTGGTTATGCTTTTAAAGCGATCTAACAATTTGTCTTTAATGGTATTTGTCTTTTTGTCATTGCAACTATTGGTGCTTTAGTATTTGTATTTATTCCTAATGCTAGAAATACCATATAAGAATGAGACTTTATGATTGTTTTTGCTTTTTAGAAGGTAAATTTAATGAGAGCTTAACCATAATTCAGTCGAGGATATTGGCACATAACTCTGCCAGAAAAGGATGAACAAAGAACTTTCTGTTAAATTAATTATTTCTGTAATAGCTTCAAAACCATTATTTTTCAATAATTTTCT
The DNA here is from genome assembly GCF_022605725.1 of Anthonomus grandis grandis. Taxonomy (NCBI): domain Eukaryota; kingdom Metazoa; phylum Arthropoda; class Insecta; order Coleoptera; family Curculionidae; genus Anthonomus; species Anthonomus grandis. Next base: position 24,751,126 of record NC_065552.1, on the reverse strand, counting down.
AAAATATCTTAAGCTTAATATCTTGAAATTCAAATTGGAACCCCTGAAGAGAATCATTAAAAGACCAATATTCCCAAAAATCTAATATCAATAAAATTTTTAACAAAAATACTTTCATTGGGTATTTTTTTAAACTAGTAACTTTGTAACTAGCCCTATATAATATGGGGTATTTTATAATTAGTGGAACAAACTTGGAGGGGTTTTAGAGGGCTAAAATAAGCAAGTTTGCGCAATAAACGCATATAAGAAAATCATATGGTTTTGAGATTCTGATAACAATTTAAGAAAAAATCTTATTTTTCACAATGAATTTAACATGCCTGTAGATGATTCTGCATTAAAAGCAAGTAATTTTTTTCCTTATAATAAATACCGAAAATATTTTCAAATAGATGAATCTAAAAATTTAAATTTTAGCGAGAAATAAATTTCGAACAATGGATTTTATTTGTTTATGCGAAAACGATACATCGGAGCAAACAAAGCCAAGAGACAAAATTTACTCTAAATTAAATAAGAATTTGAAATTTTTTTTTTTTTTTTAAGAAAAAACAGTAGTGTACTATTTTTTTTAAGAGTTTACTAGATTCTAACCCGCATGGACACCACTGGTAAAATAAAAAATTTAATTATGTGTTAAAATAGTACTGGATGCATAGAAACTACCTACTGATTTTCAAACAAATTTTTTTAAAAATTTTATAACCCTGTATCTCAAAATCTAGTCATTTTCGGATAGGGACTTATGGCGCAAACTTGCTTATTTTGAGGCCTTCAACAATCTTTTTAAGTTTGTCCCACTAATTATAAAACACCCTGTATATAGTAGACATACTTGCTCCAATTGAATCAAAAGTTGACCATAATCTAGTTACCAAAACATATAATTTCTTACTAAGGTCTTTCATATCAGGCGTTTACAAATAACAATGTGGAATTGCTTGTGTTGAAGCCTAATGCTTTCCTTTTGCCTATGCTAAATGCTTTGATCTGCTTTGTATAAATAAAATTATTCTTTTAGCCAGCTGAATTGACCTCTGGTGCTCTCTATAAGCTAAATACACTCAACTGCTGAAAGTAAATGAAAACATTCTTTCAGGCAATTGAATTGGTCTCTAATATTCTCTATAAGTCAAATGAACTAAGCTGCTTGGTATAAATAAAAATATTCTTTCAGGTGGCACTCGACTGCTTCGCACAAGTAAAAACCTTACATCATACCAATAAATCATCTAAGTGTTTAACGATTATCTGATAAAATAAAATATACATATACCTAGTATTAAACGTAAAGCCATATCTGAGGCAGAATCAGAAAACATAAAGATGAAATTAAAGCGAAAATCTATTAGAGCTGTAGTGAGCATATTTCAACCACAAATAATAAATATAAAATAATAGGAGGCTAATGAAGAACCTATATTTATCTTTATTGAATTATTTAAGAATAAATAAAATAGTATATCAGACAGTTGTATTACTATATAAGCTGAATGCACTAAACTCCCTGTAATAAATAAAAATATTTTTCTAACTGGTTGAGTTTATCGGTGATGTTTATTATAAGCTAATTATACTCAACTGTCTAGAAGAAATAATAACATTATTTCAGGCAGTTGAATTATAATCAAGCGATCTGTATGAGCTGAATGACTCATTTAAAATAAATATAAATTCTTATTAGGGAGTTCATTTGGACCATGTTGTTCTCTATAAGCTTAAAACATAAGATTCCCTGGAATTTACTTATTGCAAAATTTCATCAACAATTCTCCAGTTGAATTAGTTCCTGATATCTATTATAAGTGATATGGATAACAGCAGCTAATGCAATAATTGATTGCAATTGCTTGAAATAAATAAAAACATTCGTTCGGGTAGTTCAATTATAGCGAAACAATTTTTTTTAATGTTAGGACACTTAACTGTCTGAAGGAAAAAACCACATTAGATCAGTCAGTTGAATTGGAGCATATTTCCCTCTGTAAGCTGAATGCAGTTGAGTACCTGAAATAAACAAAGATTTAGGAGGTTGAATTACACCCGAGCGCCCTCTATAAACTTGCTACACTCAACTTTTTGGATAAAAAAGGCATATTTTTCCAAGTAGTTCCAGATAGTTAATTGATTAAGTGATTTTTCCAGTGACAGGCACATCAATGACGAGAAGATATTGGCGCCCTTAATTTTAATTTTTGTATTTTCCTTATATATGATGTAAAGATAAAATATTTATATATATATATAAAAATAAATATAAAAATGCCTGAGAAATTACATATATGCCTGAGAAATTACATATCAACATCTAAAAGTGGACAAACAAAATGATATTTTACTTGTTTATATTTTAGGCTCTGGTAGTTTTTTTAAAGCCTAATAAGATAAATGACTTTTTCTAAATTTAACTTTATGTTTTCACTATGATTGCCAAGAAGATACAGATTCAAGGTTACATGCTCTGTTTTCCTTTAAGTAATGACGTTTTGTTAGAAAATGTTTAAACTCTAGCCTGAGTATTTTTAAATTAGAACAAGAGTTACATCTAGGCGGAAGATCTGCTTTTAAAATGTATGAGTGGGTTAAGTATGCATGTCTTTTTGCAAGCCTTTTTTATTTCATATACTGAATATCCTGGAAGAAATAAGCACATTCTTCCAGACAGTTCCAGACAGCTCTCTATAGGCTAAATGAATTCAATTGCCTGAAAAAATAAAAAATATCTTTCCAGGCAGTCGAATGAAAGCTTGTTGCTCTATATAAGCTGATTGTACTCAAGAATTAAAAAATAAAAATGGTTTTGATTGAATTTTGAATATTAGGAATTTTTCTAAAAACTTACCTTACTGGAAATTCTGACGCAAAAGAGACAGGCGAAAGATTACGATTTAAATTTTTGGTCCCTTAATATTTTAATTTTAGCTATCCATAGATTAGATCCATTGATAGCTAACCAATAGCTATCAATTCTTTTAAAAGAACACTAATATAATAAATAAAAATTAATTGAAATTGATATTACGATCACCTATTTGTTTAAAAAAAAGTATCATCTTACTCTATATTAGAGCTTCGTTTTTAGTTAAAATCTCAGATCCATTTAAATAGGCGCTTTATTTATATTACAGAAGTTACACTTTTTAATTAGTACATCAAAACTTTTTTTGAATTAAAAGCTCTGTCCATGTAAATGTTCGTGAATGCTTTTCCCGGAGAGAGATACTTTAGATTTTTCCTTTTTGTGCCGGTTTCGTAGACCGCATGGGTTTTTATTAAATATGATTTTTATCAATTTTTTTCAGATTAAAACTTTTTTGTGTTGTCATTAAAACTTTAACTTTAAAATTAATTTTACTTAGAAGTTTTAATTAATTTTATAGTTAGTTTTAATTAACTGAAAAGAAAAATATTTTTAATCAATTCTATATGTATGTTAGTATTTGGGTTTACCTAATAGACGAAAATGTAATTATTTTTTTTTAATAATATGTAATTTTCGTTAAAGATACTTTCTCTTTTATTATGTATTTAATAAGTTATGTTCTTTCATGGTACTAACATGTATTAATTTATACATGTGTAATGAAAATATAAACACCAAATACCAGCTGATTCCCTGTTATTTTGGAATAACACAAGTGGTACACCGCACGACATCTCGAAGATTGGCGAGAATCTTCCGGAACAGCGTTCTGCCGAATATATAATGAGCCGCATCACTGATTAAAGTCAGTTGTCAAATATCAGTTCAGTAAAGTAAAGTTCGGAATATCGGCGCCAAATTTAAATAGTTGCAAGTAAATGTAGTATAAATAAATATCTTTAGTAACCGTAAGTTATCGTGTTTTCGTAATAAAGTGTGTAAATATATCAGTTTACTATTTTCGATTGTTTTAATTTACACCTAACGAATGGAAAAAAATGCTACACATAGTAGCCCATCCAAAAAAATCAAAGTTTAAGGCATTGAATGTAAGAATTTAAAAAGACTCTAAACCAGTATACTTATATTTTCATGGAAAAATATTCTTAGATAAGTATACTTAGATAAGGTTTCAAAACTTTCTTTAGTTTTGAGCAAATATGATTCTATACGTTTTTTCATTCGGTGCACGGTTTTTGAGTTAAACAATAATAACCAGGTTTGTTCTGCAACAAAGTTTTTTATTTTCTTTAGGAAAGAACAGTATAAGCCTAAGCTCTTTACACCTAGACAAAATATAGCCAAGCTAACTCCTAAGCATTTCCAAGTCTTTGGCTTCTGATAACTCTTGAAGAGTCTTCAGAAATCGATCATGTTCCTTACATAAACTTCTGGTTCATGTCAGTACCTTCAACAGTATCCTTTATCCATTAGTCGGTTTTTAAAAGCTTTAAGTTTAAAGTAAAAGTTTTAATTGAGTCTTAGATTATCATTCAGCCTTACGAATTTACGTTCTGGTTGGAGAACTTTAAATGTTCTGAATGAAAATTTCTCATTTAATTCAAATAAGCATGAGAACAGCTCAAGATCTTACACCTAGTCTTAGACGTAAAACCAAAGCAACTTAGTAATATTTTTAAATTTATCAGCCTGTTATAACTTTGATTACGGATCTTGAAATCCATCAGGATCTTTATGTGAACCTTTGATTATTATCAATACATCCAATAGATTCATTCAGTAATTTATAGTTTTTGGATAACGAATGAGTTTCCAAGATTGCCTTTTAGGATCTCATCCAAGTCAACGAATATTAGCTTCAGTAAGAATTTCCTTTATGATCCTCCTAGCTATTCTCGGGCTCCGATTCGCTTAGAGTTCGAGACTGCAAGAAGAATAATTACCTACGAGAGGGTGAAATGGGTAATCAAGACATTCCCCCCTTTCAAATCTCCGGGCATGGATGGATTATATCCATGCCTTTTGCAAAACGGGTTAGAATTACTAACCCCACACACGTCCCTTGTTGAGGGCTACATCCCAAAGTTATGGCGTTAAATGAAAGTCGTCTTCATTCCGAAACCCGGAAAAGGCGATTTGACAGATCCTGAATCGTACAGACCTATTAGCCTTGCCAGCTTTATGCAGAAGGCGATGGAGAGGCTGATTGATCGGTACCTTAAGGAAAGCATCCTGGTCAAAAAACCACTGCATGTGCCTCAATACGCGTATCAGGCGGGCAAATCACCGGACCTGGCCCTACACCACCTTGTGAGGAAGGTGGAGAATGCTCTGGCTAGTGGCAAGGCCTGTCTGAGTGCGTTTCTATACATAGACGAAGAACACCCCTTTTGCATTAATCTGCCAAGCACTCGAGAGCCGCGGTTCAGAACCCTATTTGATTAGCTGGATAGAGGCCAGGCTCTCGAAACGTCATGTATCTGCCCAGCTCAACAACGAGATTGTCGAAGCGTTGGCGGCTAGGGGCTGCCCGCAGCGAGGAGTATTGTCCCCTACCTTGTGGTGTCTTGTGGTCGACAGCCTGATAAATCTTTTAAACAATGCTGACCTATACACATAGGCCTACTCTGATAATCTGGTAATCCTTTGCCCGGGGAAAGACGCCGTCTCAATGCGGGGCCCTATGATGAGAGCCCTGCGTATGGTGGACATATGGTGCCTCTTGGGGGGTCTCAGGATTAACCCCAAAAAAGCAGAGCTCCTACTATTCACGAGGAGACGTAACTTTGGCACGCCCCCTGTTATATCTCTAGGTGCGTGCAGCTGCATACTCCAGGACAGCTCGATTTCTGGGAAGGAAGTTAGATCCCAAACTCTCCTGGTACGATCATGCAGACACCAGAATGAAGAAGGCCACCTGTACGCTATGGGCCTGCAGGCGGGCTTTCGGCAATACCTGGAGTCTGTCTCCTAAGATCCTCCACTGGATCTACTCGCGCATTGTGAGACCTCTTCTTACATACGGGGTTATTGTTTGGTGGCCATGTACGGAGAAAGCGAAAATTCGTGCTCAACTGGTCAGAGTCCAACGTCTTGCATGTCTCAGCATAACGGGTTCCATGTGGACGGCGCCATCTAGAGCTCTCGAGGCTCTGCTGATTCTTCCGCCTCTGGACCACGTTGTGCAATTCGAGGCAATAAGAACTGCGTACAGGCTATACGTCCTCGGCGAACGACGTGCTGGCGAGACCAGTCATGCATAAATTTGGTCACGAGCCATACAGGAATGTCCTCTCCTTCTGAAGGGCAGTGACTGCATAGCTCCAGTGACTGTGGACTGCGAGGGATTCGTGACGCACGTTACAGGTAGAGAGGAGTGGCAGCATTCCAACAGACCTGCATTGCTAAATAGGGGGACCATCTGGTACACAGATGGCTCCAGAATGAATAACAGAGCTGGATCAGGGCTTTGTGGTGAGATCCCACATACCAGTAGGGCATACTCGCTGGGGGAGCACGCCACTGTCTTTCAGGCCGAAGTATTCGCTGTATTAAAATGGGGACAGAAAATCCTAAGCTGCGGACACCGCAATATAGTTGTATCAATATGCTCGGACAGCAGAGCTGCCTTTAAGGCTATCACGGCCGCAAAGGTAAGCTACCAGCTTGTACTAGAGTGCATAAAAGTCCTGAAAAGACTGGTGCAGGTTGGCTGCAGGCTCCAGCTCGTCTGGATACCTGGCTACGCAGGCCATGCAGGTAATGAGGAAGCGGACTCTCTTGCCAGACTGTGATCCGCGAATGTGCCGATGGGGCCGGAACCCATAGTTTCGCCATAGTATCTCCAAATGCGTTGCCGTCGCGCCAATGAAGGGTCTGCTGGACAAGTGGACCCACCGAAGGTGGACTGAGTCCCCTGGTATGAGACAGGCCAAAGCGGACATAGGTGGGCCCTCTGCCTGTCTCACCAAAAATCTACCACGCCTAAAAAGACGCGAAATTCGGCTAGTGACAGGTCTTTTAACCGGTCACTGGCACTTAAGAAGCCATCTCCATACTATTGGTATTGCGGGCAATCCGGAATGTCGATGGTGCAGTGAGGAGGATGAAACCGTTGACCATGTAGTTGAGGAGTGCCCAGCACTCACGCGTCCCAGATTCAAATACTTGGGTAACACTTTCAGTGTACCGAGTGACTTTAAGTCCTTCAGACCAAAGAGCCTTATCGGTTTCTCTAAGGCCGTTGGGCTCTGGTAACCCCCGTTGGGGCATGACGGGTCCATTAGGAGACCTATATGCATAACTGTCTTGGCAGCCTACTGTTTCGACAATTCAAAAATTCTTTTATAAAATTTAAATAGTCTGCAAGAAAATTCTTCATTTAGTTCAGAGAAGCATAAGATGAGCTCAAGCTGTTTAGACCTAATCTAAGACGTAAGACGAGAGAAAAAGTTTTTAGCCTCTGATAAGAGTGAAGGCTTAGTAAGGCTTTAGAGATATATATAAATTTCTGATTACTGAATACTTCTTACTGAAACTTCTGACACTTTATTGGCTTTCCTTAATTCTCTCTGAAAACTTTTACTAAAATTCCACTTTGTTTTAAATTTTGGTCCTAAGAGTACTTAAACTTTAATTTTCTTTTTTATAAATATTACTAAGGCACATAAATAAAGTCTAATATTCCAACATATCAAAATATTCGAAATTTCTTATATTTCAGCTGACCTAAGTGAAATTAGACTAATAATTAGATAGGTATTCAACCATTTTTGCTATGGTGCACTCTTCCAACAAACTCTGAAAATTCTCAATTATCAGATCATTTTTAGCAGTGGGTTAAGGGTTTCTATGGTAGGATCATGGATGCAATGCAATTATATTTTTTTTAGGTAGTGTATCTTCTTTAAGAAAACCCTTTGTTTCTATGTAAACTAATAAAGCTAGCAGGGAATGGTATTTGTTTTTATACTGGAAAACTTTGCATTCTTTGAAAAAAAAGCTAAAAAATAATATTTGTTTTTACGAAAAAATGTGGGACATTTTTAGTCAAGACTATTCAATTATAAAATCACGTACAGCACCACAAACAAACATTTGTAAAAATCTTTCAGAATAAAAAACATTTTTTGTTTCTTCAAAAACGTGTACCAAGTTTCTTTAAAAATATCTCAACTAATACAAATGTTATGACTAAACAACATTTTTTTCCCGAAAGAGTCTGTGTTTTAAAAACAAAGTGTTTCTCGATATATAATTATACGGAAAATTAAGGTTTATTCTGAACACAGAAGGCACTGTTATTTTGGACACTGTAATCCGGGACACCCTGTATGTATAATATATTTCTAAAATATTAATTTATAATTTTAAATTACGTAATTGTCCGCAATATACATTCAACATATGTGTATCTCAATAAAAAAAACACCCCTTTCAATCTTTTTTTCCTATAAGCGTGCGGTCAAAAACAAAATTAAAAAAAAAACTCCCCCTCTAAAAATTCGCTTCATCAAGCCAGGCCCTAATAGAGGTTTTTAGGGCCGTTTTTCTACCTTTTTTGTATAACTTTATTTAACCCTAAGTGACAAAGTGTTAAGGCACGCCATGCACTTCTTTTTTCACATAGGGTTGGTTTTTTAACGTTTTTTTTATTGGTTAAGGGTGAATTAGGTCTGTCATCACATGTGTTTGCTTGTTGCGGTTCAGGTTTTTTTTGCCTTGGTTTATTAATTGGCAATGATATTCCTTTCTTTTTTTTTGGTTAATAATACGTTTATTTTATAGGCATTTTTTTAGTTGTAGAGTTAGAATTAATAGGGAGTTTTTTGTTTTTAATTTGTATCTAAATAAAAATAGACTTTTTATAAAAGTATTAAATATTAAGTATGTATTTTCTCTAGTATTCGATGGTATGGCCAGGGTAATAACGGCAATGTTGGCAAAAAAGTAAAAATGCCAACAATGGTCGATTTCTCCACATGCAAACATTGAAAAATGGAATAGCAGCCTCTAAGCTTTTATATAAACTTATAAATAATACATTTATTTATGAAGTGCATTGGCCAGCTAAGGCGCTCCACCTAAGCATAGTAGAAAACAACGGGAATATATTCAAAAAGTCTTATTTTAAGTAGATTAAATCAACAAGAATTCAATCAAAGCAAAATGGAATTCCTCTATTCCAAGATATGATTTATGAAATATTTAAGTACATTGCCGAGTATGTTTTTATATATAAAAGGAAAAAGAGGAAGCACTACTAAATGCATAATAATTTTAAGAGTCAGGAACTAATTTTATTTAACATTTGTCAATTAGCTTATATATATTTTTTTTAATTATTTTTATTTTTTGCAGCCCAAAATTGCGTGAAAGCATATTACAATTAAAGTGGAATTTTTATTTAAACCTAAATAAATTTGAATTAAAGAAATTGTTAGGTTTGTTTTGAGTATCTTTAAGAAAATATTTATGTTATTTATTTTTTTTTTTAAGTATCTATAACTGAAAATTAAAAATAGGTAAAGGCTATTATTAGTGGTATTTAGTGGAAATAATAATAAAAACTTATTAAGGAAAATTAAAGAAATATCTGTTAAGTGACGCATAACTTAATAGTACATTTGCTGCTTTTTCTTTATAATTAATATTAATTATAATGCTTTTGCCAATCGACATATTTATTTTCATTGGTATTTACGTTAGTAAAAAATTCATATAAAAAGAAGGAAAACGTTTTTGAAAGTAGTAGAAATTGTTCTTATTTTTAAATTTACATTTTACAAGAAGTATAGATCTTGTAAAGTAGAAGTATTATATAGAACTGGCAAAAGTAGAAGTATCCTATGAAAGTTTCTAGATGCGGGTAAGAGCACTGTGCTGAATACTTTTAATGGTCCACTTTTAATGTTTCTTTAACCTGACTTTTGCCTATGTATGACTCTTTATATTCACAGGCGATTTAGTATATGCAGTTTTTCGGGTCCAGTAGGCATTTTGGCTTTATCTTTGATACTAAGCCTTGTACTCTCGTACGTGAAGGCAGTTTTTGTATTGAATTGAGAATTTAAGACTTTTTTACTAATTTACTTCTGAAATTCCCTTGATGTACAGAATCATTAAAAATTCTGTAGGATATTCCAGTTACTGTGTCTGCTTTCTTGGTATTTTCACTGCTTTCCCAATAGTTGTCTTTATTAGTTTGCTTGGATACCCATTTTTCTCTAAGTCTTTTGTTATATTGTTTATTTCCCTGTTAAGGTCAAAATTGCTGTTGCATATTTTCACTGCCCTTCTATACAAAATCTAACTGATTCCGTCTGTTTTTGAACCAGGATGATTGGAGTTGTAGTATATGTACTGCCCTGTTTAAATTTATCTATATAGTTTAAAGCTTCTACTATAGTTGTTTACAAGAAAATCTTATAAGGGCAGTGCTAACTTAGTTTTTAACTTCATTGTAAACTTAAAAGTCCTCTGTCCTTGACAAAAAAAAAACCTATTTCTGAATTTAAAATAGTTCCAAAGGCAAACGTTCAAAAGGTCCATCACTTCCTCTATTAAAAGCCCGTGGGTTCTGTTAAGTCTTTCCCTGATGATATTAAGATTTTGATGCCGATGGCACATTTATATAAAGATTTCCAATATCAAAACTTATTAGTATATCTATGGGTCTAACGTTAGTTGCTTTAAGTAGACTTCGAAGAAATAAGCTGGGTGTCGTACAAGAGATTCTATGTCTCGTTGTAGTAGCTGGATAAAGCTTAAAGTGAATCAGGAAATTTCTGATATTGATGAATCCTTGGACCTGGTAACAGGTTGCAAAGGCTTCCCTTTTTCATGTATTTTAGAAACCTGTAGAAACGTAGTAGGTGGCTATGGTAAGGAAGAGTTTGGTCAGCCATAGATCAGAGAGATAAGCGGAATAATTTTTAAGAGGTAATGGAATCATAAGGAAGAAATACTATATGTTAAAGTATAGGTGGTAGTATTGTGGGTCTTGCTTTGTTCAGCATTCCTAGGTCAGTCTTTTTTGTAGAGTTACTTTAAAGTACCTGACTGAAGGACTTCCCTCTATGTCGTTTTGCTAGCTGCAGACGGACCAAGGAAAAGGACGCTTTATTTGGTTATGTTCCGGCGTTTATTTGAATCTTTCAGGTGATGTTTCGTTCAACAATCCTGGCCTCCTCCAGTAGTCTGCGGATGGTTTTACCAGCAATAGCGATATAGACAATTACGGTGCTGTCAGTATAGCTCGCCGGTGATATCCGCGGGGTCCTGAGGTTATTGTGGTGAAGACGGAGTAGGTAGAGCCTTGAGACTGAGCTCTGGGGAACTCCTGCCTCAAGCTCGTCGATCACAGACCGATCTTACCTACTTACTTTTGCTCTAAAATTTTTATTAGGAAATAAGGTGATTTTGCCTTAGTTAACAGATCATAATGGAGTATCCTGCTTAGATTACCTTGTAGATCAGATTCCACATTTGATCAAATGCCCGAGATACAGCTAGGAAGAGAGCACTCGTAAATTGTAATAATATGTGGCGTCTGGTTATATGTTCAGCACATTACATCTTGCTCTCCAGATGTTAGGTTAGTAGTTAACTGAACTGACAGAATACTGCTTGGTTTTGTCCGATGAAGTTGCTTCCAAGAAACTTTTTTCTATATAATGTTGCATCTTGCGCAAAATCTTTGCTTCAGTTAAATTTATAGAATGGCCATTGGACCAAGCGTGTTGAAGCTATTCAGTATATATACCTACCTTTTTAATATGACAAGTTGATTTAATAATGTATATAATATACAAGCTAGAGAATTTCATGAAACAGAATAGTTCGAGTGAACGTCATGCTAAATTTAAAAATGATATTTTTGGAACCTAGAAAATAAGATTTTAACTATTTAAATGACTGTATAAATATATATTTTCAATAAGAAATTATCAAAATAGCTTCACAAAAATAAAAAAAAAATAAAAACTATGTTTAGCTACAAAATTTAAAAAATTTATTTTTTTTGAAGTCTTTAGAATGTCTTTTAGAATGTATTTTATATTTAAAATATATTTCCTAAACTTTTAATTTTTTTTAATAAGTGGAATTAAATCTAATATAAACTACAGTTTTTGTATTTTTTTTGTATTTACGTAGATTCTTCTGTACTGATTTTAATAAAAATACATGCATTAGTAAATTTTATAATAAAACTGGTCTTGGTTTTGTTAGTTAAAATATTTTATTTATAAAAAACGTTTTAATTAACCAGTACTTCAAGTTTTTTTCCACCTATAAATTATTATACTGTAATCTTTATCTCGAAGTAATTTGATCAGACTTTAAATCATATTGCTTTATTATATTAGTACGACCGTTGATTGAAAACTAGGATTTCATTTTTTTTTCGTTTTCTTGAAGTGATTTTTTTTTTCTAATATTTAATTAACGATATGAGTTTAATCTTTGTTTTTCTAAATTCTGTATTTAGTATTTGCAATCTATTTTCCATTCATAGGTTAAAATTTATAATACTGTTTCGGTCATATTTAAGCATTTTTAAACATCATGTTTTTTTTTAAATAATTTTATATAGATTTTGAGTACGTTTTCTGTGGGCTCGATCATAATTTTATTAATTAAATTTTTTAAATAAATTTTAATTGTCATTCGGTAAGAAAATTAAAAATAAATATACTGTTATATCTTATAATAAATAATCAACGCACAACTAACATATTGTAACGCTAATGCATAACTTAATATGACAGCATGCAATCATTTATATTCATCATCAACATCAACGAACATCAACGAATTTCTACTTAATTTAACCTTTACAAAGTACTTATTAAGAATATCAAATCACTTCACCTATTCGGCTTTAAACTCATAAAAAAAATACAAAAAAACCCTTTCAACTCTATAACTCCTTACATTAATTGTTATAAAAATTTCCTGTATAATCTATCAATATCACATGGTTCCTGTTTATATTATCCCTATTCAGTTAGTGTAAAATTAAAACATAAATATATTGTTAAATTTTCAGTTTGCTTAGTTCCAACCAAAAACAAATGAATAACTGTCTTATTGGCATTTCCTTATTGTAACCCTTATGCATAACTTAATATGACAGCTTGTAATTACTTATTTTAACCGTAACGAACTAACCCAAATATTTATTTAACAAAAACTAACTTCAGCCAAGTGTTAATTAAAAATAACATATTGCCTCAACTATTCGTCTTTATATTTATGATAAGTATATAAATACAACAAAAAACCCCCTTAACTCTTTAGCCACTTACGTTTCTCCCTTACGTATTTTTTGCTATGTATGGGGTGGACCTTTTTTCTTATATGAGGGGTGGTTAGATCCGCACCCATGCAGTTTTTATTAGGGTAATTTTTTGCCTGCCATATTATATTCAGTCAAATCGATAAATTCGTTTTAGCGAAAAGGGTTACAGTTTGCTTTAAAGGGTAAATTTTATGTAGTTCAAATAGATGGCGCGACATTGTTGAGTTTAAATGTTAGGATTCAGATGGCACAATTGTAGCTTAACATTTTTTATTCCTTAAATGTTTAATAAGCAGTGTAAAAAAGAATAACTGTAAATTTATATATCTTCCAGGAATTTCCCACTTTAAATTTTCAGGCGAGCCTGTTCTGAAATTTTACTCTATTACTAAATTAGTACCACTGCTAAGTTGGAATATATCTTTTAATTAGTTTGTATATTTTATTGGTACATTTTCAGATTTTTAAAATTATTAATTTAGTAGAGCAGAGGTTTGTGCATTAAATTTTGTTTAAGCCCTATAACCATTCAGTTCTGTGGAACACACAAGTATAGGAATAATAGTAATGGTACATGGATATTTGCCGTAAGAGAGTTCGATGAACAGTTGTGACTAAGGAAAACATCGCTAAAATGAAGCTGAGTTAGTGTTTAATAATAGTCACTATAACTTTAGAATTAGTAAAAAAGCTGAACATTTTGGTCAATATTTTGGCGATAATACGCCTGAAAACAAAGCGTTGACTTCACTCTAATTTCTTTGAAAAAACAGGATATTCAGCTAATCTTGTTTGTTTTTAGAACTCAAATTGCCACTTTCAGGAACACATTTCCAGTAAATTGAAGCCATAAAAAATAATTTCAATAAGCACCTGAATCCCAGGCAGGAACAATAATAATAATTGGTGTCTTAAAGTGAATAATGACCAACACAGTTGATAGACATATAACCAGTTTAATAAAACACAGGTGCTATCATTCCAATGCTTCCATGAATCGTTTATATATAGAAAAAATAAATAAAGAAAACTTTAAGTCACAGGTTTCAAACATATTGAACACAAAGTCAAAAGATGACACGTGTTTTACCTATTTTAAGCATGACCAGATCAGATTCTGTAAGAAAGAAACATACATAATAAGTCCTACGTCTATACATAATAATAACTACCTGCATATTTTGTGTATTCACTAATAAAAACAAAATCAGATGAAGTGTTGTTGCAAGTTTGTCACAAGCCCAGACATACGATTTTGTTTACAAAAGGAACAAATTCTCAGCATTTAAAAAAATGTACACAAAATTTACATATTTAGTTTTCAAACTCGATTCCTATACCTAAAATGATAAAAAAATTCTTTTGAAAAATTAGCGCTTTTCATTCATTATATCCAATTTGATAGCACTGTTTTTGTATTAAATATTTATTAATATACATTTATACAATTATATCAAATTTAAATAAACAAACTGTGTTATTATATTAGATATTAACGATTAAACCAGCTGTTATTTATGCGTATTATTGTGGAAAACTAATAAATAATTTTTGAAAACAATTTCTTACTGGAAGTTGTATGGGGTGGGTTCGGGGGTAAGGGTAGGGTTAATGAAAAACCTGTTTTTTGTAGCAAATAGCTGCCTGAGAAAAAAATGCTTTTTAAGAAAATTATAGCTGATAAAAACAATCTATAGTTTTTGTATTTATACTTTTCTCACATAACCTTAAGATTTTTAAGCAAAACGTGAAAAACCGCATTTTATTTCTCGAAAGCAAGGCGTATCGTTATGAAAGTTATAGTAGTTCTGCTTTTTTTTATCGCAAATAAGTGAAAATTCAGTTTTTTTAAGACAAGTCATAAAGCTTTAAAAAAATTTAAGTTTTTTTGGTTCTAGCCAACTTTTCTTGGTTCAAAAATACATTTTTTAAATTAAAACTGTTGGTATAATTATTAACCGTATGGTTAACGAATATTTATAAAACTGTAGAATATAGAATTCTATTTACACAAGACAGAAAATATCGGCATTTAAATAAATTAAAAAGAGATTTACATGGACAATCTTTACACTTGATCACTGCAGCTCAAATATGTGACAAAAAGACCTCGATATCATATATCACAGTGTAGGATACGATATACTTTGATACACGTGTATATCTCATAGTGTAATAATGGAATATAATACACAAAGAAATCTAGAGAAAAAAAGAAAATGCATTAACGTGTATGAAACAATAAATATACCAAATAAGATATATAAATAAAAAAAAACTCAAGATTACTAATTTGCTCAAAATTAAACACAGATTTAGAAAATAAATTTTATTTTAGAAAAATGCAGTGGTGTATTGTTTTTTATTAAATAATATTTACGATAAATTACTTATGAGCGCCATGGATAATTTTTTTTTATACATCGAAAAATGCTTCCTAATGTATAAAACACATCTGCAAATTAAAAAAAAAACTACATTGGTGGTGAAGTTATTTCAAAAAAATCTTATTTTATTGATCGCATTTTATAAACGTCTTTTAATAGTTTACAATATACCATACTTCAACGTTTAACTTTTAAAAATAATAATTGTATATTATTGAAGTTCAACCAAAAATTTACATCTGGTGTAAACCAAAGATATACGTTTGTTTAACTATTGTGTGTGTTTTGGGATGTACGTCTCATGTTATAAGTAGGTAATATTAAGCCTTGCGTTAAATTGGCGTGGAGTAGTGCACTTGTTTTATTTTACCTAAATAGAATCTGAAGGCAAGGTCAAATTATTGAAAAATAAGTGAGTTTACACAGTTAAGCACTGTACTCTTTTGGCTTTTGTTATTTCAAATTTTTCTAACAGGTTTAATTTTTTACCTTTAAAATGAATAAACTGCCGATTTAGTTATCTTTCTTGTCCTCAGTCTTAGTGTTAATCAAATGAATATAGAGTGTTGGAAGTTTTACATCAAAAGGAAAAAAATTAATTTTAAATTTTCTATAACGATTTTAGGAAAGTTCGCCTTATTTAAAGGGTCAGTAACAAGCGATATGCAATCTTTAGGTATGATACATGGAAAAAGGTTTTTACATTTAGGGAAATCGAGATTGCTCACATTGGGGTTGGAGTATTTCTTGAATTATTAGCAAAATCAACTGAATTTTTTGTTGAATTAATGTTGTTGAACTGAGTTATCTAATTAAAACCTTGTTGAGCCAAGCTGATAATGGATAATATGGCGAATCAGTAAAAGAGAGCACAGAGCTGACCAGATATCCGAGTTATGTATTTTTGACAACCTATAGAGTCAGAGAAGTTTTGGGGTTCATAGAATATGGTCTGTATTTGATAATGTGAAAAAACCTAAGGTAATAATTGTTTTGTCAGGGGTTCGTTTCAACATCATTTACATTCATTTAGGGGTAGAAAATTGGAATAAGTTAAAAATTCCAAGACTTTTTCTACGTAAGTCGCCCTTTTCATAAGAACGTGACAGGAGCTTTTACCAGCTTTAGCGCCAATTAAGTCATATATCTAAAAAAAAATAAAAAGGAGGAAGAGGATTTAATAATTTAGAGCTTGCATATTATCAAAAACAAAAAATATGTTTATTTACATCTATCGAAAAGATAATCCGCTGCACATCGCTTTCTGCATTATTGGCATCAACCTGTTTGTGCTGAAGTTGTCTTCTGACGATGCACCTATAATAAAAAAAAGTTAGATAGACTAGAAAATGAATGAACAGATAAAGCCTTGCATGATAGATTCACTACGGCACTAGCACATAAAGAAGTAGACCAGAAAATTTGATTAGACCAAAGATTTTGTAATTGCTCTACCGAATCTGTGCAATTTTTGGTAGCGACATATAGTTATTTGACTCTAAAAGACTATACCTCAATTTTACTTTAGGAGATCTGCCCAAATCATATACTGCTTAAGAGAGAATACCCTGCTACAAATACAAACCAAAACAACTCATACTGCAAAAAAGATAAAATTATTGGTAGCCTAAAATATTTACGGCCATATAAGGTTTGGTCATTGATATCACTATGTCACTAGGCGGTATCAGTATGCAAAAGGCCAGAGTACTAACAACTGAATCACGACATAAAAAGAATATATTATCCGAAATAAGTGTCACTCCTATTATAATAGGCACCAGGGGATTTGTAGTTCAGAAATGAAGAATAATTTTGACAAAAAAAATTACAAAATAATAATAATTATAATTATAATATAATTTTCATAAAAACAGTTAGGAGCACATGCAGATATTCGGTTATCTAGGTGCATAATTCGTAATTTTGTATGTCTATGTTATGCATAATATTTATGTATGTGGATATATGAAGTAAATAAATTTTGTCAATTTTATAGTAATAGGCATAATAATAATAATAATAACAATAATAATGTTAAATCTCCTTCATTTAAAAAAAGATATAGAGCAAAAGCTAACACTTTAAAAAATAATAACAAACTCAACAAATAAATTTAAAATGGGTCCTTAAACAAAACAGTTTTAACTAATATACATATACAGTAACCCTAAGAAGAGTACGATACGAGCGATACGATATGTGAATTGTGAATGGTATTATAATATCGTATCAATTTGTATTCTGAGCAATCAAAACTTTTTTCTTGATTTCTTTATAAATAAATATAGATGCAGAGTTGTAAAATCAACCGTCAATGCGTGAGAGGTGTTAACCCCATAGTATTAAACATCTGCGAAAGATGCATACGGCAGAGTAAGTTTTTGTATTATACAAATATTTATTTTTGAGCCTATTAAAGCAATATTTATATATAAAAACGTAGAAAAAGTATTAGAACTTAACAATAGTAGAGTTTCACGCACATGTATGCAAAGAAATTGGCTTCAGAAAGCCTAAACTTATAAAGGGCTTTATTTAACGCTTTGACATATTCCCTAAATCTTTGATTAAAGTCTATTATAACACCCAGGTTTTTAGATGCTTATAACACAGATAATTGATTTCTATCAAATATAGTTCTAAGCCTCTCTCTTAGTATACAGGTCTTACTTTTATGGCCAAAGAACACTAATGTAGACTTATTCGAATTAAATTTTAGGCAGCCGCAAATCCTAATAGTAAATACAATTATTAATTCACTAATTGGATACTTCTCTATAATCTTTTTCATAACCGACTTGGGATCTGCGGTGTATATTAAAAACAACAATGGACCCAAAATTTATCCTCGAGGAGCAGAAGAATCAGCTCTAAACTATTACTTTGACAGTCAATCTGTTGCAATAATTCATTAAAATAAAAACGAATAATGTTAGCAGAGGCATAATCAAATCAATAATATCGTAATTTAAGATGGAGAAGTGCCTGATTAATGGTGCTCTGGATAAATTCAGTAATAAAACCACCAAACACTTCTGTTCATTCCACGCTCTAATGATATCATCAGGTACGACATCCGAAGCAACTGACTTACTATAATTTTTTTAGAAATATAATCTTTGTAATACTCGGAGAAAATCTTATAATTCTGTAATAACTAAAGTTTTTTAAACATTGCTTTATTAAAATTTGTTGTTTTGTTGGGAAATTCCGGGCAACAAATTTTACAGACTGTATTTTGGGAGAATTCGTTACATTATATAAATTTTTTACTATATAATTTACTTTATGACTTGTTTCATTAAAGAGAGAGTAAGTTAACAAATATAATATTATAATCGTCCTATATCGGATAACTACTTATACACGATCCCCGCTCTGACCCTAAACGCTTTAAAAATCTGCATCTGTACTCACCTTTGTTTTCTCATAACCGCCAACTGTCCCTATCTAATTAAAAACCCTTATTCCGTCAGGCCCTCTGCCCTTCATGTCCAAACTCAATTAAGTTTGAAAAACGGAAGTGTAGTTTTTTGCTACATCTCGCACAATAAGACAATACCTCTATACCTTCATGTGCGTATAAAGGTTCATGCCCAACAAAGTATCCCTTTATAATTATAATTTTTTTGGTAACATTTTGTACGGGGGCAAGTTGAAAAGGTTGGAGTTCAGGTAGCCACATAAACGGAGACTAGTTTATTCATTTTAGTTTAAGATTAATTATATGTACAGAGTAGGAGGGTAACTATTCAGATCTACCAAGAGTATAAGTCAAATATTTGTTTAATTGAAGTAGTAGACCTTTTCAGAGTAGTTGTTTTTTTGAGTTAGAAATAGAGAAAAATAATCACAGGTATACAGGATGTCTGCGAAAGGTTGGGAAGTCTGGAAATCTGATAGTGGAGATGCTACAGACCATAACATATCTTTGTCCAAAAATTGATAGTTTGCAAGATACGCGGTTGGTGTGAGGTTTGCGTTTGGGTGTCAAAGTAACAAGTTATTTGCTTATTTTACCTTATTACTTGAGAAGCATTTTAATTCTTCTAATATGAAAAATAAGGCTTTGTTATTTTTAAAAGCAACTTCTTGAGGGTGCCATCTACATTTCTATTTTGGTAAATAACTTACCATAAGTTTTCTGTTCTACCCTGTATATGACAAATGATTAAAAAATCTATTTTTTTTTGTATTTCCGCAACAAAAAAAGCTTCACCTCAAGTATCTAAAGTTGATGATAAAGCATTATACATAACATAATAATTAACTTGCTTTGGATAATACCTGAGTAATGATTCTATAAATAACACATGAGGATGGCAAAAATTAGTACATACAAAAATTGCTCAAAGTGAGAACCACCTTGCCTGTAACACTCTTAAGCTCGATGAACTAATCCTTGCTACACTTTCCAAAGCATTTGGATGGTATTTTTCATTTTTGGTTATGGTTTTGGCTATAGTGGCAGATTCTCTGTCAAGAATTACTTTTATTTTACACTGGCGTATCGTAAATGCCTCGTTTTAAGTCACTCCAGAATAAGAAATCCATAGAACTTAAGTCTGGTAATCTAGCTGGTCACAATATAGGTCCTGGTCTGATAAACTCTATTTAGATGATAATGCCTAACTAATTAACTAAAATGAGGTGGAACGCCGTCATGCATAAACAATCTTGAATCATTCAAATCATAACAAAAGTTGAAATTATTAATACCTTTGGTCATTAGTCTGTCAATGGTTCCTATAAAATATTGTCTAATTATTCCTGCTCATACATTAATTGAAGATTGTGCTTAAAGGCGGGTTTGTCTTACTATATGAGGATTGTGGTCTGCATAAATATGAAGATTATGTGAGTTAATGGGCCTATCCCTTTGAAATCCTGCTTCGTCCGAAAATAATATTAACGGAGTTAATACACAAAACTCTACCCTTATAAGGTAATCATGGCTTTTGTACCATTAATTATTGCATGTGGTATGGATGCAGCAGTTGCTCTTGAAAAACTGTATTTACTGTACATATGGAAACCTGAAATTCTCGAGCTACCTTTCTAACCCCAACTGTAGGATTTTTACCACACTATCTAAAACATTTTTTTCAACTTCAGCTATAGGTACAGTTTTGGAAGCTCTACGATGTTCATCCTAAAATCCCAATAATTTCTTACGAGTTTCTTGTAATGGCTGATCGATGCTTTAAAAAGTCTTTGAATTAGACTAGTCATCTGCCTTAGAGCATCTGAGGCAGATGACTAGCGTAGTGAGCGTACCATTTTCGAGCTTTTAAAGTATTACATCTTGCCAATTCATACATTAAATGCATATCAGAATATTGAACAAACGTATACTCAATGATATTAATATTATTAGAAATTATGACAAACATAAGAAACCATAGCAATACCACTCAGATATTATCCAAAGCAAGTTGATTATTATGTTATAAAAATGTTTTATCACCATGGTATCGTGGCGTTAACTTTACAGTGTTACTATTTTGCCAAGAGTTTGCAGACAGTAGCTCAGAATTATTGGAGGCTTGGGATTGTTCGAAGGTTCACTTATGACTGGCTATTAAAGAATCTAAACATGGTTATAACTATTAAATAAGAGGGCGCCACTTAGGTTTTTTTTATAAATGAAAGAAAACTAAGTTGTAATGTTACATTGTTTTGTTTTCATTTGGTCTCTTAGAGAAAAAATGGATGATACGTTTCTATAAAAAATAACTTATATTATAAATAGGAAATTAATGTATTAAATTATGACATTGATTAAATATTTGTAACGTTAAATTGAGATAAAAGGTATATTAATAAAAATTTAAATAAGTGAGACAAATCTATGGTTAGTAATTTTTAAATAAATGGAATAAACTGGTCTGTATATTCCTCCAAGAAATGAACGCTAGCCTTCAAAACCGAGGCTGTAAATATATGCCATTTGTGGCTCAGCTATCCGAACTGGGAATCTCTAATACTAGCTATAACTCTAGCTCTAGCTTAGTGACACACTCACCTTGCTAAGTTTCATTATCTATCCATCGAAATCTTGAGCATCCTGCACCAGAATTATGAAATAAATGGTTCCCTAAAGGAATAAAATTAAGGACCATAAATTATAAACCATATTGGCCACTTCCTGCTTCACAAACTTCGAAAACAAAAAAACTGGTCTTTTACGTGCGCTCCTACCTGCAACACGGGAACAAGTCGTCGAAAAATGGACGCAGTACCGACTAAATCAATAGCGACCCCACCTGTCGCCTGAGCTGTCAATATCAGCCAATCAGAGAAAATATTAATTTATGACCAATCAGAGAAGTGACGGATCGTCAACAGAAAGCATCGATAATTAACCCAGGAGAGTAATGCGTTACAGTAGTAATGTGTCATTGACAGTGTGAATTTAAAGAAATATGAATAAAAGAAGTTGACTGAAATTATTAATGTAATTATTAAAATAAATGAAATGTCAATGGAACGTTAGTGAACATAAGAAATAGAAAAATAAAACGCTACAGTATACATAATGCAATGGAAATTTTAAAAACAAATATCTCTCAAACGCTTAGCATTAGACACTTCTAACAAGTGGCCTTTTTTTGTTGCGGAAATATGAGAAAAGAAGATTTTTTCGTTAGTTGTTGTACAGGGTAGCACAAGAAAGGTATGATAAGTTGTTTACCGAAATAGTGCTGTAAATGACGCGCTTTGGATATTTGGTCATAAAAAATAACACACTTTTGTTTCTCGTACTAAAAAACCTTTTTGTATCAAGTTTTGTACTAAAATCTAAAATGATTTTTAAAGAAAAATAATTAACAGCCTGTATCTCGCACTTTTGCAACTATCAACTTTTCAACTATCAACTTTTGGGTTAAGGTATGCGTCAATGTCAATTCACATATTTCGGTCTAGTATCTTCAGTTTACAACCTTTTAAAAACAAACACTCTGCAAAAAAAAGCTAGCACCTGTTAACGCCTTTTAAAAGCCCCCCTGTTTAAAAACATAAATATCCCAGTATAGATACCGATTGCATTTAGACATTCCACTATAGGATTCGGCACCAGACTTTATCTTATCCTGACTGGTTAACATCTAAAATGGAATAACACGTAATAATTGTTTATAACGGGTGTAGATTCCTTAAGTGCAAGTAGAGCGGTACCGAAATGCAGAGTGAAATATTGAGACTATTAGTGGAAATTCTATATTGGTCAACCCATCTCTTTGATAAACCATTTCTTGGTGAACTAATACAGACAGCTTCCCTAACCTTCCACCAGTTGTGAAACTATGAAGACCGCAGGGTACTTTGGTTGATGAGGAATATGCAGGCTATGTCTGCAGTACGTGATACTGTGTTAAAGCAAAATTTCTGCGGATCTAGACTAGACGCCGGTAAGCTTCCTAGCTAGGATGCTTGTGATTGTTTGACTAGAATCACACCTTTCTTCAGCAAATTTTTGGTAACGAACACTAGATGAGGCTACTGTTCTCCGTTGTGCTTCTATTTTTTCTTCCTTCTGATTGCTATCTGCCGAACGTAACTTGCTCCCGGTAATGATGCTTGTGATTATGGAACCAGAATCACATCTTTCTCGCGCTGCTTTTAGTTATGTGTGTTCAAATTTTTATCTGCTGAATTCAGCTTAATAACGCAATGATGCTTGTGAATATTTGACAATAATAACATCTTTCATAAGCTGCTCTTGGGTCTGTCTCTCTTTTTTTTTTCTTTCTGATTTTTATTTACCGAGTTTAAATTGCTCTCCAGCAGTGAGGCTTGTAATTATCGAATTAAAATCATACTTTTCTTTCTCTTCTTTTCAACATGTTTCTCTTTCCTCTTCCTTCGAATTTGCATCTGCTGAACTCAGATTGTTCCCTAAAAGTAACGCTTGTGACTATCGGATCAGAGTAACACCTTTCTTCCCCTGCTCGTCGGCATGCCTCTTTTTATTATTTTGATTTCTATCTGCCAAACTCAGCTTCCTGTTCGGCTTGTATAGACTACGAGCTTAGGAATGAATGGCCGTAACAGTCTGCTAACGTTCTCTCTGAAATACCAAACAATCCTCTTGATAGTATAAGGCTCTGCTTGGGTAAACCGCTACCAGTATACACGTGGGACAAACAGTGACCAGCAAAAACCACGTTGGACTCACAACCGTCAAAGAACATGATTCTTCTTACTCTATGGCCGCTATTTCAATAGGAAATCCCAATTCCCTGCTCTTTATAAATATTGATAACTTGATCGGAGCTCTTGATAGGGCCCACCTATAGCAACTGAACTTAAGTAGTGCCGAAAAAAGAAGGGAAAAGAAATCCAGGGCTTAACACCAGCAGCGGTACCAGTACACCTCGATTACGGAGGGATAGCTTACTATTTTACAGTATTACCAACGCATTTATCTCTCATATCTATGAGAAAACAAAATTTATAATGGATGCTAAAAGACGAACCGTTATATTATCAGATTTAAATTACCATCGTGTAGGACTCTTGTCTCTTTATAATAAAAAAAAATATCCAAATTTATCATAATACTTCAGCATATTTTGGCCTAACAACATATTTTGGACCAACCCAGGTATATCTTATAATATAATACAAGAGATGCAGCTTCTCCAAGGGTCACATAAACACCAACCCTTTATGCACTTTTAAATAAACGTAAAGGGGACAAACATTAAAAAATGCGTACCTGTTTCAATTGAAAAGGACCATGGCCCAGAGGGGATGAAATGAAAATTTTTTGCGTCTGGAATTGAGAGATTTTTGCACCGCAGACAACTGACCCCTCTGACTGGAAATTCTTAGTTTAACGGTCGTGTCTTGACAGAGAACATACGATAAACCGCGCGATTTTTTTCCCACCCATAGATTCGGCATGATTTTTTCGGGCAAAATCAACAAATCGATTCGCAAGAAAATTAAATTTAAGATAAAATGGGTGAGAACATTTTTTCAGAGTTATTATACCGATTAACGAAATAAAATAACGAAAATGGGCAAGTAATTATTTTTTGGAAAATGCAACGTATCTCAGGGCAATACAGTGCAAATACCGGGCTATTATTTAAGGCTTAGTTAAGTTTATTGTTTGCTTAGTTATTGTTTTTCGTTAAGTCTCTTGGAATAAGTGTACATACGTTTTTGTTAGAATAGTTGCTGTGAATTTAAGTGCTTTTTGTTGTTATCAGTGTATAATTAATATAGTGCGTTTAAGTTTAAGTTTTCCAGTTAAAGCTGATTTTTTTGCTGTCCTATGAACAGAGGCTAAGGGATCTTAATAAGTAAGGTGAGTACGACATAAGTAATGATATATTTTTGTATAATTATAATTAAAATTATAGTCTTTAATCCACGAAAGAGTTTTTTCTATAGCGAATAATAGTTCTATTTATTAGTACCATGGCTTTTTTAGGGATAAGTCTACGGTTAATCTTTTTACGCAGGAAATTGAAGAAGTGAATGATTGTAATAATTAAGTTAATCGTAAAAGTAAAATAAAATCCAAAAGGATAGTACCATATTATATTCTTTTAAATTTTATACCTTTACTTTTAAGATTATTCGCAAACATTGGCTTTTGAGATTTATTTGTTGACTTATTTTAAGCATATCCCTATAATTGTAGTCAATATACCAAAATTCATTATAAAAAGCCTCATCTTAAAAGATGACATTCGAAATTCTTCAGGACAGGGTGCTTGGTCTATTGTTTGTAATTCTATTAATAATGATATTAGTGCCCAATTTTATTAGTATTTTTTACTTTAGGTAGGTGATAATAAATTGTATGCAAGAGTAAGAAAAGACGAAGAGTAAGAAATGATCTAAAATTCAGTGCTAAGAAATTTAATTGAAGAATTATGTTAGAATGAATAGAATTAATTAATTATGTTAAAATGAATGATGAAAGTTAGAATGACAATATCAACGCCTCTTATATCGAAGTATATATTAAGTAATATAACTATGATACGATAACGTTGATTCTTTTAAGGATTTGGGTGTATTGTTTTACCTTAAACTTTTCTTTAACTATAATTATAACATATTAAAAATGGAATTCCAAAAAAATATGATTTCTTCTACGTTCAAAATAAGAAAATGCAGCAGTGGTTTCATCAGTGAGTTATGATACTAGATATCTTATGACAAATTCATAGAAAATTACCTACCTTAAAAGCTATCTTAAGATCATGAATTTTGAATCTGAAATGATCATGATTAATGAATATTTACATCAAAGGTCTAATAATTACTGTTTACGAGTCCGTAGAAGATATTTTCTAAGTAGGAGCCCATTTTTTTTGAACAATAATATTTCTATGTCAAAACATTGAAGTAAATCGGAAACATCAATTTATTTTTATAAAACTATAAATTTGGTGAAATTACCTAGTAACCTATTTTAAGAGACGCGGCGAATATAACGATCAAATTGCAATTTATTTTTTACCAGTAGGTAGATATCATGAAATTCGGTGATCAAATCTTTTGTTTGCTTTTCTTATGATTTTGTTGAGGAATTATAACAGATTTCGAGTAGCTTTCAAAATGATTGCCTTTACGTGAGAGAAAACTGCCTCATTTTTATAAATTTTTTAAAACTCTAATTATTGATCTTGATGGCATATGATCTTTCTCCACATACTACTGTAAAAAAAATTCTGACTGAACAAAGTCTGAAAGTTTCACTTTATCCTCATAGTTTATGAATGATTGTGAAAGGTCACGATTTCAGTGTGCTGTTCTTCAGAATATCCCTTAAGTTTTCAGGTATCTCAGTTTATAATTTTAAGTTAACAAGGCTTATGTCCTTGTTAAGTAGGATGACCACGTATAAAAAATAACAACAATTGACAACAGTTTGTTTGATACAAACTGTCTT
The DNA here is from genome assembly GCF_022605725.1 of Anthonomus grandis grandis. Lineage (NCBI taxonomy): Eukaryota > Metazoa > Arthropoda > Insecta > Coleoptera > Curculionidae > Anthonomus > Anthonomus grandis. The sequence continues at coordinate 24,724,628 of NC_065552.1, read as the reverse complement.
TGTATTATATGACAATGCAATAAATTTACTAGTTCTAAATAGTTTTTTATAATGTCAAAAAAAAAAAAAACTAAATGCCGCAAAGCCCAACGTGCCTCTCATCATACGTGTAGAGCCCAAATGTTGAATCTAATAAAACATGAATATTAGCAGATTTCAAATTTTATCGTAATATTTGGAGTTGCTATGTTTTTTAACAATCCATCGCTATTTATACCATTTTTGTCGCTTTCTGGCACAGATTTTTATAGTTTTTTTTAAAGTACAAAATTTCTTACTTTTTCGCAAGTGTAATTTCCTTTCATTATTTTGTTGCTCAAGGGTTTTCTTCATTATTATTTTTGGCTCTTTATCCATTCATTTAGATATTTTCTTTTACAAAATGCAAGTGAAGCACCTTTTCTTAGAAAAATTAAAAAGGATATATTAAATTTTGCCCCAATATTTTCTTGAAAAAAGAAAAATGCACTTTTGCTATATTTACCTTTTCGATCACATATAGTTTTGAAGTATCTCTTAAGGAATAATGTGATTTTCTTCCTTTGAGTAATTTGACTTTCTTAACTTTCAAGTAACACTAAAAGATATTAACTCAATAATCAATCCATATCAATGATACAAGAAACAGATCAAGTAGTGATTCCCCATCATAGATTAACCTTAATTAAGAGAAATTTTAAAATATTATTCATCAAACTTTTTAGTTCTTTACCAGATGAAATTAAAAGTCTACCCATCTATAAATTTAAACTCTTTATAGAAGTCCATATAACATATAGGAATTCCTGAAGTTTGACTGGAGTACATGACCTGCAGACTAATTAATAACTAATGCTTACCCTAACAAAGCTAGTATTAATTATATTTATTTCTATTTTGTACTATTTATGTGTTAGTCGTAGCGTTTTATACTATAAAAAATAAATAAGTTATTAATAATTACAATATTTTATCTCTATTTTCTTAAGCATATTATTCTGTAATCAATGTATCACTTAAAAGGTTATAATTAAAGCCAGATATTAGATAACTACCCTATCAGCAAACTAAAGGAATTTTTTTTCCTATTAGTTTGACATAAAATGGTAGTCATATTTTTTGCAAATAAAGATTTGTCCATTTAAAGCTGCATTATTAAAATGAAGTTTTAAATACTCAGCGTATGAAAATTTCAAATTTTAGAAAACTTAAACCAGCCTAAGTCAGGCGTCTTTTAAAAATTAAATATAAATGTATTGCTTTGCCATGTTATATTATTAATGACACCCTTATCATGATTATAATGATATTTTAATTTTGTTAAGAATGAATGCAGACTTTTACTTTTCTTGATTGTAAATTTTTGACTTTTACTTATTATTAAGTACCCTTTTATCTTTTTTGTATCGGTGCTATTAAGGAGCTATATTATATTATATTTTATTATAAAATAAAATAAATATTAGATATTTTATATCGGCAACAAATGAAAGGTAAATAATTCTGTGACTGCCATAAACAATTTTTCTCTATTGTATGATTAATAAAAAACTAAAATTGTCCAGACAGAGCAAGTACTAACCAAAAAAAGTAATATGTTCCATTTAATATATTCTGTAATAGAGCATATTAATAAATTTAGTTAGTAGTAAAATTAACCAGTTTTTGAAGGTGGTAGACAATGTTTCAGTGAAAACATCTTGTCGAACTTGCATTGTCTTATTTATTTAATGTAACACGACGTTTCGGTTGGTAAGTATCTCCAACCGTTATCAGTTCACACTTGATAACCAGTTTACACTTGTTAACGGTTGGAGATACTTACCAACCGAAACGTCGTGTTACATTAAATAAATAAGGCAATGCAAGTTCGACAAGATGTTTAGTAAAATTAAATTGCAGAGGTTTATTAAGCCAGTTTACATTGATTACACGATTTCACATTATTCATAAAACAATTCATCTTAGTATCTTTTTTAAAGTACTTTATAAAACTAAATTATTCTGAATATCATTCTCAAAAGGTAAATATAGAAAACATTGAAAAGTCCGAGCTTTTCTACGCTAAAATCGATCTCGATACCCTAGAAAGATACACAATGCTGTCTTTTTATGCTAAAATTAATATCGCTGGCTTAGGATTTATTTCTACATTTTTTTTCTTATTCCTTCTCTAAAAAATTACAAACGCGATTTATATTGCGTCAAAATTACGAGGAACCTTTTTTTTTATGGTAAACACAAGCACAAGAGGAAAGTCCTATGTCACTCTTGGAGTGGTGCTTGCGCGAAGATATTTACGGGCATTTATCTTAAAACGCTGTAGGTTGTATGCGTCGGGAAATATGTGAGGTGGAAGCCCGTTCCACAAAGAAGATGTTCTCCAGATGAATGAGTCCCGATATAGCGACGTCCTTGGGGTAGGCAGGTGGACTCGATGTTGATGAGCCGCAACTGCTAGACGCGTCCTTCTTGCCGGAACAGCCCTGGATGGAATCAGGCCTGCCAGCTCAGAGGAGCACTTACCGTGATAATAACGGTAGAATAAACAGAGATCAGCCACCTTTCTCCTGTACTCCAGACTATCCAGACTCTTTGTCAGTTCTGGTTTGCCGATAAGACGAATAGCTCTCTTCTGTATAGAATCCAGCAGGTTTAAACTATGCTTGGGTGCAGAGCTCCAGACATGCGAGTAATACTCGAGGGAAGGGCGTATTTAAGCCTTATAAAGAGTCAGCAGCTGTTCTGGTGTATACAGTTTTTTCGTTTTGAAAAGCACTCCGAGTTTTTTGAAAGCCGCCCTGGCGACCTCGGCAACGTGGCCATGCCAGGACACACTGTTGGTGACCTCGACTTCTAGAAGATGTAAAGATGATTTTATTGGCAATGTTTTCCCTGCAATAACCAGCTCCGGGCCACCAAGGTTAGTCTTCATCGCAAATACTGCAGCCTGCGTTTTTTTAGCGTTAAAATTGACCAAATTGTAATTGCCCCACTCCAAGATTGCTCTAATATCGTTGTTAGTTGAAGCTACTTGTTGCTGCCTAAGATTCTGAGAACTTGCGGCAGTCGTTGGTTTGGCGGACTTAAATGTGGAAATAAGTGTGCTAGCGTCCGCAAAGCTGTAGATTGGATTGACAGTGGTTCCTAGCAAATCGTTGATATATACCAAGAAAAGGGTGAGGGATAGAATACATCCTTGAGGGACTCCAGCGTTAATGTTATCCTCATAATCTTGAATCTTATCAATCTAAACTTAAACAGTGTAGGGTAAAATCGACCAGGCAGTAATATTTTGGAATTCATTTTATTTTAACATTTAAACATTAATTTATACTGAGGAAAAATCACAAATATATACTGAAGCTTTTTCTGCGCTAGTACAGTCAGCATGAGCCCAGGTTGCACAAGAACAGCACCGCCACCAAATCTCATTATTTTATCCAAATTGTTCACAAATAGCGCAGATTTCATCAATTTGTCTTTCTTCTCCAACCGGGGTTTCCACTTTATCTGTAATTTTTCCTGTGACCTTCTTAATTTTGTCATTTCCCTCCTCCTTACCTGTAATTTTTTTTGTGATCTTTAATTTTTCATTTTCCTCATTTTTTTGTTTTTGAATGTCTTATTTTCTCAGGAAGATTCTGAGAACTTGCGGCAGTCGTTGGTTTGGCGGACTTAAATGTGGAAATAAGTGTGCTAGCGTCCGCAAAGCTGTAGATTGGATTGACAGTGGTTCCTAGCAAATCGTTGATATATACCAGGAAAAGGGTGAGGGATAGAATACATTCTTGAGGGACTCCAGCGTTAATGTTAAATTTGTCGGAGAGGTATCCATCGACGGCTACTTGGATTGTTCGTTGTTCAAGAAAACTTTCCCTATTCTTTGAATGAAATTAATCAAGAAGTTTCTTTAAAAAAGCTGTAATTTTTTTAATTTAATCAGCAGTCCAAAACGCTACTGCGACCTTAGACCTATAATATTTATTCCAGTAATTTCAAACATATTGAGGCTTTGGTTAAGGGTAATACTAGAGCGCTCGTATTGCTTAACTTTTCTAAACCTGTCGATACCATAACTCACAGCCTGCTTTTAGCAAGGCTGGCCCATTATGCTTTCGATAATAATTTACTAAACTTCTTTGAGTCTTATCTTTCTAAAAAAAGTAGCTGGTAGTCGTAGAAAATTAATCTCAATTAAATACCTCTTATATAACTTCTGGTATCTCAAAATCCGTCCTAAAATTTACTCTTGATCATCAAGAAACTTTTAATAAAATATATTTAATTACATTTGTTAACGCTGTTGATTCTCAGGATATCTCTAAGATCTTGATGAACCTTCCAATTAAATTTTCCTTTAACTTGGGTGAAATTCTGGTAATCGTTTTAGAGTTTGTTGAGGTTTACTTAGCCAAAGGTTAGCTTCAGGTAAGCACCTTGTGATACACGACATTTTTCGTTTTATTATCAGGCGCAAGTACAAATAACACAGATGGTTTTCCCACCCGCAAACATGCCTCCTATAATTGACTATTTGAAAAACATCGATTTTTCAGATTTAGACCACAAACTTTTAAGGATTCGCTTTGTGATTTGTTAATGGTCATGGCAAATGCAAGACGGATTGGAAATTAAAGTCTATTAAAGTCAAACGGCATATCAGTTGGGATTATCGCGAACCTCGGAATAAGGACTTCTTCACCTTCAAATTTTTCTTTGAGTATCGTCATGTAAATCACATTGTTCATTAATTTACTTACCACCAAACGCGTATCATTGCAAAGTTTTGGTGGGTTTATGTTTCGAAGCACGATTACTACGAAGCCAACCTTTAGGCGTAAATTGTATTGATTATTGATGATGTTTAGGAATGCTTTGTTGATAAGTTTGTATTTCGATAAGATGAAGTTACAGAAATTCTGACGAATAAAGACATGCGGAATGTCTTACCAGTACCACCAGGGGCATCCACGAAATATAAACCAGCATTTCCATAATCACTTGCCTTTATTAATGTATCATAAACTTCCTTTTGTTGGGGATTCAACAGTGGTACATTCGTTTGAACTACTAAATCTAATTCCTGGTAATCATATTGACGTTCCCGTTCCAATTCTCGATTAAATGCGTAATTAATTTCATGATTTGTCGCTGGCATTTTTTAACTTGACTAATAAACTACCGCACATAAGTTAACACATGTGTACGATTAAGAGTAAATCCCGATTATATAATATCTCCTCATTTGACGAATTTGATGTAAAATATCTTCTGATATATTATCCTTGTATTTATATCACAGGTTAATAATGACTTCAATGGCTGTCATATCCCGGTGAGCATCGTTTTCCCGTAAATTGAGTTTTTCACATGCAGCATAATATGCTGTGAATATTGTACTATTAACAGTCCGTAGTGACTCAAATGACGTTGGCTCACGCACATTTAACCAGCAACAATCGCAAGTAGAAGCACTCATTATTCTTTGGATAAACTATATACATACAACCAAGAGCAAATCCAGAAAACCAGGAACATTCTCTACTTAACCATAGATAAAATTACGTTTAGCTGTCATTTTTATTATTGTCAAATTTCAGCAATACTTCATCATAGACAAAATTACATTTAGCAGTCATTTGGGTTTTGTTATTCCATGTCAGGTGCGTTCTTGTTCTAGTAAGATAGGTATTTCTTTAATTTTACATTTTATTATTATTTTTCGTTCAAAATTGCTTATGTAACCACTATTCATTTGTACCATATCCTTCTTAACAAAATGCCTTATGTCCTTATGCCTTATGATTCTGCATTAAAAAATTGTGGTTTCCATTTAAAAAACATATTAAAGACGTCATATCTTTTTTTTTAAGTCACTTTGTATATTTAATTTCGACATAGAAAAACCCTAAACTCGTTATTAAAATCGACGGGTTCGGGCATTTTTTTTAGAAATGGTCCATTTCATTTTTTTGTTGATTTTATGCACTACTTCATGGATGCACTGTATATATATATATATATATATATATATATATATATATATATATATATATATACATATATATATATATATACAGTGCATTCATATATATATATATATATATATATATATATATATATATATATATATATATATATATATATATATATACAAATCCGTATATATATATATATATATACGGATTTGTTTGTAAAAAAATCGACGAAAAATTCTATTTACAGCGCAATGTTAAAAAAGAGGCTACAGTGAACTGTAATTCGATTTGTCTACGGCGCTTTACCTAGTTGACCATTGGTCGACATTCTGGGACAGTATGAGGATGCAGCATCTCAATTACTTAGTTCATACCTAGATCAGAGAGTACAGACAGTATGTCTGAGTGATTCTTATTCATCAGCATTTTCGTGCCCCCATATTATAAGGAGAGTTTATATCAATAGCTTGTCTGAGATAATTTCTTCTAATATAGTTTATTAATTCGCCGATGATGCATCATTTTTATAGTGGTCAGGAACGCAATGGAGCTCCTAAACTGCAGTACTGAACATGGAAACTTCGTGTCTAGACAGTAAGTTGTCTTTAAACTCTAGACAGTTATCAAACAGACTCATAAGTTGTCTTAAACTTTGGAGTTGGTTAATTTTTCGAAGGCCACTGCTGTCTCGGAATCTCTTCTTGTGTAGTCCTATGGGCAGTTGATCCCTATAAACAACAGTGTAAAATTCTTAGCAATATACATTAAATTTGGTATTGCTAAGATCTGAGGATCAGCAAGTGAAGCTCAAGATATATTTAAAATGCAAAAACGTATCATTCATTAAGAAAGTATAAGGTAGTCAGTCTCAGAAACCTTTTTTACTCTTGGATAGTTGCATGTAGACAATAATTTTTTTCATCAGTTGTCTGTGTTTGTGCATGGATTGCTTGATACTTCCTCCCCTGCTTACATTCGTGAAAAACTTTTCAAAGAAATATGGCCGATAGCGATCTAAGGATGTACATAAATTATCGCCTCCTGTTGGCATTTGTTCACACATGTTTTTTTTTCATACTATCTCAGTGTATTATAAATTTCCACAATCGCTGATTAAGGTTAAGTTGATTAGCCCTAGGCTAAATTTTGCCTATATACATTTTTATATAATAAAGGCAATAATTATTTATGATTTATTTTTAACAAATCTCTATTTTTTATATAAATTTAAAAGTCATAAAAATACTATACAACATCAAAAATATTTATATTTTAAATAAAAACCATACATTTAATACAAGCCTATGGCTATACTGCAATTTTGACAACCTATAAATCCTCATAAGTCATAAAAATGGCGTACCTATTCAATATTAAGCCAGTCCCTTCGGACCTCTAGGGGGTGGCATGCGATAGAGGGTGGGCAAAACGTAGGGAAGGGTAAAAATAAAAACCAATAAGGGTGAAAAAAGCCTAGCGTTCCAATGTTGCATTCAATACTTTGTTCCCTGTTCCATTTATTGATTTTTTTTTAAGTATGGGGTGCATTAGATGGGGATGACATATTAGCTTCGTTAGTTTTTCAGCAAGGATTAACGGAAGAGCTTAATTTAAATATGAATTTTCCTAAAAACTTTTCTTATGACGTCAATAATAAATCGTTATTTTATTCCAGCAGATCCACGAATGAATTACGCAGATAGGAAGCTACAAAAAGACTTCAATTAAATTTTAATTGTTTAAATCGGAGAAAAATATGATTGAAGAATTTAAAATTTGATAAGTCCGCGGAGATAAGGGCGACTTTTCAGAAGTGAGTTTGCTTAGTCAAATTGAGTTAATTTAGAAATTTAGATTTAATTTGTAATTTTATTGAGACCGTCGAGCGAAATATTAATTTAAAAGGAACAGATAATTAGTAAGGGCTTTTTAAAGATTTGTAAAGGAAATTTTCGCAATTCAATATTTTTAATATTTTCATTTTTTGCAAACATGCTCTACTTAAAAATCCTACTGATTTATTTTACTCAATACTGAAATTAGCAATTAAAGTAATTTATTCAGTTTTTATTAGAGGCGATAAGGTATTAAGATTTTCATGTCTTACTTTTACACCTGAAAAAATAAAAAAACGCTCTTTTTTGTCACATTTATTAACAGCTCGTTATTAAACAAACTCTTGCAAATTCGTTTTGCACATAATGAAGCTTGTTTTATCGACTTATACTCTACTTTACTTAGCAATTCAAACTATTAAGTTAACCAGTACCTGGAGCCTTAAAAAAAATGAAGTTTAGTTTAATGATCAGGACAAAATGTTTTTTTGTAGATACAATCGATAATAAATTTAAATTCTTTAAGCAGATTATTTTAACGATATTAGATATACAAGCTCCCTTAAAGACCATTTTTTAGGCAAGTCTTTTAATAATGTTTTTAAACTTCTTTCTCACATAACTTCCACTGAATGTAAGAAGGAAACTGTTTAATTTTTCCAGGCAGTTAAGTCTTTTTTTTTCAAATAATTTTGAGCCTTATAAGGTCTGGAAAAAAAATTATAAAATTTTGTTCAATTTTAAATTTATTACATTTTTCAGGCTATTTTATTTCTGCGCATTATTTTTTGTTTAAGGGCGAAAGAGTTTATTGCAGAAGCCAAAAAACAAATTTAAAAAATTTAAAAGCACAGCGGTTAAAAATTAATAAGTAAAACTAAAAAAAATGAAATAAGATTGTTTTTGAGAAAAAAACAGCATATATACCAGCAAAGAGCATTGATCTGATTGAATTTTTTGATTTTACTGAGAAACTTATGATTCTTTTGTATTTAAAATTTTTATCTATTTTTAAATGTTCTCCAAGATAATAGAAAATGACAAGCATGCACAAATATCTATTAGTACCTATTTCCTACCATTTACTTTTACTCAGACAATTAAGTTTTTTTATCGAGCCTAATAAAATTATAATAATATACTTAAAATGCCTGAAAAAAAATTAAATTTATTTTCTTTTAACAGGTTTTTTCCTTAGGGTTTGTTGATAATATTCAGGTTAACTAAGAAGACAAAAAGCAAATTTAAAAACCAGCACCTTCATCAATATATGTAATAAGATAATTTTAATAAACAAGAATATCCTAAGGAAAAAAAGTGCATATATCGGAATAGAGACTTAGAGAGCATGTGATTCCGTAATTGAATCTTACTGGTAATACAATAATTTTTTTATGTTTAAAATTTTACCTATTTTTAACTTTTTCTAAGATAATAGGCGTTGAGCATACTTCCACTACGTTAGATATAAAGTTAAATATCAATTTTAATGACTTGCTTTCTGTCAGTAAGAAAACTAGACAACCCACTCTGTAGACTATCCGAAAAACCTATCATTTTTAATTTTTGCACTAATAACATGTTAAATGCCTTGGAGAACTCAATATATACTGCATTAACCTGATGCCACATCTCCAAGGCATTTAACAACCTGCTCGGGTAGATAAACAGATTAGTTTGTGTAGAACGAACTCCCTTAAAAGAATGATCTAGATTAGTAAAACATTTTGATCAAAATAAAATTATCTCAATGGAGTTTGGGTTTAGGACGGGAATTTCAACAACTGATGCGATGTATTGAATGGTGAGCTTTATTCATTCGGAGATCAATTCAGGTCGAAAGCCTCTTGTTATATTCTTGGATCTGGCGAAATCTTTCGATACTGTAAGATGGATTGGTACGGCATCAGGGATGTGGTCTGAGAACTTGTCAAAGATTATTTAACTGATCGAAAACAAGAAAAAAAAATGGTTTCACACTTAGCGCAGAGAAGGTCTTACAAATGGGAATTCCACAGGAAACAATTTTGGGACCAGTACTTTTCCTGATAAATATATATATTTATACACGACTTACTTAACTTACCAAACTATAAAGGAATAACAGCTTCTAACGCGGATGATATTGTGGATGTGGTTTCTGAAAGTAGTTGAGACAAACCGAAAATTGCTGCTGAAAATAAAATACAATTAAGTTATGCTTGTCTAAATGCTAATTTGGTAAGCCTAAATACTGCCAGAACAAAATATATTACTTTTTCTCTGTATATAAACGGTCAACCAAATTTAGCAGTATTACTGTGCATTTATGTGAAAGTAGAAAAAACTATAGCTGCAACCTAAGAATACAAAGTGAGAATGACATACGATACCTAGGAATACAAATAGACCAACACTTCAGATGGAAGTGCGATATTAATATTACCTCAAATAAACTAAGGCGTAACATTTATAAATTTAAACGACTAACAGGCTTTCTTAGTACTAAAATACTGAAGCAAATATATCAAGCACTAGTGAAGTCGGTTTTAAATTATGGTCTATGTATCTGGGGAGGTGGTTATAATGGATATTACGTAAAAATTAAAAATCTGCAAAGGTGGGTTATTAAGATTATATATGATAAGCCAAGAATATTTCCGAAAGATGAACTTTGCACATTGACATCTTTGGTGGTTTTCGAAACGTTATACATTTTGTAAGTTGTAAATTATATTCATTAAGGAAAAACTAATTATAAAACAATAAATCATAATTACCCAACTAGATCAAATAGTAATGTAAACTTCAATACTCAAAGATCAAATAACTCCTTATACTTTAACTTATAAATTAGGGAATATATATTAGAAAATAACGTGCAAGATTAGATAATGCAGATTCATATTGTCCTTTGAAAACAAAATAACTATTGTTTGCAGTTAAAAACAAAAAATCCACCAGCGCAATATGGAAGAGAGAGCGATAAAGAAAAACTAATGTTTTATAGGATTTTTCATACTTTGTTTTTGTTTAATTACCAATGTATGTTAGTTGTGTATGTGTGATTTGGTTGTAGGTTTTTTAATCTTAAGCTTTGAGTTTGTATTTATTGCACAGACCAGCTCTGTAGAGCATATGTGCCTTATTTTTATTTTAAGAAATTATTTGTAAATTTAAAGATTTTTAATAAAGAGCTTTGTATTGTATTTTATTATATCATAGTGGTGTTTATTAACGATAATTCTGTTACAGTTCCAGCTCAAATAGCTAAATATTAGGCTATTAAAAAAAGGTCAAATGTCTACGCAACGGCTAAGATAACGAGTATCTACACTGTCTGACGAAAATGTTGGAGATACTATTAGACCCAATTGGTCTTTATATTTTACATCCTTTAAAATGAAATTCTTAGGAGTCACTCTTGACTTAAAGTGTGCCTTTAAAAGTCACTACAGTGACATAGCCAAAAAAGAAGTCAAGTAGGGACTTTGACTATCTGACTGCTTACCATGCCCCCATCCATTCTAAGGGCTTTTATAGTCTAATGTGTGAAGGAATTTTCCTCGTTCAGTAAGAGTACTCAACTTGCAGAGAAGTTGCAAGTAAGAATACTTGCCCAAATTGGCTACAAGGAGGATGTAAGAAGTTCTTTTGTTACTCTGAAAATCCCTACTCAGCCTTGCCATACAACTCCTCAAAATGCCCTATGGTGTGGTGGGTGCCACTTATGAAACAAGAGACTGAAGGAATTTCACACAGTTGCCCTTTTTAGATTGCAGTGATAGAATGATTCAGTGCATTTTGCACTTATTTTCTTAAATAGAAGCCACTAAACATACAAACCCTTCCTATAAAGAATTTTACCAAGAATTGTTAAAAACTTCTTTTAAAAAAATCTTTAATTATCTCTTTATTATTGGGCTTTAAAAGCCACATTATACCTTATCTACAAAAGCATATACTTTATCCTCAAAGGCATTCACTATCGGAATCTTTAAAAAATTAGGCTGAGTGACACTTCATAATTTTGAGCCATTTTAACTTTTGTGATATGATTCATTCATCTTGTTTAGGTTTTACTGAAACACAAAAGATTCAGCGGGTACAAAAATTTTGCTAGATAGATACATCTCTGAAATTGGAAAGTCCGAGCCGGTCTCTCATAAACTAAAGGAGTGCAACTGGTTAGATATGGCGAAGAGACGCAGATTAAATTCTTTGGTTCTATTTGAAAAATTATAATTATTAAGTGTAACTCCTTACTTGCTAGAGGAGATTAAATACCGAATAGACGATTTTTTAAGATTTAATGGTTTAATTACCTCATCACCTCACAAGACAAGTTTTTTTACAGCCATCTTTCTTTCATGATATGATATTCTTGCAGATCTAAAAGCTTGATCTATAGGCTCTTTAAAAAAATGTTTGTACAATTTTCATTGCACATTTGTTTTTTTTATTTATTTTTTTTTTGTTACCGGAGTTACGTCTTTTTTTATTGTTTTTAGCTCCTTTTTGTTATGTAAGATAACGACAACATTAATATTATAATTGTATGTGTATGTATCGGATTATTCTATATGATTTACAAATAAAGACATTCTATTATTATTATAATTTTTATTTGAAGAATGTTGCAAAAGAATTAGCAACACGTTGATGACCACTATAATTAGAGCTATTGAAATGCATTTCATAAGAAATATACAGGGTGTTTGGCGGCGGGTTAGCCAAACTCGGTGGGCATATAGATAGGCTCTAGGATAGAAGATATTTTCTTAATAAACTTGTGTTCTAAAAGTCTCGGGTTTTTTATATCATTGATTTTGTGTTATTTTCAGGATTTTCAAAAAATTATGCCTTTTGACATCTTTAAATTTTTTCAGCATATTTTTCACGTTTTTTTTACATTTGTATTTATTCTGTAATGTATCCTGAATCTAAAAAAATTAATATCAAGTACAAATAATACCGAAATAATTCGTTTTGAGCTCAAAAAGTTAATATAAGTAGCAAAAAAAGTTATGAAAGGTAACTTAAACTTGACGCAAAAAAAAACTAAAATCTATCAAGATGTTAAGGTAGTTTTAAAAACATCTCCAATTAATACTCTTTTCAATGATATACGATGTGTCACACAAAGCCGACTAACTTGCCACAATTCATGACTTTAAAGGACAATAAAGTAAAAAAAAATATTTTTTTAATTTTATGTATTTATTTCATAATTATAAATTTTATTAAAACTGCGCTCCCCTGGCTCTAATACATGCCCTACGTCGCCGTCGCATTTCCACTGTCGTAAGACGAAGTCGCATCTCTTTTCTGATAGTTTGAAAAGCGGCATCGATTATTTGAATGGTCAAATGAGGAGATCGTGGAACATGCTATGGGATTGTTGTTGTGATAACAACAATATGTGCTACATATTGTTGTTGTCATTTAACATTTGTCATTTGTCGTGGTGTAACTTTTTAGCTTTCTTACGTACCCAAGTCGTTAATTTAGTATTGTATCGTTTATGTAGTTGTTATTGTTATTGTTAATACTGTTGTTATTGTTGCTGTTAATTAAGTTTTTATATTGTTGTTGTGACTTTCCTTATTTGCGTATCATTATTGCCACAATGGCTGCATATACTACCAAAGAATACGCCGATATTGTCTTTGCTTATGGAAGAGCCAATGGTAATACGCGAGAAGCACAAAGAATTTATGAGGAGTAATACTCCATTAGGCGTGTGCCCCACTACAACACTTTTGCTAACACTTTTCGTCGATTAAGGGAAAAAAAACGCGACGCGAAAAGGAGAGCCCACCACCTCCCCCGGCGCTTTTACCTGGTCCGTTAAAAGCATCCGGGCCTCTCTGGCAGACGTTCCTTCGGGTTTCCGGGCCAGAGGCCTAATAAACCCTCCAGACATCTCGACGTGAGACTACAGAACCAGCTCGGTCCCCCGCCCGGCGTGGGGGGACGTCACCTTCGCTCTGCACCCCGCTGTACACATTAAGCGGGGCTTGGGTCGTCTCATCCTGAAAGGAAGATGATAATTACTTTGTCTTGCTGGTTTGTTGCTTACGGTCGTTCTGTGTTCCTGTTCTTCGAAGTTCTCTGTCGCGTGTTGTCCTGGTCGGGGCGTCAGGTCCGGGGGACCGGTTGGTCCTGGAGGGCTGGTGTCCCGGAGGTCCGACAGTCCTGAGGGTCTGTTGACCTGAAGGGCCGGCCGGTCCTGGACCGTAGTCCTGGAGGGCCGTGCGGTCCTAAAGGTTCGCTGATCCCGGAGGACCGCCGGTCCTGGGGGACCTGGTAGTCCTGGAGGGCCGGGTGGTCCTGGAGGGCCTGTGGTCCTGGAGGGCTGTGTCCTGTATCCTGGAGTCCCGTCGGTCCTGTAGGTCCGTTGGTCCTAGAGGGCCGGCCGATCCCGGACCGTAGTCCTGGGGGACCGTGCGGTCCTAAAGGTCCGTTGGTCCTGAGGACCGCCGGGCCTGGAGGGCTGGGTAGTCCTGGAGGGCCTTGAGGTCCTGGAGGGCCGTGTGGTCCTGGAGGGCCGGGTGGCCCTGGTGGGCCGGTGGTCCTGGTGGGCCTGGTGGTGCCTGTCGGCCTGGGGGGTGTCCTCTTCTGGAAGGGTTCCTCAGCCTAGAGGAGTTGGGATTTCGGCCTCCTGTGGTTGCCTGCTCTTCTTGCTGGTGGGACGGGATCGTAGTCCAGTAGTTCCTCTAGTGGTGGGTGATTAAGGGAAACAGGCAATCTAAATTTTCAAGAACCGAGGATCAATCGGAGGCAGTATGATGTTGCTGTAAATGAAAACGTGACTCGCGCATTCGATGAGGATCCCACCACTAGTACAAGGAAAGTAGCTACAGATCTGAACATTTCTACATGGAAAGCATGGTCAGTTGTCAAGGCAGAATGAAGGCATCCTTTCCATTACACCCCAGTGCAAGGTAATTTCATACTACATCAACAACTTAATTCCGCAATTTTTACTGGCATCGTGATACTCTATTCTAGGTCTTCTACAAGATTTATTTATATTCTAGATCTTCTGCTATGAGCGACGGGTACAATTTTGCCGCTTTTTGCTTCACGCAGACGTTGAAAATGGACACTTTTTAAAAAGCATCTTATGGACAGATGAATCAACATTTACACGTGCGGGGATATTTAACCAACATAATTTACATTATTGGGAAGACAAAAACGTAAATCTGCATTTGACCACAGCCAAGTCTTTCCAAACAAAATTCAGTGTTAATGTTTGGGCAGGTGTGATTGGGAGACACCCATCGGTCCACACTACTTACCGAGAAACCTCAGCGGAGACAATTACTTACATTTTTTACAAAATGATCTCCCACAATTATTGGCTGATATACCCATATTTAATGAAGACGGGCAATCGTCTTCCAGAATGACGGGTGTCCTGCACACTATCGGATCGCCGTTAGAGAATTTCTGGACAATACTTTTCCCAATTTGTGGATCGGAAGAGCAGGTCCCATCGCATGGCCTCCTCGGTCCCCTGATTTAACCCCTCTCGACTTTTACGTATGGGGACGTGCGAAAGAACTCGTGTACGAGGTGGAAATTGACAATATAGACTACTTAATTCAAAGAATCAATGCCGCTTTTCTAACCGTTAGAGAAGAGATGCGACTTCGCCTTACGATAGTAGAAATGCGACGGGGATGTAGGGCATGTATAAGAGCCAGGGGAGCGCAGTTTCAACAAAATTTGTAATTTTGAAATAAATACATAAAATTTAAAAAATATTTTTTTTTTACTTTATTTTCCTTTAAAGTCATGAATTGTGACAAGGTAGTCGGCTTTGTGTTACACATCGTATATCGTTGAAAAGAGTATCAATTGGAGATGTTTTTAAAACCACCTGAACATCTTGATAGATTTTAGTTTTTTTTTGCGTCAAGTTAAAGTTACCTTTCATAACTTTTTTTGCTACTTGTATTAACTTTTTAAGCTCAAAACGAATTATTTCGGTATTATTTGTACTTGATATTGATTTTTTTAGATTCAGGATACATAACAGACTAAATACAAATGTAAAAAAACGTGAAAAATATGCTGAAAAAAATTTAAAGATGTCAAAAGGCATAATTTTTTGAAAATTAATGATATAAAAAACCCAAGATTTTTAGAACACAAGTTTATTAAGAAAATATCTTCTGTCTGAGCCTATCTATATGCCCACCAAGTTTGGCTAACCCTCCGCCAAACACCCTGTATATTTGTTTTAAAATTTATTTTATGTAACCTGCAGTAATCTGTTATCTGCTGTTTTATGTTTTTTTACATATTTAATTAAACTGAGTCGGTCCCATTTTTTTAAATTAATTTATGCAAATTAATTTATGGATTTTTTGTTTTATATTTTTATAAGTATTGAAGAGCACCAGAATGGACACCTTAACTTATAAGCAGTATCGTCTTCTACATGTTTTGGTATGGCTTGGTCTGAAAGAAATGAAATAAAACTAATGACATGAAATATATACAAAATGAATAAAATTATAGTATATATATATGTATTTTTTTCTACAGGTATTAGGCTAGTTAAATAAAAATATTTTAATTAAGTAGACTTAAAATTGAAAAATAAAGGAAAATATACCTGAAGCCTTTCTTATTTTAAATCGTTACATAATCCCCAATTAAATATGCATTTCACAAGAATTCGACACAACAATATAGCATGTACCTACCAAAATTATTGCTAGGACGCACATCAAATTTTAGGCAATTTGATAATTATTACCGATTTTTTTTATAACTCACTAGTCAAAATTCATTGAATCAGGAGCTACCCATATAAATACATACACAGCAATTATAATTTATTATTAACGTAATGAAGTAAACCTGGTTAACATGGCGTACTGCATTTTATTAGATATTTGTAACATGTTTATACATGAAAACATATTATATTAGTTTAAATTTATACATTAATATTATATTCGTCATACTTCGTTCGATCCTCTCCCGTTGTTGGCTGTTAGACCTATTGATTTTATATATTCCGGGCCAGTCCAATGTTTTGCAATTAGTAAAATTAATTTAATTATTTTAATTTAAAATCAATAGAACGGCAACGCACGCAGAACGAATAGCAAAACTATAAAGGCCTATCTTTGGTCGTGTTTAATTTTACGCGTCCAGGCATCGTGTTAAAAAAGAATAATGGATATGTCAGTTCTTTTTATTAAATTTTTATTAAATTTATATATGCAAAAGGCCTGAGAGAAACAAGATGCTTTTTTGACTTTGTAGCTGTAATTTTTTTTTTACAGAATTTGGAGAAATTTTTAAATTTCTTTTAATATTAGTTGTTTAACATTTTTGGGAATTCCTTTTTTACGTTTGTCAGGCTTTTGGAGCTTTTTTTTTATATCTTTAAGGTATTGGAAATAATTTTTTATGTTTTAGTAATTCAAAAAGCATAATATGTTTAAATAATAAAAAAAGCTGATTTTTGAGTTTTTTTATTTTTTCAGGCATTTAACAACTCTCTCAATCTCTTCCGGGTTTTAAAAATAATTTCTAGAATTTTTCAATCTTTTAGAGCGTAATTTTTCTTTTGTTCCAAATATTTGACGTCATTTTGGTATCTTCCAAGAATTGTAAAAATAGGTGGAATTTTTAATCTCTTTCGAAATTCAAATGTTAATTTAAATGGTAAGGCAGTGGGCAGTCAAAGTCAAACTCGTTGCGTGTTTCCATCCAAGGCTACCAGAGGCCAATAGTTGCGGAGAAATCAATGAGGCACCAAGAACTAATGTCACTAGATAGACTCTAGGTGTTATCTAGATATTTAGACCTAGCATGCGAAAGTGCCGGGCACTCCCCGATTACGTGGTCTTTATCCTCGTCCCAGCATCACCGTCATTCGGAGATTTCCGCAATACCTATGATCTGAAGAGTAAAAGATCTGTCCCTAAGCGGATTTCGCCTCTTTAAGCGCAATAGTTGTTTGGTGAAATAAACAGAGAATACGTCTATGTGTGCCTTTGCCTATTTTATGCCTGATGTTTTCGCCTATCTCTGGACGCTTCACTTATCTAGCAGACTCTTTATAGATGCAACAGCTACGCATTTGATCAAATCTTAGTTTAGCAAAGAAGTCTGCTTTCTGATTTCCTGCATAGTCTAAGTGGCTTGGCACCTAGATAAGCTGAACCCTGCAGCTCACCTTCATCTGTTCCCCCAGGACTTTTATGTACCACTCCAGTATGAGGGTGGAGCTCAACTCTTTGGCCGTAATAGTAGTTAGTAAAGGAAGCCCTGTGCTCCGACAGTACAAGAATAAAAAGCATTTGCATTTCAATACAGTGAAACTTCAGCCTGAAAGACAGTAACATGCTTCCCCAGCAAGTATGTTCTTCTGGTATATGAGGCCTCACCACAAAATCTTGCACCAGCCTTATTATTTATTCTGGATATCCGTATACCAGATAGTTTCATTGTTTAGCAATGAGGACCTATTTGATTGCCCTCTGATTGTGATATGGATCATAAAACCTTTAATATCCACAGTTATAGTTACCATCTAGGTACTGCCCGTCAGAAGGAGAGGAAATTGCTGTTTGGTCTGTGACTAGATTCTTGTTTCACCAGTATGTGGTTCAACAAGAGCATGTAGCTTATTCGGAGTTCTTATTGCCTTGAATTGCACCACAAAAACTAGGGGCAGAAGGCTCAATAGTGCCTCAAGTGCTTTCGTTGAGCCGTTGGCAATAAGACCGCTATACGAAGTCATGCAAAGCATTGAACTCTATCTTGTTTAGCTTTAGTTTTTCCTTTCTCCATACAGGGCCACCAAACGATGGCCCTGTATATAAGAAGAGGTTCGAGGACAATTGATAATGGGTTCCAGTGAAGGACCTAAGCGGACCTACCCCAGGTGCTACGAAAATCGTCCCAAAGCGCACAGGTCCTGATGGTGATCATGTCAAGAGTTTGATATGATCACTATTTCCTGTGAGTTTGGAATCTAATATGATTCCCAGATACCTCAACAGTCCTGGATTATTCTAACTGCATGCCTCCTAGAGACAAAACTGGTGGTATGCCAAAGTTACGTCTCCTTGTAAATAGTAGGAGTTGTGCTTTTTTGAGGCTGATACCTAGGTCGTTCTAAAGGCACCATTTTTCCACTATATTCCAAATTTCCGGGTCTGTGTATGTTTTTCGGATTGAAACGTATTTGTAGAGATTTCCAGGCTTTTAGGAGTATTTTTTTAATTTGTTCTATATTTTCTATAATAGATATACGTAGTAGATCTATAACATTTAAAAAAATATTTGAATGAATTAAGTCTCATTAAGAGGGGCCGCCGTTAGGAAAAGGATGTAAAAATTCCATACGACGTGGAAAAAAATTGCAATGTCTCGTTTCAAAAAGGAGCGCTAAAAAGCAGTTTCGAAACTTATTTTCTTCACTATCTTAATTAGCACAATCTAAGAGAAGTTTTTTTAGTAATTTCTTACTACAAAATTATAATAAGCGCAATATATTATCGATAATATAAAAGCTAACTACAAAGAGTCAATGATTTATTCCAAATGTTTGAATTTTTGGCGTTTATTTAGGAGCCATTTAAAAAAAGAAAGATATTGTCCCATATTGTATGAAAAAATGTAGTACTTATATAAATATAAAATAATAATGCTGTTGATATTACAAAGTAGTTGAAAGGGTAAATTTGTGAAATGGTGGAAAAGTGTCAAATTTAAAAATAAAATAGTGAAAAAATTAAACACATTATTAATGTATATTTTGAAAAAATTTTTATAAAAAATGTTACAAAAAAATTAGCTTACACTTAATTTAGGTGAAATGATGCAGTGAGAAAAAAAAGTGAGAAAATGGTTTTAGTTTTCTGTATATTTTGTAAAAAAAATTCTTATTGTGAATCTTTAAAGCCTAAGGTAGATTTTCACATATGGGGTAATTTGAAAATTAATTTTTTTTTTACTGTAGTACTTAATATCTAAACCTGTTTTTTTTATTTAATTGACAATTAAATGACATTTCCAACACTTCTCTATATTTGTTTATGTTTTTATATCTCTCAACAGAGAAACTCCAATAATAGAGTAACAAAAATTGCATATAAAACTGGTAAATGGTTACTTAGATTAAATTAAAATTTATACAGACTAAGAAATGATTAAATACTTAGGAAAATTGAAGAGAGCAAGAATATCTAAACTAAGCAAATTCTCTTAATATCGACCAATCCATAGTTGCATATGTATATCATACGGATTCTGCATAAAATTGTAAGCTTTTCGTAAAGGCAAAAATGTTATGATGATGGTTCTAAGTCTTATAAGATAAAATGTTTAAGGAGTGCAAGTTGACGGATGAGGAGTGCTTAAGTTTAAAATTTGCAAGATCTCCATGTAAAAGTTGTAGATCTGCTGAATTTTATTGTAAATATTTCAACTGAAATCTGCTAAGCAAATAATCATGTGAAAATACGACATTTAGAGTAATCAAAAATTGAACAAACATCATATGAAAAAAATTAGAGCCCAATGCTTGAGACATTGTCAAAAATTTACGAGTTTCTAATAATGAAGCTCAGCATTTTAAATCTTCTGTTTATAATATCTTCGGTAGGCTAATTAAATATAAGTGAGCTGTCAAAAATAACTCCTAGGTCTGAGTTGATCCTAGGTAGGCTCTGATCTTCAATTTTATACGGGTAAGTAATACAGTTCTTTTTTAAATTATGGGAAACTACACTACAATTAGAAGCATTTAATGCTTCTTTGTATGTGAAATTCCTGAAATTCAATAGTGGCAATCCTGCAGTATTACTTTTTGCCATCGCAGTATAACAAGCTGTTTACTTCTAAATTCTTAGAAATATTATTTATAAATGAGTTAAAGAGTAGAAGTTCCAATGTAGAGCTGAGGAGTTATTATTTCACGTAAGCTGTGTGCAAAGCATTCAACGTATTAAGAAAAATTTGTAAGATAGAAAGAGTTAAGACTAGTTAAAAGAAATGACACCCCAAATTGACCAAAAAAATTTGATGTAAGAATAAAATTGCCATGGCTATCGAGAACTTTTAAAAAGGCTGTATAGACTATATTAACCTAAAAGTTATTATTTATAGCTTCTGAAATAAATTTTGTGATCAAAATAAGATTAGAAGTAGTAGACTGCCTTTTTGAAACCATGCAGTCTATTGTCGGTAACATATTTCTAAAGCTATTTTTTGCTTTATTTAACTGATAATTTGAACCTATTGTATGTATTATCTATTTTGTAAAAATAAATTTGAAATTTTTAAAAATTAAATTTTTTCTCAACTTATTTTTTGAAAAAACGCTAAAACAGGTAACTAATTGAATTATATAAGGAACCCTATGTACATTTTTTTTAATTTCAATCTTGTCTGGTTTTCGAGATATGGGCTTTAAAAAAAACTTTTTCGCCGCTCACATTTATTTTTAAACAAACATTAAAAAAGATATCTCGAAGAACTGTATGAGAAAATTGTGTATAAATGAAGTTACAATATTGTCAAGCATTTGAAATGTGAGCATTTTTAGAAATATTGAGAAAAAAGTTTTTAGCTTTTACGTCAGTTAAAAAAAAAGAAATGAGTAATTAGTATTAAGATACGAATAACTTAGAAGCCAGGCAAAACTTAGTGTTAAGAAAAAAAGTTTTTTGGAAAGTAATTTTTCTACAAATTTTTTATATCTTACTTATATATTTTAAGAAGTAGGGCAGACTAAAACAAAAAAATTTGTAACGCTTAACCAGAAGTAGCAAAAAACAAAAAATCTTACATTTTGCGTTTACTTAACATACTTAAATAAAAAATTAATTTGTTATAAAGCACCGAAGCTTTAGAGTTCATAACATTGACCCACCACAGAATTATATAATTATATATAGTGAATTTTAAATTCTGTCAAAAAATTTACAATTTATTAATTGTTCAGATTGGGTTCTTAGGATAGAGCAATTAACCAGGTTGATATTGCAACAACAAAAAAAAAACAAAAACTCCATTATTTCGAATGCAAAAATACGAAACGTAAAAATATAAAAACGAGCGACGAATCGATTTTCTGTCAGAGCCTGGAATGGGGGGCGAGGGGGTTGACGGGTCAAAAGATATACCCGCGTGCATTTTGTTGTCAATTTTGCAATGGCGCCTCCATTTTCTGGACGTTGTTAAATGAATAAAACATACAGATGCATGTTTCATGATCTGCTGCCAAATAAAATCGGACGACGCGACAGCCCGACAGTTTTTGATAATATACGATTTTGGATTTAATCCGGTAAAAAAAAATTGCACCTTTATTATATTTTGCCGCATTTGGACAGGGATGGCTTTACATTTTTGTAAGTGTATTTTGTTGCTATTATATTTAATAAGAAAAAAGTGTTATGCTATTTTTTAATTGATTTTTTTATTTGATACAGTATAAAAGCAAATAAAAATAATAAATATGGTGAAAGTCTCATATCCTCTACTATATTTTTTGTTTGATATTGATTTTGGACTACGTATACCATTTAAATTAACGTTTCAACGTTGTGTAAATGCTCCTTCATAGGATGTTACAGAATAAGATGCTGATCGTTAAGGCTGTTAATCCTTAGGTAATTTTTAAGAAGAAAAGTTCAAATAAAGCTGTGTTCTAAACCGCTAAACTTTTAAGCCACAGGGTGTTAAAATCTTAAGAAAAAAATCGTTTCTTTATCATAACTTTATTAACTTCCTGGGTATGTTTCTGCAATTTAGTACACATCCTTTACGTATTCATAGTCATTTTTTGACGTAGGAGTTTAAAGTTTATCAGAGGCATCCGTACAGGAACAATTTTTTTTTCAAAAATATTATGTACCCCACTGCTTTTCCGTAAAATAAAAACCATTTGATAATCGTCATTTATTGTAGGGCAAATTTAATATCTTTTCTTTTTTTTATCCGACATGCGATTACCGCGGGAAAAAATATTTTAAGAATTAACATCGTTAAGGATCAGCATCTTATTCTGTAGCACCCTGCATAAAGATCTGTCAAGCAAATTAGCGATTCTTAAGATTTATAGTATCTATAAATACCAAAAAATTAAGTTAAAAAAAAACATCTGCCTGTATAGTTTTGCTTATCGTACTTTATTTTAATACCATTTTATTGGTATCTATATTGGTTCTTTTTGTATGTTTTGGTTTGCAATTTTTTATGTATTTTATTAATTTTACGTGTAATTTTATGGTTTTTTTGATGTAAACAAAACAGATTATATAAAAATAAATTATCCACTATTTCTTAGAATTTTATAATAATATTTATTTGTCGATAGTACTAATTAAATTTACCGTACTTGAGTGTATTCAAGTACTTTAGTGTCTGATCGACTATTTATTTTGATCAGCTAGCAAGCTTCAATGTAACTAACTAGTTTCAATATACAACTGTTTACTTACTAAAGAAAAATAGAAACAGTGCCAGAAATAGGGTAGTACCAAAAAGCAAAAAATACGAGGATGTACCAAATAATTTGATGTATGAATCAAGTTTTGTTTCAAATTTATTAAATACAAAGTAGGAGTCGACGGGTGGGATTCTTTATGGAACTAATTTTTCCAGAAATTTTTTATATGGATTAAAGAGTATGGATTATGTGAGGTATCGTAAATATACAGTGCTTTCATTTTAAAACAAACTACCTTTAATACCGTTAAAAAAAACGCGTACACAGGGAAACGCTTAATTTTATACTCATAGTGTCACACTTTATTTTAAATTGAAAACAATATAGCAATCTAGCAGGAATTTATGGTAACAAAATCATCGGGCTATTTTTTTTGGAAAAAATTTTCACTGAACACATTTATTTAAACCTCCTCAAAAATATAATATATTCCTTAAGCGCCTAATTCAATCTTTGGAAAAAATAGTGTTACGATACTCAACGAAAAAAAGTCAAAGAACAGAAATAAACGAAATCAAGTTTCCAGGAATGTGGATTGGCAGACGTGGTGCAATCCAATGGTCTGCACGGTCGCCAGACTTAAAACCACTAGATTTTTCCTTTGGAGAATTTAAAAGGGAAAGCTTATAAAACCTCCTCTGACAATATCAATGATTTAAAAAATCGAATTATTCGTGAATTTAGAAACATAAGTGGACATATACTCGCCAATGTTCGTAAGAAATATTAAAACAGACTTTATTATTGTCTAGAAAATAACGGGGGAATATTTTAAGTACTAAATAAAATAAATCCTGTAAACTGATTAAATTGTTTATTTTTTAAACAGCTTTTTATACCCTTGCTGGTTATAAGTATATAAAATTAAATTTTTTATACAGTGCTTTCATTTCAAAACGATCTACCCTTAATAACTTTTAAAAAAAAAAAAAAAAAAAAAGAAAAAAAAAAACGTCAAATTAGATATACAGGGGGACGTTTAATTATGCATTTACTAAAGTTCTGTCAATCACCTCCTCACCTCCAGCTAGCCTCACTTTAATATGTCAGATGGGAACCCCCATTATGTGATACATCATAAAAAGGAGCGTATAATTCTCTATTCAACGGTACCAAAAAAAATGAAATCAGTAAATGTGTAAGCAAATAGTTAGCGAAAATGTCTAGAAATAATGAATATTTTATTTACGCCACACTTTGGTATGTCAAATGGCTACCCCATGGTGTCACATTATTTTAAAGGGCATTCATTATGCTATCAATTGTTGTAAAAAAAATAAAATTGATTGACCAAGAAGCAATTAAAGTGTAAATCGGTAGAGTAGAAAAACAAATTTAATTAGTTTAACAAATTTATTTTATTAAATGTTCAGAATGCGCGCCGTTATTAGCAAGACAATAAAAAAGTCTATTTTCAAACTCCTTACGAACATTGGCAAGGGTCTGCCCGCTAATTTCTCTGCATTCTTGAAATATTATATTTTTTGAATTCTCAATACTCTCAGATGGGGTTTTATAAACTTTGCTTTTTAAGTAGCCCCAAAGAAAAAAGTCTAGTGGGGTTAGGTCCGGAGACCGCGCAGGCCATTCGATTGCACCACGTCTGTCAATCCACTTTTCTCGAAAATTTTCATCAAGCCACTCTCGAACTACCAAAGTGTAGTGCGGGGAAGCTCCATCCTGCTGAAAATGTATATTATTTTCATTCAATAATATAGCACCATGTTGATCTACTTGATTTTCCATAGATTGGATGATGAAAGGGTATATTGCATTTTCTAAAAGGTTTAAATAAATTTCGCTAGTCAAATTTTCTTCCAAAAAAAATGGCCCGATTATTTCATTCCCATAAATTCCTGCCCAAACATTAATTTTTTGGGGATATTGGGTATGACCTTCCCGAAAAACATGCAGATTTTCATTATCCCAGTATCTAGAGTTATGTATGTTCACCAGGCCATTTAAAAAAAAGGTCGATTCGTACGCAAAAGCAATACACCGTATGCAAAAGAAATACTTGGAGAACACCAAAACTAATTTAGAAGGAAACGATCAACAGACCAGCTATTTAACTGTGACAACAAAAATTACAGAAAATTCGACAGTCTTACACAATCTATTAGTAGACTTTAAACCAGCGTATAATAGTATCTTCAAGCAAGCATTACAGGTGGTCGAGCTATGAATCGATAAATTTTCGAGTATTACATTACGACATTTTAGAGAATTGTTCATATTCCAAAGTCAAAAATTATTAAACACTTCACTTTATAAAATAAGCTTCTTGCTAACACTTACTTCATACGCAATACTTTAATGTCTGAGAGCATTTTAAAGCCCACGAACCCTGATCCTCTTAAACTACCGACCTCATATAGCCCAAATCTCCTTTCTACCCCTTTTACAACCTGTGATTAAGTAGAAAGCAGGCCATCTCACACGAGACAAACTACATGCATAAAAAAAAGTTGGGAAAACAATTGAACATCTGCCCATAGCCAATGTCCCTAAATTTGACCTTTTTGTTTGATATGTGGCGCGGTATACAGCTGACCCTTTCAATCAACCGGCCCCAGGTCAGATTGTCATATTTATTGTTCTACCTGGACCCTTCGGCCTACTTTTGTTTAATTTTTTTTTCTTTTGTGTACCTTTTTTTATAGGATAACGACGGCCGTTGAACGCGTGCTTATAAGTAGTTCG
The DNA here is from genome assembly GCF_022605725.1 of Anthonomus grandis grandis. Taxonomy (NCBI): domain Eukaryota; kingdom Metazoa; phylum Arthropoda; class Insecta; order Coleoptera; family Curculionidae; genus Anthonomus; species Anthonomus grandis. The sequence goes on along the minus strand of NC_065552.1, from coordinate 24,698,655 downwards.
GTATTACTTTACTATAACACAGCCAAAAAAACTAAATTTAATTAAACTTAATTTTGATTTTAGACTGTCTGTTAGATAACTAAACTTTTCTGTTTGGGGTTAATTTGAACATTCAAATAAAAGTCTTTATTCGCAAACAAGACTACTGGATCAAGTGCTCCTTATTGCAGGTATCGCAAAACTATACAGATTGGCGAATAAATCACTACACATATTAAGTTCCTCTCAGGAGAGATGTTGCAACGCCGCCGCCGCGACAGTACGATGGTCTTCGAGGTTCGAGCTCGATTATTTCATACATTTTTTAGTAAGCGTCTGACGTCCGTGGGGGCTGTATCTTTTGTGAAAAAAATTTAAAAAAATATTGCACGGCATTGGTATATAATTTTTTAATGCAGGAATTACATGTGTAAAATATGCAGAGATTTGTTATATCAATTGTTTTATGCTGTATATTGCATATTCAAAATTAAAGCAGTATTCTTATTAAAATAAAATATAATTTCTAATAAAAATAGAATGTAAATATTATAAAACATAGGAAATAAAACTCTAAATAATAAACCTAATAAATAATTCTTTTAATAAAAGGCTAAAAAAGACCTCCTTCTTTCGCTAAATAAAAGGTTAGCCTATCGCAAAGGCTGTACTTCCTTGCTTCTTACTTCCAAAATAGTTTTGAGGTAAATTGGAATTGGCAAACTCGACAATTTTATTTCTCAACTTTCCATAATTTGTTGGCCTACTATTATGATATTTATAAATAGTCTCCTTAAAATAACTCTACAAGTAAAAGTCATTTGGTAATAAATCCGGAAATCTTTGAAGTCATTTTAGTCAGTCCCACTAATAAGGTGGTTAAGAAAAGTATTTGTTAAAAATTATTTTACTCTAACCGCATTACGAGTAGAGCAGTGATCTATCATGCTGAAAATAGGCTGAAGATATTTTCGGCGTTCAATGTACCATGAAGGAAAGATGGCCCAATAATATGGTCGCCCATAATACCATCTCAAACATTCTACTTTTGAGGGTACTGAGTACGTAACTGAAAATTTCTGTGCTCGTTTTTCTGAGACCAGTAACGAATGGAAACAAACGACCAGTAACGAATGAATGGAAAATCTGAAAAACGGACTCATCTGAAAACACAATATTATTTTAATTTTTTTTTTGTTTAATTTTTGTTTTTGTTTTTTTATTTTTTTTGTTTTTTTTTAATTTATAATTTGCCTTTTCCATCATGGTTTCACAAAATACAATTCTTCATCCCTGATCTTCAGGAAACACTTCTGTTTTACGGTGCATACCCATTTTCTTTGGAATACTTTTGCTCGATCGTGTCCAAAACTAAAGCACTACAAACCATTTCTTCCCGTCATTCTATCTCCTCGACCCTTTCAATAGGTGGTTCTTGAGCTTTGATGTTACAATTTCTACAATCTTGGAGGCAACAAGATATCTCAAAATTTGAAACGACATTAAAAATAGTTTTAGCACAAGGAATCGGTCTAATTTCAAAATTTACCAAGAATGAATCCCTAAATTGTACTGCCGAATTGCCTCCTAAAACTATTTAATTAATTGAACTTTATCGGAATATAAACAGCCATAATGATAAATATTTTAAACCATTAAAATAACTTAACATTGCAGTATGCGATCACACAGCAAAATAAGGTCTGCTGACCTTACCGTACCGAAAATAACAAATCAGACAATCGGAATCTGCCGTGGCGCTAATTGTGCCAATCATAATGCCTATATGTAGTCTTCTGTTCGCCAACCTATATACGTTTCAGCGTATGGAAAAAGCTGATGAATTTCATAAACATTTTTATAAACATTCCTATATACGAGGGTATTTCGATTTATACACAACAATTTAATATACAGAGTGTCCCATATATAACAAGACATTCTATGGTCGGAGCCAGATTTTTATTGTTTTTAATAAATTTGACAAATTTCAGAATTTTGGTATATTCGGTAAACGATTCAAAAGTTTTTCTATATTTATTTAGGCAAAAACTAAATAATTTCAGTTCTAAAACACCGGCTGCTATGATTGTACCAATTCAAGATCGAAGAAGTAGCGTTATGTTGCCCGTTATTATCCTCTATCAAATAGCACTGAGCACCGTATTTATAAATGTTTTTTGGAAACTGGTTACTGTCACTGGCCCTCAAAGGAATGACAACGCTCATAATGATCGATTTATCATCTTACAAGTCCTGCGAGATCGTCAAGCTACAGCTGTCGAAATCAAAAATTAACTTCATCGACGTCTGGAATATCAATGTAAGCCAACGGATGTTTAGACAAGGACTTGCTAGTGATAGAATAGATCCAGAGCTTGTTAGACTTCATCGTCTTACGCATCTTTGGGTTGCAAGAAATCATGAATACTGGGGTAAAAATTATTGGGAGCGCCTTTTGTTTACGGATGAGTCGAGATAGCTTACGTCTCCGGATGGTCGTAACAGGGTATTGCAAAGACCTTAAGAAAGTCTTGCAGAATGTATGAAGGAATGAATATCTTTAGTTTCAGGATAGACTACCAAAAGGGTTTACTTATGGGGTGGCTGGTGTTGTACTTGATTCCAGGAGGCCCTTTAACTGCTGTCAGGATATTAATCAAATTCTGCAAGATTTTATTGTTCCTCAGGTTAATATTATTGGAAACAGTTTTATTCTGATCCATGATAACGCCAGACACCGCACCACGAGAAATACTCAAAAACACTTCAACGATGTAAACATTCGTATCTTGGAGTGGCCAGCGTTAGGTCCAGACATGAGCCCATTTGAACATATTTGGGTGAAGGCTACGGAGTTGTGTTCCAACTCCATTAACCTTAAATGAATAACAATACTCTCTTTTGGAAAGATATTCGACCTTATTCCTCAAGAAGAGATTCATTACCTGATTTCAGGCATGCCAAAAAAGAATACAAGCAATTTTGTTAATAAAGGAATATAAAAAAACCTAAAAAAAATAATCATTTGGGTAAGTGAAGGAAACACTCGATATTAATAATGTCCCACAGCAGTTTTTACTAGCAATACGTTTTATTTTCAATAATTTTAGATCTGTTTAACAAATTATCAATTTATGTGTTTTCCTAGTATAGGAAAAAAAGATTTTTTTTTCAAATTATTGATTGATGGTTTTTACAAATTAATTAAATCGTATTGTTTTATTTGTGTTTAAGTTATTAGAATAATACAAAAAAAAATTAAAATATTGGGTAATAACAATAGAGAGTTTGGGTAAAATAAGTATTGGGATCGCACTGTATTTACAGACCAACGAATAAGTAATTATAGGCTTGACCTAATACTAATCGATAAAATTTCTAGGAAGACAACCCTTATTGATGTAGCCTAATAAAACCAACCTAAGAGCAAAACATAACGAAGAGATTCTTAAGTATAGGGATCTAGAAAATCAGATAAGAAGACAATGGGAAATGGGAGAAGTGCGGACAATCCCAATTAATCTGTCAACAACAGGAGTAATACCAAATAGCCTGATCGAAAACATAAAACTACGCAACCTTAAGGAAAGCTAATCTATAAGCTAATGCCCTTCTCGAATCGTCAGACAGTTTATTGGAAACACAGATAACGTCAACTAGTTTAAGAAACATATCATGTAAATTTAGTTTAAATGTAGTATTTTTTAATAAAGGTAAAAAGCAGAGTCCGATAACATGAAAAGGACTCAGGAGAGAGTGTAATGGCCGTTTAGCATAAAATCTATCATAATATTAATAATATTAATAATAATAATAATAATATAATTATGAATTTTCGGTACACGCCTTAGGAGTAACAAAAAACACTTTCTGACCTATCGGTTGAAGAATTTTTAATTCAACATTTTTAAAGAGAAAAGAAAATGTCATTGTGAAAACAAAAATTATTTATCAAAACCTCATTCAGTTTGGATCAAATTTGATTCTTTTCCTTCTGGGTGTATAATAAAATATTTTCAGATAAAAAAAAATTATATCCTGCAGGTTCTATGTTAATTTATATGGAAATGCAGAGTTTTCTTGCAGAAGACCCTCACTACCTAGAAAAAAATTATGGGAGATGCATCGTACCCATGATTCTAAGATACTCATAATGTCAAAAACAATTTATTCTTTGATGAATTTTATCCATTAAAAGAGTACTCTAAAGCAAAAATGGTTGAATATCCGAATGATCATAACTATAATTATCCTGAAGCCAGCTGAATTGTAAAAAATTCTTGGATATTTGGCATATGTTGGAATACTCAGCTCTATTCATTATTTTTAAAAAGATAAAAATTAGAAGTTTAGCTGTCTTACGAACAAAATGTGAAACATGTTACATTAGATTCATAATAAATCCCTGGAATTTCAATAAAAGTTCCCAGAGGTCAAAGAAAGTTTAGAAAAAGCCAATGAAGTATCCTTGCTTCATGGATTTTATCTTTTTGAGTAAACTGTAAAGCGTAAATATATTCTAAGGTACTGTTATAATCCACGTAAGTATTCTGATAAATATCTAAATCTTTAATTAGAGTTACCACAGTACAAATAAATTATAAATGACAATCAGTCATCTTAGTTTTACCTCTTGGAGAAGCTCTAAAGAGTTTTCTGAATAAAATAAAGAATTTTCTTACAGAAAATGCTAACTGAAGCTGATATTTGTGAGCATGGATCAGATTCTAAAAGGCAATTCTGCAATCTGTGCATCGTAGGGTTTACTATCGAAAGTAACAACTAAATAATTAATAGATCCGGTCGATTTGAACTACTAACACGGTCAGAAGGATGTAGATGGATGGGTACATTTAGGATTTAATAGATTTCTGATGCCCCATTAAAAGTTATAAGAAGTTAAAAAAATTTGGAAATGTTAATGAGCCACCTTAGTTTCACGTCTGTAAATTAGGTGTAAAGGTGTTAGCGTCTCTTAACCTTTTTTTAATAAAATCAAAAATTTCTAAATGAATCTGAAGTTCGTGATCATGGATGAAATCCTGAGAGGCAAATTAGGAAGCTCAAACTGATTCATGAATGAATTTTGTCCATTACAGAAATCAATGGATTACGAATCCTCATGGATTCTCAAACCTTAATAAGAATTGTCAGAGGCAGAAGAACTTTATCGAAAAGAAATTGTAGTGAGTCATTATAGTTTCAAGTTGGGCTACGTATAAAGAGCATAAAGAGAATTTTAGAAATAATTTTTGTTTTTAGAAAAATAGTGGCGTGCCATTGTTTCTTTAAGAATATTCAATTAAAAATATTTTACGGAATGATAATAAATTTTAAAAATCTTTTAGATTAAAAAATGCTTTTTGTTACTTCAAAGGCATTTCAAATAATAAAAAAGCTATAGATAAACTACTAAACATTTTATAATTTTTTTTCAAAATCTTAATATCCTGTATTTTGAAAACGAAGCATTTCCCAATATATGTTAATGTGGAAACTTATTTTGAAAACATAAAGTGCTGTTAAAGTTTAGATACTGTAATTCGCGACACCTTGTAACCAGGGTGCCCAAGATAACGATGGAAGCACAGGAATCCCGATAGATACTTGTTGCATATACAGTTTAGGTTTAACTAGGGAAAAGTTTCGTGCTTTGAAGCGCATTTAGATGCCGTTGAAATACTTAAAAAAATTTCATACCCTGCTGAGATATTTTGGATAAACAAAAATTTTACAATATAGATTTTATTGTTTTCTGACTTTATTTTAAGAGACATTAAAAAACTAATAATGCTTGTATATTGGCACTTTTAACGTACTACATAATCTAAGAATCTGACTCTTCATTCTCAAAAAACCATCATCATTAAGTTTACTTTTAAATAAAAATGCATGTCACATACTGTTTTGTTACCTAATACAAATGTCTTAATTAAATGTATATTCAGATGAAAAATAATTTTAAAAACGAAATCTGATACCGACCTAAAATTTCCATTTTCTTCAGATTCGAATCACGAAAAAACGAGTTTAAAAGGGGAGAAAGCCCCCAGAAAAACATGGGGAACGAAGAGGAAAACCACGTTATTTAAAGTGGGAAATTTTTCGAGAAAAAGAATGATCTAATTATTTTTTCGCGCCTCCGATACCAGTGATGTCAGAAGATGGGGACGATCCTGTTAAGGGGAGTATTTTTTAAAGCGGCAAAGTGGGCATTGTGTAAGATAGAGATGACTTAAGAGATGGTGGAAAATGGGGTTAACTAGTGATAGAATATTGTGTAATTTTTTAAATAATATTTTAATATAGCTACATTAATATAGTGTACAGTAAAAATGTGCACTCCACGAAATAGGAAAAAATATTTCTTACTTCAATTTCGAGATCAAACCTAAACAAAATTAAGGCGCTATAATAAAGAAAAGTTAAGAGATGCTGATATTGTTGCCGATTGTTTATTTCGTATTGTTTATTCATTATCAACATAATAATATCTAAATTTGCTACAGAATTGAAAAAAAAATATGTCTAGGTACCCGTCCAATATAATTTTTAACGCGTGCGGTACAGACCAATTTTACATATTTGTCTATATTTGACTATGACTTATGACTTGGTCATTATGCATCATCTAAGTAAAAAACAAACTAAAAAAAATATTAAACCTAACAACAATTATCAAGCAGATTCGTCTCCTGAGCAATATTGATGATACTAGCTGATTCGACTAATACTTATATAAAGAAGAACCTCACCGGTACCAATAATGACGGTCAAGAGCTTTTTCATGTCGATTTTGCAAGGATCACTAACGTGGTTAACTGCTGGAAGCCGTTCAGCTGCCAGTAACTCACTTCCGATTTCTGTCATATTCTGTATAAGTGGTACGAACATTACGGACAACTGCTTTATTTATTTACTGGTACGTAAGGACACGAGCTTTAGTCATTTTAAAAGTAAGTTTTTCTTCACATTATTATGCTATATCGCCTTAAAATCAAATGTATTTCAGTCTAATCCTCAAACATTCATATTTCCATTGTTTTCAAAATTGCACCACGTTCTCTTGACACTTACATTTTCTCTTTTTGTTTTAGAAGCTTCTTTTCCATCAGTGCCATTTTAGGTTCCCTGACAATTACTTAGTCAACTCCTTTTTCATTTGTTCCAATCAGTATCGTTTCTCTATATTTCGATATACCGGTGTATTAGCGCCTCACGGATGTAGCAATATGGTGAAGTCTTGCACAGACTGAAACTATTTTTACAGCCTTATTAGGTGAATAATGCAACACTTTATCCTGTAAAAGGTATCTGTATCTATGTTTGAGGAGACCAGTGCACCGGTCAACCACACTGCGAGACCTTTTGAATAAGTTATTAAAAACATCTTGTCTAGGTGTATTTGTATGAGCAGATAGTACTATTAATTAAATTCTTCTGTTAATCCAAACTCTTTAAAAAGCTATTAAATCATTGACCAACAAACCCATTATCCTATTATTACATTAGGTTTGTCACTCAGTATTATATTGATGTACTATGTTTATAATTACCATGAAGAGTTCTTCCAGTTCAGTTTAATTTCCAAATAAATGCATAATATGTGCTGCCCGGTCATTAGGATCAAACATTTATAATTTTTAAATCAGCATCACATATCTATAATAACAATAATAAATTGTAGACATATATATACAAAATTCATGCTTTGTATTATATACTATTTGACAATTTAAACTATGATATCCTTTTGTATTTATGAACATATTTTCATTCACCGTTGGCTTAACTATGGCTATGTGTATGCCATCCACAACGTCTATTATTTGTGACATAATAAATATACTATAATATTAATATCTACAATTATTGAGACAATAAAATACTTGTCTTTAACATTTTTCCCAAAATCATTCTTTAAGTATATAATCCATCTTCTAGTTAAATATCTTATTATTGTATCAGTAACTTCAGTGATATTGCGGCTAATGCTTGATTAACTAATACATGTTAAAAACTTATTTGCAAAGTTCCGTTGGTAGCTTCATACACCATAAAAATACAATACTGCAAGTATCTAATTTATACACAAGTTTTGGCTTAATATATATTGCAAAGAGCAATTTATATGAAATAAAATTGAACTTTTGATATAACATTTTCAAATTATAGTCTGATATTATTTTAATATTTAGTACTATTATGAAGTAGGTGTATGTACTCTAAACATTTTGGGTTCGTCCAAATGTGGTTCTAATACCCTCAAAAGGTACATGGCAGCCTCCTTATTTAAGCGGAATTGCTGTCTAAATTTAGTATTGCTCAATATGAATGGGTTTTGAGTATGTCTGAGCATTTTCGTCGTGCACGCCTATTCTCTTCTTTTCAACTTCTAATTTTACCAAACGAAGTAAATTTGCATAAGGTAATGCCATTATTTGTTACTTAGTTTACTAAGTACCTGCAAGACACTGTAAAATTAGAAATACTAATTTATAAAACAATACCTTATTTATTAATAACACAAGAAAGGAATTCAAAAATTAAATCTAGGGTTACCTATAGATATAAATACTTATATCTAACCACAAAAATAACTTATAAGTTTAATAAATAATATCCATTACGAGTATTTCGTCTTTAAAAGATAAAAGGTTTAAAAAAAAAATCACTTTTACCCACAAAATATACACAATAATAATAGACATTTGACTAATTCCACTTCCTAATTTTGATTCGTAATGAAAATTTCAACCACTTTGTTCAAGTTGAAATTAACTTCGACTAGTCGAGGTTCAATGACGTCGTATCCAGAGTTCAGCCAAAATCAGCCACTGGTGGGAGAATCTAAAATATCCCTTTAATAATAATATATATTCCTTTGACTTTCTTACCAAATAACTAACTACTGCGCTTTAAAAAGCGCAAAATCTTTCTAGTGACGTCTGCACATCATAGGTATTGCGAAAAATTCGATCTGCTGGTGGTGTTGCTAGAAGGTGAATGAAACTGCAGACCACGTTATCTAGGAGTGGGTAACACTTAAAGTTCACCCAGCAACATTAGGTCTTACAAACCAAAACTCCTCATTCGTTTTTCCAAGCCTGTTGACCTCTGGTAACCCTGGGTAGGGCACGATGGGTCCATTAAATCCTAACAATTTAATTTAATTGAAACATCCAAAGAGGTCGCTTTTAGTAAGTTAATCTAGTCGATATAATGAACGCGAATCATTTTGAAATGCTATTACAGGAATATCTGTATCATCTTTATGGATTCTCATTTTTGCATTTGTTTGTTATGGGAACATGAAAGTGAAGGTTAAAACAAGTGTTAATACATAATTACAGGCGGTGCTAAATGGTTGAATAGAATATACAATTTATATTTAGGGTTGGATTTAAATATTTCCTTTTAGCGCTTTTGGGTCTTAAGCAGTGGGACTAATAAGCAGGTAGATGAAGTATAAATATTTCCTGTATTTTAATATTAAAAGTCCTATTTTCTAAAGGATGTTTTAGGGTATGTTAATTCCTTAGTTTTTTTAATTTACTTTTACGGTATGCTTTCATGTATTATTACTCTGATTGGCAATCGAAAGACTATAGGACCATCAGTTTCACTTTCTAAACTTGGCTCTATTGACCAAAGATCATTGACATAAAAAATATGATAAAATCCAAAACTGCATTTAATATTACCAGATTATAATGTTAATAAGGAATTATAGAAATATAAAACCAAATAAAAATATGCAGATCTATAATTAATAATATACATAATTACATATAATAATTTGTAAATCTTTGAATAACTGTATTACTTATACTTATATAACACATGCTTTCATTTTACTTCTTATTTTGCCGCTTCGTATAAATACTCGACAATATTCTCCCACTTAAGAATGGCACGGGGCACTTCATAAAAAGAGCGAGAGATCTTTTTTCCGACCCTTTAAACTGTTCCGTTCCCATCCGCTATCTAATTTTTGCACCCTTCGTGTAAGAACGTTTTTAAATCGACGCCAATCAGTGCGGTGGGTTTAAATTAAATATAGAACTACCCTATTGAAGTATTTTTATTTTAATAACTTAAGGCCTAATATATTAAATAGTTTAAAACATTTAAATAATCGGCACCAATTTTAACAATTAATATCTAATACAATTAAAGAAAACTCTAAGTCAAGGTTTCAAAAGTGTGTAATTGAAAGTAAGGTCTCAAATAAGTGTGTAAATGTGTGTAAAGAATAAATATATTATTAAAGGCACCATTTATCATACGATATAAAGATAAAAAAAATAAATAAAAAAGATACTATGCAGTGGTAAAAGATAAAAAGTATAACATGTATATGGCTAATAATTATTAAAAATAATTAATTTTCTACAATAATTTTTACATTATTTGAAGCTGTAATATATAAATTTTATTATTGTAAATTACGTATATTGAATATGTAAATTAGATTTTCCAAAAGTAACTCACAAGTGCAAAAAAATAATATAAGTTAAAGAAAAATATATAAAAAAATTTTACAATTTATTTTTTTGTTTGTTTACCAAAGCATTATACTAAAATTAATTATAAATTTCATACATTTTTCTAAATTTACATATACCCTTTTTTCTTGTATAAATTTCGCTTGTAAAATTAACTTAAGTCGAGTAAATTTAAAAGAAATTAATTCAGAGTTATAAAACACAAAATTTTAACAAAAGTAAATAAGAGGTGTTAGGATCTCAAATTTAACTAATTTTATTTTAGAAAAAATATAGACTTTTCCCTTTTAATTAGGCCATCGTCAGGGCTATTTTATTTATAAAATACATTATTAAACCCAGAATATTTTGAAAAATTCAAAAATTGAGATATATAAGGAAGTTAATACTGACCACTGATATAATTGAAAAAATATAGAAGTAAACATACCTATTGACCTGTCGGATCATTTTTTGGAAAATAGCCCTATTTATTTATTATGGAATTTATTTTATTTGGCTAATATATACTGTCTAATAAATTTAGAAAAAAAAAATAAAATTAATAAATGGAAAAGTTAACAAAAAAATTACATAAAAAAAAATTAAAAAGTTAATGAGTTTAATTCTAAATTTAAAAAATTATCTTAGTTGAATTTACTCAAAGTATTTTAGAAAAAATTCAATAAAGTATATTCTGTGTTTTTTTTATGTTGACTTTTGTCAATTGCTGCTTGATAGAATTACAGAATTATGTTTACCTAACGTTAAAAAAATGCCGATGTCTTGACCTTAATTTAGATAATATTTAGGGTTATTAAAAAAGAATTCTTAAATCCAAAGAAGAAATAAGAAATATTATGAAGTCTTATTTACCTTTAAAACAATTAAAAAGAAACAGGACAAACTTATGCAAAATACTAAGCAAAATACAATTTTGAAAATTTGTATCCACATTCTTAGAAGTATTTAATTAAATATTGGCTACAGCGTTTTTCAAGAATATATAAGGTGTTAACAAAAAATATTTTTTTTTAAAAAATTGGAATTTTTCCTAGAAAATACTCATATCGCAAAAATCAATCAAAATGTAGTTTTAAAAACTTACTCGTATTTTTTAAGAGCAATTTGATTCGATGCATATTTTAAGAGTTTAAAAAAAAACAGGATTTTGGAAAAAAAAAATTTGGAAAAATTCTAACTAACTTATTTTGTGTTTTTTTGGGAAAAAGTTAGATTTTTTCCCAAAAAACTAAATACTTATATTACAAAAATCATTCAAAATGTATTCCTTTTGCAAAACGGATTAGAAGTACTAACCCCACACATAGTCAGACTATTCAGGACGTCCCTTGCTCAGGGCTACGTCATAAAGTTATGGCGTCAAGTGAAAGTCGTCTTCATTCCGAAACCCGGAAAAAGCGATTTTACAGATCCCAAATCGTACCGACCTATCAACCTTACCAGCTTTATGCTGAAGGCGATGGAGAGGCTGATTGATCGGTACCTTAAGGAAAGCATCCTGGTCAACAAACCACTGCGTGTGCACCAATACGCCTATCAGACGGGCAAATCCACGCAACTGGCCATACACCACCTTGTGAGGAAGGTGGAGGGTGCTATGGGTAGTGGCAAGGACTGTTTGGGTACATTTCTAGATATTGAAGGGGCGTTCGACAATACCCCTTTCGCATTAATCTGCCAAGCACTCGAGAGCCGCGGCTCAGAACCCTGTTTGGTTAGCTAGATAGAGGCCATGCTCTCGAAACGTCATGTATCTGCCCAGCTTAACAACAAGATTGTCAAAACGTTGGTGTCTAGGGACTGCCCGCAGGGTGGAGTATTGTCCCCTACCTTGTGGTGCCTTGTGGTCGACAGGCTGATAAATCTTTTAAACAATGCTGGCCTATACACACAGGCCTACGCTGATGATCTGGTAATCTTTTTCCTAGGAAAAGACGCCGTCTCAATGCGGGGCCCTATGATGAGAGCCCTGCGTATGGTGGACATATGGTGCCTCTCGGGGGGGTCTTAGGATTAACCCCAAAAAAGCAGAGCTCCTACTATTCACAAGGAGGCGTAACTTTGGCACGCCCCCTGTTAAATCTCTAGGTGGCATGCAGCTGCATTGCTCCAGGACAGTTCGATTTCTGGGAATCAAGTTAGATCACAAACTTCCTGGTACGATCATGTAGACACCAGAATGAAAAAGGCCACCTGCGCACTATGGGCCTGCAGGCGGGCTTTCGGCAATACCTGGGGTCTGTCTCCTAAGATCCTCCACTGGATCTACTCGCGCATTGTGAGACCTCTTCTCACATACGGGGCTATCGTTTGGTGGCCATGTACGAAGAAAGCGAAAATTCGTGCTCAACTGTACAGAGTCCAACGTCTTGCATATCTCAGCATAACGCGTTCCATGCGGACGGCGCCAACTAGAGCGCCTGAGACTCTGCTGAGCCTTCCGCCTCTGGACCTCGTTGTGCAATTCGAGGCAATGGGGACTGCGTACAGGCTATACGTCCTCGGCGAACTACGTGCTGGCGAGACCGGTCATGCAAAAATTTGTGGTCACGGGCCATACAGGAATGTCCTCTCCTTCTGATGGGCAGTGACTGCATGGCTCCAGTGACTGTGAACTGCGAGAGATTCGTGACGCACATTGCAGGCGGAGAGGAGTGGCAGCATTCCAACAGATCTGCATTGCTAAATAGGGGGACCATCTGGTACACAGATGGCTTCAGAATGAATAACAGAGCTGGATCAGGGCTTTGTGGTGGGATCCCACATACCAGTAGGGCATACTCGCTGGGGGAGCACACCACTGCCTTCCAGGCCAAAGTATTCGCTGTATTAAAATGCGGACAGAAAATCCTAAGCTGTGGACACTGCGATACAGACGTATCAATATGCTCGAACAGTAGAGCTGCCTTTAAGGCAATCACGGCCGCAAAAGTAAGCTCCAATCTTATACTAGAGTGCATAAAAGTCCTGAAAAAACTGGTACAGGTTGGCTGCAGGGTCCAGCTCGTCTGGATACCTGGCCACGCAGGCTATGCAGGTAATGAGGAAGCGGACTCTCTTGTCAGACTGGGATCCGCGTACGTGCCGATGGGGCCAGAACCCATAGTTGGTGTCACTAAATGCGTTGCGGTCGCGTCAATGAAGGGTCTGCTGGACAAATGGACCCACCGAAGATGGACTGAGTCCCCTGGTATGAGACAGGCCAAAGCGCACATAGGCGGGCCCTCTGCCTTTCTCATCAAAAATCTACTACGCCTAATAAGACGTGAAATTCGGCTAGTGGCAGGTCTTTTAACCGGTCACTGGCATTTAAGAAGTTATCTCCATACTATCGGTATTGCGGACAACCCGGAATACCGATGGTGCTGTGAGGAGGATGATACCGTTGACCATGTAGTCGGGGAGTGCCCAGCACACTCGCGCGTCAGGTTCAAATACTTGGGTAACACTTTCAGGATACCGAGTGACTTTAAGTTCTTCAGACCAGAGAGCCTTATCGGTTTCTCTAAGGCCGTTGAGCTCTGGTAACCTCCGGTGGGGCAGGACGGGCCGATCAGGAGACCTATATGCGCAACTGCCTTGGCAGTCCACTGTTCCTCAGACAATTGAATTAATTTGCGTAATAGATTGCAAGTGGATCTACAAGTTGGCTCAGTGTCCAAGAGAAAGTGTAGGGTCAAGATCGACCCTCAAAAATGTTATTTTTGAGGCACAATTGCAGTCTTCCAGGTCCAGCATAATAAATACCATCTTATATATTTTCTCTTTTAAATAATAATGGCCAATATTTAACACACTGCTTGCTGAAAATATACCACTCAATTTGACACACTGAGTTCTGTCTTTTGAATATAATTCTTGCAGCTATATACTAGATCTTGCAACGTTGAAAAATTAAAGTTTTTAAGGAGAATGAGTACAGAATGAATACCATGCAGTCAAATGCCTTGCTTAGATCAAATGAAAGGACTGTATTATACTTAAGACTATTAAAGTTTTTAAGAATATTAGAGGGCAAGTCGGATATTTCTATTACAGTATTTCTGCCCTTTTTATGTTCAAGCTGGCTTTCTGAGAAATAATTTCCATTTTCTAGATAAACAAAAGTTGTCATGCCAAGCACTTTTAAAAAAATATATTACATATAATGGTTAGCATAAAATAAGGTCTATAATTCCCTAATATCGCTAAAAGAAAGAAAGTAGAATTATTAGACTCCTTTTTAGGCATACTTCAAAAAATCTACAAAATATTGGAAAATTTGATTTTTGAAAATTTGTGCATACATTCTCAGAACTATTTCATTAAATATCCTTTTTAGAATTTTTAAACAAATGTATAGGGTGTGAAGAAAATATTTGTAAAGTGGTAATTTTTTCCTCCAAAAAGAAAAAGAAAAAGTACCTGAAAACTCAAAAACCAAGTGACTTAAAATCTTTGTGACTAAAACTACAAAGTGACTAAAACTACAAATTTTCTTCAAATAAAATAATTATTTAACAATTTTAGGTTTTTTCTTAAAATGTCGAGGGTGCTGAAAAAATTAATTCTTACAAAAGCATTTTTGATAAAAAAATCAAAAGCCAAGAAAACATTATTTTTGAACATTTGTACAAACATTTAAAAAAATGGACTCATGCCCAAAATTGAAAAAATTATTAAAATACATTTTTAAAAAATTGAACAGAGATTCTTAGAACTATTTAATTACAAACCTATTTAACCGTTCTTTAAAAAATATACAGGGTATTGAGAAACAAAAATTTTTGAATAGAGTGAAATTTGCTCAGAAAAAAATACAAAAATTGCCTATAACTTAATCAAAAAAGGTTATAAACTTTTAATTTTTAATAGATATTTTTCACCTAAAATAATTTAATACCTATTTCGGCGTTATTCAAGGCCTTTACATGGTGTTAATAAGACTACATTTTTAAGGAAGCCTTTCCCAAAAAATCTTCATAGTTAAAAAACTAAGCAGAAACATTTATACGCATATTCTCAAAACTATTTATGAATCTTCTGAAAAAATCTACAGTGTTAAGAAAAATTAGATATATAAAATGTTTAATTTTTTTCCGCAAAAAAAAATAAAAAAATACCTGTAACTCAAAAATCTCCACTACTCACCTAAGTGAGTTAGACACGTCAATTTTTTGTAAATATTTTATAAATCTTATAGACACCAATTTTAGGGTTTTTAAAAAAATGAATGTGGTGTCGAAAAGAAATAGACTTTTTTTGTCAACAAAATAGCCTAAAACCAAAAAAATATATATTTGTCGAAATTTCTACACAGATTCTTAAGATTAATAGGTTCAGACCGCTTTTTCACAGAAATTTAGAGGGTGCCAAGTAAAAATTCATTTAGGTAACCTGAAACGAATGTTATAAAATAATTTTTACCACAAATCTTAATAAAACCGTTACTGAAATTCACCAAATTAAAATTTGTACATATTTCCTCTTAAGTGCATAATCGGATAAAACTTTCAACAAAACCATTATACACCACAGAGTAAGTAATTATTAGAATTAAGTAATTACAAATTACAGTCTGCGTTACATTCTCGAAAATTTTCTGCAACGTTTTGAGTTATGTTTCACGCTTTACGCCTCCTCTTCCAATTTACTGAGATCTTTTCCAGGATACTTTTATCCAAAATTTAAAAAAAAAACATTTTTCATGTTTATTCTTGATAAGTTTGAACATTATTAGATATAAAAAATATTAAAAGAGTTATGTACTAGTCCTTATTTTTAAGCAGATATCTTACGGCATCGCGTAAATCTTCCTGCAAAGCCAAAATGTCGTTAGAAACAGACAAAACTTAAATTAGCACCCGAAATATATCTTCTTAGGGGGCCGGGCTAAGACCGGAGACACAAAAACTGGGTATCTTTAATCAAGTCGCAACTTTTTAAAGGCCCAAAGAGAAAAGATTTATCTATCCCTGTCTTATTACTTGTGACAACGAATTTGGAGTTAGAGTAAGTAAAATGATTTACCAAGAAAAATGAGAATTAATAGAACTCAACTAGTATTTGACAAATAAGAGAAAACATATTTAACATAAGAGAATATATTTGACATATTATGTTCTGTTTCTTCAGCCTCAAGTTCGATTTACGTCTAACAGTAGCCTTAAATACATTCATCCGTGGCTTTACTACCCAAAGTGGGTCTTGGCAGCCTCAACAATTCGCCATTCTCTCCGATCCTGAGTGGTTTCTTCCCAATTGAATATTAACAGGGTTTGGAAAGTCCAAAGTGATATCTTCCCAACGTCGAAGTTTTAGGTGTCCAAGTGGTATTTTATTGTTAGGAAATTCTTTCCAGACTATTTTAACTAGCCTTGATCATTCCTGTTTTAAACATGTCGCAGCCATCCTTATATGTTTGACCTGATTTCTTGCACTATACTTGGACTATTATATGTATAGTTTATATACCGCGATGTTCATATACCATATGTTCATACAACTTGCCTTATAATAGTTTTATATATATTTATTTTTGTTTGTCTGGTAAGGGTTCTTTAACGTAATAATTACTGGGTTACGTAATGGCATTTGTTTTCTTGTAGTAGGCGCTGATATTTTCTACTTTAACGTTATTTTCTGATGTTATTAATGCTCTTATATAAGACTGTACGTGTATTTAATCTCGTCTTGTGTTTCGTGTCATATGAATATACTTTATATTATCCTCGTCAACTCTCAATCCCAGCTTTTTTTACTCTTTTTCGAGTTTTACAAAGGCTTTCTTCATGCTAATAATATTTCTTCCCATAACATCTAGATCACTTTGGCTAGGTTAAATAAATCTGGTGACAGTGCATCCTTTCGTTTAGGATCAGTTATTATATCAATATTTCGCTTTTTTTTAAAATTCTATTTTAATTGCATCATCTGATCCTTTAATTCTTATCAGTTTGCTGGATATTCCCAGTTGGCTAGTTCAAGTGGTGACCATAAGCTTACTCTGAAAGTACTATCTAACGCCTGTTAAAAGTCTACGAATACATTGTGCACATCTTTATCGAATTCTTAGCAGTTTTCTAGAAGTTGTCTTGACATAAACAGCTGGTCTGTTATTGATTGTTTCCTTTTAAATTCACTTTGGTATTCTTGAACTATTTTTTTGCATACAGTGCTATTCGGTTCCTAATTAAGTTGCCAAGAAAACTATATGATATATTATGGAGCGTTATACGTCTGTAGTTGTTTCATGCTTAATATTCTCTCCCTAAACTTTTAGTTATTTAAAATCGTTTTCTATTTTAATATCATTTGTATCTGCTAATTCTTTCCAGTTATTCAGAATCTGCTCCTGTTTGCTAGTCATAAGTTCACCATTATTATTATTGAGCACTGTAGAGGTTTTTAGGCGAAATTCTATATATGTTCACTTGTTTATAGAATTTCCTTGTCTTCCTATATGTTTTATATATTTCCAGTTCACGTAGTTGTTTGTTTTGTCATTATCTTTTCTTTTTACTCGTTATCACATTGTGTTTCTTACATTATGGAACTTTGTCGGTAACAATATATAACGAACTACACCTTGTTTTTTCGCATTTTGTTTCTCACCAGGGAGTTCTTTATTAGCTTCTTAAATTACTTCTTTTATTGTCTTCCAAGTACCCGCTACTCCTAGGTTCTGCATATATTCCTCTGCAAGCCTGTTTTATTTTTTGTTGCTACTGATTCTTAGCATCTGGTTATTTTAGCTTTCCGATGCTTGCGGCATGATGCATTTTTTGCGGCTTTTGTTTCTCCTTACAAGGAGTCGTCTATTATGTTTGATGGTGTCATTCAATTCTTATGAGTTTGCTGGTTATTTTCAGTTGGCTAGTTCAAGTGCTAACCCTAAGCTTACTCTGGAAGTACTATCGTACGCCTGTTTAAGGTCTACGAATACATTGTGCACATCTCTATCGATTCCCAGCAGTTTTCTAGCAGTTGTCTTGACGTAAACAGCTGGTCTGTTATTGATTATTTCCTTTTAAATTCACTTTGGTATTCTACTATTTGCATACAGTGTTATTCGGTTCCTAATTAAGTTGCACAAAACTTTATATGATGTAATGCGGAGTGTTATACCTCTATAGTTGTTGGATGCTTACGATTCTCTCCTTAAATTTCTTCTTCTCATAAAACTCCTTTTTTAAGTTATTTAAAATCGTTTTCTGTTTTAATATCATTTTTATCAGCTGATTCTTTCCAGTTATTCAGGATCTGCTCCTGGTTGCTAGTCATAAGTTCACCATTATCATTATTGAGCACTGTAGAGTGTTTAAGGCGAAGTCCAATGAATGTTCATTTGCTTGTAGAATTTCCTTGTCTTCCCATATGTTTTATATATTTCTAGTTTACGTAGTTGTTCATTTTGTCATTACCTTTTCTTTTTACTCGTTTTCACATTGTATTTCTTTGATTATGGAACTTTGTCGGTGACAATCTATACCGAACTACACCTTGTTTTTTCGTATTTTGTTTTTCACTAGGGAGTTTTTTATTAGCTTTTTAAATTACTTTTTTATTGTCTTCCAAGTACCCGCTACTCATAGGTCTGCATATATTTCTCTGCAAGCCTGTTTTATTTTTTTGTTGCTACTGATTCTTAGCATCTGGTTGTTTTAGCTTTTCGATACTCTGTGCTCTTCTTTTTTGCGGCTTTTGTTTTTCCTTACAAGGGGTCGTCTATTATGTTTGATCCGTGTCTAGTCTCAACGAATACGTGATCTGTGTAATTTATCGTTATACATTAATAGACATTTAGTTTGTGTAGATCTTAATAAGAAAACATTGTCGATTTTATCAATTGATTATAGAGACTTCAAAGTCGATAGGCCTGGTTTCATTCTCTTTAGAAGAAGCACGTAAGCTGTGCTGTCCAAATTGTACTTGTTTGTGAATTATGTTTCTTCTATCCTACTTTTGCGTTATAATCTTCTTAAATCAGCATCATATCTTCCAAGGTTTTCTCCAGTATTTAATAAAAAATAATCAAATTTAAAATCATGCGTATCCTCTTTTCCACTATACAGTACTGTCAATTTACTAATTTTGATATTGCCGGTATTTAAGCAACTAATTTCCTGTTCTACTGTTATGTCCATTTTATATTTTTTCAAGATATCGAGAGCCAATTAGGCTGCTTCTGATCTATTCCAGATTAAAACGTTCTAAGTACCTACATTCAAATCCCTATTTGCTTGCCGTTGTCGTTTCTATTGGTCGGTCCATTCGCGAGGCTCTTGTTTTGGTTTCATAATAAATAAGTTTTTACGAGATCTTAATAATTTTAATTTACGATATTATTTTTTTATAATTTTTTGATTTTTTTATAATTTTTTGATTTTTAATAATTTTAATTTACGAATTAAGATTTTAATTTACGAGATACGAAACTACCGGATAAAGAAAAAAATTAAGATAATTAAATGGTCAGTTAAAACTGTTTGTATCGTGGTTTTATCTGATTATCATCAATTTTTTTGTACAGGAATATTGGAGGACAGTTCAAAGTTGGCTAATGATTTAACATAATGATCCTTTTAATCCCAATGAGTTTTAAAAGACTTAAAATTTAAGTCTTTTAAAACTCATTGAGAAATTCATTAAAATTCAAAATTGAGACAAAGAATTGAAAATTTCGCAAAGTCAACATTTTGCTACACGCTAAACGCTAACTTTACTTGACGTGGACTTACGACAGCAGCTATGTTCTGTGACATATTAAAAGAGTTTTATTATGTAGATCATGGAAAACTGTTGAGAAAGTTATAGTGTAAGAATTTAAAGGACTAGTAAGTGACTCTTTAAATCATGTTTATCCAATAGGAATTTGTTAAAAATAGTTTATTAACGACATAATATCAGAAAGGCCAAAAATCTGTTTTACATATGATCCTTTTTCTAATGATTTTGGTAATGATCTCTAAGATAAAATGAGATTCTGCAAATAATGTTACCTAATATTAAAAAGATAAAAGTAATATAAATAAAGCAGTGGTCTAATGCCTATATGCTATGCGTGCCTTAGTTTGTCTCATGTTTTTGTCCCTTTTCAGACTGTCGTCTTAATAAGGGAGTTTGTTTCCTCAGTAACTAAGTAGCCAGACCCTAGCCTCCCTACACCAGTTCTTCTAGGACCTTCATACACACTAGTACATACCTAAAGCTTACCTTTTTGGCTATAATAGCTTTAATGGCGACTCTGCTGATCAAGTAGAGCGACTGTGTTACGGTTCAATAGTTTCAAAGGCTCTACTTGAGGTAGTTGGCATAAATCCTATGATGCTTAGGCATGCAAGTTGTTATCTTTCTATTAACGGACTCCGTTTTCTTTATATTATCATGACATAACTAGCCACCCTCCTCCACCAATTCCTCTAGGATATATATACTTCAGTAAAAGCTGGAGAGCTCACCTTTTTGGTTATAATAGCTTTAATAGTTTTTAATGCAGATTCAACAAACTATGTGGCAATTCAATACTTTTCTGTAATGCTTAGACATGCCAAGTTTTTGCACTCTTGTAATAAAATTTTTGCTTTCTTCATGCAGTGCCACCATTGCTTAGTGGCATCAATCAAATCAATCATCAATCCCCTATATTTAATGATAGATAAGTAGATCCAATAAGGTATACTAAAGGATAAACCCCAAGTCCTATTAAAAGCTCTCTTGCAGATCGAAGGTACTGCAAGTGGCCTTCTTAATCCTGATATCTGCGTAGCAGAAAAGTTTCAAATCTAGTAAGATATTTCATCCTCGGATTTTACTGTTCTCGGGTATTTAAGCTAATCACGCCCTCCAAAGATAAAATTGATGGTGTCTTAAGGTTGTAAGACTAGAAATTTCTCAAAAACAGTTAATTTCTTTAAAATATTTAATTACTTATTCATACCTTTATCTTTAGTAACAACAAAATTGTTATTAGGTCTAACATATATCTGTACAAATCTTATTATATAATTTACCTCAGAAGTCATTAATTTCACAAAGAATATTTTCACATAAAAAATAATTAGTATTGTTCTCTATCTAACAGTCTTTGATCCAGGCACCAACTGTCTATATTACACAGGGCCCCTCATTATGGCGGCATCCTTTCCCATACAAAAGACTACCTACTACACCTACGTATACAGGCCTGACCTATTTAGATAATTGACTATCGACTATTAGACACCACATAGTTCGACACGGTGTTTCTTCATTCCTAGACGCCATTAACTTCACTATTAAGATAGATAGATACATAGCGTTGTGAGAACATACAAAATACCAGACGCGGTTATTTTTCTCAAGGTCTGGAATGGCAATTATTTAATTCATTTAAATTTTCAGGAATATGATTTCTGTTTAGACTAAAATCACCTCCATAAATAAAAAGAATATTGTTTCATCAAAAAAAGTTCTGGCTCTGAATCATCACCTACATTAATAAGGAAGATGGTTTCTTAAAAGGAAGTGTTTTCCCCACAAAATAAATGCCAATCTTGTTTTAGGAGTAATGCATTTCGATAAGATACCTCATCAATATCGAACTTAACACTTAGTTTTGCTGATTAAGAACAATCAAAATTGTCATTGATTTTTTTAATTGTTTTTAAGGAGGTTATATGTTTCTAATTAAAAAATATTCATAATAGAAATAGTGTGCCTAAGCTTTTTTTGGGCTTGACAACCTCTAAGTCTAAACTCATTTATCCTCGTTCAGCAGCCAGCTCCCGGTCTTGACGTTCATTTGTTTCCTAACGGGCTGTTTTTAATCTCGGCAGAGGCCGGGGACAAGGAGAAGAATAAGAAGAAACTTTTTCAAACTTTAGGCAATTTATCCTTATCCTTTAAAAAAAGTCTAAGGCTAAAATTTAGACATTGTCGAGCGAAAAGGTTCGCCAAACAAAGTGGTTTGTCGAGTTTTAAATTGTAAATACTCGGAAATAAATTTGGATTTTATTAGATTTTATTTAGGTGTCATAAAGATAATTACTTTTGGTCTGCTTTAATTGAAAATCAGGAGGTCAGAACAGTGGGCACTTTGTTGCTTTTATTACCGAAGGAATAGAATTACAGGTTTTGATGTATTTTCTTCTTCCACATATCAAACACACTATACATTATCGTTGACTGTATGCCATTAAAGGAGAATAAAAAGCTTTCAGGAAGCTCTCAGCTTAAGGTTGTTACCTGAAAATCTTTTAAAAGTTTTAAAGTCTACCTCGAAATTTAAACAATATATGTATAAGCCGCGGTTCTAGAACTGGTATTTTTACTACATGTATGACCGTGTATTCCTATTGATTAAAGTTTTTTTTTATTAATAGCCCATGAGACACACTATTAGGATTTTTGGAGATTGGTAAAACGACATTAATTTGATAGCCTTCTTAATCTTACTGTAGGTAAACATTCTTCAAACTCTGCCAGATTTGTAGTTATTGACTTGCCCTTGTAAAATCCATATTGTTAAATTTAAAAATAATTCAAATTATTTAACCATACCAGCAGCTGTTGCCATGAAAATCCTAGTGCTAATTTATATATAATTTATAAACATTTTGACATTTTATTGATTGATTTACAACCATTTAACAAAATGGTTTTAAAAAGAATAAACATGGAAGCAAATTTCAATATAGAAGTGGACATTATAGATTTGATGTTGTTAATTTTGAGAGGGTGCGAAAAAAAATATAGGGAAACTGCAGTAATGCAGGTCAGGTTTCCATATATTCCAAAATCTCATATGATTTTCAAAAGACTGGTAGTCTAAATACCAAATCACGAGATCGGAATAAAACTCAAACAAAAGAAAATAAGGCAATTGGGGTTTTAGGAGCGGTAGCTATTAATCCTCAAGCAAGTACCAGGCGGATTGATTTAGATGTTGGAATTAGTCAAACAGCAATTATAGCAATTTGCACAGGAACAAGTTTCATCCTCACCGCATCACACTTTATTAAGAGCATTATGGACATGACTTTAAGAATCGAAATAATTTTTGCACTTGGATTTTATGAAAAATGTGAGGAAATGACCAGTTTTTGTGAAACGTTGTTTTTTGTGATAAAGCTTCTTTTAATAGTTGTGGCAGGTTCTAAAACGCAAACAGACACAATATGAGTTACTGGGCGACTAATAATCCTCACTGAATTGCTGCATTTACAATGCGCGGATCTATTAGGTCCCTGGATCAAATTATGACCATTTTTATTTAGTATAGCTCTGTTAATAAAGATTGATTTTGAGGGTTAAATTAGTGCAAGATTATCTACACTCAAAATGTAAGTGGAAGGGAGTTGCTTGCTTGCTTGCTTGTTTTATGGCACTGCAACGAGGCAATTGCCAGGATGGGGATCAGTTTAGACGAAGAATTATAGGACAAAACCTCTAAATCTTTAAAAAAGTGTTATTGTTGTTTAAAAATAATAAAAATAAACGAATCATTTTTTTTTCAAGGCTTAGGCGTTCTCTTCCTCTTCTTCTTTATTTTTGTGTACAAAAATAAAAACCTCGTAAGCTCTTCATCCAATAAAATGTAAAACTTGTCATTTTGGTACTTCAAAATAGGTCCTAAGTATTAACACCTAAAAAAATGTAACCCTGTTTGGGAAGCATCAAATTCGCGAATCAAATTTTAGTGAGCGGCCATTTACACTGAAAAAATAGTCCTCGTGACGTCATTTAGTCCAAGTATTAAATATTTGGTACACGAGTTGTAAACGCGAAGGATTACGAAATGAGCACTTATAATATCCTATTGAATAAAAATTTACCACCTCTTCTTCTCCAGCTAACCTTCTTTATATGTGGCAAATCGCAGCCCGTACAGTAGAACACGTCATTGCAGACGGTATACCAGCCCGGC
Organism: Anthonomus grandis grandis; assembly: GCF_022605725.1. Lineage (NCBI taxonomy): Eukaryota > Metazoa > Arthropoda > Insecta > Coleoptera > Curculionidae > Anthonomus > Anthonomus grandis. Next base: position 24,674,277 of record NC_065552.1, on the reverse strand, counting down.
CAACAAAGGTCAGTTCAGACGTATTAACTTCAGTATGAACGTATTAACTCTATAACGTATTAGGCGCGATTCTCACTATGCGTACCGTCACGTCACGTCAACGTACTGTCAACGATACCTAAAATAATGTTACATTAAAAGCAATGAACTTATTCATACTATACCTTCATGACACCGTTACACCACCGTCCGCATCGTCAAGGTTTCTCGTCGAGAATATTTTTTCGTGTTTTTACCGGTACATTGACGTGACGGTGATGGTACGTATAGTGAGAATCTCGCCTTAACTTGTAGAGTAAATCTTTTTCTTCTTCCGGTGCTGGTTGCGATCACTTCTAATAATATTTACCTATCTCTGGTGGTGTGAATTAATTCTCCTATGGTTTCTATTCCTTTACAATGTTTGATATTTCAAAGCCGCAAAATCCGTTTTTATTCTCTAAATCCTATGTTTCCTCTATATATTTTTTAATAATAGTTGGAGCAAACGGAACTTTTCGTTGTGTAACACATGTCCCAGGTACGTTGTTTTCCTGCGTTGCCCGGCAATTTGCGTTCGTCTTATATCCATGGTACATTCAATACATGATCGTACCAGATAAGATTTGAATTACGTTCAAGATTCGTCCATAAATCCATATTTCCAATGCTGATCACGTTCAAGATTTTTCGATAAATCTGCATTTCTAATGCTTTTAGCCTATTCACTACGCTAATCTTCTATGTTCTTAAGCTTTTATATGTACTAACTTATCTTTTTTTTACTTGGTTAGCATATAACAGTATGGGCCATGAATACAATTTTCTAAATCTTGTTTTGAGATTGAGATTAAAGTCACAGTTTATTAAGACGTTTTTGACTCTCATTTATGAGTTCATCGCTTTTTCTATTTGAGATTTAATTTCTCCATCTGAAGACCAGTCTTCACATAACCCCCAGTCCACAGACTCCAGAACACCTAAAGCATTATCGAATCTTAGGACAGAATTTCACTATCGGCGAATATTTTGAAGCCCAAAAGAGATAATTTTTTAAGCAGTATCCGGCAAGCAAAGGTTCTCGGTGCGGACTAAAATGTTCAGAATATAGTTAAAGAGATCGCTGCTTCTAAGATCTATTACTCTGTTGAAGAATTTTTTAACGGTGCTCCTCTATTAAAAGAACAAAAAAAAATAAATAAAATCATTGAAAAAATCTTTCTCTCAATTTTGTTGAAAATATGTGTTTTTATTTATTTTGCAGATTGAATAAGCAATACTCTTTTATTTATATACTTATGTTATAATTAACTCGGAATCATTTTGTCAAGGTTTCTGTTGGTGAAAAATTCCACCATTGACCAGGCAAGATGATTCAGTTACAATGACCGCAATGGAAAAAGCACTTGCTGGGTCAGATGTTCTTTTCAAACTTTACTCGGTCTACTCTAGTCTGGACTGATTCAACCGATACCCAAAAAAGGAAAAAAAGACGGTTCCAAGCAAATAGTCAATATAATGGAAATACTTCTCAACCAGTAAATTTTGAAATTTCTGGAGTACACCATATATTTTTAAAAATCACAGATCTACTGGTGATCGAACGGCCTATGTGGCACATGTTTGGAAAGACGCCATCGAGAAAAATGGTGAATCTTGTCCAATACCTCTGAACATTTTAAAGGAATTCGATAGGGTCTGGCATGAGAAACTTTTAAACAAACTGTATTCTAATGGTTGCCTACCAACTTACATTACTTGGCTTGGAAGCTTTGACCGACACATCTGTGTTGTTATTAATGGACACAATTTGCAGAGATTTTACATACGCCGCAACAGCTGTTAACGCTTTACAAGACTCAGATTTATCCATCTCTTGAGTATTATTCTTACATATATAGCTGTACACTCAAACACACTTTGAAGCTACTTTATTCTATCTAGAAGAAAAAGACACACAGCTAGCTAGAAACTGAAAAGCTTGGCACATAGAAAGAAAAGTGTTGAACCTGAGTCTATTTTATCAATACCGTCATGGTAAATATTCTTCAGAACTAGTTTATATCATTCCACCTATAAGATTCCTGCAAAATCTACTCGACAGGCAGATTCAACTCATAAATATCAAATGTATCTGCAGACATCTCGAAAGTCGCTATGTCGGAACTCCTTTTTATGAAGAAGTGCAATTTTGTGACACAACTCCCAAATCACATCTTTCCTAAACATTACAACTTGCAGAACATTAAGAAAAATATCCTCAGACACTTTGCTACTTTCGTAGCACTGGCACTTCAATAAACACTAGCGCAGGACTCTATAACACCTGAGACTCTATAGAATATTAGGTCAGAATTTTATTATTGGTTTGGGTATTATGAAGCCTAAAAAGAATGTATTTTCGAGCATTCCATTATTTAAATTAAATTAACAACCTATTTACACAACGATATACCGGCCTGGTAAACAAAGGTTCTCGGTGCATTGCGTTGGAGGAAGAGGTACATGGAGGAAGAGGTACTTCCTCCTCTAGTAACCAAAATTTTGACCCAAATTAAAAGTAACAAAGTTTGGCGACGGAATACAAATTATCGGAAATCAAATTGAAAGTAAACATTTGGTTGAGAGAGGCCTAGTAGGAATTGGATATCAGATGAATCGTATGTTGCACATTTGTTCCAGCGGCAAGCTACGTCTTATTGATAGCAGTTCTTTTTTCAGTACTTTAGGTCGGAGTTTTATGATCGAGTCAAACATTGTGAAGCCCAATTGGGAAATATTTTTGAACATTTGATATGCTAATCTAAGTTAGCAACTTACTGAATTAAATGCTCCTTAAATAAATTGAAAGTAACTTAAGACTTTGCCGTTATTTCTCTGTTGCATGTTAATACTACCCATGCAGCACTCAAGCTAAAATCTCTATCCCAAGCTAAATTCCTCGTGAACTTTGACGTATGTTATTCGAATAAACCACTAAATTCCAGTTAAATTCTATCTTTTAATTTAAATGTTTGCAGGTGATTATGGGCTTATTGCAATATATAATATATATATTGGTTTAATAATTCCAGATGAGCTAAATCTGGAGATTTTTGATTGACCGATTATTTAAGGATTATGCGTGACTAATTAAATTATATGTACAATTTCTAATATGTTTTTCTGTTCTCTTATGTTTTTTTTTAAATTATATGCAAACTTTATCAATACTCGTAATTCTCAAGCCTATCAAAGAGTGGGGCAAGTGTCATTTAATAAAAGGTTAAAATAAAAGAAGGTCGCGCCAGAGCCCATTATAATTTCGTAATGGCTTCTTTTCGTTCGCCATTGTTATTTTTGACGATGTCTTTCAGTCCGAACAATGCTTAATTTTAAATCAATAATACTCTTATTCTTTGCCAGTGTCTCTTTTATATAGATTCTCATAATTAGCTGCAGGATTCTAGGTTAAGTTTTTAACAGACGAACTTAACTAAGTAATAAAAAAGGCAAGCATCAAAAAAAATAATAATTCTATTAAAAAACTGCAATATAGAATAAGTATATGCTCTCTGTACTTCCTAGGATCTGCGGAGTCCTTTCGTGATGACACACCAATAATTCGCACACATAGTGGTGAACGATATACGATAATATGTATCCCTACAAAAAAATCTAACGGGGTTAGAGATTGCCATTTAATCGTACCCATTCAACCTATTCGGCGACCTGGCTAATTGACGTTTACATAATTAAAAAGATTTTTATGTATGATGTGAAACAGTTTCTTTATTGAAATATGTTCTCCTCCTCAAAGTATCCCCTCGAGTTCCGCACCTTCGTTCCTAATTAGTGCTTATACATACATCTACTTACATTAATCTCAATACTTCTATCCCTAAGGAGTAAATTGGTTAATATTTCTAGGAAAGTGAAAATACGCAGACCGACAAAAGCACTAGTAACCTAATAGTTCTTTAGAGTCCAAAAACTCAACACAAGCCTCTCTATCCAACGCCACAACTTACAGAGTGGAATAAAGTATAATATACAGAATAGAATTTTTCGAGTTAGTATGCAGAGACTAGAACTTTCCCAGACAGCAATTCTTATAGCTTCCGAAGCAAGATGACTGCTTTACTTAGATTATCAGAAATAGTCTCAATACAAGACTTACGTAAAAACTTAACAGATCAGGATCAAAGACAATTTTCTGACTATTTTCTTTGTAATACAATCCTGTTAGCTTGTAACTATCAGCCAACTCTTAGCTGTACCTCCACCATACTCTTCTTCAAATCAAAAATTTAAGCACCTTGCTAGGAAGATGGTGATGTGGTCAGCAGGTAGATCATTTATGTTTGTCAAACAAACCAAAGATCCAAGACTACTTAGAGAAGGAATGTGTGGGAGACACAATCAAAAGCCTTACTTAAATTTTGGCCAAAAACTATTTTCTAAGTTATATCTTTGTTTAATACAAGCCTGTATTAGCTTGTAACCATCAGCTTATTTCTTGGCCGTACTTCTAGCATACTCCGCTCTAAATTAAAAAGTCAAGTGCTTTGTAAGAGAGGTTATTTAGTCAGAAAAGGGATAAATGCGAAAATCAATAAGCTGCTCAGTACTTAAGATCTGAGCTTAAGATATGATATGCTAAAGTGTTATGAATGACCAGTTCTGGTGTAGAATTTTAGGTTTTAGGTTTGGATTCTGCATAAATTGAGAGTGAAAACTAGTATCACTGGTGATGTGGATATACCGTAGTATATTAGGTGATAAATCCGAAATATATAAAGAAGGACATAGAGATTACATACGAAGAAAAAGATAAAACTACAATACTGCAAATGCATCATGAGAATGTTTCTTAAAAAATGAGATTTTTTAACCGCATCTATTAGAAAGAGAAGAATATCTTTTAACTATAAAGTTCAGAAAATGGTTTAACGTTCACGTAACATCAGATTTAGTTATTGCTTTAAATGCAATATCTGGGCTTTAACCGAAATATACATATTGTAGTCCTTTATATTGGTGCTTATTGTTTCCAGTTGACTCGAGCCCGTGAACCATAAAAATCGCCTTTTAAGTTACAAAGTTGACGTGATGGTGCGACACTAATTTATTTTAAGAATTCATTGTCATATCCAATTAAGTTATGCATGTTTTTTATAAAAACACAATTTTTAAAAAAGTAGTTGAGAAAAGTACTATGCTTATAGGTCTTTTATGCTTTTTAAGAAAGATGTCAGAACCAAAATAGCAACCTCCAAAATGGAGAAGGTTACATAAAGAAAAGAAGAAATATCTTTGGAATATATTACTTTAAAAATTTATTTCATCAGTGTTACTTCGTAACACTATTGAATAATATTTTAAACTTACTTATAATCGAACAATAAAAGTTCATTCTTAACTAGATTTTGGGAATCTAGTTAAAAAATCATCATCGACGAAAAATCGTCTTTATTTTAAAGTAACTATTATCTTATAACAACAAAACCTATCAGCTTATTTTGATTCAGCTTGATTTTCACCAACTACTAAAGCAAGCCAGATTTGGATAGCTCTGGCACGAGTAACTACCGACAAGTAAAAAGGTACCTGATAGATAAAGGTATAGATTACAAGAAGCCCTTGGTAATTTTTATAGACTTTGGGAAGACATCCATGTTGAGAGCGCTTAGAGAGCGCAGTATCAATCATAAAAACACGACCCTTTTTCAGAATATATATTATTTATATTAATGTAACAGTTGCAGTCAGAAAGTATTGTGGGCATACAAAGAAATTCACCTTTTAGGAAGGCATCATACAGGAAGACACTATCTATCTTCTCAGCACTATTCGCTGCCTTGCTGTTGAGCGCTATAAAGATAATGGTTAAGGAAGTATTGAAGTCAACATAAATAGAGAAGTATCTAAGTAACTTGAGGTTTGGTATTCCAACCTAGCCCAACCCAACGAGATAATCGGAAGATATCAAGCTCATTTTATACAACTGGAAGGCCAATGCCTAGCCGTGGACTAAAAACAGCTATTGGTGATGATAATGAAGATGATGATGATCATTATCTCATACGACGATAAATTTAAAATTTTTAAGTAAAAGAATCACTAGAACTATAGGCATTTTTAAAATAGAATAGGACAATTTAAATTGATCAAACTTAGTATTAAGTAACGAAAAATTTTAAAAAATAAATTGTAAGCGTTTACGTACTCAGTTTTCTTTTATTAAGAACGGAGGAGTTAATTCAAATTTAAAAAATAAATAATACAATTAATCAATGTTGCTGTATTTAAGGTCTTTTCATAAAGATGTATGAGCAACTGACCTTTATAAACTAAAAAAGTTAATGACTAATCACATTACGTAAACTGTTTTGGTCCCTAAAACAATCATTTAAAAGAAAATACGTTTCGTCTTCGGCTCATTTAACCCCCTAAAAATAGCAGGTCGCGCTCGTCGCTTCCGTTTTTAAAAGCTTATTTTGCTAATTAAAAACGATCCGAAAAATAACAAAACTCGAAAAACTTAATTGGCAAAGAACGGCGAAGAAAAACAGAGTCTCGCATTTCTACCGGCCAATCTTAAACGTAGTTTTTGTTGGTAATCAATTTAAGGTGGGTCTCTTAGATGAAAAATTCAGTTTTACTATAAAAAAAATATTCACGCAAATTTTCGATTTTTTCTATTGTATATTTGTATAAATTTTCTTGGAAATATAAATTAGGAGAAATATCCTCAGAAAAAAGCTATAATAAGTAATAATAAAATATTTGCGTTCGTAGTCTTGTTTTTCTTGCTCTTATCTCTGCCTTATCTTTACACATGCGATCTGTTCCAAGCTTACTATAGAGCAACTCCAATAATTTCTGTTTTCAACTTAGTCTGACTGGAATGGTTAAAGAATCTGTTAACTTTGACTTCTAGGTAGACCACTTCTGATAACATATGTAATGGACTCAGGAACGAACTCTCCCATCAGTAGAAGTTAATGTAGAAAGTGTGTCAAAATTCTTGATTTTATCGCTTACATTTGCTTAACGTTTTATTAGGATACTTTGAATCCCTTTTTAGAAATGGCAGTGAGAAACAATAGAAATCTGATAATATTTAGTAATTTGAATGCTGTACCGCCATCAAACATAATAAATTACGACGAAACAAATTTAACTGAGGATCCAGGTAGAAAGAAAATAATCTCAAAAAGGGGCTGTCGCTATCCAGACGTATTTGCAATACGTCGAAGTCAGCCGGTTCTATTATGTACGCTGCTGCAGCTAATGGAAAATTGTTCCCACCATACGTGGGTTACAAAGCTAAAAATCTGTATACATCTTGGACAGTTGGAGGACCAAAGGATGTCACATTTAATAGAAGTCCATTAGGTTGGTTTGATGTGATTTCCTTCTCAGATTGGGTAGAGAGAACTGTCATACCTGCAGTAAAAGATCTACCGAGAAAGAAGTACTTAATTAACGACAATCTAAGTTCACATTTTTCTGCAAGTACGGTGTCTCTTTGCGAAGAAAATAATATGTCATTTATATTCCTCCCGGCTAATTCTACTCATCTAACCCAGCCTCTGGACGTGGCATTTTTCCGGCCTCTTAAAACAGCTTGGCGACAGATCCTTGAAAAATGGAAAATGGGGGCTGGATCAAAGCATTGCACGGTTCCAAAGGGCAGATTCCATTTCTTGCTAAATGACTTGTCAAAGGCTTATGAGCCTAATGCTGGAAAAACATACAATGTGGGTTTAGAAAGTGTGGAATTTTTCCACTAGATAGGGATCAAGTCTTGGAACGCCTTCCGCAGCAAAGTCTTGACCAGACAAATGATGAGAATCAGAACATTGAAGAAAGACTTAATACACAACTCTTTGGTAAACCTTCTAAGAACAATGAGATATGGTGATGGTCAAAATGTAAAGAGTCGACGTCGTAAAATTGAAGTCCCTGCTGGCAAAACCGTTACAAGTGCAGATTTTGAAAGCACGTTGGATAAAGACGATCAAAAGGATAATGATTTGGAAAGACGTATGGAAATCTTAGATGAAGATTCAGACCGGGAAATTAATTTACCCCTTAGTAATTTCATGCCAATAATGGCAAAAGCTCAAGATCATTCTTCAAGTGAAAACTCTGAAATGGAAAAAGATCAAGATTATTCTTCAGATGCAGACTCAGAATCGGACACTTCCAAGTTTCATCGATAAGTCCAAGAATAAGTTGTATAGAAATAATTTATCAGCATCAGTCTGCCTTGAGGGTAAATTGTTTCAATGTGTTTCTCCTATTTTGCTTGATTTAATAGATAAAAGAACTTAGCTTCTGGTGTGTTTTCCAACAAAATATCGAAATAGACAAAGAAATAAATATTTTATCGGACAAGTCATTAATATTACAGAAATTTACATTAAAGCCACTTTCTTAAGAAGTCGCCCCACCAAACACTCGTCAGGATATATTTATGGATTTCCAGAAGTTCCGGATGTTTCCACCTTTCATTTAAGCCAGGTTGTTGGAGAGGTTTTCCCAATTCATGACGAGATAGAAGCATCTACGTCAAGAAGAGACATTTTAAAATTTAATTTGCATCCAAAGTTGTTTAATTTAAATAATATGTTTAAACTTGTTACATTTATATCGAAATGTTTTTTTTTGTAAAATTGTTGTTTTTGTTAGTTTTTTTTTATTTATATTTTTTTATGAATTTAAAATTTTTTCAGGTGTTCCTATTCGCCCTCGTGTGGGTAGAATAGCAAATTTGACCAATTTAAATGGGTGTGTATTTTTAAGGGTAAATAGAAAAAAAGCGTTTTTATTTTTTTTTGTGAAAAAACCTCTATTTAAAAAAAATCTATTATGCGCTTTTTGATGTAAAAGTCAAGACCTGTAGATTCCTTATTTTTTGTTGTCAAAAAGGTGACTACCATATTAGCAACAGAGTAGGAAATGTCCAAAACTGTTTCTATTCACCCCATTTTACGGTACTTTTAACTGTTACATTCATCGTTTTTTAAAAATTTCTTTACCTCCTTACAATCAAAAAAAATATTTTTAAATAAATTGCTTATAATAATAACTATGATCCTAATTTAATTAATACTTTAATCAATAAGATCATAAACTAGCTAAATAATAAAAACACATTTTTTCTAGCGCTAAAAAAGACAATAAATTCATTTATTTACCATTCATTTATCTAAGTAAGAAAATAAACATTACCTTCATTAAACAACAGTCAGAATTAACAGTTTCCTATAAAAAAAAAACAAGTTAGGTTAGATTTTGGTTATTACTCGGGAAAAAATTAATGCATTATTAAAAACTGGTATTTACAGGCTACAGTGTGATTCGTGTGACTGTTCATACGTGGGACGTAGATACTTGTAGATCCCTTAAAACACGCATAGCTGAGCACTTAAGTAAACTCTCTTCTGCAAGTTACTTCTTAAAATTTCAGCCGACTGGATTTTCTTCATCCAGATCTAGATATCTATATCACTAATGAGCTCAACAAAAATCCCTTAAGTTTAAATATACAAGTAAACCTCAATAGACCTTACGTTTCGTTACATAGGAGACTGCAGAATTAACAATTTTATAATTAACATCTTTTCTGACTAATGCTATTTTAAGTTTGCCTTTACACATTTAAATAAATTACAGGTTTTTTATCAACACAACTTTTGTGGTCAATCTTTACAGACCGATTTGTCGCCACTATATTTTCGACAGGTTTGACGCTGATTCTGAAGTTGACAGTAGGATGGCTCTAATCTATTTTAGCGATGTCTTTTCCGCCTTTTAACATAATTTAAATATAAACATGGAAGGGTACTAACGTCTTCCCTTTTTTAAATAATATTGTACGTCCTTCTATATATATTGGGGTATTATTTGTAATCTTAAAAGTTTTTTAATTTTGTTTTTATTTGTGTCAATGTTTTCCCCACTACATGGAATGCCTGCATGTAGCTGATTGGTGCCTACATCTTATATCTCTATTTTTTAAATCACATTCAACTCGCTTTTAGTTAGCACTGATAATGGCTCATACGCCGAAAGCGCTCTGCTGAGTTAATAATAAACATTTGGCTCCGAATATATCTAGTTTAATTATTTTGTTCTTTCCAACTTTTCAACTTTCCAACAAAATAATTTTCCAATAATACCTGATATGAGGCTTAATATTTTTGCTCAAAAATAAATTTTCTAAACAGAAAAATGAGAGCAGGTGAAAAAAATTGAGATATTTAATAGAGTGTATCAACATTTTAAAAAATTTAAGAAAAATTATATTTTAAAAAAATAATAAAAAACATTTTTAAATCATCGCGCAAAATCACCTTAAAGCTTTTTTAATGTGGCAGTCTTTTAAAGAGAGTAAGAAAAAACTTACACCATTGATTAAATTTTAATTAATGAGCGAAATATAGAGTTTTTATCGCTCTTCTTGCTTTCAATTATTTTCAGTTTAATATTGAAAGAAAACGAAAAGGAATAGTTTATTTTTTTATTTTTTGGAAGACCTGACAATCTTTTAATTAGTTATTAGTTACGTGTATTATTATAAAATTCTATAATATTAATATTCATTTTTTAGGAGTTTTTCGCTAGACGGAAATAGATCTTTTATACTTATATAAGAAACACACCTCAACCTTAAAAATGTAAAAAAGCTATAGGTAGAATAGTTAAATGAATAAAAAACACATGTTTTATTATTATCTAAAGTTTATTGTAAGGGATGGAGGTCTAACGAATGACAGATGTAGGAAGTGAAATCAGCTTATCTCGTAAATATAGCAATACTAAATATTAACAGCATCGACTTAAAAAATAAATAAATACTTACTGTTTGTTATACTTAGTAATTAAACAGCTAAAGGGTGAATTATATCTTAATTTTATAATCAATAATATGCTATAATTATTAAAAAACGTGACTCTCAAGACAAGAAAAACTTGGTGAGAGAAGAAATAGTACGATGGTAAGAAAGAATACGATGAGTATTCTGGCCATTTTACGAACCAGGTGCGTATCAATTTTCTTGATGGGTAATTCCCTCTCCAGTGTATTGGAAGAGAAGTTAATTTTCTTGGCCAGCTAGGTCTCTGAACTTGTCTCGATTTTTTATTATGGGGAAAAATAAAAAATCACGTTTACAAAATTTGACAAACAATACGAGAAAATATGATCGAATATAACGTCGAAGAACGCAATACCTCTTGGTTTGATATTACTTACAATTAGTTAAAATTCTTTAGTCTAGTAATTAGGTAGAATATTTACTTGCTCTAATTAATTCCATACTTTATTTACTTGTTAAGACACTAACTACATAACTTGATTTTTTTGTTTGGGTGTCCCAATAAGAGCGCACGTTTTAATTGGTAAATAAAAGTCATAATTTATTTTAAACTGAGTGTTATTTATATTTTAATGTAAAGCTAATACACTGCAATTAAACGTGAAAAATAATATCTGGCAAATGGCCGCCTCGACTTTCGTGACAGACTCTTATTCGTTTTGAGAAATGTTCAATTACATTTTCACATAATTGCGGCCCAATTTTGCTAATAATACGTCTAATTTCGTTTTTTAACTGTGGAATTATTGTTGGGTAATTAGCGTATACGAGGGATCTTAAAAAACCCCAAAGAAAAAAGTCACAAGGCGTTAAATCGAATCATCTTGCGGGCCAGTTCTGGTCTCCATTCCGTGAAATGACACGACCGGGAAACTTTCTTTGCAACAATTGAATTGCTTCACGTATAATATGATATGTCGCACCATCCTGTTGGTACCACATACCGCCCGTAACCATACCATCCAATTGAGGCCATAAAAACTCAGTGAGCATATTACGATAGCGTTCGCTGTTCACGGTAACTGCATTTTCAGCCTCGTCCTCTAAGAAGTACGGTCCAACTACTCCATCTGTCCAAAGTCCGCAAACAGTGACTCTTAATGGATGCATTTTCTTCTCGTGAATGACTCTAGGATTTTCTTCGCCCCAAATTCGGCAATTTTGTTTATTAACAAAGCCAATAAGGTGAAAGTGTGCCTCATCGGTAAACAATTTTTTTTTCGAAAAATCGACATTTATTTGTTGTTTTTGCAATACCCAAGAAGAAAATGTACGGCGCGTCGCATGGTCCACTGGCTTTAATTCCTGGGTCAATTGAATCTTATAGCCATGTAAATGAAGATCTTTTGTTAGAATTCGGTGGGTAGTGCTCTTCGAAATGTGCAACTGCTGTGCACGATGACGGATAGATGTTCCCGGATTCTCGCCAACACTTTCACGCACTGCGGCAATATTTTCAACAGAACGGCTAGTACGGTGACGCACTGGTGTTTTTACATCCACGACAGAACCATTTTGTTCAAATTTATCAATTAGTCTTTGGACGGTCGTGTGATTTGGTGCATTGTGTCGACCAAAAATGCCCCGCAATTTACGAACTGTTTCCGCAAAACATTCTCCATATTTGTAGTGTGTTTTAACAATAATAATTCGTTGTTCGACCGTATATCGTTCGATGGCTACTAATCGCAAACTGTTTACATTATTCTTTTTAGTTTTTTTTTGTCATACTGCGATAAAAAAAAATGCTGCGAAATTCAAAACGTGCGTTCCTATTGGGACACCCTTTACTTTTATTATTACCAGTTATTTAGCAAGAACTCCGGATCGAATAAAGATATCGGTTTTTGCCAAAATATAGGATCTAGGATAATTTTTAATCTATTATAAACTTTTAAAAAATTTTGAGAAAAATCTATCAACAGTAAACAGTGCCACACAACTTCTTTTTTTTAACTAACTTACGCCACTACAAAGGTCCATTCAGAGATGAAAATTATCTTCTATATGACATTTTGTTCTTAAACCGATTTTATAGAAAATTTACTCAGCTTTCCAATGGCGTTATCAAGCTTAAACCTTAATTTAGTAATTTTGGTCAAGTTTTTAATTTTTATTTTAACATTTGCGCCCACTGTACAAAGTTAAACATATTTTTGGACGATGCTTCGTTGCCTTTTTTGTTGTGATTTTTTTTCCTAATTGGCTTAGGCCAAGGGTTCTTAAGATAAAGATAGCACACACCCTTAACTAAACACCCTGTATAATAAATACTAAGTACAAATACATAGATACAACTCGTTGTTTAATATATAAAACCTCAAAATTTCTAATTGAAATGCTTTTCAGCCTATTTGAATTCGACTGATCAAATCTTGGATTGACCAAAATCGTTTGAAATTTTTTCTTATACCTCTTAAAAATTCACATGTAAAAACTTTGACCATTTGTCAACTGTAACTTTTTTGACAGCTAGACAAGGGCATTAAAATATATAAAACATCTTATAACGCAATATTTTTTTTATCTCTCGTAAAAATAGTATTGGTATTTTAACAACATAATAGGTATGAAGACCTGTGTTCAACTGATGAGAGCAGGAGTTGCAAGGAGTTTGATCATTGCAATTCTTACAGAAGACTAGACAGCAACAAACGCTTTAGAATAGTTTTAGACTAAGTAAAAGATCATATGAAAGATTGGATGAACGATTTCGCAGATCTAGCCAAAGAGCAAATCAAGTCAGAGTTAATCACAAAATATGGGCATCCATGGTGCTGCAATGAAGGGGATGTCAGCAATAAAACCTGGAAAAAGGAAATCAGACACTGGTTGGAACTTAAGTACAAAAACTACTGGTAACAACTTCCAAAGACGAAACTCTCCAAATAACTTTCGGGCAGACCGCCCTTCAGGAATGGATATCAGGTTATTTCAAACTCTATTAATTGCCTGTACGCCACTGCAGGTCATCTTTTCACACGGAAATGCATGTGACATTAAGTGGATCTGTCCCCATCTCCCGCGCTTAATGAGCCTCACCCATTAACGCTCTGCGTCTCTCTCGCTCTTTCCATGATTTTCGTTACTGTGTTCGCACCTCCTCTTTCATTCTGTCCCTTCCGCTCTATCGGCGTATGCAATCCCCGGCAAGCCAGATTGAAAATCCCATTTTTCGCGGCTGATTTCTTCGGAAAAGCATCGCTGAAAACTCAGGTCGATTAGTACTGAAGGTTAGTGCATGCACGGGGGAAGAGGAGGATGTTCAATGTTAAAATAAATGTTAACGGGTGCATTTACGCGTAGAAAATGGAATAGCTTCCATCAGGTTGGGAGTAATTTGATCGTTCGTTATATTGGCAATTTGGTAGCAATTATTACCGGTATAATTATTACAGGTTATAGGCCTTGGCCCTTGTTAGTTTCAATAAACTAATTTTCGGTATAATAAGGTCCTGCAATATTTTATCATTTTAATTGGATTGTTTAACGCAATTTATTATTATTATTATTATTAGAGTAATAAACAACATTTATTCTGAATAATATTATAAATATATTTCCTTATTTAATAGTTAAATACATTTTCTTTAATTCTGACAAGGGCTGTCATAGTGCAATAAAGAGCTTAAATATTCAGACTAGTTGCTTGCGTTTACTTAAAGGGACCATGTTTGGTTGTATGTCCTGAAACATTCAGCACATTTAATCAAGTATCTATTACAGCAACTCTTCAGACGTATAACGTGATTATTAGGTAAGTTGATTATGGAATAAAATAAATGGACTGGATTCAGGCGCAGATATCATCAATTAATTATGTTTCTTTTTTTTCTCTCTATCGGTCTCTCTCTCGCTCTAGCATTATAATTCTGGGTATGTCATTGCTGACTTTCAAACTACCTCTACTTTTTACGATTTTTAATCATTCAAAACTATATAAACTAGTAAAAGTGTCCGGCATAGTTTACTTAAATATAGATGGTGTAATTTATATTATTATAACTAAATGAATTTTAAACATTTAATAAGGACTAACTTTTTCAGATCTCTAAAACTTATTCAGCCTCGTTTATTATCACCATTGCTGCAACGAAATAGCAAATTAAACAAAACAATAATATCCATATTCTAATTGATGTTTGATGTCAAACATGTTCTGTTTCATAATTATAATCCTATTTGACTGGTTTTTAAAATATCATCATCCTTGCTCAGGAAGCTGAAATAACTGTAAAAGTAATAACAATTACTAAAAGTAAGTAATATGTAAGTTGTTTAGTTAATTGATTAATAAAACAACTAAAATTTATTCATCACTTAGTTATGGTTCTTATGCTTTGGTTTATTAGAACTATTCATTAATCGCCTTTTAATTTCATAGCTACCACTTGCCTTGGATATTAGGATAAATTACAAAGGATAATAAGTTACATTTTTAATTTCTTTCTGTATTTAACCCATTAGTGCCCAAAGTTAGTTTTTGTTTATAATTAGAAAAAATACCTTATTATGGGTCTAATAAACATAAAAAAATGTTTTTTTAAGTTTTAATTTACTAGAGCCTTTGTTTTAGGGCGTCCCTTTAGAGGGACGCTGGGCAAAAGGAAAAAATAATTAAAGTAAGATAACATGTTTGTTATATACAAAACATAATGTTTTGTATATAATTACATTATATTTTAGTTATCATTGTAAAGTTTGAAACAAATTTTAGGATGCAATGCAATGTTATACTTTTCGCAGATGAATTGACTTTTTTTCCACATCGGCGGTCGGTTTCATTGTAGACTATCAGATGCCCAATATTATCGTCGTGTAATGGTCGAGGCACTCTGGTTTTTCCTTGCAGGAGTTTAGTACCAAAATTTTTCAAAAAACTTAGCGATATGTATCGTCGAAACGCCAATAAACTAACAGAGTCAGGATGATTTGTTTCTAATTTTCGCATAAGTAACCAAGCATTCACAACAGATACATCTAATAAATATAAGACTAGTGGCCAATACCACTTCCTTTGTCGAAATCTTGATCTATAAGCCGCAACAAGACTATCTAATTTGTCCACACCACCCATATATTTATTATAGTTGGCTACTATTTTCGGCTGAGGAACGGTCTTCTTAGATTGGGTAACCCTGTCTCAACGAAGTGTGTTAGTTACTTCAGTGGTTTCAAAATTGGATGCAACAGAAACAACTTTATTATCTTTTCATTGTACAAGCATGCTGGTGTCATTTCGATAATACTTATAGCTTCCCCTTTGCTGATTATTCCATTCCTTCTTAGTTTGTACGGGACATTTCTCTAAACGATTATCTGTTATTGTGCATGTGGTACAATAATTGTTTTTCGATAATTAGTCAAAGAGAGGAAGGCCTGTCAAGTAATTATCCATAAAAATTTTATAACCCTTACCTGAAGGTAATTCGACTTGCTCTATTAAAGATAGTATTACATCTCCTCCCAAACCAAATTTCTTTTCTTTTTCGTTGTTTTGATTTTTTCCGGTATAAATCTCAAAACCATGCATGTATCCGCTACTCAAACAAATAGCCCAATTTTTGTAGCTAAATCTTATGGGCTTACCCCGAATGTATTGCTTGGCATAATGTTTTCCATAATATGGCACCATGCTCTCGTCAATGGATAAATGCTCATCAAAGCTATTGTGTGTTCTAAAATGTAGGGTCAGATGATCTATCAAGGGTCTCAATTTATAAAGCCTGTCGTCTTGGGGTAATTTTGAATCGTCATTAAAGTGAATATACTTTAGTAGAGTCTCAAATCGATTTCGACGGATGCTGTTTTGTAATATTTTTGGAATATCTTCTTCACTCGACCAATAGAGTCTTCTGTTTGGATATTTTCCATATCCCGATAAAAGAAACGCTCCTAGTACCACATTCACTTCGTCCAGAGTAAAATTTAGTTCTACATTTTTCTGCCGTGCATACCTATTACTTTCCGTAATAATCAACGTCAAAAGTTCTTCATTGAAAAACAATTTGAAAAAATCAACTGGGGTAGTTGCATTTTTTGCATCCTGTGAGGGTTCACTAGGGCTACAGACAATCACAAGGTCACTAATATTTACTCGGCCAGTATCAGGATCAGGCTCCCGCCATTTTGATTTTTGGTATGCGTACTCTGTTTGTTGCTTTGTATTGTTATTGCCTTTTAGGTTTTTCTGAAGGACAGATAAGGGCAGTAAATCTTTAGGGTCAGGATCGTCAGAGTCATTTACGTAAGGTATTTCACATTCCTGAGATAGGATTCCGCGAGGTAGGTCATTTATATTCGCTGCATGCTCGTCGTCAGATTCGTCGCTATCAACTTCGGTCTCATTTTCATCATCTGGAGGTAAAATATAGATGTTAGATTCCGGCAAGTCATCATCCTCCTCTAAATAGTCCATTAGTCCATTAGTTGAGCTGGGACACAACATATATAGTAACGTATTTTACATGCAGTTACAAAATCAGGGGTTCGATAACCTTTACTATTTTCTTTGAACATTATTTATAAAGATTCAATTAGTAACCAATGTGAAAAATGTTTATTTACACATACATAAAATAAAACTTACCCTTGATCTCTAGTAGAGTACATGGAGGGATCCATTTTCAATAACACATAAATAATTTCGCGAGAAATAGAAAACAAAAACACCTGACACGTCGAATCAAGTCTGCTAAATACGCTTTGCAACTTTAAGTGCTCGATGTATCCCCACTTTTTTTTATCGCAAGGAATATGCTGGTCCCTTATAAGGGACGCTAGGTATTAATGGGTTAAAATATAACTCTATTTTTAATATTTTGATAAGCTAGAACCCATCTAACCTTAAGTTTCCACTTTGCCTAGCCAAGGCACAGTTTCTTTCATACTTTCATCCTAAATATTGAAAGAAATATTTAGGCTTGAGCTTCTTTTTTTTGAAGAAAAAATTGCCTGCAGTTATAATTGACTTAATTACAGTCACTGGCCGGAGAAGTGTTATAAACTGAATAATTTCTTCAACTTAGTCTTACATTAAAAATAAAATGGTAACATTTACAAGAGTTTTGATAGACAAGTTATAAGGAAAAATTAATAATATAATTGACGAGCTTGCAGCTGAATACACTTGTTTATACATCTAGGTCTCGTCAAAATGAGATGATTATGGCACCTCATTCCAAGCAACTCGAACTTCGAGGATCAGCTGTACCAGATTCTGATGCGAATGATGCAAAGTGTTTAGTCTCCACTTCATCATATCTCACACATGTTCGATGGGATTGACATCCGGTGAATGGGGTAGCAACGGCAAAATTGTAATGTAGTATGATGCTGCTGAAAAAGCACCTGTAAACGCCTCTCTAGATAAGGCAGTAAAGTGGTTTATATTACATGATGAACATAACGCGCAGCAATCATATTGGCTCGAACAAATGGGTGATTGGCTACCACAGTAATAGCCCTCCAAATCATTAATTTAACGGTCCTCTGTACATGCCTCCTGAACAGAACTCACGCTGTTACCTTGTGTGTTATAATCCGTGCACTGAAAGGAATTGTAATTTGTCGCTGAAAATTACATTTTGACATTCAGATCAAATATTGATGATAGTGGACCACATCAGAGAAAGCACTAACCATGAATTGGTATTGGTCAGCGATCTGATGCGTAGTAGCAAAATGGTCTCGTAGGTCTAGTTATCTGAAGCGCCTATCTTGATGCTCTGTGTTAGGCCTCCGTTCAGCAGTTATTCCTCGTATACCTTCTTTTATTTGTATCCAAAACACACGCATTACCATCATTGCAGTACAATTAACACGGCGGCCAATTTCGCAATAGGATAAACCAATATGTTATAGGATAAATAAAAAATTTTCTTGTCTTCGAACTCGAGACATTTTGTTATGCTTACCACTCGCAAACCTTTAAAGTACCTTAAAACCTTTCTAAAGTAGAACCTTTCTACGTAGACTTTCTTTTATTTATATCAGAGTAATAACATATAATATAATATGTTAAATAAAATCCTGACAATGACATAAATATTTATTTAATCAAGTAATTATTACATCAAAATTACATTATTATCACATAATGTAGATCCGCTGCAATTCTCTCTTGTTACCGCATCTTTGTTCTTACCAAGGATTATTTTCCTTCTGAGGTCTCCTCTCAAATCAACTCGACAACATGTTGATCTTCTCTCTTAACATGGCCGACGCATATTAATCCTTCGGACTATATTAGTTCTTATTTCTGAATTATTGCTGTGCTATTTGACGCTAACGCTATTTAGGACCTCCATTGATTGTAAAGAAGATCGATAGTTTTCTTTCAAATTTTACTGCACTTCTAGATCATAGACTCTAAAGAAGCTTTTCTAATATTAATTAACTTTTTTGATACACCCAGTTCTACCATAGCATTTCATAATTCCACTCTTTTGATGCTATGATGATTATATGTCTGCTTAAAATATTTAAATATCTGGTGCAATGTTCCGTTATATTCCAAACGTTTCTCCATCAGCTGACTAATAATAAATATCTAATGCACTGTCTATTAGTTTTTTTCTAAAATCACACTGGGAATCTTCCAACTGATACTCTACACTAACGCTCAGTCCTTCCAATAACATTACGGAAAACACTTAATATCCGAGTTTATAAGGAATATTCTTCTATAAATTGTGAGTATATTTTAGTGCCCTTTTTATGTATGGGATTATAACACTTTCTTATCAGAGGTATGGTATTTTTTTGAAAATTTGCCAGATGAGCTCATACAAAGCAAGCACTAAAGTTTTTTCTTAATTTTTTAGAAATTTTGCCGATAGAGTGTCGTTTTCTGAAGCTTTGTTGTTTTTTAATTTTTGGATAGCACGTGACATTTCTTCCACTGTAGATTCTTTAACCATGGCTTCGGATGATTTATTTGTATATTCACGCCTGGCTTTGTCTATCCACATATTTAGTAAATCAATTTCAATTTCACTTTATTGGCAGTAAGACTACTTTGGTTATTCTATTTGACAGTTCTACTACGAGTAATTGAATTTTTAATTATTTTCCACATAACATCAGCATTATTCGGATGTGTTACAGATGACATTTTAGTCTCCAGAGTTGTTGACATTCTGTTATTTTTCTTTTAAATTTGATGTAGTCATCATCACCAGTCTTAGGCAAGATTATGGCTGCGTTTGGTAAATTCAAATATCATTAAATAAATTAATTTTCTTTATAAAGTTATCAATGCTGAAAATAAATATGTATTTTATGAATATATATGAAGGATCCAACAAAACAACAGAAATAAAAAAACATTTTCTACGCCCCTGAATTTGCAATTTTCTGTTTCATCTATTGCGTGGCGCATTTACTGTCAACTGCACCGAGTATGTGTTGTGTAGCTGCGTATATTTGAAATGGCCACTTACGAAAATATATAGTTCGGTTCGGCATTGCGCTGTTGTTTCCGATTTTTATTTTATTGCCACTTTTAGTGCGATAATAATCATAATAATAACAGTAAATAATTGCCCGATGCATTATTTTAACTACATTTAATTTACAAGATAATAAATTAATTGAATGTTTAGATTAGTGATGGAAATAGGAAAAATATGATTTATCGTTTGCTATAATCGTGACAGATTTTTTCTAAAATTAGACTATATACAGTGCCTATTTTACAAAATAATTTATATTAGAAAGGTATTTATTGAATAAAGTATATAAAGATCTCACGATGTAGTTTCAAATGTTAGAATTGTTACTACAAAAGTGCACAATGTAAGAGACAAACAGAAAATTATGGCTACTGTGCAGAGGACTATAGTACAATGAATGGCCCAAGAAATAATAGCAAGAAATTTATCAATTGCATTCGAGCAAATACTAAATACAACCAGAAGCTTGATGCCAGTCATGAGGCCAATAGTTCTAATTGTCCAACATACAAATACCAGCTTCAAATACTTATGAGTAAAATAAATTAT
Source organism: Anthonomus grandis grandis (assembly GCF_022605725.1). Classification (NCBI taxonomy): domain Eukaryota; kingdom Metazoa; phylum Arthropoda; class Insecta; order Coleoptera; family Curculionidae; genus Anthonomus; species Anthonomus grandis. The sequence continues at coordinate 24,653,423 of NC_065552.1, read as the reverse complement.
GACAGTCCATATGGCGAATAATATATTGGACGTAAAGATTAGTGAACAACTAGATTTGTTAGATGATTATTTACAGGGTTCAACAGAATGTGACTTAACAAATGTGATTATTTTGATAAATTACAAAAGACAGTTGCGGAGACGTCTTCATCATTCTCGCCAACTTAATCCGATAGTAAAGTTTATAAAGAAACTGATAGCAGATTTGAAAACTTGTGCTCACGTTTTCTTGAGAAATAAATTGAGATTTACTAAGAATATTGTTAAGTCTTAGAAAGTTGATGATTGTGCTTTTAAATAGTTTCTCAATAAACTTAGACAAGGTAGGCGGGAAAAAATAGATCAACAGCTTCCAGGTGCATCCAGATTTCTTACATAGAATGTTCATATATAGAATATATATTTTAGGTAAACCGAAAATATACTTAATGACTATAAAGTATTAATGGAGCCCGTCATTACCGTGAAGGCTGCGTCAGATAGATTTAGAAAAATGTTTCTGGACATTCCAACTATACGAGAATATAAAGAATTTTTATGTTGAATGAAATAATGGAATATCTGAAGTCATTTTTAATTTCGTAAAATCAGTTGGCGGAAAGAAAAATAAGTTTTGAATGAGATTCTGTCCATAACTTTCCTAGTTTCAGCTAACCTCACTTCGGTATTCTATTTAAAATAAAATATAAAATAAACATATTCTACCGATTGCACAATTATGTGAAATATCCTGGGCATATAATATGGACACGCATGCCATTTTGACTAAACGCAATATATCATCCCTTGCGTATCGATTGTTTATAAAGGGGTAACACAGAGAGGGTGCAATACAACCCTATGCAGTTTTAAAAACGCATCTTGCAATCTCATGCCTTTAATGCTGTATATAAAATTTGGTTGCTTTTAAAGTTAAAGAACAGTAAAAAAAATATATAAATGACCAACTGACTTTATTATCGCTATTAAATTAATTTATATAATTGTTTTTTGATGATAAGTGTTGTTTAATTGAGACTAGAAACTATTTGTTCAAGTTCAAATTTATAACTTCAAACCTCATGGAAAAATAAATATCTTCAAATGAAAAAATGGAACAATAAAAACAATTCCATGGGAAATTGCATATTTACGCTCAACAACAAAATTATCGGACAAACAAAATTTCAATAATAAATATCGTCTGGCTGCCATTTCGCTGCACTCCGAAAATTTAAAAATACCAAAAAGGTTTTTTAATCAATTTATATTTGCGCTCGCTTTGGGAAAACACAAAATTTACGGGAGAATATGTTTTTAGTTTTTACATTAATTGGTTTGCTGCAAAAAAACGGACATTTTTCAATTTAAAGGAGCGATTTTCTAGAAACATTTTTTTTAATTCAATTTTACATTACATTTTACTCACTTAATTTTTATATCATGTTTATAAGCAAAATATTTGATATGATCGAAATTGCATTGTTTTACTTTTAAACTTAAGTAAAAACGGAAATAATTGCCAGCAGAAGAACAATTATTTAGAAAACTGTTCAAGAAAATTTGAATGTTATTGCAGATACTGCTGGATGGTAGTGATCCAAGTAAAAGACTGAAATTTTCACTTAAAAAATTAATTTATTGGCCGAAATTCATATCACTTTGTTTCAAAAGCTTGTTAATCTACGATATGGCAACGAGCGATGTCTCTTATTATAATATCAAATTTCTCTTGCTCTGCAGTTTTAAATATTTCTTTAAAAATAGAATAATTGCTTTAGTGTAATAATCATATCATATTATAAGTATACATTCATCAAAATATTTCTATATTTTATATTAAATGAAAACGATTAAACTTTTAGTTATATATAAAGATTTTTTTAAATTATACTCTATGTTTATTTTCAAATATATAAAATATAATATAATGTTTTAAATATTTTTCAGTTTAACAAATGGTAATAAATTTCTTATTTTTTCAATAAAAATGTTGTTTTTCGAATCCAGAGCTATTTTCTTGATATAAAACTGCTGAGGTTTGACTCAAGAGTAACACTCTTTTGATCTGAGGCTATTAGATTTTGACTGAAGAGCAGAACTTCTTGACATAAGCATTTTGGATTTTAGCTTAAAATCGATAGTCACACGAGGCTTGCGTAAAATAATGTAAGTAATATAAAATACCCAATATGATTTTACTAAGAAAATATAAAGAAAAATTGTTTTGCTGATCTTATTCATAATTAAGGAAACTAAGAAAAAATATTATAATTTTTTTTCCAATTGCTTCGGACTTTATTTTTTGCAAATTATAGGTATTAATTGTTCATAGCAAAATCGAGTCTGTATAATGCCAAATAAAAATAATAATAATGATCTTAAAGCATTTAGTATCATATTCCCTTATTTATGTGCTTATTTTTTCCTAAATGTGCAAATTATATTTTTTACTAACTGGACTAAAATGTAAATAATAGTTTAATGTTTACTAATGAGAATAAAAAACATTTTTTTTTGCAAAAATAAGAAATTTATTACCATTTGTTAAAATGAAAAATATTTAAAACATTATATTATATTTTATATATTTGATAATAAACATAGAGTATAATTTTAAAAAATCTTTATATATAATTAAAAGTTTAATCGTTTTCGTTTAATATAAAATATGGAAATATTTTGATGAATGTATACTTATAATATGATATGATTATTACACTGAAGATTATAAATTGCTTTCCTTAAATTAAGTAAGGACTCTAATTTATTCATCATCTATGCCGAACAATAAAGACTTCTGACTATTGTAAATTTCGTGTTCTAAAAAATAAATGTTGCATTTATATATTCCTAACCTAAGACATCCATTCTAAGCTATGGATACAGCCTAAGATGTTTGAAATATTCAGATAAAGCTTTATGATATCTCTAATTAAATTCAAATTTCATATTCAAAAATCTAATTTAATTATCTAATAAAATTTAACAGAAATGCACAAAATAACAATTCTACAGATGATTGGCTATGGAGATAATACGCGGACGCAAATGGAAGTAGCTTGCTTATTTCACGAATAATTTCTAAATTTGCCGCCTTTAACCCAAGGGAGAATTTGTAAAATAGAAAAGCAATTCTGCGAGCTGGGTCATGTTAAGCAGGAAAAAAAGCAGCTGCCAATGCAATAAGTGAGGATACCGAATTGGCTATTATGCTTGAGTTTGAGGAACACCCACATCCATTTACTCGGAAAGCAGTCTCAGTACTCGATATTAGCTATTTATCAGTTATTATAATATTAAAAGAAAACAAAATGCATCCCTATAAAATTATACCCACCCAGGAGCTCACGGAAGACGATTTTGACAGGAGAATGTATTTTTGTGAATAAATGATGGCAATGTTAGACAGCAATATGATCCAACTAGAACATGTTATGTTTTCTGATGAGTGCAGCTTTACTCTTTACGGTCATGCCAATCGTCAAAATTGCCGCTATTGGTCCAGGGAAAATCATCGCTGGACGAGAGAAGACAATACTCAATACCCTGAAAAGGTTAACGTGTGGGCAGGAATTATTGAAGATTAGAGCATAGGTTTCTTTTCTATTGAGGGCAATTTGAATGGCGATAATTATTTAGAATTGCTTCAAAATAATGTAGTGCTAATGTTGGCCAACTTGTATCCTGATCCAGGAAACCCACAAGTTCCAGCGAATATGATATTTTCTAGTAATTATTATTTTTTTTTAGTTGATTGCAATTTTAATAATAAATAATAAAATTTCTATCAATTAATTTAGTATAAAAGCCAGCCCAATTTAATAAAATTGTAATTGAGGGTTTAAAACTTTTGCTTCTACAATCTTTAATTTAAAATACAAGTTTTTAAGTGATAAAAAAATATATCATTTTTTATTATTTATTTAAGTAATATTATTATTTTTACAAAAGTTGTTCAAAGTGTGCTCCTTCAACATCAACACAAGCATCTAATCGATGTCGCATTGATTGGCGGACACGTTCAAAAATTCCTGTGTGTCTGCCGAATTATGTCACAAGACGTTATAATGCGATTACGCAATCCCTCCACATTATCAATTGGATTTCTATAAACCAGTGATTTAAGGTGGCCCCACAAAAAAAAATCCAGCGGATTTAAATCGGAAGACTGTGGGGGCCAAGAGTGAATACTTCCCCGACCTATCCAACGATTTGGACACGTAATATCCAAATACTGCCGAGCCACTAAACTAAAATGGGCTGGAGCACCGTCATGTAAAAAAAACATTTGCTGTCTCACCTGAATGGGGAGATCTTCTAGCATCGCTGGTAATTCATTTTCAAGAAATTCTTGATACACTTGTCCAGTCAACCTTGCTGCTAAAAAAAATGGACTGATGAGAAAGTTTTCAATAATGCCGACCCATACATTAAGTGAAAACTGGTGCTGATGACGGTTTTCTGCCACAGCATGTGGGTTCTCATAATGCCATATGTGGTTATTGTGGAAGTTCATAATTGCGTCCCTGGAGAAATTAGCCTCTTCGGTGAAAAGTATTTTTCTTATAAACGGTGCATCTTGCATTATGCGTTCTTGCATCCAACGACACAAAACCGTTCTTTTCGGAAAATCGCCTGACAAAAGTGCCTGCACCCGCTGAATATGATACGGGTATAAAAGGTTTGTTTTAAGAATATTCCAAACTGTAAAGTTACTAATGTCTGAGCAATTTTCCTAGTGCTTGTGGTGGGATCTTCCTCGAATTCATTGAGCACCTGTTCTTCAATTTGAGGAGTAACTGTTTGGGGATGTATGTTTTCAGCGGTTTTTTAAAGCTGCCGGTTTCACTTAGACGTTGGTGTAAACGCGTAAACATGGAGTGATAAGGAATAACACGATTCGGGTAATGTTCAGCATAAATACGCAAGGCTTTTCGTGCGTTTCCGTTAGCCAGTCCTTAAATGAAGTGCATATCGCACATTTCTTTATTTGTGTAATTATTAGCCATTTTTTTAACAAATTAGTCTTGTCAACTGGCGGATAGTGACTATGATTTAAAATATCACAAAATCTTACAAATATCAACTTTATCGTGGGCAGAGGAAGAATGTGGTAAAAAGATTAAACTCTTAAACAAGAATGTGATTATCGTTGCGGCGGCGTTGTCCGTAGTTACGTTAAAAAAAATTATGTTCACAGGCTACTTCGCGATTTTGGAAGCGTGAAATATTAACACGTTACGCATATGTTACTTTTTTAACATATTAAATAAAGTGACATATTATGAACTACAATGAAATTTTAAATTTAAAAAAAAACTTACTTTTTATAACAATCATAGAAAAAATAAATTTTAGCGATCAGTCAAAGTAGAAAAATGTTTTTTAATTTCTTTGCGAAAACCGTGCATCTAACGGACAAAGTCTAAGGGATCAAAAATGTTGCAAATAAAACGGGGAATTTAAAAATATTTTTTTAATATAAGAAAAACTAGTGGCGTACCATTTTTCTTTATAAAAGTATTTAGCGGAAAACCCGCACACAAGCCACTAGAGAACATAAAAAGGTTAAAAGTATGTTGGTAAATGACTCTGGACACACAGACCCTGCATACCAATCTTTGGAAAAATATCTACAGGGGTACTGAAGTTATCAAAAAAAAATCATTTTTTTGTTAAAATTTTACCACCCTGTAGCTCAAAATCTAAAAGTCTTAGGACCTATGTTTATAGGAACTTTTTTGCGAATTTTTGTCCAAAGAACACGTTTCTGAATTTTGTCGCAATATATAAAAAACACCCTGTATAGTTATATAAAGATAATACCACAACAAGATAATACAATACGTAACTCCGTGCGGAGCTATTTACATCTGTGATAATACCAATCGAATATATTATTAATAAAGTACTTCTTATCTTCCAGCACTGGTATTAAGTGAATAATATAAAACTTCTGCAGCAACTGATTTAGATCCATGTTTCCTAACATTAACGTTGCAAATATGAATAAAGAATCTGTCACTTTAATTTGCAGTATAAAATAACAATTTTTGTTTGAAAGGATCTCACCACACGTCAACCTGTCCTGCATGATGCGATTGAGCGGTATGTGATGTGTGATAAATTTTGTCTCGTGTTTCTGAATTTCAGACTCCTGAAACAAATGTTATTTTCTTAGAAGAAATGCATTTTGTTTGGAATTCTTGCGGAAATTAAAAAAAAATTATTGTTATTGATTTAAGAAAGAAATACGAACAAAGATTAGCTATTTTGATTGTTTTTAAGTAATTGGAACCATTGCTATAACTCTTAAGCAAAATGCGAAAATCTTGGAAATTCTTATAGAACTTCTCTAAAGATAGTTTACCGTTTGTTAAAGAGTTTAAAAGGCTTTAAAAGAAATTTTAGATTGCGTGAAAGAAAAGAAGTTTCCTTATAAGTTCTCCGAATAAGAAAAGGTTTTTTTTCTGCTAAAGCCTGCATATATGTCAAAATAGCACGAGTAAGTCTATAAAACTACCCTTGCAACGGCGACTGGAAAAAACAATAAATTATATGAAAACGAATATAGAAAAACTTACTATATTCAAAAAGGAACACAACATCTTTCAAAACGTTTGAAAACGTATGTTCAAATAAAAATTGAAGGCAAAAGTTAAACGCCCGTCTTCGTACACTAGTCTACTGCCCGAAATAGGAAAACCAAATTTCTCATGTTAACCAAAAACAGTTTTACAGACAGTTGTCTAACTCTCCTGCAAATGGTATTAAAAAATTACCGGAGAAACAACAGCTAATTAATTACTAAATGAGCTTGTGGTCGAGACTAGCAGCTTGGTTTAGAGCGTCTAAATATCTCACGGATGCAAATCCATGATATTAGTCGGCCGAAAGTCTGAAGTCATTAAAGCTACTATATGTTACAAAGCCACAGGAGTTGATAATAAATGTTGAAAGGTTGCAACGAAAACATCAGAGATGTATGTTGACAACAGCTCACTATCGACTCTGTAATTCTTAAGCAGGCTCAAACATAACAAAGAAACATCTTTACTGTCTTTGTCAATTACAAAAAGGCGTTTAATAGTACTCTCTGTTATTGGCTTCTTTATGTCTTATAGTTATACAATATACATCCAACGCTCATTTCGTTCCTGTAAATGACTACGACTTATTGGTGTACTTTACTTCATGTTATATAATATTTAGAGCCAAACCGAGCACAGATGCGATTTGTATTCCATGAAAAATATTTCAGAAAGTCTCTTGCTTTGAATCCTTTTTCTATCATGCTAGATCGTACAGGATATTTATTTAACACTAAAGCTACTAGAAATATTTATTATATATTTTTCGATCTTAAAACCTCTTAAAATCACCAACACTTTTTCGGCCTAAATTCATATGGACTTTGATCTTAAAAAATTTCAAATCCTAAACAATGAAAGCGGAAAAATTATTAATGGTTATACAGATCTTCCTAGTGAAAATATCATTCGATGAATCGTATAAGTGCTTCGGCTTCCAGTTAGCTAAACTTCTGAACCATAAACAGGCGAAGTTAAGAGTTACTGAAAATATAAACAACGGGGTAAGTTGCCTACAAAATCCAAACCAAATGTATTAATCTTATAAATATAAGGAATATAAAGAATCTTATAAATGCCATTAACATAAATATGCTCTCAGTTTAATATTTGATAGCATGAAAAACATTCGGAACACATTCTGTATTTTCTTTTCCATCTACACTCATCTCAAGTTGGAATTTAGTTCTGAAGATTTGTCTAAAATATTTTTGCAGTGAGTTGGAAATTCTTGGCCTTTAAGCTAAAATAGATTCAAACATTTCTCCGAATCTGCAATCTGCTAGAAACTAGCTAAATTTCGTTGCCAACAAGAGCTTTATCAGCATTTTTTAATGTTATTTGGAAATTCCATAGCCAGTTCGGCCTATAAGAAAAACATTATTTTTTCTGCAAAAAAACAAAAGCTAATTTAAAATTTGTATATGTGTTTTTACAGCCTAAATGACGACTCGTCTAGACTAAAAATATTTTTTTCACATCTATTCCCGTTAGCATCAAAAAAAATATATCAATGTTATTTTATTGCATAAAAACGAAAAAAATGCAAAACGGACTAAAAAACACGAAAACTGAATTTAAATAAATCAATCATTCCGCTAGTGTATTATCCTTTATTCATCGCGGTTGCAGACTGGACCCTTTTTTTCGATTTCCCCCATATACAGCAAAAATGCATTATTTTTTGTACATAGTAGTGTGTGCGTTTTTATTTACCTTTTTTCGATCGATAGAGCGGCTCTCATCCCCTCCTGCATGGGCCTATATGCAATTTGGAAATACGCATTGCCATCGCATTTTCCGACTCGCAGTTTGATTCAATACACGTCGGCTTTCATTGCAATAATAAATGGCGCATGATAAAAGTTATAGATTGAATATTTATTTTAAATAAATTTATATTTTCCTGACTGTAATAAGTCATCTTTATTCTAGTATACGTCAGTATCTAAATAAATAGAAACTCAATGGAAAACTCAATAGGAACTATCGACTTACTCGGATATTTAAAAAAAACTTAAATTCTTATTGTTATTTAATTTAATGTACTTTAAACTACAATAACTCTTAAATAAAATAGATAAACTTAGAGAAAATATGTTTTATCTATTAACCTGTAAACTCATATTTTCTTGTCAATATCTAAATATGAGAAAGAAGTAAATATTCTTTTAAAATATATAGCTAGTAAAACACAAATAATAAATGACTTAAAAATTTATTAAAAAAAGTAGAGGAAAAGCTGTCACATCCTTATGAGTTATGCAATGTTTTAAATTTTAACATTATTTCATTGGCATATGTTATGATAATTCTTATTCTTAACTTTGATGAAAATATAATTGTTAAGAATCTGGCAGATTTAGCACGAAATTTTAATGACCAATACGAATGATAACCTTTTTTTAGAGGTCGCTGGTCAATGCACTGGTAATAAGGTCAGGAAAGTAGTGCCAATAAGATGAAAGAGTGGCTCACTTCTGACAGCAAGCATCAAAGTTTTCCGAATATGATAGATAATAACACTTTTGGAGACAATGCAGACAAATAATAGCAGGAAACGCATGAAGATGAAATAGAAAATGTTCATGTAAGAAATGATGCACGGCTCTAGTAGTTTTACATTGCTAAACACAGAGATTATCCTGCATACAGATGGCTTCAGAATGAACAACAGAGCTAGTGCAGGGCTTTGTGTTGGAGTTCCATATGTCCTGCTGGTATATGAAATTCTCTACTGTAAGCGCACTACTATTTTCCAGGCTGAAGTTTTCGCTATATTAAAATGCGGACACCGCAATACCGTCATATCAATCTGCTAGGTCTGTAGGCTGCCATTAAGTTTAATACAGCCGAGGTGAGCTCCAAGATCATACCTAAGTTCATAAAGGTCCTGGTAAAGGTAAGTTAGGACAACTACTGCGTTTAAAGAGACGCAAAATTTGGCTATTAATAAGTATTTTAACCAAGCACTGTAATCTAAGACGCCATCTCTAAGATATTGGTAGCTATTGACCTTTGGACCACGAGAGTTTATTAGGAGATCTATGTGCATAGCTTCCTCATTGATTGCACACTTCTTTACATTTTAATTGACGATGGAGGACTATCATGATTAAATTTCATTCGATCATCAATGGAGAGAAGGAGACGTCAAGAGGAATAAAATTGCAACTGCTCCTGGGAGAAAGTTAGATTCCTGAGGGAACTGTATTTACTATTGTTGCAAATGATACAACATTTAATATATATAATAATTATGCTGCTGCCCAAGAGACAAAAATAGAGAAAAAGGCTTATAGTAGTTAATAAAGGATGGACTTAAATTAAGAGTTAATAATTAGACTATCTTTATTGGTGAAGGAAATCTTAAATGAAAGTCTATCAAGAATAAACTTTCTAAATGTGTCTAATGTGAGAGTAAAAATAGAAGTAATAGACGCGAATGGAGTTTGATCGAGCTCATCTTTTTTGGACTCAATAATAATCGTTAAAGTAATGCAAGCAAAGTTTTGCTGTCTTAATATGATTGCAAGAACCACATATTTTCCTACAAAAGTGAATATAATGGTTTGGAACTGTTGTTCTCCATCTGGGATAATCATAGAAGTGCAGAAAAAATAATTGTTAAAAGAAGATATGCCCTTTTAATTATTACTTCAACAGAACAATGATACATCCAAAATATATATGCAAGATATTAAAAGATGATTTTGCAAGTAAAAATTTAGTTGTATTTAAAATGGTCATAATATTTCCCAGACTTAAATTCCTTCGAATATTTGTGCAATTGTTTGTCACCTTTTTTCAATGCATACCATATAATAAAAACCACTGTTTGAAATTATACTAATAAATTTATTAAGCCTGTTACAATATACTGATAAAGCTTTTTAAGAAACAAATCAGCTTGATATTATGTACTTAGTTTATGCAAGAGCTTTTAACAAAGTCAAAATTTAAATATACTTAGATATATTTGTAGAATTTTTTTATTATATTTATTACTGTATTCATATTCTTGGACTTTCCCAATAATGTATATTTTAATGATGTATTTACAGTCAGTTTTGTATAAAAACATTTTCCTCATCCTAAAACATCCATACTTTTCAATTTTTTATAATATATTACTTATGCAAATAATATTTAGCATCAAACAAAATAAATAAAGTGACAAAAACTGTTCACTCAGGCAGGGTATTTCTTGCAACAGATAATTATACAATAATAGGCATAAACAGTTCGAGAGTTCCAAATTTAGTGCGTTACCAAAAAAACAAATATTATATATACCATGGTAATAATAATGATAATATAAATTTTACTAAATTTGATACATAGTTAAAAAAACGAATTTTGTTTATAGATAATTAATTAAATCGAATGGTATAGTGTTTGCTTAAGTTTATAACTCATTAAATTAAACCAAGTTGATTTTGTGAATTTTTGTACAGACACATGTTGTCTCTATGGTTAGCTAAATTTGTCAGGTAAAATCAGGCCTAATTTACATAAATTATGTTGCAAATGGCGCAATTAAATAAATAGTTGATGCCAATCATTTTTTTAATTCTTCTACTAACTAACCCATACGACGAATTTTCGAACTATTTACATGAAGCCTGTGAACGTCAAATAATAATAGTGAAAGGTTGAATACCCTCAATATGCAGAATTTTTTACTAGATTTTAATGAAGGCCAATTTAGCGTCTAAAATCATAAATCCTTTAAAACGAAACGAAAAAAATTTAATCGAGCTAAAGTCAGAGTAGTCCAACTTTACATCATAAAGATGTGAGAGGCATCATATAGTGGTTGATAGTCTCTACTCTTTACTGAGAAAGATACTCTTCTAACTACTTCGCTCGCTTATCTCATGAAATACAGATCTCTTATATCTTCTGCTATGTGGATAGAGAATTTTAAATCTCTGTTCTTAAGATGAACAACTCCCAGAACTTATGCATCTTCTTAATTTTAAGAAGTTCAGAGAACAGGATATACTCCGTAAGACAATATTTGGTAATAAGAATAAAATGTTAGAATTTCTCACAATTTAAGCCCATTGCTTCCACTACGATTTTTCATACAAACAATATCATTAAAGCACGTTATTTCTTAAAGCTCCCATGTTGATTTATTGTATCATAGGATAGTAGTTTCATCGGTAATTTATTCTAATGTTTAATTATTTCGAAAAATATTGACGTAATTTAAAAACAATGGGGATTCTAATACAGAGTGTTGACCTTGCATCACTTAAGAAACTAGAATCTTTTTAATACTTAAAACCCCAAAATTCAACGTTTCCTTGCAATTTCCTGTGATCAATGCAATAAAGTTCTTTAGTTACATTATAAACATCTTTCACATTCAACTGCATGTAGGAACACTTATAAATGCATATTGTTCCATAAAGATCCTCTGACAATTTGTTATGCTATTATATTGTAATGTCGCCAGCAAACAAAGTATATCTACCTGACATTCTAAGATCATTGACATAAATTAGAACTAATAGTTGCCCCATTCGAGTTTTTTCCTAAAAAAACAACTAATTGGGATATCCCTGACAAGTTTGATGAATGCCATAAGAACTAAAGATCCCAAAAGCCTCAAAATTCATTATAGCATATTCAATCATTTGTAGCAATAATCTGTGATTAATACAATCAAATTCATTAGTTATACTACAAAAGTCTATAGCCGCTACACCTTCTACGATCAACTACATGCAGAATACCAAATCAATGTATTTTGTTCTTTTTTTTCCCATTGAATCATATAAATTTATTAGCGCCGTGAGCGATAATAAATTTATCTAATATTTTAATGTTTGGAAAATCTTTGACATAATTCTAGGAGGACTATCACCGCCTGAATTTTTTTACGTCATTTCAATGAAACATTGGATGAATTTGATTTCTTTTGAAATATAGCCAGGAATAAATGTAAAAGAATTCTGAATTTCCAAAATGCTTGTTTTTCTCGAAAACTCATAGAATTTCTAAAAGTTGAAGACCACATTTTATTGGCTTCTTAAATAAAAAAACTTGCTGAATTTAAGCGACCACATAATTCCTACCATGTTCGAAATTCCAATGGCGAGGATCGAATTTAGCATATACTATATTGCTAAATATTTGAATAAAATATTTGAATAAATGTCATTATTTTATCTAAAATCTAACCTATATAAACTTCCGTAAGAACAACATCCTTACCTTAAAATCGCGTACCAGCCAAATATATAAAACTCAATACTACTTACCTTGAATGATCCTCAGGGTTGAGTATTTGACCTATCTCAAGTAATCAAAGAGATGTCGGTATCCTCAAAGGGCGGCCTATTACAATCGCGAACAGTAGTTAGCCTCATCTAACTTAATGTCGGCAATCGATCGACCGATGGACGAAGGGACGGACGGCGGTTGGCCGATCAGCTCGACTGGATCCGATAATTATTTTCGCACGTTAGACCTCCGATCGGACGCGTCAAACTTCAGCCAATTTGCTCGTTCTATAAATTGATAATCGGCAATTTCAGAAATTAAATGATATATTTAAAAGTTATGCATTAAATCTGCGATAGAACGTACAATAAATTCTGCTGGGGTAAGAGAAATTAATTTTTTTGCAACATGTTATGAATAGCCAGGATAAAAGGAAGATCCTTAGATACCAAACAAAGATATTAACTTTGTATGGTAATATCTAATACAAAGATAATATCTTCGTCCGATTCATATAGGAACAGCAAGTCAAGATTTATAAAAAATATTTAGTTATTTCAATAATTATAATAGATGCAAGCAATTCTAAGAGGACAACATAAAGAGGCACCTGCAAATTAATATGTCAATTGTTTTTACTAACGAACAATTTTTTTAAAAATTAAAAACAAATATTTGAGTATAATTATTGACGAAACAATTAAGTTTTAACACATCAATAATAAATTGAAAGCAGCTTACTATCGCTTAAAAAACCATCTACCTACCTCTATATTTTATAACAAGTTTATATATAAAAAAAATACAAGACATATAAAACACATGCACGAGATTTTCTTTTATCATCCCCAATTAACGAAAAATAGAAAAAAGCTTCATATGTACTGCTTTATCTATGAGAAAATCAAAACTAAGAAATCGGACTATCTGCGTGACTGTCTGCGTGACTGGACATATTCCTCTCCGTTGTTTCTCTAGATTCACTAGACCCACCCAGTTCCATTTTAACTCAGCAACTCTCTTGTTTTTTACAACTACTCGAGTCCTCCTCCTTATGTCCTGACTACTTATATCGTCACCACAGGTAAAACGTACCTGTCGTGCAATTTTCATTTTAAATTCATTGGGATATCTGGATTTCTGATAATGTGTTTTAGTTTCCGAAAAGCAGCCCAAGCAAGCTGCATGCATCTGGTTATTTTAATCTGTTAGTTCTACTTCCTCAGCTTAACAACCTGTCTGAGGTACATATAACTGAATATTGTCTGAGACCATTACTTTCGTTGTGCTACTATTCATTTTTAGACCTATGCTCTTAGAGGCTTCATTTAACTGTTGCAGCATTTTTCTTCAGTTCGGGTAAACTACTTGAGGATATAATAATGTCATCAGCAAATTGCAGATAGTTCAGAAACGTCCCGTCAATTTTAAACCTTTTCTGTTCTAATTTCTTGAAGATATCTTCAAGCACCAAGGTAAACAACTTCGGTGATATTGGGTCTCCTTGACGCACTCCTTGTTTTGATATTTTCATCGATTTTGACATGCATTGTTGCTTTCTCGTAGATATTTTTAATAATAGTGCTATCTTAAGTCTATTCTGGAATTACTCAATGTATTCAAGACGGAATACTGTCTTGTAGACATTTATTAAGCAACATTTGAATTGTTTTAACTTATCTATTTCCTGCAAGTTTAAGCATTTCCATCATGATACGATGTTCTCCAAAGCATTTTCCATTCTTCATTTTTGTAAAGTAATTTTTATTTTATATAAAGTTATTCCTGGTATATCTTCTGAGTCTCCGTTACACACTAGGGTATGTTGATGTACACCTTCCATATTAGGCATCATTAACGAGTATAATTCACAGTAGAATCTCTCAATAACTTAGGTAGTCTGAAAGCTTGATACAATCACGTGTTTGTTGTTGTTAAACTGAATCGTCTTTTTCCATTGAATAGCCGAGACTGAAGGACTCCCATATTACTGTTTCTGGCCACGATAGACAGAAACATTTTGGTTTTGTACATTCTCACATCTTTACAAATACATTTTTTACATGTTTATTAAATACTTTATGCTTTTCAGTACCTTTTTTGACTTCCTATCTTTGTCTTATTATGTGAATTTTTGATTAGCAGAGTCTATTGTCTTTTTTCTTTTTTAATTTAGAGCATAACTTTTTTGTTGCTGCATGTACGAATGATATAATTTTCTTATTTAACTGGCTGATGTTCATCTTCTCTAGAGCATCTTCTGGTGATAAACATCTTATATCTATCCTGTCTTGCCCTGAGTTCCTGATTTGTCCCAAGACTGTGTTTGTTAAAATTCTTTTTTCTTTCTAACTTAAAGGTAAGAAGAAATCATGCTCGAAACAATCTGTCGTCGTTTGCAGTGTCGACTCTATTCAAAACTGACACATCCTCACAGTATTTCCAAATATTAGAGAGTATATAGTCTATTTCGTTTTTGTTGAGTTGTCTGGCCTTTTGTAAGTCCATTTCGGTAAAAGTGGTTTTTTAAAGAATATGAATGTCTTAAAGACTTTCATTGTTTAGGAAGTTTGCTAGTGATTCTCCTCTGCTGTTCCTATCTCCTGGTCTATAGTGGCCAATAAGGTCAGAATCCTTAAGTTTCTTTTTCGCAATTTCATTCTTCATATTCGCCTCGATCTTGGCGTTAAGGTCTCCAATTATGCGCTTTATCCTATTGTCTTAAAATGTATATATTTTCATATAGTTCTTTGCTTTTTCAACTTCTGCGATGGTAGTAAGTAAAAAAAATTTATGTATATAAACATACTGCTCCTGAAACTAAAAACAATAATTTATATACAATTCCTGCACGGCAAGCTTTCAAAAATCATTCACAAACCAAAATAAATACTCAACTAGAGACAACCTACAGACTCAACTAAACTATGCAATTATTTTATTCATTGCCCTCATCTCTTGACACCTAACAACTTAGTAAAAACACTAAATAGAATTAAAAATTTACTCTACTAAATTTTAAGGCACTTTTCTATACTTTCTCATGCTAAGACAACTACTAATCGATATTAGCCTTTTCGAATCAAAGAAAAATTTACCAATTAATTGAGAGTTTCTTGAAATAACTGTAGCTATGAATTACCTAAAGTATATTTACTAACAACAAAGTTAGAAGAACTTCAAATTAGAAAAAAATTGAGATGATTGAACGACAAACTTGAGATATATTTGATTACTTTACAATACAGATCGAGTTATATTACGGTAATTTCAAGAGCTTTATAATTATTTTAGGATTTTTCTTCTAGACTCTATTCTTGTGAACTTTTTAAGAAAACAATCTTATTTTCAAAGTTGTAATTCATAGCGACCAATTAATACTGGCATAAAATTATGTATCCTTAAATATGCAGTCAGCATATTATTTTTTCTGCTGAATTGTTGGTGACATTGTCCTCATGTCCGATATTCATAACATTTAACCTCTACCAGAAAAACTGTGTTATTAAAATCTATTTCTGTTACTGTTAATATTATACAGGGTTTTTTTTAGAACTATGAAATCAAACTTCTGGGGGTTGTTTAGTGCAATAGAAGAATCCATTTGAGTATAGGAACCCATGTCCGGAAATGCGTCACTACGCCACTACGGCCCTAAGACGCGTTAAAATTTACAAAAAACATTAGTTACCTGAATAGGATCTGCCGCATTTATTTTTACATTTTGTATATGATACCATAACAACAATTGTTTAAAATCAACGCTTATCAATGTCAATTCTTAATGTCATGTCTAAAAATTTTATAGCTTACAATTTTTAAACATTCATTGCTAATGGAAAACTTTACCAATTAAAAATTGGCGGATATGCATTTGGCATACAAAGCAACAAGCTGCAATGCACGAGCAGCATCGCGGTTGTATCATGAACGTTATTCCGAACGACAGCATCATAGATACAAAAAGTTTATTGCAGTTCATCGGCGGCTCGCTGAGACAGGCTTGTTTAAGACCAAGATGCATGATACTGCTGTTGCTCGAACCGTAAGAACGGTCGAGTTTGAACAAGAGGTGTTTCAGCGAGTTGCCGATGAACCATCAAATAGCACACGTGACGTCGCTAAGAATATGAATACGAGTAACGCTTCTATCTGGCGGGTACTACACGAGCAACAACTCTATCCCTACCTCTTCCAGAAAGTTCAAGGTATGACTGCAGCCGATTATTATCCTAGAGTTTAATTTTGTCGATGGCTTCTGGATCACATCATTGCATAACCAAATTTTTTACGATATGTTTTGTGAACCGATGAAGCCTCTTTCACAAGAGACGGTATTTTTAATAGTAGGAATAGCCATGTTTGGGACGAAGAAAATCCTTATACAATTTTTCCAAGAAAACATCAGAATCGTTAGTCTGTCAACGTATGGGCAGGCATTATTGATGATTATTTAATTGGGCTATACCTTCTACCGGAACGGTTCACAAAACCTATTTATCTGCGTTTCTTGGAGGAAGTTCTCCCAGAACTCCTTGAAAATGTTCCACTAAACGTTAGACAGCAAATGTGGTTTCAGCATAATGGAGCGCCGGCTTACTTTGCTGTACAAGTACGCGAGTATTTGGCTCAGCGGTTTGGGCACCGTTGGATTGCCAGAGGTGGAGCAGTTTCTTTGCCTCCTAGGTCACCCGATTTAACGTCGCTCGATTTTTTCTTGTGGGGACATGTAAAGTCTTTAGTCTACGAAACTCCAGTAGAATCAGAGCTAGACTTAATTGGACGAATAACAGCAGCATTTGAAATCATTCAAAACGAGGATCAAATTTTTAGTGTAGTCCTCCGAAATCATTGAGGTTGGAGGAAGACATTTTGCACAATTGTTGTGATGGTATCATATACAAAAGGTAAAAATAAATGCATCAGATCCTATTTACGTAATTAATTTTTTTTCTAAATTTAAACGCGTCTTAGGGCCGTAGTGGCGTAGTGACACATTTCCGGACATGGATTCCTATACTCAAATGGATTCTACTGTTGCACTGAACAACCCTTAGAAGTTTAATCCTATAGTTCTACAACACCCTGTACAACGGTTTAATTGACAATAAAAATTACTTTTTTAAAGTCAAAATGTCAAAGTGTCAAAAACCCCAGGAACTTTGTTATCATAAAAACTAAAAACTAAATTCAAATTCACACCTTATTTGCGTTGCTTAAAAATATCTAAATCTCAATAGTGACTCTCGTATATCTAAAAAAAATGATAAATGGGACAACAAAGCTGTATTTAAGCGTTTTATAAAATCTTTTATCATAATCTTTTCCTGCCAATTTTAAACATAACGAAAGGTAATTTTTCTTCTGTCATTTGTGCCAACTGAGTTTGCTTTCATTCGAGTTTGTTGATAGTTCGCTTTATCGCACAAAGCGAATAAATAAAATCGAGCTTACTTTTTCTTATTGACGAACTCATAGAAACTCTAGTGTACATTTTTTGTCAAAAAAAAATATAGACACAAGGCACTTTAATTGGACGTATTTACTGTTATATCTCCATCAACTACGCTATTGACCGCATTACTATGCAATGTAAATTATCATTATACATATATTTTACGAGTTATTTCTTATGAAACTACATCAATTAAATTTTTTTACAACAGAAAATTCTAGAAATATAACATACTTTTTAATGTATGCAAACTAATTTGGAACATGAATTTTATAACAATGTGCTAAGAGGTGATTAAATTAAAGTTCATGGGTTATTTACAGCCGGAAGTACTAACTATACTAACCCATATATGCCTGTGTTTATTTGATAATAAAGACATTAATATTAATTTTTTAAAATAAATATAAAAAAGTGACAAGTAGGGCATCAAAGTCGTATTTTAGAATCTCATCCGCTTGTCTTACCATGCCTTGAGTTATATCCTTAGGTTTTTCTACGAATTACGAACCCGTAAAAATGTAATGTTTTCCTGTCATGTCGCCATGCCAGATGAGTTTGTATTAATTCGAGCTTATTGATAGTCCTTAAATACGTCAAAAGTGAGTAAAAGCAAACAAATAAAATCGGTTTTACTTTTTTTATTGACGACTGACAAACTCACAAAAACGCTTGTATTAATTTGTTTCCTGCTTTTTAAGTTCAAATTTTTAAAGCAACTTCTCAATCACTACTTGAAATCATTGTGTCCTATCTATCTCTATCAGCAATCCGGTTATACTAGCATTCTCGTTCGTAATATGCTTGCTGCCTGGTAGAGGGACCTTAGAATACAAAAATATACTTATTTCCTAAAATAGGCTCAAATCATAATAGTGAGTGGCAAACCACCTAATTTTAATTAAACTCACACTTGAATTATTGTTTTTTTCCATTGATAGAAAAATTTATAAGCTGCCTTAGTTTAAGATGTTGCTGAACACTAAATCCTCATTCACTGTTATACCTCCATAAATTACTCTATTGGCCGCATTACTAGGCAAGGTAAATTATCATACTACGTATACTTATGAAATATATCTTATGAAACTTTATCAGTTGCATTTCTTTTTACAGTACAATATTCTATTTATGGTAATAGCATATTGTTAAAATTATACAGACTGATGTAGGACACAAATTTTTCAATAATTTTGTTATAAGGTGAGAGTCAAAAAGCTTATGGAAATTTAAATTCATAACTGCATACATTTACTATATTATTATAAATAATAATATACTAAAAGACATAGAATCTCTATTTGTTTTTTGCAATTTATTTCGCCTTATTCGTTTCGACCTTTAACCTCCGCTACAATTAGGAAATTACTTTAAATATCGCCCATGCATAGTATATTCCATGAAAAGGGCCACCATCACTGCACATCACACTTTCCCATCCTCCAAAAATCCCATACCCCCATCTAGCCACCCAATTGCCCACCCGGCAGCGTCCAAGAGTCTACACAACAGCCCATAGAGTGCGTGAGAGAGACAGAGATGTGCTAAATAGTGCTTTATTGATAGAGAGGGCTACGGCTATCGCTATCGCTTTCTCTATGTGGGTCGTTCTTGAAAAGGGAGCAGAATTATGCTGGAAAATCGGAAATCGTCCGTTTAGTTAATGAAAATCGGATACACACTCTTATTTTAGTTTATTGAGATACAAGTTCTTAAAAATATTATTTATTTATTTTATGTCGATGAGAGACTACTATCCAGATTTATTATAATAATATTTAAACCTAGATCAAAAATGTAAGTTGGAAATAGTAATCAAAGAACTGTTCCTTGGGAGACTTCTATATTCATGGCAATCTTGTGCAATTCAAGTGGCTATAAAAGAAAAAATAAATAATTTCTTCCAACAACTGGTATCAATAAAGAGAAGTACTGCCAAAAGTGATAACGTATTTTCCTTTAAAAGTAAAAATATTTTTCTTCAAGTAATTAACGCAATAGAGGAGAATAACTGTAAAAATCAATATTTCTTTTAAGCAGTTGTCGTTATAAAGGAAAAAAATAAGAAGAGCTCAATTACTCTGATAGCACATCACGTAGCCAGAAAATTTAAACTTTGTGTTAGCTTTAAAAGCTGCAAGCTAATAGCTGTTGACAATGTTGTTATTTATAGATAAACGCATTGCATCACTTTAAAATTGCTAAAACTATTCAGAATACCAGAACAGAAAGTAAACTTATAAGAGTATTTTCTATCAACGAAATTGGTATTTTAGAACATGGTTTGACTGAAAAAATCCATTGAAATAAGTCGATTGTGACAAAAGTTGCGGATTATTAAAGATTATACTGTAAGTGATGGAAAACATTGTTCGTATTCGTTAACGTTTATGGGGTTTAGAGTATGAATGGAAATTTCGTAGAATTTCCCAGATAGAAAACCCGATGGCACTCTATGGGGAAACATGCATGCATATAGGCAAAGAGATAGTCAGATGCAGCGATAGAGGGCGGGTGCGGAGGGTAGCGGGACGGTATGAGGGGGGAACGGGCGAGAGCTGCACACCGCCCCCCTCGTACCTCGCCCGGGCCTGTACAACAACGCGCATACCCAGTTTTGTTATATACTTTACTTATATACTAGAATTTCGGGCTTTCAAAATTTCAGGGATACGAAATTTTCAGTATCTAGCTAACTGCGAAAAGAACCCCTTCACAAATCCCCCTGAACCTATCTATACCTACAGTTTTTAAATTCAGATTTTTCTAAAATCAGAAAAAAAGTGAGTTTCAAGTTATAAGCCCGAATTTCTTCTGATACTTAAGTATGCCTTTAGTGCCTGTGCATTTTGGATTTTCTGTTTTGATATTACCAGGTTTGAGTAGAATAGAAGGCTGAGTTTTCTTTTAAATATTTTTTTTTTATAATTTAAATACCTTTAGCTTTAAATAGTTTAGTTTATAACTTATTTTTTATTTTTGATTTATATATTTCATAATTTATAAATTTTGTATTTATATATATTTTTAAGTTGTTTTAGCTATTTTAGTTGATAAACTTAATATAGGCTTATTTCTACTATTTATTGTTAGTTTAAAAATATAAAGAAAAAATCATTAC
This sequence comes from Anthonomus grandis grandis, assembly GCF_022605725.1. NCBI lineage: Eukaryota > Metazoa > Arthropoda > Insecta > Coleoptera > Curculionidae > Anthonomus > Anthonomus grandis. The sequence goes on along the minus strand of NC_065552.1, from coordinate 24,632,038 downwards.
TAGTGACTAACAGGCTATATGAAATTCTAAATTTATTTATTATACACGTCTATACAATTTATGAATTATGAAGAGAATGACTAGTACCACTCATTGGACTAGATACAAGTTTCTTTATTATTTTACTTATCAATTAAATGTAATATAAAAAAACGTGAATAAAATTTATGGTAATACTTGCCTAAAGCTTGAGAAAATAGGCACAAATTCAAAAGAACGAAATGTTTAAGCAAGTTGGTATCAAAAAATCTGATCTTTCAGAATAACTGATTTATTATCGACATCTTTGCTTACCTCAGAGACTATAAACCCCAAAATAAAGTGAGAACATTTGATTAAAAAAATGGTAGTTGATTTAGAAAAAAACCAACCAACAGGCCAAGTAATTTTAACTGAAGAAATCCTTAAAATAGGCTATTACATAGAATACCTTACATAGAATAATCAAAATGTAACGTGATAATGACTATGACATTTCAAAGAACGAAGAACATTTGAAATATTGACTTCATGTGTATATACCATAAGAAGTAGGAAATTGTTGAAAAAAAACTCTTGAAGATAAGAGTTTCACTAATATTCTTCGATGAATATCACCTCAGGCAAAGTACTTGTAAATTGTGGATTTATGTTATTAAAATATCAAATATTCACAAGAGGTATCATGTTTTGTTGAACTAAATCATAAAATTATGATCTATTTTATGGGTGTTTCTATTTCTGTCGAGTTCTACAGTAGCTTCAGCGATAGCATCTTAACTGTTGTACAATTAGTTTCTAGTTATCCTCAACTTATTTAACTGCTCTGGGCAAATAGGATGTGAATTAATTGCTAATGTCGAAATGCTCCTTTGGAATCTTCCTGACAAAAAAAATGTTTGCATTTCAAAATAGCCTAAAATATTTTACATAATATATAAATTATTAATTAATATTAGAGCTATTACCTAATATTTGGACCCATTCAAAAATGATAAAAACATGAATTGGACATATTGATGGGACAGTGGACATACATATTTGCCGATTTTTTTTTTAATTTTTGGCACTCAAGTCAAATAACAAAATATAAAAATTGTGCTTGAACTTGATTTAAGTGTATGTATCAAATGCATTAAAATCCAAATCGGTAAATGACAAATTTTATGAAAAATTGATATGTTTATCACAGGAGCATAACAGACTATTTACCTGGCAAGTTATGAAACCAGTTTCCACAATATCTGCCCTTATATTCCACACTTTTACTTTTTTAATTTGATACTTGAAAATGAATATAATTTTCTCATTAAGTCATTTTTCAAATCAAAAGTAGGCATACATAAAATCTCAGTATAAAATTGACAAGAAAGATTATTATAGGAAGAGCTAATAAAACGATTATGGGATCAGATCTGTTAAAGTATTTTTTTATTGAAAATCACTTTATTGCTTTAAATTTATATTAATTATTAGATAATGAGATTTGCCAAAAAATAGAAAGAGTAAAGTTGTACGCGATATTTTGTGATTTGCTCGTAACAGCACCTTAAAACTTAAACGTAAAAGTAAGCTTAAGAGAGTACCATTTTTACAACTGCAATTATTGATTCCACAATTCTAATATATGAAAACAAATATGAAATCTGGTTTATTATCAACTTTGCTTATCTAGCAAAATAAAAACAACCAAACAAGGTTAAAATAAATATGGAATTAGATATCGCTTTTAGATTTAAAAAAAGGAAACTATTAAGATGTTAAGAATAATAAAAAAATTAGTATTTTTCAGGATAATGGGAGAATGTATTGAATCTGTAGCTGCAAATCCACAAAAGCATTCCTTAAAGCACCCATTTCTCCTATGATTTTTAATTATCAATAATTTAAATGTAAGGTGATGAGGATAGTGAGAGTTTAAAGAGCAGCTTGAACGTTAATATTTCCTACACATATCTTATAAAAAGTATATATTTTCTTTAAATAACTTGTACATAGTCTTTTTTTGGCATTTTCCTGCAAATATACATCCTGGACAACGAAATAAGAATTTGAAATTGTCACGTTATCTTGAAGTGAATCTTCAGAAATACTAGCATTAATCATGCAAAATTGTAAGCATTGAGTCTTTTGCTTATAGTAATTTAGACCAATTCACACATCTTTGATATATTTAAAAAAGCATTAGTTTTTAAATAAAATTATAATTAAGACCTAGAGGAAAAAATGGACAAAGAAGATCCTGAGAGAAGTCTTTTACCTTTTAATCATTAACAATTTGAAGTGAAAATATATTAGAGGCTTGGATATGGATTCATGGATAAAAATCCTGTAAAGGTTTAATGTAGCACCTCTAAACTCTGATAGAGCTCTTTATCTGGACCATTTTTTTTAATTAATCTTTAATGACAACACACTGGCGTCATCTAGTTGGTTCTAGCTTGAGATCTCCCAAACTCTCAAAACTAATAAAAATTCAGAGATTGGAGGGACACAAAGTCAATGGTCTCAAATTATGTTTATTTTTTAAAAAACGATTACACGTGTTTCGCCCTAAGGCATCATCAGATCTAAAAGAAAATAGAAAGCAACCCTAGTATAAAAGCAACAATGTAGAGACACAAATTACAATGTTGAGATATGACTTACCGGTAAAGCTATTCGTTTAACACCACAAAGATTTAAGTTAAAACAAAAAATAAATACATAAAAAATAATGCTGACGTTCACATTAAATCCGTTTCAAAACTAAATAAAATAAAAGTAAACAAAACAAGCAGAATGAGGTTAAGTTGAACGGGAGAACGGAAATAAAGCAAAAAATAAAATAAAAAGTGAAATATGAGTTGATCGAGAAATGAACCAGCAACCATCGGGTTCGTAGGCAAGCGCTAAACTTACGTGCTATCCAGGTCCTGATAAAGGGTGTTACAAATTAGTAAAAACTTCATTCACACAAGACAGTACAGGACTCATTTTTGACCTTGTGATCATTACATAATTTGGGACCATTGACTTTGTGTCTCTTCAATCTCTAAATTTTTATTATTAAGAGGTCTCTTTAAGAAAAATGGGCTACTTTTTTGAATCTCAAAAGTAATCTTTACATTAACACCTTATAAGTTTAGAGGTACCTTCTTGCCTTATTTATTTTGGGTTGACCCTAAGACTTTAAATGAAACTTTTAGCCTGCCTTTGTCCTTTTTGAAAGCAGCATTTTAGGATTGTCTTATAACCCATTTTATTAGTCCTTGGTTCCAAAGGCTCCTGCCGTAAAGTCACAGAATGACTCGAGGAATATTCATTTCATCTTTTTCTTGCAAACTTTTTAGCTTTTGATTTTCAAGATGGCCTTTATGTCCTGGTTCCCATGCTGAAGTTAATTTATTGGACATTTGGCTATACTTTCAAAAGCATCCTGGATGATAAATATTTCTTTCTAGGATATATGGCATTACGTTGAATAAAGGCAACTCTGCCTCGAATAACTCTTCAAACTTATCTTTGGTTTATTTTTATATTTGTCGGCCCTTCTACTTTGGTTGGTTATTAAACCATAGCTGTACCGGATTAGATGATTTTTATGATGACTTCTATTTCACACTCTTATCTTTGGCTATATTTTATTTAAGCGCCATCCTCTTAGTCTGTCTAGTTATGAGTAATCATTTTATCTGATGGCATGTCATAGATTGAATTAACCTCTTGATCTTAAGGCACAGCTTTTATTTGCGATCTATGAGTGTTTGGCCTTGTTTTAGACTGTAGAGTACCGTCTTTACTTCTGCTTTTAAGAAGATTAGCCGTAGATCTACGTAGCATCTCCGTCGTAATATTGTTCTTATAGCTCCGGTGATGTACAAGCATCTTAGGACTCTTTGTAGTAGCCTAAATAACTAATTTAATGTGTGGGCCCCAGATCATTTTTTTGATTAAAAATTATTCCTTGGGTATTCCACTTTTTCTCAGACTTTTTTTAAGGTGATAGTGAGAACGAGATTTTAAAGAACAATTTTTTACTATTTATTATTTAAAATCATTGCTAAAACATTGTTTAAAGCTGATAATCTTACCATATACTTAAATAAAGATATTTCTTTCTTTTAAACGATTTATAGTATAACGGAAAGTAGTACTCAATACTTTTTTTACTATTTATTCTTCTATTTCCTGGTCTGTCTGATTTATATTGATAATTTTAATAAACAACTTTACAAAGATATTTAGGTTTCTAGTTTATTACAGAAATGCAAAGTTATCTTGGATATAAATTCTTTTATCCTAATATTATTATAGAGCTGAAACTCCGATATTATTAAGCCACTTTTTAGCTTTTTGGTTTTGTGCTGGTTTGGTTTGTAATATAATATAATGTAATGCATGTATCTTGGAATGTATGTAATATATTATGTTTTGATTATAATACGTTTTTCTTTTTGTTTCAGAATTCACTACTCTCTAACAGATACTAGAAAGAGTAACCCAATATTCGGCCCAAGAAATTATATACCATATACAGCATGTCCCCAAATAACCTATTCGCAGTGAGCTACACATACTACCATAAAGACATTGCAATCTTAAGTTAGTTAAAAGTCAAGTTATCTTCGTTTCCGTACAACAAGGGCGTATTTCCAAGATTTTACGTTTTACGTTATCGTTTACCGTTAGAGTTAACGTATTGAAGCACTGTTTCGGGCAATACACACAACATCATAACAGATTCAATATTTTAACTTTAATATTTACACATCAACAACTCTTATTTCTTAGGGCTTAAATATCAACTTCAGTTTAATTACGTAGTTAGAGTTATACCACAATTGAAAAACAGGGCAATATTACTATATTATTACCAACGGGCTAGGTTTTATCTTACACACACACAACAGATTTTATACCAATAAACCAGACGTTTTACTTAGTTCGAGTTTCAAGTTTTCGACAGTTTATTCAGAGTTCAGAAGTTTTTAATTTTTAAGGATATTTCGAAGCAACAAAATCTGTGATCGAACGAAGAATTTTTATTCTTTGCAACTTTAGGAATAAAAAAAAACTATTTAAAACTTATTTTAAAGAAAAAAAAAGAAACAAAAAAAACTGATTAAAAAAACATATTTTTCCAAGATTACGACGTATGTGCCTTAGAGTGTCGGCCTTAAAGTAAACTACCTTAGCAACTTTGTATATTATAAGATTATTAAATATAGTAACTAAAAAAAAAACATAAAACGAAACATAAATTTTTTGATTCGCGTTAGTACAAAAGAAGCTAAATTCTAAGTCTTGTTAAATAATTGAGAATTAATAAACTAGTTGTATAAACACTTGTACAAATCACTTTTATATATACAATACCCTAACTGTGACAATTTACACTACTTGTAACATACCTTGTATACATATACCGGGCGTGCGCGAAATAATTCGTTCTCGCGTCGCGTATCTACCGCGTGGTCAAGAAAGAAGACACCAGGGACTTGAGAAAGAAGGTGAAACGGTGAGTTTTTTTTAATTTATGTATAATTTTTAACATTATAATACAGGTCAAAAAAAATGTAGAGATATTCAGGTTATGTACTATTAAAATGGTATTTTAAACTAAATTTGAGGTTAACATGTAAAGGATGCAATTTCTTTTTTGTAGAATGTAGTACGTCCCTTTCTCTTTAAAATGTTATAATCATTTTATTGAGGCACATCATTTTATGATCATATTATTTGGGTATATAACAGAGTGACCATCTGGTATCCAAATAATGATTTCGAATGAACAACAGAGCGGATGCAGGATTCTGTGGTGAAGATATTTATTGTGGGAGCACGCTACTGTATTCCAGGCTAAAGTCTTGGCTGTATTGAAATGCAGGCAGAAAATTCTCAACTATGGATACTGATGGAGTGCTGCCATTAAGATGAAAAAAATTAGCTTCTAACTTGTACTAGAGTCCATAAAAATCTGAGGAAAAACTCGTGAAGGCGGTCTGCAGGGTTAAACTTGTCTTGTTGCTCAGCATTCAGGCTATAGTGGAAATAAGAAAGCGGACTCTCTTGCTAAACGGAAATCTGCGAAACGGCCGGTAGGCCCCGAACCTATAATCGGAATAGCATGTGTGGCTGTTGAATCAGTGAAGAGTCAGTGGATTCTACTCCGGAGATGGACAGAAGCATCTGGCATGAGACAAGCTAAGGCACACGTAAATGGGCCTCTTTCCTGTCTCACCAGACAATTACTGTGCTTAAAGAGACACAGAATCTGGCCGGTTACAGGTCTTTTAACCAGACACTCGCATTTAAAACGCCATCTCCACACCATAGGTATTGAGAACAATCTAAAAAATCGGTGGTATTGGAAGGAGGATGAAACTGCAAACCAGGATATCGGGGACTATCCATCATTTACGTTAGGTAGGCTTCAATATCAGCGATATTAAGTTTTTCGAGGCAAAATGCTTTAGTGTCAAAGTGTTTTTCCAAGACCATTGACTTTCGATAACATTTGGTGGATACGACTAAAGCACTCCATTAGAAAACCTATATGCATAAGACTCCCTTTGGCAGCCCACTGCTTTCCAATTCAATGGTCAGTAGCAGATAATTTGAGGAAAACTACTAAGCTTATTTAAGCTATACTAAGGGCCTTACTATAATAAACCGAGGATAGTTAGTTCACCTGAAGGAGCGCTGCTATGAAAATACCTAAATTAAGAAATCAGGTTCTAAATACACTTTTGAAGTAACTATGCTCTCGATTCCCCGGAATCTACCTATCACAGCCAACTCCTCAGTAGAGGATCAGCTTAAAGTCCCAAAAAAAATGCTTTCCTTAGATTTTGGTCTTGTATTTATAAATTAAATTACGAGACATGAGCTGTATTTATCCTTAAAAATTATGTTAAGTATCCATAGTAAAACAAAGATAAATATATACACAATTGCTGATTTCAATTTCAAAATTCGGTTGTAAAAATGGATAAGTAATTATTGTTTCTTTAAAAATTATAACATTGGCAATTATTTGCTTTATGCAAAGTGTATTTAACTTGGTTGATTGGTATTATAAAATCTTGATCCAACATGCTTATAGGATAACTAACCACTTTTTTCCTGAAAACTATTCCAGCAAACCACAAGCAGTCTAGCTCAAGAGGAAGATATTAATCCATTCGCAAAAAAAAAAAAAGTTCTATATTATAAGCGAGCGAAATCATTTACCCACTTAATCACCTTGCTCATGGAAACTACCCTTAGTAGTTAAATTAATTAAAAAACACTCTTTCCAAGGTTAAGTGGGTTAGCCTATTTGTCGTTTAGTAGGAGTTTGGTGAATTATGAAATTAGATGAGTTATTTTACTTCTGGTGTATAATTCATGAGCCTAAGACAAAATAAGCGAATAACTTCGTTGCTCCCAGGGTTAGCCTTCTTGTGATTGAGAACCTAGTCATATCACGAAAAATGAGGCAATTAACTCCCTGTTTCCCAAGATATGTGAGTTTGACTACTTGTGGTAAGTTAGTTAAGGTGGGCTGGGTTAGGTGGTTAGCCTACATACCTATTACCTACCCGCGGAATTCAAATTACTTTAAGGAAAATAAGTGATTTACTTGGTGTTTGCAGGGGTGGGGGGTGAGTGTTTTGCCTTTTGATGAGGGTGGCTTACTAAGCCACGGTGAGAGATAAGGTATGGTATAGGTAGTATCACCTTTTAATACCTGATTTTAAAGAAAAAGACACAAATTGTTATAAGACGTAAAAAGTGCCAAAAAATCTCAAAAGTAGTTAAAAATGCCATTTTTTAATACATAACCTCAAATTTTTCGAAATCCTATCATAATTGGTTAAACCAGACTCCGGATTCGGCTTCTATACATAAAATAATTTAGAAGGAATCTCCGTTCCTCATTTAATAAATAAAAATATTTATTTGACCTAAGCAAAAATTCCAAAACCTTTTGTAAATAAATATTTTAATTCATATTTGACATACAGAAAAACCAACAAATATCGTTAATCGTGATAAATTAGTTTTTATAACCAGAATAAACTACCCATCTTAGATAATCCGGTTGACTGTATTACAGCTTCTGCAATTTTATTGCGTATTAAGTCTCAATATTTAAGGTGGATAATCTAAGTATTACGTTAATTCATCTTGTTGTCCTTTCCCGGAAGAACGACTCGGTGTTGCTATTGCCCAAAATGACAGCGCAAAAAAATGTTAGTCATCGTAAATTTATTTATATTCTACCAAATTCTTGAACGCATTCTAGATTCTACAATTAGTACTCGCATGTCTTAATAGCACTGGTATTTCACCACCTAACCAATCTAGATATTAAAGAATGAATTAAAGTTTTACTTCTGCAACGACAAATGTTAATTATGACATAATTCGAGCTTGGGTTAATAGTAAGATTTTTGCATTGGTATTATTGGACTAGACTAAAGCTTTTGATTTCGTTAGCCATTCAATTTTAAAGTCACTATTTCGGTAATTGAAAGTTAAAAGTGGTGTGCCGCAGGGTAGCATTTTCGGGCTCTGGTTTTTTTATTATTTATGTCTAGACTTACACTAAGTATTGTGACTTAGTTTCATGTGATTTGTTAGTACTTTCATAGTCTAATTACTGTGATCTGGTTTATAGCTAGTGCCTCTTATATTTGCGAATATTTGGTAATCGCAGGCGAAACCGCTTTTTCTATAAACTTTTTAAACTTGGATGGTTCAATCTGTAGACTCGCAGATTTGCTTATTCTTTTGCATTTTTTTATAAAATTTTAAAATATCGCCTTATTTGGCATAAAACGCAATTACTAATGATTTTTTTCTTTAAAATTTTCATCTCATAAGTTTCTTGTAATATTTTTTGTTAAAAGAAACTATTACGTCTATTGAATCAAGTATATATTACATAATTTTAAGAAGGAAATAATTAGTCAGTAAGCATTACTAAAGTTATATTTTTTTAAAACACCGCTTTTTGTAACTCTATATCTGTATAACTATAGGTCGTTAATGTTACTCATCAGATCTAAAAGTGATCAATATCGATTTTGCTCTATATGATAATTTTAAATAAATACCATAGACAGGTTTATGTGCTGAGTCGAGAATTTAAAAGTTATTTCAGTTTTTAATCAAATTCGGATTCTATAGGTCTCTTCAGCTTCTATCAATTGAATCGTAGTTTTCTTTTTTGGATGTTTAATCTAAGACAATTATCCATTTCAAAACGCATATTTTAGTCCAGAACTCATCTAAAATTCTAAGTTATTATTTAAGTTGATGTTCATACCTGTCAAGAATTATTTTTAATTAAATCGTCCATATAGAGCGTTATATCTAGTTAATTTTAACTCGGAATTATTGTATTTGAATAGAAATTCATAATTTTAATCAGATTTTAACACAATTTTAATTAGAGTTTAATCTTGTTGACAAAGGGTTCATTGTCAGACAGAACCATAAGGCATTCGATTCGTCACCTTGAAATATTCTTTTGTTAATTTTATTTTTATAATCAATAAAAGCCAGGAACAGAATTTTCTTTATAGTTATGGTATGCCTGGCTTTCTATTAGGAAGTCACTGACTTGTGGCTCCTTAGATCTCATTGCATTTTTGTACATTTTTTTAGTTTATTTGCAATTATATTATTGTGTTCTCAGTGTTCGTATATTTTCTGAGCAGTACGGGAAGTGAACGCTTTGTATAAGGTTGACAAGTAGATAATTGGGAGGTACTTCTCAGGATATTCTTTGTTAAAATTTTATTAGGTAAAAGGTATTAGGGCCGATCCTTGTGTCCGACCTAGAGTCCTTCAAGCTGTAAATGTATTAATATGTTGATAGAAAATTTTGTTATTTTCTCATGTGCTCAAAACAGTTTTTTTAGCTAAAAATTATGCACTCCATTAAGACCCTGTACTTTATTCCACAGTTATGAAATAAAATTTCTATAGTTAGGGTTCGTAGTTTTTAGAATTCTTGAATGACTTTTTTAGAAAAATGCTTTTTACGTTCTGCTTTAGCAGGAACCCTAGAATTGAAATTAGGATAAAATTTTTTTTTGGCTCTTACTCTGTATATGTTAAACAGAGCTATCTTGTTTTTTCCTATTGCTATTCTTATACCCCCTTAAATAGCTGTGCAGTGGTATTTTTTGTATTATGTTGGGGATATATTCTGTTTTTAGATATTATTTGCTTTTATTTTCTTGTATCACATTGTTATATTGGGTAAGTCGGCCAATATCTCTTCGCAGATTTTATTTTGAACAATGACTTCAGTTTCCCTAGTCAGGCACCATTTAGGAATTTCGGGAATCTACGGCAGGTTTGGAGCATTACTTCCTTCTATATATGTGTTATGATATTCGGTGATAATCCGGTGTCCTACATGTTTTTGGAGAGTCTTGTCAATATTATCGTCTCTGTCGAAATGACCAGTTAAATTGTAGAACACTTGTTCAACGGCCAGTTTTACTTCAGTTCTATTATAGTCAACTGTCCCATACGTCGTTATCGGTCGATACCAGTATACTACCATGGTAGATGTTTCTAAAACTGATTGTGGCTTGTATTTATAATAAAGTGAACAAGTATCAAGAAGATTATTTTTGAAAGCTACTTATAGTTGGTGAATAATTTCAGCAGATTGGCTATGGCGGCTTAGATACGCGTTGTTTGTAAGTTGTCATCAACCTGCAATGATGTTGTCTATTCACTCACCCATTACATTTATTACTTTTTCTGCATTTATTTTTTTCTTGTTTTACTTAAGTTGAACTTAATAATTATTTTACTTAATTCTCTCCATCTTGGATAGCCAATAGGAAATCCTCGGTCTCTGGATAGAGTAACCAACTTTAAGCTGTACTAACCAAGATGATTTATCAACAATATTCGGCTTTGAACTTTTTGGGAACTTGTAACACATAGCCTACTCCATATATGCAGTTCCTTCTTATTAAAGTGAGTTCATGTTAAATTGAAGATCTCTATATTACAAATTTAACGATTTATATCCTTCCTGGGCTGCTAATCTCATTAATATATCATTGAATTTGAGAATTTGTTTTCTTAGACTTTGCTCTTGGGTGATGCATAACTTGTAGATGTTCCTCTTTTCTCGACTACCTTTTTTACGAGATAGATAAGCTTGTTTGTTGATGCATTTATGTATATAAAATAAAATTCGGTCAGCATTTAGCGTGACGTTCTGCCTAGCTCATTAAAATTATTAGCGAACCATTTTAAATTCATGAAATTGCAGATTAGGGTAGGTGGTCCTGCTCAAGTATTCAGGGCATTCATTTAATTTTCGGCGAAAAGTTTAATATTTAAAACCTTGACTGCCTTGTCTTAATTTTTTTGAACAAATTTATCTTAAGTTGCTTATGACTTATACGTTGGTGTTGTTGACATTAGCAAATATTTATAAGTGTCTTCTGGTTACAGATTTGCAATGTTCTAAAACTGGTATATTCTGGTGGTTCTTCCCTAGGCCTTTCTTGATGTTTACCATAAAGCACGTTTCAAGTCCAAATGATATAATTATGTCCCTGCTAAATATTTCTGCTCCGCTCTGACTTTCCATAAAGTTTGAAATCATTAACGCACAACAGATAAATTATGATTGTAACTTATATTGAGCTCTATCCAATATTTACATTATTTGATAGTAACGGTAGTATATTACTGATTAGTATACTACGGTTAATGGTAGGCAGAACCATGCTGGTGGCAAAGAATCTCTTTGTATTAATATTATTATTTTTATTTCAAGTCAATTTCATTTGCCTTATTGATTCTAAAACAACTACAAAAAAAATTATAAGCAAAATTCCATAACGACAATAAATAATCAGAAAAAAAAATCAAGGAAGAAGCAACAAATAAAGAAATATTCATAAACAAAGTTGCATATTAGTCGTTCAGAATGTTAAAAGAATTTGTTTAATTTATCAGATAGGAAAACGATGCACACAGTTGCTTTGTAGGACTTAGATAAAAGTTTTGAGAGATTTAGACCTTTTACTAGATCTAAAATTTTAATATATTTTATATAAATACCTAGATTTTAACCAAATTTTTATTTATTTTAGAGAATGTTTGTATTAAAAGTTTAGTAGGAAAAAGCTTCTTAATTTTTATTGATAGTTTTAGCAACCTATGTGCATAAAATTTTAATCATTGAAACGTATCTTTTAGTAAATATTTTTGAGCATAACTTAATTGTATCTCCTATAACTTTTGTACATTTTGTTATGTTAATGTGGGAAAGATCAAATTTAATTTTCTATGATAAAAATCATTTTATAATATATAAAAAGTCGTGTATTTTTTACTTTTTCGCTGTTAGAACTAAAAAAATGTTTACTTACATCTAAGTAAATAGAAGTGATGGATAGTGAAATTTCCTATAATTTCCATACATGTATTTTCCTATTTAAAGCCTATCCAAATAATAAAAAATAAATAAATAACACACTTATCAAAATATATTAAAAAATAAAACGCTTTGCCTAGCACCTGTCAAAAAAATGAAAAAATTAAATATACCGCCTCTCGTACAATAAATAATAAATATCCCTGCGAGCGTCCGCCATGTTCCAAAACTTCCAATTTATATAAATTTAAATAAAATATTACCTAGTTGTATAACATATAAATAAATTTATTCAAATAGGCACAACTGCATATCCCCGACAAATCGATATTATTATATATATAGTTTCGGGCTACTCGCCCATTCGTTGAAATTTCAAATTATATCAATTTTTCCGAAATGTCCGGCCTCAATACTGTCCGATAAATTTGTAGGGCGTGGCAACACACAATAAATTTTATATTTATAAAAACGGCTTCGGCTAAATTGCAACGACCGGATTGGCCCGGACTTACCCTCTCTCTACCCCCTCATACATCACCCCCTCCAACGTTTCGTTATATATCGGCGGCCATTTTGGATTTCGGACTTTAAGGGCCTAAATACATAGGCCTGGAGGATAGAGGGGCGGTAGTCATTTGTTTTAATATATCGAATTGCGATGATTTTTTTGAGTTTTTCTTTCCGTTTCAACAATTTGGATTGGTGTCCGGGTTGGAGCGCATGCGAGCAACGTTCCTGCGGGGTGCGCCTCGGTGAATGCGGATTTTTAAAGCATTTTTACCGAACCCCGAATGTATTTTCGATGAAATCTAAATTATTTGCATTTAGATTGAACAAAATGGTCGCTGCTATCTATATATTATTTATTATTTGTCATTAGGTTTTTTATGCGGTGCAAATATATTAAGGCCCTTTTACTTTCATACCATTTTTGTGCATAGAATTTATTTTCATATAAAGTAAATAAGTAACTATCTTTTTTAAATTATATTAGCATACAATATACCCGAAAGTATAAAAGGATTCTTAAGGAACAATGCATACATGAATAAAGTGGACGGCAAGCGTTTAAAAAGGGAAGAAAGTTTACCCTGGAGTTCCGCTCGAGCCGTTTAAAAAGAGCATTGATATCAAACCTGTTTTCTAGCTACAGTTGAAAAGGGGTGGTAAAGGCTATGCCGTATTAAAATTTAATGTAGATATTTGAATTCATTTTTACAATAAAAAGATGCGATAAAACTTATTAAATAATTTTGTATTTTGGTTAAATTTTATTTTATTTAAGAAGTAGATTTATTTTTTAGAAGTTTCATTTAATTCGTCTACAATATTTTTTAAATAAAAGAAATATTTTAAGTCTAATATTTAAAATACTTACACTTGACGAATATAATTGTCGCCTAGAATATTAGAAATTCTTATGCATGAATACTTTAGTATAAATAAAAAGATAAGCTAAGGTAAGCTAGTAGGCTCATACCCCACTTATAAAGGCTAATCCTTTTCCTTTTAGTAATTTATAAAATAAAATAATATTTTACTCTACTTCATTAATAGGTTCACCAGTAGCATTTTCAAGAATTTCATTATTAGCAGTATGAATTGGCCTTGAAATAAATTTATTAAGAATTATACCACATATAAAAAGAGAAATAAAAAATACTTACAATAATTCAATAAATAGCATCTGTCTCCCTGCTTTTCTCGGTCATAATTTTTAATACAATTAAAGATTCCAGACTAGTTAATTCTTTTAGTTTTTTTATAAGAGTAGGATCGGCCCAATATAAAAAATGCGATTTTAAAATTTTTGAAGCAAGTATTTTACAATATTTTATATAAACTGGCTTAATAAAATTATAAAAAGAATAAAAAAGGAATTTTATAATTATAACCAACATATAATAAATTAAAATCAAAGTTTTTCATAGAATAGAAAATAAAATAATATTATTTTCACTGGGTGTCCACAGAGATTCTACCGACAAACTTTACAGGATGATTCTCCAACAAAAATTATATAAAGAACATTTATATGAATGTAAGTAACGCCTTACTTTTGATTCCGAGTGTTTAAAAATAAAAAAATATTTATAAATTAAAAAAAAAATCATAACTTTACTAGCAATGTAGCAATAGATTTTCTTTAAAATTTGCACATGTGTTTTACGCATCAGGGAGAATTTTTTTGTTTCATAAGAAAAATCAATTTTTACCACTGGCCTCCGAAAGGGGTTTATGGTTAATATTTTTTAATAAATGAACAGTACGCCACTGCATTTTTTTTAATGAATTTTATTTTTTAAATCCTTGTTTAGTTTTGAGCAAATTTGTGTTTTTGCGTTTTTTTATTTAGGGCACTGTTTTTGTGTAAATTAAAAAAAACCATTTTTGGAATGGTCAAATTGGTCATATTTACTGGACAATAATACTTTATCTTATTGGAAAATCAATTCAACTTTTAAGCATTTTTTACAAGAACTGAGAGAAAAAGCAAACAGCAGATAGTTTTAAAGTCTAAATCCCTAATACATAAAAATGTCTAGGCCCAAAATTAGAGTGTTTAAATAATTTTATTTATTATGGAATTTAGGCTTAATAAAAAATTGTTATTTTACTTAAAAAAATAAAATACCAACATTCACAATAATGAAACAAATCAAATAATATTTACATTTAATGTTCGACATGACGGCCATTTTTTTTTACCAAACTTTTATTTAATAAACCTGTAGTTATAAGTAAAATGTATGATGTAATTATAAATAAGTTAGATTTAACAGGTATACAATATTTTATACTTAAAGATTACTAAACTAGCTATGTGCTAATCCTTACATATAGCTAACGAAGCTATATTTTTTATATTAAATTTTAACTATATCTAAGGATAATTATTAATACAAAAACATATTTATTGTTGTTCAAAAAGCATTCTATTGAAAACAAATCACAACATTTTTATTTATTTTCAGTTAAGGATGCAATCTTAAATCTACTTCTTTTTAATATACTAATAAACTTTTCCAATGATTGTTGCTTGCTTTCTAAAGAAGAAGCCATTATTCCAAACATATATCAAGTTAACATTTCATCTTTTTTCTTGTTTTTGACCCCAAGCTCTAACAAATAACAATATTTTATTAAACTTATCTTTGTTTTTGGTTTTAACCCAATTCTATACTACTTTATTATTTTTACATTCTTTTATTCTATGCAAAAATTATCAACTATTTTTTATTCGTCAGTTTTCATTGTCTTATATATTATAGGTTCTTCAGTTTTTCTCTAGTCATATACAGAATAAGAGAGTTTTTGTGCTTTAATTTTATGTCGGAGTTGTGTAAGTTAACTGAAACTGAAAGTAAAAAGACTGACATAATATTTTCTTTATTGCAGCTTGATGCTGATGGTTAATTTGGACGTATAAGTGATTGGGTTTCTTCATTATTTTGATTCACATTCCTATCAGTTACGCTACTAATTACAAAAGGATAAATGCTTGTTTTTAGAAATCCAGATTTTATATTAGCTGAAGTCATCGATTTTTCAAATTCCGTATTTGTAAGGTAGTATTGTGGTAAGGATTTGAACGAAAAAAGCATTGAGATATCTAATGGTTGCAGCTTGTTGGAATTAGGCAGTGGCAAGGTCAAAATGATCACTCCATTTCCCTTCGTAGGATTTATTTTTTTTATCGTCAGGTAACTCTCGTGATCGTCAAAAATCAGAAGGGAAGGGTTTTCTATTGTACTGGACGTATGTTCAATGAAGTGCCTTACAACGATTGGAAACAATTATCGCATCATCCGTCCAGAATCAGAAACTAATCGCAAAGTACTATACAGTGCGTAAAACCATGATTGGTATTATTATTCTGTTCCCGGATGCTGATTTAACACAATAAGTAAACCTCGTTTGGAGCACTCTCATACAGGAAGAGACCTGCTTCGTCCCTTTATGGGCAACAATCCTTTTAGGTTTTTTGGACGGCTATAGTGGTAGTTTTATTTAAACTATATATTCTTATACCGCTACAAAAAATTTCATACTTCTCGAACACATTTTCCAAATTGTTGATACAAAGTCCAACATTGTGCTTGTAGAATCACTCTATCACTCTGAAGAGGTTACATCCTTCTGGTTGAGGTAGACTTAATTCTACATGTCTAGACGTAAATTAAAAAAATTATTCGAGCTTCCATCTTTGTTTGCTAATTTTCCTATATTAAGGACTAACGACCATGCCCGTAACACATTTTTAAGTAAGTTATTACGTAATCGGCTAGGACTTTTTCTTGTTCTATAGAACAAACCAGTTTTTCCCTGATCGGATTCTGTTGCCTTTTCACATATTGATAATCCGTTTAAAATTTTAAACTGAATCTTTCAGCTGCTTGTCTTAAAGATATCTTCCCTTCGGTGACTGCTCTAATAGCAGTTCTCATGAATTGGCCATCCGAGCCATATTTTCTGAATTATAGTTTAAATTTTTACAAAAACATACATCTTTTTAAAAACACGAATTGTGTTCCACAATCAGATTGTGTCCGATTGTGACACATGCAGGGTGTAAGCCGCTATACAAAATTAAATTTAACTATGAACTCTATGTCTGGAGTAAATACAAAAGTAAACTCGCTCATAAAATAGCATACAATCCGATCAACAGATTGTTTTTTTTTACTACAGTTCCAAAAAAAAATTAAGGGTTATAATATCAAATCAAAGATAGAAAAAACTTACCTAGAAAAACAATTTTCTTGTTGAAAAATGCACCAATCCAAGAGAAGTGGATCAAAACTGCGTGTATAACCCTATATGAACGAAAAACATCAAATTCGTGGCGGGCATTTCAAAATTACTTGCTTTGTCTGATTGTACAATATTCTCCCCTACATAAAATGTATGGATGCCCTATCAGTTTTCATTAACAGTTTTTCTGAATTGCTGTTAACGGACTTTTTATAGAGTACTTTATAACTCCTTTGGTATAACATTTTCAGATTAAGTAAACTCCAATATCATTTTAAATCAATTCGAAACCATTCTACAATTATTTTTGAGCCATTTGTTTATCTCATGATTTACTATTTCTAAGTGTAGCTTATTTACGTTTTTGGGTATCATAGTTTGCAGACAATCCAATTCCCTAAAATGAAATACTTACTAACTAGCAGATTACGGGAGTACTGACCGAGTTTGTGAACGACTTTTTAATGGCCAACGACGTCAAACGTCTTGAGTAAGTCTATAATGATACAGAGAAATTGCTCCTAACCATCTAGTTCTGTGTATATCTCGGTTAAAGCATAAATTGTAACTTGGACTTTTTTTTCATTTTCCTAATTTTTGTTCTTGGTTGTTTAGTATTTTTCCGAAGATCTTTCATGCATTGGTATCGAAGAAATCAAGTCACTTTAATTCCTAGCACGTTATAACAAAAGCTCACGAATAACAATTTAAAAAAATTAATTCAATACAAAACCTATACAATTTGCAAAATTTATTATTTCGCAAGAAAAACTAATAATATTGATGGAAGCGGAATAGTTCTTGATTTTATGGCGAATATATGAAAAAAGTTGTTGGGCGGTTCGCAGGCAAGTGGGTACGAGAAATAGACTTCTCGCATAATATACAGGAAATATACTACAAATATTCACCTTAACAACTAGTTTATACTATTTTATATTATTATTTAATAATAATAATAATAATAATAATGAATCAATGCACAAATACACCACCAGAAACATGGATAGAAAAGACAGTAGTTAACATAAAAGAACTCATCAACAACTAATAGAGAATATGCGAAGGTACTTCTGCTTAAAGGAAAACCTAATTGTCCACGGTACAATCAGTTATATATGTGCAGACACACTGAGGCTTACGCCTCAAATACACAGAGATCTATCCAGAATTGGAGATCTAAAGAACTAAACAGTAGATTCTGTAGAAATCTCGATAATGCATCTACGAATAAGCAAGCTTCACTCAGATAATAGACACAAAGGTGTCTAAATCCAGAAACTAAAGGAGGCCTAATTACCGTACAAGACCAAGGCTTTAAAACAAAAAACTAAGTACATATTAGAAGAGAAGGTACAAAATTATAGATATAAAAAATGCAGAGAAAATTCCGAACCCATAGATTATATATCACCAGAGTTCAGAAATAAAATACATTAAAAGACAGACCAGGTAGCAAAAGTCGTGCACCTAGAACTCCAATATTGTTTCTACTAATATTAACCTCTAAAAGAAAATCCTAACTTTAAAATACAGTAGCATAAGGTGGTATTAACAAATAAATTAATAAAACATAACATGGCCGAATAACTCGAGTTGACACAAACAACAAAACAACTTACCTAAGCGACGTAGCTAGGTCCACATAACATTGAGCCAGAGTACGAAGAATATATCATATAAAATCTGTATATTTCCATTGTCCTCTATTGCATTTTTGATACCTTTGTTGTTATACTCTAGAACGTCTTTCCTCAGTTATGGATTATTTTGATCAATGCTTATATTTTTGTGCATTTCTGAGAGTTCTTCTTCTTTCCTCCCTAAGTTTCTGTGTATCCGGATGTATTTTTGGGTCCTTTCTGATTCTTGCATTTGCGCAGGTCTTTACTCTGAAACAGATATTATTGGTGATTGTGTAGTTTTATTTCGTTGATATTCACTTTATATCTAGATTATCATCGGTTGGTCCTAGTTTACTTTCCAGTACTTTTTGAGTTCTGTGAAATCTGCCTATTTGCATGTTTTTGCTTTTAAGCTTAAAGCAAAGGGATGGTCTTACCAGCCTGCCGTCACTATCTACATCGAACTAATTTAGTATTAAGACGGTTGTCCAGATTTCTGATATTTGATATTTTAAAATCTCATTTTTAGTTTTGTCGTCAGGACTTATCCATGTCTACTTCTTTTGTTTGGATTATATCTAGCTTTTACTAAGTCATAGAAAGTAATCTATTTTGCTTCTTGGAAATATGAACATCTTTTTGCATTCTTACTACCACAATGTCTGAGTTTTACGACAAATAAGCCTTATTTTTGCGCCATGGTCTTATGTGAATACTTAAGCCCTTAATATAAATCTCTAAATCATAACCACGATCTTGTTCTCGAACTCATCCTTAGAAATGTATTTTGGTGAATGTAAAAGTAAAAACAAAGTCTATATATTTAAACAGGTAAAATATATAGACTTTGGTAAAAGTTCTAAATTATTCTATATAAGGTGTAAATGCTGAACAGTATATTAGACTTCATTGTGCATACATCATTGCAACCATAAAAATTATTTAAGCAAAACGGAAATAAATGAGTTGAAATTAGAACACCCAATTAAAACATATAGCTGCAATAGTTGTAAATTTGACAAAATTAATTCGGGTTTTATTCAAAATGACCTGGCTGTACCAGATCTAAAATATTATTCAATATTATAAAAATATACGATGTTCCATATACTTTTATTAGATTTGGAAAGTTTCTTTTTTGTCTTTCTTTTAGATTTTTTTAGTCAATTAAGGGTAATTACTTCATAGTAAACATCTAACACAAGTTAGCATGAGTATCTCAAATTAAAATTATAAAAATAATTAATGTGTAAGTAGTGGTAACATATTTTTTAAATTGAACTGTAGATTCAATGCCCCTAATACCAAAAGATAGCATTCTATAAGCCCTGATGACCATGTAATGAGGACCCTTTTCATACTAGGCTGAAATATGCGGTGGAATACGCAGTTCGTTTCACGATGTAGTGATAGTCAAATACTCAGCGTACATCGTCCTGCTTTCAAACAAATCATTGTTTTTTCACAAATAAAAAACCAAGAAAGACGAATATAACGAGGGAAGGGTGAGTATTTTTAGTCTTCTGAAAGAAGGTCTACAGGAGATTCTGTAGGTCTGGTCCAATAAGCAACGAATGAAATATCTATATATTGCATTCTAAATATATCTAGAGCTCCGCTTACTGATCCTCAGGAACAGATACCATATTGTAAGATCGTTTGTACCTGTCCTGAATAAAATAGGCAAAGAAATACCTCAGACGCTAATCCGCACACACTGTTCTGGAGAAAAGGTTTAAAATATAACAGTGGCCTGAAAAAAAGTGTTAGAGTTCAAAGACAACTAACTGTCACAAAGTTGGAAATGGTTGAATTCCAATAAACTTTAAAACGAATACCGGAATTTCGTTTAAGCTAAAAGAAAATATATTTGGAAGATTCGTTAATATCTAAAAAATATCCTAAGAATTTATAGGGTTAAAAAATATGATTGGATAATTATTATGCAAGTTTTGTGTATTGAAGTTACGGGTTTGGTGGTGGTGTCAAGAGTATAATGTTGAGTAATTCGGAGATTAAAGTTCGATGATTTGACCATCTTCCCTGAAAACAACATTGTTGTTAGTTTTATTTTTACCTGACTCAGATATGATTCACTATGCCGAATGTATTTCGTTTCTATTATTTGGGATTTCGTTATCATTAGTAGACTTTTAATGAAAGCATCGATATGGTTTTCTTCCTACGCCCTAGAATTAGTTTACTTGGATCAAACATAGTAATTGTTCTTGTAGTAAGAAT
Organism: Anthonomus grandis grandis; assembly: GCF_022605725.1. Taxonomy (NCBI): domain Eukaryota; kingdom Metazoa; phylum Arthropoda; class Insecta; order Coleoptera; family Curculionidae; genus Anthonomus; species Anthonomus grandis. The sequence goes on along the minus strand of NC_065552.1, from coordinate 24,611,044 downwards.
ATCTTTTTATCTCTGGTGTAATTCAGGTTGGCTTATTACTTTTTATCCTAGTTGTATATATTGAAAAATCCAGATCAAAATAATAAAAAAGGATACAAAAATAAACATTTGCAAAAACGTTTATATTATTTATATATTTTAATATCACGAATGTTGAAAGAAGTTACGGTAAAAATATAGATCTCTTGAATTTTTATTGGACTCAAACAAATCAATCCTTATAAGTTTATATCTTGTTATTATGAACAAAAAGCTTCTTTTGTACCCGGATTTGTAATTGGCCATTTTTACTTATTTGATTCATACTTGATTGAGACCTTTTTATTGATACTTCTTAGGTACTAGAGATGCTATTTTTAGATTTTATTTTCGACGTTTATAATTAATGGGTATCAAATTTCTTTTTAACTCCTTCAACAAAATTGACTTATTCCCATTGCTCAGACATCAGCAGATTTTAAAATCGATTTATGTTGTGTGTCGAGAATTTTCATTCGGTAACCTTAATCTGTGTCCTACAAACAAAAATTTGAGGAAAATAAGCAGGCAGGTTTGAAACGACCTCTTCAGAAAATATGACAAGACTTGGACTCATATTTATAAAGATGTTGTCAAACTGAAAAGCACAATGAGCAGTGATTCTAGTGTTACACTTAATGTGAGGCGTAAGAGTCTAAGGAGTACCAGTCTGCAGACTGCTTACCTCCTCTACTTTAACACGATCATTACGAGATCATCTTCATAAAATATAGCACTGCTATCTCCTTTCGAACAAGAGTGGCCATAATAACTTAAGAGGTTGTACCCATGTATTTTACTTTGTACCTAACTGTGAGAATGTCAGGACATAGTGTAGCCAATAGAACATCAAGCTCCAGAACTTCATTGTTTAAGCTTTGTACATTGTAGTTAATTACCTTTATTACAGAATTACTTAGAGTAAGCATCTGTTCTTCTTTGACGATGGTCTAGATGCCACTACATTAGATTTTCAAAAGACGCTTGATGTAGTTCCCCTAATACGTTTATTAATATTTTTTAAATTAAACATTGATAAATTTTTACTGGGCTATTTTATGGTGATAAAACTTCTTTATAGAAAAAAAACAGGTAAATAGGCAAAGAAATATCTCTAGACTTTCAGCAAGGCAGTTTTGTTGGTCTATTGGCCTTTTTCTCTACTTTTTGCTGATATGATTATGTCTGTTAAACTATTAGTTTATTTAATACACATACACTAAAAATAAGATATCTTTATCTACTTTTTTAAATTTATTATTGGCATCTTTGTCACTATTATATTATGATTCCGATAATAATAATAAAACTAAAATATTTCCTAGTGGTTTAAAAATAACCGCTATTTTTTTACTGTTGCCAGTTGCTGATAAAAATGCTTACCCTATCAAAATGTGGAATATAGGAGGTTTGCAAATATTGACGGATAGATTACGGTATTTTTTTTCAAGAGCATTTTTGATGGTTGCATGAGTTTTTCACGTATGTATTTTTTGTTATATTTATAAATAAATTGGGTACAGTGAAAATAAAGTTGTTCCATTTAGGTAATTTGTTGTTATTAATATTTTTAATTGATATATAAAATTCTATAACGAATACTCAATATTGTTCCTTCCTTATAATAAATATCATCTTTGTGTGTTATTCACTGGCAAACTTCCCATATTTGCAGATGACACCACCATCCTTTGGCATTAATTGCACTAAAGACTAATAGAAATTATATTCTGGTAAAGTAATGAGTGATGATAGTGTGATAGACATTACCTATTTTAAATAAAATTATAATCTTTAAAAAATTACAATTCAAAATATGGTTATTAGAACTTTAAATAAAAATTTTAGGGGCTTACATATTATGTGGATAAAATCTTTCATTGAAACTGTAGCTGAACCTATAGTTTTACTGACTTTTCTGGGAGCAGTAATGCACCTCACTGCATAGTATCCTAAAGAGAGTTATAGAACATAGGTTACAAATTTGAGATTCTAATTTATAGTTAGGGATCTATTCCAGAAATCCATTGAATTGGATATTTGAGAATCTTTGTTCTTCTTTATTTGTATCATCCAAGGCACATGACACCAGCCTTACAAAAGTTTACGAATGAGTCTTCTGAGTCATACCATTGCTCGATCTCATAAAACTCTTGTAATATTTATCGCTCTAAGGTAATATTATTAGGATTTTATCACAAAAGAGTTGTCTCATTAGCTAAAAACTGTACATTTTTAAAATGAGTTCTGATCTATAGGATCATTGTTCTGCAGAAATCCATATTTATTGTCTATATCTTTTATAGTCCTTTCAAAATCCTACTAAGAATTTTTAGATTCAATTAGATGCATGTCAGATAGTTTTTTTCCCTTTTGTGGCTGGATTTTTTTAGATAAACTGAATTTCAACAGATAGATTAGAAGTCGAAGAGCAAAGCAACAGATGTCTAAATTACTAGTACCAAGCAGCTACTATTTATTCTAAACAAAACTAGTGTATATGTAACATTGCACAAGTGGAGATCCAAAGATTTCCTTGTTTTGGAGAAATATAAAGGTCCGGCAAACTTCCAGTTAAATTCTTCAGATAATAGATATTTATAGTATGACACAAATGTTAGAAAATATCACCGCCATAGCACAATTTTTTTTTAAATGAAGAAGAGCATAAATGTGGAATGGTCTTCTAAATGTCATATTACGACTGAGCACTGAAGGATCCCAGCATTTTTATATATATATGAGCCTTAGCAACTCATGGATTTTTATAATATACTTTTTGGAAACGACCATCTCGATAAGGCTTAAGCCAATTAAGAACGGTCCCGCAATAACATACTTCCATAACTTACCTATTAGCACTTGATGACTCAGATAATCGAAAGCCTTCAAAAATCGTCACAAATAAATTTAAAAATATTCAAAAATAGTCACAAAATATTGCTCTCACACCTTTGATTCGCTAACTTTTAGATGGCGCTTCTATCTTGTTAAGATAGAACGGATGGATAAGTCAAAAAGTTTAGCCTTAGAACACACACACACAAAAAAGGCTAGAATTAGTAAACAACAACTTTATTTGAGTTCAGTAGGTGCACAGGGGCAAGAGGGGTGTTTTGTTTAGAAACATATTCATCAATTCTCTGTTGTCAACTTTACATGCATTTTCAAAACAGAAAATTTTCGGCTATATATCAACACATAATAATGTTAATTTAGCTTATTGATAGTCCTATGATTGGAACCACAGATGTAAATAGCTTTACTAATTACCAATACTTACTTATTACCAAAACTCTTTATTTTTACTCTCGACACGTGTTTCGCATCTTCGGGAGAAGATTAAAACTAAAAAACTAAAACTAAAATGTTTAGCTTATTTAGATGACTTAGATGTTAGATTTTGGATTAAACGTAAAAAGAAGAAATATATATACAGGGTGTTTCAAAATTCACTACATATTTTAAGGGCGTATTTCTGAGGTCAAAATAAGACTTTTTTTTCCTATAAACATGGGTCTTAAAATGCACCCCCTTCAAGCTACAGTCATCGCAAGAGAGGTAAAAAAAATCGATTTTTTAAAACTGTGTCTACAGTTTTGCATCAAATTTAACGAAATTTGGAATACCTCCGTTATTTTAGGCGGTCTATTTACTCTTTATCTTAGAAAAGGCGTAAAACTAATTTTAAGGGGTAAACTGAGGAGGTGCATACTTTTGACGGTCAAAATTTATGTGTACATAATTTTTTTTTTAATTAAGCTACACCAAAAAATAGACCATACAAAAATTAAATTTTTGGTCTCTTGCATTTTTTTCATAGGACTATTAGTTTTTGAGAAAATCGCCGGTAAATAAAAGGATAGGAATATCGTAAATTAAAAATCAAAGAAAAAATTTAGGAAGTAGGCTGTGTTTCGCAATTGTTGACATTTTTGTTTTTGAGGTTTATGTAGTAGGCTGTGAGTATTTGTTTTAGACATAACTTGCTTGACATTTGGTGTAAAATAAATTTACGGTCATTGTTGACATTGTTTAATTCCAGTAGTTTACTTCCCGTTTTAGATTTTAAGTGTAGTTTTTATTCCCATGTTTTATTTCTAAACGCTAACATTGCTAAAATGGAAAATGAACGTTATTCATTCGAACATCTTGCAGACATCCATTTTGTTTATGGTCTTGCTGATAGTAACGCGTATGAAGCTCAAAGATTATATCACTTAAGGTTTCCTAATCGCCGACTCCCGAATGTACGAACATTTTCAGAGTCACATCGGCATCTTAGGGAATACAGTAGTTTTCGGACCTCCCGGAACAATGCAGGCAGACCGCAACAAGCACGAAACATAGTGACAGAGGAGCAAATTTTGAATGCCATCGACGACGATCCTGGCCTAAGCACCCGACAAATAGCACGGAATTTGGATCTTTCTCATTCAACTGTCTGGCGGGTTTTGCACGAAAATAGCTTGTATCCATACCATATTCAAAGAGTTCAAGCTTTGCTACCTCAAGATTTCCCAAGGCGCTTACAGTTTGCAAGGTAGTTACTTCAGACATGCGCGAGAGATAATAATTTTGTATCAAGTATTCTATTCACAGACGAAGCTCATTTTTCGCAGGAAGGGGTGGTGAATTTTCACAATGTGCATGTTTGGGAAGCAGAGAATCCGCACGAAATTAGGCAATCTCACCACCAGGAACACTTTAGCCTTAATGTATGGGCAGGTTTAGTGGAAGATGAGTTAATTGGTCCTTTCTTTTTTCCTAGAATTTTAATCGTCGACACTTATTTGGACTTTCTACAGCACCATTTAAATGGTTTACTAGACAATGTACCTTTAAATGTGCGAGCGAACATGTAGTTTATGCATGACGGTGCCCCCCCTCATTTCCGTATAACAGTGCGTGACTATTTGAACTCGTTGTTTTTTCTATTGTTTCTATTCTATTCTATTGTGTTTTCTGAGAGATGGATTGGTAGAGCAGGCCCAATACCATGGCCTCCACGCTCCCCGGACTGCAATCCTCTGGATTTTTTTTTCTGGGGATATGTAAAAAGCCTCGTTTATAATCCTGGTCAAGTGCCTTCGCTCGAGGTCCTAAGGCAAAGAATTTTTGATGCCTTTGAAACAATTAGAAATACTCCCGGAATTTAAGTTACCCGGAAAGAAAGTAAGTACCCCGGAAGCGAGTAAGACAATCTATGGGAAGATGAATGGAGGCTTGTATTGCAGCGGGGGGTGCGCATTTCAAGCACTTTTGATTAAAAAAAAATTTGTTTCTCAGAAGTTTATTGTTTATTTAAAAAATAATTAATTATTATGTTAACAAATGTTAAATAATTTTTTAACCAATTTTTGTATTTTTATAAACCGTCATTTTTTAATGTAAATAATTGTTCATCAATTTATTGAAAAAACCTCAATAACAAAGTTTCAACAATAGCAAACCCAGTCTACCTATTTATTGTTAAATGTCGTGCCGCTTAAAAATTAAATAATATTTATTATTAAAATTACTTAATATTTATTATCTGTTTAAATTTCAATTATTACGTTATTGGTAGCCTTTTATTAATCAGTGATTTTCTCAAAAATTATTCGAATTATCAAAAAAATGCAAGAGACATAAAATTTAGATTTTTGTATGACACATATTCTGGTGTAGCTTAATTTTTAAAAAAAATTTATGCGTACATAAAATTTTGGCCGTCAAAAGTGTGCACCCCCTTAGTTTACCCCTTAAAATTAGTTTCACGCCTTTTCTAAGATAAAGGGTAAATAGACCGCCTAAAATAACGGGGGTATTCCAAATTTCGTTAAATTTGATGCAAAACTGTAGACACAGTTTTAAAAAATCGATTTTTTTTACATTTCTTGCGATGGCTGTAGCTTGAAGGGCATGCATTTTAGGACCCATGTTTATAGGAAAAAAAAGTCTTATTTTGACCTCAGGAATAAGCCCTTAAAATATATGTAGTGAATTTTGAAACACCCTGTATGTTATTCTAAGCGCAAAAGTACAACTTCAAAGTTAAAAAAAAAATTAACATTCTTATTCCTAAAACCGCTTTTAAAAAATTTGAAATGGCAACACCGCAAGCAAAAGCTGATGTGATCTTGCAAAACATCATCTTGACAAACGGCTTTATGTTTCCATTCGGTATTTGTAAAATTCTATGTTTTTTCTTTAGGTTTTGGTTGAAAAGGGATAATCAGTGTCATATAACTGTCACGATAGTCAAAACTGGTACTGTTTGCGCTGCACCATGAAATCAACAATGCGATCGAGCGGCGTTGCGATGTTGTTGCCTTCTTCTCTAATATAGGGACGTTATCTACATTCATTTAACTTTGAATTATAACTTCTTTATAGAGAAACTTATCATATTTTATTAAAAAGGAATAGTATTATTTTGCGCCGGTCAAAATGAGTGACAAATTTTTATGATTTCATAAAGTGTGTTTTTTTGCCATTTCTACATAAGCATTTGGCATCATTACATAAGAGATGTTGCAAGCAAACAAACTATCTATAGTTCCATGGCAATGCTAATTTTAGCCTTTAAAAGTTCTAAGAGTAGAGCACCAACTATCTGGATTACTACTACTAAACAGCTTAGACTTTTTTCTAGGCTCACATCAAAGTATTATAAACCCAGGTAACAGAAATAGATTATCCAAAGGTTTTTCTTGTTGGAAATATAAAGCTTCATCCAGTACGTTCCTTCAGAAAGTGATATGGATGTGCACAGAATGAAACAAATAATATGACCATCTAGATCTGAACATAAATTAAAAACGATCCCCCAAAAACTCCAACTTAGTTAATAAATAGCATTTCAGTACTTACATAATCGAAAGCCTTCGATTAGTCATAAAACATGCTGGTTAAGCTGTTGGCACGTAATCGGTCAATAACTCTAATACTCTCTACTAATACAATATTCTCTACTAATAATTTAAAAATTACATTATATGTACAAGTACCTTTGTTTTAAATATTAAAAGAATGAAACGCAAGGATATCAGATAGTATTTTGAAAGCTCATCAATAATGCTATCCTTGCTAATAGATATTATTTGAGCAGTTTAAAAAAAAAGAAAAAAATCATTTACCAATACATTTAGAGCATTATCAATTAGATTTGGTAATATTTTAATTAATGTTTATTCTTTTATGCTTGAAATGGCATCCGTTATCTTCAGCAGGTGACTTAATGAATCTGGACAAAAAATGCTTCGTAAATTAGAAAGATGTCTTGAATTTTTCAATTAAAAAAAAAGTCGACAACGCCGCTTTATTAGTACTCACTTTATTCATTGACATTCAGATGTAGTCTACTATTAGAAACTCTTCATTTGAAGTCTTTGACAATGAACCAAAAATCTTTTTGACGTTTTTTTGATGCAGAGATACATTTATTGAAATACATGTTTTTAGTTAGCTTTTTTGAGTTTTAGTGAGTATTACTATGAATAATTTCTTTAATTTATTAAGGATTGCTTTTAACCTTAGAGTTCTATTGAATTCCAAACTTCCAATTTTTATTCTATGTTTATCATATAAAAAAGAACAGTGCCACAATCTCTCTGATAATTCTTTTACTCATTATCTTTCCATCTAAAAAAATACATAATACATAAAATACCTCTTTTGTGATCCATCCGGCACATATAAAAATATCTTTGATTTACAGATTATTGCTATGCGGCTCGTTTGCTGTAAGACTTTTTTACTCTGCTATAAGACTTTTTTATCTCGTATAGTTTGAGCGCTATCTTTCCATTAGCCTTGTTGGCGCACATACGCCTACGTATATAAGAAATCAAATAATATTTAATTTCTGTGATCAACGACCCTTCCATGACAATGACACTATTGGATAAATTTTATTTTTAAACTTTTAAATACAAAACTCATTAATCCGTCAACTAAAATTCATAAACTACCAAACAAAAATAGACAAAACTATTTGCTAAATACACAGCGTATATGTGTATACGAACGCGAAAAGGCGCAAGTTGAAAATGTTTAAAAATAATGTTTTCTTTCAGAAGTTGTTGAACCCGCGGAACGAAAATATTATTTTAACTTCTTTTATTCGCTTAAATCAGATATACTTCACTTATGCGCGGTTTAACTTAGAGATTAGCATGTAGACATTTTATTTTTAGCATATTTAAAGGTTTAACCTATTTTTTAGTTGGCTTTTTACAATCAGATGTAGATAAGAAAGACATCTTGTTTCACGTGATTTAAATAAATAAGAGTCATTTGATTTGTATCCTTGTACAATTCAACATATACTTAAAATAGTGACAATATATTAAATAAGATATTAAACAAACCCAAACGTGAACAGAAAAATCCTTGAAAAAAGTGTCGCAACCAAAAATATGCATGAAACAAAAAAAGGGGATGGCGAAATATCCATGCGGCCGCGCCATTTGATTGGTTATATCTCATTAAACAAAGTTCAGTTATTGTTATTAGCAAATATTCAACACATGCAAATTGAATCGCTCCTAAAAGATTTGACTTTTACTTTTGCAGTAATGACCTGGTTTTTAGTCGCTTGTTTGAATTTTATTAAGATGTACACAATTTTCTGGTTTAAGATATTTCTTTCGACTTACTTTATGTGAGCGTTATTTGTAGAGGGGTAATCTAGGAGGATCTAATTGGAAAATTATAAGTGTAAATTAAAGGTCTAAAAGACTAACTTATTAAAATTCCGTATTGCTTAAGATGGAATCCATAAGAGATATGTATTATATATACAGACTTTGCTAAAGCTTTTGATAGGATTTATCACTTTCTTTTTCATGTTAGTTTGATATTATTGATATTTTTATTGTCATTTTGATTTTCACGACGATGACTGCTCAAGTGGACTCAAATTCGACCCTCATCATTGGGATCTCGGAAACCGTAAGAGATACAAGGTCGGTTCAGTTATGGGAAAGTTGCTAAATTTGCCGTTTTAAAATTATAAAAATATCGAATAGTCCCGAAGATATTCGGAAAAAAAACGAAATCTGCATTTTTTTTTATTTTTTCATGACGTTATTAAAATCATATAATAAAATAAGTAACACTTTATTAAGAGCACTTTTTTTCCTCTACAAAATGACGTTTTCAGAATTAAAATACGACGTTTCGTTTCTGAGATACCATCATCAACTTTTTTTTTTTCAAATACGGCCCTGGATTTCTATTACCTTATTTTGTTAAACTACATTTTTATAAGACCTATGACGTATCAAATTTTTTTTTCAACCGACTTAATAGCAAAAATTGAGAATTTCGATAATTAAAACAAAAATCTTAATACAGACCTGCTTTTATTTTATTTTCCTTTTAATTATAAGTACCGTAACATAGGGATACTTTAAATACGGGTCAAACTTTGATCAAAACTTCCTAAAATAGTTGCGCCGTCATACCCCCACCATTTCCCACAGTACGACAATGAAACTGGACATCTGCTTGGTTCATTAGTTAATCTAGTTTGTTGAGAGTCGCAGACCGACGTAATTGTGCATCGATGTTAAAAAATATTATCATAAAGTCTACACGTGGTTTACTCTGCATTTGTAAGTCAGCAAACTTCAAGGCTATAAAGGTAAGTACATATATTACCATTATGTTCTTTCTTGTATTAACTTTAATTATTATTACTTAGTAGATTTCAAAAAGATTTTAGTGAAATTTAAGTTAAGGGTTATTTATAGAACCATGTTTGTTCCACGGGGTAACTTTGATCGCTTGATCAAAGTTGCCCCATTAACATATATTATAATTATCTTTCCAGAAATTATTAAATTATTTTTTTTTTCTTTCCAGAAATGCCTCGCGAGCATAAAAGGGTGCTCGGGAGCAGACATTGTATAAATTATACCCCTGAAAAGCTGGAGCATGCATTGAAAGTAGTGGTGGATGGTATATGCTCAATACGAGAAACTTCAAAGCAATTTAATATTCCTTTTGGAACTCTCTATAATAAGTACAAGGGAAAACATATTAGTAAACCAGGTCGTCCCACTATTTTTACCAAACACGAGGAAATAGCAATACTGAAGGCGGTTTCAAAATGTCCAGACTGGGGATTTCCATTAAGTCTCATGGACATAAGGATGCTGGTCAAGTATTACTTAGACCAAAAGGGTGATGTTGTTAATCAATTTAAATACAATATTCCTGGTGTTGATTGGATATATAGTCTTCTAAACAGGCATAAAGACTCTTACGGGCAAAGATTAGCTACTAACATAAAAAGGGCGAGGGCTGCGGTGTCCAATGAAACTTTAAATATATTTTATGATAATCTAGAAGTGGTAATAAGAGATCTTCCCGGTGCAAATATATTTAATTATGACGAATCGAATCTTTCCGATGATCCAGTGAAAAAACGTGGTGTTTATAGGCGTGGCGTAAAATACCCTGAGAAGGTTATGAACCACTCAAAAAGTTTCACTACCGTTATGATATGTGAGTCCGCTGATGGGACTCTATTACCTCCATACGTGATTTTTAAAAGTCTGAAAAGAGGGTGGCCCAAAAGGACTCCCGTGTTGTGACAACCCATGTTGCAGTCTAGGGACTAGATTTAACCGAACACTAAGTGGATAGTTAGATGGGGCAACATTTCGTGATTGGTTTTTAAGCAGTTTTCTTCCCCATGCAAAACGTTTAGATGGGCGTAAGGCTTTAATTGGCGATAACCTATCTTCCCATATGGATCCCAAAGTTACGAAGTTGTGTGCAGAAAATGAAATTAATTTCATCTGTTTGGTTCCAAATTCGACTCATCTTTGTCAACCACTTGACGTCGGATTTTTCAGGCCATTAAAAGAATCCTGGAGAGCTATACTTTCAGAATGGAAGTTGCAAAACGTAAGACTCTCAACGGTTCACACATTTGCTAAACTTCTAAATAAGACATTGAACTACATGGATGCAAGACTTCCACGACAGAAGTCTGATACTTTAATAAAATTAGCGATCAAACGTAATTTAATAAGTTCACTTAGTGCTTCTGGTATTTAGCCTCTAGACCGAGAACAAGTTTTTAAAAAATTACTCCGGGATACCGATGCCATAGATCCTACTGCTGATGTAGAAAGCGCCCTTACTACAATGTTAAAGGAGCAGCGATTTGGCGATCCGAATCAACCAAAAAGGAAAAAGAAACAGTTAGCTATTGCACCTGGTTGTAGTATATCTACGGCATCAGTAAAAGCTCAGGAAGATAACATTATATCTGGACATAGTTTTCCTACAACAGTCTTGGATAATATTTTTGACAGCGAAGATGATATGAACTTATTGGAGCATCGACAGGAAATCAATAAAAGTTCAAAACAGCCTTTACGTTCAGAAAAGCTTGATATATATGAAGTTGGCCAATATATTTTGATTAAATTTTCTTCGCAGAGGGGCAAAGAAACTTACAAATATCTATGTAAGATTACTGAAATAGATTCCGAGATTTTAATTACCGGTCTTAAAGCTATTAGTACAAATAAAACCAAATTTAAACTCGTGCCAGATGATGTTTCTGTGATCAGAAATGAGGATATTATTACAAACATATAAGAGGATATTATATACAAAGTATCCCCATGTTACGGTATCGACTTATTATTAATAAAAACTAATCGACTTCATGATTTAACTTTATAGATATATTATAGGACATATCATCAATATTATCATCAAATTTAATATTCACATTTCTCACAAAACAGTTAAAATTACCGATTATGTAAATAACTAAATAAACTATACTTTAAACATCTAACATCTTTTCAGAAAACTACTGTACAAAAAGCAAAGAAATATATTAGTAAATATGACGTACTTTTTGTCAAATTCTGCCACCCAAAAAGCCAAATAACAATTAAACTTTTAACACTAATTAAATTTTGATTATAATAATAGAAACTACATGAAATGCTCAAGTAATCCTCCTTTAACTTTGATGCATTTCTGAATCCGCCGGCGCAGATTCCTCGTGACTGCCCGTTGGATCCTTCTTTCTCTTGTCCCTAAAATTTGTGATTTCCAAAGTGAAATTGTGGCGTAAAACATTTATATTTTGAGGACTTTCTTTAAATCCACGGTCTTTTAAATATCCCCATAAAAAATAATCAAGAGGTGACAAATCGAGGCTTCTGGCCGGCCAGCGAACTGCTCCTTGGTTTCCAATCCACTTATTGGGAAAAGTTCGATTATAAAACTGAGACACAGCAATACCATTATGTGGTAGTGCCCCATCCTGTTTCCACCATAATTGCTGAACAATATTCAACGGCTCGTCATCTAGGGCATCAAATACATCGTTTTGCAGCAAATTTAGGTATCGTTTGAAATTCAAATTTCCATTATCGAAAACTAGCCTTAAAATTTTGTTTCCATATAGTCTAATCCAAACACTAAACGACTCCTGTCCCGGAATTCGAATTTTCTGATTTAAGTACGGATTTTCGACTGCGTAATAATGCTTATTATTTGTGTTAAAAAAAACTACTTGTGGAGAAATTGCATTCATCTATCATATTATTTTCTTCATGTAACATTGCATTAAGCCAATTATAAAATTCAAACCTTCTTACGATGTCTCCTGGCTTAAGTTCTTGGCTAATATGGATTCTATATGGTCGATAGCAAAGATTTACCGCAACCTTTAACAAAATGTCTTACTTATTATAGTATTGTAAAACGTGGCTTTAAAATATTAAGGCTGCTTTTTACCCATTATAATCTTTCAGTCCAAATTTCTCGTTTTGAGTTCAAATTTCTAAAATATAATATTTACAAATATTGAAGCTTTTGTCTTGATCTTGTTCCTAACATCGCCATTTTTTTTGCGAAACCAAGCCTAAATTTTAAAAAACGCGATGTTGTGCTCTTTATAAATTTATAAGATAAAAAAAGACCGCAAAAGTTTGGTATTATTACTATTTTCTAATATGAATTAAACAGTCGTTAAACGTTTTATAACCTTTACGGGGTCCGAACGATTTTGGTTAAATTTTAGGACTGTATTTTGTGTTGAAAAGTCGAGAAGTAGAGAGCGCACGTCATATTTTGACGGTAAGCGAAGGCCAACTTTTGTTTATTTCAACGCCGCTTTTTTAATTTTGTTTTAATATTAGCGATCAAAAAATATCAACGCGTTAAATTTCCTCCACATTTGCTTACTCCACATTAGCTTATTGATAGTTGTTGATGAAATTGTCAATTGCAAAAATATATGGGGTGCATTAGTTTTTATTAATAATAAGTCAATACTAAATATTAAATTAATATTTAATTAAAAGAAAAAAATAAAAGCAAGTTCGTATTAGGATTTTTTTTTAATTATGGAAAATCTTAGTTTTTGCTATTAAATCGGTTGAAAATAAAAAAGTTTGATACGTCATAGGTTTTTTAAAAATGTAGGTCAACAAAATAAGGTAATAGAAATCCAGGGCCGTATTTGAAAAAAAAAGTTGATGATTATATCTCAAAAATGAAACGTCGTATTTTAATTCTAATAAAGCCATCTTGTAGAGGAGAAAAAGTGCCCTTAACAAAATGTTATTTATTTTATTATCTCTAGGTATAATACTATTATATTTTATAGCTTGATCTTATCATATATAAATGTAAGACATCCTGCAGACTAAAAAATTAGGTTTCGATTGCTAAAGTTCTACATTATCCTCATAAACTTTCAGAGACAATATTTCGCTTTAAAGTATTTTTAACTGTACTTAGTTTCATGCTAAAAAAGGCACAATGAATGGACTTATAAACAGACTAACGGAGTAAATTTTAACTTTTGTTATTTTACATAATGGAGAGTTCTGACCATAATTTGTCTATTTCCTAAATGGGATAAAAAATAATTCGCTTGATCTGGTATTGACTATTGACTGTTAAATTTAAAAAGTGGCAAAATAGGAGTGTTTAACTGACAATTAATTACTCTACATAAAAACGAAACATCAGCTATCAAACGTCCGTCGAAAAGTTAAAAGTATGTTAAAATGCTCTTAAACTAAATTGACATCTTCATATGGTATAATTTATAGGCCTCCTAATACTAATTGTAATGAATTTTTATCCTGCTTTGAAGACGCTTTGTTGCACTTTTACATAACTTATAATAAACAGTTGTGCCTGGGTGATTTTATTATTAATTTTTTAAATGAATACTCTACTAATACTGTGGCCTTAAATAACATTTTGGAAACATTTAATCTTACTCAGTATATCTCTGAATCAACTAGATTGACTCAAAATAGCGAGAGCTTAATTGACTTAATTTGTTTTAATAGTGACCTTAGAATTAGTGTTGAGGTGAACGATATTAATATTTTTATATTGCGGAGGGTTGTTGGGTGGAGTCAGAAATAAAACAGAAACCTGTTTACCTAAATGTGTGATTTCTGACCCCACCCAACAACCCTCCGCAATATTGAAGATATTGGGTCACAAACACAAAACTGAAAAAAAATAATATTTCTGATCATTATCTTACAACATGTAGATTGCTTGATCAGGATCTGATTCCATCAGACAATATTAATGTAACTTTTAGAATTCAAAAAGATTAATATGACTCAATTTCAGCAGGACTTGGAAGCAATTGAGTGGAATGCTATTTATATTATGGATACAGTGGATGAAAAAGTTAATTTTATTTCCACTAAATTAACTACCTTAATTAATAAACATGCACCTCTTAAAATAATAAAACAAGTTGGTTCTAAACCATACTGTCCGTGGTTTACTGATAATCTTAAATTATTAAAAAGACTAAAAAATTATGCACTAAATCGATTTCGCCTTACACTTTTGCCTCAACATTGGGAATATTACAAACAGCTTCGTAATACTTTTACAACAGCATATCGTGCAGAAAAAAAAGCATACCTAAATATAAAATTCCAAAGTTGTAACTCTAGACAAAAGTGGGCCGAATTAAAACAAATTTAAGTTGTGAATAGTAGAATAAATTCACTTCCGGCTAATTTAAAAATCCTAATAAGATGAATTCACATTTTGTTAGCACAACAAATTCAAACTCTGCTCCTAACAAAGACCTTTTAGAATTTTACAAGAATAATAAAAAAATCAATCAGAAATTCTGTTTCACTGAGGTAACAGAGGATACAATTTCCAATATTGTGCTTGGGATGAAATCTAAGGCTTCTGGAAGCGATTATATTAACAGTACTATTTTAATATTGTGCTGCCTCTTTATCATTCCTTATATTAAATTAATTTTTTAAAATAATTTTACATTTAATTAATTATCGTTTATGATTATCAACATTTTCGGGTGCTTGGAAGTCGGCCATTGCTATTCCTTTTCTAAAAGTAATCAGCCCAATGATTATGGACAGCTAAGATCTATTTCTATCCTACCAGCTATGTCCAAAATTTTAGAGAAAGTTATGGCAATGCAAATTTCTGTCTTTATTTCAAGTAATAATATTTGGCCAGAAAAGCAGTCAGGATTTTGACGTGGACATAGTTGTACAACTGCGTTGGTTGAGAATACAGACCGTATTAATAGGGAATTGGATAACAGCAAAGCGAGCGTTCTGGTACTTCTAGACTATTCACGAGCGTTTGACTTATTAAATCATGATGTTTTGTTGAGTATTTTGGTTTTCGGTTTAATACCCAATCTATGATTCCATTTTTTCTAAGTAACAAGACGCAGAGGGTATTAGTTGATGGGAAGTACTCTGAAAATGATTTTACACTCAGGTGTCCCACAGGAAAGTGTCTTGGGCCCCCTTTTCTTTATAATTTACACGTCTAATTTTATTAATTCTATTCGCCATTGTGATTATCATTTACATGTCGACGACACTCAAATTTTATACACTTTTAAGCCAGAAAATGCGACAGAGGCTAACCTTAGAATAAATACGGATCTTTGGGCGCTTTGTGAGGTGTCCGCGGGTCACATGCTGAGGTTGAACCCCTTGAAATCGGTGGCTTTATTATTTTGTAATGATAAACTATGTGAAAATATCTTAAGTCAGTTCGATCTAAGTATTGGAAACGCTAATATTTCTTTTAAAATTTCCACTAAAAACCTGGGTTTAATTTATGACACTAAACTTAAATTTACCGAACACATAACTGCTTGTATTAAAAAATCCTACTGCGCCCTTAAATCTCTTTTTCCTCATAGGCATTACTTGGAAAAGAAAACTAAATTGAACTATGTGACGCACTCGTACTATCACACTTTAACTTCTCGGATAGTGTTTATGGTCCTTTTCTGGATACAACACAGGCCCGGAGAGTGCAAAAGGTTCAAAACTCATGCATATGTTTTATATGTGGCATAAGACGTGGACAACATGTATCACATAAGCTTAAAGAACTTAGCTGGTTGTCAATGTTCAATACGCATGTACTGCACTCGGCTTGTCTGTTTTATAACATCATTATTTTGTCATTATTAAATGTTTTACATCATCATTAAACAGTGTCCTATCTATCTCAGTAGGAAAATTGTTTACAGAACTCATGTTCATAATATAAATATACGTAGAAAGCACATCCTTACCATCCCCAAGCACAATAAGGAACTTTTTAAAAGAGGATTCTCTTATAACATAGCGTCAACCGTAAATAAATGTCAAGTAACTCATTTTAACACATCTTTATCCTGTTTCAAAAGAAGGATCAGACAGCAGCTTCTCAGTGAATGAGTTTTTATGGGCGTTTATATGCATTTCAGAGAAAATGAGATATTATATACATACAATTTTTTTTTCTGACCAGATCTTAATAGTTTTACCATGTACTATCTCTGTACCGCTTAACATAAGGCACTGAGTCATCTAGATTTTTATTAATGTATTGGGTTTTATTAGGCTTTAACAGCCTCTCCTTTTGGAGAGAAGCTGACTATAAAGGCCATTTGTTTCATTTATATATTTGTTTTGTATTTGCAAAATTGTTATAATTAATTGGAACAATAAAATGATTTATTAATATTATTATTATCCGCTTTAAAATCCGCTTTGGTTCATCCAAAGCGGATTTTAAAGGAAAGAAATTTGTTTTGGATGCTCTCCAATCGATCAATGTAAATTTTGTACCTAGGGCTCCATATCAATTTACCAAGAATAAATGTATTAAATAAACATTTAATAAGTCAAGGATTAAACATTTTATTTAACATTTGCGAAAAATAAAACCCAATAATCTAGAGGATTCTGTTACTATTAAATCAATATGAATAATAAACATTAATTTAGAGTCCAATATATTTCCCAAATCGCGTACGTAATAAATACGTCCGTAAACTTAACTAGGTATACAAATATCATTAATTTTATGATGCTAATATTGGATTTTTACTTACTGAATAGGTTATACTTTTGACATTTTTTAGTGTTAAGAAAGAGACTACTTTTGGATTTTAAGACTGTCAGCGATGTTATATATCGGACAGGGTTTTATCATCGGCATATAAAAGGAATCTAGTGCAATGTAAGCAATATTTTATATTAATAATATATTCAATAAAAAACGGGGATAACCAAATAGGAGAACTATTTTTCGATAAGGTCCCAGAGTTGTGCAATGCGACTGCAAAGGCATATTTACTCATCAGAATTGCTTGAGCCGCACAATCAAATGCCGTATATAAATCATAGAACATTGCTCTCGCTGCCTTTTGTATATTTTACTTAGTATGGCGTTACTTGTAAAGGGGCACTTTTAAGGTTTTTTACTTCTTTTGACAGGTAATAATTAAGAGATTAATAATTAATAAATAATAAAGAGATTAATAATTGAGACCTTATGCTCAAGATATAATTAAAGGAATGGATTTTACATATACAGACTTTGCAAAAGCTTTTAATGGAATTTATCAAAACATTCTTTTTAGTGTTGTTATTTTGGTTTATAAAACCATGACTGACCAAGTAAATTTAGAATTTTTGTCTGATTTTCTTTTTTGAACCACAATATTTAATAAATTTCTATTACTTGGTCCCCAAAATGGAAGGTCATAGAAGATATGGAATTCAATAAAGGATACTCTGAGTGTTCTACCATATTTCCCAGCTCAAGTCTTGTTATCCTGATTGCATAACAGGAAGATTTAAAATATGGTTACTATGGAATTCAATGGAACTTTTTTGTCAGGAATTACTGGCTTTAAAAAGTAATCGGTTAAAAGAATATCAAGCTCTTATGATTCGAAGATGCTGTGTAACAAAATTTTTTAAGGATCTGGAAGCCTTATGATGTCATAAATTATAGTAGTATCGTCAGCAAATCCTTAGAGCAAATTAAAAAAAAACCAGATCATTTACATAAACTAAAAATAAAATTATTTCCGGTAGTAATTCCTGAGGAACTCTACATCTAAATACACCGCCCTTCGATAAAGTCCCAGACACTATAATTGCAAAACCATACCATTCAGCTTTGATAGCAGTGTTTCGTGAACTGTCGCTTTTGTTTCCCGTATATTATATTTAGTGTGTAATTAATACTGAATATATAATAAGTATAGTATAATAAGTATAATATATATATTTAGTTTTCCACATATTAAAAATATAAAAGTATACCTCTGAGGTCAAAAATTCCCAAACAATTTTTAAACATTAAAATTGTTTAGAAATTTTGAAAGTAACACATCTGAAAATTAGCTAATTATTAAATGTGTAAATATTTAGTGACCTAACTTATGAAAATTACATATTGAACTGCATATATACAGACTTTGCAAAAGATCTAGATTGAATTTATTAACAACCAATCATTCTTTTTCACATTATAATTTTCGTTTGCATGACCATAAATGATCAAATGGTATCAGTTTTTTTTAATAGTTCCCAAAATACAAGGCCATAAAGGATTTGGAATTTAATAAACTTTGGGTACTTTGAGCATTTTACCATTTTGGACAGCTTAAATCTTATAATCCTGACAGCATAACAGCCTAAAGAAAGTCTTAGTAAAAGGCTTAAAATATGCAAAAAGTTTTTTAAAACTGATCGGTTATAAGAACACCCATCTCTTAAAGATAAAAGTCCTTGAAGAAATGAAATCCCTATAACATCATAAAATGGTGGTATCGTGAAGAAATCTACGAGAAATTGAAAAGCGAACCCAGATTATTTACAGAAATCAAAAGTCAAATGGTTTCCAGAAGTAACTCTTAATACATTTCAAACAACTGCAAGCTCACACGCCTAAAGTTGTACTGATTTAGCTTTGACAGCGGTATTCCGTGAGTAACCCAATTAAAAGCCTCATGTTGATCATAGAACACTGTCTCCTCTTCCTCCCGTATATTTTATTTACTGTTATAACTTGAACCCTAAATGCAAATATGTAAGCGTGCCTTTACAGTCAGCAACTCCTAAGCAATTAACTATTAATCAGTTAGTTTAGCTGTTTAAAGGTCTAATAGACTAACAACACTATTCAAAAGATGATATGCGATTCAATAAAGGGTACTCTGAGGGTTCTACCATATTTCCCAGCTCAAGTTGTTATCCTGACAGCAAACCTAAAGAAAGCTTTTATAAAGGCAGACACTATGGTCTGCATTATGCAATGGAATTTGTTTGTCACCGTTAAAAATGTTTTACTGGCTTAAAAGTACACAAATCTTTTATAATTCGAATGTTGTAGTATCGTCAGCAAATTCTCACAGACCTTGAAAAAAAACGTAGATCGTTTATATAAACTAAGAGTAAAATGGTTATCAGTAGTAAATATTTAAGGAGGTCTACATTTAAATAGTCCCAGAAATCATAACTGTACAGCCAGACCCCTGAAGCCATACCTATTCCGCTTTATAAGCTGGTTTCTGTAAACCACACAATCAAAAGCTTTTGGCAGATCAAAAAATACTGTCGCCGCTTACTCCCATATATTTTATTAGTGTTGCGTGACTTGTAGAGGGGCACCATCTCTTTCCTTTATACTACTTACCTCTTTAAAAATCTAAAAGTGTATTGAATATCTAATGCACTAACTTACCAAAATAGCATTATTCGAGATGAATTCCGTAAGACAAACGGACTCTATATATACATAGATGGTGCAAAAGTTTTTCATATTCTTGTGCCACATATTGTTTCTCATGTCATGATTTTTATTTAAGTGACATTCAAAAGAAGTTTCGGAGAAGTTGAAAAAAAATGCAGATCATGTGGTGAAAAAACGTGAACAAACGTAATAAAATAAACGAATTGGGTTTTACTTGTAGAGGGGCATTATGCTCATAGCTTTTTACTTATTATGACAGGTCGTAATTTAGGACCTAATTAGGATGTGTATCTGTGCGATAATTACCAAGTCTGACTGTGTACTGATCTAATGGACTAACTTATCAAAATGCCTTGTGCTCAACATAAAATCTCTAAGAAAAATGGATGCTACATGATGATACAGACTTTGCAAGACTTTTGATAAAATTCATCAATACGTTCTTTTTCGTGTTGTAATTTTGGCTTGCATGACCATAAGTATATTTCGAATTTTTGTCTGATTTTTTTCACATAATGATATATACTAATTTTCTATTATTTAGTGTTTAAAATAAAAGCTTATAAAAGATATGGGATCAATAAAGGTAATCCAAATGATCTACCGTTTTTTCCAGCTGATGTCTTGTCATCTTAACTGTAAGTCTGAAGAAAACCTGATTGGAAGGTTTTAAATGTAGTCATCAAACCCCAGGCGAGCATCATTAGAGACACCCAAGAATTTACAAAAGTTTTTTTATGTAATGGGGTGGGTCTGGCAACGTTAATAATGTTCATTAAGATAATTATATTATATTAATGTTCATTAAGATTTTTATTAGGTATAGAAGACTCTTTCAATTAAATACCGAGTCAAGTGTTTCTTAAACGTATTCAACGGAACCTCTCTGAGAGTAATTGACAACTTATTAAAAAACTTGAACTCAGGAAATAAGCATACAACAAGATATCCAAGATGTAAATAAGAGAGAATGTAAATACTCGGAATTTATTATTTTTTATATCTCAATTCTTCCATAATATTTACAGTCCATCCTTGCAGAAAAAATATTCTGCTCTCAGCCTAATGAGAGTGTCCCTGTATTAAGATAGCATATGCCAGTCAGCTGTGAACAGCCCATGAGCTTTTCACGTTAGTTTTAGATCGAGATTCATACTCAGAAATTTGCAATTATAAATCTTAAGTATACCCTTTAGACCTTTAACTATAACTGGGGTAGCTGATATAGTGGTGTTATCAACACAGAATGTACATTTTATAATAGCCTCAATAGTTGGCAAATTATTAACAAAAATTAAAAATAATTAAGATTTAGGCACGCTTGACAACAAATTTTGCAAACATTAGTATCGTGCTTATTTTTTCATCATTCAGGTGAAGTCTACTTACTGTGCTGTTGCCTGTGCTACAAAAACTGTGGTTGCTTAAATGATGATGCCATCAGTAAAGACGTTAAAGTGTACATTCAAATCACCTTTTGCCGACTTGCACCCTATCAGCCAGATATAATTAAAGTAGTTTAATACAGTGGCTATAAAAATGATGAGTAGTTAGCTTTTTTATTAATATATCATGAAAGATGCAATCAAGGGCTATACTAAGGTCACAAAACAAGACTCACCTAAAAATATAGGCATAAGAAATGCCTATTTATGAATATTAAGAAGCAGTGATTAGCGAAACGGATTAAGGCCCAAGATATCCTGACTTTATGTTTCTTAGATTGTTAATAAAATATCCTACATTAGGAGCATTAGCAAGCAACAGACTGATAGAACTTAAGTCAGAACACGGAATCAACCCGGCGAATCATTTGCCACATTTTTGAAAAATTAATTAAAAGATTCAAGAAAAATAACACACTGTTAATATTTAATAGGTTTTTAGTTAATAATTATTTTTATTAGTTAATAATTATCTTGACTACGAGTAATCCATAGTGAAACTCTGTACTCCAAATTTATTTAATGGCAGTTTACAGTCTACAGATGGTTACAAATCCACAATTAATTAGTCAAGATCTCATATTCTACAACCTATTGAGTAATTATGTTGGTAATCCCCTATTTCTGGATATAGCTTTTTTGTTAGAAAATACATAAAAACCAATAAAACTAAAACTGTCCACCAAAAGTGCCAAACTAATTCGTGTTCGCCATCCTTTTTTCCTTCTAAATTTACAACTGCGCTGGTATATTTTAAAATCAAAGAAAAGCGGCAAAGTTATATTTTACATCGGCCACATAAACTGAGCTGCAACTGCGCCGTTCTGGCAAAAAGTATTAAAAGTGCATAAAAGAACTTTGAAAGAGTATGTTTCTGGCCTCGGAAAATAAAACAAGTATAAAATACGTTGACCTACCCTACACAGATTCAGTTAAGTATAGGAGGCTGTGTACATGTATACATATAGAACAGCGGCGTACGAAAAAATTTAAAAATGTTAGTTAAACATATTAAATTAGTCCTGTTTTGTCAGACAGATTGATGCTATGCTCTTGCAGCAGTATAAATCTGCTGAACTTAATAGTGATGTAATGTCACATATTGGACTATCAATTAGTGACGTTGCCCGGAGACAGTAAAAAATTCTCCTAAAATACAAGTCATAAATTACATAGCCTAGATCACCAATGTTGGTAACACCAACTCCGACACTTACTCAAAGCCAAACGTGTAGCTGTCGCATCACTAACGACTGCTCAAGAGAAAGACACTGCGGAGATAAACGGAAACAGCTGACATAAAACAAGCTAAGGCACCCATAGCTGTGCTCTATGTATACCTCACCATACTGAGCCACACTGAGTCTAAGGAACGCAAATTTGACTATTGATGACTCTAAATTATGGATTAAACTGTTGCCAACCATCTTCCGAGGTATTGCCGACAACACGAAGTGCCTTTTGGAGAATGTCTAGCACGCATGCACGCTAGGTTAAGAAATCTGGCAGCAACTTAGGATTGCTCTAGCCAAAAGGCATTAGCCTCTGCTAATTCCCGGTGAGGCGTAACGGGTACTTTAGGAGACCTACGGGTATATGAACAACAGATCCTTTGGTTGTCCATTGTGGCTTAAATTTAGTTATGTAATTGGTGGCATCATAATTAAAAAAAAAGTGAAAATTACAATATATTGCTGGTTTCTCCTTATCTCCAAGTTTTTACGAAGTAATTACAGTCAAAACGTCGACATTTCAGTTAAGATGTACTTTATTCCAAAAAGTCCCTCAATTTGTAATTATCCACTGTGACCGAATAATTAATAATCATCTCATTTCTTTTATTCTTTTAAATCATAATCTTACAGTAAAGACTGTTTTAAATTTATGTTTTTGAGGTAAAAAGTGGTTCTTATTAGATCTTGAATATGTGTAAAATACTGCTTTCCACGGATATGTTTTTTAGTTTTTGTAATAATAAAAAACAAAATTACCCCACTGGAGAGAAACAATATTTTTTTCATATTTCTAAAATGTAAGCATTCACTTAAAATTCATATCTTTTGTCAGTCTTTTTCTTTCCTTCTATAAGCTTTTATTTAACCTATTCGCTAATTTTGTTTAAGTTTATTAGAGTATTTTTGAAGCGTCAAAAGATTTTTTGTTAAAGAAAATATTTAATTTACTCTTATATAAAACACTGGAAGAATCGCATCCATTTAAGTTATGCTTTATAATACTTTTGATTATTAGCATCATTCAGTCGAGCCGGGATCTTGATTTGACTTTAATTTTTTAATCCTTGTCTTGGATTTTTCACGCAGGATCTAAAAGAAACTGAGAAAATAGTAGTGTCTTATTCTTTATGCTTTATTTTATATTCGACGATAAATGTTTGTATCATCTACCTCATTTACCCTACAATATCAATAATGAATTAAGCTCAAATAAATTGATATTTCCCTATCAATATCAATTCTATGCAATTTCTGAAACTATTTGTTTGAGAAATTAGAAAATGAACTTCTGTTAATAAACGTGGATTTTGTTCTAGAATACTGTCTTCAAAGAGACTCTTATTTTTAAAGAATACCTTATTACTTTATTAATTACTTGCTTCCCAGATGACCATAAGTTTACCTTTAATTATAATTTTTGAACGTGCTTCCAGATGTAAGATTAAAACTCAAATATTATTCCTCTTATATTGAGTTTTAACGTTTTCCTGAATATGTTTCCATGGTAGGCGAAACACGTGTAGAGATTTGAAATAAAGTATTTTAGTGAAGGTCTAGAACAAGTTTTTTTAAATAATTTGGAAATGTTGACCAAATTTACATAATGCAAATATAAATAAAAAAAAAACAAAATATATTTTTTTAAATAACTGTGATAAAATAACATAAATGCTAATAAAAAATAATGCCCATCAAACTACGGCTCTGTGCCCCCGACCGTGTGTAGGAGAGAGACAAAGCTAAAGCTGCGCTGGAAAGTCGATGACCCCCTCGCGTTTCTTTTTGCCGAGCTTTATTTGCATGTCCTTTTTTTCTATCTTGTTGCGTTCTTTTACAGCCTACTTTAACTGAAATAACTCAACTTAAGATAGGTTATGGTAGTGTGGAATTTATTTTTACGATCGTCCCGCACTTTTTTATTTTCAGTTTTGTTTTTTTTCATTTATTTGTTTAATGAGTTTTTCTGACGAGGCGTTGTGACGTTCTTAACTAATTATGTTTCATTGTGATGCTACGATAAATTACTTTAGCATGCGAGAGCAGATATGGGCGGTGTTTTTATGATACAATTTTATAGAAGAATAGATATTATGATAGCAATAGTTAGTTAATAATTATATTAGTTTTGATGGATTGTCAGGATATACAGTGTGTGCAAAATTATTAATAAACTGATAAAAGGAGAAAAATTTATTTAAATAAGAAAAGTTTTATGCAGTTTGCCTATGCATGTAAAATTTACAAACAAGTTTTAACAGAAAAACTATAATTTTAAAAATTATAAACTATAATTTAAGTCTAGCGAAATTCAAATTTTCTAATTAATTGGTTTTTTCTCTCTTATGAGTTTCTGAGACCATAACACTTGCATTACCAGTTTTGAACACACTGTATGTTAAAGGGTGGTGGTCCACAAACTCTAGAGTTACATTGCTATTATTATTATTATTTTTATTTTTGAGTTCTTCCTACTAGCTCAAAAATTTTTGCACTTCTAATACTCCAAGTATCTGAAGATTGTTCCTTGAATATTTTGGAGCTTCTGTCAAGCGAACTCACGGTACTATACTGACTTCTGTTAGTGTCACTATTTTTAAGTCCTACTGACAAGTTTTCGTCCTTATTTTTCTTACTCGGTTTACTCGATGTTATAAGTCAATGACCCTGTAATGTAAATTAATATTTCAGACATGTGATCCATATCAATAAATAGCAGACCTGATCTATTATATTCTACAGTCCTATCCATAGTTGTTAGTCTCTTCCAGTAGAGAACTACTAGGTCTGATTCTAACAATGCTGCAGGTTGATATTTGTAATACACACTATTTAATAATCCTTAATTAACTACCATCTTTTGGAAACTGATCTTTCTTACTTGCTTGTTCTGGCAAGGCTTTAAAACCATATGTTCAATAATGAATATGTTCATGAATCGCCGACTTACTCGTTTTCTACATTTGTCGTTTACGTCTAGGTTCAAACAATGCTTCTTATAGTTGTATATTCTAATAACTTGGTCTTGAATAGATATGAGAAAGCTAACGGAACAACTTGGTTGATTTTTTTAAATATACGTATTTGGGTAATTTGCTCTAAAGATGTTTGTCCCTCGTTACTGATGGTAATTTTGTTCTTGTTGCAGATTCAAAGGTGTATAACCCTTGTCTCTTATTGCCACTAACTTTATTAGAAAATTGAGCAATCATGGTTTTGGATTCTTTTCCTGAGTTCTGCTGAGTTTGTATTTAACAGTCCTCTGCCGTGTTCTTATCGAGGCAAATATCGCCTTTTTACTGATACACTTGCACAGAGGTACTCGAATTTCGTCATTAGATGGTGGGGAAGTCTTTTCAGGTCATTTAAATCGGTGTCTGACTAGTTCAAGAATTCAATAGTATAGGTACTGGTGTAGCCCACCGATTTTATGCGATTTTTTGCAGATAGCTTGGTGTTAAGCTTTTTCGCGATCCTGTTTTTATATTAAGCAATAAATTCGCTTTTATTCCCGTATAATTAATTCGATGGTTTTGGAATCTGATTAAATATTTATATGTCTGTTCTAATCATATGCTTCTACTATCATAATACTGTTTCTCAGCGTTATGATTCTCTTAATATAAATTATGGTACATTTTTCAATATCCAACGACCAAAACCATATGCCAATACCACCACTATGTTGTATCTATATTGTATCTATTACCGATTTGAGCTCATTTTGGCTATCTCCAGATAGCTGAAGATCACCCATATACAATAAACGCTTTTCCAATCCAAGAAAACAAAAGTTTTCTTGGATTTCTCACTTTACATCTATGACCTTTGTTGGAGTTATTGAGAAAGATGGACAGAGGATTAAGCTCTATTGAGCAATGTTGGTTATAAGGAATCATTGCTGCAGCCATTAATAATTAGAATAGTATAATGAGATCAGTAAGTAATCGGTAATTAGTAATCTTGGTCGAAGGTCTTCTGGTAGTCTATATAGCACGTACTTACATTTCTACATTTCTTCTCCCTATCTATTCTTAATTTAAAATATCAGCATCTATAGTTGAGTTGTAGTGTGTTTGCAACCTGCTGGAACAGACTTTCTGTTCTTTTTCTATCACACAGTGACGATGTATCACGGTAATAAGAAGCGAAGTAAATAGTTCGTACACCACAGATAAAAAGGTTATACATATGTGTGTAGTTGGTTTGCTGTGATTTCCTTTTTTGTATATCATGGACGTGTTGCCTTGATCAAGGAAGACAGGAATCTTTGTAGGAGCTTCTAGTTCTTCCGAAAAATACATGGCTAGACTTACCTGAGAAACACGATAAAAACAGCTGAACCGAGAAGTCTTTTGGGTTCTGGAGATTTCGATCATCATCACTGGTTGTGTTGCTATTTTTGGTAATATCCTAGGCTGTGAAGTGATCAACTCTTATTTCAGCGAATTATACTGAGTGCTGCTCAATATGTAGCAGACAACGAGAATTTCTTTTGTAGCGTTTAGTTTTGGACAATAAAAAACTTCAGTATCCTCTTTGTTTATAGGTACTAAGGGAGTTTTTAAATGCTGTTTATTATTATTCTTTTTATTATACAGAGTGTTAATTTGAAAACTTCCCACCACGGATTTATCAAAAACCACTGTTTAAAAAAAAAAACGCCGAAATACGTCAAAAGGTTTGTCAAGTGGGACACCTTTATAACCTAAAAGTACTACCCTCTTTCACCCTCTGCTCCCCAGGGTCATCCCCTTAAAAATTTTAAATGGCAATGGGTATCGAGTAATAGCTTGTTTAAAAGGTCTTTCAAAGTCTTTTATTTTGACGTTTGATTTTTTTTAAATCGGTCGATTCGTTTTCGATAAAATTAGAAAAATTTTTGTTTATCTTAATTTTTTTAGATAGAAAACAAAAAATTAAAATATCAGTTATTATTTCAATAAGTGTTCAAAATTTTGATTGTTTTTGGCCCAACAATGATATAGGCAATGTTCAAATTCCTGACGGACATTTTCAAAAACCAGTTGTGGGATATTATGGCAGCTGTCGATGATGCGCTGACGGAGTTCATCCAAACTTTCAGGTTGGGGAGTAAACACAACAGATTTCAAATGGCCCCATAGAAAAAAGTCTAACGGCGTTATATCAAGAGATCTAGCAGGCCATTCTATAGGCCCTCTTCGCCCTATCCATTTATCTGGAAACTCGTCTTCTAGCCATTGCCGAACGGGAAGAATATAGTGAGGAGGAGCGCCGTCTTGCTGGAAATATATTTCAGCCTCAAGTATAGGGTTTCTATCATCATCGATTTGGTTTTCAATGGATTCAGTGATATGCGGATTGATGGCATTTTCCAACATATCCAAATAAATGTCTCCATTTAAATTTCCGTTAATAAATAATGGCCCAATTACTTTATTTCCTAAAATGCCTGCCCATACATTAATTTTTTGAGGGTACTGGGTATGTTCCTTCTACAAATGCATGAGGATTTTCATTGCTCCAATATCTACAGTTATGCTTATTAACAAATCCATTTAGATAAAATGTGCATTCATCGCTGAAGCAGATATTCTTTACATGAATTGTATTATCATTAATCGCTTCAGTAATTTTTTCACAAAACTCAACTTCGGAATCATTCAAAATCGTCTTCGGTTAACTCTTGCAATATTTTCATTTCGAATGGATAAAATTTATGAAGTTTGGTAACTGTGTGAACAGAGCCTAATGAAACACCAGTGATAGCAACAATTTTGCGTAATAAAGTATTGAGATTTATTCCAAAATGACCCAAAACTTCAACTTAAGCGGCTTTATCCAAAATTCGCCGATGATCACGTTTTTTATTTGCAACAGATCCAGTTTCAGTAAACTTAGTAACAAGGTCCAAAACATACCTATGCGAAGTTATCTTTTCCGGATGTCTGGCGTTACGGCAGTTTGCCAAGCACATTGATTTTGGGCACTATAAATTAGAATCATTTCCACTCTTTCGGCTAGTGTGTAAACTATTTTGGAAGTAAAATTTTCAATTCAACAAATAAATTTTCACTATTCCAAGACTGATAAATAACTAAGCAGGTATAACAATAAATACAGTTCGCCCAGGATATTTGTGTTGATGAAAAGAATGCGGAAAAAAAAATTCAGGTTGTTATTTAGTTTTTTCCACGTCTAATCTTCGGAATTGCTGTTTATGTTGGTAGTTTTCGTTTTAAATTATTAACGAATTGTAGGTTTGTCAAACTCTAACATTTTGAACACTTATTGAAATAAAAACTGATATTTTCATGTCTTTGTTTTCTATCTGAACAAATTAAGATAAACAAACATTTTTCTAATTTTCTCGAAAACGAATCGACCGATTTAAAAATATTAAACGTCAAAATAAAAGACTTTGAAAGACCTTTTAAACAAGCTATTACTCGATACCCCTTGGCGTTTAAAATTTTTAAGGGGATGACCCTGGGGGGCAGAGGGTGAAAGGGGGTGAAGGTTAGAAAGTTGTCCCCCTTGACAAACCTTTTCACGTATTTCGGCGTTTTTCTTTAAATAGTAGTTTTCGATAAATCCGTGGTGGGAAGTTTTCAAATGAACACCCTGTATAATAGCTTGGTACACAGATAATTTAAGGAACAATGAAGGTTCAGGAGCTTGAAAAGCTTTGGGGAGTTATGCCAGAGTTTTCCAGGCAGAATCTCCATTAAGGCCAAATTCAGGCTATTGAAAGACTTTTAAAATAGCGTACAGAAAATAACCGTATTCAGTAAAGATTTCTGACTACCTTAAAGCTCACATATTCTATCTAGAGTAAGAAAGAACCTTTAAATACATATGGTATTAAAGCATTATGTGTGCTAAGCTTTCAGAGTTTATCAGCCTACAAACAGATACATGGAGTTGTCAGCGTTATGTCTTTCGAGTCTAATAAAAAAAGAACGATGCTTAATAAAATTCTAACATAATTTGGAGGTGCCAGGCTCCACAGGCTGGAGAAGCAGGTTTA
Source organism: Anthonomus grandis grandis (assembly GCF_022605725.1). Taxonomy (NCBI): domain Eukaryota; kingdom Metazoa; phylum Arthropoda; class Insecta; order Coleoptera; family Curculionidae; genus Anthonomus; species Anthonomus grandis. Next base: position 24,581,291 of record NC_065552.1, on the reverse strand, counting down.
GATTCGATGATCTCAATGGTCATTTCATAAAATTTCTTTATCCAATTTACTAGATAATTTAACCAGTATTGAAATTGATTGACTTGATAAAGAGATGCTCCATACAACTGAAATTGTAGTAAATTCTCTTCTTGAAATAAATTCTCATAATTATTTAATTTTATTGAGACCTTTCTACATCTAGGATACATTTTTGCAACTGAAATTTACTAAAGTAATAGACTACTCAGCATTGACTTTCTTTCTTAATTTTTCTTTAAATTCTTGTTTGTGTTTAAGTCATTAAAATGGCTCAAAATTGTCACTGTTTTTTTTTTGGTATTTATTTACCTATATTAAAATTTTTGTTACATTTTTGTTAGTCATAACACATCTGTTAGCTTCTTTTAATACTATGTTTGATAACTTTCTACAAGCAACTGTAATGAAAGCTTTAAGTTATTTAAGATTAGGGTCATTCTATAAACGGTTCTTATATTTTAGTTATTCATTTCGAGTTTTTTATTAAAATTCATCTATATGCCTTATAAACCCATTATGCGATTATGTACTTCTGGACAAGTTAACAATTATATTTTATATCCAAAATATGATAAATTTTCTTTCAGTACTTCTGAATTAACGATATAACAGTTCCTAGTATTACAAACAAAGCAAAAACCAAATAATTAAATTAGAGCAATGAAGTAAACTGGGATTCAAATGTTTAATTAAATTAATATTTTTATCACTAAAATTAGTCCAGTTAGTTCGCATCAAATCATTGTACAATATAAAGCTATGGGTAATTTAAAATATTTGGGTGTGTATTTTTTTAGCAATTTTTAAATATCTGCGTGCTTAATAAGTTAAGAAGAAACATATTACAGCAGTAAGTCATTTTTAATTTAATTAATGTAACCAATTATTTTTACAAACATGATATGTACGCAAATAATACAAAATTAAATATTTATCTAAAAATTTATTGAAACAGTGCAGTGGTGATTTCTACATTTTCTAAAAAAAAACTGTAACCCATATTTTAACTTGAAACACAGTGAAGCGCAAATAGAAAATGCTCATAGGATGTTAAATTTAGTGATCAAGTTAAACCTGGATAAATTTATTTTATACATATTTTTTAATACTTTTCTTAGAGGGAGAATATTAATTATTAGGCTGAAATTTGTACATCTTTAATTTTTAGGTCATGAATTGAACGAACCTTGAATATACCCTAAGAATGATTGTAGCTTGGTTATTTAAAAATTAGAACATTGATTACAAGAAAGTTAGAAGATTAGGTTTTAAATCTTCCGGATTGTTTGCTGATGATGCCAAAGGGCAGAAACACGTATGAGTAAAACCAAGCGAGATAGCCTAATGGCTTACTTAAGATTTTTCTTTTATAACTCAACTCAACAATGCATACTGATTTTTCTTAGAATATAAATATGAATGCCAGTCAATATTTTGATCTACTGGCTGCAATATTTTAATGTTTAACAGGACAATTTATAGCTCATATTAAATATGTAATACTATTATTTTTTTCAATAATCCATTTCACATCGTTACGCTTATCTTAAAAGAGAACAAGGCTATTACGAATAAATGTTTTATCAAAAAATAATATAACGCTTGCACTTTTTTGTTAGCTTAATGATAAAAATTGTTTTTAACATGTACATAATCTATTGCACTTAGAGCGCTTTTTGTGTTTGCAGTTTTTATCTTAAGTTTTATGTAAACATAGCCGACATTAAAATTAAAATTAGACGGTTGCCAAACAAAACGTTTTTTTTTTTTTTAATGTCGGATCTTAGCTGCTTAGAAAAAAGTTGTTATTTAAATAAATACATAAGTAGAAATATAATATTTTTACTTGAGTACCTGAGGCCTCTGAGTCCAGTGAAATCTGAAATCTACAAAAAGATTTATGCTGAAGATAAAGAAACTCAATTCTGAGGCATATATTAAATAGAATAAAATAACTCGTTAAGTTCTTTGCCTCTATACTTTCAAATTTTTCTTCTTAAAATTAAAAATATAAAAATTTAATATTAAAAATACTTTCAAGATTTTGTTTCTGAATTTAAGATATTGATTACAAAATTGTTTGTGTTTAGAAAATTAGGACAGAAATGCTCAAGATTTTTTAACTCTATTTGGCTCTTAAAATTTCAGTCTTTCTGTTTTGGAAAATACTTAAAAATACTCGACTAATCAGAGTTGCATGGTTACTACATTTACCAACCATCAACCTTTCTATGCATAGGTAATAGGTATTTATATAATAGACTATAAAGCAAAAAAATTAGCACGTTTAATAAAAGCCAGTTTACAAAAAAGGCGTTAATTCACTCGTAGACAATCATAGCTGCTGCCCATAAGCCTGATATCAAGCTCTTTTAGTATTGAAATATGCACTGTGTTCTCGCAGTTTTTCTATACGCAAGTTCTTTACGCTATCTCAAAGGGAGGTTAGTGGATACTCCAATATCTGACTTAGTTTCCAGGACATACAGTTATCTTTGGGCATATTTCTCGACTTATCCAAAGCCTTTGATAGCATTGACTATAAGATCTTGCTTGAAAAATTGAAGCGATATGGCATACGTGACCTTGTCACATCTGTCATATAATTTGAATAAAGTCTTACTGTTTAGACAAAGACTTTGCCGGTAAAGAATTTAATTACTATTCTAATGTCACCCAAAAAGAGTAAGTTCGCCATTATTCCTCTAAGTAATCCCGCTGTTTTTAATGAAAATTACGTCAAAAAAAAAAGAGCATTTACATTGTTTGATTAGTTATTAAAATTTTCAGTTTTAAAATTTTTAGACCAAAGTTCTAAGTATCTTAAAAATCTAGAGCCTCCAAAAGACTTGGAAAATTGCCAAATTTTTAAGAAAAGAAATATTTTATCTTACGTATTTCAAGATTTTCTTTAAGCTTATTACTAGGACTAGACTCGCGTTTCATTATCAATCTATTTATATTTTATGAAACGCGACAATAAAAGAGTATTATCGTTAATTTATAAAAAAAAAATAAGGAAAATTAAATCCAAATTTAGTTTACATTAACAATTTCTTAACTGCAGCACTGTCATCACTGCAGGTACAAAATGACTGCACAGTCACATGATCACCAACTGCGGACCCCGTAATATATTTACTAAATACCCCCCTGTACTTAAAACATTTCTGGCACTCGCACACCCTCACCTCAAGTTTCTTCTATGCGGTTCCTAAAATTTTTGGGAGAATTTGACTGAGAAACTCAACCGGTTTTGGTGACTATCAACGAGAAACTCGAGATCAAAGAAGTTAAAGGGTATTTGCAGCAAAATCAAAGTTCTCTATTCCCGTTGGTTGGAATGATTTTTAATAAGAGAAAAACTGGAGCAGGAAGGCACTGGGTATCGTAAAGGCCTTTAGCCAAACAGTTTTAGTTCTGGTGCTCAGTTGGGTCGAAAATTGCCAAATATTTGGCTGTATATAATATATTAGTGAATTTATCATTTTTATTTATTGTAAGATTCTTAGACTTTCATACTAAAATTGGAGGGATTCAGTGTTTTAAAATTCTAAATGAACCCCAGAAGATGCGAACAACTAAGCAACAATGACAATGAAATTTAAGTCCAAGAGTTGAAACCCCATAAAGCAGAAAAAAAAATCACGACTCAAGTCTCGGTTAGTAAAAGCAAACTTGTTCTTAATGCAAATAAATCTAGTCCTCTATGCCTTTGAGCTAAACCCAAAAACAAAAATATTTAATATACCGTGTTACATTTTTTCTATACACAAATACGACTTAATACTTTACTACTAAAGGAGAGCTAGAAAGGTTCATACAGGGGAAAAATTAGGCAGATATCTAAACACTTCATGATCTTTATGTGTATGAGTGTCTCTTATTATAGTATAATAGTGGAAAGAAGTTCATTAAGTATGAATAATAGACAGCTATTCCAATTAGGTTTCCATTTCAGGCTTTAGTCTATCTTATAATAGACAAAAAATATAAAAATGTTAATTATTTAAATATTTATTTATTATTTTATATTATTTTTTTTCTATCTATTGAGCCTCTAAGAAGTAGAATGAAGAAAGATTTTCAGAATATATTCCTTTGTTTAGTTTTCCTTGTTTAAAGAAAACGCATAAATTGTGATGAAAACACCATGATAACCGAGCGTTCACGTTTGATGCCAGCAGCAAAAATTTCATTTAACTAACAAGTGACGTCACGCGACGTTTTAGTGTACATTTTTCTAAGTAAAACTTTCAAATAATCGAATTTATTTATATAAAAGAATATTAAATAATTGTTTTAGAATCATTAAACCTAATAAATTCTAGAACTTCATTAAAAATTTACAAGTTTGTCTGAAAATTATGTCGTGCAATCGCACTACAATTCCTGGCAGTACTGTAATATTAAATGTTTTTGCAGACTATTTAAAAAAATCTTTTTCACCACAAACCTTAAGAAATTCTGTCACTGAGACTCTTCGTGCATTAAATAAATTGAAGTCAAAAGTTGCTTGTGGATTAGAGCTAATTCATAAATATTGAAGATTGTAGGAATAGATTTTCAAAACTATTGACTCATTTGTTCAACTTATGCCTTAGCCAAGTTAAGATTTATTCTTGATTTTTGGAGAGTATGTTCGCTATAATAAGTTAACGATAATAGATGATATTTCGGTAAATATAGATATTATTCTATTATTTGTAACCGTTAAAAGGTTTTTAAACTTTTTGTCCACGAAAAAAATGTCCTTAACGAAAAATAGTGTTATATCTTAGCAGCAAGGTGTTTTTTAAGGGCAGGTCTACAATTACTAATCTTACCAATATTACACACGACATTGCAGAAGCAGTTGATAGTGATGATCAGGTTAATGTTTTGTACATATAAATTTTACGGAGGCCATTGATCAGGTGGATCATATGTTACTTTTAATGAAATTGGCAAACTCAGTTTTTACAATTTTTGGTCTATTTATTTCAAAAATATCGCTATTATTGAAGTCAATATATTAATATGTCACTATTTTTACGAATTCATAATGAAAAGTGATTTGGATTTGCTAAAATTGACGCTTGGATATTGGATTTCCTACTTCTTTTTATTTATTTTAGAAAATTGTTTTCTTTTCCTTATGATTGTGTAATGTTAATATTATGACAACATTGTTTTTCAATATAATTGTATTGTTATATCCTATTAAAGAATAGGTTTTCGCCTTATAAAGAGGTGTCTATGGCGTAATTATTTATTAAAAACGTATTTTAACGAAGTTCTTGCAAAATTTTGCAATCTATTTTATTTTGCTGAAAAAATCTAATATTTATCATAATTCTTAGAATCTAATTAAAATACTTTATCGTAAATTTAATACTTAAAAAAACAAGATCTACATAATTGACGAAAACAAAGAAAGCACAAAGTCACGGTCTCCCAACATGTAAGAACAGGCTACACGTGTTTCGCTCTGAGGCTGGAGCATCATCAGACCTAAAATGAAAAATATTAGTCCAAACCTAAAAACTAAAAATTTTAATAAAAAACACTGAAAAACTTTAAAAGTCATACACAACCTTAAAAATAAAATAAAAATAATATAAAATAAAATAAATAAAGTTAGAAAAGCAGAACGCAACAGCATAGACTCATAGAGAATCGAACCCAGTATCCCAAGATTAAAAGTATGGGTGTAAAGTTTATCGACTATATAGACCTAAGCCTAACCTACCTAAAAGTTATCCAATAATCATATTAATATCCACTAAAATTAAAACACTTAATTAAATAGAACAAAAGAAACTAATAAACTGCGTGATTTTTTTATTTAGTGAGATCATAAACTATATAAAGCTCAAAAATTAGAAATATAATTGTATGTTTGTTCCATAGTCCATTAAACTCATCATTTACGGGTAGCTACAAATATTACAATTAATAAAAACAGGAGAAACACCAAACCGTTTCATCGCCGTTTTCAGGCTCGCCTCAAACAGTTTGACACCGGGTGCAAGAGGTCTTGGGTTCAAATACCGTGTGTTCCATTCTTTTAATCCCATCTTCCACTTCTTGCTAACCATTTTTTTTTCTCGTTTTAATAGCGGCGAGAGCGGTCCGCGCTTCTCTCGACTGAGATTAATAGGGAGTTTATATATTATAAATGGTATCTTATTCTTAAAGCTCATTATTTTCTTCTAGTATGATATCTGACCAATCCTTACAATTATCTCAAGCGCTCGATGCAATATATAAAATCTCTTCCTGTATCGGAGAGTACCCAGCGATTCTTATTGGATATAGTAAATAGTTGAGCTATGTACTCTGCTGGATGAATGGTATTAAAACATGGGTCTTCATGTTTTTCAGTGCACTTTGACTTTTTCGTGAAATTTTTAAAAAAGTTATAATCTCAGTTTAAATTTCGCTTATCAAACTGCATTCGCTTAGTTAGTGGCACCTTCTTAGTAATTATTATTTATTTATTTATTTTCGGGATCAACCTCATTACAAAAATATATAGTAATCTAAACAATATACTTTAGTCTAACCCTTATTTTATCACTTAAAAAAAATTATAATATTAAAAGAAAAATAGATATAATAAAATTCTGTATAGCTAACAATCTACTCAACAAAAAATAATCACTAATTCCATATTTAAATCAATTATGAAAAGCGTGAAAAAAACCCAAAATCACCCAGTGTTAACCTAATAATATGGCGTAAAATCGTCTATAATATCTGAAATATTTATATATTTGGCATAACACCACTTGCACTTACAACTTAATAAAAACAAATTATGATAGTATTAAATGATGGGTTTAGTTTACTCTTAAAGTTGGATAAAAATATGCCTAAGATTTCAGTCTCATTTAAATTAATAATTTTTAGAGATCTGATAAATTTATTTTGACTTCTTTCTTGCAAACCAAATTATTGATCACAACTAGAGACATACATAACTTTTTACAGGTTTAAATAGAGAATTTCCTACAATAACGCAAAACAAAGTCTAGTACTTTCGAGGAATTGAAAGCCAGATTAGTTATATGTATATTGAAATTTAGGTGTTCATCAAACCATACACGAAGATTCTTAATATTAATGCAAGAGTGGAAAGAGATGACATTTATATCATATGCAGATTCAAATTTTTGATTTTTTCTAAAGAAACTGATAAACTCACATTTACCAACATTAAGGAATAGCCTATTAGCAATACACCGTTCATTGAGCCTATCCAGATTACTCTGCAATAATATTTAATCATAAAAAGATACTACTCCCTATAAAACTTTACATCCTCAGCAAAAACCAAAAAGTGACCTAAAGCAATTATTAATATCATTTAGGAAAATGATACAAGGTAAAGGTGAACAATGGCCTTCTTGGTGAACACCAGGTATGACACTCGCATGACTTGACCTTGCATTAACAATCTTTGACTCTTGAGGTCTACCTGACAGAAAGTCCCCAAACCATGCTACCATAGGATTGAAAAACCCAAAAACATCCAGCTTCCCCTCCAAGACACTCAACAAGCCTCGCTGAAATACCAACAAGTTTGCAATGTAGAGTTACTCGTCTTAAAGCCATGCTACTGACTAATTAATTGCTCTTTACTTTAAAAATATAATTGGTTATAAATTAGACTATCTAGGAGTTATGGAATGGCAGATTGTAGAGATTCCCATCTATAATTTTCAACATTGTCACAGTCTCCAGATTTAAAAATTGGTACAGTCTAACTATGCTTCCATAATGTTGGAAACATTGCAGAGTTTAAATATTTTCTTAAAATAATAAATAGTGGATAAGAAATACTTCATACACTCTTTATATCAAGAAGTAATTTGGTGCAATATCGGGGTCTAAACTAAGTTTAGGTAGTAATTTGAAAATTTTGTCAAAAATAAGTCCTACACATAATACAGGATTTGAGATGATCACAGTCCCTCTTGCCTGTTGATTATTTTGAAATTATTATTTTGAGTAGTACCATTATTAAATTTACTATAAACAGTTCAAATAAATTGGGCAAATTCTTCCGCTATTTGATCATAGCCTATTAATTCACTATCCCTATAATACGTTAAATTTTGGTAATTAACTAAGAGTTAGTGCAAGGCAGGTTAACTAACAAGTGACGTCACGCATAGATGGCAAATACACTTCACCAAGAAAGTATCGCATCCCCAATAAAAATAAAAAATCTGCCTGTAAAAAATGTGTTCTTTAATGCTCTTGCTCTTTAATCTTTACATTACTACCTATTTGTTCTAGATAACACTTCTTTACAAGATTACTGGCCAAATTCTTGTGATGAACAAAGCAGATAAACAATTAAATTAATTTGGTTTATTTAGTACACTTTTTTCGTTAAATAGTAATTTCGTAAAACATATTAAATATAGATCGTCGTGCAAATGCAAACGCAATCTTAACAAGAGCTCAAGTAATGAGAATAATTTTTCCTATTGAACTTGGATATCCACAGTATCTCCTGCGATTGCATAAAACTAGTGGGTACGAGAGGTGACCAGTACCAAGTCGGCTACTATCAACTGTAGCCGTAGATAATCAATTTTTGATTCTGCAAGCTCTTAGTCGAAGACATGTGACTGCGCAACTCAGCTCCGACATCAGTTAAATGTCAGTTAAAATGTACGAATATTATCAGAAACCATAAAATTTTAAATAAGAATTAGAGTAGTTGTTACTGCTCTTCGTCTCAGTAGGGAGCACAAGGTAGCACAGTTAGCAAGAAAGTACCTAAATGGGAATGTAAATGAGTCGGTAATGTGATTTTCATATACAGGGTCCGGTAAAATGATCTCCCACATTTTGATTGTTAATAAAAACGTCAATTATTACTATTAATATATAATAATAAAAACGCTATTTATATTTTATTTTTGTTAACTAAAAATATATGGTATGCCATTTTGTTTTTATTAAGTTTTGAAAATAACAGAGTCCAAGTGGCGACCATTTCTTTCGACACACATTCGAAGCTGATTTCTGAAAATTTCCATTACTCGAGTAGTTTGTTGAGGCAATATTCCTGTAATTTCTTGCCGTATTGCTGCTTTCAATTCGTCAATGGTTCGGGTAGATGTTGAAAAACCTTCTCTTTCAGGTAGCCCCAAAAGAAAAAGTCGCATGGGGCAAGATCGGGTGAACGCGCAGGCCACCCAACGTCTCCACGTAACGAGATTACGCGTCCTGGAAACATTTCCCTTAACAGGTCCATTGTCCTTCTTGCCGTATGAGCTGTAGCCCCATCCTGTTGAAACCACACATCCGGATGTTCAAGTTCCCTAAGTTTTGTCGACATATCGATCAGCAGTTACGGTAACCGTTACCCCTTCTTCTTCAAATAATAGGGACCTAAAAGAACCAACAGCCGCGGATTTTCTGGTGCCAGTAGCGAAAATTCTGCTTGTTCACACAGCCAGACAAATGGAAATGAGCCTCGTCACTCGTTATTAAAAGCGCATTTTGTAGGACGTTTTGAAAAATATTATTGGAATATTCTCGGCGATTTTCCCAGTTCCGTTCACTAAGTTCTTGCACGATCATCATTTTGTATGGGTGGAACTTCAGATCGGTGTGCAAAATTCTCCTCACAGAACGATCTGACAAACGCAAAGCAGAGGCATGTTTAACAGCTGAACGTCTAGAAGATCGTTCAACTGCTTCTCTTACAGCTGCAATGTTTTCACGTGTCCGAATACTTCTGGGTCAACCAGTTGATTTTCTTTTTAAGGCTAAACCTGTAGCTCTAAAATTTGAAACCCACAACAGTATTGTTTTGCGATCTGGAACTGGATCATATCTACCAAGCGCGAAGTGAGTACGAAAATTTCTTTGTGTCGTAATCAGATTCGTTACTTTTGAAAAATGTTTCGATAACGAAGGCACGATGCTCGCCCGTCCAGTTCATGGCGACAACAGAAATGGCAAGGCGCGCGCAGCTAACCGACTACGCTAAGCTGGCTCCCTCTTTAGTGATTCGGGCCCAGTGGCAGCCCAAAATGTGGGAAATCATTTTGCCGGATCCTGTATAAGTCGAGATTTTGTCTCAAATCGACGAATTGTTTACAGGAGATATAGGGACTATTTTCAGTGCAACGGAATACCTAAGAAAAGTCTATTATGTATTGGAGAGGAATATCTTTAAAGAGCCACACAAAATTGGTTCTGCTTGATTCTTTAACTACTAACAGATACATTAGAGATGTTTTGGCACAACATGTTGTGCCTTATGCTTCAATAATTGGTATCATTTAATGACTAAAAATGCACGCTCCCACGTAGCTAGAATAAGTAACTAAGTATCTTCGAGAGGTCAATATTAGGTTTAGGCTGGCCAGCATACATTCCGGACTAAAATCTGATAAAGCATACCTGAAACCTACTCTACTGAATCTGGGTGATACCTGCAAATCTTCATCCAAATCTTAAAGGCAAGTGCAAAACGTAACTATTGGAACAAAAATCTTAATATATCGACAAACAAAGATATCTTTTAAATAACAAGTGACGAATTTTTACGAATTTAACCTTAAAAGTTATATAACTTATATAAAAAACGTGCTTTTCTTACTTTTACTCCATTGTCCTTTTTAGTCTTGGTATGTTTATGACAATATTTTTACTGTATTACCTCTAAAAATACGTTAGACGAACTATTGATATTGATATACAAGCTTCGAAAAAAATGACTCAGTGAGGCCTTGACAAAAGAACAGCCTGATCAATTTCCCAATCTGCGTAATAGAACCATATTTAAGCCTCGATCTAATAAAAATATAATAAAACAGAGAAGTTTAGTTACCGGCGGCAATTTCTTGCAAAAATGGTATTTTCCAAAGAATTTTACAACTTTGCAAACTTCATAAGAAAAAGAGCAAAGATTAGTTATATAAAATCTGAGATCTCTTTTCTTATGAACTAAATATTCCCTGCCTGGAAACATTCCCACTTTCAAAAAACAAGCTAGTATTAGATTAATGGCAAAAAAAGGATGAAAGTGTGTAAGCACAATCCTTTATGACAAAACTAGAAATGCCATTAGAACCAATAGTATATTTATTCTATAAAAGTTGACTTGCAGTGATATTATCATTAGAAGTAATTGTAGAGGAAATATTGAGGAAATTGGCTTCACAAGTTGTATTAAATTCCTAGGATGGAAAAGTACCGAGTCAAGGTAAGTGCTGTGAAAAGATCGTCAACGTTGAAGCTGCTGTTGACCTTGATAAGTACCAAATAGATAATGACAGGAAGTTTTGACTGCATTTTCTTGTTCTAAATAAATAACGAGAATTTTATTAAAGAATTCCATTTCGAAAAAAGTGTGAATGATTAATAAGAAATATACTTTCTAAGATGGAAGTATTTTCTTCACAAAATATAATTTGAGTCTCACGAGTAATGCATTTCGGCAAGATAACTCATCATCATCAAACTCAACACTTAGTTTTGATGACAATAAATAATCAAAAACATAAATATTGAAATTATAATATAAAATTACTAAAATGTTGAGGATTCAAATGAACGTTCTGCTGAAATCAAGTGATATACTGTCTATAAGCTGCGTTCACTTGAGATTTTATAAGACGATGCAAAGTAGTAAACCTAAAATAGTAGAGGTTATTACGATTGATTTTAAAGGCTTTAAATGCTCTTAGAGTCTTATGTTCATTGCAATTGAGCTTTCCCAATTTCATAATAAAATATACTTTAACTTGTTTACCTCAACTTATGAAAACTTGAGCCTCTTCAGGTTGATTGGGTTGGTAGTAAGTACGTTTTTGCCTATAAAAGAGCTCTTGAATAGCATTCCTCTCACCTTTTCCTTCTCACTAGTTACAGTTAGTATTAGGCACATTATTGGATTGTGGCCTCGTTGCCATTGTGTCTTTCATATTGGAAATTACATACTTTAGTTGGTTGGCTAAGTTCTTTTGCTTCTCTTGCTTTTACTCCATTATCCTTTTTAGTCTTAGTATATTTATGACAATACTTTTACTGTATCACCTCCAACATTCTATTCAGTTTAAATGTGTTTATCGAAATAAATCTTTTTAAGCAGCAGCTACGTAGTAAATAACTAAAAGCTAGTGTGATTAAAAAAGTAAATCTATGAGAACTTATCCTAGGACCTGACATCTCACTTAAATCTTAAAGAGTTTTGGCTCTATAACATCCGTTTATAACTTACAAAGGATTAAATGAATAATAGCTTGATATACATCAAATGGGTTATAAATTATTGTACAAATGTAATGTTTTATAGGGTATTACATCTAGAAATAGCAAAACTGTCAACATATTTTTCTTTAGCGTTCACGGTTGATGCCAGCGGCGAAAATACTGGTTAACTAACAAGTGACGTCAGACGACGTATCAGCGCGAACTTTTCCAATTTAAATTTTTAAATAATTTTTGTATAAAAAGCTATTAAAAAATGGTTTTTACTTCAACCTCTTTAAAGGTATGATAATTATCCTTCTTATTCTTAGTGAGTTTATGTGGTGCAACCTAATTTTTTTTTTCAGTTAAAATTTCGTTCATCCATAACCGAATTCTTGGTGGCTCCTTAGTAATTAATTAGGAGCTAGTGCAAGAGATAGAAGTGCAATCATAAAATCTTGATCTGAAAAGAAAAAACTGTAATAAAAGTCCTAACAGATTCCAAATATTACTCCATTTTTGGCAATATATTCTGAAAATTAATAATACCCTATGATTATTTACATAACTAAAAGCTTCTCATAAATATGCAATCGTTTACCAAACCAAAGCTAATGCAACCCAATGATGTGCCTTTAAATGGTAAGCTCTTTAAATGGCAACAAATTATATACGATTATTTTAAAACAAAATTATATTCGAGTTAAATAATTAAAGAAATAATGCGGCCATAGGTTACGTAACCATCATTCGGTTGCATGTTCGAAAACGTTGGGGCACGTCATGCGTGAATATGTTAATCTGACTGGGTAATTTCTCCCATTTTATTTTATTAAAACACTTTTTTAGAATCAAGATAAAATGGAGGTACACATTGAGAAAAAAGGTGTAAAGTTCTCAAGAACGTCATCGCACGAGTCGAACTGTGGAAAAAATTATAAAGTCGAAGCTTTAGATCAAGCGCATGAGAATTGTACGTTGAATTAAAATAAATTTTCTTTGGTTTTTACTAGATCTGCAAGATTATGAGAAAATATGATACGTATATGGTATATCGTAAAACTTAAAAGCAGAATTAAGAGGTTTTTAAAATTTATCGTATTTGTTGAATCTTTAAAATACTGCATATTATCGAAATAGAAGACGATCAACTATTTTTTGTAGTAAACTTAGTAAATTTCAAAATAAATCAACATATAGACTGTTTTAAATGCAATAAAGTATTTAGTGATGTAACTAAATCTGCAGAATGTGATGATTATAGGCAGAGATACCACTATGAATATATAAGACTCACAGCCTTAGAGATTCCTGTTGTTAAATTAAAAAATTAAAGAATTTTTGACAAACACTTTTGTAATACTTGTCGTGAAGACCTGCGTCTTATACCCGTCTAACAGAAACCTATGAACTTAATTGAGAAAAAAATTACATCTTTAAAAAAGAACTTAGCCAACCAACTAAAGTACGTAATTTCCAATGTGCAAGACACGATGGCAACGAGGCCACAATCCAATATTGTGCCTAAGACTAACTGTAACTAAGGTGAGAGCAATGTGGTTCATAGAGGCAAAAACGTACTTACTACCAACCGAATCAACCTAAAGAAGCTTAAGTTTCTATGAGTTGAGGAAAACAAATTAAAGTATATTTTATTATGAAATTGGGAAAGCCCAATCGTAACGAACATAAGACTCTTAGAGCATCTAAAGGCTTTAAAATCCATCGTAATAACCTTTACTATTTCAGTTTTACTACTTTGCATCGTCTTATAAAATCTCAAGTGAACGCAGTTTATAGACAGTATATCACTTGATTCCAGAAGAACGTTCATTTGAATCCTCAATATTTTTTAGTAATTTAATATTATAATTTTAATATTTATGTTTTTGATTGTTTATTATCATCAAAACTAAGTGTTGAGTTTGATGATGATGAGTTATCTTGCCGAAATGCATTACTCGTGAAACAAGACTCAAATTATATCTTGTGGAGAAAATACTTCCTTCATAGAAAGTATCTTCTTAATTAATCATTCACTCCTCTTCCAAAATGGAATTCTTTAATAAAATTCTCGTCAATTATTTAGAATAAGAAAATACAGTCAAAAATTCCTGTCATGATCAGAGATCTATTTGGTACTTATCAATCAGTTTGGTCGATCTTTTCACAGCACTTACCTCGACTCGGTACTTTTCCATCCTAGGATTTTAATACAACTTCTCATGTTAATTTCCTCAATATTTTCTCTACAATTACTTCTAATTATAATATCAGTGCAAGCCAATTTTTATGGAGTAAACATACTGCTGGTTCTAATGGTATTTCTAGTTTTATTCTTTTTTTGCCATTAATCTGATACTGGCTTGTTTCTTAAAAGTGGGAATATTTCCAGGCAGGGAATATTTAGTTCATAAGGAAAAAGATCTCAGATTTTGTGTAACCAATCTCTGCTCTTTTGCTTATGAAGTTTGCAAAGTTCTGAAATTTTTTGGAGAAATATAATATTTGCAAGAAATTGCCGCTAGTAGTTAAACTTCTCTGTTTTGTTATACTTTTTTGGCTAATATTTTTGTTAGATTGATGCTTAAATATGGTTCTATTACGCAGAGTGGGGAATTGATCAGGCTGTTCTTTTGTAAGGTTTGCTCTCGAATCTCTGGCTATGCGTAGAATGCTTCATTGGCTCATTTTTTTTCAAAGCTTGTCCATATTAATATTCATAGTTCATTTCTTCTATCACAATAGCCTTCTGAATGATCCCATTTTTGTCTTGTGTAAAAATTTTAATTGTGTCGCTGTGGATTGCGATATATAGTGCTACCATTTACCTATTGTTGCTAGGTAGATAGACTGGATAGAAAATACTTTTTAGATAAACTGGATAAAAAAATAATCTGCAACAACATTTATTTCATTCTTTACGAGGTGTATACTAGTTATTTTATCACCTTTTTATTTATTTAAAATTATACAGTTGTCTAGGTTATGAAGTATTAACGTAAATAGTAATTACCTACACTTCGTATCAAATTTAAAGTTCCCGTTATATAACAAATAGTTACCTACCACAAACGCACGTAAGATAAAATATATATAAAAATCTCCCCCTGCACATAATATGAAAATAGGAAAAAAATATAAATATATCAGTTTTAATTTCGAAATTAAAACAAATAATTTTCTTAATAATTCTTATTTATTGGCCTTTTAAAATAATACTAAATATAAATTAAAGTAAATAAATAAATTTTTAATTAACACATAAATTAACATGAAAATATCATTACAGAGCGTTAAGACTTTAGGCTAACAGCAAAAATATCGGTAAACTAACAAGTGACGTCACGTGGCGAAATTTTTTGCAAAGAATCATAAAAAAGGTAATAAAGTGTCTGGTTTAATGTTTGTTTTTTCCCCAACCCTATCCTTTAAAGGCACGATAATTATCTATTAATGACTCTATGAGGTGCAACCTAGAAATTTTCACTGTCAAGTATCACTTTTAACCTATTTTATTCATGAAAAATTATACAGTTGTCCAACTCATTGAGTATTTACGTAAATAGCAATTACGTACACTTGGTATTAAATTTAAAATTCCCGTTATACGGCAAATAGTAACCACAAACCCACGTAAGACAAAATATTTTTAAAAATCTCCCCCATGCACATTACGCGACCATAAGAAAAAATGTAAATACGACAGTTGGTGAGTTTTTAAAAAGCGGAGAGTTTATGTAAAATTGTTAAATTACGCCCTTAAAGAAGTTATTTTGCTTATTGTGGTATTACGGAAAATCGAATTACTTTTTTTACTGAGGGCGATATTTGCTGTAATTATTATACGTGCATGATGCGAACAGATGTTTGCATCATGATGTTTTCGAAATTTGTGCAATGCAATGAGGAAAGTGATTTTCAAATTGTAATCATGCGGTGCATAAACAAATTGCATATTCTAGTAATACCTTTATCAAGCTACTATCAATTTAAAACGATTTTTTAATAGACTACTAGACACATGCATGTACCATTTTACCCATATCATATCTAGCCACTACCATAACCTATAAAAGAAAATTAAATCCATAAATAGTACCGGCGGTACTTGATCGGTAATTATAATGTAAGAACCGGAAAAATATCGGTACCTTGGCCAGCATGGAAGCATACAGCGATAGATTTAGAGATTATCTAGATTATCATCTGGATATCTTCGAAGTGTATCTAGAAAATATAAACACCTTGTAATTAATACAAAATTAGTTCTTGGGCTATCAAGAAAGAAAAAACATATGGAGGTATGGTTCTTATGGGCTTGTCTGCGTTTTTATTTCATTTGGCAAGAACTTGCTATATGGGTTGAGATTTTTTGTTGTTGTAATAAAATCAAATCTGAATCAGGAAAAACGTGTGAAGTCCGGAATATTAAATTAATAAAATAAATTATTCTGCTGTTAGCCAAGGAGCAATATAGATGGCAGTCTTAATCCTCTTTAATTTGCCGATGATGCTGTACCAGTTTTTTAGTATTGATAGGGCGAAACAAATGCTAAAGAAACTAGCTAGCATCAGCATCCTAGAAAATTAGCCTTAAAATCGATAGCTCTAAAACAGCAGACAGCCCTATATGTCTCAAGTGTAGGGTGTAATGTTGGTTCTGAGGTATGGCTCAGAAATATTAAGTCTCACAAGCAAGTCAATCAATAGGATGAAAGTGGTTTGACGATGCGTGGAAAAATCCATGATTTGTATTATATTGTGAGGCTCAAATAAACAGATAAGCCAAAGTTATTTAGATAAGTTATCTAAAGTGGATTTTGGTATGGATACAATGCTTGAATGAAAAATGAAACGTGGATAAAAATATGGAAAGACATCTCAGGTAAGATGCCCTAAAAAATAGAGCACGATAGATGCATGACATAGCTTAAATCACTTAAGTCTTATTAAGACTTATATGTCAGGTGTTTATCATTAATGTGGTTTTTATGATTTATCTCTATTTTGCTAACTTTACCTTATTTTTCTAAATGATTTATACCGTTGTTTAGGTTAATTATGTGTCTCAAATCTAATTTGTATTATTATTATGGTAGCGTATTAAGTAAGTAATGTTTTAGGTGTGAATTGAAACACTCAATACCCAAAAAGACTCAACTAGTTTATTACAAACTTATAACATAATTATATTACATGTACGGAATAAAATGAAGACTACTAGAAACATTTATTTGGACTGTATTTATTACCTACTATTTATTTCAATTTAAAAGTCGCGCCAATATTTAATTAATTACTAACGTCCTAGTAGCAAGAGCATCTTATTTATTAGGTAGAGCTCTGTTCCGGAACATTCGCCAACTCTCTACGTATGCCCCAACATGTCGCGAAGCATGCCTGCCGCTCGTTCTTTCCTTGTTCCACCTTTGGGTCTAGGCGATGCTTCTAACGGCTGTTAATATCGTTATTATTATTATTATTATTATTATTATTATTAAAATTTAACTAAAAAAGATCAACAGTTACCATTTGATGAAACATCTAAATGTTTATAAATTAATATATATAATATAAGTTAGGTAAATGTTATTAATAATTTAATTTAAGAAACAATAAATGAATAAATAGGAATATTTTGATGCAACATTAATAAAAGTCCTCTGCAAATGATTTTTTCAATCTAAACATTTTTCTCATTAAGGCCCTGCATTAGATACTAAGGGTGATTTTTCATGCATCTATCAAATGATGATCCGATGATACGACGGATCTTTGATAATTTTCACGTCAAATTCCATTCGGAAATTTCAACAAATCTCTAACCGTCACCAAATGAAGTTGAAATAAATTTAATTTTTTATACGATGTCGACTTATTTGACAACTAGGGTATGTAATTTTATTTGTTTTCTTTGTTAAAGATAAAATTGGAAAATTTCTTTTTATCTTACATATTTATATCTTATTATTTATAAAGGATTTTTTGTTTAGATGTAGACTTATATTTCTCCATTTATTTAGAGAAAATTTTGGATATTGTACAAACTCTTTACATATCTCTAGCTACATATTATCCCTAATTCGTAAATTTTTTAGGGCCAACCTTGAATACCCCAATGCCGGTATTCAATGGATTGTGATGACAAGTTTTTCGTTACATAACTTTAAAATATAAAGCAGCAGCAGAAAATTGTAGTAAGGGACAGGTTTAAGGAGTTCTGGTATATTAAGGGGTTATTTATCTAAACATAATTTTCTTACCTTTTGTAATGTTTCATCCAAGACGTGACCTGGGAGACTTTCTACCATCTTGATTCACTGAGGGTAACCTATTTAAAAATTAAAACAACGCTACAAATAAATTTCATTTAAATTAATATTAGGTATAGAGCTCTAAATTGGATAAACAGTCATATCACTTATATTATTTCAAAGACAGGAAATAATATAAGATAAACGAGAAGCCATTGACAATAAATACGACCAAAATATTTACATATGAAAAGCAATTTCGTACTAACGGGCCTTGGATGCATAAAAACCAACTAAATTTAAAGATAATATAATATTCTGACTAATATAAAGTCAGTAGTTCCACCAATACAAACGATTTTGTAACGTCCTATGATCGTGTGACAGATGCATCAAAAATGACCTTTAGAATGTACAAGTTTCCATTTAAAAGCATTAGTATTAATGTTTGACCAACCTTGTTTTTGACATACAAGGATAAGAAGCCCTTAAGTCGAAGCACTATTGAGTATATCTAAAAATGTATACTGTACAATATTAAATATCAAATTCATTCACTCATTACATTTTTTAAGCTCAAGTAGTTGATACGATTTAGGCACAAAGAGCGTTCGGAATTACACAGTACAATTTTTTTTCAATTTGCTTTTACATGCAATTGACAGTTTACTATCGTGAAATCTAAAGCCAAATATTCTGAAAAATTTTTTTTTAAATGTTTAAAAACTAATTTGAATAAATATTTCACATATGTTTGCTTTTTTGAGAGATCTACCTTTCATTTATTTTCATGTCCTTAATTTACGTTAATGCATTAATTACGTTTTTACGTTGAAGTATTAAGTTTAAGATGGCACTACTGGTACCAAAACCGGGGTAAGAACAAGTAATATTCTCTTACTGGTTACAACATGAGGCTATTCCTCTTATTAAAAACTGTATAGTGTTAGGCTCTCTGGTGTTAAGTTCTTAAGCTTTAAATTAAGGTTTTTTTTTAAACAGCTTATGCGTGGCTAAAGGCTTTGCATCACCAAAAATTTTCCAAATTGTTTAATTTTAAATGCAAATGTAAGGTTTAAATAAAAATGGGTAGAGACCAAGAACAGTGAAGAAAAATTGTTTTTTTTCCTCATTTCTAGAAGCATACTTAGAAAATAGCATACTTAGAGTATTCTATATAACTTTTTCTATTTCAGTTTCCCTTGAGAGTTACCTTAAAACTTAATAA
This sequence comes from Anthonomus grandis grandis, assembly GCF_022605725.1. NCBI lineage: Eukaryota > Metazoa > Arthropoda > Insecta > Coleoptera > Curculionidae > Anthonomus > Anthonomus grandis. The sequence goes on along the minus strand of NC_065552.1, from coordinate 24,561,578 downwards.
GAAAATAAAATTATTTAACGAAACGAAATAAGGAATAATTTTAAAAAAAATTTACCTTAACTGGATGTATGTCAGGCTTATAGACGTCCATGAGTACCTCGATTGAGCGGAGCCAAAGTATGATACATTTCTTATTTTGTTAACTAGTTTTCGATTTTTTAAAATAAAGTTCCACATTATATATGCACATCATGCGATTAAAATAACTTTTAAGAAAAAATATCAGAAATAGTATTTTTTTTTATCAAACAGAAGGCGTTAAAGTAGAATATAACATACGAGGGCGGGTCAATAAGTCCGTGACTTTTTAATTTTCCCGCCCTTTAATGGAAATGGCAACTCTGCTCCTGTCAACAAAGAACTATCAGTTGACGCCTGTCAAAATTTGAACAAGCTGCATCATTTAGTTTGTGTTTGACAGCTGTTGATAGCAGACTACCACTCGTTTTGAGAAAAAAATGAAAAAAATTGAATTTCGTGTGCTTATTAAGCATTATTTTTTACGGAAAAAAACCATCACTCAAACCAAGGCTAAGCTTAATAAATACTATGGGGACACTGCACCATCCATTTCCATGGTAAAGAAGTGGTTTACTGAATTTCGATGTGGCCGTACAAGCACGGAAGAATGCCTATTTTGATGACCTCGGCAAATCATATTTTTCCGAAGGGATAAAAAAATTGGAGAAACGTTGGACTAAGTGTATAGAACTCAAAGGAGACTATGTTGAAAAATAAAATAACTTTTTATATAAAAACCTGTCTTTTATCCAAAAAGTCACGGACTTATTGACCCGCCCTCGTAAAATATTTAATTAATCTGAAAAACCATATTTATTTCTAAATTACAACCAAAAGTTTCTCAATAGAAAAAAATGTTGGGATAACCTACTAATTTGTTACATCTTATACAGTATGCATAACAGTAAGTTATAATAAACATAGCAAAAATATGAAAATTGAAACATTAGACCAAATCTATGCTTCTCGAATGCATCAACATAAACTACTTAAGAAAATCATAATTTCAAGTTGATTCGCCCCCAGTGAACCCCCATGAACAAATGAATCATGTAAGAGGAAAGGAAAATTAGAAAAACTGTAATCTGAGTGCAAAGTATCATAGACGATCGTAATGAAATTATTCTTCTCGTTTGTAGTGACATAAATTACGTAAGTAAATCATGATTTTAAAATAATTTCTATTAGATTATACGTGAGAAGAGGTAAATACTAAGAATGTTAAAAAAATTTGATCTTTCTCTCACTTCTAGACATTTGAGTGCAAAGAATCGTGGTGATAGTAATGAAATTATGCTTCTAATATGCAGTGGCATAAACTACGATGTGCATAATTTACTACTATGATAATTGGACAAATTACGTGATGGATGCAATGCCTTTGGCCACGCATAAAACGATTTCAGTACCAATTCTTAAATAGAAGTGTGTATTATTATATATTATTTCAATCACGAAAAAGTAGACGATTATCGATTTAAAAATAGAGTATATTTTATTTAAAAAAGATCAAGCTTAAGGTTATATTTCTGGAAATTTATCGCCATAGAACTTTGTACGTGAAATATCTAATTGTCGATTATACATCTTCGCATTAAAAAAATATAAGTTTTGACTTTCCTAGGCGATTTTTTACTAGCATGAAAATTGACTGTACTACTATATCTCTAGTAGATATAACTTAACGATTCAAGTCTTGGGACACCCTGTAAACGAGTGCAATATCCGCCAATATCTATTAACCAAGTATCCAGCTTTTTATTCGATAATAAATTTTCTCAAGAAAACCGTACTGCAATCCCCGATCTCAATTAAATTTCTTCATTACCGCGTCTCACATACTTCCTATACGAGTACAATTACATCGGGCGTATATACGAGGGCAAGGGTACCGGCCTTACAGCGTCTTGAAAAAAAATCGCTTGGCTGGCTGGTAGGTACTCTCCGGCTGTAGCATACAAGCAGGCAACAGCGTCGTACTGCAACGCATAATGCCTTTTCTTATGCAATTTCTTCCCCCACCGTTGCTCTCGCCAGGCCAAAATGCACCGCCTCCTCTATCTGAAGTACGCTTTCTTATGTGTGTGTCTAAGATCCATCCTAGAAATTCGCCAATATACATTTGAAAATGTTCAATTTTAACTCGGCTGACCGTCTCTCCCACGCATTTTTTGCGGCCGCATGTATTTTTGCATCGAGGTCCGTTTGTTGAAAATTTATCGGTAATAGCCAGAAAAAAAAAATTATTTAATTAATATTCCCGACCGGTATATTATATTAAGTTTTTTTCTGCGGTCGGGATTTTGGTGTGCTATTGGAAGTCAAACTAGAAGGTGACAGTTCTCGATTGTTTTGTGAGGTTATGTTAGTTGGCGCGCGTGTTATATGTCTCGGAAGTGGTGACATCAGTTTTTGGAGGGAAAATACCAGGTTGCTGTTTTTAATGTAGGTAGGGTTACATCTATATATTAAAATATATTATATTATACTTTAAATATTTTTTTACGATATGCACATATCAATTACCATACCTATTAGTTAATAGAGCGCTAAAAATTTCCAAAATATGACAAAGGTATATTTAATAGATCTCAATCAAAAATCGTTAGTTTTCTTCTATCAAATCAACCCATTCTGCTACATTTTATACTTAGAAAAAGAAAACTAACATCATATCCACTTAAGTTATGCATATAAAAAACGCTGTATTTTAATTTTGTATTAATAGCTAATATTATTAAACTTTCTGTTTTAAAGAAAAGTGCGTATCCTATGCATTTAAGTTATGCCTAAAAGCGCATTTTTCTTTAATGTTGTATTACTTCGATGAAAGTAGATATTATCTTTGTAATGTTTAAAGAATATCCTCTTTAAACGAAAAAGAGTGTTTTTAGGAGTTATATGTGAATAAATACTTAATTACGTGAATCACTTTCTTAAACCCAGTACTAAGGGGAGTGCCGAATTCGGAGGCAAATGGAAAAAAAACTTAGTGCAGTTTATTTTACCTCAGGCGCCAAATTGCGGTAATTTCACCGCTGCTATAGTAATAACAATTGAAATAAATATAAATTGTAAATATATTAACCATTAAATTATCTAATGCTTATCAAATGTGAAAGAAATTAAACAGCAATTATTTTCTCTTTCATTCAACTGTTTGTTCCTAAAAATGGATTTAGTGAAGAAACATATATTTGAAGAATTCAGGTATCTTGGCTCTTAGCAATTACGTGCACAAGTTCTGATATTTCTGAGGAGAGCTGAATTCTGAGGGGAAAAGCGTGGAATAAGGTGAAGTAATAAAAACAACTTATTATACATACAATTTTTTAAAGTAATAATATGACACATATAATTAAAATCATTTAAAATTATTACATATTTGTCATCGTTAATTCGAAATTCAAAAAAAGAGGGCATCAGTGTGGCTTGATAAGTATAGATCTTAATATAGAATATGGAGTAGTGGTAGAAAATTGATATTCAGTAAGTATTTCAGGATACAGATCATACCTTAAATATTTTTTAACAAAATTTTTGACGAAGTTGTTTTTATAAGAAAATTATTACAAACCGTACCTACAACGTCACTAAACTAAATTTACACCACACCTTTAATTTTTGTTTTAATGGTTGCTTCTATAGTCAATTTAGCAATATAAATAAATATCTTGAAATTTTCAAGATATTTATGAAATCAATGAAAATCCAAGAATGCTATTATTACACTTGCCTAAATAAATAAAAACATTTTTAATATTTCATTTTCAGCTTACATGGAAATTTGAAACTACTATTTTTAAAACTTAATATGCTAAGAAAAAATCAATAAATTTCAATATATTTACCATAATATATACATATATTTTTATATTCTATACATATACAGAGGAGAGCTAAAATACGAAAAGAATTTATTTTAATTAGAACCTTTGTTTTTGCCCTCATTTTTTTCTTTTATAAGAATATACAAGATGTATTAAGTAGTAAATTTAACATGACTTCTGCATTTGAGAGTGCTTTTTGAAACTCTTGCAAAAAATTAGAAAGTTGAGTAGCATTATAAAAAAATAAATCAAATTATATCTATTTTTTAATAATAGGTTGACTTATAGGATAAAATTTCCCTACGAAATAATAAATAAATATTTTAATTCATCGAAAAATATATAAATACTGCTATAGACAACTCGATTCTTTTTTAATTTAAAAATATATTATCTGAATAAAATGTGAAGCTTAGCACCCTTTATATTACGAATCTTGGATATAAATTATTTGTTAAATGCACAATTATTAATAGTTAATTTTGTAATATTATAGCTATTGTGTTGCTAAGTGTTGGACATCTTATTATTTGTACTTAGAAATAAATATTATCTCTAAATATAAATACTATCTATAATGGTTTAATTGGCTCTATAATTACCTTAAACTTTATAATTTACAATCTAAATAAAATTATAAATACTATATATAATGGTTATCAGTAAAAAATAATAATTATCATATATTATATTTAATAACGATAACTGGGGACTTGGCTAACCTTAAAAACAATGTTGGCACGCATGTAGTAACTCCATAAATTTACGTAAAACCGCTGAAAATGGGGTGAACATAACCTTACATAGTTAATAAAAAAAGTGGCCTATAAAATGCTTATACTCGTGCTAAATCTGATCAAATGTGCATATAAATATGTAAATTTTAATTGATTATTACATTTATATTTTTAATATTTTGTTTTTACGTTTTGCACGCTATGGATCTGCATTAATTTAGTTTTTGCGGAGTTTTATAATTGGGCTTATATTTACAAGTTAAATATTTATAAGGGTTTTTTTTTAATTTATTAAAAATTCCAAGATATCAGTAGTTATCAAAACAAAGCTGTAGCTGTATAAATTTAAAATTGATTTCGATCTTTAAATCTAAAATAATTTGTATTGCAGAAGCACTATTGGTTCCTGATTCCGTAGATAACTTCCACGAAGTATTTATATATTTAGCAGTTGAATCAGAAGCAAGAATTAAATATTTACAGTCATTTAGACAATTTCCTTTCAACAGATTTTTTTCATATTAAACTTAAGTCTTGATGGATTGTCAGGAAGCTGTGTAAGTTTAAAATTGAACCTAATATTTAAATCTGAAACAATTTGATTTACAGAAGCAGGAATTATGGAGGCGATTGTAAAAATTACATTTTGGTTTTTGATCCTCTTGCTAACTTCTATGATGTATTTTTAAAGTTACAAATAAAATCAGAAGTAAGAACTAATTATTTACAGTCACTCAGTCAAATTTTGCTTGCAACAGATTTTTTTTATATTGAACTTCTAACATAGTCTTACTAGATTATCAGGAAGTGTTTTAAGCTGTATAAGTTTATAATTGATCCATCTATTTAAATCTGAATCAATTTTTTTTGTAGAAATAGAACTTATCTGGGTGACTGTAAATTCTGATTCCTTATTCTGATACTTCTAGCACGTATTTTTATAGTTGGCAATGGTATAGGAAAAAAACATTAAATTACTACAGTCATGCAGACAAGTTTTGCTTTTAACAGATTTTTCATACCAAAATAGTATTAATAACTGTATATATTTAAATTTAAATTAAATCTTTAAATCTGAAAAAAAAAATCTCTTATTAAACATTGAACATAGTCTTAGTAGACGGTTAAGAAGAGGTATAGGCTATATAATTTTAAAATTGAACATAATATTTAAATCTGGCAGGAACAAAACTTATCTGGGCGACCATCAAAATTTCACATAGGCTTCTGATTCCATTGCTAATATCCACGACGACGTATTTTCATAGTTGAGAAGAAGTAAGCGAGACTTAAATATTTACAGTCGCCCAGACAAGTTTTGCTCCCAATGCATTCATTTTTGTTTTTAAATGGTAAATCCAGTTCTGCACTTTTCTTGGTGTTGGGAAATATAGCTGCCTATGTAAAAAGTTATCATATTTTATTGAGGGATGAGAAGGTCTGAATTCTTATGTATAATTGTAGGAGTAACAGATAGAAAGAAAGAAAGAAAGAAAATGTGCTATATTACGTAAGACAACAAAATCTTGTGTACAAGCATCCTAAAAACTAAAAAAAAAAAAAAATAAAATGTTATAAAAACTTAATTTACTAATTAATTTTATCACTAACTTAATTTTATCACCATTTGATAACAATCTTATTAAAAAGTTTTTTTGTTATTTAACCCTTTTTATGTATTTAAATATAAAATAATCCATAAAGTCAAGGTCTCATAATATAGTATGTACTTGAAAATAAGAGCCAGATTACAGGTGTTTTGCCCAACTGGGCAACATAAGCTATGTGTAAAAAATGTATACCTTCATTTACTAATAAATATATCTTAAAATATAATATGTGTTACATACCATTAAAACTTAAAACACGAGGTGTACAATATATAAAAATATAATCTAATTTACATAAATATAAATAAAAAAGAGGAAAGTGAAAACGAAATATAAAATCACCCTATTTATTTCATATTTTTCTATATATATATTTTAATAATAAGGATTAATTAGGGTCTATTATTACAAGTAATTAAAAAAGCAATAACATAAGCCAAAATCGTAAGGCACACGAGTTTTTAGTGGATAAAGTAAGTAAATATCCCCAAATAGTTTAAACAATTATAACGATTAACAAATATGCTATTTTTCAGAAAAAAAAATTATAAACCTTTTTTTATACTACTCTTGAATAGTGGATACCAACCTAGTGTATACATTTATTAACAAAAAAAAATTTTAATTAACAACTTCAATAATGTATTTCAAGTTGTAGTAGTATAAAAAATATATTTTCTTAGATACTCTAAATTATACTTCATAAAACATTCAAGCTTCTAAAACCAAAACCACTTCATTTTGAAAAAAAAAATCTATTGGGAGCAAAGCTTTTTTGGGCTTGTCTATTTAATTTCTAATTCTGATACTCTTGCTTACTATAAAAATATATCATTGCCGTTAGCATAGAAATCAAAAACAAAAATCAAATTTTTATAGTAGCTCAGATAAATTCTGCTTTTGCAATTCAAATTGTTTTAAATTTATAGATCCAATTCAATTTTAAACTTATACAACTATATATCTATTTTTAACAATATATTAGGACTATATTAAAGGTTTAATATAAAAAAAATATGTTAAGAGCAAAACTTGCCTGGGCGACAGTTAATATTTAATTCCTACTTCTGATTCTATTGCTTGCTACAAAACATATATTGTGGAAGTTCGCAACGGAATCAGAAACGAAAATTAAGTTTTTACAGTCGACCAGTTTTTACATCTTTAAATAAAATGTGCGTTTGGCGTTGCATAGAGCTCATCCTATTCCTATTAAAAAAAAATTATTTACTCTTTAAGTATAAAATAAATCGATAAAACTTGTCTGGGTAACTGTAAAAATTACATTTTTATTTACAACTAAGTGTTTTTACAAATTTTTATTGTTGCAGTGTTCGTATTTTTCATCTCTAAAAAAATATGCAAATTGCACTAAAATTAATTTTATTTCATATTAAAATTTATTAAAATAATTATAAAAGCCAACAATTTCGTTAACAAAATCCTTTTATAAAAGTTCTTTTTTAATTTTCTTCCAAAAATTTTAGAAGTTATTAAGTTTGTGTATGAATTTATTGTTTAAATATCAAAAAAATGTAGTGGGAACAAAAATTGTCCGGGCGATTGTAAACATTTTTAATTTTATATATTAAGTTTTATATTATTAACATTAAGATTTAATTAGGCGTCTATTATTATAAATAATTGAAAAAGCAATAACAAAAGCCTAAATAAGAGTATCATCGACACACTATTTTTTAGTGGATGAAATGTGTAAATATCCCCAAACAGTTTAAATAATAACAATAGAAAATTTTTCTGTTCCTCATAAAAAAAATCTTTCATATTAGCTATAGCTCTTGATTAGTGGATAATTTATTGTCAAAAATTTATGTAAGCTGCAGTAATAGTATAAACCTATATTTTCTGCATTCTCCAAACTATCCTTTATAAAACATTCAAGGTCCTAAAACGAAAATCACTCCATTTTATCAACAAGCAAATAAATCTGAAAAGATGTTCCGAAAAATCCAACAAAATGTGAAAGAGCGACCGACCTCCGCCTGTAAGCGGCTGCTAAGCACCGATAGAAAAAAAATGGGCGGAGTAAAAATAAAAATCTAGAAAAAATTATTGGACGGATTTTTTCGGCGGGACCGCCACGTAAAGCAAAGATGGCTGTGTAAATAATGATCATCTATTTTTATCAATTATTTGGAGTGTTGTCGTTGGGAAATGTATGATTTATGTGGGATTATGAAGGACGTCTGTGATTTTATTATTTTTTCAAATAATTAATCTACAAGTTTTTTATAAACGGCGTATATATGTAGTTTAGTGGACAAAGTTAAGTCTCGAAATAGTTTTGTTTCTAAGGGAACAAGTCTTTGCAGTCGACCAGATGAGATACGCTCGAGTTAATCTTTAAATAAAATGTGTGATGTTAGTGTGTATTATCTATTTGATAAATTATCTGTATGTTTTTTCTATATGCAGTAATAGCTCTCCCTATTCATCTCCTAAGGCTAATTAAAAAAATTAAAATTTTATTTAACCTTAGGGTATGAAATAAATTAAGTAAAATTTATCTGGCCGATTATAAAAATTATTTTTATTTGCAACCAAGATTTTTTATTATTGCATAAATCAATCAAATTATTAATTTAAAGAAAAATTAACAAAATCTTTTGATTAAATTTTTATCGGTTGTTATTTGTTTAATTAATTATCTTAATTAATGTTGTGTTAAAGAAAAACATTCAGTGACATGTAATCATGTAATCTTCAAATATGATAGAAATGTATTTGAAGCAAAACTAATTTGAGCAATTGCATTATTATTTACTATTAAGAAAGTGACACGTTGTAAAAATTAGCAACCGAAAGTCAAATTTATACCAAATAAGGTTTTATTTATATAGGGCCTAAGGGATAACTTATTTTTTCTCCTTACGCAAATAATTTAACATTGTAAAACATCTTTAAGTTTTTGGATAAAAGTATTTTCTGACTATTAATTTTTAGCCGATAAGTTCGATGAGGGGTTGCTAAAGTTCTTGATACCTCACTTATTGGATTACACAGTGCAATACTGGAACTAGTACATTACCTTACTGAATATCACTACAATTTCTTAAATTATGCGAATGAACTTAAAGCTGTGCTTCTGCATTACAACTTGTTTTAGATTTAAAGAGCAATTGAATTTTAAACTTATAATGCTGTAGCCCTATTTCTAGTCATCTGTTAAGACGATTTTAAAAAGTTATATTATAAACTTTTTGTGACAAAAATAAGTCGTATAATTTAGTAACAGAATTAGAAACCAAAACAAAATATCTACACTTGTCCAGATAAGTAAATAAAATAAAAAAATTGTCAGATTTAAAGATCAAATTCAATTTAAAAATTATACAGCTATAGCCCGTGCAAATCATGTATGGAGGCTATTTTTGAAGTTTATTATGAACATTTTGTTGGAAGCAAAACTTGTCTGGTCGACTCTAGATATTCAATTCATATTTTTGATTCTATTGCTAACTATAAAAATAAGTCGTAGTACTTAACAACGGCATCAGAAACCAAAATAAAGTATTAGCAGCCGTCGAGATAAGTAAATAAAATTTAAAAAAAATCAAATTTAAATATAAAATTCAATTTGTAACTTATTCCAGCTATGGTTAAATTAAATACTTAGTTTTTCTTTTAAGGCTGAGCTATTTACAAAAATCTAAACAAAAGATGACAATTTTGCTATCAAAATCTCTTCAGAAAATTTTTGTCAGTTATTATTGTTTTCTTTATAACTCCAATTATTTCTATGAAAGAACTTTTTTTCATTTTTCATTAGCTACGTATAGAAAAAACGAGTGTAGATTTCTTTTTGCTCAAAAGAAAAATAAATATAAATAGGACGGATAAGATGTATTAATCTAAATTTTGTGATTAGCAATAAAAATTATTATTATTTAAAAAAAATTTTAACAAAATAATTAAATTACTCTTACAAGTTTTGTGCCATTGTATTGCCTGCTATTTTACATTTATTACCCTAACTACTTATATCTAATACCTGATAAATTTTTTATCCATAATTAAAATATGCAATTTTTTCCAAGAATCAAGAAATTCTTTAATTTAAAACTTATCTGAGCAACTGTAAACGTTAGATTTTTATTTTTGATTTCATTGTTTACTAACCCCTTTTAATAATAAAAGTTTTAAGGAAATATTTCTTTATTATTTCGCTATTTATTTCCTTCACTTACGAATAGTACTTTTTGAGAAATGTAATTTTTTCTTGAAATAACTGCTCTGATAGAAGACATCTTTGCCAGACACGAGGGTCTCTAAAGTCTGGTAACTTAAGAAAATCTTATTCTATTTATTTTGAGTTTTTATTATTTTTTTTAGTGTTTTAATATTTATTTTATTAACAATTGACTAATATTTCTTGAGAATCCTCAAGAAGAGTTTTTTCTGAGACAAGACCTTCCTATGATAAAACGTGTTTATTAGGCAAGAGAGACTTTGAAACCTGATATCTTAAAAACTTTTTTTTTGCATTCTTTCGTACGCTTGTGTTTATTTTGTTAGTCTATGATTAATGTTTTTTAAAATATCTCAATTTTTGTCGAGACAACTGTCAAAAAATATTTTCTTGTTCTTCATGAAGCATAAGCAAGCGTAGAAGCGTCTTCTATATATCCCCTTAGTATTTCAGTATTTATTTTAATCCCATATTCTAAGTAATTTTTGAGAAATCTCAGTTTTTCTGCAGGAAATAGATGTTCTTTATTCTTTAGTAAAATCTTTTAGCTGAAATATTTTAATTTATAAAAATGTTATGTGTAAATATTTAAACGATTAAATTGTAAATACATTCGTGCTCTGCAAGAATGATCTTTTTTTAAAGTAAGAGGATTTCGAGCAATGGTCATTAAAACGAGATAGTAATTTCAAAAGTTTCCAATGCCGCTGCTGAAGATCAAACAGTAATCTCCTAATTTAAATATTGATTTTTTTCTAATTTATGCCATTTTATTGATATTATCTGACCATATAGGTTTACTTTAATTAGATAACTAGCTTAAACCCGGAAAAAACTTTATAATTAAAAATTCCCCGAACAAGGAAGTTTATCGCAGCAGTAGCAGCAGCGACCAAAGCAGCGGCGGCGTTTTATTAAAACAAGTAAAACACGTTTTTACATGCGAGAAGAAAATTATGGCCAAGAGCATGGAGACCCTTTAGGTAAAATAACCCACTAACTGCCGACGCTTAGGTGCACCTATAAATATCTATTTTGTTGTTGTTTTATAAAATAATAAATAAGCAACTTTCTAATAATTATAATGGCGACCAGGCCAAGCGTTGTACTACGTAGGCAGTAGGCATTTTTGTTTCTTTTCTTCTTGTTTTAAATACATGCAACGATGGGGAGTTTTTGCTCACTTCACTTAATTTATGAGCCTTTATGAACACGTTTTTCTGTCACTGAATATTTTTTTAAATGCCAACACTTGAATATAGTAAAAAAAATAGTAAGATATAGTAAGAATTGCAGAAAATGCATAATTTAATGCAACAAGATGCTCATTTGCCTAAAAAACTAAAATGTTTAATAGATGTCACTCTAGAAAGAAAGTCTGTGTCAATATTTAAGGGTTTGATCCCAATAATGTGCAATTTATTTATAGTAGGAAACCTAAAAAAGGTTTTGGTAGTAATATGTATATGAGGTATATACATTTTTTGACCTTTTCCAAAACTTCTTTAATAGACAATTTACTATAACCATTCCAAATAAAAAAAACGTATTTTAACGGAAGTAGATACGTAAGAAGAAAAGCCTTTAAAAAATGATTGGCTCAAGAATCGGCATAAATAAACAAGAAACTCTGACTCTATCAAACTTGTGGAAATTTAAAACTCAAACATCAGTTAAAATATCAAAAACTATATCTTTTCAAATGAAAAAACTATATTCAACGTATGCAAGAGAGCCCTATCCGTTATCTTAATTTTGCGATCTCATTTCTGGTTCTGGATATTATCACTTTTGTAGAATCTAATAGCTTACCTTGGGCAGAATTGGAACTTGGCTACGAGACAAAAAATAATTTAATCTATATGGTAAGGAAATAACCAAAAAACGAATTTCTCCAGACATCAACAGACTTTGAATGAAATCTAAAAAGAGACACCAGCTTTAAGATCTTACCAGCGGACAAGACCAACGCAATCTACTTTCTCTCTGTTGCATTGTAAACAAAATTCACTCAACACTATAGCCCGCTACCATATACAACGAGCTTCCTAAACTAAAGAAGGAATGCTTTTGCGACCTATCATTAGCTTCATGAATTCGCGAATATCGGGAGTTCCTAAATTCTTGTTGAGCATTATCCAGGCACAGGAAACACAAGCTTCCTTGTACGACTCTTAGCTGATTTTACCAAATTTTTTTACGCCTTTAATATTAAATCCACTGATAAGCTGGAATGCTTTGATGTTGAGAGTATTTATTCCAAGATATCTATTAGGAAAGTAACAGAGATAGCAAGAGAAAAAACACAGAAAGTGGAATATCTTATGGAAGTTTTAACGATTCGTCATATCAGAAGAACTCCAGAAAAAATTCGCAGAATATTTAACAATGCCTTTACCAAGAACTGCACGTACCAAATAGAGTGTCTTGATAAAAGTGAATACTAGAAGTCAGTTCAATTCAAAAGAACATCGAAACTAGACTCAAACAGAAGAGGTTTCTAGATTAGGAATAGAACACGCTTAGTCCAATGGCCGCAACATGCATTGGATCGAAGTAAACATAGCAATTAGGCGCAAAATTTAAAAAAGAAGAAGATTTTAAAAAGGAACTTACATCACGCAGAACCAAAAATCTTTAGCCAGGCTACTATTATTATTTTCAACATCTAGAGACCTGTATTGGAAGAACACTGCAAGACCTTATGCGCTCCACGCATGATCAGATGTTGCACACTACGAAATTTAAAATAAAGACACTAGAAGTTTGAAAATTAAATTTTACTTACCATAGCCATAGGCTATTTTCTTAAATTATAGGGCGATTTTCTTAATGCAACAGTTAAAAGATTATTCTGGCAGAATAAATGATATAAACTGCAATTATACGCGAACTCCCTAGAGAGAAATGGGCATATTTCGCAAATTGCTTATATGTTTGTAGTATGTGAATACCTATGGAGTTTTGTTTCAATATTCTTAACAAATACTAGGGTTTTTCTATTTTTATCTGTTTGAACTACGATGTCTCTTTAGCGATCACTTTAAGAATTTGTTGCACTAAAGGTATATAAGAATAATGCAAGCATAAAACTTAAAAAAATATGCAATAAACGTATGTATTACATCAATAAAAAATTACGTAAAAAAATAGAATTTAGCTGATATTTTAAAACTTGACAGTAACAAATTGGCTTAAGTTTAAAAAGTCAAATATTTTTTGGTGCCCGAGCCAACGAATAAATTTTCATTAAAAAATATATGGGTAAGTAAAAAATGTCTAAAAATATAATTGCAAAACAAGTTATTTTTAAAAGTCACCGATATAATGCAGCAAATGGAGCGCATGGATTTTAAATTCAATGCCACCCAACGTTTATTTTTAAAATAAAAATCATTTTAAGTAAAAAAATTAGGAATTTATCGGGGTAAGCTTTAATAAAAAGGCGGGTGCGGCCACATCAAAGTATTTGTTTCATTAAAAATATTTTATGATTTCGTTCCAATAAACTTTTAACGCATCATCGGACTGGACTAGGAGTATTTAGTAAGCATATTAAAATTATTGTAAATTATATTTAATTTTTGTTAAATATAAGTATAATGACCAAGGAATTCATGTAAATTTCTTTTAATTTAATTATTTTTTATTAATATACTTAGTTGAACCAGTTCATTTTGGTTTAATCCAGAGACCTCTAACCCAGTTGCAAAAGTTCTATGTATAGGACTTATCTGAGGCTCTTTTTTCTAGGCTAGAATACTTCATCCATGTGATTTATGTAAGACTACATTCTCGAAATCACAGAAATTAATTTGCATTTTTATCAGTCTATCGTAGCGTTAGGGATAAAGGATTTTTTAATAATACAATCACATTTTCCCTTTTGGTTGAAGATATAACGTATGTCTGATCATTCGAACCTCATGTTATACGAACTTGTTTTGATCAGAAATGACTTTCAAAGTTCTTCAGAAAAGAAACCCCAGATTACTGTAACTTTCAAATTTCATATTTCTCCATCTAACTCATATATACATATATATAAATAAAAAGAGTAAGTAATAGGGTAATCAAGCATGGTATTTTCTTAGAAATTTAAATTTTTTGGCCAAATTGGCTATTTAAAAATGACACCAGGCAAACTATCATTTTAACTGCAAAAATACTATAGAATGACGGCCAAGTATAATTAATGTGTAAATAAGATATACAATGAAACCCAAAATTAATACTGGAAATTCCTTTACCCCAAGCCTTGACTTCAATGTAGCATTACTTAATTTTAAAGGTGATAAGTTATAGTAGCCTAAATTATTAAACTGATATACTTAGCCCACTTATGTGGGTCCATTATAGCCAAATTAAGTTTTTGCTATCAAGTTATACCTCAAGTTATACCTTCTGAAGCTGAGAATCTTCCTGGGATTTGCTTACATTGCCATCAGTGCGTCAATCTTTGTGCGACATTATTTTGCTAAGTATTGAGTCTGCAGTTGCCTATTAAGATTTGATAGTTAACTATTAAGAAGAATATAATTCTTCTGGTGAGTTTATGTTTGAATTATGTTATTATATATATAAAAAATATGTTTCCATACAGTGTCCAGGGTTATTAACAAAATTGGTTCTGTTCAATGGAAGTACGAACGGATGTAAGTGCCAATACCTTTTTGGTAAATCTTCTTTTTTTTCTGTGTTTTTTATTTATTTGATGGCTATTTCATTGTCCATGGAGATCATATTAGGGACATACATATGTATACATACACATTATGTATATGCACTCCTTAATCAAAGTACTTCATGTTTTCGTTTAGTGCTCTGCTATATGTTTAGTATAAAAACTTCTAAGTTAGCCATACTTGCTAGTTTATTGTAGTTTTCTTTTTAAGTATTTTGATATTTTATCATATGTATTCGCTAAAGAAAATCATTACACAATATGTAATTAGATTAAAAGAAATAGTTTTTCTAACATATCTTGACGCCAAGGACTATTATGTGTAGATAGCAAAGGCATTCAATTTAAGTTTTTTTAAAGGAAATGCAATTCGTGTCCATTTAAGTTATGCCTGATTATTTATAATTTTCTTTTATTTCTCACTTAATCAGTGGGTTGTTACGTATTGCATAAGTTAAACAGAAATATTCTATATATTGCCCTTAAATAAAAGTTGAAAAAGTTTAAACCTAATTGAGTAAAAAATTTTTCTTCAATATATTGGCGACATATTCACAAACTTCTCACGGCACCCACCATAATTACGATAATATGGATTAACTCGACTAGCCTCATACAAGGTTACAAAATCCGAGCATCCGAAAACGAAAGTATTGTGAAAATATAAATCGCAATAAGCTAGAGACAAATGTAAACAACGCATAATGCACAAACATACGTACATACGTTTATATCGAGTATTGCACCCGACTGACGCTGTTTGTATGCTCTTTCTTTTTCATGGTCAAGTTCAGTGCTGTTGCTTCGCCGGCTTTCCGGAATCACTTCATTTTCTTAACGCGATTTCATCTTATGAATATGCTGCCTTCTTGGATATTATACGTAAGAAAGAGTCATTAAATTTTCAGTTAAAGGTTTCCTTAAATTGTACTTGTTAGGACGTTATTTGCGTAAAATGTGAGAATTTCTATGAATATATTTGGTTAGATTTATTAAAAGAAAGTTATAAATTGTAGTCGTTAGCATACCGAGATATTTTTTCTCCCTGGGGTTCCTCAAGCTTTCACACTTAGTAAGAGTGCATCTCAGCCTGTGGTGACCTAGCCTAATTGTTCACAAAAATATTAACAATGAGACTCAAAACAAAGAATTCAACTTTTATCAACCTCTAAAGCAGTTCCTTGCTAAATTTGGAACAAATGACCACCTACAAAGCAGAAAAATGGTAATTAAAAAAGCATCGAATAAATTTTGTAAACTCTTAAAAAGTCTTTAATGCTGTAGGAACAAATTTAGTTCTCAGTGAGCATATTCGAAAAAATAAGCAGCTAGGAAGTAGCTTAACAAGTATAATCATCTTGGACATGAAATCCGAATGTGAAGCGACCAACAAATGTGCGAAACTTATGGTAAGACAGCTCAAGATGAAAAGAACCATGCTCGGGATGTCTGGATCATTTAAAAAATGAGAAGTTAAGAAGAAGTATCGGTGTCAGAAGCAATTATCGAAATTTAAATAAAATGTAATATGTGGCACGAATGACGAGAGATGGACAAAAATGCTGATCGAGTGGAGACCGCGCTTGGATGAAAGGAGCAAAGAGAGACTCCAACACATTGAACTAACGATCTAAAAATATCTGCAGGTAACTGGATATACAGAGCTCAAAACAGAAGCAAATGAGTAGAAATAAGGGAGGTTTATGTCCAACAGTAGACACAGACAGCTGAACAGTGAAATTATGATAGTGAACCTAATACTCCGTTGTCAGTCTTTGAGATTTTGTTCTTTTGAGTCCAGTGTGTGCTTATCAATGATATGGGCTATGATATTCCTAGTTTTTTTTCTAGGTTAGTTAGCCAATGTCTGGTGATTTCTTTCATTCATGAAAAAGGTGCAATTCCGTCAAATTATCTTTCTTTCATTTGCTCATATTCGCATGCCCTGTATCGTTTCTCCAAAAAGTATACAGTTCACCATCGCTCTGGTATCTTTTACTTTTAACATGTTTAATTTGCTTGAATGTTTTAAAATTGAGTAATGCCGCCTAACTTTTAATGGATTCAGTATTATTAAACTATTAGGAGGTAGTGTGCCAATTTTTAAAGTTTTACTCTCCACAGAGCCTTTTTATTTTTTAAAAAATATGAATTTTCGAGTCCTAAACCTTATATACATACGATATTTATAAATTAAATGTCTCTTTTACTATTGCTAAAACGAAATCGGTTACTTTTATAAAACTTATCAACATACAGCGACAGAATTACAGTTAAAATGTGAAAAAGAGCAAAAAAACCTGATCGGTCGGAACTAGTTCTAGTTTCTAATGCTCGTACATACCGTGTGAATATACGCGAAAGAACCAAAAAATTACATTTTATGTTGATTTATTTAAATACGTTCGCCGAGATCTGCCTTCCTAAAGGCGGTTAATAATGTGTGGACACTTCCTATGTTCATGGGACGTCGATTCCGATCATCCGATCGGGGGAAATCGAGCTGTTTTACATTTAAGTTAGGATCTTATTAAAGTAAATCAGTGGTGTAGTATAATTTAGTTATTTAATTTAATAAATTAGTTTACTGTTTATTTATGAACAGCGTCAGAGTCAATAATATAGCAAATCATTTCTTTTATAACTTCGACAATTATTATACATGCTGAGTTAACGTAAATATTACATAAATAGCTCTGATAATCAAATTTTACGCAAATAAATATGCATAAATAAATATTGAAATTATTAAATTAGCAAAAATTTACATTACATTATTAAATTATAAAAATATTTGTTAGTAAAGGACATATTTATGTTAAATTATTCTATTAAAACTCCTATTTTAATAATAATAAACACGCACTTATAATAGTGAATGCATAACTAAAGTGGATATGATACCCACTTTTTATTATTATATCATAAAATAGCATAGTAAAGTAATTTTTTCTCTTATTTTTAAGCTAGTTTTCAATATCGTTAAGTTAGATTTCTCTGTTCACATTAACTAGCATGTTTTTAATATAAAATAATTACTTACAATTCATTAATAAAATACTATTGCATTTTAAATTATTTTTTTGTCAGTATGTCTAAGCATAAATTTTACATAATTTACGATTAGCTTAATCTGCACTTAAGCATAAAAAGAGGAGTAAATTGGTTATTCGCTTAATTTTATTTTTTTGTTCAACATTGTTGTGAAAGAGGACACGTCAAGTGGCGTTGACCAAAGTTTATTTAAATTCAAAGATTTATTGATCAACAGGAAACAAAACCTATAATTAAATAATTTATCAAAATATTAACAAATAATACATTAATTTCAGTAGTGTAATAAATAACAAGATTATTGATTTAGTTGCATGTGTGTCTTTTTATATGGATGCAGGAAACAACAAAATTCAAAACTGATAGAAGATCTAAAGCATCAAGTTGATTATTGCATATTTTAAATAAAAACACTAAACTTTGACAAACAGCAGATTTTTAAAGATATAGTGTATTAAATCTTAAAAGGAATAACTATTGATCGAATCCTCTTTAAGAGTAAACACCACCTATCCTAAAGCTAACATATTTTTAGAATTTTTGTTGAACTGCTTCGAGCCTGGTAATAAGCTCTGCATAATTAGGAAAGCGTATACAGTAGGCGTGATTTTAATAGGAAGTTAAGCAGAATTGTTTTGCTCGGAAATATTAACTAGATAGCCAGGTCACAAAGGAAGTCATAATTTGCAAGTGTATTATTATTTATTATATAATCGAAGTCAATCTCATATTGCAAAATCGATCAAAATGACCATGATGACCCTTAATAAGACGAAAAACCTTCATACCATCGGCAAATAGTAGAAACTCGTGAAAATGTCATTGATAAAAATCAAAAAAACACAAATGAAGCAAGGTTGTGCCCCTGGGTACCACTTGAGGCAATGTAGGTAGATAATCTGTACCTATTGAACTTCACAAAAAGCGGTCTATCTAATAAGTAGGACACGAACAACTCCACTAGATGTTTATAAAAGTTCATAAAAGTTCAAAAGTTTTTTGTAAATACTTCATGATCAAAGACTGTATATTTAAATCAAATACTTGCAATTTATAGCCTTGTATGCGTATGCCCAGAAATGACGTTAAAGGTGTTAGTGACTGTTGATCTACACTGAAAAACTCTACTTAACTATTTAACTGAAATAAGATGTTTAATTTAGTGATATACGTTACTATTAATGCAGGTCTTAAAGGCCTTGAAAAAATTGCAAAAAATGGAAATTGAGCGATAGTTCTTTACTATATGATAAATTGAAAAGTATATATAGAGGTTCAGTGTAAGCAGAAGCATAATCACGTAAGAGAAAAGAAGGAACAGTGACAAACCCTGCAGTCTCTTTCTTTTTAATTTTTTTAATATCTCCATGATTTAATTTTTAAATATGAATATTTTGAGAATCAGATTATACATGACTGAAATGGGTAAATGAAGGGAAGCTGTTAAACACACTACAAAAGAATTCTGCAAAAACATTTACAATCTGCAGGAAAGTAGACCAACAATTGTTATGGTAGTTCAAAATATTAGGGATTCTAGATGTGTTTCTTTTATGTTATGTTAATAATCAAAATTTGTTGAGATCATAATGTATAGAATTTTTAGTAAGCATTCTAGTCAACCAATTATTTAGTTTTTTTCACCTACTATGCAACCTATACTATTCCTCAAGAGATGCCTCAATTTGAACAGTATACTGGCGATATTTATGTATCTTTAAATAATAGCTGCAACAATATATAAAAAACGAGCATAAACCTTGGAAGAATAAACATACTGTAACCCAATTCATTTGATTGATAGTATTTTTCTTTAAATATTAAATTAGCTCAATAGTTCTTAGGTTCAAATTTTAAATTAGATCGACCTATATAAAGCTGTGCAGTATTGTCTTTATACTTCAGCTATTTCAATTGGTTCTACTTTCCATTTTTGTCCGTTCAAATTTGTATTCCTGGTTTAAATTCTCTAGCTACATATTATACTTTATCATACAGATCGCGAGACTTTCCGTGCTGGGCATGGAGTTTCGTTTTTTTTTCTTTTTCTTTCATGTCTGAGTCGTTAATTTATATTCTTTAGTCTAATAATTGTGTAATGTGTTACTGGATTTCCAGAGATTTTTCTTGATTAGTATGTTATCGGATCTGCAAGATTTTACTGCAGCCTTTATCCAGTTCGTCGTGGACATTCATTGAATCTCATCCATTTATTTAATTTGTAACCATCTAGTACAGATATCTTTAATAAATTATCCTGACACCATTTTTAATTCACCAACCTGATATAATTTTTAAATTAATATTAAATTGGTTTCTGTTAAGTTTTTTGTGTCAAATCAATAAACTAAAATATAGATGTATACATTTGCATAATTTAAATGGATATTTGATGCCTTTTTAATAGATTTAAATAACTGAGAAGCAGCCAAAGTCATAAATACGTGAAAATATTTTCTTATTAATTTTTAATTTTCCAATAAACCCGAGAAAACATATGAATCTAAAATACGTGTAGTCTAAAACTTTATTTTAATTTAACTAATTTGTTTATATTGTATTAATAGTAGTAAGGATGCAAATTTTTAACTGTACTTCTTTCCTTTAGTTCACGTATTTACTGTACATCTCTATTAAAACTAATGCTATTAAGTTGACTAAGTTATCAGTAAAATTACGATTTTCAGTTTGTTGCATTTAATTATTACTATCCGCATTATTAATTAACGAAAAGAAAGTTTCTCACGACCGAGAAGCGAGAAACGACAGTAAAAAAAAATTATGGGTTTATGTCGGATTTAATTGTACGCCTTATAAGTTTTTCCATCGATAATTATAATAACTAATCCCTCGCTTTAGTTTTTCTCAATTTGGTTATACAAACATACTTCTTAAGAAATTCATGTTAAAATTAATCGGGTAATAAGTAATTGAGCGAAAACAAAATTAATTTTAAAAATAGTTTATTTTTCGGAAAATCAATTTACTCCCTTGGTTTTATAAACATTTTTCTATAAGCGCAAGCTGAGCGACGTCTAACTAAATATTTTTACTAAATTTTTAAATAGTTTTTCTATTGGATGGATTATTTCTGGATCGGTGAAGGTGCCTCTGATTGAGATGGACGTTTTGGAAAATTTTCAAAATGAGACAGCTGGAGTTTGGAAGAATAACAAAGCTATTATTTATTTTTATATAATAAGCAGGGCAGAATGAAACTTAATATTTCATTCAGTTAGGCTTTAATATAAATTGAGCCACTGGAGTCGATATAAATGGTTTAGTAATGAGGTACACTTAGATTTCTTCTTTACTTGTATTAACTTTACCAGATGCCAAAAAATCTGCCATTGTAATTCCTCTTCCAAAAGTTAGCCAAGTCAAGAACTATAGCCATCTTCCATCAGTTTCGATTTTACCAGCTGAAATCCTGGCAGAAGTAATGATGCTTTATATTTGCTTTAGAAAATAATAATATAAAGACTAAGCAAGCGCTCTAGTGCTATAGGACTACACGCGGCTTTTGATTTGTTAAATTATGATTTTTTATTGAGCATTTTATTTTACACCGGTTTTGGATTTAGCACTTGTGTCTTATATAAATCTTTTTTAGGTAATAAGTCACAAAATTAACTATTGAAGATAAATCATCAGTCTGTAGAAACATCACAGATAAATAATTTCGAACTTCTCCTTTTTACACTCTGTACATCAAATTTTATAAATTTTCTTTAATATTGTGATTATCATTTATTTGCCAATGATATACAAATGTTATATTCATTAAGATATGGATGATGTTGCCGAGGCAAATTTTAGAAATATTTCAGATCTAAATGTTTGTCTGACATGAAATAATATATTGTAATTTACCAAGTGTCACTGTTGGAGGCTCTGATAATTCTTTCAAAACCAACATTAGAAGGAAGTATTAAATCTTATGGATATTAAACATTAAATCAATTAATATATATCCTCTTGTTTTAAGAAACCTAACTCGGCACTAAAGTCTTTTTTTTCCACTTAGACACTACTTTACAAAAAAAAATTAAATTGTGTGAGGCACTGGTAGTATTTATTTTAATTGTCCTGACACTGTGTGTGGACCCTATTTAGATTCAACAGAAACTTGTAGGGTGCAGAAAATTCAGAACTCATGTATTCGGCATATATGTAACATGAGGCAGCAACAAAATTTTTCTCATAAACTAAAGGGACTAAACTAGTGGTCAGTATACCAGAAGACCATTGCCTTCCTCTTGCTTTATTTTCAGCAATATTAAGAAAAAGGGTCCTATATATTTTGCGATGAATTTTAAAGTTTACCGCACTTCTATGCATAATTTTAAAGTCTTTTTTTTCTTAATAATTTTAAATCTTCAATATTGTAATTGTACTATTGTACGATCCCAATAAATAATATTAAGCTTTCTTTTAGTAACTACTGCACTTAATTATTTAAATACTAATTCTAACCATTTCCCAAAAACTAATCTAAAACTCTTAACGTAATAATTCGCTACGATAAAATTTTACCACCAGTCTTATTCAATCACATCTATCACTAGTGCAGTGATATTCTTCAAAACAAAATCGCTTATTTTGGTTATTGAATTTACGTGCTAATTAGCATCCAAACCTCCCAGATTCCTAACAATGTTCTGTATCTGTAACTGCAGAGGGTGGTGCAGACATCACTGTGGTGCACCTCTGTTGACGGAATAGGCGACCTCTGCCTCAGTTCCTAACCCAGCCCAACGAATAGATAAAAGCGACAACGTCATCAAGAGATCCCCTGATCTCTTCAGGGGATGGGTCAGATATGATGTGAATTCTACTGTGTATTGACGAATTGACAAAAGAGCAGAGCACTCGCAAAGTATATGCTCTATTTTTTCACCTTTATGGTTGCTTGCGCTACATAATGGAGTCCTGCTTAGTTTTATTTTGAAAAGATCGATTTCCCTTGCTGTGGTTTGCCTCTTGATCAAGCAGATGTTGTGGCTCCCATCAAAAGGATGAGAGTAACATCCTGTTTTTAAAAGAAACTTACCCGAGGGTGCTGGCATTGTTCCACTAGTTCTGATATGAGGCGTGGTCCTGACATTAAAAGCACTGCCTGGCTGCAGTCTGTGTGGATAACCACCGTTTTATCAGTAACTTTGCTACTGACTAGTTGTTCTGCCGTCAGAGTTATGTCATATATTTCGGTGTAAAAGACACTGGCTAGCACCTGATGCAGCCTGAACCTGTTTTAATTCTGGAACCATTCAAATAGATATTAGTAATACCCGCCAGTCGATCATTTGCATCCGTTGAATGCAAAGATTGGCGAGGCAAAGTCAACTCAAAGCTCCAGTAAAGGAAGCGAGTTTGTTGCTTCTTGCCAGAGGCAAGCTCTTTGTAGGCCTATCTTCACACTTACGCTTATTACAGTAGAGCAAGGCCAGGGGCTTTAGACACAGCATAACTTCCAAAGCCCTTGTTAGTGTGGTTTTCATTCTTCTCGTTATGTTGAGGCAAGCCATTCTTTAAACATGGTCTAGTTTTCGATGAATTGTGACGTGATTATATGCAACTTAAAAGTAAAAGAATAATAAATACGTCTTGCGTAATGAACAATAATAACATAGAAATTAAGATAGATTAGAAATTAGGAATTAATTAAGAGATAAGGCTTTGTACATAACATAATTTTTTTAGTTACAAATAAGCTATTTTTTTACTTTGACTTTGATCTACTTTA
Source organism: Anthonomus grandis grandis (assembly GCF_022605725.1). NCBI lineage: Eukaryota > Metazoa > Arthropoda > Insecta > Coleoptera > Curculionidae > Anthonomus > Anthonomus grandis. Next base: position 24,537,686 of record NC_065552.1, on the reverse strand, counting down.
TGGCCCCAGACAATAGCGCCGTACAATAGAAGATATCCCATGATACCTCTGGACATCCACGTAGCTACCTTAGAGAAGCCCCATTTGTTGCCCATTGGGCATCTATACTGTTCGTAAGAGATATCTGAAAGTCAGAAGGACTATTATTTTCTTTTTTTTTTATAAATAGTACAATCTTAGTCTTTTTAGGCTTAACGGATAGTGACAATCTCATATGCATCATCGCAAGTCATCTGCATAGCTATTGTGTGGTGGTATTTATTATTCAGGCGGATAATGCGACTATTTAAAACCATGTTTCACAGAAGAGAATATAACTTAATGATGTTATTTTAATTTTAATTTCAATTTAGCATTAAGATAACATATAGCTAATATTAAAAAATAAAAACATTGCATAACTTATAGGGATGTGATCCTAATATACTTTTTGATGCCATTTATGCTTACTTGTCGTTCTCTTAAGCACTATATATTATAAATACTGAATAGGTAAATCTCTCATTATTATCTAACATGCGATAGTAATATAAATACAACTCAAAATAATCCCTAATATAAATTAAATCTCTTAACTATTATCATATTTCTTACCCAAATACTTATGATTTCCACTCAATAGCACTTTCTATTAATGCATGAGAAAAATGTTAAATAGAGGTCAAACCTCACATTTATCTATATTGCCTTTCCTTATCTCGAAAAAATTGGGAAATTTTTCCAGAAACTATTTATCTTTTGCTGATAAGAGCAGTCTCTAAGTTCAAATGAAAAATCGCATATATATTAAAGAGGAAAAAATGCATTTTTACAGTCGCTACAGCTGCAGTCTACGGATACAGATAATTTTTTTCGGTAGTGTAGATAGTTTGACGCCATACAGTTTTGATATATTTTTGATGGTGCTAATCTGGGAAGTCATAAAATGGTTTTTATCTAAGCACCGACAAGTGAGCGATGAAGTTTGGAAAAATCAGTGACAAAATAACGCGATTTAGATTCAGGAATAAGTCCAATAAATAGACAAGTTCTTACCTAGGTCAAGGTATAATTTGGTTTCTCTAAAACGAAATTTGATGTTGCGCTTTTCACATTTTTAAATGTGTGGCGCAATTGTTTTTTTGGCTTCGCGCGGAACGGTGCTTTAGTTTTTCGGATCGAGACCGGGAATTTTCCGTATAACTTTTCTTTTTGGTTTTTTTTGTTACAAGTTCTTGGAAAATGGAGTCGACTTGGGAGAAGTTTAGATTAAAGACGTTTATTTAAGTTTTTGTACAGTTATCCAGCTAAAGGGCTAATAATAAAAGGATAAAAATAATTTAGATCTATGTGTGAAAGAAGGTAAATATTATTTTTTAAAGAATTTTGTTATTATATATTTTAGTATTTGAAGCAACGCAATTACTTTCTTTTAATAAAATTTACGGCTTTAAGACCTAAGATCTTCTTAGACTAAGTAATAGCTGTTTATATATATATTTTTTAAATTTCGTTATGTTGGGTTTAAGAAACCTTTACAAACATAGACCCCTACTAGCATATCGTCATCCTTATTTATATGAGCTAATTAGTTGGTTTAGATTTTCTCGTTTTTGCCTGTTTTAACCCTCCAAGTTAAAATATCTGTAAAAATATGCAGAATAATTTATTTTCAAATATTTGCTCTTTTAGCCTTAACAGAGAAAATGACTAAAGTATACCAGAAGCTATTGCATATGCTTAGTAAAATACATATTAATATTTTTAAGTTCTTTAGTGGCTTAAATTACTTTTGATAAAAAAAGCAATTTAACCCATTAAATTGATCTTTTCCTAAAATGGTCGAATATAGATATATATCCGACGGTAGCCTGTACTTTTCAGGTTAACAATTACTTGAACTAAGCTCTGTAAGCCCATTAAACATAATACACCAAATATTTTACAATTAGGAAGCAAACTGTATTTACAAGATCTCTACTGATTCATGCAGAGCTAAATCAATATTGACAATGAAATGGTGAAATCTAGAATGGGAATTAATTAAATTGGTTTAGTGATGATTTCCTCGGGCGTCCTAGTGAGAGAGTAAATTTTCAAATTGTAGTCTAGGCTAGCCCATTATACAGAAAAATCGTTCATAGGATAGGAGATGGTTGATGAATTAGGTGGACACTGACTAGCCAAGGGAGTTGTTGAGCCCCTGATGCCCCCTCATTACTCACCGGATGTCCTAGTAGTCAACTGCCTTGGAAGCAAATCTGTAAACGGTCACAATTATCTAATTATACTTTTACCGTTCGATCCTAGAAGAATCGCTACTCAATTTCAACAGCCTCTTTAAAGGACAGAACGAATTCGAAAATTATGTACTGAAAAAGCCAATAGGGCGCTCTGGTCTAAAAATTTGTATGTCCAGTTATTAGAGTCGAACCCTCATGAATGCTGGAAACTCACCACTAAGATAGTCTGCAGTTTTTCTTCCTCCAAATACCAACGACACTCCGGATTGTCCGCAATCAGTGCCAGTGTCAGTTAAAACATTTGTCACTACTTACTACTCTTTACACTTGGCGCGGTAATAGTATGGTGAGACAGGCATATGGCCCCGCTATGTGTGCCTTGGTCCGTCTTATTCTTCCATCTACCTCTGGGGTATCTTACTGTTGAGCGGATTCTTTAGCGACTAAACACCTATATATTTGGCAATGCCGATTTACTATGCGGACCACGGTCTAGGAAAGGCGTCTGCTGAGTGGCTACACACTCAGATAATTCAAACACTGCAGCCTGTCTTGACCAGTTTCTTTAGAACCTTTACTATAATATGAGTTTAGAGCTTACCTCTTCGGCCATAATGGCGGCTATATTGTGCGAGCAGAATAAAATGACTGTGTTACAGAGACCACAATTTAAAATTTGCTATCCGAATTGTAATACTTTAACTCTGAATATACTCACCTTAAGCAAGTAGACACATCACAAAAGCCTACATCCGCTCTGTCAGCCAATCTGGAGCCGTCTATTGGTACATAGGATGGACCTCTGTTTACTTATGCAGCCCACCACTCTCTGCCTGCCATGTGAGTGATAAAGCCTTTATAGTCTACTGTCTCAGCTGTCATATATCCTAGAGAACCAAATTTTAGCATGCCCAGCCCGTACTTCACACATGTATCCTGTATGCAATCCGTATTTTTTCAAATTAAATGCCAAAATCCAGAGATGGAAGGTTCAATAGAGTTGTTGGCATAGATCTGGTCGTAGGCCTGCCAGGTGTTGGACACTAGCCAGTTGCGTTCAAAATCTGGCTGTCTTTCATACAGGGTCAGCAAACGAGTCTCTGATAGCGACCAGAATAGTTCTACGAGGGTAGAATTTTAAATTTTACTCATGTGATTTTCTAAACCTTTTATACGACTATCAATTTAGATACCTTAGTTAATATTTTAAAGCCTGACTATTAGATGGCGCCATGACATATGATTGAAAAATTGCTATATTATTATCATCTATTTCAGTGGTTTACCTTTTTAGGTCCACTGACTTTTATTCATGATCGCGCCACAAGTAGTTCTTTCGAAACAAGGGCAACAATGAATATTCTCTAAATGCATTTATTTCATATTAGCCATAGAAAAAGCACGCTCGTGCTTAAGGAAATTCATAGATGGACTACTGGAGCATCCAAATGCATTTTTTTCAATTGAATATTAAACTTTGGGTAACATTTTGGGTGAATTACAACTTTATGGTACTTGTAAACATAACTTTTTTTTAATAATTTCGCAAAAACTTTCTTTAATTAAACAGTTTCATGTAAACTCTTTCCTGTAAACTCCTAAAATAATATTAGACGATACCTGATACAACAAATTTTAATACTCAAGTTTTTTATTCACTGGAATTAAAGCCTTAGGGAAAGATGTATAGAGAGTATGTTATCACCATTTATTCTTCGAAATCAATACTTGGGTTAATTCGCTGATTATTGGTGTCATTTTTAGAAATCTCGGACTCTTTGATACTCATACTTTTTACCTTCATTACACTTGCTATTCAGACCTAATTTTAACGTTTTTCCTTAAATTATTTCGAGTCCCGGATTTATTCAATAAATTGAATATGTTCTTAAGTTTCTAGAATAAAATTATTTTTAATGTATGGAAAATGACGACTTTATAGTCCAATTCGTCGCTATATGATTTTTTATCGATTTGGTAAAGAATAAATCATACCTTAGGTTATAGTTTGGACTTTGAAGGAAACCTAGTATTATATGTATCATTACCAATTTCATGGTATTATATTATTACCATTTTATAAATTTACAAAAGATTTCTCTGATACTATGGTTTGCTTATAAAAATATTGTGGTTTGCTGTATCAAAGGCCTTTATGGCATTGCTAAATATACCATAAATAAGAAAAATTAAGCAATCAAGTTTAGATTTATTTAACTATTTCTACAAATACATTATTAATTCTTATTTTACATAAATATAATTAGTATAGGGTTAATTATTTTTATATAAATATGCAATCATGCTTTTTCTTTATGCCTCTAAGAATATTACAATACGTTTAGTAAATATGCTTCAGGGAACCTATTCAAGATTTTTTTTATTTTGCAAAATATTATAATATTATATTTAGATACTTATAACAGAAATGCAGAAAAAATTAAGGAAAGCCTAATTGCCTTTAACTTTATATTGTAAATGATAACTTAATTAAAAAAATTTTTCGTTCAATTTTTTATATGTTATTGTTTATCGTTTAATATATTTTAGTACATAATATATTTATTATTATTGTCTAATAAATTTTCATATATATTAATATGTAAAAAAATGGTTTACCCCTATATTTTTTTTATTCTTTCACTAAAAATCTGCCATAAATGATTACGAAATAAATTGGGATTAAAGGATACATTTGTCTTTTTCCAGTTGCAACTATACTGGAAAATAGAGTAAAGGATATTCTTGGAAATTTTGGCCAAATCAATGTCTGCCATAATTTTCATAATTTACTATACCTAGTAGTCTCTTCCATATAAGTCATTCTATAAAAATAAACTGAGGAATAGATTATTAATGAACTCAACAGTTTCAGAATAAAATGAATTTTTGCAGGTCTGCCTAACAAAATCGGAGTATTTAAGTGAAAATCTGCTGATTAATAACAATAATAATAAATAAAAAAAAAGTATTTAATCAAACAGCGAGAAAATAATATGAACAAGTTCAAATCGCGACATCAAGAACTCAAAATAGAATATATTATATATAATAGAAATAAAAATAGAATTAAAAAAAAGGAACTGTTAACAAAGCCGGTGCATGTGGCTCAAATATAGAGAACTGAAAGTGGAAATGGATGCACTTATCCCTGCATGTCAAGAACAAGTGATCTATTGCAAGCGAACTAACTATCTGAGGACAAAAATTCGAAAAACCGTCATAAGCCAAACAAACATGTAGCCTGTGGTGGATAGAAATTGAAATGTATCACTATGTTGTCTCCCCTTTCTCGATCCTTGCCAAAAACGAATATCTTACGTCCACCAGAATATATTATAAAATAAGATTATTGCAACCTGACTCTGTAGTAGATACCAATAAGATCACACACATATGAGACGAGATTAAACATACTCATCTATGTATGAAGGCCATAAAACAATATCTTACACTAAAAGACAAAGTGACGTAAACAAACCTTGATTATAGATGCTTCCATCTTATCTGATTTTAATATTACAGCAAAAGAGGCAGACAAAAGGTTGCAATACAAGAAGCTGGAGATAGAAGTAGAAAGAATATGAGACAAGAGTCATCCGGGTAGTCAGGCAGTACCAGGGCTTATGTGACAGTACAGAACTATGAAAGAAACCGCGGGACAGCACAATCCACTTGATCTACAAAACACTGTTCTTCTGAAAACTGTCCACATTGTTCAAAAAGTGTTGAAATAAAGTTAATCAATGAAAAGTTCCCCGCCATCTTGAAAGTAGAGAGGAAGTAGAGAATTGTTAAACATCGAGAGTCTACATAAAATAGTTGTCCTAGAGGTATTACAGAAAGTCTTGGGATGTAATGACTCGTTATTGCAGCTCGTTAATATTCACGGTTCTGCAGGAGCTGCCACATTTCTCTACCTAGTGGTAGGTAGAGAACCGGTTTAGTAAAAGCAAACACATGAGCAAACCAATAAACTTTGTGTTCTTCGGGTACACGAGGGACAATAATCTGCCCCTCAAATAAACTTTAACCTTCCGAAAGCCTGCAGGATTTAAGTCCAAAATAGAAGGATTGGTAATGGCTTGTCAGAACGATTAGTCAACACACTGGTTGAAGAATCATATTTTTCGAGGAAATACATACGACATCTCCTTTAGAGCGTGCACTCTCAGCTTGCACCTTCCACTTATGCTCAGTTACTGTACATCAATCGATATAATGCTGCTCTGCGAATCCTGTATTTTCATCTGTGGTTTGCATATGGTTTGGATGAACAGCTCATCCTTCCATACGTCCCACAGGAAATAGACTCTGTAATCGTGAAAATGCCTTCTTTATTGAAATTATGCCTTCCCCACTTCCCGACATATGTAAGCCAACAATATTGAAGTGCTGAACTCCAACATTAAAGAGATCTGCTCTTTAACTCATTGAGCTTTCCGCATCACCATAATCCAATATTTCCATCAAGGAGGTTGAAAAGCGCGACAAATATCGAGAACTGAATGTTGAATTTAAGCGCATATTTACCCGAGAATCTCTGTAAGTATGATCTAAAGAAAAAATCAGCTGTACTTGGTTCGCTCCATATTGTACGTGCTCCCGGCATGACTTGTGTGAGGTTATAATTCGCCAGGATTTGAAATGTCACCTTTGATATCGAAACTGTAGAGAAAGATTAAGTAGTATACAACAAAATATAATATTTATTGTATATTAAATTGTACTTTAAAAAATATGTCGCAGTTTGTTAAAATACATACAGGTTTTTGAATGTTCCTTAAATACTTATAATTTTTTCCTATTTTCTTTATTAAAAATTAAAATGTTAAATTAATTAGTTATTGTCTAATTGCTTACTACTTTTAAAGGAATATGAAATATTTCTCTATCTGTGTGCCGAAACCAACCCGTAACTCTCTTCCTAAAAGACTTAGCACTTTGTAAACCTTATATTATTCGACGTACCTCTAACCCGTGGATATTTAAATTTTGGCTAAAATGGCTAGCTTTCCTATGATCTGCTTTCTTATTATTAATAATTATTGATAAAGTTAAACAAATATAATTGCCTTAAGTTACATATTTTGAAGTACTTGAAGAAATAATAAAACACATGAGTTATGCATTTTTTTTGGTTATATTATTGATGTCCTGCTATGCACTTATTATAGCTAAAATCTAAATTATTTATTTTAGTGCAGTTAAGCTTAGTTGTGTATAGGTATGCTATAAATATTATAAAAATATGCATTATGAATCCCGTAAATTGAAAAATTATATTTTAGTTTTCAGAGCGTTTTATATTTACAATACTAATCCAGTTTATTTTTAATATGATAAAGGTGGCTTAATATAATAAAATCAAGAATCTCGATATAGGTGTTTTTAATTCTTTTCTATTTTGTGAAAATTTATCTACTTAAGTTAAATTTTAAAATATTCATGGGATAAACATAGGATCAAAAAGTGGACAGTAAAATGGTAATTTCTCTTGAAGAATTAAAAATACTTTATGGCATATCTTCTATAATTAGTACCTTTTTTTTAAAATACGTTTAATTTTCTAATTTTATCTGACTAATAATAGTATAAGTAGTGCCATCTATGAATTGATATCGGCAATACTTTGTTTTTCTTGGATTTCCTTCAACCCTCTTTCGTAAGACGTTCTTAAAAATCAAGCTAAGAAAATCGTTAAAGGCCTTTAAATTTTTCTCTTTTGTAAAGATTTTATTAATTGAAATTCTGTATATTATAAATAGGCGTTTATAAAAAATATTTTTTGTACATTTTCTAAAGTACCTACCTGAACAACTTTTTCAGTTTGTTGGAAACTTGCAAGGAAATAAAACTACATTAACTGCTAATTAAATATATTTTATCAGCATACTAAATGTTATCGAACCTAATGATTAAAAACATCAAAACACATCATGTGTATATATTATTTATATCAATATTTTTTCTCTGAAATACATGAAAAATATGTATTTTATTTCTTAAAGATTATACATTTGTTAGATAATTTATGGCTATGTGAAAAATAATAATTTATATAAAAAGGGTGTTCTAAAATACGTAGACAATCCCTCAGATGTAATAGCATAAAAATTATAAAATTGTATGTTAAAACTAAAAATAATCCATTAAATATAAGCTCATAAGCATTTTATTACAAATTCCATCCTCATATGCCATTCGGCTTATCTTCCGCATCAAAACCGACCAAAGCTTACACGAACCTATATGGCCTTGGCAATTGATGTTTTCATAAAGGTGGTCTTGTTAAATCCATGTTGATAGCGAGGCAAACGTTAATTTTTACGTAACACATTTATCGCCAGGTGATAATGCCCATCTTAATACGCATTGCGTGCCCTATTAAATAGTAAACATGAGCCATTATGCATAATATTAATTAGGGAAGTATTTATATCGTTATGTTTTTTTTTTGCAAATTGGCTTAGGAGGAGTACTCGATATTAATATTTGAGTGGTATTTTTATAGTGGTTTAATTTTTTTAGGACAAAAAATTAAATTGCTTATCCTGTATTAAAGACTCAGTCATTAAAGGCTGATATGAATAACTACTAAAGGCCATAAATCGGACCTAAAAGTCAGAAATTATGATTATTATGGGTGATTTTAATGCAAAGATTGGTAATGATGCGGGAGAAAAAATAGCTGGTGAATATAGATTAAGTATTGTAAACGAACCTACTAACCTGTTAAGAAATGTTGTTTGTTGACTTAAAAACTTTCTTTAAGCTTCTACTAAGACTCCTGTACCCTTGGATTTCTAACGCTTATACATCAGAGAGGATAGTCAGAAACCATATAGACTTTCTATTGTTAAATAAACGATACAAAAATTGCATTAAATCGGAAAAACTTACCCCAGCACAGAGATAAATTACGTTCATAATTTTCTTGTAGCAAATATTCAGTTAATTCTAAAAAAGTGTACAGTAGAAGGAAACTACCCTAAAGGAGAGAGCTGAACAGCCTTGAAAGGCTAGCTGACGTCAGAAACGAACTAAATGCTAAACTTAGCAGAGTAAGCATGGAGAAATCCAAAGCAGAGACCTTTTACCGATGCAAGGCCAACATTATCTTCTAACGATACTAACATAAAAAAAACCTGAGATGATATTCTTAATTTAAAGGAAGAGAGACAGTTGAAAAAAGGTAATTCGGTACATCACCAGATGAATCGTGTAATAAAGAACAAAATTAAAATGGCTAAAGCAAATCGGTTCCAGAGTTTATATATGATATTTTTAATACGAGCAAGAAAATTAAGAAGGCTGCTGATATATCCAAGCCGCGTCAAACTAGCATTCTCTTAAACATTGAAGATGAAATAATTCTTATCGTTAATGACAAAGTAAACCATAATTTGCTGAATCAAGAACTTTATTCAACTAAGGAGGAAGTCCAACATGCAATATTATTAAAAGCAAAGTCATTAAAATCTGAAAGAATAAGGAGTCCCTAAACGTGAAAGTGAGAGTGAGCTCTTTAATATGGTATACAGCTCCGGTGTCATTTCTTCCGACTGACCTCAATCTGACCAAAATAATTGCAAATATTTACTGCAAACAAACTGGATATATAAGGGTAGATCAACAGATATCAGGCAAAATTCAAATCAAAAAGGGTGTCTGACAGGGTTGCATCTTTTCACCATTACTTTTTTATACTATACTTAAGCAAAATATTCGAAAATGGGCTGAAAAGCTGCCTTGAAGGAATATCTATTAATGGCGTAAACATAAATAACCTTCAGTACGCTGACGACATCGTTATATTCGTGAACTCGTTGGAGATTTTTCGCTTGACCATGTGGTGACTATAGCGTAGAATTTCGATTAAATTCAAATATTATAGTAGTAAGAATTATATTGAAGGAGATATTCTATAGGTACACAACCAACAAAAAGAATACGAAAAATTAAGTCCGTCTTATGTTGCCAAAGTTTATCGTTCTCCGTTTGAACTCGAGTACTAAAATATTACCCGATAGCACTATTACCACAAATACACAACTTATTCATCAAAATTTTTACGAACAGACTGACCAATAAATTAGACCAGTCAGATGATCAAGCGGGTCTTAGAAAATAGTATAGCACGTGCGATTGAACATAATTTTCATCTATCAAAATACAATAAGGCATAACACAAGGGGAAACGCTAATCTCCAAAACTATTAACCTTGGCCCTATAAGATGCTTTCAAGCAACTAAACTGGCAGGACAAGAGTAACTCAATAAATGGAAAGAGATTAAACCATCTGAGGTACGCGGACCACATTATTTGGATATCGCAAAACAAGGAAAAACTAGAAAAAATGTTAATGGAACTAAGCAAGAAGACAATAACAATTGGACTGCAAATGAACCTTTGAGAGACAAAGATGCTGTATGAAGAGGGTCTTCTTCAAATCCAAATTCGAGAACAAAAAATAGAAAATGTATGAAACTATATATACCTCGTCATTGGGCAGAGAATAAAAAATGTAAGAGATAGAAGAAAAAAGACTAGCTTGATGTGTAGCCTTTAGAAAACTGAAAAATAAAAATCTTCCAATACCCCTATATAACCAATGTGTATGTAAAAATTGCCAGAAACAGTCAGAATAATATAGCATGTGACGGAAAGACATATGCTCGAACTGTCACCATTCGACAGAAAGAGCGAAGGAAAAGTGAATACATTAGATGTGAAATTCAGATTAAATTCTCTGGGTTTTAAAATAGCTGAACATAAATGGAATTTCGAAGGTTATGTAGCCATAATAGAAGAGGAACCTGTGAAAAACCTGCTGAAAGAGCGAAAAACTTAATATTTTTCAGGAAACCCTTTATGTCGCCGCTGAAATTAAATTTAAATTATTTTTACAAAATTGCAATAAATGAAAGGAAATTATTTATTTATAAGAAAATTATTAGCATTTTTTTATTGATTATTTCACGTGAGTTAATATCAGAATATCAAAACTAAATATAAAAAAGCCTTTTTATTTGTTTTTGATAATACATTTTTTATTTAGTCTGTAGTATCAGAAACATTTACAAAATTAAAAACATATTATTAACTCATAGACCAAACCTGGAATATTTTTATAGAAACTTAAAGTGACTTTTATTGGATTGAATAAATAGCGATAATAAAATCGTTGAAAGTTTCGTACCCTTATGCAATTTTAAACACCCCGAATTACATTGAAATAAAATATTTTTGCGTTCTGTAATTTAAGTTTAAATAACTAAATATGAAAAATAAATGAACAAACAAAAGTAAAATTAACAAATAAATAGAATTATTGAGTTGATATAGGAAGAGTAATAGCAAACTTCTTTATAAGAATACAAGCCCAGGATCAAAAAATAATTATGTGCTACTGAGATAATTTACGTCCTTAAATTAATAATTTAGTGGATAGTTGTAGAATCAGGGCAAAAACTGTAACTTTAATAATTTACTTGGAATCTTCCCAATAATTAAAAAAAAATTAAAAAGTTTTAAAGTTTTATTTTCTTTTAAGTTTAATAATTTATCTTGAATTTTCTCTGTACAAAAAATAATAAAATTAATTGTTTTTAGTTTTTTTCTTCAAACAGGCCTAAAAAATATCAAATACATATTTTCTAAATTTAAAAGCGGATTTAGGCCAAATGGCTAAATTTTCCGTGGTGCCGAAGTCAATGGTTGAATGCAATTTCACAATAGTGAGTGCATCAAATGTGTCAAAGTTAAATCAAAATTAAATAATGGGTATTTCTGTTAAGTATTGGACAAATTCTAATATTTTTGTATATCTTGGACGAATAACGAGTATCATCATCATCAATAGCTGCTTTGAGTTCACTGGTGCACATCTCGTAAACCATTCCATTGCTTCCGATCTTGAGTACTTTGCATTCAGTGATGGATGAGCTTGATATCGTCCGACCATCTCGTTGGAGGACGTCCTCGGTTTATGTATGCATCATATAGAAAGAAAATTATAGAATTGTCCATGTTCGATCTTTCGCTCTGGCAACATTGTCTGCCCAGTATCATTTCAGTATTGTAAACTATTTAACTGCGTTCGTATTACCAGTTCTTTCCATACTTTTTATTTGGTAAGTATCATTTGGGATGTCTCTGACGGATAAATTCAACATTAATTAATCTCTCTATCGCTCTCTGTGCTACTTGAATTTTATTTATTACCTCTTTGGCTCTTACCTGTCTGGTATTGTGACCGGTCCTCTCGGTTTTAGTATGGATTTCCCACATGCCACTCATATATGTTGTGGTAATTTATGAATCCATCCCTCTTAAAAGTCGATTTATCGAACCATAGAATTCTTTCCAAGAATCGCGAATCTTCTCTATGTCTTTACAACATTATTTGATAAAATTCTAGTCTTGCCGGGTAGTCTCGAGGTAGTAAACTTTGTACTTGTTGTAAGTGGTATGGAGTTACTGTTTTTTTTTTCAATATTCAGTGTGCCGAACTCTTAAACATGCCTGTCCTTGATTTTACTTCACGTACTGAGGTACTCGGATCACGTGCAACTTCTTATAAGACTTCGGCCTCGTAGGACAAGCGCGTTCTGCCTGCACCACTCATTTGATTTGAGAATCGGCCCTCTAGAAGTAATAGATGCATATTTAGAAATACTCAGTAATTTGGATAACGCTCTTTACTTGGGTACCTTTGATGATACAGTCTAGCGGCAGCATTACCATTGCATCGATATTCTCTATAGATGAGATATATATATAAGCATATTCCCGCACAGTATGACGATCTGGCATGGTTTTATTTACTAACTAAATAATCATATGGTTATTGATAGTCCAGAAAAGTCAAAATAATCAACAATAATACAGAAAGATGCGTAGTAAACGTAGGATAGCAAAGTACTGCAGTAGCAAAAGTCTTAATTAATGACCTAAGTTATATCACCACCTGTCTTACTTACCCTGTAGGGGTATTTCTGAATAGGGAATACCCGTACAGGTAGATAGGGCGGGATAGAAGAAAGCCTGGCGCCATGTTCACCTAATTTAAATAATTTATTTAAATTTCCCTACTTTACAGGAAACCATAATTAATAAAAAGTGATAAAGATTAAGAAATCGTATACACTAATCCCGTTTAAAACGTCGTATCAGGAATGGAGGCAGACAATTTGAACATTAGTTGCGACTTAAGTAAAGTTTTATTTTGAATGTATAATTAATAACTTAGCGTAGAGTACTGGCATACATTTCATGTAAAAAATACACCTTTGTTGAACCAATAATTTAGCAAGTATCTTAGCATTTTGAAATCTAGATTAGATACGCCAACTTCTGAAATCACTTGCCAAATAGTGAAGTAATTTTTTTTTCCAGGACATTTTAAAAGTACTTAACCTAGATTTTTTTAAATATTTTTTTTAATCCCTGGGCACCTAGTCTATTGCCGGTTTTCAGCTTATCGCTGATTTTTGGAACACCCTATATAAGTGAGATATTAGTGAGAGGTCGGTAGTTTCTAACTTCTGTTATGTTTTCATTTCTATATTAATGCAATTATTCCATTGTTTTGGTATATTTCCTATAAAGATGTATGTATTATAGAGTTTATAGGGTTTCTTTCATAACGCGTTTAAATCCTTGTTTTTTTCATTTGAATCACAATGCTCTCTTCTCCCGGTGCTTTTTTGTCCTTCATAGTTTTTATGGCTGACTCAAACCAATCTCCTCTTTAGTTATATCTGGAAGTTCCTCAGATTCTTAATCCTGTATAACTAGAACTTGTATCTCTTGAATGGAATTATCTCGATCATTTATTACTTTGTAGTATTCCTCGATGGTCTTCAGGATCTTTTGTTGTTCGTATGTGATTTGTCCATCTATAATAATTAGGTAATATAAAAAAAATATATATATTATTCACTTATTTATTTAAAAATACAATTTCTATAATATAATATTGATTTCAATAATATAATCTTGATTTCATTTAAAAATTTCAGTGAAAAAATTAAGCTAAGGAAATAAACTAACAAACAAAAGTAAAATTAAGCAAAAAATAGAATTAATAAATTAATACAGGAACCGCAAACATAATAAAATAGGAAGCCTCTTAATAAGAATACAAGCCCAGGATCAAAATGTAAGTAATTATAAGTTACTGGGATTTTTAATATTCTTTTTCCTCTAAAAAAAATTATAAAACAAGCACAACTATAGCGTTAAGCTTCAATAACCACACAACTAACTTTTACATGTGACTGTACCCATAATTAAAAAACTCACCGTTCCGGAAGGAGGTCATTATCATAAACAGGGGGTGGCAATTCGTGTACCTAGTGCCACCCCTCTGTTCTTATTGTCTGCGAGCCGGAAAAAATCGGGCCGTTACATTTTTAAAAGGAGGGTCGAAAAGAAACGGGGGTGGAGATTTTTTTTCTTTCGCACCGAATTTTTATTTGTGGTGGGGCTGGGGGTGGGTTCTCGTTGATTTTAGGTGGGAGAAAATTCGTGACTGCTTAGTTAGTTAATATACACTTCGGTATTTGATCCACTTAAAATTATACTGTGTTGCATTACCGTTCAATAAAATGAAAAACTATAAAAATATATTTTTAGCTTGCGGCAGATGTTTCGGCCGAGATAATACGGCTTAGATACGATTTTATAAGTTTTCTGGACGGAGCAGCTTTTTTTTTCGCCATTTTTATTTGGCAAACGCCTAGATTTTGTATTTTTAGTGGTCGAATCGTTTGAAACGTTGCCAAGAAAAATATTTAAAATGGCCTGTATAATGGTGAATTTTGTTTGGAGAGAGAGATTTTTCTTTGTGAGCAATTTTAATATACGTTAAGTTTGTCGGACACGATCCAGATTGGACAAAAATAACGGTTAGGTTTTTATAAAATATATGCCTGAGGCTCCTCGTTGTGTCTCGGCCTAAACTGTATTAATTCCGCATTTCCTGTGAGGGAGGTCCGCCATAAGTATAATGAGCCAACCGATTTTATATTCAGATAATGTACATACATTTAATTTACATTATAAAAAAAGATAGAATGCATGGTGGGAATAACTGAAAAAGGAATTATAGCTATGGCTTTATACTTTTGGTCCAATGAGATACAGATTATTGCGTGTCTTCTGCAGGTGTAATTATATTACAAGATAAAGGAGTTAACAAATTTGTCTAGTTTTAATCATTTTGTCTGTATGCCTTTTATTTTTATTCTCATATTATTTTCTTTGTGTTGCGCACTGCATGTACTGCGCTTTATTAATTTTTGAATTTTTATTATTATAATACAAACATTAAGTATTTTATTTTTATGATGCTAAACAAATGTTTTATTTATTACACTAAACTAAAACAAACTATTACCGTAATTTAATGCCTTCAAAATATTTTATTAGGAATATTTTTTCACTTATTTTTTCTTATATTAAAAAATCTAAATATTCGTGATTTACTTTCAATTAAAGTCTTTAAATTAGAAAAATTACGTACGTAGAAATTCTTTACAACTTTTAACCAAAAAATAAATAAATTTCAATAAATATTTTTTTTAATAAATAATTTTTTATTAACATCTTTTAAAATGTCTTAGTAACTTACGCTTTTAATTTAATACTGTCGTAAACAGTGTGAGGATCATGACAAAAATCGATGTTTTGATAATTTATTTTGAAATATGAATTTAAAAACAAAATAAAAAAATCGAAAAAATTTGTACTGTTACTGTTACTTATCTTTTTCTTTAAATTATTTTTTTATATACAATATTTAAAAAGAATTTATATAAAAGTTTATATTATATAGAAAAATTCAATTAATATAGATGAAGAAAAGCAACACAGTAGTTTAAAATAAAATTTGGCTTTCATTTTATACAATTCATAAGCCGACTACCAAAAGTCAATGTTTATCGAAAAACATCGAGGTAACGAGAAAAATTAATAGAACCGTACTTTTAGAGAGCAATCTGTTCTACTAAATACCTTCCTATAATTTTTTAAATACTTTTTATAGAACCGACGATGTCAAAAACCTCCTTGCCAAATCAAACACTCCTAAATTGCTAGATTCCTCAAAAAGTATTGGGTTTTCGAGAAATCTACTTAAGATAATTTTTCTCGAGGAAGACCTAGATTATCTTATTAATTTATAACTTTTTTGTTACAGTTTAAGGGACTTAAAATATTTGAGAAAAAATTGCTCTGCACTTTAAGTGGCTACCTCTTAAAGTCACAATTTCTCGAAAAGTATCGAGTTTACGAGAAAAATTCGTAGAACCGTTCTTATAGAGAATAATCTATCCTACCGAATAACTTCGTATATTTTTGTTGATATTATCAATAGAACCGGAGATATTTATTGATAAATCAAAAACTTAGCTAAAACAAGTTACAAGATTTCTCGAAAAGCACTTATTTTACAAAAATCTACTTGAGACGATTCTTATCGAGGAAGTTTATCGTATCCCTTTATAATTTTTCTGATGCAGGTTAAGTGATTTAAAAAATTTAGAAAAACTATAGCTCTGCAGTTTAAGTGGCGACCTCTAAGAGTCAGGATTTCTCGAAAAGTATATAGTTTACAAAAAAAATTCATAAATCGTTTTTGTAGAGTGTAATCTATTCTACCAAATAGCTTTTTTAATTTTTTTTTATATTACTAATAGAAACGAAGATATTTGTCAAAAACATTCTTATCAAGTTAAGCATTTCTAAATTACAAGATTTATTAAAAAGTATTCCCTTTACGAGAAATCTACTTAAGATGATTCATATCGAGAAAGGCCTAGCTTATGGTATTTCTCTTTAATTTTTCTGATGCAGCTTCAGTGATTTAAAAAATTTGGAAAAACTAGCTCTGTAGTTCAAGTGGCGACCTCTAAAATTTAAGATTTCTCGAAAAGTATATAGTTTACGAGAAAAATTAATAAAACGTTTTTGTAGAGTGTTATCTATTCTATCAAATAGCTTCCTATAATTTTTTAGACATTACTTATAGAAATGGAGATAAGTCAAAAACTATTTTGCTAAATTAGGCACTCCTAAGTTGTAAGATTTATCGAAAAGTATTGACATCACGAGAAATCTACTTAAGATGATTGTTATCAAAGGAGGTTTAAGTTTTCTTATTCCTTTATAATTTTTTTGATATAGCTTAAGGGATTTGAAAAGCTCGGGAAAACTTCCCTGCAGTTCAAGTGGCAATTCCTAAAAATAGTTTTAAAATCTATAAAAAAATTTAATTTATCAAATTATCAAAACAGGATGCCGAAATCAATGACATGAATGTTATTACACAATGTGCCAAAATATTAAGAGAAATGGTAAAAAATGCTTAAGTGCAGGTCAGATTGATACGCCACGTAATCACTAGATCGCTTTAATTAATTTATTAATTTCCTAAAATATACGTGGCGAACAATATACCTGGTGGCCCCAAATAACGGAAATACTCGATAACTTAGTTGAGGTTTTTTTAATGTATGCATTTAGTTTCTATCAAAATAAGAAATCACAATAAAACAAAACAAAAAAGTTTCATAAAATACCTTTTTTTAAAAAAATCTATAAAAATTTAATATGATTTTTTATCTAATCATTCAGCAATTTGAGAGCCATTCGCAGAAAAAATCATGCATTATTGATGGAATATAGTCGAACTTGAATTAATTATTTAAAGCCAATTAACAGTAAGTATATAAATTATTAATTTTTTTTTCTCAAAAGTTTCTCTTATATTTAATATTGTGACAAAATTCAGAGGAACCTTTCTTGAACGAAATCAAGCAAGAAAGCTCCCATGAATATAATGTTTTAAACGTCTTAGATTATAAATTGTAGGGTGGTAAAGTTAAAAAAAAAAACTTACGTTTTTCGGTATATTTGATATTCATGAAGATATTTTTCTATTGTAAAATTTAAGAGGCTTAGAATATATGCTCACAGGAACTTGTTTGCTTATTTTTGTCCAAAAAACACGCTATTGAGTTTTGTCGCAATGTCAAATAAAGACCCCTGTTTATTTCTTTAATTTTTTGAAAGAAAAAAATATAAAACCTCTCCTAATAAAATTAGTTTAATTATACGTAAATGGTTTGTTTATACCACTCTCTCGTACAACAATTGAGAAATGAAAAAAATGTATCGAAATAAAATTCTGACTAACCAATATTGAACAAATTTTATAACACCCAAATACTTATACTTGTCATAAGCCAAACAACATAAAAACTACTAAATCAAATAAAATTTTTGAAAATTGTTCACTTATTTGAAATTTTGATCATGAATCAAACAAAAATAAAAATATTTATCTTTATGCTATAATTAAAATAAACAGTTTTCACCATATATTTAATTATTAATATAAATAAAATTTTTGATATACAGAATAAAAAAAATCAAATTATACCACAAAGAAAAGAATTATTTACAATACATTAAAAAAATTGTAATATAATGCAAAACAGATTTTTTGGTCTAACCTATTCAATAAACTTTGTTGGTACAAAGCC
The DNA here is from genome assembly GCF_022605725.1 of Anthonomus grandis grandis. Classification (NCBI taxonomy): domain Eukaryota; kingdom Metazoa; phylum Arthropoda; class Insecta; order Coleoptera; family Curculionidae; genus Anthonomus; species Anthonomus grandis. The sequence continues at coordinate 24,518,910 of NC_065552.1, read as the reverse complement.
AACGTCTAGCCACTATTTGTGCCATCTTCAGGGCTGTAATAAAAATAATAATACCTTTTTGTATCATAACATTAATTTAAAAAAAACACGAAACCTTTTAATTATATTGTAAACCTGAAAATAACACAATTTACGGACGAAACGTTTTTATATAACGCAAGATATTTTAAAATTAATTCTCCAAAATAGCTGCTACGTCTCTTTTATCGCTCTTTGATTTTCATAAAATTAATATAAATTATAGTCCATTTCTCAAAAATATGCAATAAAATAAAAATTGACAGAAGAACGAACAAATTACTATTTTCGGTTTTTTTAATATATTTTAAATAAGAGAATGAAAAGTGTGAATTTTAGATTTAAAGTCAAAAAGTTAAGAAATTCTAGGAACCTTCCCCAGGTAATTAATTAACTACAGTTAAATTAGAAAAAGTTAAAATTAAAAAGTACTTGATATACCAGAATTTGACCAAAACAAAAAAAAATTATTTAAAACAAAAAATTAAGTAGAGATACTTTGGCGCCCAACATAATAGCTAACCAAGATAAATAATAATTCAGTAAAGAGTATTTTAATGCCTACTTACTATCGACTATATTCTAATTAATATCACGGCAATAATTTACCAGACCATACGTAATCATAAACGAAAGTTAATATAATTAAAACATGCTTGTAAGGAGAAGCCGTCATTGTACGAAAATTTGGTATGGCAAGAAACAAATGTTTATTGCTGTAAAAATTTACCTGACCAAAAAAAAACCCTGGATACACTCTATATATAACAACAATAATTACACACACAATAAACCAAAACTACTAAATCAAATCTTCCCTCAAACAAAAACAAATTGGAAAAAAAAGGACCGTTCGCTCGTCTGAAAATTGACCATGAAATGACCAAAAGCCGAACAAAACAAGTCACACATGCACATGGCCAAAAATTTCACCCTCGATGTCCAGTGCCGGGGTCTCTCGCTCCTTCGCCCGCACACGCTCGCTCTCTTACCCCTACCCTCCCCTAATTTCTTACCCCCTCCTTCCACCCCCTACGAAGAGAAGGGATGCGAAAAAAGCGAGGTGCCTTTTTTTCGCCCCCTTTTTCACTTTTTCAACGCGGGGGTGGGGAAAACGCGATTCCTTACTTCCTTGCCATGCGCCGTATATTCAAGATTCTATTCTAAGGTTAGCCGTTCCTCGTCGCACCCGCGCGTCTTGCATAAACCTGTCTTTTTTTCCACCCTTAGACGATCTCTCTTGGAAGTAGTAGAAGTTCCTATAAACGTTTCTCTGTTTAGACGCGTAGGGCGTCTCGCTTCCGACCGTTGTTCTTGGAATACGGGCATCTTTGTCGGGGGTATATTTTAGAGTATATTCTTAGTGTTTAGCAGGCGAAATTAGGAGATGGTTGTTCTTCGAGTATTTTGGCGTCGCGACGGTGCCTTCTTAGTTATCAACGACGCTCCTTACAAGAAAGACGCGGTTCGCGGAACGACGCCGACGCTCCGGACGCCGAAGACGCCAAGTCGCGAGAAAAAAATTCTAAGTCTTAAACTTTTCACTTTTTACCTAAATAAAAATTATTTAACTTGTAATAGTTTTTTTTTAACTGGTGCCAGTTTTTTAACGTCGGTATAAACGTTTTGCGATTAAAATTGTGTTTGATTTTAACGAAACCGAACTTGGAAAAGTTTCAGCTGTGGATTGCTCTTTATTTTCGACACAGTGCTTATTGGATTTAATGTGCAATATTTTATTTGTGGTGCTCCTTTAGGAAAACGATTTTTATTATGTGAGTAATTTCAAAAATAAGTTTTATGGTGTTAATATAATTTTTGGAAAAATTTCATTAAAAGTATTTATCATCAAGGCCTTTATGAACTAAATATTGTGATAAAATTGAATTTTATTTTAACTATTTCCCATGAAGGTTATTTCTCAATAATTTTTTCTTAGAATCAAAAATTCCTTTAATTTTAAATTTATTAATGACAAAATTATATATATTTTATTAAGTTTCAAAAATTTATTAAAAAACTTGGTTTTTTAATAAATATATAAAAAATATATCATAAATAATAATTTAAGTTATGGTGGTTTAAAAAAGTATAACTAATGTTAGAAGAAATTAATTTAAAAATTAAATTTAAATTTCACTTAATATATGAATTGAATTGAAACCTTATAACTAAGGGAAACTTACATTTTTTATAATTTGGTTTTTTCTGTACATTATCCTAATTTTTTTGCAATGTTTAATTTAGTTTATAAATATCGAAATAATAAGGAATATCCAAACAAAAACAACAATTTTATAGTAATAAAGTATCAAATATGACTAATTTATTTTTCTACTTTTCACAATATTTACTTTTCCCACTATTTTTTAAATAATTTAAATATAAAATAGAAAAAAATATTTTTAGCTACAAATCAAAAAATATGTAGGATGTTAACAGTGTTAAGACTATACTTAAAGTTTTATTTAAAAAATACGAATGTAGTAAAAGTATGATTAAATATTTTATTAATCGCATAATTTTACCTCATAAAATCTAAAAAAAAAATTAAATTTCATCAAAAAAATTAATTTTTGGTCATAGGAGTTCCATCTAACTTACTTTAAACTTGGGCATGCAGAATACATTTACTCTCGTCGCAAACTTTTAATCTATAAAAAAATTAAAACAAAATAATTTATTTTATAGTAAATATAAACCATTATCTAATATAATTTATACTTATTTTTAGTGGAACATCGGTTTTTCTAAAAATACATAAAACTGCATTTATTTTAGATTTTTTAGGAGCCGGATCGTTTGCCAAAATCACTTTTTACACTTACACTAACGTGTTGTAATTTTTCATATTTTGGCAGCAAAGTGCTGACAACACGACCTGCCACATTATCTGATCCTTTTATCTCCTTATAGTTATTAATTATTATAATTTAAACAATTTTTCAATATTATATGAGAATGTAAAAAAAATAGCAGAAAATTTAACTTTTTATCACGCATTACGTCCAATAAAGAACTTGTTGAAAAATTTGCTATACATGACAATTATACCCTCTCATTAAAGAAACTTTAGTATATAAATTGCAATGCCCTTTTGAACCCTAAAATTGTCAACATTTTTATTATTTAGTACAGTAAAGCCGAATCAAGTTACAATGATTTCCTAATGTATTACTCAAGCACATTAAGTGACGATAATTCAGTGAATAATAATATTATTTTCTTTTTTCCAGACCTTGATCCCAGCCAAAAGAAAAGGATTCCCAAAAGCCTTTTCTTGCCTACAAAAAAACTCAAAGTTCCTACAAAAAAACCAGTTTGGAGGCACCAACTATTGCGCCTTCAAACCCCTCAGTATTTTAAGGAGTTAATTCCTTAAAACAACCTTCTAAATAAACTTGCTGTGTGTGATACGCACAGCAACAACATTTGACCCAAACGCGTTCAAAATAGCGGCCAAAATTTTCACCACGGAGGAACAAAATATCCTCAACAATCTTAAAGTTGAACATGAGAACCTGGTAGCGAAATGGTTACAGAACTCGTTTAAATTACAAGAGAACGCAGCTTTGGACTTGAGGTCGACCCCGTTACAACCGTTACAAATCAGTCCTCAAATGACAGAGATCAATAACCGACCAATATTTAAGATGAACAACGACTTTTGGAATCAGGCGCGCGGTCCGCCTCAGAACATGCCCCAGAATCTGAGTAACAGTAACCAAAACTCACCGATACCGGGTAGTACGAATTCGATACCGGCCCACTCGCCCTCTCAACAATCGAACTCCAGTCAAATTCACGTGGTGACGCCGGGAGCGTTAGCGTTACAACAAGCACAGAATGCTCAGAACGCTCAAAGTGCTCAGGTACAAAATGCGCAGCAGCAAGTACAACAGAACCAGCAGAATTCGATGAACGCACAACAGACTCAACAAGGTAACGGGCAGAACCATCAGCAGCAAGGTGGACCACAACAGAATACAGCCCAGAATCCTAATATACAAGGTGGGGTGCAAGGACCACAATTAACTCCTACAGGTAATATTAAATTTGTTAGTTTTTGCTGAAATTATATTATTTGTGGGATATTAGGTCCCATGGGTGGTCCACCACAAGGACCGCAAGCAAATGGGCAAGGTACTCCACCGAACTCGGCTCAGAACCCAATGGGGAGTCCGAATCCTAGCCATATGAGTAGCCCTACACCACAGTCCACCCATGGTCATCCGTTTGGACAGCCGAATATGATGGGGCCACCATTCGGAAGTGGAGCTAATAGTCCGGATAAAATGATGACTGAGAAGATTGTTAATGAGTTGCAGGTAGGTTGCTTACAAAACTTTATAGTGTGCATGATATTTTAAAAGGTTTGACAATAGGTTTAATTAGTTTTTTGTGTGCTTAGAGTTGAGTTTTTTTTTGGAAATATTACGAAAAGAAAAAATTTATCTATTTTAGGAACTTTCATAAGAATTTTGTTTATTGCTATGTGAGAAAATGCCTATGAAAATCATGCTATGTTACGTAAAGAATAAGAATCATCCATTTAGACCTTCATTTTTGGAAATCTAATGATATTTTAGGACATAACACGGGGCAAAACATAGTAGTATCATGAGCGTAATATTACGAGCGAAGCCAAATCTATTCGCATTTCTTTATAGGAGATATTAATTACAAAACTATGGGTTGGCCTTTGGTGCAAAATTTACATTTGATCTCAATAAAGGGTTCTAATTAACAGGGTGAAAATTTTTTACTCCTACACTCGGGTCCAAGATTTAACCAAGGGACATTGGTTAGAAAAAAATATCCTTTTTGCATAGAATCTCTAACTTGTCTTTTAAAAGGAGTGATCCAAATTTAGGACGCTTATTATCAAAATAGATATGCTTATCTGTTACATCTTTTAAAAATCACTATTTTTTGCTTTTTTATTTATAGATATAAGAGGTGTCTGTTTTTCAAGCCTAATCCTAATCTTGATCATTTTAAGAAGTTTTGCAAAATTTGCTTAAACAATTAGAACCAAAATATTTAAACAAAATCGAATATTTGCGGAGAATATTCAACAGTTACCCATTTTTTCTTAAAATCATTTTAATTTTTATCTCAGCTCATTTAATATTAAAAATAAATACCATTTTTTCTCGTAATAAATTGGATCATCAACTTAACTCAACATAAACTTTATTTTTGACGGACCTGGATTTTTTATTTTTCTTTTAAAAATCTTTAACTTCCGTAAAATATTGATGTATTATGCATTGTCAAATTGCAAGTACACAGTACATAAATCTACTTGTCTCCGTTTATTGCATTATTTGGATGATAAGCCTGCCTTTTTACGATTCCTACATCATTCTTTACATTTTATATGATAAAAAGTTACAAAATTGTAAAATGATGCAAGGGGTAAGGTCAAAACGCCGAATTCTTAAATTGATTTACCCGTTAAAAGATGGGTAAAGTTCTGTTCATATTTAAATGCCGTCTTAAATACGTCCAGAAAAAAAATTAAGAGAAAGTTAGGAAAAAATTTTTTTTTTCGAAATCTCTGTAAGTAGTCAGATTTTTTTGAATATCTCCGCGCCAATTTCTAAACAAATAAACTACACAAATTTCGCAAAAGTGCTCAATTTCTAGTAATTTCGATATTTTTTTCATAATCGAGGCGTATTATATCAAAAAAATCGAAATAAATTGAATAATTTTTTCCTTTAAAATAAAAATACTAAACTTTTTAATATGTTTAATTTTTTCCTTTTATTATTATTACAGCAAATCTTTTAAATATAGTAATTGAAACCAATTAAATTTAATAAAATAAAAAACTTTGAAAAAAAAAACAATAAATACGATATATATTCTCTTTCTATTTTTAAATACATTTGCATTTGTTTTTCCCTTACAATATGAGTTTTCAAATTAATTATCTTTTAGTTTGCTTGTTAAAACTCAACGAACTTCTTAGGTTACATCAAAAAGAACTTAATAAAAAAATACCTTTCTTACGTAATTTCCGTGACAGAAATATGGGTACTCAATTAAAATTAATAATTAACTTTGGAGCGTATTAAAAAAAAATGCTCCTAATTAGCATTACGACGGTGAACTGGCCATATGTTATACCTGGTTCGGAGACCCGATTAAAGGGTTTTCTGTTGGGTTCATTTGTTTGAAATGAATATGTAGATTAAGCATATGCCTAAATCCTTTTAGACAAATATCAAAAAGTACAGTAACTAATTAATTCCAAATATAATGTTTACTGCGCCATCTGTTAAATTACTTTTAAACTGACGCTCACGGCGTCGTGTTTGATCCGACGTCCTCCTCTAGGCGTCGCGACGCGTTACTTCGCCGTTCGCGTCTTAGATGCGATAGACGAACGGCTAATGACGTCTGATAAATTTTTTTTTTCGTTAGTTCAACCTTCAGTTTCGTAATTATTTCTAATGACCTATTATAAATTCTTTTCCTTACTTGTCAATTCGCGTTATTATTTCAACAATTTCCCCTTTAAATTCTCAATGGTAATTAATATGAAATTATTTATTCATGTATATATTCGACATCAAAGCGTATTTTATGCTGCGGACTAGTTTTTTAATCGGCGAGTGCTACGTGAAGAATGTCGAGGTATTCTTTCTTGAATTTTATCCGGGATAATGAAATTTTACAGAAAAATATATGATTAATGACTTATAAGAATAAAACCACAAAAAATATAGGTTTGCACATAATTTCCCATAAAAATAATCATTTACTATTAAGTTATGCGTGGCTTTTGGTTAACTTTACATTTTTCAAAACGTATATGTTATAAAAGTGATTTTTTAAAATTAAAATTATAATAATTAAGTCCTATACCAAAGTGAAAAATATAATTACGCTTTAAAAATATAAGTTATGTATGTTTTTTGAAAAAGAAAAACGTTGTTTTTGTAAAAAAAGTCTCAGATAATAAATTTAAATATACAGGGAATAGTAAAAAGGTACCCCAAAAATTAATTGTCGGGGATTTTTTTAAATAAATCTATAGCAAAGTGAAAACAAAAAAGCGTTTCAAAAAAGACAAAATTACAAAAAAAGTATAACTGGATGGTCATGTGCCATTAAGTTATGCATATTTTTAGTAAGGTTTATGTTTATTAAATATGTTTTTTTTTAATATTTGTTTTTAGTTTCTTTAAATAGAGAGGACTTTTTTGTCTTAAAGAAGAAAAGTCCTAGATTATATAAATGATTATTCAGTTTAATATAAGGTTTGTGAAATATAAATGTATTTTTTTTAAATAAAAGATGGCCTTTAATTTTTAAAGAATCCTTGCATAATATGCTTAATTACCTAAATTGATAACCTAACGAAAATGTATTTCAAAAAATTTGTGCCCAAGGAAGTATTTTAACTACGTACTTTAACTCTTGATCCAGAACCCATTCTCAACTCCTTAACACTTTAAAATAGGAAAAGAGTAACAGCTTAATAAAAAAGAGCTTTAAACTTTTCACTTAATTTAACATTCCTTTAAAATATTTGCCTTTTTTTGCATTTAAAAATATTGATATAAGCTTAATTGTATAGAGATGTTTGTTCTGTAACTTGTGTCTTAAACTTATTAATTCTATTGAAAAAATATTGAAATTAGTTTATTGGGGTTTACATAATTCCGGATAAAATGAAAATGATTAGGCGTCTTATTTCTTTATATTTGGTTTAGGCCTAACATAGAATTATTTTCCAGCACCAGTTTTTGAGTCTTTTATTTCCCTTCATAACTGTATAGTCCAGGTTATTGTAGCTTCTCTTTTTTAATTTATACTTTAAAACTATTTCTTATTTACTCTTATTTTATCTAATTTTTTCTATTCACCCCTATTGTTATCAATAAACACAAGTTAAATTCACTAAAACAAATTTAATTTAAAATATTTGGGGATTAAATAAGAGTAAAGTGACTGGTTTATTTTGCTATTTACAAGATTTTTTTTTTTAAATATAAAGTGCAAATATTCAGTTGAAGAACTATTTAATAACACCATCATGATAGATATTTTTTAAGAAATGATATATAAAATTTGAAGTAATTACTTGAATATTAAAGTCAGTAATTTTTTTTTCATTTTTAGATAAAAATCTCTATATTTTAAAAATAGGGACTTTGATTTTTAAAAAACGAAATGTTTTATATGGGGAATTAAAGGAACTTTTAACTGATTTATTACTTAACTGCTATATTTATTTTGAATAAACAGGGTATGCACTTATACCGCTTATAAAGTTTAGGATTTGGAATTGGCATTTGGGCCTCAAAACAAAACTTTTTTTTTCAAAAAGCGTATGCGGTGGATTACACTGTATATAAGAACATATTATCTGGTTAAACATTTTTAAAATCTGTTGTACAGAGCATCAAAATGGCTCACTGCAATTAAGTTAAATCCGACAGAATCAAGTTTTAATATTTCATTTTGTATTGGTTTTCTCATGCCTAGTAAACTTTGCATCAAATATTATAAAATAAAAAAAATTTTAAACATGTAAAATTCCATAACGAATCAATTGATACATAAAATGCAATTTTGACAAGAATGTCAGTTAACCGCTTTTATGCTTTGGACGGCATATATACAAACTTAATATGCATAACTTAATAGCATATTTTTAAAGCGTTTGTATTCGTTCCACCTTGCTATTTACTATTATTCAAATTTTTGTTTTATTTTTTATAAATGTCTTATTCTATTTTACTTACTTCTACTCTTCTAAAACGATATTTTTTATACGTTGTTCTGTATTTAAGTAAAAAAATATATATTCAAAGTTTAACTACCAATCGTAATTTTTTTGTTTTCTCTATCTTTTTATTTTTAAATTTAAAAACATGCAATTTAGTATCTTTTTTCAGTTTATTTTAGTATTAGTCTGTGTTATATTCGAAAACCAATCTAGAACTTTTAATCTTGCAAGTCTAAAAATAAATTTGATTCTTAGACAAATTTATAATAATTATTTATTAAAAAAAAAATTCTGACAAGGAAAAATGCAAACCATAAGAAACAAATCCGTAGCCATTTATAAGTGTAAAAATGAGTTATTAAATGGATGATTTTCCGCCTCAGCAATTTGAATGAGCTTCACGGCCGTAAAATAGCGGCCATTTTACCAGAGTTAATACCCATGCTAAAATATGTTAAATACTTACTTATGCTTATTTATATTTGTTATTACATTTCTTTATATCTGACTCGTCCATGAGAATATTCTTTTTATTGCAAAAAGTGTTTGTTAATAGTATTATTGATGTTTTTGGTGGTGTTTAAGTGGGAAAACGCGGTTGTAGCTATAGAGTGATTATCTTTTAATTAGCTAGTTAAGATTTGTTTTTGTTTTTATGGTCTGTGTTTTGCAATTTTTTAGTCATTTATGGTGTACCAATTTATATTTTTCTTTCATATTAGAAATACGATCAGGGATTTAATTATTTAAAATAAATTATTATAAACGAATTTATTAAGAAACATATTATTATTGAAGTGGGAAAAACTGTACGTGCAGACCAGAATAAAAAATATTAGGTAAAAAATCTACTTTTATTTAATTATACATTCGGTGATAAATGAAAGTCAATTTTCAGCTAGACTATCACATTTAAAATCATATTTTAAATTAAAGATTTTTTTGTGAAATATTCAGAAAATCATATACGTTTAATATTCATATTTAGATAATCTGAGGATATATTAAATATCTAGAAATTTTTTGAATAATTTAAGCGTTTTTTGTTTTTTAAATACCCTTTAGAAATATAAAATTATTTCTATACCATAGACAATTTTGCTTTAAATTTCATAAAGAAAATGTGAATAAATCTTCTCTAGTATGCCCCCTTGGCGTTGGCCCGCAATATCTTGAGTCATTTGTGTCTTAAATATTATCCTTGCTTCTCTTTATTTATTTTTTAATAATTTAAAACTTTAATTTAAAATAAGATCTTGTGTGCCAATAAAATTTATATAAAGCTAGCGCCTGTTTGATTGTCAACCAAAATTGACAACGCAACTTATGTCGGTTGCGGCAAAATTAAAGTGGCTCTATGTTCTAAAGCTCCCATTGGATTATAATATAACATTTTGTGAGCATCTAGGATGAATATATTAACTGATTCATAGAGGTGGTTAATATATTTAACAGACCTGCATCAATGAATGACATACGTCTCTTATAACCGATATATGCTTCGTTCTAAATTTTGGGTACTAGCAATTAGTAAATTAACGACTAAAAATATTACATGCTAGGGCCAAAGGGGTGCGCGCACGTCGCAAAACCGAGATGCTTCAACAGCGTGTTATATTAAATGCTAATTGTACTGTTCTATCTGAAAATATAATATAAAATTTATCGCAAATAGACGTGGTTGATTTTTCGGATTTAGTCCAAATGTATTTAAATAAGCTGACGTTTCGCCAAATATACAGGGTGTTACAAAATAACTTGCTGATCCTTAGGGGTATTAATCCTTAGCTGATTTTAAGAAGAAAAGTTCGTATTTTTTTTTCTGCGGTAATCGCATGTAGGACGAAAAAAAATCAAGAAATCAAATTTGCCCTAAAATAAATGGGGATTATAAAAATTGTCTTTCGGTTACGGAAAAGCAGTGGCATATATAATATTTTTCAAGAATATTTAGTGTACGTTTCTGTACAGAGGCCACTGGTTAAACTTAAAAAAAAATCTCATCTTTCAAAAAATTACATCAAAAAATGGCTGTTGATACTCAGATGGTATGCGCTACATTTCATAAACACATCTAGGAAGGTATTAATGTTATGATGAAAAAAAATTTTTTTTAAATATTTTAACACCCTGAAACTCAAAAGTGAAGGCTGGTTTATTTAAACTTTTCTTCATAAAATCACCTAAGGTTCAACACGCTTAAAAATCAGCATTTTTTTTGTAACACTCTGTATTGGTTTCCTCAGGGCACTAAGACTCATTGTGATTCCTTGAAAAAAAAATAAATTAAAACTCGAAACTAAATAATAACTTTGGTTCTAAAATTATATTTAGCAAAAAAAAAACAATACAAATTAAAATGAAATACACAATGTAAAAATGCTTTTTATTTCAAAATTAATTTGAGAGTAACATTAAAATTTAAAATGTTGTATCCTAAATTAATAATGGTAATAATTTTAACTGTGATGTCTCAACTTAATTTTAAATTAAAATTATTTTTAATTTGTGTCTCTTATTTTAATTTGTACTATGTTTTATAACATTTTGTTTTTTAAGCAATTTAAATATTTTCAGTGTAAGAACATCAAAAAAAAATGATTTTTGTTTTAAAATAAACTCCGTCATTTTGGCCTTTATTTAGGTCATCTTCGGGCCTCGAAATAACATGTTTCAGTATACAATTAAATAAAATTAATAAAATGCATTATTAAAATAGGCAGTAAGTCCTAATTTATATTTAATTTTTTTTCACATTGTATATTACGATCTTGAAGAAACCAAGATATTTGGCGAAACTTAGGCCAATTTAAATAGATTTATACTTTTATTAACTGATTTACATCACCAGAATTTTAAAATAGAGACCTACAATTTGTGGTATGTAATTAAAAAGTGAATATCTCAATCTATCCAATGAGGTAATGAAATTTTTAAAAATAAATATTAAATTAAAAATAAATAATAATATTAAATAAATATTTAAACCTCATTGACAATTAAGTACTAATGAAATATATGAGTTTTGGGGAGTCATATCAACTATCCAAATTTTACCTAGAAAATAAATGGATTGCCTCCTGATCAATGATTCGGTGCTGTTAAAGTCCTAAATAACTAATACTCTGCTTAGTAGAAATTGATCAAAATCAGAAAAAAAACAAATCATTTCTTTGCATCTTCGTGTGTAGTTAGTTACCTTATAACGTTGTAGTGTGTAGTTGTGTATATTCTGGACCATACTAACCATAATACTAAACAGCTTCTTTCCCAATTAACGCTGCCGGATTTTAATCAACTGCAACGGAACTCGTCTGCGATCTCGGAGCGGACTCTGGAAGAATGCTGGACGACCCTGCAGAGAGTGAGTTGGCTTCTTTTCAACCGTGTATAGTATCTTTGCCAACAATTCATGCTTTTTCTTCGTGTTTTTCTTTTGGTCATTTCTAGCACTTTATTTTTGTTTTTTTTTTGGTAGTTTTTTTTTCGTATAATTAGGTTTGAAGTTTTATTCGATAATGCCCAAGGGCAACGAAAAAGCGTACAGTTAATCCTTGATTTTTTATTTATTATTGATTTGATTTAGTAGTGTTTTTTTATTATTCTTGCATGATTTTTAAAATTTTGAGGCATTTTGCAATAATATTATAATGAAAAAGTGACATTTGGGGTATTGGAAAATAAATGTCAAAGTTAATAATTGGTAAGTATTTTTTTCTCAAAAACCTTACCACAAATACTCTCACACATTTACACACTTTATATGTCATTTTTAAAACAAAATATGTTATAGGTATATATTAATTTATTTGTTTATAAATGAATTTAAAACAGTGACATTCACTGGTACTAGAGCATAAAATTTACAAAAGATGAATATAATAATAAGTAATTTAACAATAAAATGTATGTATATTTTTAATCTATTGAAAATATTAATATAGAAATGAGATGATTCGTTCGAAGTAAATCGTGCGTGGCTTCTAAAGTTACTAATATTTTTTTTAAATCCGTATCAGATCTATTTAGATATTTATTATTTAATTATATATTTCATCAAAAAGTAAATTTATTAATAAATATAAAACATGAAGCATAGATCGTATTCGTTCAGGGAACATATTACTAAAGTACTATAAATCTTCTAATATTTCGTTAAAACATTCCTTGTTATTTTCGAAGAATAATTCTAAGGTTTTAACTGCCTGTAAGAAATTAAAAAATCTTATGACAAGATATTTACCCCTGCTCTATTCTGAAGTTTAAGCATGACTTTAGCTGTGTTACCCATGATATCCTTCTAAAGAAGTTGATGCTTAATAATTTCTTCGTTCGTCGCATAAATCCTATCTTAAGGACCGTCGGTTAGAGAGACAGAGTGGTTAATATTGGGATTCCATAAAGATCCATACTTGATCCCATTCCAATTGTTATATATATAAAAAATCTTCCATTTAATGAGACAAATTTGCGGACGACTCAACAATCTTGCAATCTCTTGAGTGCACTCTCATTCAGATTGGTTTTGCTCAAATTGGTTCTTGCTTAATCAGATACATTGCATGGTGCTAATCCTAAGAGAGCTGCTTTATATCAAACTCCTCCAACAAGTGCTGAAAAAGAACATTGCTTTAACTTCTTAGAAAAATAAATAATTTGTTAAAATGACTAAGAGAAAATACTAAATGACTGGATTTGGCTATTTAGAAATAATCTACAGACAGTTGAAGTATTTTTTTTTAATTCCTAGGGCATTTCCTATTGTGCTTAGTCAACTAAATAACTTTTTAGTTTTTCCAGGACAGTTCCAACCCTAAGAGTTAAAAAAAATACTTCAACAGCCAGGAAAAATTAGCAATTTATTAAGTACAGCTAATTACAGCTTACATGTTAAGTGTGTTATGTTCTTCTATACTCCTTAGTATAGAATAACTGAGGAGTTCGTGTGCATAACCGGATATATCAACGTTCAGAAAATTTTCAGGAAACACGAAAAACACCCTATGTATTTATATTTAAAAATAGTAATATTTTAAGAAAATAGCTTTAATTAAGCGGGGTTGATCAATTTATTAACATAAAAAGAAACAAAAAAAATTATCAATTCGTCATTATTAGCAATAAAAGTTTGAATATATCGATTTTTGCACACAAATGAGACATAGTATTATTTTTCTTTAAACAAACGGGATCAAGTTAATTAATTTGACAGAAGTAATAAAAGGAAAATTAAATATGTATTGCATTTTCTTCATGCAGGCAATCGCATAGCTCATTTTCTTCTTGGGTTTCAAAATTTACCGAAGTATCCACATTGGCTCCGGTATTGTTACTATGTAATAAGAGACATCTTAATTTCAACAGTGGTTTTGTTATGTTCATTCTTAATTTCTTTTAAGTGAAGTCTTTTGCATTCTGAAATTCTCTTTATTTTTTTGTATACCTTTTTTAGTTCTTTAACATTATAAATTTGCCAATCAAGGTCCAGTGTTTTAACCAAACTCACTTCCGAATATATTTCAACGTATTTTTCTTTTGTTGTAATGACTGAATGTCCTAATTGATGTCTTATGAACTTAAAACGCTAAAAGAACACTTTAATTTCACTGGTCTTACAGGAGTTAAAAGCACGTGGAATCACAACTCAACGTCCAACTAACAACTACTAAAATAGATAATAAAAAGTGCAATAGAATACGCACAACTTGTTTATTTGAATATATCCGCTTTTGGATATATTATGTGGTGTTGCTCTAAATGTCGAAGTTTACTTAACGTTTTAAATGAAATTTATTCGGTTTTGCTTCCAAACAAAGATATTAACCTATAGAAATGATAACAAAGAACCAAAAACCGTCAAAAAACAATTTTCGGTGAAAAGTGGATATATCCGGTTTTGCACACTCCTCAATTATAAAATGCTTATAGTATTCCCAAAATCAACAATACTATCAATAGTGATCAGTACCAATATTTTCTAAAGAGTTATGATCATTTAAAAATGTCTTATTCTTTTTAATAAATTTCTGCTCTGCATAAATATTAACCTAAAATTTTATTTGAAATTTCGTAAAGTATTTTTTTTTTCTACTTCTAACAGTTTTATTTTCCTGAATATTTAAATGGCAAATTTTCTTTAAAATTCTTTAAAATTGGGATTTTGTTTAAGTATCATGAGTTATCCCATAGATCTCTTACAATTCCGTATTGTATTTACCGCTATGAGTACTATACTGACAGTTGCTTGTTGGCTTATTTGCCTTAAGGCAAATCAATATTTTGACTTATTTACCACAAGAGATTTAATAATGAATATAATGTTGGTTTTCTGACTGTTTTGGTTTCTGTGGTTTAACCACAGAGCGTTTCTATCCTAGTATTTCAGGTCATAGTATCTCGTTTTAAAAATATAATTTTTTTTTAAGAAACTATATAGCAGAAAATTTATTCTAATATTAAGTTTACCGGTGCCTAAAACTCGTTATTAAGCCAAATGTAAAAGTATTACTTTTACGTTTGGTATCATCCTTGCACAGTATCTCTTTCACTCTTTTATCTGCGCATCTTAGGGACCAAGCTAGTTTCATTAATCTATTATTACGATTACCGATCAACTATTTGCTTGGATTTAGGCAACATAGTCGAGAAATTTAAAAATTTAATGTACTAAGTACATAACATTTACAGATTATATACTAGGATTTAAAAAAAAAACTATAAAACATATAAAAATTCTTGTAAGAATAATATTCCGTTTCCGATTACTGTCCGCTAGGTATAGATTGAAAGCATGTACATATTTATCTTTTAGTCGTTTTTATATAAAAATATTATAGATAAGTATATAAGAAGGGTCAGATAAGAAAATCATAGGACCTAACTCTCAACAATCTTGTTGCCAATATCAGTAGATCACAAGGAAGTGGCTATTTCAGCCTCCATGGATATAAAGGGAGCATTTAGCAATATTCTGCCAAACTCTTTCCATGAATCCGCCCTATCTGACGACTGGATTAAAGGGATGCTAAAGAGTAAGCCAAATATCTTCCTACCCTATAAGAGGAAATGGTTAAATTTGGGGCTGCCTGAGGGTGCCCACAGGGAGGTATTGCTTCTTCTCTTTTCAGAAGAATATCTGTCATTTCTGGTCGATGACTTGCTTACCATCATTTAACTATGGGAGGTGGAAATCCAATCATATGCTGATGATCTTATCAAGAAAGCCAATACATATTTATTCGTTAAGATGAAAGATTCTTTGTATTGAAAATTTATTCGTTCATCTACGAGATACTAGACAGTTCACTTAAATGATGCGAAAGAAAATAAGTATATATTAACTTGGTATGGTAATTGTGCTATTCATCAGTGGGAGGAAACTAAGGGTGCCCAGACCGCCTGTACTTATTCGTTAATGTATATTTATTTACAAAGGAATAAAAATATCCTAGGATTACCCTGGATAACTTTAAACAACTTACACCAAACCAATGGGTATACTAGTCACTCGTATAATAAGCAGACAACGCTGAGTGCAGATTATGTATAGAGACGGATAACACATGACAGTAGTCATATAAAGAGCTCACTCAATAGGAGAAATCTAAGTGGATGTGAGCCACAACAAACCAGTGAATTGCAGTGGGAAGCTATTAATTCACTACTCACAGCTAATCTAACTACCACTGATTTGAAGACAAAAAGCTTATTACTGGTCGCAATACTGGATAGCGGATGTATAATGAAATCTCATATTCAAGAAATAAACTTGAAATAAGTAATATTATGCTGAGAGCTTTCGGAGGGTTTTGATACAGTACTCATCCTCCTCTGGATTATGCATTAACTCTTATCTACATCACTAACAATGGGTGCAAGTTTCACGTCAACAAGAAGAAAATGGTTATATAACAGTAAAGGACTGTTACATTACATGCAGAAGTTAAAATTTAAAATTCAGACTAAGTAATCCTGGTAATATTCTCTTAATGGAAACTTTGATTAGTGCCGACCAAATTGTAAAAATTCGTTAAATATTGTGTCTTTCCATATTTCAGTTCATACTCATTCCCTATTCCCTTCTTTCCATACTCATTCCCTATGGGGTGCTACTTTAAAAAAAAAAGACCCAATATAGCGGATCATTACAGGACACTCTCCATAATCAATGGTCTCAGCACACATATATTTTAACAGACTCTTCAAGGACGAAAGAGGAATCCTAAAGATTACCTAACGGAATGTGTATTTGCTCAGCACAGATAGCCCTCAACATAAAGTAAGGTATTTGGTTATGACTCACTTAGTGCCTCACAAAAGTTCGCAAATCCTCAAACCGTATTATTTCTGCAAAAGAACCACTCTCCCAGATCTCAGTTAACTTATCAATGTTTTAATCTTACTGCGTATTGCACTCCTGCCGTTTGCAGATGTTTGATGCAACTTCTGATTTTTTAATTATATTCTGTTTTCTACCGAATACTTATGTGGAATCATCCCTCTGATTCCAAAAAGATCTAATTCAGTGCAAAAACTGTCCTGGTGACTTTGTGTATGCTCGGAGATTCTTATATTTTTATATACAGTGCTTTTTTTTAAAATAAACCACCTTTAATAACTTCTTTAAAAAAAAGAAATATGTCAATTTAGACTTACCGGGGAACGTTTAATTTTATATTTGACAAAGTTTTGTCAATCAGCTCCTCACCGCCAGTTAACCTTACTTTGACATGTATTTCTAAATTGACGTCTTTTTAAAAAAAGTTATTAAGGGTGGTTTCTTTTGAAATGAAAGCACTGTATTTAGAACTGTTATATTTAAGGGGTTTTACATAATTTTAATTAACTACTTCATATTTCCTAGATAGTGAATATCCAACATATGCTTCATTATTCTTGTCCTTTGTTCTCAGATTATTTGAATGTTTTTTTTTACTGGTTTCTTAGCAAACCTAATTAAAACCGCTTTAATGGCTCTTCTTGCACTATCAGCTATTTCTTCATCTAGTGAACAAGTTAAAAAGCAGAATTTTATAGGTTTGTTAACCCGAAACCAATGAAATTTCGCAAAAATTTGCCTATTTTTATTCGCGCTCGTAGTAAAATTACCATAAAAACGTCTATAAAAGTCAATGAGAAATTTTCTTTTAATAAATTACGATTTTATATATGTCCAGCCATTTTATTGCTGCGGTATAAAAACGGTACTAGCGGTGTATTAAAATGGCTTTTTATGGCTTTTCTTATTTCAAATGGGCCTTCACTCTGCATTTGTATGGCTGAGACCTGTAGCCTATTATTTCCTATCGGGTTCTATGAAAATGATTTAGGAGGATGTTACTTTTTTTAAGTACTCACTTTATAGCTTTTCCTGCTAAGTATTTTACATAATAATATCCAGAAACGGTTTAATTAAAAAACACATCACTGGTAACAAATAAAACCAACTTTCGTCACCTCGGAAGCCGTGAAGGGAGTCATGACAGAGCATAAATATCCGGTTTACGATAGAAAAAAAAACTACCCTTTTATTAGTTTTAAATGAAGGGGTTAGTTTTTTAGGCAAGGATTACTAGCAAATTTAGTAGCATTGTTCCATGAATTGCAGCTTCATGAATATCATTATACGAGTACTTTTTTAACGCGATATGCCCTAAAGACAAATATGGTAAAAAAAGTTAAATAAATATGTGCGGAGTGACTATGGGAAAGTTTAAATCAGAAGGGTATACGATATTTTAATTGTTGCGTTCTTAATACGGTTCTTTGTTTAACTGTTACGCAGATGTAGATTTAAGAGTTTTTTTCTGATAGCTTAAAAGATTTTAGAAATATTTACTAAATGGGCACGTAGAAGTTAGCAGACATGTTATGCAATACCTGTGTACATTCTTGGAATATGTTGAGCGTGATTTACATAGGCAATTTAAGTATGTTAAAAAATATTATCTGAATATCAATTGTTACAGGTCTTACTATGCTTATATTAAGAGCTAGTAACTTCTGTCCTTGATGGGTACTAAATAGATAATAAAGGAATTGTATAAAAAATGAGAATTACAGGAAATTGTTGAGATTAGACCTAAATTAATAAAATTACTTTTATTATGAATTCAATATACTTGAGAATATGAAAAGGTGATCTGTAAGCTTGAATCTATCATCAGGTGCTTTTCTATATTAGTGTTAAAAAAATTGAACTGTGTTGATGAAATTGTCTCTACTGCAGACTAATATTGAGGTACAAGGAACTTTTTATATAATTTTTATTTGGAAGGAGTTGCTATTTTTTATTAAAATCCCTTTAGAATATTCTAGTAATTTTGTGCAAATATTGAACTAAAATTTCATTCAATATTTATATATTGGTAAAAGTTTGATAAGCAGATTCCCTAAATAAGTTATGCTATGAGGGTATACGTTAATAGACAATTTGTTACATAGACGTCAAAGGATTTTTCAAATGTTTTTACTATTATTTGAGCTTTATCGTAAACTATTTTCATTTTGCACGAGTTTTCTGATATATATAATAAAATTCGTGAATTCTTGCCATTGATGATAAATTTATAAACGTACCATCATGTTAATAACTGACCAGGATTTCCAACATTCAGGCAGTCTTAACTATTCAGTAAATATTATTAAGATGATCATTATATGACACTACTGCTCCCAATTTTAAAGAGTTTAGTTGTTTATATTAAACTTGGCTTTTAAGCTAGAATAGAGATAAAAGTGTCAACTGATAAGCAATATTTGAAATGTCTGGTCAATGACTTTTCATCGATCTGCTTCCTCCTTCTAGATTGGTGGACTTAGATAATCAGATCTGCCTTAAAGACCACCCGATCTAAGCTACTAAGTAAAGGCAATGACAGAGCATAGGAGCTCATATTTTCAAAGATTTCATATTAAAAATACTCATATTTCAACTTACTTGAAACTATGTCAAATTTCTGACAGACTGGCATATTTGTTATTTCAGTTATCTTACTCACCCAACAGTCAATTGCAATTTGGTCGTTTGTTAAACAAATATTTTTCAGATATATCTATTGATCAGGAACATCATCAGATCACCTCCAATATCACCTGATCTAAGCCCCTATTATTTTTTGATTTGCAAGGCTAAAAGGTAACTAATAACTAAAGACGTTTGTCTAGTGATCTCATTACTTAGTGCTAAGGGATAGTTTCAGGTCAATTTATAGGTACTATTCTTGGCACTATATATATCTGCCTTTATTCAAATTCCATTTTCCTATGCAGAAATGAGACAAATTTCTAATGGGCTGAATATATATTATTCATAAATTGTAACAGTACTTATTATAGTATTGTATCAGTTGTCAAATTCTAAAAAAAAAACACTTACCGAACAGTCCAATTTCAAAATCAATTTGGTACAAATTTGACTGAGGGAAATTTGAGCTACCTCAATTTCTTGATAAAAATTAATTGTCACTTTGCTCATCTGCTTAACAAAATGTAAATAATTATTTTCCGTATAGATAAATAGATTATGGAAATCATCAAATGGCCTCCAAGATCACCTAATCTAAGACCCCATTCTATTTTTCATCTAAAAGCTAAAAAAGGTAATATTTACGACTAGAATTTCATGTGTTTAAATTCCATATTCTTGGCCAGAGATGAGACAAATTTCTGTCGAACTAGAAAATTGATTCTTCATAATTACCAGTAACAATTATTGAATCCTAAAAGAGACTCAGCCAATTGGAAGGAATAAAATTTTAATTACCTTAATGCCTTATAGTGTAGATAATCAGATCACCTTCAAGATCACCTAATCTAAGCCTCTATTACCAAGGTGCTATCGCTGTTCTTAGCAACTCATTCTATTATAACTATCCTTATTCAAACTTCATATTTTCCCAAGCATAAAAAATACCTACCTAAGACCCTCCGTTTTACTCCCGTTGATCAACCAACTCATTTTTCGACAACCTGTAATTAAAAATGTGTGTCTTTTATAACCCGAACACCGCTCAAATAAAAGCGGCCAGCAAAAAATGCATCATTGTTTCCCGATGAGCTGCATTAAATTCTTAACCCCCGTGAGAATACTTTATTTCGCCAGCATCTTTTAATTTTTTTATCTTCGGTAACAGTAGTAGTTGTAGTAATATGTGTCCGTGTCTACTGAATCTTTAAAAGTGAGTAGGTTTGTTCTGAATCAAACCATTTAGAGATTTTACTTTCGTGAATTTGATTGTTATTGGTAAATCTAATGTGGTTTACAAATGGGCGTTTATAGTATTCCTTAATTTATGGTCACTTAATTAAATTGATAGTTTCAAGCATTTCAATTAATTTACAACCAAATTAATATCTCCCAAGTAAACCTAGCTATATTTGATCCCTCCACTACCCTTTACTTATATTATAAATTCTTTTCGATGTTTTACATTTAAACCAGTTAGGGGTTAATTTTTTTCCTTGAAATAAACGAAGTATACCCGCCGTTTCTCAGGGGGGCTCGCACCTTAGAAAGATGAAACTTATGCATATTTTTTTTTGTTTTAACTGTTAAGAGAACTTTATTGTGTTCAAAGGATTTCCGTGCTTGTTTTGTCTTTGACACTAGAGAAGAATGGTTTTGTTTGACATTGGCGTAAGTGGTTTAGCAGGTTTTTTTAATTGTGAAAGAGCTTTTTGATGATGTAGCATATGTTAATAATGGGAACGAAATAATTCTTAATTTCTTTTTGCTAATTGTTACCAACTGGCAATATTTCAGATGAGTGGCAAAACGCAAAAATTATTCTGCTGTTTAAGAAAGGCGATAGTGACGAGATAGAAAATTATTGGCCAATAAGCCTTCTCTCCCATCTGTACAAAACTCCTTACCAAGATCGACGCATATCAACAAACGAGGTTTTACAAAGGGGTTTGGAACCATTGACCACGACAGTCCATAAGAACATCGATAGAAAAAATAACAGAATACAACCTCTCCACTTAGTATTTCTAGACTGTCATAAGGTATTCAGTGATTCAATTAAGACGTGGGAATTCAGCAAACGAGTGAATTATGCAAGAATGGATTCTCGTTATACAAACCTATTAACAAAAATATACAAAAATGCCACTATGGATGTCAAAATCAACGAGAATCTAAAAACAGATAAAATCAAAATAAACAGAGAAGTACGGCAAAGTAATACCATATCCCCAAAATTCTTCTTAGCGCTGGAAAATGCTTTTAAATCACTACAATGAGAAACTAAACGCATATATGCTAAGTGAATCTTTTTTAAATCATCTCCCATTTGCCGATGACATCGTCCTGATAGACAGCAACATGTAAGAACTGAGTGTTATGCTTGAAGAACTTGAATGATGTGTCGAAGAGTGTCGGGTTAAAAATGAACTTTCCGTAAACTAAAAGCATCAGTAATAGATTCTAGTTCTAGAAAATGGGAGAATGTTAAGGAGTACATTTATAGAGATCTCACAGTAAGACTAACTTGGATAGCTTTCAAAAAAATGAAGTATGTATTTCAAAATGGTAAAATTTTTATAAATTTTAAACGGAAAGTTTTTGACACATTTATACAGTCAGCTAAAAGCAATGGAGTGAGCGATGCCTAGCATCAGTCTTAGGGACGGGAGAAGGAAAAAAAATCCGAAAATCAACTAAAGTCATGAATATATTAACACGTATGGTTGAATTAAATTGGCAATGGGTAGGGCATGTGGCCGGATCAATTAAACTGGACATCTAAATTGGTATACTGGCAATCAAGAGCGACAAAATGAAGCCTGGGCAGACCATAGAGAAGGTAGCTTGATGAATTAAGAAACAAGAAAGAACAGGTGGTTTCAGGTGGTACAGGCTGAGAAAGAAAAATTATTACCTGATGAATGACAATATTTCAAATAGAATCGATTCTACTTAAAAGTAGAAGAGAGTTTTTATCTAAGTTTTAAGTTCAAGTTTCCGTGGACCAACCAGATTTATTCCATTCCTTTTTTATTTTTGGCTTAAATATGTTCAACTAATTCATATAAAAAATGTTGGTTTCAATAACTACTGTCAAAGCTATTTTGGGCCAGGATATTCCACTAAATAAGGCTAAGTAATACGTGCCATTTAAAAAATTGAGTTATGGGTGTAACTTTTATTAAAATTTAATGAAAGTGGATTTTGTAAAGTATCCCAAAGCACCATTTTCTTGTTCTCGGCCTTTTTACCTTCTGGAGAATGTAGTGATACTATTGTATGTACGTGTTTGAATTTCTTATTTTCATGTGTTTCTATCTTGGGCTAGATGTATTGTCTTGTGCATTGAGTAACTTTTTCAAGATATTTTTCATCTCTTCTGTTCTTCTAGCTATAAGGTTAAAGTAACTGCCTATTGACTTGGTTTAGGAGTCGCTTTTTAATTTTTAGTTTCTGCAGAATAGAGGCCTTTATTCTGTGTTCCACTCACGATACTTTTCGTCTTAGGTTTCAACTGTACACTTATAACTTGAAGGCCTCAATTCTTTTTTAATTAATTTTCTTTAATATCCATATTTTAGCGGGGTAAACCGCAATTGGGAAGATCAAGGTATTGACCAGCATTACTTTCACTGTCTTTATGAAGGTTTGATCCCTCCATCCTTTTTATGAGTTTAATTGTTGCTAATCTGGCCATTTCAATTTCATTTAAATAGTCTCCATTTTTAGTTTTTAACTATCCTAAGTATACAAACTTGTCCTACACATCATATTTTGCTACTTTTTTAATATTGGATGTGGATTGGATCAATGGATCGATGGATTATCACTGTTTTTTTTCATTCCTTTGACTTTTAATCACTACTTTGGTTTTTGTTTTGTTGATTTTAAAACCATATTTTCTACTATATAAATAGTCCTCTAATTTTTTTATTATATATTAGCGTAGATAGAGTTTGCAGGTTTAGAACCAAGAAATCTAAATCTTTCTGTTTTGAAAAGGTGCCGACTTTTCGACATTTATTTACGTCTTTTTCAAGGCTGTTTACTATCTACGCTACTTACTAAGGACGCTACTTTTAGTGAATATTATATATTAGTTGTTCTTCGTCTGCTGCAAAAATTAATAAGGTGTCGTTTGCATAACTCGCGTTACCATTTTTTCTTTATTACAATTGATATTTCACCGTCCCAATCGTCAAGGAGTTTTGAGTTGTTATCATGTGCTATACAGGGTGTCCGGAAAATTAACGATAATACTGAAGGGGCTGATAGAGCCACTCATAAAGAGCGCCCAGACAGACAAAAAATTACATTAGGAAAATGGAGGGATTTCGAGATATTGGCACTTTAGTGGAAGTCACCAAAATCATTTTCTTAGATCAGATCATCAAGGCAGGATGTCTCATGCTCCTGTTCGAGAGGAAAGACTCCTCGTATTGATTATGTTGACCATGTTTTAAAAGAAATTGAAAATGATCCAACTACTTCAACACGAGCAATCGAAAGAAGAACTGATTTAACGAAATCGGTAGTAAATGACATCACTGGACAATTTGCAACTTATATATGTTGGAAAATCCTTGCTCTATTCGAGAAAAAAGATCGTAGTACCGCTTTAAAGTTAACTTGTTGGCAGGTATCTTGAACGAAGGTTTAATTGGCCCATTCGAATTACCAGAAAATTTCAACTGGCAGGCTTATTTAGATTTTTATCAAAACGATCTACCAATTCTTTTAGAAGATGGTTGTATTAGCACATTATGCCCATGAAGTTTGTCGATCTTTAAATTAAACTTATACCACCAGATCGATCGGCCGACTTGGTCCAATTTTATGGCATCCCAGGTCTCCAGACCTGAACCGTCTTGATTTTTTTTTACTGGGGTTGCATAAAAGAAAGGTCATTTATTAAAAGATGCCACGCCTGCATTCGCGTTGGTAGTAGACAGTTCGAACATAATATTTAATTTGTTTAAATTTTTCTAAAAAGTTAAATAAAAATACTTTTTGAACATAACATAATTATAAATATATTTTAGTTTTTTCATAAGGTAGATAAGATTTGTCTTTCACTCTATCACAATAACAGTAAACCGTTTCTTAAAACATAACACACGATAATTTTAAAAGTAGAATAAATGAGCCAACTTTATAAAGTATTAGCCAGGTTGCCGTACAATTTTTTAATTTAGTATGAGAAGTGAAAGTTGAGGTATGAAAAATAAAAATAAGTAATACACTCATTTTAGAATAGATGTCCTATTAAATGTTTGTTTTGGCTGTTTAGTTTAATGTTTGTCTTTGATCAGTAAAATGACTTTCCGGACACCCTATATATGTTGAGTGGCAAGAGTATGCATCCCTGTCTGACACCGTCTCTATCTCATCTACCATTTATCGCAAAAAATCAGAAGCTTTGCAGATGACACTATAATATTTTCTAATACAAATTGCTGAAGTATTTTAAATTTTCACAACTCACACTCAGAAACAGCTTTTGCTCAGTACAATTGATTTAAACTAAAGATATTCTTTCACTGATCTAGAGAGCATGTCCATTTATCCTCTTCTGCTCGAGCTTACTTTCTTTCTCCATATTTTTTAAGGAGTTCAATTAATTGTTAGTTTTTCAGACATTGGAAATCACCATTATGAGACGTTCGACAAGTTCTAGATTGAGTGAATATTTTTGATGATTTAAAGTAATTTAAAATTTTATTCTTGTCTGCGTTTGACGTTATCTTTAGGCATTTTTCATTTATGTTGTTTTTATGTAACCCAAAAATCTTTTATGCTTCTTTCTGAGTTAGATCTGGGGTCAAATAAAACTTTTAGATTTTAAATATTTTGATTTTATTTTTTTAAATCTAAAATCTGAGATTTATTTTATACAACTCACTTAGCAAGAAGCATTTTTCAGAATTAAAGGGCTTACCGAGTCATTATTTAAGTTTATCGTATCATTTCTAGTTATATAGTACAGTTTTCAATAAATATTTTCTTCATCGGTCATAAAAGGATTCCTTAAGTTTATATAAATAACTAGAATTGCAACAAAAAATTTAATAACTACAAAAAGTGTAAACCTAAAGGTATTACACTAAATAAGCTACAACACACCTTAACCTCGCCAGTTCTAATATCAATTTAAAGTATACTCACTCGTTTTCTATTTTCCAAGGGTCCGATAAAATATCCCGAAATTCTAGGTGGCGTATCGTCTTTTAGGGCGGAAAGCCAATAAACCAAATAGCCCCTAATTCGGGGGTGGAAGTGATCCATTACTCAACATGACTCTTGAAATTTTGTAATAATATTCGTGATTGCGGGCAATCAAAAAGAACTTTAGGTGAACTAGTTGTACACGACGAGGTTTGCTTTAGCGGTGCGAATTACAATTATTTTTACCCATGTAGTTAATAATTATTTACTCTCTTAGGGTGTAATTTTAAAGTTCAACATTATGAAGAAATAATTTCGATACAATAGCTCTTAACTCACCAAATTGTTCGAAGGGTGGTGGTTCGGTCCAATTTATTCGGGGCGCATAATGCGTGGCACCCCAAAAAAAATTGCAACCCTTGTTGCGAACAAGGGCGGGCCTCCCCCTGAAAAATCCTATTGAACTGCTTCGATTTGTAATAATTTGTATGGGAGCAGTGGCGGAAAAAATGGATGCATCTCTCAGTTATTATCGAGTTAAAAAAAAGTTTCGCGCCTAGGGTGCGAAAGAGGGTACAAAATGGCTTAAATTTGATTGCCACCCCCCTTAAATAAGGGTAAGGATAAAGATATAATTCGGTTTTTTACTTGGTATAATGCAGCAAGTATTAGTTTTTTTTAAATTATTGTATATTGTATTTGGTACAAGTTATTAGTTTGAATCAATTTAACGGCCTGATCTATGGAGCTTGTTAATAAAATGATAAATAAATTGAATCAAATTTCGTATTTAAATGAAACAGTTCTATGTGTCTTAGTCAAAGAAAGAGGGATGTCATTTTTTACCATGAAAACTTACCCAGTTAGATGTAACTAAATCAATAAAGTAGCAAGACCTACTAAATTTGAAGCTTTAGAATGCTTCATATTATCAAAAGTCTCGAGCATGACAGAAGCGTAAGTATTTAATCAACTATAGCTAATGTTTTTGATAAGCTTATCACTGTACAGTTAGCTGGGACCTATCTTGAATATCTTAGTAATAATCAACATGGTTTTGTGAAGATAAATCAACCATCACCAATCTCACAAAATCACACTTTTTAATCACTTCAATGGAAAATGATTGTCAGGTAGACAGTTTATATACTTATTATAGTAAGGTGTTTGACCAGGTCATCCACGAATTTTTGATTAGTAAATTGGAGGTAAGGGGGTATTAAAGGGTCTCTCCTTGCTTGGATTTACACCTTTTTGTCTGGGAGGTTGCAATGTGTGAGAGTCGGTGGATCTTAATCGTCTAAGATTGTGGTCACCTCTAGAGTACCGCAAGGCTTTCGCAGTGCCCTCTTGGTGTTTTTGCTCTTAACTAAAGACATCAGCTATTTAATTTATTCTTATCATGTTTCATTTGCAGATTTTATTAAACTTTTTAAAACTATTTTATCTAAACAAGACTGTCCCTTCAGTTAGATTTGGACTATTTGTCTTCAGATAATAGTCTAAATTTGAATAAATCAGAGGGCTCAGTAACATATTTTACTCGTAATAGGAATTTTCCTAATTTTGTCGATGGGAATAATATCAATAGGGTATAAAAGGTTAGGGATCTGGCTGTACTTCTAGATTCCCAGCTATCTTTCAGTGATCACTTTTTATCGATGGTGGCAAAGGTTTACCAGCAACTTGGTATAATTTTGCGTCATATTAAAGGTTTTTTGCCTGTGGTTTTTAAACATTTAGATTTTTCTTATGTTAGACTATATTTAGCCAAGGTTAACTGATGATATTTCACATATAAGCACTAGAATCTAGACGATATTGCAATCAGAAGTTTTTCTTACATAAACTTGCTAATGGACAGATTTTTTCTACTAACTTTCTGAGCCTTCTCAATTTTCATGTTCCGAGTCAACATACGTGAAATTCTAGTCTATTTATAGCGCCCTTTGATCGTACCAATTATGAGTACAAAAATGTTATAACTAGATATTTAGTCAATAGGTTCAGTGTAAAATGTAAAGAATATTCTTTAGTTGATCATATTTTAATATTTTGTTTACCATTGATTGTTAAAATTTATATTTAATTTGTTATCTGAGTTTAACTTTCGGTTTTTCTAATACACTTTTTTCAATAGTTTTTAAGCCATCTTATAAATTGAAGAAGTACTTCATACTTGCAGTGAAGTTAATATGTCAATAGGTAACTAAAAATGCTTCGGTCATCCTCCACTAAATTTATTTAAAAATTATTTATCCTACATGTTTTAGACATATAACATATCCATCATCAGGAATACAAATTGAGGGTTTTCGTCAATACATATAAAAAGCTATAGTGCGTCTGGCAAGATCAAAAGGTTAATACAACTAGCAATGAATAAAAATGGCATATTAAGATGCATGAGAAAGGGACTGAAACTGGATCTACACAAACATGAAAATTACATGATTACAACACCTATGTATGGGTTGTAATCATATGATCTGGTATTGTAATTATGTGATCTTAATGTTTGTGTAGATCCAGTTTCAGTCCCTTTCTCATGCATCCTAATATGCTATTTTTATTCATTGTTATTGACTTAATTTCTTTCGTTGAAAAATAAATAAATAAATATTGCAGCTTTAAGATTTTTTATCACTAGATATTTTTGGATAGTGATGGTGCAGGATGGATTTTAGGTAAAAAAAATATAATTAAATTAAACTTAGGAACCCCTTATATGGAATAACCTTTTTTTTTAAAGAAATATACGAACTCTTGATGATGGGTTTAAAGATAAAACCGTGGTCGTGAAGAAATAATATTTTTTTTGCGATAAATTTATTTTATAATTTTAGTGACAAGAAACGACAGATTCCATTTTCATCGACTCACTGCCATCAGATAACAAAACTGCAAAATTCTCAAAATTATTCTATCATTCTCAATTTTTTAAAACGCAAATTTGATACTCGTCAACCATAAATTTACCACGAACATGATTTGTCATATATCCCTGCTCAAAACCTTGCATGTTTTCGCTTTAAAATCAGCAATTTGTGTATTAAAGATAGCATTAGCAACACAACTGACTAAAGATGTTGCGATCCGAAGCGATGAGAGGGCGCTACTAGCGGAGCTATTTTGATAAAATTAAGAAAACCAGAAGATTTGCTGGAAAGACCTATAGTAAAATATATTGCAGACAAGTATTGAATAATGTGAGCACAAATTCTCATCAATTTTTTAATTTCTTACAGGTGAAATTGTTGATGTGATGAGAGACTAACGTCGTAATGGTGCTTATTTAATGTATTTGTAATGTAGACATATCTTTACTCAGCCTAATCGAAATTCTATAAATTATATGATAAATTTTATAAAATTAATAAAAAAAAATACTAATTAGAAATAAATTACAGTTCTAGACTTTATTTATTGATTTATCAAATTTTCCATTAAGAGTTATCTTTAATGAGTTCTATCAATGATTATCTTCATATTTAATGGTAAGGGAGAGATTCAGAGGACTTTAATGCATAGTTAGTTCAGTGAGCTCAGTGAAATCTACTCTAAGTCAAGTTCTATCCAAGTTCAAATACTCTTTCTGAAGATTTTCTCTAGGATATAGGGACACGAAGACTCAAGAGGCTTCCAGGTTGGATGGGGTCCACTCAGTAAAGATTATACTTTGCTATTCGATGGAGATTAAATCTTTCCTATGTTAAATAATCAGAAGTTCAAAGTTTCCAAACTTCCTTATGGCTGCTGAGTTATAGTGATAGTAACTGCAACAAATTCATTAATTAGGGATAAGGATTTATAGATTTACTGATGTAAACTTAAAAGCTGTAAAGATTCTTACTGTAGAAACCTGAATGGAGGCGGTTTAGGAAGTAGATAGAAAAAACTCATTTTATCCTTGTTGATGAGTTCATAATGATACTTTACTTAGGATATTTTTACTGAGGTATTTCTGACAGTATAGTACTGGCAACTAATGACTTGATAAGATTTTATTATATTCAAGCTTCCATTTGGGTCTTGTATTTCTGTTAGGTTGTCTATTGATGACTTCAATGAATATTCCTCACTAGTACGTACTCCAACCCAAACTCTTTTG
Organism: Anthonomus grandis grandis; assembly: GCF_022605725.1. Taxonomy (NCBI): domain Eukaryota; kingdom Metazoa; phylum Arthropoda; class Insecta; order Coleoptera; family Curculionidae; genus Anthonomus; species Anthonomus grandis. Next base: position 24,488,898 of record NC_065552.1, on the reverse strand, counting down.
CTTAAAAGGTTCTTTACAGTTAGATCTCAGAGATCAGTGGACGTTAACACTTTTAAATTAAATCTTCCTTAATTTCTTCCACCTCTAATAAATCTAATCATATATCCTTGAATTCATTACTTTTCTATCAAACTTTTGAACAAATTACTTAACCCTAATAATTTGATAAGTATCATTGGGACGACCCCCTTTATTACAAATATAAGGTTGTCATAGCTGTCAAAGTCCTTAATATTCATGTTTGTCAATTCGATATTAATTTTAACAGGATTTTTAATCCTCTTAATATTAAAACCGGTAGAAATCAATGCCGTTAAAAAATGTTATGTATGTCGCGGAAGCTGTAAGGGTCCCTTAGAAAAAACCGACTGTATGGCACCCGAGGGAAGATGCCTTCTTTCTCCGTTTAATAAACTAATCCCAGAGAGAGTATTAAGAAAAATACCATTCATTATATCGGGACCGTGTCTGGATAAAATACCGAGAACAACAGAATCTAACCCTAACCGTTCAGTTGAAGCCAGCTCAACAACAATAAGCAGCAATAAAACTATCAATATGACAGCTACAACGACTACTGAAGATTTCGAATATACCGGTGATATTCTGGATTACATTGATGTGCAAGACCAAAGTTCGTTTAACTGTTTTATTTTAAAAATCACCACCTTAGAATTTAGAGGCTGCACAATACATATCCCCTGTAATAGTATTGTAAAACGTTTGCATGAAAAAGAAAACTTACCTTTAACGGATATTAGATGTATGCATTGCGAAAGTGATTTCTGTAATAAGGCGCTTAAGAATATTGTTAAGTTTATTAGTTGGCAAACCATATTTGTTATTGTTTATAAGCTATTATTGTAAGAGGTGATTTTTTAAGTGATTAAAAATATTAGTCTGAGGATTTTCTATTAGGTGTTTTCCTGAGACATTTATATTTTACTATAAGTCCCTGTGTTTCTGTTTGGTTTCCTATTGGTGAGGACTCTTAATTGAGTGAGGACTAATTAATTAAGCTAAGTTACTTTATTGAGGTCCGTAGCATTTACTCTAACTCAAGCCTTCTTGTTAATGCAGTGTCCAGGCCAGTGGTACCTAGTCTCAATTGATGTAAAATAGATTAAATTTCTTACTTAGAATTGCCAATACTGCAATTTGATAAGCTTTTTTTGTTCAGAAGATTTCCGATAAGAAGTTATATTGACTCCTCCAAACATTTTCAATTAAAATTCGTTTATTCGCATAAAAAAGCGTAATTATAAATAAACCTGCTTCACTTCTAACTAATTAGAAATAATGTTTTGAATTTTCCTGATATTGTCTTTCAGAACTTGAGAGTAAATTATCATATTTTTTTATCGTTGGAAGTAATTTGTCATCTCTTTCCAGACCATTTATGTGTTCCAGCGAGTCTTTAACTCGTAAACTAAATCGTAACGTAGAAGTAGTAAAAGTACTCAATCCAGTAATAAACAGTTCACTGGATCAATAATATTGAGTTTTATTCGATTTTATTGCTTCTCTTTTTTTCTATTACTCTTTTATTTAAAATTGCACCTTTGTTAAGTGGTTTGACCTTCTTCATCTAATAATCATAATTTTATTACCATAAAATTACTACTAAGATAAATAAATTTCAGAAGTTTATAACATATATAATACATGAAAACATCTTGTCGAACTTGCATTGTCTTATTTATTTAATGTAACACGACGTTTCGGTTGGTTAGTATCTCCAACCGTTATCAAGTGCAAACTGACAGCAAACTACTATTCTATAGGCTTATATACAAGATGTGTGCAGCGATGTGGAAAGGAAAATCATCCGTGAAAGGAGTTGGGGGGAGGACACGCCTTTCTCTAGATCCTGCACTGTTCTGAGAGTAGAGGCTTCCAGATGTTGGGTACATCGACGCTTGGCTGGCTGAAGATCCCCTGATTCAGTGAAATGAAAACTGCCTCTACGAACTTTCTCTTCCGCCAGTGCTGTTCCTTGTATAGAATCTTGGCTTCTGACCAATGGATATTGTGTCCATTATGCCACGCGTGCTCTGCTATTCCGGATTTGGAAACCTCTCCTCTTTGGGTCCAGCTGCGATGTTCCTTCGCCCTAACTTCTAGGGGGCGCTTCGTTTCACCTATGTATGAGTCACCGCACTCACATGGGATCTAGACACAATTTTTGGTATCCAACAGGCCATCTGGTTTGGTCTTTAATACCACGCATCTGATAGTAGTGCTAGATCTAAAGGCAGTTCTAATATTGTACTTGCTGACAATGCGTCGAATTTGTTCCGATGTACCCCTAATGTAAGGTATGGGTAGAAGTCTGGTTGTCGTGGTGGCCTCGTCTCTGATTTGATTTGGACGCGTCCTTTGGATGGTCCTACTTATTAGCTTCTTTGGATATCCATTCTGTTGTAGGTCTTTGTAGATGGTATCCACTTTAGTCTTGAGATCCTCGTCGCTTCTACAGATGGTTCGAGCTCTATTGTAGAGAAATCTTATGATGCCTACTTTGGTGGTTGCAGGATGGTTGGACTCATAGTGAAGATACTGGCCCGTGTGTGTTGGTTTTCTATAAACTGAAGTTCGTAGATTTCCACCGACCTTTTTAACGGGGACATCTAGGAAAGGTAGAGCTGAGTTCTTCTCTGTCTCCATCGTGAACTTGATTGTTGGTCTGAAGTTGTTGAGGTGAAGCAAAAACTCCTGAAGTGCTTTTTCCTCTTTGTCCCAGATAATGAAGGTGTCGTCCACATATCGAAGCCAGAGCTTGGGTTTGCAATGGGAGGCATCTATTGCCTGTTTCTCATACCATTCCATGAAGATGTTTGCTATTACTGGGGAAAGAGATGAACCCATCGGAAGTCCTTCGTCTTGGGCGTAGAATCTATCCTTGACCTAAAAGTAAGAATTACGAAGACAGATCTCCAAAAGTTTTATCACCCCATCCAGAGGCAGTGTAGTCCGAGTTGAGAAAGCTGCATCCTTGCTTAGTTTGTCTCGGATGATGTTAAGAGACTCTCCTATGGGTACATTGGTGTAGAGACTTTCGACATCAAAACTCACCAATATGTCATTGGTCTCGACTTCGATCCCTCCAAGAAGGTCTACAAAGTGGGCAGAGTTTCGCATGAACGACGCTGCATTTCCCTGGATCGGTCTAATGATCTCCAAAAGGAATTTCGAGAGTTCTGATGTCGGCGAATTTCTAGAGCTCGTGATGGGCCGCAGAGGCATTTGCTCCTTATGAATCTTGGGTAGTCCGTACAGGTGTTAAGGTTTGCTATAATGTGGTGTCAGCCTAGAGCGTACCGCATCCGACAATGTTGAGGAGTACTTCTTAAGTGCTCTGTAAATTCGACCTTCTATGGTTGTCGTCGGATCCTTAGATAGTAGCCTGTATTCACCTTTGTTCAAAACTTCCTCAACCTTGTTTTCGTAGGTTTCCAGGTCCATAACCACAGTTGCATTGCCCTTATCTGCAGGAAGAATTTTGATGTTCTTTTCACTTTTGAGATTCCTGAGAGCTGTTTCCTCTTCTTTGCTGATGTTCTGCGAAGGTTTCTGTTTTTTAAGTGAGTCCAGAGCAACCCTTACCTTGTGTCGAAATTCATCGGCCTCAGGACGTGGTAGGTGGATTGATTCTACTGAAGACACTATGTCTATAAAGGATGGTTTTGAGGATATGGCGACGTTTAGTCCTCTGTTTAACACCTTTTGTTCAGCATCGGTAAGGGTTCTTTTTGACACATTAATGATGGTGGCGGGGAGGTTAGAGTTGCTGGTTGAGTCCTATTGGTTCGTCTGGATTTAAGGTTTTGGAGTTTTGAAAGGTGGCCTGCTCTTAGCTTTTCTCTTAGTTTCTGGTAAGCGAAGTCTATTTTGTCAAAGATTGGTTGATAGTCTTCCTCCAATGTAACTTCTTTGATTTCTTCGAATCGCTGAATGCATTCGATTTCTATTTGTGCTTTCTGCCAATGGTGGTAGCTAAGTTGAGATCGCAGCAGCTCCATACTAGCACGTTCAAGAATACGTTCTGATCTTCCACCTGGTATAGCGGTTTTGAGGCGTAAACCAGTAGGAATGACATTGGCGTCTCTTGTCTCTCGCAGGAAGCTGATGTGTTCCTCCTCCTTGATCATCTTTATCTTTCATTTCACAGAATCAGAGGATCTTCAGCCAGCCAAGCGTCGATGTACCCAACATCTGGAAGCCTCCACTCTCAGAACGGTGTAGGATCTAGAGAAAGGCGTGTCCTCCCCCAACTCCTTTCACGGATGACTTTCCTTTCCACATCGCTGCACACATCTTGTATATAAGCCTATAGAATAGTAGTTTGCTGTCAGTTTACACTTGATAACGGTGGGAGATATTTACCAACCGAAACGTCGTGTTACATTAAATAAATAAGACAATGCAAGTTCGACAAGATGTTTTCACTGTACCATTGTCTATCACCTTCAAAAACATATATAATACATATTATAATCTTCAGGTGTGTAAAATTTTAAAAATCACTATTGAGATAAATATTTACTCATTTGAAGGACAATAATACTTTATTTTGAGCAAAATAAGAACTTTCTTGATTTTAGTTCATTCTGCTTTAAAAAATCGCTATTTGTTTTTTTAGCGAAACGTGTTTCAGATGATGAGGTTTGAAAAGTCACATTAGAGATAATTATTTTATCAATGTCGATATATCTCAGGTAAAATGTTTTTGCTATATCTGGTAAATCTCCTAAAAATTACTGTTTTCCCTAAAGTTTCGGGTTCATGAAACTAGAAAAATCACTTTTATGATAATTATTTTTCTGTCAAAAATCGATGTTGATATAATTTGTAAATTGATTCAAGGTACGTGAAACTTAAGGATGATCTATAGAAGTGAAAAAAATAATTTTAAAAATAATATTTCATTATTTTAAAAAGTCGATTTTACCTTTATATAAGCTCAAATTAAATAAAGATTTTGGTTCTTTTCCAAGGTATTGGTAGAGATTCCAAGGTATGTCTTGAAAAATCACTGATGAGATACATATTTTTTTTTCATAAAAATCGTTTGCGTTTGGACTTATCTCAAATTTAATAATAATTTTCGTAGTTTTTATTATATTTATTATGCCTGTAAAAAATCACTGTTAAGATTAATATTTGTTCTTCTGAAAAATCAATATTGCACTATCTTAATTTAAATAAAATTTGTCGTGAATTTTATATTTTATATATGCCTTAAAAAACACTGTTTATCTTAAGCCAGACGATGTGTATATATCGATTACATGAGACTTAAAAATCAGTGTTGAACTATGAAACTCACTGTTAAGATTAATATTTCTTTTTTTAAAAAGTTGAATAATTATATTTTCTATGATTTTTAGTACATACCAATAAAAAAAACAAAATCACAATTGAGATATAAGGATATTGTTGATGTGAGAAGTGTTAAAACCTAAAAAATCACTGCTGTGAAAAATGTTTTTATTATCCAAACTTTTAAATAACTAAGATAGATGAATTACTTATTGGTAATACTACTAGCAGTATAAAATGGATGTTAAATTAAAAAAAAAAAGATTTAAACCTTCTTGACCTCTTAAGACCTCGTAACCATAAAATCGATAAATTTTTCAATTATTCTTAAATAAATTACCCTGAAGCGAAGCGATAAAATAACAAAGTTTAAATAAACCCCCATCCGTTTATCGAACCAAGTAACTCGTGCAAAAAATAAAAATCCTGGCAAATATAAGCGAAATCTAAAATTACCCACACGCACCGGCCATTATAAAATCGGGAAAACTCTAAAATAGATCTTCGTGTAATAAAGATGGGGCCAGCGGAACGGCAATGCGTGTGAGAGAAACGGCCATATCGTAGTAGGATTAAAAGTTATCGTTTAATGATACGCATGATATTGTGTACCATTGTGTACCAACACTGCCGCCAGTAAAACTTTAGACGGCAACAAAGTTCGATGGGTATAGAAAATGTCGAAAGTAGGCCTTTCAATGGTAGAGTTTCAGTTTTAATATAAGATGGTAAATAAAATGCAATCTATACGTATGTAATTAATATTTTTTTTTTTTTATTTCAAGGGTCTTACAGACGCATTAATTCTAAACCTAATCCCTTATTACAACCTTTTTTATTTTCTCTTGAAATCCTGACATTCTTGACAGCATGTTATATCACCATTTTCCATCACTGTCCATTATAAGGCGGTTCTCGCCAACATGTTATCGTGATATTCTCTTGCATTCTTTTATTTTGGTAGTCATACACCAACGGATATTTTATTGCAAAAGGGCATACTGTCTGATTTTGAGTTTTTTATAGGTCGATGAACTTTTTGGGTAAAAAAGGTTAAAAATTAATTGCAATAGGGTAAACCAGCAATAATTGGAATTTGAAGGAATCATCTCTTAATAATTCATTTACCTATTTTTATCTTTTATATTTTAAATTAAGGCCAAGTGACTTAAATTTAACAATATTCTTAATAAAAAATACTGTCTTAATACAGAGGTAGATCAAGTTACACTATTGACATCCCAAAAAAAAAATTAAAACTTACGCTAAGGTATAATTTTAATAAAGGCATACCCACCTGCATTAAACAAATTTATTTGTTAAAAAACAATATTTTATTAATACACCCTCCTTTAAGTTACACCATTAATTGCTAGGTAACATTTTTGTTTCCAATAAAACCTAATTTTTAATACAGATCTTCTTGTGTAAGTCTAACTACAACAGCAACATTTTTACTTTTTGTTTAATCTCCTTTCTTCTCGGTTTCGGTTTTTCTTTTTTTCTACTGCTTATATATGTATGGTAAGCCTAGACCGATTTTTTTCCTGCTGGCCAACCCAATAACCGGTTTTTTACCGTATGCAGGAGGATCACAGTAGTTCAAGAGATGAAACGCAGGATCGATATTAAACTATTGAAAATGTTTCCTACTGTAATATATCAAAAATATTTAAATGGTTTGTTGGTAACCACATAGCAACAGTGTGGCCAATTAATTTTAGTTTTTCTTATATTTGTTTTCATCTTAAATAAAAGTGTCTCATAACCTATTAAGTTATGCTTTAAAAAAATACTGATCCTGCTTTTTAATTAATAAACTAAAAAATGCACTTTTCAATATTTTTGCTTAATAAAAGTGGGTATAACCATTCTCTCGATATCGCAATGCCATTCCTAAGCGTCGACCGTTGACTCCCAGGAAGGACCAAGATTTTATATTGTGCAGGTCAGCAGTTTTATTATTTTTATATCGCCCAGTGTATTGCCTTTTTGCCGCAGTATATTGACCGTCTTAGTTGATTTTTTTTGCTAAATGATCTGATTTTATTGGTTAGATCAGAAAAAAAATTAATTATTAACATTATTAAGTATGTACTAGTCAATCATTAAGTAAGATCCTCTTAAGTAAGTCACTTTATTAAAACACCAATCTTTCTACCTAAAACTGACCTAAACCAATCCATATGATCCTCATTCATTCGCCAAATTTACATGCTAAACTGACTCGAAAGCCGTTTTTTTCGGTCCTTTACCTACCTCCTAATTCTCTTTTTTACTACGCCCGTATCCGCGTAGTACAAACTCGCATTCATCCTGTCAACGGGCCAGCGAAAAAAGGCACTAAAAATTCCTGATGACCGCTCTTGACCCTCTTCCGGATTTTTTATATTTATTTCGGGTTTCTCCCAAATGCAATTGAGTGGATTTAACTTGGAGTATTTTAACCGTGAGGTTTTTCGCCGCATATTAGTGATCTGAAGTGGTTTATTTATTTTAGTATAAGATGACATTAAAAAAAACAATTCCATCAGCTAATTTGGCAATTTAAACAGTTATGAATCTCAAAGATCAGAAAAAACTAGATGAAATGAAGTTATCAGTTTTATAAAAAAAACGTATTTCTCAAATAATCAATGTGTTAGTTCGCGACCAGTTAACTGAAATTTCAAGTTCAAAACGTTATAGAAACTTAACAAATTTGAATATTTTAATAAGACTTATATTTTCTTAAAGCCTGAAAATTTGAGAATAGATATTATCACCCGTTTTATTTTCTGTTTTTGATGTGATATGAAATATTCCTAAAAATATAGAAAAAGTGCCATTTAGCTAGTTTGCGACCACCCCTCACCATTCGCGACCATTTTTAGGTTAGTTTGCGACCACCTTTTTATAGTGAATATTCCTACATGGAAAGAGGGAAAAAAATTCAAGACAAAATAAAATTTAATTTTTGAATAAAAAAAGGTACCTATATTTTAACAAAAATGAGATCTACCGACAACTAACAGTAATAATAATACAAAATAAAAAACAAACAATAAAAATAAATAAAATTAACTCTCTAACTACTGGTACCGTACCTACGTAAATAATGAAACAAAATGAAAATTCTTATTTAAAAACAAAAAGGAACAAAAATCATTATACCTATAATAGGTGCTATTATAGGTGCTTATTGGCCGCTATTACATAAGGGATATCACAAAGTTCAGTGCATTTTTTATGGTACCATTTGTCGCAAAAATCACAGCCAATGTTTTTCATACCTTCGTCTTCCGTATCACTGTTAAGTTCATTTGCACATAATGAACAGGGAATTTTGGAAGTGCGTTCTGGTATATTCTCTTTGGTTTTTCTCGTTTTTTCTTTTCGTTTGCCTACTTCCTGTTGTTTTTTATTAGTTTTGCAATTTTTCTTTTTATAATATTCTCTCCATTTACTTGAAGAAATGGCACTAGGGGTTTCAACCTTATTTCTATTCGTATTTTTGCTTCTTTTTATGGGTTCTGGATATTTAAGATGTTTATCAAAAACATAATCCACATTATCAGAAATTGTATTTTTTTTTAATTAATGATTAGATGTGCTCTCGCTAGTCAATGGCATTAAAACTTTAATGGATTTAGTTTTCAATTCTGCAGTACTGGGTAACTCGCCAACATCGGTTTGGATTTCATTAATGAATGTATCGTTAAAAAAACTTGAAAGGCTTACATCAGGAATACTTAATAGTGACGTATTTAGAGTGCGGTTTTGTTCAGATGGAGTTATAAGGTGTTTGGACGTTGATGGCTGGTCAGCAGGTTTCCAATTATCTACCAATGATATATCAATTATTGAAGAATCCAAAGATTCAAAATTCTCTCTGGGTTCTTCATTATCCATGATTTGAATTTCAATCGGTAAAAAGTCTAATGGCCAATTATTATTAGAAGTGATAGCTAAAGTAGCTAGATCCCTTAATGATAAATCATTAATTGAAGGAACCAATGGGTCAAGAGTATCTCTGGAGGGCTCTTGCTCTTTATTGTCGAGGATTTCAGGCAAAAAGGCTTCTGTTCGCCCATGGGAAGTGATGGTTGAAGTAGTTGGTTCAGCATTATCTTGATATTTATTAGTTAGTCTCTTCCGTTTTTCTGGTGAAACGATATTATTTTCAAGCGCTGCTACTTCATTTAAAATTACTTCCACATTTACTCCATACGATTCAAGTTCCAAGCTTTACTTTTTGCAATACTTTTTTTGTTGATCTTAAATCTCGCTGGTTAATGTGGTCAGAAGACCTTCGGTTTACCGTTTTTTTGGTGATATTTTCCCAAATATTTTTTACGCACTTTGTGTAGTCTACTGCATCGGGGTTAAAGGGGAAAAAAAGACCACACTTCCGAAATCTATTTTTAATAATGTCTACATAAACTTCTGGTTTTGAAATGACTTCATTAAAAACACTGCAAAAATTGGTTCTTGTAATACCGGAATTTATATTTTCTGGCCTACTTTGCCAGTCTTGAACGGTTTTTTTCCAGTCAATTTTCAATGGTTTAAATAAACTGACATCTGCTGGCTGTAAAATATGGGTCGTATTGGGCGGAAGGGCATATAATATTATTTTATTCTCATCACACCAATCACTCAATGGTAAAGACATATGCGATAGGTGACCATCCACAAGAAGAAGGATGGGTCTTTGAATATTGGTTTCAATTAGCCACTTATTGAAATCATTTACTATATATTCAAAGAACACATCGGACGTCATCTATCCTTTATCGCTTTTTCCCAAAACCCAACCTGGGGGCATGCTTTCCATGATGCTTTAGGCGGTTGTATATATGGAAATAAGACTACAGGAGGAGCAATTTTACCACAAGCATTAAATGTTATCAGCACAGTAATATTTTCTTTTTTGTTGCCTTTATTTACGATATATAAATTCTTGTATCCTTTTGGCTCTAAAATTTTTCCACTCTTGAGGCAGAGTGAAAAACCGGACTCGTCTCCGTTAAATATTATGGTTGAGTCTTTAGGAATATCTAAGTAATTCATTTCCGAAAGATATTAATGTAATTCTCTGAACCATTTTCGAATGCTCTCTTCGGTTACAACAGCTCGTGCTTTAGTAATATTTTCAGCTTGTCTAAGTGATATCTCCAGATTTCTTCTTAAACATCCTTATTTTACAATGTTAATCACCCAGTCCTTCTTCGGTTAATAATGAAGGTGGTCCAGGTTTTTTAAGAGAGTCCGGCAAGTCTATCAAGAAGTGTAGTTTTCGGAACTTTATAAAATCGGCTGGCCTCCCTTATTTTCATCGTTTTATTTCTTACAGCAGAAAGTGCTTTTAGCAAATCTTCGCTGCTATAGTTTTTTTTCATTTTTGAAACCTTTTTTATTTTATTTTTTGAACTATTCTTTGCAACTGATTGCTTTATGCTTTTTCTGGGTGCCACTGAAAAAAAAACCTAAATGTTAGTGAGGTCAAGTTGTTACCTAAATCTCTGTGGTCGTAAAAATAAACATCATAACTTATTTACTTAAAAAATTATCTAAATTCGCGACCAAAATTTCCCATAAGAAAAACATGGTGGTCGCAAATTAGATCTATTTAATCCAGATTTTCGACCACTAAATATAACAAATATATACTTAACTTTTTTACAATATTTAAATAAAAAATGGTGTTCGCAAACTAAAAATTAGGAACATTATTTTATATTTTACTAATAACTGAAAACAAAAAGTCGTTACCACCTTTTATAAATGTATTATCTAAGCTGCAAAAGGGCAACTAAAATGTCAGTTTTGCGACCGCCCCGGTCGCAAACTAAAATTTAATATTTTTTATATATTAGTTTGCGACCACCAAAAATCAATCAAGTTTCACAATTAGAAAAGAAATTATTTACTATTTTCTGCGTCTGCAACACTAGCAAATTTTACATACACGTGACTTATCTCGATGAACTCTCAACAGTGACTGTTTAAATGATTTTTAAACGCTAGACGGTTTACATCCCCACCAAAAATTTTCTGGTTTATGTTCTCGAAAGGGTTATATGCAGCAACTTTGCTGTTTTAGATAAGAAATAGTGAATTATTTACTATTTATTTTAGATTAAAGCCAAAAGTGGACGCGAACTAGCACTGGTCGACGAACTGGCACATTGACCCTATATAAAAAAGGAATTCTTTATTCTGCTTTAGGAAATTTCAGGCGTTTCTAAGCCTTTTTTTGGAAAAATCGTAAGATTTTTTTTCTTCTAGGTTCTAAATTGCTGTGCATGTCCACAATGTTAAGGATAATTAAAACTAACATTCTGGCCTAATAAAGAATGACATTTCATAAAACTGTGGATAAAAATATATTTATATACAACAGTTATTTTATACAACAGACAGTTGAAGTTTTTTTAGGCTTTTCATCGTAATTAACGTATCGACTTTTAAGCTGGCATGGTTTCTATCATTATTAGTTATTTATAAATGCATAATAAATATATAAATGCTATTTCAAGAACTCGAACTCGAAAACGTAGTTTATATTTTTCTATATAAATAGTTAAATATATTAATTTAATAAAACTGATTCCAGTTGCTTGAAAATTACATCCGAATGCATGAAAAAATATTAAATTAATTTTTATCTTCTTGATACTTACTACAGTATTTTAAATATAATTTTTTTATAGTTAATTAACTAGAAACCCTAAAAAATAATTTTGAACATATATAGTTATGAACAACATTTAAAGAATAACGAGAAAGTTGGATAAACATGCTTTCAGTTACGTGCATGAAATAAATTTTATAAAATTAAATAAAGCCTTAATTCGTCCAGATAGTTCTTACCAAGTCATTAATCTTGATAAATCTTAAAATCTCCATTTTTAGACTTTGGAGGGTTTTTCTGTTTAATATTATACTTTGTTTTTTATTATACTTAAATTTTTTTAAAATAATTTTCTCAAGGCTTTAAATTAAATTCAGTGTATCTTTTTAAGACCGGTAAGGAAACCGAATACCTTTTTTCCAGGCTTCTAAAGTAATTTTTTCCAGATATTTTAAATTAAAAGTCATTCAGTTACTTGTACTCGATAAAAACAAGTTTAATTGCCTAAAGATATTTAAGTCACATAACTAAAAATAAAAATAATTTTTATCCTCTTAAAACTGATATAGAGCCTATAAAAATTAAAAGGTAATAGCCTAGATGAACCACAAATACATAATTATGTCTTAAATTGCCTAATATTTATATGATTTCTAGACTTAATTGCTTGGAAAAAATTTATAAATTCCTCCACATATCTGAATTGGAAAAATTACTAATAATTGTTGTCTTCTCAAAACTGATTCGTAATGCCTATAAGAACTAAAACACAAAAGCGTCTTAAATTGCCTGATAAAAGAAGGATTTCCAGACTTCAGTTGCCTGGAAAATTTTATTAAATCTCTCCATATATTTTGCCTGGAAAAGTAATTTTACCTTAAGTTGCCTGAAAATTGATGGCCCAGAAATGCAAAAAAAAATGAATTCGAAAACTTGAATTATTAAGGACTAATGACTTTTAAGTGCCTTTAATCCTCCAGGAAGTTAAAGTTTTATTTTTTTCTGGACAATTATTGGAGTTTTTTCCTGGAAATAAAAAAAAATTTGATCTTCAATGTACTTGCAACTTTCAATTGCTTAATAAATTTTAAGTTGACTTTTTAAATTCTTCTTCTTATCTTAAATTATTAAAAAATAAGATTTTTAAACACTGAATAAAAATAATAAAATTTATTCAAAATTCAAATTGAAATAATAACACTCATCTAAAGTAAGGACTTTTTGAAATTGAACACTTATTCTTCCAAGTAGTTGAGAATAGTAAAAAATAGTATGCCTTAAACATTGAGGTATTAGTAGCCTTCTTGTAGGACTGCTATATAAATAGATCAAAAACTAAACATTAATTCACAAAGCTGTTCAATTTGTCCAACTTTTGATCCTGTACAGCCAAAGTACAGCAAAGCCATGGCATTATACCTTAAATATTCAAAATAAAAAAAAACTGGTAAATGTTTTTTATTTAATATCTACTTATAAATAATGTGCCAATAAGTACATTGCTGATATATTCTGAGGAGGTAAAGAGGCTATTTTAGTGGAAATTTTATAACTATTAAGATCATAGTTTTTAAATATACTTGGAACTTTCCTGGAACATATTGAATTTAGCTTCTCTTGATAGAATAATAATAATTGGTATCAGGACAAGCAAATAAAATAAAGGAGAAATCAAACTGTAAAACATGGCAGGAAAAGTCATAGTGGCGTCATTTTGAAACATAGCAATCTCATTTGGAGATAAGATCTGAGCAAAAAAAGGAAATCGGATTCTATGAAAGGCCGCATTATTGAGCAGTGACCCAACCTTGGAGAACCTTTGCAGAGACAAGTTGCATTTCATAATTAGTTAAATATGGTTGAGTTTACAATAATAAAAGATCACTGATACCGAAGTTAATAACGATTGACATTGTCAAAGGCCTTGAAGGCATCACAGTTTTAGAACACCGGACCAAAAACATTTTGCTGAATTCTCTTTAAGGCTTATGGGTGTAAACGCAGTAAAGCCCGAATGAATGCCACAGTTTGTTTAGATTCGGGGGTCTTTGACGTCGTGGCCCAGAAAAAAAATCCCGCATCAGCGGCTGAATGCTTAAAAACGGATTATCGCCGCTGATGGCTGTCGCCTTTTTTCAGCCAAGGCCGCGCTGTCGCAGCATTTTAAAAATTGTTGTGCGCGGTCGGGGTCTTTAATTTTGTTTTCCTGGCCGCGATACACCGTACCCATACAAAAGTTAACGCTATTTCTGAAAATTTAAAAATAAAAAACAGGCATTTATTTGAATATGGATCTAGTAAGTTCATTGCAGTATTTTTCGTATGCAAAAGAAGGCTGTATGAATTACCATCACTTTATTTTTTATTAGCAGTCTTGCCCAACTGTATTAGTAACCATTTATGAAGAAAAAAACGACAATGTTGTAATAATTCTCATGATAAAATAAATATATCCTCCTCCTTAGTCCTAATTTGTTTAGAAGATGTAGTGACAACATCAAATTTTTAAGTTTCTTATATAATTCCTTTCCATCTTTCTCTGTCCTGAGCTAGTTGTTTGGCTTCATGTAAGTCGACATACTCTCACTTCCTCGCAATCACCGTTGATGGAAATAGTGGTGAAAGTCTTATTTGGTGAGGGCCTCTGAGAAGCTCTGCTGATTTTTGCTTTACTACTTTCATCGACTCAGAATTGGGTCTCTTTCGAAATAAATTTTATTTTGGAAAATAAAAAAATCTTGCACGGTGTGTGTTCGAGCAGTGGAGTGCGTTTATCGACCAAATGCTGCTTCATAAATAACCCGTTATAGGCAGGTACGTTGTCCTGACGCTGAATCCACGCTGTTCCTCCAAAACTCTGGCCGTTTCTTAGGAACTCTTACAACAATTATCGGAACGCTCATTCGACGATCTGTATGCTCAATTTGGTTGACTGTGGTCACTGTTTCCTCATTTAAAACAGTGACAGGGCAACCGGACCGCTGGTTATCTTCACTGCTCTCTCGGTCCTCACTGAAGCGCTTACACTACTCAAAAATACGCGCACTATATAGAGAATTGTCATTTTGTAAAATTATATAGCACTCGGTCGAAGTCTTTTCAAGAGAAAAAAGAAGTTTAAGATTGATACGTTGCTCGTGTTTTTCATCACACTTGGTTTTCGGCACGAGAAAAAAACACGTTCGTTGCAAATCGCAACTGCACAAATATTATAATAGTGACGCAAACGTCATTTAGTACATGAATAAACAAGATGTCAAGCTACCCAACGCACTACTCGTTTTTTCTTCACTCCTGTAGGGCGCCCTCTAGGGGTGCTCTTGTTATTTATTACTCCTATTAACCTAAATCTAATGTGTAGACATTTTAATGTGTGCACTATTATATTTGAATTTTTCTAAATTGTTACCAGTTGCTTTCTCTTCTCTTACCCACTACTGGTAAGACAAGTAGTGGATATGGGGAAGGGAAAGTCATTCAGCTGACGGGTAACCTAACATACTTGTGAATCTTAAGTCACAGGAACTAGCTCTTAAGTCAGAGGAACAAAGATGCCTGAACAGGCCTGCTTTCTTTCGTAATAAAAATGTTATATTCAATAGCCACACTTTCACAGCCACATCATCACACATCCTTCAAAGCTAAACCTCAGAATGGTAAACCACATCTGATATATAATTTTATCAAGGCAAAGAATACCGAACGAGCAACATCCTTCCCAAGCCTATAATTTACAACCCTGAGAGTAAAACAGCCGAAAGACTACTTCGATGATAGATTTAGAATATGAACTTTAAAGAATCTGCAACTCTCTTTATTCTGTAAAGGTGTCTGCTCATCAAACATTAGATTACTTACGTCACAGTTAAAACCCAAAACGAAAGATTTTTTGGCATTAAACACGAGTCTGTTTAAAGCACACTATTTTCTAATCATTGCAAGATTACTAACGATCAGATTTCTAATGTGTGCAGGATCCCTAAGATGCAAAGAAATTATGGTATCTTCTGCAAATAAAACCAACTGGCCGTAAAGCTGCCGAAAGTTTAAGTCATTGATAAGGTAGGACTAAAAGAGGCCTCAACACTGATCCTTTTGGGACCCTACATTTAAATGTTCCATCCACATAGACATCCACTAACTGCAACTCTCTGGGTGCAATAATTTAAATAAGACCTGAGCCACTACAGAGCAACACCCCTAAACCCATATCTGGCAAGTTTACAGTATCTTAGTCATTAACACAATCAAATATTATTGACAGTTATTCATCATCCAAGAATCAAATATAGCCTCGTGAGTACCCTTGGCTTTGTTAAATCCAAACTGATTAGTAAATAAAATCTTATTATGAGATAAAAAAAAGTCAGAATTCTGTTTTTTGTCAGTGTTTTTAATATCTTAAAGAATGTGGATAGAATCGAGATGGGAAGATGGTTGCAAACCTGACCTGAAATCACCGCCCTTATTACAAAGCACTCTATTGTAAAGACAAAAGTAATTTGATAGGAACGAACACCATCAGATCCCGAAAATTTGTAGTTTTTAATGCTCATGACCTCCTTTAAAACTTCAGTTGTTTGCAGGAAGGAAAAAGCACGAATTAGGAACTGAAACCTGGTGAAGGTATGTAACTCAATCCCTGCTACCAGAATTAACCTCCAACAGCTCTTCAACCATATCACAATTATTTAATTCAATTACTTCTAACTCTGATGCGGCGGTATGACGGGATCACGTAAACTGATGTAATAGTAGCTACAATAAATAAGTCTTCTACGTATCTCTTTGTCACATCATCATTCGTTTGTTATGAGAGACCCCCAGGTATATGAAAAGATTTAACACTTGGAAGCCTTGAATTTTTTTGTGCTCTGTTATGATTTTTTTCTTACATTACATTATTATATATTCACTTCTCATTACTTTTCTAATTCTTCCTGATTTAAAGCGATGATCAATGTGTCATAGGCATATTTCAGGTTACTGATTTTCTGACATTCAACTAATATGTTTGTTGTAGATATTAAACAGAGTTGGATAGATTATGTCTGACATCGGCCTTTGTTCTAAAATTATTGTAATGTGTGTTGTTTATTTTGATTGTGCCCTGCTTATTTCCATAAAGAAGTCTTACCAGCTGAACTAAGCGGTGAAGTGTCCATGGGAGATGCCATTTTATTTTATCGAAGGCCTTTGTGTAATCCACAAAGCGTAAAAATATTGGAGTAGTAAATTTACAAGTCCTTTCAATTAGTTATCTGACATTAGGGATGTATTTTTTTGTGCTTTCCCAAGGATAGCTCCTGATTGTTCTAATATTTGGAGCAATAAAAAAGTTGTCAGGCTATTCTCTAATTTTCCAAATATTTCTGAAGATCAGATGTATGACATTTACTTCAACCTCTCTTGTCTGTCTCTTTTAAAACATCTAATGTGATCTGGTCTGCAGTAACAAATTTTTACAAATTTTTATCTGCAGTTAACTCGCCGTGATCTATATCCTGGGAATCACCTGCATACAGTCTTTGCCAGTATTTTCTGCAAACCTCGACCATCCCACATTTCACATCATTTACAACGTGTTGTTTTTCAGCCAATGTTGTGGAGTATTTAGATTAAATCATCTGGCTAGATATCATACTTTCTTATAACGCTCATGGATTTGCATGCCTTTCTAATTCTTGACATTTTTTAATTATATGTTTATTTTTGTTCTCCTTATATATTCTTTCTATTTCTCTGGTAAACCTAAATAGTTCGATTTATTTGCTGTAGTTTTGATGTATGATAGATTTAATTCTCCTTCTCGCTTCAAGAAGTTGCAGCGTTTTGTCTGCCATTCAGTGCCTTTTTAAGGCTTTTTTACTTAACTTCAAACTTTCTACAAATGCTTTTTATACCATAGCTAAATAAGGAAACCTAACCTAACCACATAAAAACATTAAATAATGAAAAAAAGGTAAGATAACTACTTCGAAGAGCTCAACAAGCTTCAGAAAAAAAAACAAGCGTAACTTTTCCAAACTTTTCTCTTTTTTCTTCCCTCCCTTCGTCATTCCGTAATTGTTTTTCACTAATTTTTCTCAATTATCGGAAGACTTCAACAACTTTTTAAGACCAAAGAGTTAAAGAAAATGTTTTCTAACCGAATTACCGCTAAGTGCCTCCATTCTTTTATCTCGTTCAAACCACTTAAAAATAAATTCTTATTTTCTTTTTGCTTTCGGTAACAACCGGCTCCTTAAAGCGTGGGAAAGCGGACCGACGAAAAGTTTTCCTTCTCTCGCTTTTTATATTTTTATAGAGTGGCGTTTTTTTTTACAAGAAAATACGCTTTTTATATTCTTTTAGCAAAAACTCCATTGTACACTCGCGGTCGGTATTTTCAGAAAAAAAAAATACGACGGCGAACCGTGGCGTGATCAACGGCCATTATTAGCTAAAAATTTTCAAATTATAAGTTTGAAATGTATTTTCATCATATCGCATGTCGATATCTTTTATATTAGAAAACAAAATTATCGTCTTAGAGTTTCCTTAAAGTTTGTTGCGAAGAAAATTGCCACCGCCATTATTTTTCCATGTAGAAAACCAACCGTACTTCCTGGAAAAATTTGTCCTAATAATTGTGAAAATTGGTGGCATGCACGCCATCTTGCATTTTATGACACCATCACCATATGAAATAGTAGTCTTTTAAAGCAAAGTGCATTTTTATGAAAATGTAAGCTTACCAAAAAAAAATATGGCGAAAATTAAATAATAAAAGATTCCCTTGAATTTTGAATTTAATCCGCAATTGAACGAGGGGTGTTAGAGCAAATAAACGCCGAAGGGAGAAAAAATGAATTTGGCGCCCTTTCTATTTGAACAAGGGCAGAAATTAAAAACCATCAGCCTGTGAAAAAATTGGATTTTATTTGAGCGGCAATAAAGGTTTTTTTAGTCTTCCGCCTAATCTCTTGGACTATAGTGTGTTGTTTTAATTTTTTCTAAAACGGCGACTAATTTGCAAAAATAAGTCTTATTATGATATGGACTTTTCAGTTTTGTCTCATATACTGATCCAAATCCTTAAGGGTAGGTTACAGTTGATGATTATTAACATTGGTCTACAGAAAGAAAAGATTTTTTCGTTCAGATTATGTTTTAAAACCATTGAAAAGAAAATTACCAATTGTGCCAAGTTTTTAAAAACTTTTTTCTTTTTATACGCAGTCATTAAAAATGATTCAACGAAACTCAAAAACTTGTGTTGTAAAAATGTGTAAGCTTGAACAATTTTGACAATAGTAGTAGTAGTAGTAGTAAGGGTGGGGGAGCTAGAGCTCGGCAAGTAGGCCTGAGCAGTCCCTTTTCGCCAACTCCAGAATCACCCACCCCTACGCCTCCACTCTCAATGCGCGGTCTTCACTGAGTCGGTCACCCGTCTTTTTAATAAAGGCTTGCATGTTGTCCCAGTCCAGATCTTTAAGATCTTCTTGTTGGAGTGTCGTTGCTCCGAAAATGTTTCTTCTCTGACGACTCCATCTATCACAAATACCTAGTATGTGGTATGAAGTTTCCTCCCCTGTACCGCAATTCGGACAGAGTGGGCTTTCTCTTATACCAAGAAGGTGTAGATGCCTGTTTAGACTGTTGTGCCCGGTCAGGATTCTCACCAAGTCTTTGATACTTTGTCGGGTCTTTGTTAGCAGTCACCTTGCTTTAGAGCCGTCATCGTCTGGTATCATTTCCTTGGCCTGTCTACATCCTTCTGTCCTTCTCCAATTCTTCCTTGTTTTTTTCCCAGGCCCAATTATTAAGTGCCTGGGAGATTTGTTTTTTTCTAAGACCGAGACAAGGTTCGGGGCCTACGAAGGGGTTAACGGAACCTTATCTTGCCAGTTCGTTGGCCCGCTCATTGCCCCCAACACCTTGGTGTCCTGGGACCCACCTCACTCTCACTTCCTTGTGTGTTGCAAGCCTTTCCAATGCGTCCCTGCATTCCTGGACTAGCGCTGAGCTGGCCCTGGGTTTCTGAATCGCCTTAGGGCAGCTAGACTATCGCAGTAGATGCAAATCCTCTCGTCACCTTCCAATGCCTCTCGGTTGTTCACTACTTCGAGTATAGCAAACACCTCCGCTTGGAAAACTGTGGTATGTTTCCCTAGCGGGAAGGATTCCCCTGTGTTCGTTTCCATCCTGTACACTCCGGCTCCGGCTGAATTGGTGCTTTTCATCCATGATCCATCCGTGTACCAGGCCTGGAAACCACTTAGCTCTTTAACTTGGTTCGCCGACCATTCTTCCCTTGTCGGGATTTCGACTTGAAACCCCTTCTTTAACCTTAGTTTGCTACTTTCTGTAGTACATCTGGATGTCAGAATTGGTATGTTCTTACACATCCTGAGAGCAATCGTCATATGGCCTTATCCTAAGTGAACATTGCGCCACCCTCCGCTATCATCCTCTTATACGCCGCCATGGCCTCCGTTTCAATCCAGACTGCAGACAGCAGACCAGTCTTTGCAGTCTGGTCAGCTTTTGTCCAAGTTTGTTGCAAGAATGTCCAATAATTTGGTACAAAAATTTATTATTTTTCAATAATATGATTTTCTTTCAACAAATAAGTATATGTAATAAAATAAACAGTATATATATATATATAGTACTTATAAGAACATCATTATATATTTTACACATTTAACACAACTAAAGTTAATAATTATTTAACACTGCTTCTATAATATAGTCCAGCTGGAAAAATATTAATTATACAGTTTGTATAAATCAACATGGTTCACTGACTACTACTATACATGCTTGCAAAATTAACTATTCTAATGAAAGTCTTTAATTGCTTTTGGTAATTTATTTAAATAATTAAATGAAATAGTGTGGTTTTTTTATACATTAATAGTAGGAAACCTTACAATTTATTAAAGATACAGCTACACATTAATTTGAGACGCTGTAGGAAAAATAATTAAGCAAATTTTTATGTATACGTATTAAACCTTAATAGTTTTTATGATATTGAATTGAATTTGCACTTCGACCCTTAGGAGATTTTTTTTAGGATTTAAAAAACTTAGTTATAAAATAATCGTCGTTTTCAAAAAATTTTTAAATAGTCAAAAACACATTTGTACAGCGAAACCGAATTGTAAGATAGTTATTACTTATTCAAATGGATATTATTTGAATTAAGTTTTTTACATTAAAAAGAGCAAAAATAACGTTATTACTTAAATAATAAACATGTTATATAATAAGGCATTTGCATATAAATGACAAAAAAATAAATTTATCACACAAAACATATAAATTTTAAAAATACTCATATTAAAATATCATCTTATAGTTGTTAATCTTTTGCATTTTTCATATAAGATGTAAAAAGGAAAAACAATTTTAAAATTTATATAAGTTATCCCCTATGTCTAAATGCCATTGGTCATATCAATGTCCAATGCCATTATGGCTTATAACCGATTTTAGCGCATTTTTCTGACATTTTAATTTATCAAAGCACGTGTCTCTTCCTGACATCAATTGTTACAATCCTCTACTTTTTTCTGTTACGAGTGTATAAGAACAGCTGGATGACGTCTACATTGACTGTGCTAAAGCATTTGACAAGTTCGACCACGGCATTTGGATATAGAAACTCGATAACTTGTGCTTCTCGGATATATCACTAATGCTATCGGTCTCCTTCTCATCAAATCGCAGACAAGGGGTTAAAATCTGTAATATTTTATTTCATTTATACTTTTTAGGAGTGCTTTAATGTACTAATTTTGTCTCCTCTTCCCAATTTTTATCAATGATTTGCCTGATTGTGTTTAAGGGTGTTTCTACATTTCCACCATTTAATTTAGTAGCATTTTCTTGTAGGTTCAAAATGTCGGTATTAACAAAACCAAAAGGGTATTAAAAGCATTTCTTATGTCTTAAGAATCTAGGCTTCACCTGCTTAAAGTTTTTTTCAATATACGGGATGTCTTTATAATATTGTAATTGAATTCAGTGAAGAAAGCAAGAAAAAAGTTGTTTTAATAATACTCCTTATTATTTTAGGATTTATAAATATTAAAAAAAAATGAGTTATTACTAAATTCTATTAATCTACCAATTTCTTCCATAAAGTATTTTAATAGTCATATGGTTTGAACCTTTGGTATGACACTTAAATTACAAAACAGTTTTGTTACTAACCAAATTTCTTTATTTTATTCTCTCTAAAACTAAAAGTTTTAATCTTCTCCCGAAGATGCTAACATCGTTAGCGAAACATGTATTAAGAATAAAATAAACCGTTTTGGTTAGTGGTAAGACTATTTTGAGATTAGACCGGAATAAAGTAAAAAACAAGTCAAGAGGTCTTAAATCTGAAGATCTTAATGGCCAATAAATAAGAAACTTTGTTCTTAACGCTTAA
Organism: Anthonomus grandis grandis; assembly: GCF_022605725.1. Taxonomy (NCBI): domain Eukaryota; kingdom Metazoa; phylum Arthropoda; class Insecta; order Coleoptera; family Curculionidae; genus Anthonomus; species Anthonomus grandis. The sequence continues at coordinate 24,466,531 of NC_065552.1, read as the reverse complement.
ATGTTTGAAAAAAATACATATACAAATATCAGTAGATATAAGCATTTAAAATTTATTTCACATTATCAGACTCTTTGGTTAAAATTGGTTAAAATTCTGGAAAAGTGCAAAAAATGACTTAACTAAACTAAACCGATTTATATACAGGTGATGTTAATGAAACATTGTTGATGGCGCAGCCCCACAGCGGTGGATCAATATCGTTAGTCAATTGTGTTACTAAACCTACCTTTAATATACGCATTGCTGCTAATGGTCTAAAAAGGCTTTTTGGGATACGGTGTTGGTATCTTTTAGAATATTTGACATATTTAATTTTTTCAAAAAGTTTCACATATTTGACGAGTTTAAATCTTTAAAAAAAAATTAAATAATTACAAAAATATCTCTTCCACATTATTTTCAATACGATTTACAGTCTCAAACTTGCCTCTAAGTTAACCACAAATTGGCTGAATGAGCAAATGGTAATTAGGTGAGTTTATTTTATAAGACAATAGCATTACATTTTATAGTTTGTCATAGCTTTCAAGCAAAGGCAAATAGTAGAATTCGTAGAAACTACAGAGTGCGACCCATGATTTTAAAGCAAAATCACCTACCATTCTTACCTGCAAAAGCAATATGTTAAAGGGACTTTTTTCAAAGATTGACAAATTGTGATTAGATATTTGTTGATTCACGACTAAGGTAACATTTCATTTTAAAAGCAAAAATGTATCAATTATATCAAATGCCTTGCTCAAAATCATAAAACGACCAATTCACTTCTTGTTGAAATCTCTTCATTAAGTGGCCATCACGGTCCCCAGATCTGGGTCCTATTGAAAAACTTAGAGAAATATTAGAGTAGAAATTTTGGACATAAATTTTTACAGATCGGGAATGATTGTTCGAGGCATTGGTAAATTGCATATTTTGAATAAAAAATAATTCCTATTAATTTTTTTGCATAATTTCTGCATTTTCTGTGTATTTTCGTAAATTTAATTATAAATAACTTGCCAAGGAATCTAGGAATTAAAAATGATCTTAAATAAATTAAATAAAAAAAAATTTGTTCGAAAGCCGAAAATAACGTTAAATGCCTGGAATAAGGGAAGAATTACTCCAAAAGCCTATAAATTATAAAAAAATATCTGAAGTGCTTGGAATTGAGTTAAAATTAAGTGGAATTACCAAACAAAAATGGTTTTTTTGGGTTTTCAATTTCACCTTTTAATAGGACTAAAACAGAAAAATTGGTAATGCATTAAACAGGCGACTACCTTAAAAAAATTTAGATTTTTATAATGATTGGCTAAATAAATGTTAAAGCAACTTTTGCATCGAATGTTATATTCATAAAAAGTTTTTTTAAATTTTTTTGTAAATATTCTGGTAATAGACTATGTTCTTAATATTTTATCTATTAAGATTAAATTCCCCTTTTTATTTACTTTTTCTTTTGGCAACTAATTCAAAAGCATTAAGCATCTGACCTATAGAAGTAACTCTTCTACAATCTAAAATTATTCGCACTGTCTGTTTCTGTTATAACTGTAATCTATATATGTTTTCCTGAGTACAAGATATAAGGAGAGCAAAACAGTAATCAAAATACAGTAAGATGATTGTATTATAAACAAGTTTTTTAGTCCGCGCTCACAAAAATGTTGATATACGAGGAAAATATGCTATCATTTTACCTAACTTTTTAGAAGCATAATCAATATACAATGAATAGTTCAACTAAAGGTCTAAGATCACACCTAAATATTTAATTTCATATATATAATCAATTTTATTTCCGTTTATATCATGATTTAAATCAGCAAATCGTTTACAATTTGTAATTGAACCTAAAACCATACACTTTGATGTCACTGTATTAGGTTTTAATTTATTTTCACCAAGCCAATCATATATTATGTTCAGTTCTATGCTCATTATATCAGTAACATTTTGGATTTTTTTCCAGCTGTTATCACCATGGTATTGTCAGTAAATAAATTTATAGAAGATTTTTGTAACTCCATATTTATATCATTAACATAAATTATAAACAATAAAGGACTCGAAAGACGTGGCTTTGGCACATCCCTGTGGCATTTTATCTCACAACCTATTTTTGTTCTTTTAAATCTGTCACTTAAATAATTACCTATCCACTCTAATGCTACACTTTTTACACCATATATTCGTATTTTTTTTTAGATAATTTCATGATCGATTGTCTTGAATGCTTGTTGTAATTTCACAAAAACAGTAAGAACTATTTTTTCGTCATGTATATCATTTCTCTACTCTGCATAACCATACTGCAACGCCGACTTACTGGAATGGTTACTTCTAAGTCCAGGTTCTCCGGTAAAAAGTAAATAATTTTTTTGAAAGTAGGTCTTCAGTTGCTGACAAACAATGGCCGAAACCTTAGCCTTAGAAACTTTTAGTATTGGAATTAATATACTTGTTTTTATTATTTCTGGGACGTTTCCCGTTTTCAGAGAAATATTTATTAAGTAAAGCAGATGGTGTCCTAAGACAAAAAAAAATAACGGAAGAATTACAGTATGGAACTTATTATTCTTAGATTGAATTGAAGAGTTTTTTATGCAAAGTGTTTAATTTTGTTCTTAAATCCAGTAAACATTGCATTTGCAATGTTGGAATAATTAATGAATAAATTAAATTGAACCAATTTATATACAGCATACGTTATTGAAGCATTGTCAGTGGCGCGCCCTGATGGAGTTGGCGCGCAACATCTTTAGTCAGTTGTGTTGGGAATGCTATCTTTAACACACGAAATGCTACTAATAGTCTGAAAATGGTTTTTAGGATACAGCGTTGGTATCTTGTTTGCAACAGAAGGAATATTTTCATAGGTAAACCGAATATAAATGCAAGATGCTAATTCTACATCATTTTCAATACAAATTTGGCCTCAAACATGGCTGTTCAGAAATTGATTGAATAAACAAATAGTGATTAGATGAATTTATTTCCTAGGACCATATAATTACATTTTATAGAAAATATATGGTTAAATTTTATGAAACGTATGTAAGTTCATCATGGCTGGATAATTTGTGATCGGGTACTTGCAGATTAAGATCTATTACTAAAATAAGACACCAAAAGCCAATCAAGCATTTAAGTTCATATTGATTGCATTTTAAAAGCCAAAGTTAATAACCAGTTGCCTCTTCAAATGCGTTGCTCAAATCTTAAAAAGGTCAATACATCTCTTGTTGGAGTCTTGTAAAGACACTTAGAAAGAAGTGGCCATCCCAGTTCCCAGATCTGAATCATATTGAAAACATTTGGAAAATATTAAAGTAGAAACTTTGGGGTAAAGACTACTCCTCCTTGTTGAGAGAAAAATGATCAGTATTAATATTTAACAGATATTCATTATTTGGCTAAAAATTTAAATACTGTATTAAATTTTTGCTTGAGAGGACGCTACTAAAAAAACGGAAGAATTAAAATATATTAAGCACACACATATACCACATCAATCTCTTTAATGATGTACCCTTGAAAATCCCCCTCCGACTGAAAAAAACCGCCTTTTTCGCCGGGGTAGGCCGTGAATCAAAGCAAGGCTAACCTGATGCAAGCTCGTTGCAAATTCGAATGCACTCATTGCGAGACGCACACATGCATTTTACCATCGAGTAGGCTTAGCCAGCGCGATTTTTACGCATCTTTTGCTTTTATTTTAATTTTCAAAAAAAAAATTCTGACGCGACACGCGTATGTTTTCGGTGAGTTTTCGTTTCGAAAAAAAGTCCCGCCTAAGACTGTTATGAAGTCAAGACAGAATCACGTGTGTGGCTATATTATTACGGTGATACGTCAAAACTGTCAAATGGCCAGAATGGGGGGTGGGAAGGAACGATGGGTGATCTGCCTGTAGGGCCCATAGGATATTTTTTAAGAAAAGTGAGGAGGTGGGAGAAGGATTTAATTTTGTGTTTGTTTATTTTGAGAAAAAAATTGTGAAAGTGGACATGATGATGGAAGCGGCGGATCCTTCGGTAAGAGACTTAATTCATAACATGACTAATTAAAAATAACTTATTCAATAAAAATGTTTTAATTCAATAAGGCATTCAAAGAGTTTTCAAAAAATATACTTAAAAAATGCCTTATCATGCAAAATGTAATATATGTGATTAATTTATGAATAGACCTTGATTCCAATCCGAATGCTCAAAAGACCGTATATGAACATGATTTTTTGAAATGCATATTATTTGTTATATTATTTTAAAAAAATTGCTTTTGCCTTGTAAGCACCAAAAAGAACACTCAGTCCTCTTATTCTAAAATTTTTATTTTTTACTTTAATATTTGCAGGGTGCACTGTTGCTTACTGCTTTATTTTGGAACATATTGGTAAAATTTGCAAAGTTTTTAACAGACAAACAATTGAACAAAAAAAATGTTTTCTATTTAAGATATCCTATAATATCCTATATCCATGTTATCCTATATCCATGTTACACCAATCACACGGAGTTTATTTCCTTAGTAAAAAAGGTCAAATGCACTATTTGGTTGAAGATAGAGAGTTATGATGAGTTTTCACTGTAGAAATATAGCGCTGTATTGCCAAGAAACCAAATAAAAATGTCGTGTGACAGCAATTATTTTTAACTTCACAGAATAATATTGATAGAACTTCAAGTGTAGTATTTGTATGTTGGCTAAAAACTACGCACCTCTATGCCATCCTTTCCATTATTTTATTGATTCACTTTTTAAATCAATACAATTTAGCCTCTGGCTAAGCATAAATCATATTTCGTACAATTTAAAAAATAAATCCTTGATTACTTGAGGGTAAAAAATATTTAAATAGGGTAAAAAGTATACTAAAAACAGTCGTAATAATTAAACAAAGATAGTTTAGGGAACTCTTGGTGATAGCTAGTCTCTAGATATCCAAAATATTGTTAGTACAATTTAAAATACAAATTTTTGGGTCATTTAAAAAATATATCAAAATCGTTTTTAACATGACCAGAGGCTATGCACCCACCATTCTTAGCACTATTATCATTTTGTTTATATTAAAATTGAAAAAGTTAGAGAACTCTCTCTATGTGATTTGTAGTCCCTGGTGATGCATAAATCATTTTTAGTACAATTCTTTTTTTTTAATGCGTTAGCTAAGAGTAAAATATATTTATAGAGGTATTTGAAGAAATTGTACTCAAAACTGTATTAAGTAAACTTAAACTATTTTAAGTTGAAATAATAAAACAGGGTCAGTTTAGGGAACCCTTGGAGATTACTAGTCTCTGATAACCACACATAAAACATTTTTAGTATAACTTCAAAAGTAAACCCTAGATTAATTGGGAGTAAAGAATCTGTATAGATCTTTGGGCAATTTAAAAAAATATTTTTAATTTATTTTAAACAAAGCATAGCCTCTGCACCAGCATGTAATTTTAAGCATGATTATAATTTTTTTTTAATTTAAATTAAAAAAGTTGGGGGAAATCTTTATGATTTGAAGCCTATGACGACGTAAAAATTTTTAATACAATTTAAAAAAAAAATTGTGCTATAAGCAAATTAAATAATTAAATAAAGACAGTTTAAAGAATTCTTGATGATAACTAGCCATAACTATGTGATTTGTTGTCTCGCATACATCATTTTAAGTTCTATGTAAAACAAAAATTCTGGATTAACTAAAAGTGAAACATTTTTTAGATTATTGAATTATTGAAAAAAAAAATAAATTAAAAACAGTTTATCAATTAAAAAAATATGTAGGAAACTCTTCGTGATAACTAGCGTCTGGCCACGCATAAAATATTTTAGTACAATTTTTAAATAAAGCGCTGATTGCTCAATTTTCGAATTAAGAAAAATTGTACTAAGATCGTTTTTAACGTTCCCAGAAGCTACGCACCACCACATAATTCTTAGCACTATTAATATTTTTTTTAATAATTAAATGGAAAAAGTTAATGAATTTAATGTGATTTGTAGCCTATAGCCAGGCAATAATTGTACTAAAAAGTATTTTTTCGTGCTACGTACGTGCCATTATTTAATTCTTATCATATTTTTTTTTATAGTTTAATAATAGCTCAGCAATTCTTAACAGTAAGTAGCCTCTGGCTACACATAAGTCAATTTTTTACAATTATAATGAATGAATGAATCCTTGTAATTTATATTATAAAAAAAATTTACTAAAATCGATTAATACGTTGATAGAGGCTATACACTACCACAATTCTTACCATTTGCATTATTTTTTACAAGTAAATGGATATAGTTGAAGTGATGAAATTTTTGGTGAGACGTAGCCTTTGGTCACACATAAATGACGTATTGTACAGTTTTATAATTCATTATTCGGCTAGTAGAGATATAGAATATTGAAAATAATAAAAATTCATTTTAATTTATTATCTCAATATTATTTTTTAACTTTTTTAACCAGGAAATACTTATTACCTTAAAAAAATTGCTAACTAATACAACATAAATGTCCTTTAGAACAATTTTCCGCATTACTCCAATTAATAGATTAAATAAATATAGGAATCTGATAACTGTGTGTTCTAAATTAAATAGATAAACGTAAAATCGATTACAACACCGAACCATTATAAGTCAACCGAAAATAAGTTATCATGTGTCATAAATGATCGTTCAAAGTGCGACATTCACATTGTTTTAATGAACCGTAATTAATTAGGAGCACAATGTCATTATAATAATTATTGTACCTTATTTAGTGCAATTTAACAAAAAAATGCAAGTACCGTAGCCAATATTACTTATTATATTCGTCATTATTAATTAATTTACTAAAAACTATATGAGAAAAATGAATACAGCTAATAATTTATATATTTTTTTTAATATTATAAATATCGCAATATTCATAATTTGCTTCATATTTAAACTGTGCAAAAATATCCAAGTACCTAGATGCAGCCTCCAGTAAGATGAAAGATCCCGTTTTCAAGAGTAAAGAGACATTGAGAACTTCCAAGAATATCCGCTTACTAAGATTTTATTTGTCCTATCGGTATCTTTAAGATAAGAAGACCCGTATTGGAGTATTTACATAAAACGATTCTTTGGTAATCCATAGTACAGTTATGGACCTTCAGGAAAACTGTCCAGTGTATCAACTGCAAGGAAAGTCAGCTTAATTATTAATAATTTTATTAATATAGATAGAAAAATAGACTCTTAGGAGTCCATGAATCTTGACCATGTTCTTTATTTCATAATTTGTTGGGCGCCAATCTTCCCAATTGCCTGACATTTAGTTTTATTTTAAAATTCAGGTTTTCATAATAAAAATAAATTTGTTAATCTTTTGCTCTCTTTTCCTTCATCTAGTCCACATAAGATCGCATGACTAGTTTACCAGTAGCCGAGAGGCAACTCGAGAAAAAAAAATAAAAACCTAAAATTGCAGTTATTACCTAAAATCAATAAATTTACTTGCGGCGTTGATTAGTTCGAGCGATAGAGAGCTTAGGTAAAAACTATATCTTTTACAACTTACGGTAAATTTAAATGCGTTAAGCTTTAACGAAAATGAACCTAAAAACCGATATATTTCTCGGTGCTATCAATAACATATAAACTCAACAGCTCTCTATCCGTTTATTAAAATCGGTGTAATATTCAGCACAGAATAAATGTATAAGTTCTTGATTTTTTTTAGTTCAACGTCGATAATTCTACTATTTGAAAATGGAAACAAGCTGCGCCCCGAGGGGCCAGAAGAAAATACCTTTTATTATTTATGGTAAAAATCAACGGAGTAGTTTTGTGGAAAATAAAACTTGTTTTATCGGGGCTATACGAAATGGGAAAAAGTTTAATAAATCGAAGCAAGAGGATTTATTAGTAGAAAAGAACAACCTAATAAGTTGATTGATAAAAGAAAAAACAAATTAGTTAAAATGAGATATTTGTATTAATTAATTAGTTTAAAAGAATTTAATTGGTGAGGTTACTTTCTAATTTCATTGCTCACGTGAATTTCACTAATAACTTACAGTCAAGGAAATTTCATTGGCGTCACAACTATGCTACAGACAAATAATTTCCTAAGAACTTTTATGTACTTGTCACATTGTTTCTGTACCATGACAGCGTTTTAGGCATCTTCGATTTAAAAACAGCTTCTGGATCTGCTTACATCTTTTTCTGATAAAATTGTTGAAAGACAAAATTTGCATTTATTTTGCACTCATAAAATATTGGTGCATTAACTAGTTTTAAAAAAAGACCAAAAGTCCAAGGATCTTTCTAACTAACCCAATTTTATTTAAAACCGGATTCAGTTACAATGCATAATACCCAGCTATTATTATCCTCTTCTCCGTTTACTCTCGAAAATCCACTGTTATGACTATCTCTTCGTCTCTGAAGTATAGTGCATGTTTTTCCGCAGAATTGTCACTGTAGGGCGCCAAAATATAGTCGATACCACGATTGTTTTATTCTCCTCTGTCAGCAAATGTAGCACTCATCTTGAAATTTTTGTTTCGACTTGCAATATATACCAGTAGCTTTATTTATTTCGTGGATTCCAATTTTAAACTAACAGACGTTATTCTTTAAAGCTACGAGTGTCATCTTTTTGACTTTTTCAGTGAACGACTTTCGAAATTTACATTGTACGACAAGTCTAATTTTATTGCTGTAACCTACTTAGATCTAAAATATACTACAATTCCTAAAACTAAGTTTTTTTTAACGTCAGGCGATCTCCACAATATTTTTTTTCTATTATATGCTAAATCATTTTCAATTTACTATAAGCAAGCTTCAGGATACTTGAGTCTGAGACAAATTCAACAATGGCCAAAATATTTGAAGAGATTTGCTTTGTGATTTGAACCAGTTTGACTTTTATGCCTATAATATGTCCCATCTGACGTATTTTAGGACTATTTATTGCATAAGTAGTTAGTTTCATACATAAGCAAACTACTTAAAAATCATAATGAAACTGAAAATTTGAACTTATTAACAGGTACTAAGACAAAAATAAATCAAATATATCCAATATTTAAATATCTTGCACAGACTTTGAAGTGCTAAATTATATTTAAATTACGAGAATTTTCCTTATGTAAATAATCAATCTACTAAACTAGAGGTTGCATTAAGCAAAATACATGCAAATTGAGGGTTAAATTACTAAGGTAATAAGTTCAAAATCAGTAAAAGACACTGAAATAAAAAGAAAGTGAATGTAAGTAATTAATTAACAAAACCGGATCACTATATCTAGCTTTCAGTGCCGTTTTATTAATATTGCTATGCCTTGTATCTCACTTCGGCAGTGATTAGGTCATTTTTTAGGTTATAATCAAAGATCTTCTTCTTCTTCCATTCTGATTCTAATTTTGACCATTTTCTCTATTTCTGGTGTTTTGCATTAATGCTTCTGTTATTTCCATTGCTTCCTAATGCTTAGTACTTCCAAGTTATTCTGCCTAAAAGTGTTTGCCTGCTTTTTTTTGCTCCTTAACAGAAATAGAAATAATAATTACATTTGCAAATGCTACAAAATAGTAATGAAATATAAATAAATAAATTTTTTCCTTCTATTAATAGTTGAAACAAATGATACCTTTTGTACCTACACTGTTTTCCTATTGTTGTGCCTAGCAATTTGCGTTCGCTTTAAAAGATCCTCTATTTTCAAAATCTTCGTTGTTGATTTTTCTTGATGTCTGTAGTATTAAGATTCTTCGGAATGAATCTTCTTACAGATCCAAATTTCAAATATTTCCAGCCTATTTATAGTGCTAACCTCATGTCCAGCTTTCTATATCATACAACAGTATGGGCCATATGTGACATTTTGAAAATTTTATTCTGAGATTGAGGTCAAAGTCAGAGTTTGTAAAGACGTTTTTAAATCTTATAAATGATCTTCTTGCTTTTTTTATATGGCATTTGATTTCTTTGTCAAAAGATCGGTCTTCAGTATGTTAGGAGAGATTTGTATTCATCCATATGGAAGCCATCCAATTGACGGGTGATTACTCATTATTCATCTTCTTTATATCGATGTTAATTTCCATAAGTCGGTCGTGCATTTCAGCTATATTCAAGAGCTTCTGCAGGTCATTCGTTTTATCTGCTATTAGCGATGTGTCATCTGCATACCGTTTATTGTTGAGCCATGTGCCATTTACTTTGATGCTCAATTATTGTCCTCCGAGAGATTTTTGGAAAACGTTTTGACATTAAATTATAAACAGAAGTAGAGATAGGACACATCCATGTCTTACACCTCTGTGCCTTTGTAATTTTGTTAGATCTAACTGCAGCTAATATAATATATGATATTCTATGAAACACATCACTACATCTTTTCACTTATCTTTCACTACTGTCATTAAATATGCCAATAATAAAAGTCTTATTATGATTTTTATATCGTGGTCTTCTCTTAAATCTCAAAGAACTACACCTCCCTTTTGACGCCTGAGTATCAATAAGCTCGAAACCCAAAACAAAATTTTTAAATATATCTTAGTATGAATGAAACAAGTTTATAACAACTAGTTAAAGATACCAGCTTAAATTATTTGAAATATGGAGCATCTATCAGGAATTTAAAGCCGCTAATATATATTTTCTTATTGATTTTAATTGCCTCTCATCTCCGAGTATCTTGGTCAACTAACTGAGAGGTTTTGAAATCATCTTATTTATTCAAGACTATACCGACCGTTCATTGAAAGCCCTTCGATCATTTACACACAGGAAAAGCAAACTATATTAAGGGTCATAGATGATATTGGCGGTATCCTTTAACGTCAATTTATAGAATTTCAACTTAATTTGCCTCGTTACTATTTGACATTTTCAGCCTTAATAAGAAAATTTCACTTCCTATACAAATAAGTTGTAAAAAAATTAACCTTAAGCCGCTTATTGGTTTTAATACAGAACAAGGAATTCGACCTTTAAGGTCTGAATGTATCACGCATATACTTCCTGGATATTTTACATTTAATCGCAGTATTTTACGTATACTTTATTTCTTTTCTTGCACCATATATCAATAATTGAAAATTGACTAATATTGAATATTAATAATAGTGAACTTGAATAAATATCGCATTTTTTATAATATCCTTATCCTTCAAAGTATTATGTACTTACGTATATTTCTCAGCTTAGTCCAGTTAAATGTAAGTTAGTACATTGGGCATTTATGATTTCCAATCCGCACAGGAAATGCCTTAAAAGTCTATGTTTGATATGTTTCATAGGCATTCAATTGCGGAAATTACGAGGCATTTTTTATTATTTACATGGGCATAGGTCCGGTGGGAACGGTGGACGCTTTAGAGTTTGATAAATGCTAGCCATTAGATGCATTATGCCTTATGTGAATGAATTGGGTTATTATATTTTACTACGAGTTAGCATTTTTTTATGTCACAATATGTAATTGATATGCATTATTTATTAACACGTTTATTTAAGGTTGAGTCGTGATAATGACTAATTAAATACTTAGCATTTTCTTTAGCTGTAAAAGTTTTATTTACAGTATTTATATCGTTTCCATCATTATCATCCACTTCTTATATACTTAACTTACCCTCATAAAAACGCTCACTTGAAATTCGTGTTCAGAAATTGTCACCAAATTCTATGTGAAGTCTTGCAAGCAACTTGAAGTAACTCTAACTTTAAGGATACTTAGCGTGGCTTTAGAAATAAAAATCTAAGAAGTTAAAGCCAAAAGTTAGTCCGACTTCTATGGTTATGAAGCAAGGAAAGATAATGCTCTATTCTAGTTGGGGCTTCAGGGCAGAAAGATCAAAGAGTTTTTTTGATAAAATAGATAAAAGAAATTTACGTAGGTGGTATTTCTAGTTCCCTAGTTATTAATCGTAAGTACATTGCTTAGAATCCTTAACGTGTTTTGGACCTTTGACAAGAAGAAACCATTTTTCCTTAAACCTCTTAAAAAAGTAGGTAACGTCCTGAGCATGACTGATCGGAGAGACCTCATTGGTATTTTTATCTCGCCCGTGGTGTCGTCGAATGTCGCACATGCAAAATAGCCTACACCATGCACACACACTTTTTTCCTTGAGATGTTATGATTTTATTATTATGTACGCTTTTTATTCATCGAGTTGCATTGGCCCGAGCGCGGTTTGTTCGCCGTCGCTTTTCGTACACAAGGTCGTTCCTCAGCCAGGTTACTGTACTGCCTTACTTAGTTCACTCGGTACATACATACATACATACGCATTTTATTTATTTCATTGCTATATGACGAAGACAAACTGTGTTTTTTTGACGCGAGCTTATTTAGCCTATTTTTGTGGATATTGGTGTAAAAGTCCAAGTATAAGGATCTTAAGTCCGTTTGAACGGCCACCTTAATATTTGCTATGGCTTAAAAAACTTCGAGAAAAATTAAATATTAGGTTTAACATATATAAGGAATCATAGCCAGTTAAGTTATGCATTATTGTTAAGGAAATATCATAACTAATAAACATTTAAGTTTATTATATTTATATTACATCTTTTTAACTTGAATTAGCTAATTGATTGTACGTGCGCAGATTTTTCATTAGTGTTTAAAGCAATTTTGAAATCATTTCTTTTTTTAACACAACTTTTTGGACTCTTCATTTTATCTAAATGCCTATGAGCCTTAAATTGGAATAACTAGAAACGGAAAAGAACTTTTTCTTTATCAGATTTTCTGCTTCATATTAATAAATAATCTTCTAGATCTTACTAAAATAAGCATAATATTTCTCCGAGTAAAGAAAATCCGTAATAATCAGCTTCAATAGATATCTCAACTTCTCAAAACTCAAAAACCGCTTGAGCGAAAAATTGAATTTTACCAAAAATAGACTGCTCTCTTGATTGACCTTTCAGGGTCATATAACAGCATAATCTTCCATGGCGTTATTTGAATTATCTAATAAATCTACGCCTCTTCTTTTGAATTTATCCCAGATTTATCCTTTTTACGTCTTTTTATACTTCACCTTTAATTATATTCCTTAAATTTAATTTGTTTTGCCTAAACTGTGTCTACGAAAAAAGTAAGCTTTAATTGACTATTAATCCCCCTCACTTAAATTTGACTAAAGCGAACGGTTTACTCCTCAGACCCATTAAAGTACCGCAAAAAATATTATCAGTTTTTCACGCAAAAACCTAAGAATTTACTTTTTGATCTCAAAAGGTGTCTTTTCAGTGCTGTATTTCCTTAGGACCTTTTATTTCTAAACATTTTAAGAAAATTGTCAATTCCAATTTCTCTGGACGTGCTTCCTCAGAATTGCTTAAAAAAATATTTTTTTCGTTCGCCTTCCTTCTCTTCCATAGAAACTTTAATTGATCTCTTGGACAATACTCATCATTGAAATTATACATTAACAGAGGCACTGCAGGTATGTTGATGGTCACTTGTCACCCTTTTAAACTTAAACTAGGTAGGTTTCTTTAGCACAAAAGTAGATTATCACAAGAGAAAAGTTAAAATATATAGCAAGATGAAAAATTTACCCTCAGGGGTCTGCTTAAGACAAATCTTCAAATATCTCGTTTTATATTAGTCAAATGAAAAAACACTTAAGAAGAGACGTAGATCGCATCAATTAATCTCTACTATCCAAGAAAAACTTGCCTGGGGAAGCAAAGTTCTTTAAATTTGTATATTTATATCATATCTGAACGAGTAAATTATCCTTACTACTCTTAATATTATTATGAACATTTGACGGACTTATTAGTAAATTAATTCCAAGTAACTTATCAATATGATGTTGCTTTTCTGTGGTTTTAATTAATTAAGAAAATAAATCATTTTAATATTTTCTAAGATATTCTAATTAATAACTATTTTTTCTAAATGAATATGATGGTGAAATTTCAACTGGAGTATACGAAAAGCAGACTTTAAAAGGAATTTCGTTAGATAAATAGCAGTCACATTCAAAAAGCATGTAGCAGCTTAGGAAATTAAGGCCTGGTGTGATCAATGTTTTAAGAGTCGTTTTCCTTTTAGGTTAAACATACCGAATAAATTATGAAATAAATTGGTTGAGATGAGCTAAAATAACGTATCTTACTAAGTCTACCAGTACTTTAAGAATTAAGTACGTCTTGCATTGTTGTGGTTTCCTCTCCTTATGGCTTACATAATCTGCAATAAATTGTTAACTGCGTATTTAGTGAAAGACTAAGATTACTATTAAAGACTTAATCGATGCATAATTTAAATGGGTATAATTCTATATTGCATTATAACAAATCGCCAATTGGTTTTAACGATAAAAAAAACAATGTAGAAAACCTGTGTACTTGGCCGTTTGATCCCTCTTAACGAAAAAAAACAGGCGGACATTTTTTCAAGTACGACCCAAGATATTTTTACTTTGTTTATACTGATTGGCGGCTTCGTAAATGTATACACACACACGAATCAGTCTCAAGGCGACTTTTATTTTAAAACCAAAGGGCAGACGATATTGTTATTTTAAATAAACGTCGATATCAATGAGAAAGTCAAGAGCGCAACAGCCCACACTATAGCATCGTATTATAATATACGAACGTATTTAGCTTGAAGTAATCCGCTAAAGACAATAATTAAAAATTATATGCGTTAATTTTTTTTTTAAATTTAAGAACCACTTTTGTCGCGGCTTATCTTGCGGAATTCTTGCTGTCTATACGTGTATATGGTCTAACAAAGCGCCCATAGCTATAGCGGGCCCAAAGGCGGGCAAAACCCATAATATTTTCCGTTATACCTACTCTGGGAGATAAATAATTAGGTATCTCGGTTTTTCTATTAAAATATTGCCGCAAGTTGAGTTTGATACAATAGATACACTGCGTTATTAGTTTTTTTAATTGAATTAATATCAACCTATTATTTTGTCATCCTTTTTTAAAAGAAATTTAAATACCAAGACAGTAATATGAATATAAAACAGCAGTGCGACCAATTATAAAAAAGTTGAACGATGCTATGCTAATTAATAGGTGTCTCAACATTCTTGCATTGTTGGTGGATCTTACTAATTGTTTTATAAATTCATCCAGTTTTCCTGATGCTTGAAAAGCTTGATTTGTTCTATTTTTACCAAAATCAATCTAAAACGCATTGGAGAGATTTTTTAAGGATAAAATTATGGTGTAAAGGAATATAGCGTTACAATCTGGCTTTTTCTAAAATACTTTTGGATTATTTATTAGGTTGCTACTCCTGCTCAGAATTGCTGATGTTTTTCCGGTCATCTTGCCTGCAGAGCGTAGTGTCAAACTATTTTTTAATCGCAAATACTCACTACGAGAAGCTGCCTCACCTCAAGGTGTTTTATGAAAAACTTCAGTGGTCTGATAAAGGTTAAAGAAAATTGTCCTAAAATGTAATTTTTATTCGAAACTGGATAAAACCTTTTTCTGGAATCCTATCAAGCTTTTTAAAAATGGACAGAAAAAATTTATTAAAAAAAAAAAGAAACAATAAGAAAAATAAATCAAGAAAACCCACAAATATTGAATAAAAAGACTGGAAATAATGGTCGTAAAGGGAAGCTTTTAGCATCGATCATTATCTTATGATTAAAATATTAAGATCAACCTTCAAGACTTTTTTCCTTCTCCTCCGAACTACAAAATTTCTAGGATGAAAGTGTAAATTCATATGGATCTTATTGCCCACTTGGATACTTCTGAGGATTAAATGTGACTATAATTTAAATTTTATTTGGATATATCTGAAGGAAAAAAAAAAGAAAATATGGATGAAAGGGAGATAAAAGACCTTGATGATTAGATTAACGTCTTGCTGATTCATTCAGAACTACATATGATTTTGGCAAGCTTGTCGTAGTTTGGCGTAGTCTGATGAGACTGACTCAAGACTCAGTTATGATTAAGCATTATTATGTAGTAAGTTAAGTATTATTATTGTAAAGAGTGAAGGAAAAGCAACAATTAGTGAGCGAGGAAAGGAATCAAATAGAGTAGGAAATAGTCATAGTTCCATTTTTGTTTTTTTTAATTTGAAAGTTACATTTTTGTGCTTTCGGTCATCTGTACTGATAGATTTGGATAGCCTGTTGTTTATTTTTGTAAGTTCGTGCTGTTCTTTATTCTTATGGGTTTGGATTTTTCTTAATGCTTGAGGACTTAGTCTATTGATATTAGATTTCTTTTGGGAATTGACTTTCTAGCTTTCCCCTATATATTTCAGTAGATTGTCATTTAAGATATTGACATCTTGGTCTATGTTTTTCGTGCTTTCGAGGTTAGTGTGTTCTTTGAATGTTGTATTTTCAGGGTAGGTATGCATTTCTTTTTAATCATACGATACCAGTGAAGTTTGGCTCGGGCAAATATTGCAAGGCTTAAAAGTCATATCCATTTGAATTATGCATAAATTATACTTTTTCAAGCTACTACGCCATAGAATGGCCAAGTTGAAAAACGTGAGGTTTTTGCAAGAATTGATAAAAAATTGATAAATGTATTACTAAGCGGATTTAAAAAAAAAATTAAAGCTCTGTCTTTAATAAAGACCTTAGAGTTCTGAATAAAAGTCTGATATGGTCTCATTTTACACACAGGATTAAATTAAACGAATATTAAGTTATACAACAACCAAGATGTACAATGTGTTAATGTGGGATATTTCTGAGGATTTTGATTATTAAACTAATAAGCTAAAACGACTTTATAGTAAAAGCTATTTCCTTAATAAATATCTCAGGAATGCTCTGAATAAAAGTCTTATATGTCTTATATTTGGACTGCACTTTATGTATATACTTTGGCTTTAAAAAGATTTTGCCAGAGTTTTACAGCCATATCCATTTAGCTTATGCACAAATTAATCACTTTTTAGTAGTACATCATTTAAAGACCAAAACAAAGTATTTTTAGTGCTTACAACTAGATTGTTAAATCAAGTAATGCAGAGTAGTTTAAACCAAAAACAGGAGCCAAAAAGAATAATTTAAATTAATTTTAAAGCTACTAACGACAGCACTAGGCCCGTGCAAATGGTCAGATCTAATCGCCATGCTATTGCAACCATGTAACCGCATTATTTAAGTAAAAAATTAAATAAATACAAGAAAAAAGAGCTTGAAAATTGATGGTTCATGGAAATCATATGGTCTATTATTCGATTTCTTGGTAATATTTGTAAAGTATTAATGGTGTGGCGAATTATACTAGTTGAGTTGTAAAAAAAGTGTTTGAAGTGAATAAAGTAGGACATGAATGAAACATAAAAGGACATTAACACGTTTGAAAATGCATAAATTTTACATTTCTAGAACCATAAATGAGTAATTTTTTCCGCGTTTTTTTTATCGCTCGCCCCGGAGGCATATTTGTTTAGATTGCCAACAATGAATGCTCCTTTTGTCGTAGGTCAGGAACCTTTTATCAAGTCATTCCAATGCCGTTTTTATTTTCATAATAAACATTACAGTGTTTTTATTATTCTTTGCTTTGCTTTCTACAGGGTCTCGGGTTTTTATGGCGTCGTGTGGGCGATTGTGTTTTATTATTTTACACGGTGTGTATGGTAAAAGCGCGGATGATCAGTCGGGCTTTGGCTGGCGACCTTTGTAGCTTTTTGCATTGAAAAAACTTTGGATGAAAAAACTTGATCGGACCAGGAAGTTTTCTTTTTTCAATTAAAAAATTCAAATAAATTAACTTTAATTAGTTCGAGGCGTGATAGTACTAATAATTCATCAACAACTCTGACATTGAGTTTTTTCACATCTAATTAGCCTAAACTGTTTTCCCCGTTAGGTATTTTTTTTATTTATTACGGTTCCGTTATGTTTTGATCGACATTTATTTTTTTCAGTATGTTTTGCAACTACGTCAACAATTTATATGTAGACTCAAATATTATTTTTCGGTAAATACATTCTAATATAAATTTATAGTACAATTATTTTAAACAAATGAGAGTTATTGCTAACAAATATATAGGGTGTTTTAGAATAAGATGTTAAGTTTTAATAAGGTAAAGAATTCTGATGTGCATTAGGGCAAAAATATTATAAATACAGATACAGTACATTAAAATTAATTATTTTATTTTATTAATGGATATTTTTTCCTGTCACTTCTAAGCTGTTTACAATATTCCTGTGATTCCCTTAGCATGGCATAAAAGATCCTATGTAGAAAAACAATGTGTAAAAATTTAATTCTATGTTACTAAAGCAATTTTAGTTTCATTTTTTTTACTACGGTTTTTCAAGGATCATTTTGCATTTGACGAAGAATTATTCTATATGTGAGCTGGAGCGAGTTTTGCCCTTCAGATTTAAGGTTTTTAAGGCAAACTCGACACTTTCAATATTTTTTAGTAATCTTGGACATTTTTCGTTATAACTTTCAACCTGTTTATAGTATTTCTATAACTTCCTTATTAGATTATAAACGACAACCTGGAGAAAAGTTCTAGTCTAAAAAAATTTATGGTGAAAAAATAGGTTAAAATTTACCTAACTAGAGTAATTTTGGTAATACTGTTTTTTTTCACAGATAACTTAAGGATATGTCGGTAATTAGTTTACCGTATTCTAAAATAACCTCTATAGACAAATTTCATGTGAAAAAAATTATGATATAAAAAAAAATAATTTTAGCTCAAAAACATTGATCTGACTAGAGCAATATCAGTTTTACCACGTTTTTTCAAGAGTATTATTTTGCTAAAATATTATCTTAATTTTATAACAATTTTTTGAGGTACTCAAATGCATTTTTCACTCAAAGAAAATACCTTTTCTGAGGAGTAATTCTGTATTTAAATTTAACACTTTTTGAGCTAGAGCCAATTTTACCCTCCAAGACCTAGTGTTCTTCAGAGATTTTTGAAACAAACTCAACACTTTTAATATTCTTGGGCAGGTTTCCCTATTATTTTCAACCTGTTCAAGATATTCCTGTAATTCTCTGCCATATTATGCCCTAAATATTCTGTACTTTACCATACTTATGCTATTACATTGTAAGACTTATAGTGTTTTCTTTGTAGCATTATGCTAAATAAATACGTATTATTATTATTATTATTATTATTATTATTATTATTATAAACGTATTGTGAAAAGTAATCTGTAGAAAAATTGTGTTTAAAAAATGTGATCCTCGGCTAAAATTGACCTAATGAGAGCAATTTTAGTTATAATATAAATTTCTTAACTAAGTTTTTCACAAATACCTTGAAATATTGTAAAGCTACTCAAACGGAGATTTCACTCAGAAAAAATGCATTTGTTGAGGAGTAAATTTCATAAATAAATGATTTATTTGAGCTTAATACTTTTTGAGCCAGAGTTAATTTTGCACTTTAAGAATATTATATGCGTACCATGCACTGTATACCAAATTTGAGGTTTTTGGAACAAACTCGACACTTTCAGACACTCGTTTTTGAGTATTTTTGGAAATTTTTTCCTATAACTTCCAATGTTTTTATGATATTCCTGTAATTTATTTTTCATATTTGAAAAAACACTTTGTAGAAAAATTGTGTGCATAAAATTTAATTTCAGGTTAAAATTGATCTAATTAGAGCAGTCTGTAACTTTCTTACCATACTTTTCCAAGGATAACTTGAGAAATTTATAAGGTACTCAAATGAATGAGTTTTTATTCAAGAAAAAGCATTTGCCGAGGAGTAATTCCATATATAAACCATTTTTTTTTGAGTTGAGTAATACTTTTTAAGCTAGAGCCAATTTTGCTCTCCAAGACGTAGTGCCTGGCGGATTTGAGGATTTCGGAACAAATTCGACACTTTCCATATTATTCTCAGAGGCTTTTTCTTCTAAATTCCAATTTGTTTAGAATAATTCTGTAGATGATTGATTTCTGTGGCTTTTAGGTTAAAATTGATCTAACTAGGACAATTTTCAGGAGTGATTTTATTTTTTTAAGTTGACTACTTTTTGAGCTAGAGCCAATTTTGCCCTTCAAGACCTAGTGCCCTCCAGATTTGAGGTTTTTGGAACAAACTCGACACTTACAATATTTTTAGTATTTTTTTTAGTATCTTTATTAATTTCCCTGTCGAGTAAATTCTGTTAAAAAAAATTAAATTTGATTCTAGGATAAATTTATGTTTTGTTCTCTAGACGACCGATCATTAGGACCATAAAAAAACTTTGTATTCAAAATTAATTAAATGACCTACTTGTCTGTACTCAATCAAAACCATGATAAGATCAACAATATAATTACACCAATATAATATACGCAATCTTAGCGGGCTTGCGCGTACCCAGAAATGCACATTTTATAATACCATTGACGTTTGACATTTAAAAACGCAAAATAATTATCCGCAGACCGGAGAAAAACATAAAATTATTCAACTGGTGTTGGTGCAGAATATGATTCGAGGCTCGTTAACCAACTATCGTGCTATTTTAAAATATAATTACTCTTTGGGTTCAATGACTATGACTGTACGCGGAGGAGAGGCGCGCCATTTTGTAGGTGTTTAAAAGCGATGATCATGGCCGACATCTGAGGATCTTGATTGCGCTTTTGTTTTTACTTTTTTTCGGTGACGAGTTGTGATTCATATACTTGTTTGTTTAGTTTGTCGTTAACAATAAGATTTTACTTAAATTTTTTTATTGGTACCCATAGGGAGTATTAATGCAAAATCTAATAAGAACCGTGACAGATACGGTAACATTCTTACATACAAAAGAGATAAAATATATTATGACAGCATAACCGGGCATCTTAATCTAAAATGGTTAAGCGTGAGAAAATCTCTTCCTTCTGTGAGTAGGTTATTACTTAAGTAGTAGTGTCTTTTTCTATTTTATATATAAATATGTTTCTCTCGGGTTAGTTGCTCTCATGAATATAAATGATTATACATTTATTGGTGTGGAACATTATAGTGGAGCCATTTGTTTTTTTGAACGATCCTTTTGATAATAAATAGTAAATTTAGTAGTAAGTTTATGTAAAATTATTTCATCTGAACTAAGCAAAATTCGATATGAGTATAGAAGTTTGTTGCCCCAATTGCTAGCCGCTACTGCTACTTTTTGTTAGAGCTGAAGTAATGACGCAAGTCTCTATATAGACTTAAAATACAACTTTTTTTGCGTATAAGATAAATTTTTATTATAGCATACCTTATAGCTTAATAAAGCTTTTGTTTTCTCAAAAAATCTCATAAGATTATGTTAATTTACTCTTACTAAGATAGGGATTCTCATGGATGGTGATAAGATGGATGAGATAAAATGGTGGTTAAATATATTGGAAGAATTTATAATAAATGATAATGAATTAATAAAAATACAATAAAACAGTCCTTAAGACCAAGGAACCCCTTATAAACACCAACCGTCAAGTCAAAAAACCCTTTATGTAACATCATATCCTGGACTTAATGAAACAACATAGAGTGGCTTAAACACAAAATTTTGAATTATATAGAAGTCTTCACAGGACCATTAGAAACGAAAGCAGGTACGCTAAAGAGGAGTGGATGAGCGATAAATGCCAGGAAATAGAAGACCTTAGTAAACGACATGACACTCTCAATGTTCACAAAAAATAAAACAAGCAACTGGTAGATATAGAAAAAATAGTGGCGAACATCAAATATCAGAAGGGTAATATAAACTATAACATAGAAGAAAAAGTCCAAACCCTATTAAGTTAGCAAAGAGTGGCAAAACGTTGGATGCAAACAATATACCAGTGGAAAGTCATGCAAGAAGATTGTCTTAAAACATTAACCTAGTTCTTTAATAAAATATACAATGCCGGAAGTATTCCAGATAAATGTCAACTTTTGTCACTCTGCATAAAAAGTTCAATCCACAATCATTTAAAGATTTTAGAACAATTATATTAGTTAATGAGCCACGTGCTGAAAGTGTTCCTTAAAATAATTTATGCACGTATCTACATATATAAAAGTGAGTTAAACATCACTGAGACTCAATTCATAATAGCTTTGGAACACGTGAGCCGCTCCTTGCAGTACAAGTGCTGTTTCGGCGATGCCGGAATGTCAATTGCGACGTATACGCATGTTTTGTGGACTACACTAAAGCATTCGATAGATGTCAATACGATAAAATGATTCCATCATTTTATCGCCAAGGATAAGCGGATCATCAGCAACCTTTATTGCGGATAGAAGGCAATCATGCGGTTGGTTAAAGGGAACTCTGAACCTGTTAAAATTCATCGTGGAGTAAGACAGGGATGTATATTGTCACCTCTTTTGTTTAACCTCTACTCTGGATGGAGTTCATTGTGAAGTAAAAGTTAATGGAACAAATCTAAAGACAATTCGAAATGCCGACGACACAGTCTTGATAGCCGACAGCTTGAAAAACCTGCAAGTTTTTTTAATAATTTCAGCAGATATTCTGGTGTAGAATATGGAAATCTAGCACTCAATTCCAAAAAGACAAAGTATATGGTAATTAGCAAAACTCGAATATAGAACTCAATACAGAACTGATCGTCAATAATGAGATCGTTGAAAGGGTTGACAAATTCAATTATTTAGGAATCACCCTACCTGAAACTTAGGATCATTCTGTGGAGATTAAATTTCGCATAGAGAAAGCAAGTGTGTACTTTCATTTCCATAAGAACCACGCTCACCAACCGAGATCTCAGTTTGGAGTTGAAAAAACGAATACTGCAGAAAGAATAGAGAGCTGGACAGTTTTTAAGGTTATGGAGAAACAAATTAAGGCATGATTAACTAATTAATGATTAACTAAGATGTGGGTTTACAGAAGAATTCTGAAGATACTTTAGACCGACTATATAACAAATATTAAAGTACTAAACGTGCCAACCGCAACTCTTACTCACAATTAAAAGTAGAAAACTTGAATACTTATGACACGTAATGAGAAATAAAAATAATGTCCGCAAATGGTACGGTACTACCTCCACTGAGCTATTTAGATGTGGTGTCAATAAAGTTTGAATAGCTATGACGATTGCCAACATTCATGAGAAGAAGAAGAAGATAATGAATCTTCGCTGATCGAACTATTGACTTCACTAGATAAATTACTAAATCCAGAAATATTCTTAGGGGGTTGGAAAATTGCTCACCTCGTGCACGTTACCATATCTGTTATGCTAGCATTTAATAAGGTTTATTAAAATAAAATGTTCCAAGATATTTACACTCTGTTTGCATACATTTAAATTTGGTGGAATAATTCTTTAATGTTTTTGAAAAGCTTTAATTTATTCATATCCAATGGCGACAGGGTCATCACAAGCACCATTAGACAAGCACAGCTCCAGATAAGATCAATGTAGTTTGGATCCAGCTACAGACCAAGACCAATGAAAATTTATTGCCAAAGTAGAATTTAAAAAAAAATGAAGGAGACAAAAGAGCTGCAATTTTAGTTCCTTCAATAAAAAAATTAAATAAAATTGGCGAACAATTCAGTGGCGCATATTTTTTTCGTCTAAACTATGCGCTACTGTACTTCAATTTTAATTTAAATAATCCTAAAAAAGCTTCTTATCACAATAAACCATAATATCCAATTTTAATAAAAGCGGTCAAGAGATAATAAACAGTTCTGTTTTTATAATGTTTAATACTCTGTATTTTGAAAATTAAAGCTTTCTGGACATATCTTTGTATAATTTTTTTTCACGTGATCCCTTATACCCCCCCCCCTCTATTATTCTCCGACCTAAAAATTCGTACTATTAAAAAGATACAAATTCATTTTGTTGGCTGTCTAGATGAAAAGACTTTAAAATTTAGCACGCCACCTGTACATTGGACAAGATAAATTCGTAAAAAATGTCTCTGGACAAAACTCAATTTTAGAGTTTTTTAATTTTTTTGGCCTAAGAGACCATTGAAGACTTGTATAGAATAAATATAAGGAAGAAAGTTCTTGATGAGATAAGGTATCTTTATAGGAAGAAGATATGCGAATGATATATATATTTTCTTTAAAGACTTGATCAATCAATCATATATCATAATCATATGCATTTTAGAGGTTCTACATAGGAAATATTTAATTTAGATGGTCCTTAAAGGGATAAAGTGATTTATGAGTAGTCAAATGATATGAGTGATGATACCTAAATATACAGGGTGGTCGGTAATGAATGCGCCAAAAAGCAGTTTTAGATTAAACTCGTGAAAATATGCCTTAGTAAAATGTCGCTCATAAATAACATACAGGGTATTAAAATTTAATTTTCCAATTTGTTTTTCTCTATAGCTCAACTTGTTTTTGAGATAAAAATGGAGAATGGGGGATTTAGGGATGAGGAATATGTTTTCATTGTATTTTTTTGACATAAAGTGTTGAGGGCGCATGGTACACCATATTCACATGCTGTTTCATGTGACAACTTTCTTACTGGTATAGTTATATTTTTTTATTGGAGTAGCTCATAGAGTGATGATTTTCAAAAAAAAAAGTATACTACATTTAATTGCTATGCTTAAATAATCCGTTTTTGAAATATTTTTATTTAAACGTTCTATTACACAGTTATAAACACTAAACACGGATACTACGGATAACAAACTAATGTAGTTATTGATACTTAACAATCATTAAACTAAAGTCAAGCATATTAACATTATTGACTTATGAATTTAAAAAATAGGTCTTATAAAGCTATCAAAAATCAAAATAAGTTTAGGTAATTAATAATGCTTGGGGATAAAGAATATTCCGATAATGAAATAAGAGCAATTTTTTTAAATGAATGGTTGGCTTACAGATGATTTGGTCATGGCAGTGAATTTCTATGTCCTCCGCGCAGCCCGGATCTTAATACTTTGTATTTCTTCTATTATATAGGTTATATTAAGTCATTAGTTTATACAGAAGAAATCTGTACATAGAAGCTACTTATTCAAAAAATTCATGATTCCATCAATGTTATTAAAAAGATTAATAAAATGCTTGGAATTGAAAGGTAGATATTTCGCGCATTTGTTTAAGTGATGTTTTCTGTTATTTAATTCATTATTAATGTTATCTCAATTTAGTGTTTAACTATTTTATAAATGTGATACATTATTTAAATGCAAATATTTCGTTTTGTTTATCCGAAAGAAATGTAGTACACCTTTTTTTTTCTTAAAAAATCATCGTTCTTTGAGTTACTTAATATACTACTTAATGAATAATAATACATTACTAATAAGAAAGTTATGGTATGAAATAGCGTGTATATACGGGCTAACTAGCGCCCTTAACACTTTATGTTAAAAAATGGAATAAAATCATATTTTTCATCCCCAAGAACCCCCGATTCCTAGTTTTTACGTCAGTTTTATATTCATATGAAAAATCAGTTTCGAAAATTAACACACTATTTCAACACTCTATATCTAAATTATGAGACATTTTACTAAGGCATATTTGGCTCCATATCATATTTTTCCGAGTTTAACTTAGAATTGCATTTTGGCGCATTCATTACCGACCACCCTGTATGTTGCCTGCTTAATCAATATTAAAACCACGTATCCTTAGGTTCTTAAAGGGATAAAGTGATTTCGGGTAGGCAGATGATATGGTAATTATATTTATATGTTGTCTGCATAATCACTATGAAATCCACTATCTAGTTTTTGGAGCAGATCGCTTAATACAGTCCGCCATTATTAGAAAACAAAAATGAAAAAAAATACTGCTTCAGAAGTTAAATGGTAGTCTGCATAAAGAAAAGTGTTTTGATAAAAACAGTTTATTTTAAGAGAAAACCAAAATTTTTGAGTTTTTTTTTGAACAAGTATATTTCTGCTAAATTTAGTTCTTTGCTGTACCTAGTTCTAAAGAAGTTATTTTAGAAAAAAGCTCTGTTATTTGTTATTAAAATGTCATATAATTCAAATTTTTATGAACCGTACAGGGCAAGCAATAATAGACTTTTCCTCAGAGGGTCAAACCCTAAATTGTTATTATTTGAGCCAAACATGAGCTTTCAGCAGGAGTCAGAAAGATAATTTTCACTAAATCCAAAGTAATTCAAAATCCGTTTCAAAATGTTTTATTATATTTTCTTAAATATTAATTACTTATCTTTATTCTCTTAATTTTACGAAATGCAATCTATAAGTTTACTATTTTTTTGACGCAATATTGCTGGTAATTATAAATTAATAAACTATTATTAGAAAACCAAATAAAATCGACATTTAATAACGACGTCAAGCATAATAATCTGCGGCAAAAATCTCGTATGCCCGTACTTCTACGAAGCAATTATAAAAATATTAAAATCTCTCATACCAGATGCTGTTCTGATCAGAAGAATGCGCTGCCTTTTTAATTTTTTTTTGCCAGATGCATCTTTTCTAAGAATTTAATATCGCATGGAGCTGAAAGTATATAATTTAAAATAGCTGTACTATAGGAAGCAAGTGATGTGGGTTAGCATTTATGGCTCTCTTCGTGTACTTTTTAATTAAAGAAATATATAATATAATGTTCTTCTAGTAAGGCGTTTACGCTCAATCACAATACACACATCCTTCAATCTGTTTTCTGAACAACAAACTATTTATTCCTCATTCCTACCTCTACAAACAATAATAACCACCATATATCATTACCGTTGCGAAGAAAGAACATTTAATGCAATTTGACAGCCCAGCCCATCTACATCTGGTCGCTCGTAGATCTTTCTCTTTCCGTTTCGCGCGCCATATCAGAACAATTTACACGCTCTATCTTCGTCGGTCGCATTAGCCGCTTGATCGATAGTCTATCGTAAATAAAAATCGATAATCTAAAATTCAAATGCAGATTACCAGAGAGGGAAAAACAAAATAAACAGCGAATATATCATGGTGTGCCATCGTTGTATGGAAAACTATGTTGGTCGCTAGAGGAAAGAAGAACGCCCTGTTTTTACATGGGCGGAGGAGCATAAAAAACTTTTT
This sequence comes from Anthonomus grandis grandis, assembly GCF_022605725.1. NCBI lineage: Eukaryota > Metazoa > Arthropoda > Insecta > Coleoptera > Curculionidae > Anthonomus > Anthonomus grandis. The sequence goes on along the minus strand of NC_065552.1, from coordinate 24,439,536 downwards.
TAAAAGAGTTATTGATTTCAGATAATAGTATTAGAATTAACAGTTAAATACCGTAAAATATTGAAAGAAAATCATGTTTACTTGGTCCAAAGCTTTAGAGGAATCACAAATTAAGGACTCACTCGTTTGTGCTACTTATTTATAACAAATCAATTCACACTTAATATAGGTGTTAACTTTCACTAGCACATCTGTCAACATTCTTGTTTTAAATAGAGCTCTCTGTACATATTTTCTTTTTAGATTTTATGCAAAATTTTGCATATATTGACTTTTTGATCAATAGACAAAAGATCAAAAAGTAAGTTTCCCAATTCTTGAGTTTTTCTTGGACGCCATCTAGCGAACTCACATTAACCTATAAGGAAATTATTATTTTTATAAATATATATAATTTAAAAACTTCCAATATGGGCATTTTTCCATTATTACAGAACGTCAGCATAGTAAATATTTAATAGAAAGTGGCACACACTAACTTAATTTAATTATATATCTACTTCTTTTTTATGGGTTGTGACGTCTTGTTACAACTCCCGAGTGCTGGCACTTCTTCTCTTGATTTCTTATAATTTTCTTAATTGCTAACCTCATCCTTGTCATTGTATACACCTCTTTACCACTTGCATTTTCCAAATCAACTTCCTCTCCCTATGCTAATCTGATTAATACAATTAATCTAATAAATTCAACTCCTTCTCATCATCAGAATCATCTTCTATCTCTTGTTATTTCACCGGTTGTTGTGGTTGTTTTTCTCTCCTGCTTATTTTTTCATGGATAAATTAGATAGATGGATCGCGTTTAAGTCTCCATTATTGCCTTCTTCACTTGTACTTCAGAATGAACTTAATTCCTTCCTTCCTCTTCATCATCAGAATTATCTTCTATCTCTTGTTGTTTCATTTATGGTTGTGGTTGTTTCTGCTTTTCCTCATATTTTTCCTGGAAAAGTTTGGTATCTTTATTACTTTGTCTTTGTGATTGTTTTTATTGATCTTAGTGATTTGTTTGCCTTTGTTGTAAAATATCTAAGCTTTTTGCGACTTGGCTGGAAAAATATGGAGTTAGTCAAACGAAACGTCGAATTAGTGAATATTTATGGTTTTTAAAGCATGGTCTGGAAAAAACACAACACAAACAGCACAAAGTGCTTCGAAAAAGAGCCAAAAGTCATTGGTCAGCTAGAAAGTTTATGGCCACAGTTGTGTGAGATGAGCTAAATGATTTTTTTGTCGATATTTTTGAGACAAGTATCAGAATTAATGCCGGTTGCTATTGTGAGTACTGAATAAATTTAAAAATTCCATTACACGAAAGGGCTCTGAAGAATATTCAAAGAAAGTTTTGTTCAGGTCAATGAAAACTACAGATCCAAGTCTGCCATAGGATCTGGTTAAGGTATTTAAGAGACCTAAAGTGAAGGCAAAGCTCAGCCAGGGAAGCTATTAGATCTTGCTTGACGTACCAGAGGCCAATAGCCTTGAAAAGCCCAATGAGACGTTCCTGTCTGTATGATAGTAAATCGCTGGGCAAATTGTGAGTATTGCGTAAATGATTAAACTTCTCGTGAGTACTGGGTACTCTGCAGTTTCTTCAGCAGCACTTTTGATTGTTTGCAGTACAGAGAGTAGAATGTCTTAAGTAGCAGTATTCAGAAAGAAGATCTGTCACTTAGCCTGGTTTCGCATTTCTTTAGGTATAGTAATTATCTGGTGAGACAGAGAACCCAGCTATGTCATTCTAGGTGCTTCTGTCCCTTTTCAGAGGGTCTTGCTATGTCTAGCAGTATCTTTAGCGACGCAACAGCTACATATTTGATATTTGGACTTTTTTTTACTCAGCACTTCAAATAAAGAAGATTTTGAGTAGTTTGTTTAGGTTTTTTTATCAATAGAAGGAAACCTTGAGGAATACCGGTCAATTTCTTTTAAACAAAGCCTTTAATATTGAGTTTAATCAATAGACTTTCAATATACAAGGTGTCTCAGAGAGTTTTGCACCTTTCTTTTAAATTTTGCTAAGCAAACATTAACTTTATAAGCAAACTCTGTTTAAAACATATAAAGTACATTTAGTGAAAAATAACATCATCGAGATGTCGCCCGTTTAGCTAATGGCACTCTTCTAAGCGATGCTTTAGATTTTCCATTACAATTATGTATAATTTAAGAGTAATGGCTTCAATCTCTTGCTGAATACGAATTTTAAGCTAAATCAGACCTCAAACTATTAAACTTCTTGTGGCCCAAATAATACCACCTCTTTTTGATATCAGTTTACTTGGGAACAATGCTCTTACAGATTCCATTGGCGGATGTATGGCAAGTCGCCTTATCTTGCTAGAACCACCACTGCTCATTAAAGCCATGAAGTGTAAGGCTTCAGTGATCCTATTATGCCTCTGGAAGAAACTGCTGCCCACACTATGTAATGGAGATCGATGTTTTTCTCAGGGTTTTCTTCCGACCATTTTGCCTATTGACGTATTTATGCAAATGAAAATGTGCTTCATTCCAGAAGAAAATTGTATAAAAATTATCAAATCCTTTTAACATTTAGTTGGCAAACATCAATGGTATAGGATAATCTCTTTTCTTTAATTCTTGCACGATCTGAATTTCAGGAGGATATAGATTCAGGTCTTTCTTCAACATGCAAAAACATTAGATTTATGTAATTGGAGAACCGCAGGATGTTTTCGCACTGATCTGTGTGGATATTGGGCAACTGCATCACGAACACGGTCAATTTTTGATTCGTGAACACATTTCGTAGGGGTTCACCAGAGTGAATATTTTTACTCGAACAGCTTTCTTCAAATTTATTTATCCTGCATTTGACGAGATTGGTACTAGGTGCTTTCGACGTTGTAAAGTCGTGACGTTATTTTACAAAACGAGCATAAAATCGGCGATGTAGGAATGATTTAATTTATAAAAATATAGATCCAAGACAAACTTTATTGGGCATCAAACCGATTCATTATTGCGTCTGTCAATTCTAACAATAAATTTCCAATAATTTACCCATTGCGAATAAGTAGATAATTTGATTTGAACAGGCTTAAAAGTTATAAATAAAATAAAAGTACAATACTCTTTGAGACACCTTGTATAACGAGTGTTTTATTCCACTAAGACAAAAGTACCTAACAAAATCTCTTGCGGTACTTCGGCATGAGGGCATAAGCAAAGGAGATAAAGAAGATGTTACAAATGCATGGTATGCATTTAAATAAAAAAACAAAAAGATTTAGAAATAATTATTATTTGATTCGAGAACTGCTCAAGACAAAAAAAAATGGTAGCTATTAATTTTCCTTGTTTATATTATAAGTGAAAATTATTATAAAGTGAAAATGGTTCCAAAAAATTATAATTATTTAATAGTTGCACTATCAAGTGAGGGTGTTCTTAAAAATATCAAGGAAACCCATATGTCTTTTTCAGATCATAAATTTAAAATTTTAAAGCATTTGTATTACAACAAAAATTAAAGACGACTATATGAACCTTACGGTTTTCCTCTAAAAAAACAAAAACATTTAATATGAGGTTAAAAAAAATTGGTAATAAAAGATAAATATTTAAATGAGGTTATGCCAAATAACAGAAAAGATTTTCAGAAAAAGATTTAAATTATTATATTGCTTTCTATTAAGTGCATATTATTATAATTATATATGTATGCTTATATTTTTGCGTTGTGAAAAAATATTAAACGATGTATTCTTTAAACTATGTACTTAGTAAAAACGCAAGTACCGCTTTGTTCTTAACCAAATTTAATATTAATTTTATTTCTTAATTTAGAAAAATGCAGAATCTGACGAAAACATAAAACCAGTGACTTTTTTCTATTCAGTTATGTAAATATAAAGTTGCGAAAATATCTAAGCTTTTTACGACTTAGGAACAACCAATAAAAAAAATTTTTTGTTTTAGTTCATTTTTGTAAATGCGGCATAATCGCTCAGTAAGGTAATAATAATTATACTTTATAGATATTTTCATGGCTAGTAAAAACAGGGAGGTCGCAAATGAATATTAATATCAAAAATGAGAAAGACAAGGAGAGAGATCTGGAACAATCTCAAAAAGACTAACGTATGGTCACATAATTTATTTCTTCCTCTTGTCAAAAAGGGGAAAATAAATATTATTCTCATTCTCCTGTAAACCTGAAGAGTTATTTATTTTACTTTATTTATTATGCAAAGTGAATGAGATCAATGCATAACTTATAAAGATATGATGCTTTTCTGCTTATTAAAACCATATTGTGACTTTAAAATTAAGATTAATTAACTGGAAAAAAACATGAAATGAGCGCCACTGTAAAGTCCCACCGACCTAAGATGCATTAGAAAATTGCTGTTACAGAAAAAAGAGATAGAACACCCATAAGAGCCCCGAAGATGAAGCGCGAGCGAGCGAGATGGCGACGGAGAGAAAAACAGGCGCGCAATGCAAAAGAGATCGCCGAGCTTGGCGTGGAGGATTTTTTCATTTTATTTTTATTTATTTTAAACTCGGAGCCTTTTTCAAAGTATATTAACCCGGTACCGGTCAGGCGCCGCTTCGGTTTAAGTCGCATTCACTTACTCGCATTTTTCAGCTGGCCGACTGTAAAACCATAACCTATCTCTACTTTGAAAATGTTGCTCGCAGTTTTAAAAATAGCAAGTTCATTTAATCTGGGTAGAAGAGGGACTGCTGCCTCGTTTTTTTATGATATGCGTGTAAAAACCGCTGTATATATTAATCATGTTTATTTTATTAGTGTATCTAAAGAAAACCCAATATTAATTTTCCCAACATTAATATTTACTCCTAAATAAAAAAAGTCGCATAATCAAACAAAATTTAGCACCTAAGCTTTCATATTTTCATTATTTAAGTCGTCATGTATTATTTAACATTGCGTAAATAGCCGCTGGTAATAAAAGATAACTTAGAAAAATAATTACGTCTTCAGTAGTCACAACATTACTCGCATCGACCTTCTTTAGCTGATTAAACTAATCAAGGAAGAAAATTATTTAAAAACAAGTACAAAAACCAACAAAATATTGTTCCAAAAATTGAAACTTTGTCTTCATTAATTATGATTAGCTTATCTGTAAAAATCTGCGTCATCGTTACATGTTTTCACTCGCTATTTATGAATAATTTAGCCACTTTCAGTTTACTATTTGATAGTGTGGATGACGTAAGCTGTGAATGAATATTTAAAAAAAAAGAGAAAATTTATTAGCAATTTAAAAGAAATATAAAAACTTATTACTGCTAGGCTAGATATAATGTGTCTCACTGACGTGTGCTTTTGACGCGTATTTACTCTTAAAAACCAAAATACTCACCAGAAAATAAATAAAATATTAATATAGGTAATAAAATAAATAAAAAAAGAATTAGTAAAATATATATTTTTTTATACAATTAATAAGCATTGCATATTATACAAAGTTTACTAATTTAAAAGAAATGTTAGTTGTGATTTTATAACCGGCTTATTTACTTCCATATTTCTGATTTTAAAATCATATAATTCCAATCATTTATTAAAACTTTTATGTGTTTTAAAGGTAGAATATATAACAACTTCTAGTAACTAGCTACTATGAGAAGTAGCTTTGATAAGAAATGCTAGACAATTGCATGAGAAATAAAATACTTAAGCCATAAATAATGCGTTTTTTTAAATGGAACACCTGGTTTATTATTAAATGTTTGAACAATATGTCTATTTTACGTGTTCTTTGATAGGGTGCTTTAACTGTTATTCAGTTGTCGAGGCTTAAAAATTTCCATAAAAATTTCAATGACTGAAGAAGACTTCACTATTTGAACTAATTATTTTTTATCTTTTAATATACTTACAATATGCTTACTGGCAAGAAAACATTTTATATATAATTTATGTTCTGCCAAGAATAAGCAACCTCAACTGCCTAAATTTTTTTTTTTTACTGAAGTTGTCTAGAAGCTCCAAAAAATGGCTCCATTTGCCATGAGGAATAAGTTGCCTGTAAAATAATAAAAATGATTTCAAATAGTTTGATTTACCTGCAAGGTCATCAAAATTATTTGATTTTTCTAACAAATTACTTTATTTACCTCAAATTAAAGCACGTTAAAAAATTTTAAAAAATTGATTTAATTGTCGAAAAAATGACTAAATTTATCTATAAGTTTGAAATTCTTACCACTTCTAAATCCAAATTTCAATAGAGATATATTTTTTTACTTCTAAAACAATGTTGTTTATTCTTTCTTTGTGAGCCTTTTCAAATATTTTGCAAATAGCAATAGCATTAGCATTGTAGCTTCTTTCTTATTTCTATTTATGAAGATTGACTTGACAATATATTTTTTCTAATTGTTCGAGGCATTTTAAAGAAGAAAATATCTTATTAATTATGTGATCCACAGATGAACCAGAGACATTTTTAATTATTGCTACAATAATGCGATCTTCTCCTGGTGATAATTTGTTTTTTAGGTTATTTAAAATCTAAAGTACTTTGTTTTCTTATATGAGTTAAAAAAACTGATAAAGCAGTATTATTGGTCAAAATTTCAGTACAAAATTTAGTTATTTATTTTTTTTAATAATATCAGATGCTATATTAATCTCTAATACTATTTCTTTTCTTCAAATACTTATTAGTTATCTGATATCTGATATATGAGGAAAACCAAAGATATGCTAAATATAAATAAAAATCTCTTAAATTTCATTATTATCTTGTACAATTTCTTTATATCTTTTTCACACTGAAAGACGTTAGAAGTTAAATCGATGTATTATATAGGGATTTAAGTAAAGCATTCGACCAAATAGATCATCAAACTTTACTAAAAAAGTTAAATAAACGGATAACATGACTTACTTTTCTGATTGATGTATCTTAATAATCAACATCAATGCAATAAAATAAATTAAAAGAAGAATTAATAAAGGAAAAAAGCTGCAAGTTAGGTATGTGTTTTGTGGCTTGTACATCAGACTACCTTCACAGTATACAGATTTATCAACAAAAAAATCGGATCGGGAAATTATTTAGGATAGGAAAAGTAACCCCCATTAATATGTGCTAGACTATATTTAAAAACGTTTACTTCCAAAATTTTCTTAGCTCTTACCATTATTTCATTATAAAAATTTTTGAAGCCACCACCATTTTTCTTTTTCATCCTTCAATATCATGATTACTATATTTTTATTATTCTCCATATGACCCAAAAATACCAAGAGTCAAAACAGGGACTGTTGTAAGAAAAATGTGCGTATACGAAAGATATATTATCAAAATTTAGCTAAAAATTTACATTAATTTAATTTTTGAAAAAATCAGCAGGTCAAATGTCAAATCCAATGCAATTGTCCTCCAATGCAATTCTTTTACTAAAATTCCTAATCAATAATTTTTTTTAAATCACATTTCCTTTATTTTTTCCGATAACATTAGTCCTCATCCGACCAAATCTTACTGGAAATGTTGAATAAACAATTGCCTCTTGACAATCAACATCAACTCATTTAAAGAAGCTAAAATAATAATTCATTAAAGAATAAAGGTGTAGGGTAACTACTTTTATCTCCACCTTTGGTGTACTACATAAGTGATCTTATGGTCTCTGTGCAGATGATTTGAAAGCCTTCTGGCAAATTAATGAAACTAAAAATTTTTACTTTTTGTAGAAAAATATTGATCTAATTAGCTGCACTAAAAAGTCCTAATATTTAGAAATATTTTGCTGTGCTCTATAACTGAATCAAGACCCTTTCTATTTAATTATATTATTGATAATCAAACTTTATGTAGAAATGCTTTATCCTAACTTTGAATTCAATCAATTGAAGTTTTATAATAGGGTTGGGTCAGCAGCTTTCCATCGTCGGGTTGGTGGGTTGCTGACTTCTGCAGTTTATTATCCAAAATAGAAGAGAACTTATTAGGATTTGGTTTGTAAAACTACTATACTTTAAATAAGACAATGCAAGTTCGACAAAATGTTTTCACTGTACCATTGTCTACCACCTTCAAAATACTATACTTTTCTTTGGTTAGATTCAGTTTTGAATATAGACCAGTCTATGAATGTCCCATAATCACTTTTTAATGATGTCTCTGTATCTATGTTTAAAAAATTATGGTGATTACATAGCGTATAGAAAGTGAGTACATAGAGTACATATAAGGAGCACAACTTTTACTTGGCAGAATTTGATGTGTTAATTTAATGCTGTTTTTCCAAAAATTAATCAATGGTCAAACCTTCTTTTTCTCTTAGTATATATCTCATTGCTTATACGTTGATCTTGTACCAGAATCAAAAATCAGAATCCCATGTTAAAAATGTGTGAAATTTTAAATTCTGTTTAAGTATTCTATGATATATTCATATTAATCTTACGCTCAATTTAGTGAAACATACGTAAATCAAACATCTTATCAATTGGGTAGTATACAGATGGTTATGCACTGGCAGTTGACTTACTCTTTAATATCTTTTTGGTATTCCGTTAATGTTATTTCTTAACTTGGTCGTTCTATATGGATTTCCGCAAAGCTTTTGACCTAGTCCATTATGAAATTCTTCAACATAAGTCTCTTATCCCCTTATTTTGAGTATATATGCACTGAAAAATTCCTACTATTATTACTCCAACTAGTATTCATTTCTTTTAGATTTTTAACTCTAATAGAGTCTGAAATACTATTATTATTTTAGTATTAGACCCTATTAGTGCGTTTGCTCATCCTTTGCTCTATATAAATACTTATTTGTACAAAATGTGAACTGAGTTTTAATTAAATTCTGCTACTAAGATCTGCAAATAGTCACTAGGAGCTGAAGATATAAGAAATACTTTGGGTAATCGAGCAACTTTTGAAAGCGCAACTCACTCAATTTGACCATTGATTTGTCATACGTTGTTTAAATGAAATAGCAATTTTCTATTGTGAAAATAAAAATTAGAAAAACGCAATTTTAAAAAACCCGCTTAGATATATTTGCTCAAATAAAGCCCAATTAATATGACAATGTCTTAAATATATCATACATAATAATTTAGTAAAAAGCTCATCTATATTCATAGATAATAAAGAAAAAAATTGGCAAACAAATAAAGGACAATGGCAATTCACACGCACACTCCGCCAGCAATAATACACACCTCTACAGTAGAATAAAGACATAAATAAGAAGACGAAAACAGAAAAGAAATTGAGAATGTACTAATTGTACAACTTTAATCCGTACCATAGAATAGAAATCGTCATATTAACGCTCGAAAGTGACATAAGTTGCGTTCACGCATCTCTCCGTCTTCGTTTTACTCAACGCAATCGTCCGCACGATAAACAAGGACGCAGATGGTTCTTCGGCAAATCTTGTTTAACGGCTCGTTATTGCCTATATAAATTTCTCGTTCGTAGCAAAAAAAGTTTCTTTCAGGTATTTTAATGAGGTTTTATAAGGGAGCAATTGGAAAAATGCAATTAAAGGTGATTTTTATGGTTCGGAACGCGTATTATACTGTTTTTTGCCTTGTTCGGGATTTATTCCACTCGGAACGCTTAAACGGGGCTCGATAAATTGTCGTAGGACTGGCAAAAAGTGTGGTATTCTTCTTGTTGCTTGTACGTCAATTTGTCTTCACAGCATCAAGATTTATCGAGAAGCCAATCATATCGCGGAATTATTTACAAAAGGGAACTTAATCTAAGATCAATATCAATCTGGATTATATTAATTTTATTACCAAAAAATTCTCATCATATCATTTATTACATTATTTCCTTAGTTATAATAGTCTAAGAACTAAGAACATTACATGTAAATGATCTGCATTACCTATTTGAATATTCTTTGAATATTTTTTTGTTTTACAAAGTGATGACAAAATGGCATCAGAATGCCTTGGTCTATTAAGAGAATATTACATAATTTCACTTGTACTTTTCATTTATACTGTTTCTTGTTTTAATTTTAATTAAAATAACAGTTAAACCGTTTCTAATTAAGAAATAGACCCAAAATTAGCTCAAGGCTGCAGAATGTTATATTAAAGAATATGGCAATTCTGTCACTGTAGCTTTTGGGTCAAACATGCATCATACCTAAGAAGCTTCAATCCCAAAGTTCTAAATTCATCCCATAATAATGTATTCTTACCAACATTTCTAATCTCATTTTTCTTCCTCTATTGATATGTTCTTTCAGCAAATCTATGATTTCATTTCTCAGCAAATTGGTCCAGAAACTAAGATTATTCCGGAAATGTAAGTGAATATTTTTATTTGAGTTAGAAATTTGCATAAATGCTAATATTAAACATTCTAGGAACCATCCGTTAAGATTCAAAGATTCAGTGTTAGGATTCATGTGGTCTAACAGGGACCGTCCAAACGAAATTTTTTTTTTATTTGCAATATCATATGTGCCGCTTTTTTTAGTTTAATTAGAAACATGAGTAAATATTTCTTATTTTCCTATTATCCAAATTATTGGCCTTTAATGCAATTCTTTTACTAAAATTAAACCATAATTTTCCTAATAGAATCCTTCAACTTTCGATAGCGTCATCTTTGAGTACTTATCGTTTTCAAGTAAGAAGTATTAATGATATATAATGTCAGTCATCAGAATGGTGCAAAATGACTGCAAGTTTTCATAATTTAATACTCAGATATTTTAATGAAATTCTAATATGACCATTTCCAAAACGATAATTTACTTAAAGGAAAAAATAACTTAACCCATATAAATGAACTACATATTTCCTATAAATGTGCTTTTAAATATAAATCCCATATGTGGCCTTATCACATGTCCTATCAGGATTAATATTATTCCATGTTCCCCTATATTTAATATACATTTCACAGTGAAAAATAAACTATTTAATATTTTTTGTTGCTATGCCGTATACACAATGAAAACAGAAAAGATATCTAATCAAAACAAGGACAAATTTGAGACCAAAATGGCGACGGGTCAGACGTTCTCGTACTTATTTTCGTACATGATCCAATAAAATGAATTCCACTTATCTTGTTAATGGCCTAAGAGTAAAAACAGAATTTTTGTTATCTTTTTATGTAAATAATACTTAATTTTTTCGGAATATTATTGGCCGCCGATAAAAATTTATCTGTATTTTAAAAACTCGAATGTTAATATGTGCTATATAGTATTAATTCTAATCTAATAAGGATTTTTTTAAAACAAGTTTAATTAGCTTAACTGGGCAGAAATTTTGTATTTTAATAAAAGAAATTATCAATGAATAACTGATAGTATTCCGGTCATCTTTCACTAAATTTATTTAAAAACCATTAATCCAACATGTTTTGGACATAGAACAACTCGAACATTAGGGATAACGATTAAGGGTTCTTATCAAACCTATACGTCTAGTACCTCAGACCAGGTTAAATGGTTAAAACGAAAAACGAAAAATGGTTAAAATGTAACATATTAAAATACATGTGAATAGGGACAAAACTGGGGTTTAATATAACTTTAAGCTATAAAATTAAAACAATGACACCTGATTGTTTTTATTATTTTGTTTATTAGTTTAAGTGAGTTAACTTAGCCTCACACATAAGTTTCTACAGAACAAGCAGCATGTGGAAAATCTGTACAGCCAGATTACACCAGAAAATAATACCATATCTGAGATGAGGCTCAACTAAATGACTGCTCTTCCAAACTTCTTATCAAGCTCTTAAGTAGCCTTTCTGACAAAATATGTCCTTACAGGACTAGTAGTACACCCTTGAAGCACATTATTTTAAAGTTTTAGTGACAGCATTTGTGACTCATACCAGAGATTTACTGCCTGAAGATGTGATACTCTATTTACAAATAGAGTAAATTTTTCCTGAACATCAAGATTTTAAAAATCACATACAAAATAGAAACAATGGCTCCTAAACTGAATCTTGTGGAAATTTTAAGGTAATAGGATAACACCCAGGTCCATACAAATATCCGCTGCTGTCGATCTTGTAGATATGAGAGCTTCCACAACAGAATTCCGTGGTCAACATGGTTAAATGCTTTTAACAAGTCACAAAAAACTGCCGCAGGAGTCCAAAATATTGCTGGATTTAAAAAAGACATGACTCGATTTTTAACGAGTTTCGACATATGCTGCGTTCTAAACTTTGGTTGCTTAAATACAAGTGACTGAAGATGTTGCGCGCTAACGCCATGAGGGTGCGGAAGTAGGGATCGGTAAATTGTATATAAACGTTTAGATTCGTTTTGCACCATTTTGCAATAATATATTTACCAATACCACTTTACAATAATAGAACAGAATTTCACAGGTTAGAAGTGAATATTTATAAAAAAGTTTACTCAGGCTGTACAACTACAAACACCCTCTGCTGAATAATATGTAACTTCCGGAAGGCAGACGCAGTCAAATGCTTTTGACAAATAACAAAACTTTTACTTTTACCGCAGTAAAAGCATGATATGACTGAATATTTAAACCCGTTTTTGGCAAATGCTAGGCTGCGTTCTAAATTTTGATTGCTTAGATCCAACTGACTGAAGATTTACAATACCCAATTTACAACATCAATAATAAAAATGTTGGTAAAATAAAAATGAACCTAAATGAACACCTAGAAAAAGCAACTAGTAAACCAGAAAAGACATGAACTTAACTTCCTCAGACGTAAACTTTGGTCAGGACTTTGGAGTTGGTGTAAATCTACAGTGTGAGTCTACACAGGTTCTTCTCTCTAAAGCTTTTACTGAGGCAGACTAGTATACGGATAAATGCGAGTGACCAACTAGCTGCCTGGCCAAATTAATTCATATTACTCTAAATAATATTTGATACAAGGATTAAAACTCATTCAGCGAATCATTTAGTGGCCCCAAAAAAGAACCATGTGGGACCCCAAAAGTTCCACAGAATTCTTCCAAGAACTGTTAACTTCCGCAGTAGAATTTTATGGCAGACACAGTCGATTGCCTTTTCCAAGTCACAAAAAACTGCCCCACCACCAATTATATAAGAATTTGGCTCCTAAAAGAAACTGAACATGCTATTATCTATACTGGTATTGTCGCGAAAGCTAAACTGGAATTTGGTGATGATAATATTGATTTTCGACTTATGCTGCGTTCTGAATTTGGGTACAGGCACCTGAGGGGAATCTCTCCAAAATCACCAGTTTCAAGTATTTTTTGATTGTTGCACGTCTCCTTTAATGCGTTTTTTTAAATTTTAAATTATTTTAAAATAAAAACAAACAGTAGCAATTTGTGTGGCAATCGTAGCATGACTAAAGATATTGGGCGCCAATGACGTAAGAGTGCACGACCATCGCCCAATAAAGATGTGTTAATATACCGTTAGAGTAGCGTTGAGGGTTTTATTATTTATTCCGCATCAGCCCTTGTGTCTATTAATGTCATTTTTCAGTATTAAAAGAAAATTTCACTAGATTCACTGAAAGCAATTCACAACATTATTAATAAAGTTGTAGACGGGCAATAGAGATAAATGAGCATCTTGTCAACAACAACTTGAATGGCCTGGGAGAAAAATAGCAACTTACCTTTCCATGAATTGGTTCATCTTTTCAGAAACTTTGGAGTTGTAGGTATAAATAGTCTATACAGTGGCCTCTCTCAAAGCCCTTCACATAGACAGTACTAAGAAGTTGGTTCTGATTGATCTACCAACTGCTAAATAAATAGTTCTTTGAAGTTGATGCTAAGAAACTAAAGAGTTTAGGTCTGGTAAATAGGTAGGCAGGCAATGCAAGTAGCTCTGCAGGTCATATATATTCACCCAAAGTAATTTCTAATCACAACACTCATGTAGAGCGTCACTAATATAGTTACCTACATTAACACTAAATTGCGGGATTATTAGCTATTAATTGGGATTAATCTATCTAAAACTATATTGCTTCTGTTTATTACAACTAATCCAGGTCATAAATATAGCCTTATGCAATAGTATTTGATAAAAGTGCATTCAACACATCTTGAACTTTATTAAAATGTAATTATAGTCCTTATAATCCAACCCTCCCCTGCTGGCTACAAACTATAGGCTGTTAATGACCAGAGCTTGATAATATCAATTTTTCTTAAACACTCCAATGCATTTAATTATAAATATCCTAGATTTTATAATAATAATTCTTTCATCATAAATATATTTCATTGTTAATTTATCTAGTAAAAATATTTAAAATTAATTATTATCCAAAATCACGTTTCCAGCTTCCGAATAAATTTTTGGTAAAAACAACGTGCATCGAAATGCAAAGGTCACAAATTAAGAACAAACATATTATTGTTACTTTTCATATCTTAACATTAAAAATATTATCAATGTGACGTCTATGTTATATGATATCGTTATTGCTAGATTTATTACGTCATAGTTCGGTAAGAAAAACAGTTTTCCGCATCCTTAGTTGCCATGTTTTGGAAGAAATCTAAGAGTTTTTGAAGTTACCTATGAATGAAAAATGTACGATTACAAATATACTAAAGTTAGAGCTTGGAGGGAGTGGAAAATCATCAATCGGCATGCTGTTATCTTATTAGATTTCACTAAGGCCTTTAATAGACTAATCACCTGGATTCCCAGGATCAATATATATGTAGTTGCTTTATGCTGAATGTAACCGTAAAAAACTGTAGTCAATGTATATAAATGTAAGGTCATATTCTTTTATTTTACAAACACCCATAATAATTTAAATTTTTGCATTGGTAATGCTAAATTAATAATAATATATATTGAATCAGAATATAAGTCATTTAGTGAATAAATAAATTCTTCCTTTTGAAAAATTGGCAACATATGCGCCATAAAGATCTCTGGATACAGTAAATCAATGTACAAGGGAATTGTAAGCTTTAGGATGAAGTTAAGATAAAAACCAATCTTATTTCTTCTAAATAGCAGCTATAACAACCTGGTGGAACCAAAGAAGGACAGTCAATACAGTTTAAGAAATATTAGTTGCCTATAATGAAAAAGCAATATTCTAATAAAGGTTAATTCTATGGTCACTAAAAAAATAAAAGCTTCGACTCCATAACATCTTTAAGGCTCCCACTAGATAGAAACAAAGATATTCCTATTATTTTCATCATATCATTATATCATATCTTAATAAAAGCTATGGAGTGTCAGTAATGTTCAAGCCTGGTGAAATCAGGCTGACTTAAGTCCAAGGCTGTTTAAGTCATTTACGAAGCATCAAAATTCAGCAAATTTAAAACAATTTATAACAGAAGGGTTGAAAATATTCTTTGACCAGTAATTATTCAACTTTCATCCATCTATTCCAAAAATGTCCACCGGATGCCAAATATTCTTAATTTATCATGCAGGATTTTGTGCTCTATCGAAAGCTTTTGGAAAGTCCGTGTAGATTACATGAACATCTTCACCACTAACAAAGATTCCTAACAGATAATCATCAAAAGTAATCCAAATTAACTGTTCTATATTATATCCAATGACTGTTGAAAACTGTAGTTGGTGTAAAAAATGTAAGGTTATGTCCTTTCTACATAGATACTTCACATAAAAAGTCCTTAATCTTTATTTTTTTTTTGCATTTATCTTTTACTTTATTAGCTCCGACAATATCTAAGAAACTGGCAACGTAGCAGCGTAAAGTATCAAAAGATTAAAAGTTAAGTCAGACACCCATGCAATTGCTGCATTTCAATGTTTAAATATGCATTTTATCAATACTTTGATTTGAATTGACCCAAATTCGATATAACAACTAATTATTTAAATACCACTTGAACGGATAAATAATCATTTTATGAGAACCGAAGTGCGGCGGGCTAGCCTAAATCTATCTTAGTCATAAGTATCACTTTTGCGTAAAATCTAAAGAACAAAATAAAAGCAAGAATTATTTATATTATATCCCGTCAAATATTAAAATAATAAATATCATGGGGTATTTTAAAATTAATTGCCTTTGGTCGTTAGTCTTTTGTTAGATTCGAGCGTATACGTTGTACCGGTAAACGCGGGTGAGTCGCGTCGGCGTAGTTCGGAAGTTGCGCGCGGAAACTCCATTTTGAAGTCTTTTGATAGCCTTGAACTATTTAGTGATTTGTGAATGCGTAATGAGAACATGAAATTGTGATAGTGAATCATCAGAAAAAAATCTTAGAAATGTGACTTAAGAAAAATTTTAAAGTTGCTTTAAGTTCGTGTGATGCATATAACATATTAGAGGAAAATTACCAAGGCCAGCATTCTTTATTTTGAGAAGCTTGTTTCTTACGTTCGCTAGTTAATAAAATAAAACTGCATAACTTAATTGCCTACGAGGCACAAGTTCTTTTTTTTTTTTGTAAGGCAGAATTTTCAATAATACGAGCCTAAGAGATTTATTGCTTAATTTGCAGGTAATAAACAAAACAAAATAGATATAATAATGGCTAATAATAACGTCGAGTCAAGCCAAAGTGAACGTAATTTTTGCAATTTTCTTAAGTGTGTCAAACGAAAATAAGTGGCTGTACTTAAGGTTAGTTTTAAGTGCAATTTAATTAGCATTTTATAGCTATTTTTTGTTTTAATTTAATTTGCCGATTTGTAAGATAAACCGGTGAGTGAGAATAAGCGGATAATAATTTTTATTAATTTGTTATTTTTATGGGTAAACGATAACAAACCCTAAATACCAAAATATAATTTTTGATTCTTCTTATTAAAAGAATAGTTATTTGCAACTTTAAAAGTACAATGCACAATTTTTAAAGAATAACAGGAGCAAAACAAACATTACAATTAGCTTCATTTTTATGAAAAGTAATAAATTAAGCTAGCTAGCGAAATCCTAACTTAACTACACAAAATAAACTTAATAAAACAAAATCAACGAATTAATGAATTAACTAACCAGAAAATTACTTTAAAAGTCTCTAATTAAATAATTTTTAGTTGACATTTTAAATTAGATTGTCAAATTTGATCAATAATTACTCATTTAAAAATCTTAATATTTTCTTGCTTTTTTTAAATTTTGAATCGTCAACAATATTAAGTTTTATTTGACCCCACATCCAATTAACTTGGCAAGAAGCATACAAAATTACAAATCTTATATTTTTATCAATTTTAATTTTTTGAACCAATATCATTTTATTTTGATATTTTTTACAGTTTTACAATAACTGACTGGCAATTTATAATTATATTTTGATATAATAGTATAAATTTTAGCATATCTTTGCATTAAAAAAAGCCATGACTTACTTCTTTCAGGTAGGTTATATCTGAGGTATTATATTTTGAAAGTTGCTCTATATTACAAAAAGTCATATGAAGCCCATAATGTATTAGAAAAGTAACAAGTCCAGAATACTGTTGGTACACTTTTTCTTTTCAGGAAGGTTGTATCTAATATTCCTTAATTAATATAATTAACAAGTAATTAAACAACAAAGATTTTTCATTTGTAAGTTAGATTTTTCACTCAAAAAAAAACAAACTGTACTGTACTTAAAATTAATTTTAATTGCAGTTTAATTATCATTTTATATATATTTTTTTTAATTTAATTAAAACTAAATAATAAGATAAACCGTAAGTAAGTAAGCGAAAAATTATTTTTATTAATTTACTATTGCTAAAAGTAAAAAACTATAAAGTCATTCATAACGAAATTTAATTTTTAATTCCTCTTATTAAAAAAGTATTTACCTGCAATTTTTAAAGCACAATGCAAATTAAGGAAGGCAACAAACACGAAATTAAATCTGAAAATTGCCGGTTATTTCGTTAAATAAAGTTGGGTTTTCTTCCGTGGAGAGAAAAAGTACTCTCGGTAAAATACTGGAATTATCACTGAGTAGTTCCGTTTTTTTTTACTTGTTTTTCATTCATGGCAAAATCATAAAAGCTATTTATGATTTGATTGTATACTTTTAAAAATTGATCTTGATCATTTTCTTGCTGGTCGCTTAACCGGAAAATTACTTTTATTTTTTTAAGATAATTGAATGCCACATAGGAGCCTAAAACAACTTTAGAATTTTTAAAAATTAAATTATAAACAATGTATTCGCCATACGCTGTTCCGCCCACACCAATTCATAATGTGCATAGCTCGACTCCATCAGTTAGCTCCAGCAGTGAACCACTTATTTCTTCTAATCCCACCATAAGCAGTTCCACAGGCAACGCTTTAACCACGTCCACATGGAGTTCAAGCTCTAGCAATATGCACACGTCTGGATCGAACCATTTGGGGTTGTCATATCCCAGTTTTCCAGACTCTGGGCCTTCTACATCGGGAATGTATAGCGGTCAAGGAGGGATGTTTCCGTTTCCTTCGTATCCGGGTATGCACCATATGCTAGACTATCAGCAGGTATATTTTTTATTTGTTAGGTACATTCCATGAAACTTATTAAATAAATATTAATAAAATTTTTTGAAATGATAACATACTAGATACATCATCAAAGACTGAATAAATTCGACTGATTAAATCAAATAATTAGTGCATAACATAATAGCATATGAAAGCCAAATTTAAAAAATATGTATTATTCTCATACCAAATACAGATATGTTTAGTGTTTTCCCAATTTAATTTAGCATATAAATAAATTTTTTAATTTTATATAGTATAGCCGACACAAGTCATTTTCCAGTTTTTTTTTCCTGAATCTTACGCCTAATAAACAGCGTAGCAGAAACGCCACAAAACCATAATTTATATTTACCCCTTTCGCATTACATCCAGCGGGAGATAAAAAAAAGACATTATGGCCAACGAAAAAAGCAATATTCCGGGGCAACCAGTCATCTAAATCATTACTGCCGGACGCTTTACTTCTTTTCCTTGAATCATATTGTTTGGAAACGAGAGTTAATTTAATGGAAAACCACTTTTAAATCATACCTTATTCACTCTGTATAGCAAGCCTATTAGAATATCGTTTGAATAAGAAATAAGAAGTTGGCTCCCATCTGATCCGATGTTGACCTGCACCCACTTTTATTCTGATACGATGCATACGGTATAATACATACAATCCATCTACATGGTTGGGTCAATTAAATCTACTTCCTGGTTTCGGATATGGTAAAAATACGCCGCCCATACCAGTAGAAATTTATTAGAAAACGAGTTCTTACATGTAGAATATGGAAGGTATTTACAGATGGCCAGTAGTAACAAAGATGTTTTATTTTATTTTATTAAACCGATGAATTCCCATTTATTAGAATAGATATATTGCTATTTTATTATTTTTTTGTATAGGAATATAATAAAAATTAGACCCACAAAAGTTGAGACCCACAAGATCTAGGATATTAAGACCTTACATACCCATGCGGCCATTCTCCCAAATGCTTGACCACACTCACAATCTGTACGAGAATTTTAAACCATCAATAGACAATCTTCCAACTGCCTAATCTGCATGTTAACTTTTAAGTCATCAGCAAAAAATATACCGACACCACCATGACTGATTATAATTATCGACAATATCATTCACCAACAGATTAAAAAGTAGAGGAGCAAAGTGTGAGTTCTGCGGTATTCCTGAGATAACATTAAAAAGTTCTGAGGTGTATCATATTAGCCTTATAAGACCCTGATGAAAAATAATGTTTTTTTTTTCAAAGTTAATATAGACAGCGTTAAAGACAATATAGACAGCGTCAGATTAGAACTGCTTTTTACTAAATAGAATCCTGACTCTCGGTCACAATTATCATAAATTATCCTCACAGCTAATCACGCAATAGTTGACAATATCCTCACTATTGCCAGACTTTGTCCTGATAAATTATGCTGCTATGCTCCCATTAAAAAATACATTTAAAATAGACTAATTTAGGAATTATAAAGATATGATTCTTTAGTTATAAGCAATGAAGGTTTATGTCTGGTTTCTTGGTTGTAAATCGGCTAGCAAGGTGGTTCAAAGGACTGAGCTACTTAAAACCACAAAAACATGTTTACTTTATTCCTTTGCAAGGACATTTCTATAAAGTTCTCAGCCCAACTATCAAAATTGAACAATAACCTCTAATAATGATTTGTTGAGAGTTTTAGATGAGAACCTGAATGGTGACCTTGGATTTTCACTCATCAGAGCCGGTTTGATTTTATACGATCCTGGAATAACCTTGATTCACATCTGAATATACACTAAGGTAACATTGAAAATGGGGTTTTCCAATTAAAAAACTAAAGTTAAGCTTGAATGTCAACTTCAAGCTCACCAATCACAGCCTCTTTTAAAGCACTAAAATATTTCTAGAAAAAACATTTATGCTCTATGGTCTAAGCCACAATAGACAGCTTAATCTATTTGTAATTTTTTGATTTATTAGCAAATATACTTACACTATCATGACTGATTATAACTGTCGACAATATCTTTCAATAACAGACTACAAAGTAGAGAAGCAGAGTAGAAGCTCTGAGGTATCCCTGAGAGTACATTAAACGGTTTTGAGGTGTATCTTATTAGAAATCTCTTTATTCATTTTATAAAAGTTTAGTAATTGTTTTTAAGGTTGACTCTATCAAATTCCTTGGAGAAGGCGATATTAATAGCATCAGTCTGAACTCCTCCTCTTCAAAGCCTCATCAGAAGAGAATTCTGATTTACGGTCATTATTTCCATTGTCCGCACAGTTGATCACATATCAAATGAACTGAACTAATTTTGCAACAAATTGTTGAAGGCAAATCACACAATAGTTGACAATATCCTCACTATTGCCAGACTTTCCCGTGATAAAATAGTACTAGTTTGATATTTGTAAGAACAGAATTCTTCGGTTATATTCCTAATAAAACATTACGTATATTTCAATTTAGAAGCAAGAGGCAAGACGTAAACAAATGTATCCTCTGTCTCAACTGCAGGTATTGGGTGTCTTGACCATTGACCAGGCTTGATGAATCATCACTATACATATGTCACAATAAGGCGAAGGATTGTCAGAAAATCACACATAGCGCACAAATAAAAAAATTGAGTGAAAAACATTTAAGTGGAGGCAAATTCACGTGATACTTAGAGCGAATTTTTTCAATGTGACATTGTATCACAAGAAAGGAGGAGGGATCTATTTTAAGGAAAGTCCATGCCACGTATAGTATATATGGTTGATTCCTGACCAATGAATTCGTTGTAATAATAAAGGAAGTTTACTGCTTATATTCTCTAAATCCCTGAACTCTTTGCTAAAACCCAATCGAAAAGCCACAATGAAAAACATGACGTTGAATTTTAACGCATCAAGGGTAGGTAAATCAGGCATAAAACTCGACACGCGTCCTTCAATCAACCATAACTTTCAAGAAAAATTATTAGACTCAAATGACTCTCTATATTAAAAGAAAATATGCAATTAACAGAAAAAAAAACTAATTTCAAAACCCTCTCAAATTAAAACTTACTGCGCGAACTTTTAATTTAACCCTTTAAAACGTAGTGATGCCACTCGACAGTCGCACACTTCTTAAAAAGACCAAAAATCGCCGTCCGACATCTGAGAGGTGGAAAACGGGAGAAAAAGAACGAAAAAAAAACCTGGTTTAATTTCTAATGAAATATTAAAAGTAAAATAATGACGAATTAAAACGAAGAGCACCGGTAAGCGCCTGAAATTCTGTGCTGTGATTAAAAAGGAATTGGTCAGTGGCGTAGAAACTTTAAAGATCATAGAAACTCATGCAGAATTTGAAGAGAAAACTGTTTTTAGTTCTTAGTCTCATTTTAGTAAAGCAATCATTACTTAAATATTTCGATTATCCAGACTGAAAACTAAAAAATCCATGATTGCCTCAGATTCAGTGTTTACTTTGAAAGTAATTTAAACCTTTTATTAATATTGCGCTTAAAAAGAGTGTTAATTTAACATCACCACGGCACTGAAAGTACAAGACAGACAAGTAAGAAAAACAATTTAAAATTGCTGTAGCCATCAAGTCCGGGGGGCCGGTCGGTTAGTACAAGAATAAAGCTTATTTCAAGATAAAGCGCCTTTAACTTAAAGCAACGTAAATACTTTTTCTATTTTTAATCTAAAAATACTCTCTGTAAAACCCCTTTAATTTCTCTGTTATATAACCCAGTTTAAATAAATATTAAATAGCTTTTTAATTAAAAAAAGAAACAACTTATTCCACTCTTTACTCACACGTCACTTACACAACACCACAACTCGTCTCAGTCATACATGTTTTCTGACCCAGGTTTTCTCTCTCTTCTTTTGCAGATTTTCATGCACAAGTCGGCGATGCAGATGCACGCCAGGGATCTAGGAGGCAGGTCAGAAGTCAAGCCGCACCAATGTCAGCAATGCCTGAAATCTTTTAGTTCGAACCATCAGTTGGTGCAGCACATACGCGTCCACACCGGCGAAAAACCGTATAAATGTTCCTATTGTGACAGGAGGTTTAAGCAGCTGAGCCATGTTCAGCAACATACTCGGCTACATACTGGTAAGTTTGTTTAAGTATTAGTATAAGTGTCGCCTTAGTATTAGTAACTATCGGATGGTAGCTGTATTTTCGGACTGATAAAAGTCATGTCCTCTGGTGAGCATGGATCTCCCATATCACTATCTGATGAGTCTATCATGCGGGAAATTTTTCAAATTTAAAACTACCAAAAATAAGATTAGGTGAGCAGGTAAAATAAAGAGCTATGTGAGCTAATAAGAGCAGCTCAATTAGACCATGGGCAAAAGCTTAGCAGTTATATTTGCTGAGATATGGGTTTCTGGAGACCAATTTGAGGATTAAAAAAAATAGTCAAAAAGTGTATTTTTGGTAATGTTGAGTTAAGAAGTGCTCCCATTCCTACAAATCAGCTTCCCATCATAATCTGCTGTTTTTATGATGAGAACTGCTGCAATGCTATTGTTAGTTCTATATCGAAGAGAAAATTTTCTTGCGAAAAAATCCATGCCCGGAGGTTGTCCGGAAAATGATCATGAGATAAAATATGAAAAACCTCTTTAAAGTCTGATTTCTTGGTAACTATAAGCTCTATCTCTTTAATTCGAACGGTTTTATCATATTTTTGTTCTTCTGAATATAGTAAGATTATCCGTTAGGTCGTAGCTGCTATATTTGCCAAGATATGCAATTTTGGGAAGCTGAAAAATTAAAATTTTTTTTAAGAATTTGAGTACATTATTTCTAATAATTTATCAGAATGTAATAATTTTGTATGCTTAGGTGATTTTAATATTAATATAAATTAAATGTTGATGTTGCAAATACACAGAAATTTTTATCATTGTTCCAGGCATATTAATTGATAGAAATAATTACTGACTAGGATTGGATGTGACAATGCTACCCTCATTGTTCTAACATCTATTTTTTACTAATTGGTGATGTGGATTCTTCTATTGATGTATCAGATCTCTTGTTAATTAAATGTAAACTAAAACTAGGCCAAAACCATTTTTAAAAACTTAAAGGATTTTTAAAGTTTTGATCCACATTTATTTTATAATAATTTACCTGATGCCCGTTTTGATAATACTTTATATAATATTGAAAGTAAGTCTACATTTATGAAAAATACATAAATAAAATAAAATAATAAAAAATTAACATAATTTAATATGCTTATATTAAGCCTTTTTTATGTTTATGCGCCAATACGAATCCTTCGAATTGCAAACAAGAAAGCTCCCTGGATTACTCCAAACATTAGGCATCTTAGCCACCTCGTAACAGAGCTTTATCTTAATATGAAGTAAGCACAAGTTTGCAGTACTGGGATTCCTAGAGACATTTTAGAAATTTTGTTACGATTTCTAACCAAATTGAACAAAAAGTTATACTAATAATCGTCTACGCATTACGTAACTATCAAAGAAATACGTAATGCTCTTTTTTAATACAAAAACAGATACCATAGTAACGGATAGGATTGACTTCACCATGTTAGTATACTGCTGTCTAAATATTATCACGTATATTGTCCTCCCTAAGCAAACTAAAATAACTATATTGCCAAATACTGTCAAAGGTAATTGGAAGGATACTAGACCGCCAAATACGAGAATATGCTGAGCATAATGTGATGTTGCATTTAGAGCAATCTGGTTTTTGTGCCAATCACAGTTACGTTACGGTATTTTGATGGTCACTAACTGGGGTGGGCTTATGGCATTGGTACTTTTGGACTACTCAAAAGCCTTGAAAAACCTTGACAAAATAAATTATGGTTTGCTATTGATCTTTCTTAATTATCTTGGTTTTGAAGCCAATGTTTCTCAGCTCCCTAATCTGTCAGATAGATCACAATCAGTTTAGATTAACGATATGGTTTCGGAGGGTTTGATTGTCTTAGCTGAAGTTCCTCGGGGATCTATTTTGGGACTCTTAGTTTTAATTTTCTATACGTCCCAACTTAAACACTTCACTTTACATAACTTTTCGTCCAGAGAATATTTTGGAAGCCAATGTCAAACTTACAAGTGATCTTAATGTCCTTAAGAATATTTTTATTATTTTTGTTTGGAACCTTGGGAAAACTCTTTGTAACAGCTTAGTATTATCGCTGTACAATGTTGCTTATGATCCATGCTTATTGTAGAGAGACATGAGACAAATACAAGTTATACAGAATTGCTACGTGCAATTAGTGGATTGTATTAGCCGATATGATAGGGGTGTTACTGCAAAGCTCCGCAAAATTGGGTGCTTGAACATAAAGGAAAGAGCAACGCGAAGAAAAGAAAATTGTGGAAAAAATCTATGCGCGAAGATTTTCGAAAAATAAAGAATTTTAACTTTGAAGCCCGATTCCTTGGTAAATATAGGCTCTATTTCTTTGGTTTCAATGGTTTTTGGATATTGTAGCTCTCATATTTGCTGAGATATGGCATTTTTGGAGGCCAATTTGGGGCTCAAAAAGTCAAAATGGCATTCCAAGAAATTGCTCTCTTTCCTACAGATTAGCTTAGATCTCATCAAAACCTAAGAATTTAGTAATATATGGAATGAAAATACGCCGCTGATAGATGATATTTTGATATAAAAAAACAAGATTGATTTCTCAGAAATTATGTGATCCATCTTCATAATTCCAACAGTTTTTTCATATGTTTGTTCTTCTTAATACAATGAGATGATCCGCAAGATTGATTGATAATCTTCTAGATCAGAGATTCTGCATGCAAAAGTTAAAAAATGAACGTATAAATTGAAATAGTTGATTTCACATGAATATTTTGAATTATGAACGGGCGCCAAAAACCAGAAACTCCTAAGATCTCTAGTACATCAATAGCAAAAGTCTCTATTTACCGCTATAAAGTAGATCCTAAAAGATAATTGGATATATAAGCTGCAAATGCTCTTCGGGAGACCAATGATGCCACTGCTAAAGAAAATCATAGCAGTCTAATTAACGTCATCAATTTCCACGGAGCATACGTTTTTACCTCTGGATCGGATGCTAGGAAATCATTCAAACTCTTCACTTCTTCGTGAGTTCATCATAGTCTTCATTTCCATCTCAAGCCCTAGAGGTTCTTCTGGATAGTCTCTAGAATTTCTAACAGAATCAGATGCAGCTGGTCCAGGTTGTAATCTATGGCACTTACTTCGGGCGCAATAAGAAATATTTCCCTGGATGGATATCCTTCATCTTGATTAATTACAAAGTAGAAATTGCATTACATGTTCCGCAGCAATTCAAATGCATGCGTAAAATATTTTTTCTATAATAGTAATTATAATAAAAAAAATTCTAATAAAAATTTAATAATAAAAGTCTAATCCAAAAAACTCTAATGCCACGTCTAAGTAACTTAAGTGTGATTCAACATCAAATAGTGTCACCTCTAAAATGGAATGAGAGATCAAGACTATAGTTCTTTATTACTAAAGTCAAATTTTTAATATACCTGCATCAAAATTTATGTGGCTTAGAACGTACATAATGCAGTATCATCCAAAGTTTTTTCCTAACTTAAACCAAGATGGGCTAACCTCCAAAGGGTAGCAGAAAATATGACCAAGTCATATTAAACTAGATTAAACAATTTAGGGGTAGATAAGAAATTAAGGTTTCAAAATATTTATGAAATTCAACGAAAGAGGTAACTGCTAAAGACCTTAATTATATAATTTTCACAGTTCCCTTGCAAACTCAACTTCACAAAATTAAAAATTTAAATAAAGTTATATTTTTTTATTGTAAAGTGAGGAAAGATGATTTTGGGTGACAAGTGTTTTCAAGTCTTACTGGTTTAGATATTCATGCAAGAGTGTATTGAATAAATGAATTTTAATTCTTTTTTACACGTTACATGGATAGTGCTTGATAGCACTGGACACACAGGAAAGTCAGCATTACACAGTTAATTACATTTTCTTGTCTATCTCACGTAAATTGTATGATAAAATCGTATTGTCGATACTTTAACTAGATTTTGCCATCGGTCCACACCCGGCATTAACAAATTGACGTTTGCAATCTAATATTTACCAAAATAAATTTGCATTATTAAATCCCTCATGCATGTATTACATTACCCCAAATTGACTAAACGCAATTTTATTTCGGAAAAATCGCGTCCGGGCGGCCAATATATTATACAAATAGTGGACGCGACGCTGGATTATTCGGCATTCTAGCCAATTTCGTTAATATATAATTATTTATCTAATTATTGGGCTGCAGTAATTTATTTTATTATTTACTACGTTTGCAGGAATTGTTTGTTTTGTTCATTTTAATCATGCATTTTAATTTCATTTCAATCCCGCCGCTGCACCAGTAATGTGTATTGGGAATTCGATTTCCAGAAATTGTATCTAGTGAGGAAATTTCTATTCGAAATGTAATGTGATGTAAAAATGTTATATTTTTATTACTACAACCCTTAGAAAAAACATTTAATATACGTCAAGGAAATAGGTGACAGTCTATATACCTAAAGGCTTTCCTTCAACATTTTTTAATACAAATTTCAAATCAATTTTTATTTTTTTAAATATGTAAATATATACAGTATGTCTTCTGATAAGTTTGGATTTCGGAAGAGGAAAACCGTAAAATTTTTTATTTATTTTATTTAACAAAACTCTTGTTTGTGTGGCATGCAGTTCTCTTTCTAAATCTTATCAATTATAAATGCACCGCCTAAGTACGTAAGATCATGCTTTTATAACGCATTTTTAAGGCTCCGAAAAAGATGAATTGGAGGTCTTTTATGAAAACTTAACTAAAGTTTGAAATATATGTCCTATCCAAGGAGACTGGATATAAGGATACTGATCTCCGCGCTTTCCAAATGAGTAGTAGTTTGCAAAGCAGCCACCTCGACGCTGTTAGTCAGAAGTATGCCTCGCCAATCAGAGGCTACTCTGCACGTATTATATCCTTGTAATTAATATTACGGTTCACAAACAATAACACAATCAACTATCAATTAAAAGGTTGGTCAAGCCAATCAGAGTGAGGTACACTTTTGACTATACACTCCGATGTTCATTTTTGAATACGCACGTTTAGCATACAGATCAGCCTACTTCCTATAATTTTCTTGGTCTTAACCATGACACCTTACTAATATGCAATTTTAATACCAAACTTTGAAGAACACAAGAATGCTACTCTGCACGTGGCAGTATTCTGTTCTTGTAACTAATACTACTGTTTCGCAAACAAAAACAATCAACTGTCAAAACGTGGGTCAAGCCAATTAGACTGAGATACACTTCTGGCTAACAGCGCTGATGTGAAACTCTTTACCGTTTTCAGGTACGCACGTTTAGCATAGAGATCGGTCTTCTTTCTGTAGTCTCCTTGGTTCTACACATTACACGTTACTAATAAGCAATTTTAGAGCCAAACTTGAAAAAACACAAGACGAATTGGACAATCCCTTACGCGATTTTGCATAGATAAATAGTCTTTTGCCTAGGAATAGGGTAGAGAATATTCGAATATATAAGAACATATGAGTTCGTTTTTTTATAAAAAATAACAACAGAAATGGAAATGGATCAGCCCAGATGATAATACAAAAAACAAGAAAGATTTTATTATCCTCAACAAAAAAGAATAAGTACATAATGTAACCACCTTAAACAACTTTTGTATAGGCCATAGGATAGTAAGATCAAAAATATCCATCAACATTAAAGGAGAACGAACGAAGATGATGAGGAAAACAAATAACAAGAAATTGATCCTACCGAATACCGCCTTTCGAAAACATATTAATATAGACGAGCTGAACAAAAATATAGAAAATGCTATAAAACAAGCACATTATGCTAGCACAAGAAAATAAGGATAGAAGATAATTGCAGAATAAATATGACGTAACTTAAACTAAACCTAAAATTAAAGCATCTTTACAAGGATATAACTAAAGCCATACGTAAAGATAAAGCTTAAAAGTACTTAGGCAGAGACTATTTAAAGAAAATAAAGAAATTTGTAAACCACAAAACAAAAAAGGTTGAATTACACCTGATGAAAAAGAAATTCTAAAAATAGTAAATGAATTCTATACAGCGATATACACTACAGTTAAAAGGAAAGTTATCATCATCCTTTAAAAAAATGGAATGTATAAAATATAGTTAAATATCTAAAATTATATCAAGATTTTAAGTAGTTTAGAGAAACAGTTTAAAAAAAATTAAAATGGCCAAAATTTAAAACAAAAATCTTCCAATAATCCAGAAAAAAAAACAAATATGGATGAAAATACTCCCAAAGTTTGAAATAAATAACTATAAGTATACAAAGATACAACATATGTCCTAGTAACTCAGAAAATATGAGAAATGGCTTCAAATACCAGGAAAAAATTAAAAATATTTTATACCAGGGACATTATATCCCTGAAATAAAATATAAAATGACTATCTGGAACATAAAAGTACTGACTATAACTGCCATAAGAAGTACCTCTGGAATCCAAAAAGGAATAGAAAATAGCTTCAAATGCCCGCTATACATTTTTTATTATCTTTAGATTCTGGAATAAGAAAAAACTTGAATTGAAACTATTTTATTGCCAAAATTTATAGAGTAAAATGACTTGACTAACTTCAAAAATAAATTTTTCATAAGAATGGTTCATTGCAATTTTTCCTTTCCAAATAATATTTTTATCGGGACCAATTTCTTCATTTTTGGTCCTTCGAGTCGAAAGGTAAATATAAAAATTAAAAATTTTTTCTTAAAATTAAACGAAGAATAATTATAAAAATGTTTGGTTATATACAAAATAATAAAACTAATTTCAAGAAAAAGCCTTAAAAAAGAATTTTAAGTAAATTTTCGTAAGATTTAAAAAAAATTATTTACTGTAATATACCGGGTGACACAGGAAAGCGGGAACACTTAATAACTTTTTTACTTTTCCAGCTAAATAAATGAATTTTGGTATATGGATAGAATAGTTATATGACCATCCTTTGACATATTCTATTGTTTTCCATCACTTTCGGTATAACAGGAAATGCCACTAACTTTCTTATTTTAAATGGGACACTTGGTATATTATTACGTGTTTCGATAGAATATAATTTTCTCAAAACAATGGTACTCTATTTGCTACCTTTATGATTATCTTTTAAATCGGTTGATAAATAAGCCCATAAAGAGAAAAAAAGTAAGTCACATAAATAAACGCATTTAGTTAATAAAAATAGCATTTATATAACTATTTCCAAATGAAAATAAAATAATGCTGTAGCCTCAAAAAAAAACATATTTTTCATAAAATTTATTTATTCGGGTTCATTTCGTTCATTTTTGGCCCATTGAGCTGAACTAAGTTAATTACAAAAATAAACTTGATCTTTTTTTTTTTAAACTAAACAAAGAAAAATTATACTTCTTCGGTAATATACAAAAAAAAAATTAAATTAATTTTAAGATAAAAGCTGAAAAGGCAATTTTAATAAAGTTTTCGTAAGCATAAAAAAAGTATGTATGAAAAATGTTTATTTTTGTTGTCATCTTCTTATGTTCCTGCTTATCGTACTAAGATATTTTTTTATCCTGCATTTTTTTTTTTAAATCTTGATTTTGATTCCGACTTGACTCAAATGCTTTACTTTGGTGACAGCTATCACTCATTAATATATATCCAATTAATTAATGGATTGTCTGTAAAAGAACTGCAACTATTTTCTAAAAAACAAATATCAGGTAAAAAATCTATAAAATACTTTTTTTTTTACACACCCTCAATAAAACGAAAAAACTACTCCCTGTCTCGTTCAAAGCAAACTACATCGGTTTAACCGTAAGAAGTAAGGGGGTGGCAAATTGGCTACGCCAAAAAAAAAAGGAATATGAGTAAAAAAACAGCCCCCAAAAGAACCGGCACAATTCGCTGCCCTTTTTTAATCACTCGAATCGTTTTAATATGATGAAAATTAAATATTTCCTTTGGCAATTAGAGGAGTGGACAAGACTGCAGCTGGTCAGTTCAGTTCTGTGCGGGAGAAATCGATTAAATGTTTGGTCCGGTAGGCGTGGAGCAGCATAGAGATTATTATAATGTTTCTAGTAATTAAACTAAGGGCAAGTATTCATTAATTCCAAAATTAATCGGTTAAGTTATACAAGTGTATTATTGTTTAACTGACCTATATTTAAACTTCAACAAGAAAAAATCGATATAAGTCATAATCTGATGGGCTCGGTAAGGGTCAGAAAAAAAATAGGGTTTATCTCCCGATTTAATTACATTTCTTTTAAAAGTAATATTAAGCGAGAGGGTGAAAAAACAAGGCCCCTACAACCCTTTTGAAATTTTTTTCTCCCCCCAAATGAATAATATTGAGATTTTCTTCGTCATGATACTACTACATTTAATAGAACATTAAGGGCCCTAAGCTTATTATAACATCTTAGATTGGATTTATACAATATTTAAATGTTGGTGCTTACATATATATTTTTTTATAATTTCAATGAAACCAATGAGTTTTGATTTGCTGCTAACAAAAAAAAAATTATATAATGTATTTTAAAAACGTAGAAAGGTACTTAAGGGCCGAAAACCCTTTTAGTATTCGGTAGGCAAGCACGGACAGCCGTTATCGAAAATCAAGATAGATGAAAAATCGCGGCAAAAATTACAAAAATCATTAGTTTTACGATACTGGTGCGATATTTCAGAATTAAGTCCTTAAAAAGTTTCACGAGTCGGCCGCTGGGGTGATGTTCTGAATTTTAAGTTTGATAATTGACCAAAAAATGTGAAAGGGTTAAAATTTGTATAAGTACAAGTCTTTTGATGTCTTGGTGCTTGAGCCTTTAGAAAATAATTGACGTCTTTTGCCATGCATGAATTAACTATTTTAATCTATTGTACAAAAATTAGTCTTAAATAATCTCATTATACTTATTTTTCCCTTGTGTTAATATTTAAATACTACTATTCGTTAGAAGATCTTTAAATATTTTATCATTTACGTTGTCATGAATTAGTTTCTTTAAGTGTCTAATTTCTGCCCACTTTGAGATTGGTTTTAGATGCATGATTTATTAATTAACTCCGTAAAAACTTAATTATCTGTTTGGTTAGTTTTTTGCTAAAAAACAATTCACATTTCTCGTCTTGGTTTTTCTTTCGCTATTCTAGCTCTTACTACGATATAGTAAGATTTATGAAAGTTTATTACGGTCATTCTACTTCTTCCCTAATGATTACCATGGTAACTTAAGAGGTATTTAATAGACGCATATGTCTGAATCATGCAAATATATTTCTATTTTAATTTTTTTATATAGGCATATTTAACAAGAATAAGCTTCCTTGATATTGTCAAAGCCCATTTTCTTTTTTTTTCTATAGCTTTGCTTTTATTTTCTATACAAATATCTCATCAACAGCTCAGAAACATTCGTGTATTGTATATCTTACATAATATTTTGGATTATAAGATTACAAATTTTAATCGGTTTCTCTTGTATTATTCTAGTACGTACAATTTTGTACGGACATATTAGGAATAATCAATCAATAATCTCTGTGTGAGCAACTTGAACACTCCTCTTTGAATACCTTGCGTTACTAGTGACTCTTGTATTAAAATTTATACTAAAATTTCTAATTGTATCACTTTAAATTAAAAAATTGTGATAATCGTAAAAATTTCAGAGCAGTGCGAGATATTTTGTACTATTTGCTAACATGGAGTTCTATCTAGTGTGTACTAGCCAAAAAGAATAAATTACATTATCAATAAATAGAGATATTTTCCAAAAAACGCTTAGTTACGTCGCTTAGTACTTTTACTTAAATTCGTCTCAAACACTCAAAAACTAATCAGTAATACCGCTTATCTCTTAATTAAACAACAAAAAAACATTATTATCAATGTAGGAGATGTTTAATATACTGGCCACAAGCGTGTAAGCAATATCCTAATCTTAAATAGAAATTCCTTCTAACTCCAACGCTACTCAACATCTCTATCTTTTCAAGTCAGCTAAGTCGAGTATATTTTTAACGCATCCCTATAAAAAAAGTCTAATAATGTTAGATCGGGGGATCATGCTGGCCATTCTATCGGTCCTCGTCTCCCTATCCACCGATTTGGAAATAATTCCATGAACTACTGCCGGACATTGATTCCGTGGTAATGAAGTGGCTCCATCTTGCCATATGATTTTAGCTGAGACTTGTAGATTTGCTGGCTCAGGATACAACCGCTAAAAAGATTCTGACACATTTACTTTAGTTTTTCTTATGCTATGTCATTATATCAGTATTCTCCTACAAAAAGGCTTAAAATAAGATATACAAAACCATAGATCAGAGAAAGCCTCAAGTTGGTTAAAAATCTCCGTTTTATGACTAAGTTGGGCAAATATACAACTAATAAATACATATTTTTTTTATTATCAAAAATACCGTAATCTATACCGAAAGACAATTAAGATAGCAAAGGCTAAATATTACAGTGTCCGCTAAAATGTATTATCAAATAGCCAGAGAGATTGTTTTAGGCATTTTCTTTTTAAAAAAATTCTGAAACAGAGGTAAGACAAATTATTATATTTAATAAGTGTCATTCCAATATTTTTGGTTCTTTCATCATGTTGATCTTACCGAAGTTGAGGATGCAATTAAAATCCTAAAAACTATAAATTATCTGCAGCTGATGGAATATCATCAATGTTCTACTTTGTTTGCCTGACTAAGCATTTAATGCCTTAGTTTCCGCCATAAACAATTCCTGGTATATTGGCGTTTTTCCTTTATCTTTAAAAGAGGCAGAGGTTATCCCTCTTTATAAGGGTGGGTATTTGCGCAAGGGACTTGTACTTTCCCTTCAATTTCTATTTTATCTAGGCTCTCCGGTTGCAAAAAGCAGAATTTAGTATTTGAAAAATTACCTGAAAATCAATTTGGATTTCAAACTGGCAAAGGGACTCATGATGCTGTTTTTAGCTTTTTGGAGAGTGTCTATGTGTCCTTTAATTCTGGAGAGACAGCGGCGGTAGTGTTTTGTGATATATCCAATGCATTTGATTGTGTAGATGATGGAATACTGTTGTCTAAGCTTAATAAATATGGTTGGAGAGGTGTGACACTGCATTGTCTGGAATATAATCTATCAAGTCGTACTCAGAGAGTTACAGTATCTGGGTGTTTGTCTGATTCTAGATCCCTTAAGTCTGGAGTACATCAAGGTTCAGTATAAGGACCCCTATTATTTGTACTGTATGTCAATTACTTAAGCTCATTGGGACTACAAGGCAAAATAGTTCAGTTTTCGAAGATCTTAGGATTTTATCGGGGTGGTGTGCTTCAAACAGATTTGGGTTTAATGTGCGTAAGACCTTTATGATGGGATTTAATGTTATTATTGCAAAATTAATATTGATGGTCACCTTCGATTCGAAGATTTTGTCTTACGTAAAATAGTAAATTCCTTTTACAATTTTTTTAATGTCAAAAAAATAACAAATACAATATTGTACTATTTGCTGACACTGAAGACGAATTTGAATAATAACTAAAAAGGTCTTATGCGTGGCCAGACCAGAGGCTTTGCATAGTAATTTCTAAGCCTTTTATTAATATAAAAATGAGAAATTCCAATCTTCTCTTTATTTAATTCTCATGCTTTGTTTTAGTAGAATGCAGAACAATTAAATATTTCTAAATTATGTTATTAATATTAACCCAATTATGTTTGGCTACGTCCCTGTAAGTTATATTTCAATTATTTTATAAAATTAATTAAGAATCGTTAATAGTTCTTAAAAAAGTCAGCAGACAAATTTCTAATCAAATTTCGTTTAAATCTAGGATGTTCCCAATTTTTTCTAAAGAAATACTCACTCACTTTTTCTAATGAGCAACTTTGATCGTATGCTTGATCCTTAAATCTACGCTATTTTAGTAATTCTAACATACGTGGATGTAAGAAGGGGAAAAAGATAGAGCAATAAGTCGATTTAGCCCTTTTTCACTGTTAATTTATTGCATAATTAGTGCAAAAATAATCATTCTTCGCTTAATTATTCATTCACGGAGAGAGAAAATCCTAGCTAAATACTGCTAAACTCTTTTATTTGCTACATATCTATTTATATTCGCATCTACATATTCAATAATGATCAAATCAACTCCTCCCTATAATACAAATCTAGGGAATATCCCAGTATGATATAACGACAAGCCCGAAAAGCAAACGGGAGCCCTGTCGAGAGATTCATCGAAAAGGGGGGTTGCTGCAATTTCAGGGAAGGCCGGTCGGCCGCAAATGCATGCGTACAGAAACAAATCACAGTTCAGGACTAACGATGCGTTATCGAACCGCACATGAGGCTATTTAGGCGTCGTTACATATATTGTGAAAATTTATTGTAAATTGCCGATTGGGCGAACGATCGATCCAACGATCCCGGCCAGATACGAGTTCACCTACAGTCCATGGGGTCCTTAAATAATATTTTAATGTCGATAGAGCCAATTTATTCTGTCTACTCCCTACCACTATATTTTATTATTAAATATTTAGGTTTCCACTCATAGTTTTACAAAAACAGTCAATTATGTACTTAAACGATGATTAAGGAAATAGGACTTTAGTTTAGGTGTAGCAACCTCTTTGACACTACTGCTATATTTAATGCAATCATCAGATTTACATACTTTTTTTCGCTAAGAGGCTTTCAGAAAAACAGCTTACATCCCAAACAGTACAGATACGTACTAAATATATATTTTGTACATACTTCACGACATAATGTACGTACACAGTATGTACTCCAAAAGACGTATTATATACTATGGACGTATATAGGACGTGCACTTTCCGCGGGATTCTACGTCATACCTATGTATTTTTTTTAGGACATTTTAAGTCATGTATTGAACATAATGTGACGTCTCTATGATGTTTAGAGACTCCTTTTTTTGTGTGGTAAAACGTATTTGGGAGAAAAAATAACTCATTTATAAAAACTGTAAATATATTGATTATAAAAAAATACATAAAAATATAAAACAAAACATGTATTTGTCTAATATACGTTTAAGAAAATACAAAGAAAAAAAATGTTTTCTTCGCAACTATTGTGAAATACAGTCTTCAATTTGCTTGTAGTGCTGCACCTTAAAATTATATCTTAAAATAAGCAAATTATCAAATAAGTAATTCATTACTACTAAAGTGAATAAATATGCTCTTACTTACCATGAATTAGACTTGAACGTAGCAGATTCTTCCTATCACTTCCTATCATTGAACAGTAAAACTAAGTCTCGGTCTCAAAATATTTTTTATATGTCCCAAAGGTTACATGTTTTGCTTAAAAAAGCATCATGAGATCTACAATAAACAGAAAAATACACGTAATTACAATAAAACCCTACACTAAAACAAAATCGAAGTTTAAAATTTAAAAAGAAATATTAAAATAGTTTTTTTCTCTTTATTCTATTGAAATTAAAAATAAAACTATAAAAAAGCTATAATAACTAATAAAATAATAATGACTATATAAATATAAAAAAGATAAAACAAACAGAAAAATAAAACAAAATTTATATGTTTTTTTTTTATTCTTGTATAATCCATAGAAGCTAAGACATTTTCTAAGTATTTATATGTACGTATAAATACGTCTACATATGAGACTTAATTAATGTACGTACTAAATACGTTATTTTTATAACAATGGACGTATGGACATAAAAATGACGTACCCAGGACGCACGATGCTGTTTGGGATGTAAGTTTGCTAATGCTAATTTATGGAAAGTTGAAGCAGATGAGTTAAGATCATGGATAGATCATTTCAAAAGTCAGTTGGCATTTTCTGATATCCCGCTCAGCTTTATAGGCCTCAGAACTCCTAAACCTGTCAAGCTTCTACTTGAATTTCAATCCAAAAAATTTATAAATTTTTGGCGACAAAGCATGGAGTATCGCAACTTGATTTAATATAAAATATAACAAGTACTCAGCTAAAATGTTTCAATACATTAGAGCAATTAAATCCTTAATTTAAAAAATACATAAA
Source organism: Anthonomus grandis grandis (assembly GCF_022605725.1). Taxonomy (NCBI): domain Eukaryota; kingdom Metazoa; phylum Arthropoda; class Insecta; order Coleoptera; family Curculionidae; genus Anthonomus; species Anthonomus grandis. The sequence continues at coordinate 24,402,955 of NC_065552.1, read as the reverse complement.
AAAACAGCATAGACGCTTAGGGGTACCTCATAGCGTATCCCCGGTAGAACTCTTTTAAGGTGTGGTATGCTTTACTGACAAGTCATTTTCTAAGTCTAAGGTTGAACATCTTTAAGATATTTATCGATTTTAGACTTCTTGGCAGATGATTGTACATTTTACGACCCTCGTACATAAGAGATTTCTTAACCAATGTAGTCTTAAAGATAGTGAATTAGCGAATTAAGGGTTTGACGAGTATTATAAAGAGAAGTAGAAGCTTGAAGCCTGCAGTGATTTTCCAAAATACTTAGAGATGAAAGAGTTAAGAATAAGAGAATTTGTTGTTGTTACAAAATGTGACCGACAAGAACTCTGATTTATATTGACAATAAATCGCAGTGCTGCCTTCTGGATAACAAAAAGCACGTTTAAAAGTCCCTGATTGGAAACACCTAAAATACCATATTTAAGGTGGGACTCAAATAGCGCAAAGAAAAGATTTTGTGCTAGGTGTGGTCCTAATTCCTTCCTAACAAGTCCAATGCTCAAGGTTAGAATGTGATCTTCAAAAATTCAGGTCACTATCAATTAGCACGCCAAGAGACTAAGTCATTAAAGTATCTGGAAGAGCATCTTCGTCCAACATTAACTCAGCAATATCACATGTAAATCTAACGATGCGAAATTTACTCAAGTTTAATGAAAAGCGATTAGCGTTGAACCATTCTTTAATAAGTTTCAAACCGTTTACTATAATCTCTTTAGGATTTATCAAATCACTATTTTTCCAGAATATTGAGGTGTCGTCAGCAAAACTGATGAAGAGTCCAGAAATTTTAAGAGAGATAAGGTCACTGATATAAAGCTGGAATAGGACTGGACTCAAAACAAAGCCTGTGGAGCTCCATAGTCAATTCTCGAGACAGAAGACCTGAGAACACTCCTCAACATAAGATTTAAATAAAGAATAAACCACACCCGGAAAGCCATATCTTTCAAGCTTTGCCAACTGTATTAGGTGATTTACACTCACTACACTAATCAAAAGCCTTGGACAGCTCACAAAGCACCGCCGCACATATCTCACCTTATCTTAACCCAAAATATACCGTCTTGAGGAAACTGTAAATTGCATCATGGGTCCTTTGTAATGTTTAAATCCTAATTGCTTATCAGTATTAAGTTAAAAGCCCAAGGGTCCTCCAGATTCTTCTCTTTACAAGTTTGTCTATAACTTTAAATGAAGTTGGGAGTAGAGAGATGGTTGGGTAGTAGTTAGGTGTCTTTCCAATCCCCACCCCTAAATGCTAGACTTACCAGAAATGACTTTAAGTAAGCAGAAAACACTCGCCCTGACCAAGATTCATTGACACAAGTAGAGAAGACATCCAGAGCGCTCTCAGGCAGCTGCAAAATAACTTCAGCGGAGATTTTATCGCCTCCACCCGATTTTTTGCTTTTTATTTCAGAAATAATCTCTTTAAACTCTAGTGTGTGTGTTTCGATAACGCCAGATAAGCCAATGTTAGATATCCCTGAAATAAGTCAAAGGGTAAGATATAGATGACAAATTCTTAGTAAGATTATTGGCTACACTACAATATAACTTATTGAGGTAGTGTAGATCAATCATGGGATAACTGATTAAGCCTATTGATGTAAGCTGTGCTAAAATTTTTCTACCAGGACGACATATGGAGACTCAAATTTTTGAGTAATTTATTATGACACTTACCGCCTCGTAATCAGATAATCACGTTTTAGTAACCGAAGTAACCGAGAAGATACCACATTTTCGTCGTTACAGCATAAATAATCAATAATGGTCGAGAAACTGTCCATGACACGAGTCGGTTCTTTAATATGCATACATAAACCATAAGTAGGTATCAAGTAAATTTGAAAGCAGTATAGTATTAACAGAGGATTTATCCCAGTTAGAATAATTTTTATTGAAGATGAAAGGCGTGAGAGAATCACATCAAGGCGCTTAAGGAATTCCTCTGCTGAGGCAAAGGAAGGACGATATAAACACATAATATCTAAGTTAAGCTTCCTGTAAAAATAAAAGTTTTTTCCTCTATTATTAATTGGTTGAATTTATTAAGTGCTTCAAATTGATAATCGAGGACTTCTTAATTAGAATTAGTGTTCCAAACAAAATTTTCCTTACATGACATGACTATCGGCTTATAATCATTTCGTTAAAAACTGGCTAGCCAGTGATCGGTCATAAAAACAATCTCAAGATATCCTACACTATCTAAAAATACATACAAACTATCACACTTAAACCTTAAGGGACTGAATATTTAAAAAAAGCAGTGATATATTTGAGTTCGACAATAATATGCTACATTTGTTAGAAGGTTTTATAGAAATACGAGAACATTTTTCTGCACAAGTTTTTATAACGATATTTATTAAATAAAATCTTACTGTGTATAATTCCACTCACCAACGAATCATCGTAGGCAATCGACCAAACTGTAAAACAAACCATTTTTCATGTTATTTTTTCCGCACTTTTTCATGCCTATTTTACCAACAAGCAGGGGAGTTATAGACACGGACAATAAAGGGGGAATGAAAAGCAAAAAAATGCAAAAAGACGCAACGGCGTTTTGTTACGAACTTTTTGTGAATTTCGTTATAAAGGGGTTGTATAATCGAAGATTATAGGTCAGGATTTTGATATTAAGCCCAGTTTTATTAGTTAATCGGGCGACTTTTTAATTAAGTTTTATTATGGATAAAACTTGGAAAAATTAGGTTCGGTTTCATGGGTGGGGTGAGAGACAATAGGATTTTGTTTTGCGTGTTTTTAAACTTTGAAGGAATAGGTGTATTAACATGTTGATTAAAAACCGATTGAAGATACTATAAGAGACAGTGAGGGCTCGATTTAACTTTTGCTTCTTTTTCCAGAAAATTTTCTGTAGAGAAAAATTATTTAAAAACCTTAGCAAATGAGGCTTGATTCATCAAATAAAGTTTATTTATAGTTATAGGTTCAGTAGATTAAAAGTTATTTACAAAATTTCCCAAGCTTCACCCAACAAGGGTCTGATGACGTGAAGCAAAATTCAAATAGTTCAAAAACATTCAAATTCTCTTACTCGTAAACTATTGATCCCATTTTAAAAAAAAAATAGAAAACTCTTATAGATGATCACTTTTTCTAGGACCTTACTAAATAAACTACTACCATAGATACTCTATTAAAAAACTTATAAGGCATTTGAATGTCGTGACTTCTTTGACAGCGATACTTTTTCTTATAGATAAGATATTTTCACCAGTATTGAGTGCAGGTTTAGAGTACTCAACTCTCAATAACTATTATTAAAAAACTAATTAATGCTAATTAAATAAGGTTTAATCTATTATTCTAGTTTTATTACATCAAAAGATAACTACGAAAAATCTACGAGTTCTATCTAATAAGAAACTGACGCAAAATTCAAATGATCATAACTCGTAACTCATTGATTCCATTATAAAAAATTAAAAAATTCCTGGTAGATTATAATTTTTTGTAGATCTTAGCTTAAAAACTAACTCCATAAATAATCTACCGAAAAAAAGTTAGGCCACTTGAGTAGCGGGGCTTTTTTGACAGATACACTTTTTCTTATAACTGAGATATCTTTCATAGTATTGAATTGGGGTCGTAGCAGCTATTAGTTACATTATAAAAGTGATTATTTTAAATCAAATAATGCTTAATTTATTATTCCAGCTTCAGCAGATCAAAAGTTATTTTTGAAAAGTTTTACCCAACAAGGGCCTGGTGACGTGAAGCAAAATTCAAATGGTCATAACTCGTAAGCTATTGATCCTTTTTTAAACAATAAGAAAGCCCTTTGTAGATTTACATTTTTATTAGATCTTTGTCTAAGAATCTCATAAAAAAAAGATATAGGTTCTATGACTGTCGCAGCTTCGTTGACAGAAACACTTTTTCTAGTGTAGTGACGGGCTTAGAAATTCAGTAGCTATTCCTAATATTATAAAACTTATCAATTTGAATCAAATAAGATGCAACTTATTATCCTAGCTTTAGTAAAATAATAGTTATTCCTTTAAAACCCTAAGCTTCACCAAGTATGGCTCTGATAACGTGAAGCAAAATTTAATTGGTAACTTTTAAACTATTGATCCTTTTTTAAAAAACTCATGTCTAATAATGTTTCAAAAAAATATAAGCTACTTAAATGTTGTGGCTTCTTTGACAGGAACACTTTTTCTAATATCTAAGATATCTTAGGAGTATTGTATTTAAGGTCTTCAGCTATTACTAATATTGTAAAGCTTGTTATTCCTAATAAAATAGGATTTTAATTTAATATTCTAGCTTCGCAGTAAATTAAAAGTTATCCACGAATATCAACAAGCTTTAACTCGGCAAATTTTGATCCTAATTTGGAGAGTAAAAAACTCTGGTAGATTATCATTTTTTTAACTATGGATCATCTACAAAAAAAAAGATCTATTTCTTTGAAATAAAAATTTATTTAACTGAAATAACTTCAGTGGTATCCAGCTGTTTGTATTTAGTATCAGTAGCCTGAAAAATCTAATTCGGTCTCTTACTTTAAAACAAAAACAAAGGTAAGGACACAAAGTCACGGTCTCATCCAATCTATATAATTTATTAAAAAAGCTTAAAAGCTACACGTGTTTCCTCCTAAATAACAAAGAGTTGTAATGTGATCTGTGTAGGTCTAGGCCTGATGATGCTCCGACAGGAGCGAAACACGTGTAGCTTTTAAGCTTTTTTAATAAATTATATAGATTGGATGAGACCGTGACTTTGTGTCCTTACCTTTGTTTTTGTTTTCGTTTGGTCTCTTAGAGAAAAATGGATGATACGTTTCTATCTCTTACTTTAAAATATTAATACATAGTCGTCTGCAAAACCAATTCTGCTTTCCTGATCTAACCACATCATTAGACCATTCATAAATATTGGAAATATTAGAACAGGTGGCAATTCCATTCTCTACTATGCAGCTGCTACTCTCTAGGTTCAATCTTTTAGGTGAAAATTAATGATTTTTTTAAATCTCTCCAGCAGAGTAATTACCTTTGTAAGATCCAAGTACATCATTAAGGTTTTTCTATTCATATTGAACTTATAAACAGCTTTTGCCTGATGGATAAGTCTCCTAGATATAACTGATCTTCTCTTCATGTTCCACACCAATTTGCTTAAGCTAACTTCAATAAGCTAAAAACGATCCCAACAAACCCCCAACAAACTTGCAGCATAAGAGACATGAATGATAAGAAGTTGTTGCAATATGCGTTACAATTAATTATTTTTTCAGTAGACAATGCTGTTTGTTGCGTGGATCACTGAACTTTCATACCTCATAAGATTGCACTGTATCAAGAAGATATTATCATAACGAGATGATTCAGTTATGCTAAGAAACTGAAAGACTGACTGTTTTGTGCTCTTTTTGCTCTTGAAGAATTTTTTCCTACTTGATATTGATGATTATTTGTTGTACATATAATGAAATCCTTTTTTTCATATTTCTGCTACAGTGTACTTTTCTCTTGAATATAGTTTAAAGCGAAATGCTAAATAAGACTCTACGCTCTTCCCCTATTAAAATAACTTCCACCCTTTTTCGAAAAACATTAGCAAATTTAAGCTATTCCGAAATAAACGATCATTTATTTATACATACACCGAAAGCTGCATACTCTAAAATCGTAAACTATTCGACATTCCGGACAGTATATAGCGCCCGGAGAGCCTATACGTCGGGCCTAAAACCGCCGCTATCTCGTCCGAAAACATTCCCCACGTCGGCGTTGTGCACATCCACCGAGGACACGTGCTGCGAAAGCAAAAACGACGTGGTGGCGGGATGCAGTTGCAAATTTCATTTCAAATATAGATTTTATTAGGACAACAGTATGGGTCGCCAAAGGGACCAAATAAATTAGCTCCCGACCCTCCCCTATCCCCTTGTCTCTTTCCCCCTAACCAGTACCGGGGGATGAGCTTGGGGGATATCGGGGGGACAATAGGGTTTATATAATATATTTAAAACAACGCAATGGGCGGGCATATATAACGCATATTGCGTCTGTCGCAAACGTTATATCAGAAATTTTAATGAAATTTTTTAATATAAATGAGGCACGTTGTATGAGCAGTATAAGTATTTTATTTAATTATTTACTGTTTTATTCAAACTGTGTAAAAGGAGTATAGAGGGATTCCATAGTCTTCATATGCCAGGTGTATCTGTCCTCTTTGTACCTTAATAATCTAATGATATTAGGCCGGTATTGTCAACGTACAAAAAGGAACAACTGATGGTTATGCATAATCCTGAGTAAACAGAATCTATGTCAGTTTGCTTCTTCAGAAATCTTTTTCTTCGTGATATTAATTTATTTATTTTTTATCCATACGTCAAACCTATTATAAAAAATATTTAAAATTAAGAATTAAATTAAATCAAACAGATCTAACCTAACTACTAACTATTTAATTTAGCAAAAAGAAAAACATGAATATAACACAGGACTAGACATCTTACATATCATATGAACGAACAACAATCTCAATGTGTGCAATAGATAATAAAATATGTCTAAATCCCTATGAGTATGACGAATCTGTAGTGTTGTAATATTAGGAGATTTCTCTACCCGACGATAGTTAATATCATCTACAACCTAATGTTTTCTAAATAAAATATATTGTAAAAACATGGGTACTCTTTCAATAGCCTAAATATGAACATTATAATAAGGGTTCCAAACACAAGAACAATAATGAAGATGTGGGCACACAAGAGAGCAGAACAATAATTTGTTTGATGTTACAATAAGGAAATCTCTTGAACAAGGCTTAATCAAGATTTAAAAAGACTTTGTGATAATGGAAGATAGGTATGACAACTGATCATAAAGCATAACTCCCAAGTCTCTAATTTAGGATACATTAACCAATGGATGTGTCCAGGACATTCATTTATGTTGTAGACATGCTTAATATGATTTCTAACACTACATAATATTTTGATCACACCACTGAACCAAGTGGTCCCAATCTGACTGTAACTTTACGCGCTCATCCATTATATGAACCCTTATATAAAGCTTTAGATCTCCAGCAAACAAAAGGATATTTAATAACCAAAGACAACAAGGAAAACAAATAATGGATTAATATGAAAACCATATAGTACTCTAAAAGGTATCTTGATCTCTTAAAAAAAATTAATTTTTAAGTCGTGTCTTAAAAAAAAAGCTGATCATATACACCAACATTCTTCAACTTCTTAATTAAGATTGCCTAGTTAAGTCAGTCAAAGGCCTTAAAAAAATCTGAATAGAGAGCGTATACATGGAAACCTATATCCAATGATTTCAGCAGCAAATCACCCAAGATAAGTAAGTTAAGTTCAATTGAACGTTACAAAAGAAAAAACAACTTGTTAATATTACTAAACTTTTGGTCAATAAAACAGTCCTTTAGACTGGTTAAATAATAATGAAATACTAGGCTCTCAAACACTTTGGATATACATATACAACTTAAAATGCTTATAGATTTGCGACTGATTATTTGCGATTGTCCCCTAACTTAAAGAGGAGTGTTATAAAACCTGATTTCTAAAATTTTGGAAAAACTCTACTATTCAGGGACACAGTGTTTGATAATAATAGAAGAAAGACTATCAGAATTAGGTTCCTTATTTACGTCCAGGAATAATAGTTTCCCTTAAATCATAGATATAAAAATTCTATGGCAAAATAAGTTAATGATACTGGAGGGTTGTACACTTTATATATATAAAATTCTGTGAAAATAATTCTACAAATAGATTAACAATTTTTCCCAGCCTTAATTTCTAAATAAAACACCTTAAGAGTCAAATTCTTTTCTTTTCTTTTCATGTTAACATATTTCCAATTTTTTTTACATTATCTCTGAGTGAAGACTCTGTATAACAGTTACATAAATACGGTAGCACTCTGTTTTCAATGCCTTACAATCAGCTCTAAACTTAGAAAATTCTTCATAGTCATTAAACAAGCCACTTGTTATGTAATGCGCTTTCTTCTTATTATATTATAATTATTTTTTTCAGTTACTGTGAGAATCAAATAGAAAATTTCACGGCAGAACATTCTTTTAGAAGAACAAAACAGTAAAGTCCTAAATTAACAATGTCATAAAATAAATTAACCGTATCATCAAGTGCAGGCTTATTCGTGAATATGGTCTCCCAATCAAACTGAGAAGAAATGTCACCAACAGTACCAACATCATATATCCATCATATTTTAAACCTCCATTATTTAAATGCTATTAATTATATCGAATTTTAAAAGAGAGGGGTGGGTGGTGTCTGCCTATCGGCAACAAAGAATCCTCTACCAGTGCAATACCAGCTTTGCTGTCCTGTAGGAATACCAAATCCAAGACAAATTTGCTCTCATTTACAATAAACGAAAGTACCTAAATCGACTGTACCGCAATAGGTAATGCTCCATATAATTAAGTTGCCTCAAAAGCATTAGGGAGATTAAAATTAGCCAAAGATTGCATTCAGAACACTGTTCTGATTACTGTTTCAAGGCATTCACTAAGCTCATCGTACTTTTTAAAGATACTTCTAGGAGAAACATTAATAAACCGACTTTTCTTTATTTTCATTTGAACAAATAATTGATCAATGAAAAAAGTCTACTAATAAATTTCTTTCGAACTTCTATAAGTACAACTACACGTCTGTAGAATTTCCGGGTTTTCTCAGATCTGTCTATTCGTCTGTCTGTCTGTGAAACTGCAAGATAACCAAGTTTCACTAAATAGCACAACATCGTACTGAAAATAAGATATTCTCAAAGAGCAGGTAAATCTCAGTATGCAGACCATCAAAATTTTGGAAGTCATAAGCAACTCCGAGGCAAACGCTGGCAGATTCACAGAAGGATAATTCGGTTTTTGGCTATTATTTTCGGAAAACCATTAACATATTTTAAGAAAAGATCTTTTTCACGATTTTGTTGCATTTGCCCCTGCAAGTTCCTTTTTAAATGAGTAAGTTCGACCCGTTACGTTGTTCTAATGATCTGAGTCAATAAATACTTTCTAATCTCTATTCAGTTTTGACTTGTTTCTCAATGCCATAAGAACCTCTTTTAAAGACTGAAAAATACGCAGATAACGGTAACAATTTTTATTATGTTTGCCAATTCTTAATGCATTCATTATATTAAATGGAACCTCAGATCATAAGACTTTTAGCTTTATGTAGGTTACCCTGTTCAGTATGCTCAGCCAGATTAAATAATATCAAGCATCAAGTGACGGATATTTTGTGCCATGTAACAGATATTTTAGATAGGACCATGTTTATGGTATCGATGACTTTCCCTTGCACTATGCCACCTTTGCCAGAACTGTTTTTAATTATAGTTAAGTCTTACTTAATATTAACAAAGGAGGATAATTGTGCCTTGGTCTGGCCCATCTTTGGAGTGTCTTGATGTAGAGTAGAATCCAACAGTGATTAGGCACTCATGCAAGCTGAAACCTGATGCCCTATAGAGCCTTGATTCGCTCTAGTCCAATTAAATATTATGATATTATTGGCTGCATAAGCTGCGATAATGGAAATGAGGGGTTCCTTCTTTGGCGGACCAGACAAAATACTTATAACTGGCTTTCCATATGTAAAGACCCGAAAGCACAGTTAAAAGCCTTTCAGATAGGTGAATGTTTTATTTTATCCAGATTCAATATTATGCAATATATACAAGAAAGATTAGAAAATCCAAAGCACTACAAATCACCAAGATTTACCAAGTCTAAGTTCCTCAAAATATCTCCAAAAGCCGACTTCGTGGCATTCGCAGAGCAAGCTTACTACTCGTAGCAGGATTCTCAAAAAAACTCTTAAAATAAAAATTGAAAGTCATTTATTAACAGATGAGTAAAGTAAATACTACTGCAGACTACTCCTCGGTATACATAGTGAGTTTACAAATAAAAAGCAAAAGGAAGATTTGCACCAAGTCTTACTATCTCACCTCACATTGTCTACGTTGCGCTAGGAATAATATTAAATTACAGCTCAAACGCCTTGCTTAGATCTCAAAATATCTTAACAGCTTTAAGACCTCCATTTAATTCAGAAAAAATTACAAAACAGCAGACGAGGTGAAGTAGATGTTGTCCTTTATAGTTCAAAAATGGACAGCAAATGTTTAACCTCCGAGTATAAATGTAAATGCCAGAATAAACCCCTATAAATCTTTTAGGTGTACTGATTATTATATGATATCAAAGTGTGGACCAAATTATGACTATGATAGAATTGGTTATATCGTATACAGATTGTCCATTATCTTATCCTGACTGAAGAGGAGCTAGTTAAGATTCTTTAAGATATAGATAATCGAAAAATAGGTGAATGGGTAAAAACAAAGTTTCTAGAGTATGCCAGTTTATTTAGGCTTAATTGATCCAAGTTTTTTAGCATATCTCCAGATAGAGTGGCCTTTGCACTAACTGAATCGGACCCATGCAGACCAAGTTTACTGACTTTTGGCAGAACTTTGCTAAGGGAACATAGTTTTAAAAAGTTTTCTCTTTACTACCAAGTTCTACTTAATAGATGAATATTCAGAAAATAATTAGCGTTACCTCAGACTAACCCAAAGACTTAACCAAAACTACAAATTCTTTAAAGACGAATTCAAGTTACCACTTGCCAATGCTATAATATTAAGTTTGGTAAGATAATCAGATAGAGCTATTTACGGATCTCATTTAATTAATAAGTGTATTAGACAGCATAAAAAAAGTAAACTTTTTACCAAATTAATAGTTTCTGAGTTAAAGTGAAGTAGCAGTAGAATAGTAGTTGGTAAAAGAAGAACTGAAGAATGATATTCTGAGTAATCAGAACCTAAGCCTGTCCCTCGTATCACCACACATTGTGTATGTTGTGCTAGAAAATAAAAAATCAAACGCGTTGCTGAGATCACAAAAGGATGCTCCTCTGCCGTAAGACTCCTGAAACATCTGCCATAATAGTTACTTTTAAACTTTTAATTCTACAATGAAAATTCATTTAAGTGACTCACATGTTAAACAAGTTTTATTCATAAAAAAATAGACAATATACGTCATGTACGACCTCTACGACCCCCAAGAAAAGAAAATTTATCCCCTTAAATTTCGAAGCGAGTTCGTTTCGCTGGAAATTAGCATAAAACGCGAAACAAAGCACACACACAAGAATAGGGAACTCTCTTCGAAAAGAATTTATTCGTTTCCTTTTTCCAACGCGGAGGATCGTGCGGAAAGGGTTGAAGAAAACGGATACGTATGTATACGCATTTTAAATGCCGTATTCGGGTCGACATACATTATAGTCATGTGCATCGTGGGGTATGATAATGTCTTTATTTTTCTTCTGGGTTTCACAAGTGTTGTTTTACAGTGGGTTTTTGTTAAGCGGCCGCCAGAAACAACTGCTCTCGATCATTTTAAAAGCAAAATCAATTTATTCAATTTTCTTTTATCCCATTTAATCACACCTTATAATAAACGATGACCCCTTTCTTTAATCGAGGCAGATGTTTTAAATTCAGGGACTCTCTTTTAAATAAAGGGTTTAGGTTACAATGTCTATAGGTATATTGACCATATGCATACATTAATAAAAAAAAATAGATTGCCGTGAACTCCGTTGGGTACTTTTTTGTCTCTATTTTTAAAACATCAATATAGGGTATTGAAAGGGTCACAGATAGATGGGTATGTAGGTTAAATGAAACATCTGTGTAACGGTTATAGGATATATTGAAAAAAATTCATTGTTTTATGTTAAGCAACTTGGTAAGACAAATTCTTGAGGGCTTTAAGTACAGTTTTTACTTTTAGGCAACATTTTACGATTTGTTACCTTCAGTTTTGCTGAGCATATTGCATTTTTGTGATAAATCCAAGTATATAATATATTCATTTTCAAAGTGGTAGATCCCGCAAGACTCTCTTGTTGGGCCCATACTCTTTCTGGTGTACAAATACAACACCCATTAACAAAAGCCAAATTAAAGAAGGAATATTACAGGCGAATAAGAGCAATACTTAAAACTGAATTGAACAAATAGTTATAGCTATTAGGTCCCTCGCAGTGCCAGTAATACACTAGAGCATCGGCAAAATAAAATGGACTCAAGCAGAAATCAGAAATATAGACACCCAAACAAGAAAACAACTTACATCTTAGCTTATTACACCTGCGAGCAGGAGCCGACATTCTCTATAACCCAAGACAAATCACGAAACCATCTAGTGTTCCCAAATTGAGACTCTTCAACTATCTAAAACTAAAATATAAAGAAAAATACCTAGGCATGGTGTACTAACAGAGCCAATAACAAACAGCAAGCCCTATTGAACACTTAAACATAAATGAACCAAAAAATTAATGAAGGTATAACAGAAAATCTAGTAACAAAATGAAAAGCAAAACCTGCATGGTCAAAAAGCAATCACATAAAGAAATTGTCAATTAAAGTCAGACAATAAAATCAAATATTCAAGCAGAAACCGATATACTAATTTGTCAAGACCAAGCTCTAGTAACAAATTATTTGATGGCAATGCGGCAAAATCCAGACTTTGCCATTCTTTCAGTGAGACAATACATCATTTAGTATCTGGGTACTCTACTTTGGCCAAAAAATAATACATTGACCGACTTAAGAAACGCCAACATGCCAGAGCAACTACATTAGAATATATAAAAGTACTATAACATCAAAGATAGTACAAAAACGAACCAGATCCAGTAGCTGTCTTAACACTTATATGGGATCATAAAGAAGATTTACAAATCGACATGCAAAGAATGTGTAAAGTGCACATGGAAGTTATCAGAGCAACAGGATTCTTTTAAAGTCACAGCCAAAAAAATAAAGGAAGTCTCTTGGAAACACAATATTCTGAGCATCCAAAAAGTTGTGCTAGTGCTGAGTACAGCATTGAGTACTGAGGAAAGAATTATAATACTGGTTAAATATTTAAAAACTGCCATCAAATATATAAGGAACACCCCTAGGTGCATATAAAATAAAAAATAAATAAAATATAATAATTAAAAAATAATAAGAGCGACGTGTGGAAAATGCATGTCCTAGAGATGAAACAGCCAATGATCTGGTTCACAAGAATACAATCAAACATTTGGCAGAACTTCAAGGTGACCCCTATGCCTAGTCTTAAATGTGGAAAGCAGTCGTTATTGAAACCACAGCGGTCATCCGAAAATTCCTTTCCAAGGAGTAACTTCTAAAGTCTTGAGAAATTCAAGAACCGGTTACTGAAGAATAAATATATAATGTATTTAGATCTTGCAGAAGAAGAAACACTTTTAAAATAAAACAAACATTATTAAACTGGCATTAAAACGTAATGAAAATAAACAGAGCTACACAGAAAGTTTCCTGCAACTCCAGGAAGTTAGGGAATAGACAAAAGACTATCTGTGCAATATATAGACAACGGTACCGGCGAGAAGTAACCACAGATTAGTATAGAATATGCCGACAGCATTTAATGTTGGGATGATTCTATTTAACCCACAGAAACTATTTTTAACAGACACAACAACGTTGCAAAAATGTTACGAGATCAAGCTTTAAGCTTACAATACGGCCTAGCTATAAATACAGTATCGTACTCTAAATAGGCACATTATCGAGTATAACACTAATAGAAACTTCATTACAACAAATAGTTATCTCAGCCAATGGTCTAGTAGAGCCACTTTTAAAAACAGACCAGGAGAAGTTATCTTAGGCACGTGAAGAATTATAACGCAAGCCCTCACGCATGTTTACTTCGATTTCGAAATAAACGAAAATAATATTGAAAATAAAAATATCAAGCAATTGCAACCAAATACATGCAAATAACTACATTGAAATACCTGCAAAACTCTGAATAATATTACCAACACGACCTGAAATCTTTAATAGACACACCAAATATACTAGAAGTTACAGCCAATAGGCCTGATCTTAATCCTAAAGGATGAAAAGCGAAAACGCTGCCTGCTCATTGACGTAGCCACATTATCCGACTATAATCTGACACAAAAATAGGCAGAAAAATTGTCAAAATACAAAGGGTCCCAAGAAAGCACATCTCCTATAGATTAGCGGGCAGTGGTGGTGGGTACAAGCCGCATTTGAGTATTTGGGTCCAGAATCACTAATATATCTGGAATATTACAAAGGAGCACTCATTCTATAAATTCAATCCTCTTATACCTATCATTTTGTATTAATGTCATACTATGGATTACGAGTATTAAGATTTCAAAATTCCCCTGGAAATCTAAACTATGGTAAAGTAGCTGAGGATTAGCTTGCAGTAAGCAATGGCCCAAAAGTTGCTTATAAATAATTAAAAATAACATATAAAACAAACATATTTGTCCATTATTCCAAAATATAGAGAGCCTCTTGGATCATTTTTTGTGTATATTTAATTTTTTTTCAGGTATTTTAATTATTCTAAATTCAACTCTTTTAATTCATGTAACTTTCATTTATTTCGCAGAGGCATTTGAATGACTCTTAATTGATCTAAATCACTAAAAGCAATATAGAATACCTCTCTGTAGGTATTTTGATAAAAAAACTAATCTAGAAACTATATTTTTTTATTAACGTAATATAGATTTCTTTAATGCGTTTGTATGATTTTGAACGGTACTAAAGTAGCATATAAGCTGCGAATGACTAGGAGTAAACCAAGCTTGTCCTAGAACACTAAGATTAATATAGAATATCATTGAATGGATTTGGATAAATTAAATTATTCCAGATAATACTAAAATCTTGGAACTTTAATTTTTTATTTACGTCATATAGCGTTGATAATCATCTCTTCATAGAAAGATAGAGAAGTTCAGCACTATATATTGGAGTCAATTAAGAATTCAGTTCATCAGCACTATCGATTCTCTTTCAGCCTATTACTGAAATAAATTAATTCAAATTATTTTCTTCCATAGAAACTGAGACATTGAGAATATGAGTTTTAAATATTCCAATGTTATAGGTCAAGCCACTAATTTTAAAATTTGATAATGTCCTTTTTGTCTGAGAGAATAATAATGTTTTTTTTTTAGTATTTATAGTTAAAAAAATATGAAAATAAAGATCTTTTCAATTTAGGGCTCTTTTATCTAATTTACTACAAAAATGTTTCAATTTTCCAATTTTTGCTTTTCTCTCTGTTTGTGCTTTAAATATTTCTATTTATTAATTTATATTTATTCTAAATTATTATTTATAAATAATAAAATAATAATTTAAATTCAATTTCAGGAGGAAAAGTCAATATGTCATTTTGTTATAAACAAAACAAAAGGCTTTCAATGCCCTTAAGCAGTTTTATTCATCGCAACAAACTGATTGGGGATTTAATTTAAATTAGGCTGACCAATAGAAATATTTGAATTTGGCTGTTTTTTATTTGAAGTTATTAATTTAATAGCGTCTGCAAATGACAAAAGTGTTGAAAACGGTCACGTAAACCTACTAAATTGGTCGATCATATATTTTATCTATAATTATATACGGTCTGTGTTAAAATTGCTACCTGGGTGCACCCTAAAGCCATAATTTAGGTTGCAAAGCATTAGGATGATTTACCAAAAAAATAAAAGAGGAAAACCAAAAGGTATTTAGAAATTTAGGATTTCGTAGATTGAGTTTAGTTTTTTTTTATAATGTAAAAGATGTAATTTTCAAGAGTATACTCAATCGCTTTATATTGCAAATATTTAATATTTTCTTAAAATATGATTAAAAAATTTAAATATTTAAAAAAGGATCACATCCATTTAAATTATGCATTTATATAAAAAAACGAATAACAAAAGTAGAAATTAATTGATTTCAATCGAGTGTTTTATTAACAGTTCACACTCAAAATCCATGGATTTGTCAATAATGTGACAGGTGACATGGTGACACCATCCAATATTAAAAGTTTTTCGCTGTGTTTTGCACGTCTCTTGTTGGTTTATTTTTATTTTTTAATTATTATTACAAAATTAACATTTGTTGTGATTAAAACCATGCTTATAGTAATTCTGAGGACAAAAAACAAAACTATGGTTAGGTGGTTAACTGTGGTTTAGGGGTGATGCTCAAACACCGTTCACATTTATATAAAGTGTAATTGTACAATAAGAAGGCATATTATTACTAAACAGAAATCTTGAATAAAAAAATACTACAAAATAAACTTGAAGCACTTTCACGAGTTACTGAATTTCAAAAAAAAAAAGCATAACAAAATACAAGCAAATGCATAACAAACAATAAAAAAAAATCTAAAAATGTCTCAATCAACCAACAAGGGGTATACCGGTAAGAAAAATTCAGTCGAGTAACTGTAAAGTTTTGATATTTATCCAATACCATTAAAGAAATTCCCTATATTGCATATGTTTATTAAAGGTACTTAAGGTTTATTAACTCATAAAAATTTCTATTACCTCAAAATTGATACTTCCTTTATAATTTTCTTTATACTTTAGACTTTCATTATCTGATGAGAATATGATGTCCTCGTCACAATCTTCGAAAATAATATAATTTTCAACGTCATAGTCGGATATTCACCGTTTTCTTGTACTTAAATTAAGGCCATTTAAGTATATATTTATTTTACTTAATTTGTTTTAAGTTTCTTAACATCTCAAACCAGTACAGTTGACCCACATCCAACGATCGATCAAAGAAACGACCAGTTGAGTATGATTTATTTCTACCATAGATGATTTTAATTATCCGTTTTTCAACCGTGGCTAAAGTTCTTAAATACGATTCACATACTCCTCTTCATCAGATCAATCCATATGTTAAGTGACTTTCAACAAGTGCTTTATAAAGAACTTATAATTTCTTTATAGTCAAAAAATATTATACGTAATTAAATTTAGTTATAAACTGTCTAATTTTAGTTATTACAGCTCTAACGTGAATATCCCGTTTTAACTGACTATCTATGTGAACACCAAGATACTTTACTGACTTAGTTTTAAGAATTTTGGTTTTGCCCAATTTTATAATATCCGGTAATGAAAATTTTGACACGTCAGGTCCTCGGCGACTTTAGTTTTTAACTCCCACTATAGGCAAAAGATTACCACATCATCGGCCAAATTGGCTTTTTAATTTTTTTTGCTCAAATCGGCTTTTAATTGTACTATTTGGTAGGTTTTTCAACATATCAATAATATATAAGGTGAACGATGAAGGCCCAAGTACAGACTCTTATGGAACACCATGCTGCACCTGTGCCTGCTTACTTAAAACTCATTAACATTGACTTGGTCTTTTCTCCCCGTTAAATAATATTATAATAAATATTTATCGTCAACTGATCAAGAGAAGCCAAAAGGCTGATTTTGTTAAATCTCTTGTTCAATAAAAGCATATAACTTCCAATTAAGTTATGCATGAATTTAAAGATTCCGTTTATATTTAAAAGTCTATCACGTACACTTAAATTATGCATTTATTTGATAAACTATATTCCAATTTTACTAAAATGATTAAAAATAAAATGGAAGTTTTAAAGAATATCCACCGAGGCTTAAATATTAATTTATTGACTATTTCACTTTTTAAAAATATAATTTTCTATGTGGCATAAAACCATATTTATTATGAAAACGGCGTTTTTTGCCGCTTTATAGGAGACTTCATAATAACATGGCATATTCAAAATTTCACTTTAAGCCCAATCATTAATATAGCTCCCCTCACTCTAAAAGAAAAAATAAAATCACAATGAAACCCACCCAAGCCCGGAATTTAATTAAACAAAACCATTATCATCGCGGTGCCAAATGTTAATAATAAATTTGAAATACTCCATACATGCATATATCTATATAGAAACAAACATTCCGATATTCGCAATATATCCCCCCTTTATATCACCCTCTTCCCCCCCACAAACGATCGATATAGGAATGCATTTCGCGTTATTTTTACGCAATAATTCGCAGTTTCAACATGGCGGCGGAGACCGGTGGCCGTCACACAGTACAGTGCCGCCACCCACCCACCCCCTAGTTGCATCTATACGACCCCCCCAGAGGGTGGGTGCGGTAGAGGGTGATGTGTTACGGGACGTATAATATGTGCAAGGGAGGGGCTTTGGCCAGGCGCCTATATACTTCATCAGGGTGGTATATAGTTTTGGAAAGCGCACACACTCACACACCCATACATACACACTATAGGGTGCAAAAGTCATCATCCCTTTCGTTTGTGGGAGTGAGGAGGGGGGGATGGAGGGTGGTGTATTGACACTTTGATCTGGGTGGATGTGTGCAGTAGAAAAGTGTGCACGTATGGGGAGCAGAAAATGCATTTTTTATGCGTGTTGAACTATTATCGGGTTTGGGGAGTTTAGTAACCTTCCTGACAGTATGTGCTATGTTGTCTGCCTTTGTTTTGTTGGTTTTATAGCGGTTAAATGAAAAAAAAATGCGATTTTTTTCATCAAAAAATACACATCTAAATGAAAGAATTATTAAAATATAATTCAAATCAATATATTTCAAATACTAATAAATCATGGAATATTAAAAATCATTTAAAACTAATAATACTATCTTCCGTCTTTGAACGGATATCATCAACTTTTACTTTTTTTATGGGCGCCATATTCTATTATGATTGTCGTTTTCATTATATTTGACAATATACAGCATATTAAAAATTATTTTAAAGGTAAAAATGTGTGTTTATTATTATTTAGGTTATTTCAAAAACTTAATAATGAATTAATTTTTTATAAAGTTCTGCCAGGCCCTAAAGATTAAATGATTTTTGCAAAGAATACTTATGCATTGCATACATTTTTTTAATGTGTATTATTTCCTATTTGTTAGAAACAGGCACTTTAATTCTTTAAGGCAGTTTGTTTTTTTATTTATTTTTTTCGTAGGCAGCTACTTCTTATGCTTTCCCTACAATTGACGTAAGTTTTATTTCTTCTAGGCTCTTAAACCTAGATTTTGTTTCTTTCAAGTATCTGAATTCATTTGTTTGTTTATTTAAGTAAGACAATGCGAAAAAGAAAAAGTTTCATTAAAAATCTGAAAAAAATAATTTCGATTTTGGTAACCGACTGCCTGAGAAACAAATTATTCTTAGTGTGCCAGAAATGTATTTATGATTATTTAAGAAGGACCAAAAATTTATTCGATCATCTAGAAAAAGACAAAATATGACCTTAACTATATAGAAGAAAAAGTTGCATGAATATATGTTATATGCATTAAACATTTTGTATGCGTTAAAAGTTGCATCCATTGAAAATTCAACAACCTTAAAATACATAAAAAATAAAACTTATCAATAATAAGATACACTAATTTTATCAAAAAGTGAATTAGTATCTCCAACTAGTAACATTAAAATATTCATCCACGGTGTAACAAGCTTTTAAGACCAATATTTTCTTTAAAACTTTCTTAAATCTAATGACTTTTAGTTTAGATTTTTAGTTTTTAAGTTTATTAATCTAATTTCAAGAAAAATGTGGTTTAAGATTTTTTTATCCATATAAACCAATAACATTCTTATTTGCGCACCGTGTAGTATAGGCAATCTAAAATTGTAAGTGAGCTAAGTACCAACAGAATTTTCTCTTATAATTCATCATTTAAATGATTTTTGACTGTCAGCTGCAGTTTGTAAGATAAATAGGGAATACAGTGCTAAAATGTTAGGTTTTTACAACAAGTGCAAAACAACTCACGACATATTCTATTCCATACAGAAAGCGTCTATAGAGATACGAATCGCTCTTTTTTGAAGTATAAATAGTGAGTAGAAGATGAGACTCGCAAGAGCGTGATAAGCTCTGTCAGAGTCTAAACTATAAGAAATAAGTAATAAAAACATATATATTTAAATGTCAACCAAATATATAAATCGATTTTCTAAAGTAGTTTTTTAAACTATATTTAACAAAAACACATTAAGCAAGTGAATTTCGAAGTATATTATTAAAAAAGTTATCAAATGCATTAAAATTATGCATGTATTTTAAAATTCTGTACTATTCTTATAATTTTTTATAGACTGTTCTTATAATTTTGACTGTGTCATCTGTCTACCATATATTGTTAATCCATGTGCCATTTATTGTGATGCCTAATTGTCCTTCGAAAGCTTCTTAAAATATGTTTTCAAAGTAAATGTTAATGTAACGGATGTGGGGAGAAGATATATCCCTGCGTGCACTTCTGAGGATTTTCTGTGCCTTCGTAAAAAGACAGATCTTTGTATTGTGTGCATTTAAACTATGCATGTATTTCAAAACTCAGTATTTCTCCCAAAATTCTTCATAAAATTCAAAAACAGAATCGGGAGAGCATTTAAATTTGCTAAATTTCTCTAAAAATGTGAGTTTTTCTGTAAACTTGAAAAGTTCGAGTTTCAATATTAAAAAATTATCAAGCCCATTTAAATTATGCATTTATTTAAAACTTGTTTTTTGCTAAAAATTTGATTTTTTTTTTCTTTTGATGATACACTTTTTAATATAAATGTTGAAAAGTCCATTTAGAATATGCATTCTTAAAAAAAAAATTAAAAATTGAAGTTTCTACGTGTCAACTTCTAAAATCTTTGTTGGCTAATTTCAGATTTGAGACACATCGCCAGCAAGATTTTTTTACATCTTTTACGCAAATTTGATTTATTTTATTATTAATTATTGCTAAATTTTGCATTTTTTTAAATAGATTCCAAACTATATTCGACTTACTTTGGTAGCTCTCCAACTATTTGCTTCAGCTTTAAAAAAGTTTTACTCGAAAACTATTGATTATAGGGACTTAGGGACTTTACATAGAAGAAAACACATTTTTCCCAGTCAAAAATTACATACAAAGTGGCACAAAAGTGTTGTAGCTATTTTAAAATACATATATAAATATATATTTCATAACATAACAACATAAAAAAATACGTTATTTTATTAGTGATACACAAAAATCAAAGATCCCTTAAATAAAGTCGTTGACCTAAATTGTGTAAACAGCGTAACAGAACATGTGCGTATATCAATTTTCTCAATAATACCCCTAAGACGACACACATTGGCAATAAATATTACTGGACCCCATTTTTCTTAAATAAGCAATTACCGGACGTATTCCCGAAGGCCTAAAAAAATGCCGACTTCCTCCCGGCCCTTTTTTTAATACCTTAATTATATATTACCCCGGTCCGACTTTTAAATAACTTTTAACAGAAAACAATTGAAGTTCACCCACATGGTCGCGTCGTCAGTACATCAGCTTTCACTTGTTTTTCCCTTTTTTTTCTCCTGTCTTGGTTAATTTTTTTCGTTCGTTCTTTTTTCTGTTTTTAAACGCGGCATATGTCGGGCGGCAGCCGGAATGATTGTACAAGTCACTTCTTCTTCGACTCGTTTTTTTTTAAACATTTTTAACCCCTTTGGCCGCGTTTACAAGATGTGCCCAAAAAAAAGTTTAAAAAATCTTCTGACAAATACTTCCGCTTTAAAGTTCTTTTGACGGTTTGTGTTTTTTTGTAAAACAGAATAAGAATGAGCACTTATTTAGGATGTAGTTTACATATAATTTCACTAAATATATTAGTATAGATAGTAATGTAATCAATAAAGGTCTTTAATTAAGTTTTACTCTATGTGGGTCGATAATGTCGGTGTTTTTAAATTTAGTTGTAATAGTAAAAGGAAATAATATATCAGTATTTTATTATTTACAGCTCTTATTTTCAGACATTATT
This sequence comes from Anthonomus grandis grandis, assembly GCF_022605725.1. Lineage (NCBI taxonomy): Eukaryota > Metazoa > Arthropoda > Insecta > Coleoptera > Curculionidae > Anthonomus > Anthonomus grandis. The sequence goes on along the minus strand of NC_065552.1, from coordinate 24,381,091 downwards.
TTAAACATTTTATTTAGAAGTTGCATTTCTCCTCACTTCTGGAAAACATCATTCGAGTTTTTGGGTTTCCACAAAAAAAAAGTAGTTTTTTACAACTTTAAGACAGTTGAAGTATTTTTTTTTACTTCAGATTTCTATAGTAGTTTTCATTTTAATTTAAAATTAATTCGAGGCTAGGTTTTGAAAATAGCTTCTATGTCTTTGTGATATGTGAACATTTGACGTATTTTTTACGTATTTTGGGAATGTAAAAAATTTTCATTTTAATTAAGATATAAAATACAAACATTTCTTTTAGGCGTCTTAAATAATTTTATTCCAAGTTCTTACAGTCAATTGGTGGATTTTAAAAAATCAATTTACTTTTAAATTTAAAATATTAAAATTTATAAAAAAATGCTTTTTGACTTATTGCTATTTTTGTACTGTCACTAATAATCTAAAATTTTTTTTTTCAAATTTAGCCAAACATTGGACTGCACATCAAATAAATTAAATTAAAAAATACGTATTACATGCACATTAAAGTTATGCATTTATCATCATAAAAAGTTATGCAAAAAATGATTGAGCACAATTTTTTGGGGACAAATATTTGCTTAATATTGTTTTAATATTTCCTGCATCAAGAAAAAACGATAATTTAAAAATAATTGTCATATCAATACTTTTCTTGGTAATGTGTAATATGGGAAACCCTGCTTATATTATCTTTTTAATAGTTTAGAAAATTTATAAGATAAACATTTAAAAATGCATTTATTTAAGTATTCTATTTATTCTTTTTAAATTTTTTAATTATCTGAATTTTTATGATATATATAATAAAAATCATGTCATGTCCGCTTAAGTTATGCATTAATTCAAAGATTTGAAATAATTTTTCAATTGGCAAAGTTAAGTTAATTTTACGTGTTTTAAACGTCGAAATAATTACTTTTAATACATTTTTCATGTCTTTCAGTTAGTTGAAGTAATCTTACTCCAAGCTTTTGCTCCCTTCTCCTATGATGATCTTCATATCTTCTTTCTCCAGCTTTTTCTCGGTCCTTGTCGCTTTCGTCTTCCCTAAGTTGTTAACTCTAATATCTGCTTGGGGCGTCGTTCTTCAGACATCCATACGTAGCCCTACCATTTGAGTTGTTTAGTCCTTAGATCGTAAACTAAATCATGTAAAATCCCCATAATTTGTCTTATTCTTTCGTTGGTAACACTATCAATTCTCGATTTTCCTGCTGCACACCTCCAGTAGTGCATTACATACTCTAGTACACCATTTCCATAGGTTTTAGCTGTCTGTAATTTCTTTTCTTGATCTGCCAAACCTCAATATTGTACCTGACAATACTTTTTATTATCCTGTTTAACTTTCTCTGCTTATAGCTTTCTCTGCTTATAGAGCATACCATTCATCATAGCTGTGGCTTTCTTTCCTTAAACGTTTTACCCTGTCCAGTATTCGATCATTCGTGATTTTCATGCCCAAGTATGAATAGCTTGGGCATTTTTTATACATTGACCATCCTCTAGTATCAGGTTTTGCCGTACGCCACCAATACGAATTTGTTTTAGACATATTGCCTTCCAGACCCCAGTTTTTATTATTCCTTGATCAGCTTCCTTGCCATATATTCCTGGGTTACCACTGTTTAATCATCTGCAAATGATATATAGTGTGGCGTTGTTTAATAAGATGCCCATGGGATTACATTTTATTTTTGCATGATTTAAGTGTCTGGTCTAAGTATATCTTGAATAAGGTGGGTAATAGGTAGCACCCCTGATTAAGTCCCTGGTGTTGGGTTGGGTTGGGTTGGGTTAGGTTGCAATGGTTCTGAATCTATTTGATATTTGCATGCACATTTCGACCTATCCCGTGGTCTCATTGTAGAGGTCTTTTATCGCTATAATGAGAGTCGCATTAATATTTGTTTATTCAAGAGCCTGCCATAGCTGGTTTTCAGGAACACTATCGTATGGTGCTTTGACATCCACATATGTGGACCTCATATCCGTAATGTATTTTCTGATTAAATGCGAGCTTTTTTCTATCGGCTTAACATACTAGTAACGACGATCCCTCTATAGTTATCCCAATCTTCTTTGTTTCCTTATTTATGGATTTTTGCAATTAATGATATTTTTTATTCTTTGGGTACAGTCATTTTTGAAGTAGGATTGCATGATATTGTATAATATACAGTTTGTTTGTTCCATTTTTGGTCAATTCTGCCAAGATGTGCATATTGTTTTCACTTTATTTCTTGGTATCTCAGTGTTGCTCTTGCTGCTTCATGAAGACAGTCTTTAGTATGTTGATAATACTTTTATGTATCTCCTATTTCTTGGTTCTTTAGTTTAGATGTCATCTTTTGGACAATTGAGATTCAACCTAATTTTCTTCGTTTTTTAACCGCATGAAAAGAAACATGCTTTCATTATTTATTGCACTGGGAAAGTTATTTTCAGCAAGTAGTAATCGCTTCCACATGTTGCATCTCTGTAGACTTCTAACATTCTGTACATTAAGCTTTATCTTCTGAGAGTCTATTATTGTTTTCAGATTTTGCCTTTCTTGAATTCATATATATCTATGAATCATAAAATGTGGGTAAAATCCATTGACGATTAGTAGCTTATTCTGCTCGCAAACTGTTGTTAGTAGCATTCCACAATCGATGACCATTTTTATTTCGATTCTGCCGGTTAGATCTTAAACCAATACTATTTCTCTTGCATTTCCAATTGTTGTTAGTATTCTGTTACTGTGTGACTACATAAATTCATCTTTATATACGTTCGTTGATGCCTTCCTACGATGTTATGAATTTTCAGTCTTCACGAGTCACGAGTCTCTTCTTTATCATGATCGAAACTCCTTTTATCTTTTTTATCTTTTCCTTCACCACTAAAGAATTGATCATAGTGTCCGGGCCTTTCTAATAATTGTCCCTTTTATTTAGTTTCCGTTACTAACACTAGAGTTACCTTGCACATTCCAAGTTCCATAATTTACAGTCCGTTTTTTTTGCGTTTGTTGTCTTTTTTTATTCCATCTGAATTTCTAAGGCTAAAAACTGATTTCTTTAACCGTATATTTCTTTTGACAAGTACCAGAAGATCGTCCTGATTCTTCAACCCCTAGCTTGCAGGGTCGAGTGTCTTTTTCTTAGAGCTTTCCTTCGCTGTGTCGTAGCAGAAGTCCTAACATTCGGTCCAGATTAACGAGTTGTTACTCCTCCTCCTCCTCACCATTTTGCAACCTGACTTGCGACAGACTTTGGCGGGTATTATAGCAAATGATGTACTAAGATGCTATTTTTTTCGCAAAAAAATTTAGTATTTAATATAAATAATAAAGAGTATGTCAGATTCATTTAAATTATGCATACACATTTTTTTCATAATTTAAAAAAAAAGATAAAGTTAATTTTTTCCAACATTTTCCATAAAAATTAGGGTTTATAATGTTAATATAAGAAACTATGTCGCGTCTGTTTAAACTATGATTTTTTTAAATAATGATGAAAGGACACAAAAAAGGGATAGAAAAGCAAAAAAAATTGTTCCAACGATAAATAAATTAATTTGAATTATTTGATTAATAACATTTTAATATATAGTTTTAATAAACAATACGAAGAACTCAGACTGGGATATTTTTTCTCTTTCCTACCCAAATCGCTTTATTCCTTATAGTGATTAAGCCAGGGATGTTCCAACTCAGAACTTTTGAGTGTCTTAATATCTGGTCTAAGTTGTTTAATTACTCTTGCGCTTCTCATTAAGAAAAATTCATAATTTAGATTTTTTCTTAAACTACTTAAATTATGGATTTATTTAAAAATTCTGTTCTTTTCTCTAACATTTTTGAAAAAAATAAGTTTTAATAATTTAATAAAAATTAATTAAATAACTTTCTTTTTTATTTCTAAATTAAAATTAATCTCTATTAATGAGAAAGATTTAAGAAAAATTCACTAACTTCAACAGGACCTATAAAAAGCTATTTCCTAGTATCAGAGAGTATTTGAATGATTTTTATCAGAAAATGTTTCTAACTGGATTTTCTTAAACTCCTTTTAATTTAAACAAGTTTTTCTACGCCACTTTAATCTTCATTAGTCCACCCACAAGTTAAATTATTCAGGTACTTACGCTCTTACATACACCTGTCCCCTTCGAAACGGAGCTTATCAAAAACCGTACATAAATTCGATTTTTTTTTAATTCCGTATCTTGAGCGGTACGATTTTTTAACCACGAAGAACGACAGACAGGTGGTACACTTAAGTCCGCCACTTTGGGCTGTAACTTATCATTATCAAAGTCTATCATCACATGCGGGGTTATTTTTATGTTTTATAGCCCCAACAGATTTAAATGCCTGTAATTTGTTTCGGATCTCGGATTTTTTCCCTTTGAACGGGAGTTACTGCTTTGAATTATCAATTAAAAAAAAAAGAAAAATTGCCAAACAAAAAGTTTTTTACACGAAGAGAAAATAAATGTCGCGGCTAAAAAGTTCTTTTATTAAAAAGGCCAACACGTCAAGTCAACGAAGAATGTTAATCGCAAAAAGTTTTCGCCCGACGATGATTTTAATTTCTGCCGGACTTTTTAATTTCGACTCCGCTGGCTTTCGGACTCTCGTCGCGGGGGCATTATAAGAATCAAAATCTTTATTAAAAAAGATAAATTTCCGGCGATTGGATATCGATTCCTTTTACAATCTTATATATAGTATTTTAATTTAAAAGGCATTTTTATGAGAAGGGATTCGTTTGACCGTAGCATGCTTCTTTGGCGTTATTAGATTCCTAAAAATTATTTTCTTTTTAAAAACTCTATCTTGATCTCTTAAACAACATGAAGTATTGATGCATTTATGATGGTTTTACTTCTTCGGACAGGCCAATCCTTTCTGGAAATGATCCTTTTTTAATTTCTATATTAAACTGCCTACGCCCCTGAATTTAAAATGTTCATCCAACATGTATTTTACATTAAAAACACGAGTAAAGGTGTACCTCGATCGAAATAAGGAACAATTATTCTTCTTACCATATGGTTTCTTGGGCAAAAAAAGGGGTCTAATTTTTTAATTTTAATTGAAGAATGAACCGTCCCTCGCTCTGCTGCTTTGCTATCGGGAATATCAGCTGTCTGATATTGTCTGATATAGATTTTTTTTACTTGGAACTATAAATCGTTACGGACGGTTAATCGGCCCAAATTAGATTAAAAAATGCGCACAAAAACTACAGGATCATGAAATAAACTTTATTTAATTAACTATGATCGACTCTATGTTATTAGGTATAACTCTTAAATACTGAATTAGTTAACTTTACTCTGAACTATCTCTTTAAAGGCGGCTTATAATTCTGTCGGTAGGTAATCTGCAATATAGTTTAGGGAGTTAGGGCAATTTAAATTTTTCTTCACGTTACTACGTCAGCTACGTTAAACTCGAATTTTTTTATTGATAACTTTTAATAAGCCTTAAATCATATTAAATAAATACAATTTCTTAAGTAAAGGTTAGTCCTAAAATATTCCTTAATATCACTTAGGCTCTAAACCTAACCCCTTAAAAAATATCTCAATTAATAGAAAATAAGTTTCTTGAAAAGACGCCAGCATTAAAAATTAGCTCATATCTTATGTTGATAGATGATCTACAATATTCATTTTCAAAATAGAGTTAAATCACATCACTATTTACCAATTACATTTTATTTTTTTATAATAATGTTAATAGTTGAACTTAAAGTTTTTGGTCGATAGAGCTAAAATCATTAAATAAACACCATTTGATAAATTCTGATTAGCCCTAAAATACTAGTTATTATCACTAAAACTCTTGACCTAACCTATTTGAGAACATAGCAATTATTAGAAAATATGTCTTTTCAAAAAACGCCAGGATTGAAGATTCTCTCATATATGTATTGATCTACAGTATTAGTGTTCGAAATAGAGATACCAAATGCATTTTTATTTTTTAATAGTGTCAAGAATTTAGAAGTTATTTATGACTATTGCAAGTTTTCAGTAAGACCTCACTACATTAAACTTGAAGTTGTTGGTCAATAACTATTGAAATAATACAGCTAAAATCATCGAATAAACACTATTTGTTGAGTTATTATTTGCTTTAAAATATTGGTTATAAGTATCTACTAGGAAATATATCTATTTATATTAGAAAATATATCTTTTGAGAAGACCCCAGGTTTTAAAAGTAGGTGGTAGATGATCTACATTATTAGTATTCCAAATATAGATGATTTCGTTGATTATTAAATACATTCAATTTTTTTTAGAATAACATCAACAGTTTCTTAGTTATGGCATGGTTATGAGTACTAAGACTCTAAAACGAATCTCTTTGAAAATGTCTTAATTATTAAAAAATGTGACACTTGAAAAGTCGCCAGGGTTGAAGAGTTTCTCATATCTCTATTGATAGACGATCCAAAGTATTAGTGTTCAAATTAGAGATATCTTACGTTATTATTTACCAAATGCATTTATTTTTTTATAGTATCAATACTTCAAAAGTTATGGCCTTCGCAAGTTTTCTTCACGTTAGTGAGACCTCAATACGTTAAAGTCGAAATTCTTGATCGATAACTTTTGACCTAATAGAGCTAAAATCATCTAATAAACACTATTGGGTGATATATTATTTGCTTTAAAATACTGGTTTTGAGTACTTACTAATAGTCTAAACCTAATCTCTTCTAATAAAAAATATCTTAATCATTAGAAAATATATCCCTTGAAAAGTTACTACGACTAAAGAGTAGCTCATATCTTTGGTGATAGATTATCTACAGTATTAGTGCTTCACACAGAAATAATGTACATCATTGCTTACCAAATACATATTAATTTTTTACTATTATTGAATAAATACTCTCTAACAAGTTATGGTTAGCCCCAATATATTTGTTTTTATCACTTAAGACTCTAAACCTAACCCTTTTGCAATTATTTTAATTATTAGAAAATATGTCTTTTGAAAAGACGCAAGGATTGAACAATAACTCATATCTTTATGGGTAGATACTATACGGTATGACTATTCTAACAAGAGATAAATCAGTTCGTTGTTTATAAACTACAATTTAATTTTTTATGATTGTGTCAATATATGGCCATTGCAACATTTCTTCACGTTAGTAGGATCTTGCTACGTCAAATTCGAAGTTTTTGGTCGATAACTTTTGATCAAGTAGAGTTAAAATCATCTAATAAACACCATTTGATGAGTTTGAGGGATCAGGAATTCCCAATAGAAATGAATCATTTATACAAATACATTTTATTTTATACACATACATTTATTTACATTTTATTCAATAGTGGATATAATTTAGAAGTTAGGGCCATTGGAATTGTTTTTCATGTCGTTAATTAGGATGGTTTTAGGTTTTTTATTGCATTCTTTATGACAAAAAAAAAGTTTTTTAGTGTATGTTAACTGAAGTTATATTATGATTTGAAATTCTTTTAGATATTCAGGTTCCATAAAGATAGTTATTTAGTCCCATCAAATTTATGCTTTTTGCAGACTACACTATAATTGTAGTTGCTGGAAATAATGAACAGGTTTAGAAGAGGATGATTTTAGAGGTTCATAAGGTTGTTGTAGAGAAAGACTGAGAGCCTGAAAGACTCCTAATATAGTATTCGTCCTAAATGATGTCATGAATGTCTCAGATTTCTTGGACTCCAGGGTGCTTCAGAATTTCATTAAGGTTGTGTTTCATATGAAACCGTGCCATACTATGCCATTGTTTTAATAGGATAACGTAAGGAATTTTGGCCTTCGAAGCTAAACACAAAAAAAAACAATTTTATTTATTTCATCAAACAGGTACATTTGTTTACTATTACTAATAATCTAAATCTACCTTCTTCTCGTAAATAGTAGAGATTAATTGCAAAAAAAGAATCAACTTCCAAATTTCAATTATTATTTTTTAACCTGACTTTTTATTTTCCAGGCGAGCGGCCATACAAGTGCCATCTACCGGACTGCGGTCGAGCATTTATCCAGCTGTCGAACCTGCAGCAGCACCTGCGCAACCACGACGCGCAAGTGGAGAGGGCAAAAAATCGCCCCTTCCACTGTAACATCTGCGGAAAGGGCTTCGCGACCGAGTCGAGCTTGCGCACTCACACGTCCAAAGTAAGCCATGTACGTATTACACTTGGTTATTTTTTGGTTTTGTTTTTTCCAAGTCGCATTTAGATTTTTGTGGATAAATGCAACATGGAACGTTAATTTTGATTTTTGGTTTGTTTTTGTTTTTTTTGTGGTTGCCTGTTTTTTTTTTACTTTAAACTAAAAATGTTAATACAGGCAACTACAAAAAAAATTATTATGAATTATATTTATTACAGTTATATTAATTTACACACAGTGGTACTTTTAGTATTTTTATTTCAGAGTTTTATTTAATTTTTTTTTGTTTTTTTTCAGTTTTATTTTAATTTATTGTAAGAATTGTATTTAGAGCAAACACACTGTAGATGGTTTAGCTATTTTTTTATGTATGTGATATACAACAAGCGTGGGATAAGTTCGATAAAAAATAGGCATTTTTTGTTAAAAAAAGGGTTAGATGCGTTAATTAAGTTGCGTTTGTATACTTTGATGTACTACACAATGTTTTTATGACAACTGTCTGCAAAGTCAACTTAATGCATAATTTTAAGGAAGACTTGGACCTTAAAATTATGGTCCAATGGATTATTGTATTACGAAATCCAATTCTAATTTTTGATTATTTTATTTTGTATATATTTGAAAATTTAGGGTACAGAAAGAGGTGTTTTTTCAATAATTTCAAATAGCAACCTTTTTTATAGATCAAAAACTTTTTACTACAACGGTCCTGGCAGACTGCACTATACACCTTTAGCTATTCTGGTCACCCATCAGATTCCAGAAGGATTTGCTTTAATATTAATCATTTTTGTGCGATTTGCTTTGATACTGCTTTCTATCTCTGGTGTGGTCTTCCAAGTGGTCTTTATCCTAACAGTCTCTCCTCACATATTAGTTTCGTCAATTTCTTATCTCGTTATCTATCTATATGTCCACACTATCTTAGACACTGACTTGATTTCTTTGAGAATGTCACTGTCGCCATAAAGCTAACTAGTGCGATACTGGTTGCTGTTAGAGTCGTTATCAAATCTTTTCTTATATTTTCTTTTTTGCTTCATTAGCCTTAGTCTCCATGTCTTGCACCCGTAAGTGATTATTAGCCTTATAGGCTTTTATAGACTTTCACCTTTGAGATTCTTGAGATGCTTTTGGATTTGAAAAAGTTGTTTAGAAAAAACAGATACAAATTTGCGGCTTATATTCTGCCTTTTATTTCTTTTGTGACGTCGGTATCAGCTGTAATAGCTTCCAGATATTTTAAACGATCCACTCATTCAAAATTGTAGACGTCTATTTTCATGCTCTGTCCTATCTGTTTATGAACAAATATTAAGTCTTTTCCTCCTTAATCTTGAGACCTTTTATATTTTGGTATAGAGTCTCAAATGATGTCAATGTCATCTGCATATGCTCACAATAATTTCGGATCTTGGGCATTCAGGACTTCTGTTTGAATTTTTGCCAACCTGGTAAGTTTCTCTAGGGCAATATTCAAGAGCAGAGGGTATAGGGATTTTTCTGTCTTAATTCGCTACGTATCACAAGACTATTAAATAGTCTATTATTTATTCAAGTTCTATGTTTTTTAAGTTTAGAAAATCTATGAAAAGGTTATGAATGGATAATATGGTTAAACTCCCATCCTTTCTCTAGTAGGTGTTTAAGTGCAAAAAGTTGGTCAATAGCAGATTTTGCATATTTTCTTAAAAGCCGCTTGATATTCTCCCAGGACGTTCTCTGCGAATGGGATTAGTCTATTAGATAGTGGCTAGGATTTTGTAGGCCATATTAATGCATGAGATTTCACAGACATGAGACACTTTGACTTGTCATTTTTTTATGGATTGGTATTACTTTCTTGCTATTTTATTGGTATTGCCTCTTCTTGCCAATCAAATTAATTAGTTGCTGTAATTGCCTGTACAATGATTCACCTTCGTACTTTAATAGTTCTTATGATATGTCATCCGATCCAGGAACCTGTGATTTTATTAATTGTTTTACTGCCTTTCAAACATCTATAGATTGTTCTTCTGTATGATAATCAACGAACACCTCGTTGATTACTATGTCTTCAGTATTGCTTTTTAACATCGGAACCGATCTAGGCTAATATCTTCATTTTTAGTTTCTTATTGCCTTATAGAAATTTTAAAAAAATTAAGCTGGTTTAGACTTGTTTTTTTTAATCGATTTTTATACTCAATAACTTTCTATTTTAGTTCTTTTTCGTATTTTGTTCTTCTGAACTATGCAGTTTTTCTATGTTCCGTTGTACGGTTTGGTTAGTATTCAGGCTTTACTGACTCGATATTCAGATTTGGAGTTTGGCTTTTACCAGGAAACGATTTGTATCTGCATCGACTCCTCCAAGGCTTCTTACATCTAGGACAGTACTTCCATGTCTGGTTTCCACCACGACATGATCAATGTGGTTACGGGTCACGTGGTCGTTCGTTGGATACCCAGGTTTGTTTGTGGATGTCTTTATGAGGGAACATGGTAGATTTTATTCGCATATTGTCAGCTGATACTAGTCCTATTAGCCTTTTTCCATTGTCGTTTGACATTGGTTCTTTGCCTATTTTTGCGTTGAAATCATAATAATATTATATCCTATTTAGACAGGCTTTCTATTGTTCCTTCGAGTAAGTCGTAAAGGGTGTTCTTAGTGACTTCGTCCTTAAGGATATGTTATACCAATGTACCTTTAGTCGTATCTAGCAAAACTTGTCACTTAAGGGTTCAGGACGCAGAATACTGTTTATAAGTTGTTCTTTAATGACGAAACCAGTTCCATACTTATATCGTCCATTCTGATTTACACTGAACAAGCCCACAGTCTTACTTATTTTTAGGTTTCTTCTCTCCTGCCATCTAATCTCTTGTACCGTTTCTATGTTCATTTTTATTTTTTGTAGTTGTTGTATGATATTGTTAGCAGCTCTCGTTCCAAACCAGCTCTGTACGTGCCATGTTCATAGTCCATTTACATTGTCAGTTTCTTCTTCTGAGTTGATCAGTCGAAATAAGAGGCATACGTGTAGTTTCCATAACTGAAATCCTTTTCTACGAAACAAAAACCACTACTTGCCAATGAAAAAATGTATCAATTTAGAAATCACATAAAATAGTTCCACTTCTGTTTACATCAAGGTTTGAGGATAAAAACGTGACCCTGAGTTGATTTATTTATTAATAGGTGGCATTTTTTTGGCATATTTTCTTAGCCAATTTTTATTTTTTTTATAAATGTTTTCACCAAACAATTGTAATAATCTTGAAAAGATTTTGGACAAAGGTAAAACATTAATCAATTAAGTCTTAAGAGCCGCAAAATAATCAAGATTTTTAGTCATTAGTAAACATTTTTTTACCCCAAGTTTCTTCTGATTACTTACATAGGATGAGATGGGCAAAAATCTGATTGTTAATCCAGATCTTATACAAGCAATAATAGTGAAACATGTGTTCATACTCAGTGAATATTTAAGCTGCTGACACCAATGATTCTTTGAATAATTTTAGAATATTCACAAGTATCTTTGACAACAACGAAAAATCAAAGTATACAACAATGCAGGAAAATAAAAGAGAAATAGACGCACCTTAACGATATTTCAAAAGAAAAATAAAATATCCTAATTTTTATCGAATTTATGTGCCACCTTACGCCCTCATCGTATATGAGTTAATCCTATCCCTTAATCATATCCTTTTCTAATGCTGATTTTAAAAAATATTTCCATATAATAAGTAGATTAAGCAAACTGATAAAAACCCTTAAATGTAAACTAACAGGGTGCTGAAACGACATTTTGTACTTAACAATCTTATCGTCCGATCGAATCTACATATTTAATAATTTTGGGGGAAAAAGTGGGTGGCATAATAACGAAATATATGAACGCCCCACAACAAAAATTTGTTGATTTTGTAATCTAAATCTACATACGAATACGGTTATTAATGCGTAATTATCTGATATTTTAACAGCAGGTGGGCCTATAGTTTCGTTTTTTTTTTGCCTACTTAAAAAACGCGGGTTTAAAAGATGGTGCTAAAAAAAAGTATCCCTAACCTTTAATACTTTTTAATACCGCTATAAACCCCGTTCGGCGGACTTTCTTTTTCTTGGCGTCGAAAACTTTTGAATATTTAAGAAAATAATTAAGGGATTACTTCGGGATTTTTCGATTAAAGTCGCACCTGATGCCAGTCGACCCACGAGATTTCTTTTCCACGCCACGGAAGCCCTTCGTTCCATTTCTTTTTTCAACCCTTTATTTGGCGGTTAGGTTTTTGAGGATTAAATATGTGGAGTTTTACCAATGCCTAAACTTTTGTATGCTGAGCGTAAAACATTTTAGTGCTGGCTTTTTTTCACATGTAACTATTATTAAGTAAGTTTTAATAAAAATATTGTTGTATAAATTATACCGATTAGCCTCAGCCGGCAGTACAGTTAGGAAACCTAAGAAAAAAACGCTTCATTGCATTCAATTGTCTAAAAAATTTTTTTTAAATATATTTAAATGCTTGAAAAAAATATAAAATTTTTCTAAATATTTGTAAAGGAAACAAAATATTCTATAATTTTAGTAAAAAATTATTTTCACGGCCTAGAAAAAAACTTTAAAAACCTAAAAAAAATTACTTTTATATTTAGAAGAAATAAACCATAATTCAAAAATTCCAGGTATGAAACGACTCTCATTTCATCAAAGAAATAAAAACCTACTTAAAATTCCTCAAAAAATAACTTAATTTGCATACAAAAAAATTTATCATGGACTCTTAAATGCCTGATATAATCTCGATTGCCTAGAAAAAAAAATTAAAAAATAATAAAAACTGACTAAACTTCCAGTTATTTGGAAAACACTAAAATTAAATAAAATATCTAAAACTGAAAAATAATTAACTTGGATATATAGAACAACTCTTCCATTGCGTGGAAAAAAATGAAAGACTTTACATACCTTAAAAAAATCAGTTGCATCAAAGAATATTATGGACCCTAAAATATCTTAAAAAAATACAAAAATTGAGCCAATTTTTGTATTTTTTTGCCTGAAAAAAAAAGAAAATAAACACAACTCCAGAAAAAATAAAAGATTAACTCAGTTACCTGAAAAGAAACATTTTAAATATAAAATGTGGTTCAATTGCCTGAAAGAAATTTAATAAAAAAACTATTTTGAAAGGCCTGAAATTTAATTTTAAAAATTCTCTCAATTTTCTCGAGGAAACAAATCATTTTATAATTCCAACTAAAAATTACTTTTACTGCCCGGAAAAACAACGTTAAAGGTCTGAAATATGCAAAAATTGACTCTTATATCACGAAGAAATAAACCATGACTCTAAAATTTCTAAAGTAAGAACTTCAATTCTCTGAAAGAAATAAAAACCTACTTTAAATGCAGCAGAATTTACATTTTATTATTGACGTTGCCTGAAAAATTTTTAAAAATTACCTAAATGCCTAGACGTGAAAAATACAAAATTAATATTCACGAAATATTATAAAAGCAAAACTACTTAGATTGCCTGAAAAATGCTATATAAAAAGTTACTCAATTTCCTGGAGATAAGCTAATGACGCCAGAGTTACACATAGATTCAAAGGTTTGGTATAACCCAAAATTTTGAAAAGAATTTTTTTTATTGGCAAAAATAGAAAAGAGATTAGAAACTTAATAATTGATTAGTGTTAAGTGAGAAAACAAGTACTCTTAAGATTTAATTTAAAAAATAGGGTTGTTTTTTGATATAACTTTAAATTATTAAAGTCGTAGTTTTTCTTAAAAAATAAAGGTGCTGGAATACTTTTTAATACCGTGTATTTCCACCTCTAGTGTTATGTCGTTGAGCAATATTATGTCATCCTTCCCGAACAGCATAAACAAGCTCTTGTATAGTTCTAGATGGGTTTCTGCTTCCACTGCCGTTGAAAGCATCTCGCAAGCATGTTCTATGGGATTTATGTCTGGCGATAGTGTGGGACAGTCTAAACGATTGATACATTCCAATTCCAGATACTCATTTACAGCTCTGTTACGGTGAGGTCGGGCGTTATCATCTATAAAAACGAATGCCTCATCAACAGCTCCTCGCCATAGTCTGACGTAAGGGTTTCGAATCTCCCTCATGTATCTATCACCAGTTATTGTGGTTTGAATATAATTTAATTCTGTGCGATGATTAGACATGATACCCGCCAACAACTTCTTGTTTTGTCAGAAAAAACTTTGTGTTGCAAAATTCTGCAGGTCAAACAGGTAAAATGTGCTCTTGTGGACTCACTGTAGTCGACGAACTTGGTGCTTATTGTAGTCAGGGTTGGTAGATTGACGATTAAGTTGATTGTACCAGTCTCTTAATGGTCGGCGATACCTAAAACCTATTGCCAGTATTCGCCTCCGCATTGTAGATACCGATTACGTAGACTCCCAAAGCATCACGCATATCTCTTTGGAGTGCTGGCATTGAGATAGTTGGAATTTTTTTGTTAAGTGAACATATCGGTTCTGTTGCTGATTAATTGAGCCGTTCAGCGAAAAGTGGTGTAACTCCCTTAAAGTAGAAATTTAGCAAATTGATATTTTGCATCTGGATGAATTAAAAAATCACTTTATTAAACATATTCTTTACATTTTTGTACATATTTATAACCCTGTACTAAAATTTCATATGGTAAGCATTTTTAATGATTGCGCCCATTAATTACATTTTTGCCGCCCAATAATTACATTTCTTCCAGTAAGTTTTTTTCAAAAAGGTAGCGGAAAAGTGGTATAACTTGGAGAGTTATATCACTTTTCCTCGAAAAAGTTAACCAAATTTCACAAAACTGATGAACCAAAGAAAAATAATAGCTGTAGTATGTTTACTATGATATCTATTACTGATAAAAGTGTTCAAAAAATATAGAGCTTGAAGAGCAAAACATTACTACTACTTATCTTACATACTAAATTTATAGTAAGGAGAGTAAGACAAGTTATTAAACAAATTAATCTTCATCAGAATCGGATAATGGACCACTGTCAACAGCATCTTCTTTTGTCAGTAAGTCCAGGAAGAACTGATGCTGAATCGGGGGAATCCTCTGAAGAAGTTCTATCAAATCTTTTTTCTTAGCTACAGTAACTGATCTACACACTACATACCATAACACTAAAAAAACCTGACTAAACAAGAAAAAGCGAGTTTAATAGGACCTGGCGCGACATCGGAACAACGTGGTGCCTTGACTTATACCACTATTCCAGCGAACGAATCCATTATATTGAGAGAAATAACGTTAGGAAACTCTTATCTTAGCTAAGTTAAAATTTTGACTTATACCAGTTTTCGACTGAATATATTAGACCAGTAGAAACATAATTAATGGTATAACTCAAAAATTAAAAAATACTGACATATACCACTTTTCCTCTGAGCGGCTCAATTACATACCTTCTACCGCTTCTCGGTCTCTCATGAAGAGAGTTATTCCGGAGATAACAATTCCAAGTGAGACACACATCATTTTGCCGAACCCCAACTCTATTAGCAACAAACTTTTGAGGTTGGTTTCTTCAAGTAAAGTCACTATTCTTCCACAGTCAATCTTACTTAAGACTTGTCAAGGCATCTTTTCACGAAAACTCGTAAAATATAACTGTCTTGACTTAAAACCAAAAATGGAAAATCTACAAAATTGCAGTCAACAAATATGCGACGAATACGACAGACAGGTAAATATTAATAGATGCAAACCTTTTAAATCTATGTGTACAAATCGCTAGGTTCGTCTGAACTAAAAATTGACTGAAGTGCCTGTGAAAAATGGAAAGGCATTGCACCTCAGAAATCTTCAAATGCCTGAAAATGTTTAAAAACTCCAAGTACAAAATTACTCATATGGTCTGGAAAAAGATGAGAAAACTGCCTTAAAAAAACTCAATTGCATGAAAAAGAAGTATTATGAACCCTAAAATGCCCTAGAAGAAATGACCGAGTCTAGAAAAGTCATTTTTTTTTTGGAATTTTTAAGAGACATGCTTAATTTTTTTTTCAGACAATTAAGCCAATTTTTGTGATATTTTTTGTGATATTTATTTTAAGCTGTTAAAAGTAATTCTTTTAAGGAATTTTAGGGTCCATATTATATTTCCATGCAATTAAGTATTTTTTCAGGCATGCAAAATTTTTTTTCTCACGTAATGAAACTACTATATTATCAACTAAGTTAATTCTTAGGCATTGAAAGTTATCTTATGTTCCTTAAGCTTCTGAAGTCACTTTTTAATTTTTTCCAAGTACTTCAGCGAGTTTTTAAATTTTTTCATGTATTTGACTATGTTTTTGGTGGTTAAAGTCAAATCAAGATTTTTACTTTAGGCAATTTAGAGACATGGTTAGATTATAATTTTCATGTTTTCAAGCATACAAAGTTGTTTTTTTTTTCTTCGAGGCTCCAGATATCGTTTTCAAGTTTTCCAGACAGTTCAGCCAGTACTTGTGAAACAATTTCCATTATATGGAAAAAAATTAAAAAACTACTTACTTGATTAAAAATCATAAGTCAAAAGACTCTATTATTAATAAAAAATACCTGGAAGGAGGCCTGAAATAATTATTAAATAGCCCTGCAATTGCCTGGAAGAAACAAACTATGAGAAAAAAGAGACTAAAAATAAATGTTTACTACCAAGTTCTGGTTAAATTGTAGAAACTTGTTCCTTCCAAACCCCCTAAAAATATACAAAATTCACCCGAAAAATTCACTTAGGTAACAAAAAAAAATTTTTAATGAAATTCAATATATTTTTAAATTTTTTTATTTATTAGGCAAGGCAATTAGGAATCCACAAAGAAATTTAACAAACACATTTAACAACATATCCTAGATAAATGCAATACTTGAATACCTATCAATAAAATACCAAAACAAGAAGTTTATGTTATATTCTACAAGTAAAGATGATTTCCAAATATTGTATTTTTATTGCAATTGCTTGAGCAACCAAATACCAAAAAAAAATAAGAGAGAATTGATAAAACGTGTAGACTTAATAGCTCAATTCTGCCTTTCGATAAACTCACCAAGCCTTATGCAAAGTATTTATTCCAATTGGTCAATAAATAATTAAGAACAAAGAATACTAAAAAAAAACATCTCTTTATTTACCGATCGCAAAAACTCTCCAAGCACTTAAATCTATGGCCCTAAAGGGTTGAAAAATGATCGCGTTGATTTGTGGCCATCACTTGCTGGTTTTTGGGTAATTAGTAAATTTTCCGGGGGGGATTTTTCAGGTTACCGTGTTAAAACGAGGCTAATAAAACTAATAATAAAAACCGAAAAGTTATTGATTTTGCTGCAGTAAGGCATTTCATATAAAAACGTAAAGAAGTTAAACCAGCCATTTCACAACACTTTTCCAAAGAATATTAATAAAAAGTTCCGGGAAGATCACCTGTCGCTTTTCTCACAAAGGCGCGGCCTTATCATAAAAACGGAAAATAATTGAAAAGAAAAGAAAACACCCTTTTCAATATTACCGGCCGTGCCAGACCGTTTTCTTTGAAATATATATCGCTTTTGTTTTTTCACTGTGTAATTATGAAAAATATAGCGTAGGAATAATTTGACAAAAGTACAACCTAGAAAAATATATAGCACGGGAATTTTTGTAGTGGGTTTAACTATGATGCTTTTGGGAAATTAGAGATCATTAGTAGTTGACATTTTTGTCTGTAATGATAGCAACCTTAGCTTAACAAGGAAATTAGTCCTAAATAGGTACTTTCCTTGTTAGTTCTATCCTAAGACTAAATAGTAGCTTACTGACGGTGCATATGCAAACATATTTTTGATTGAATTAATTTATTCCTTTTTGTGTTTTGGGATAATATTAATAATTTTCTTACGAAAGAGTTCTTGGTTCATGAGATCGACTAATTTAAATCCTTTATAGAGCCAATTCATCATCCTCGATGATGCTAGTCCATCTGAGGATGATGTCATAGATATTGAAACGTCGACAACTATGGTTTTTAAATAATTAAAAGTTAGTAGTCTATTTTCTAAATTTATTTGCCATTTTTACAATAAAAAAAATCATGCTTAATAACTCAATAATATACAGTACAGAACAAGTCAAAGATTCATTCTAATAATTTTTAGAATTAACTCAAAAAAAAACTGAAATTTAAAAAAAATTGTTCTAAAGAATTATGAACGGCTTCAAGTGCATTAAAAATTACTGAACTACCTTAAAAAACAAGCTAATGATTCGAAATTCTTAGTGAGAAATAATTCAAAACCCTGGAAAAAATTATTTGAAATATCAAAAATGACTTGTTATCAAAAATTGCTTAAAAAAAATCATAAAAAATTAAATAATAATAATAGGTCATGAATTTACATAGTATTGAAACAAAAGTACGCAGTACCGGAATATGATGAAAAAACTATCAAATTGTCTAAAAGAACTAAACTAGAGCCCTGAAACATTAAAAAAACTGACCTGTGAATCATCAAGAAAACAATCGTGTTACAGAAAAAAAAACTAAAATAACATTTTCTTTTAGTTCTCACTTGATTACTTCAACAATTATGGGTTTTTATTCTTTACCATCGTTCATTAACTAAAATTTGCTTTTTGAGGATTTCTTCTATGGTAGGCACCCAAAACCTCGGGTTTTAAGAAGCATTGATAGCCCAAAAAAAATTAGGAATTCCTGCTTATTTATGTCAATGAAACTATACTCTCGAATACTTATAAGCATTATATGGATACTATAGAAAATACCTGGTCTTCAATGATTTATCCAGCGTATCCCTCGTTATTCTCAGTATGCCGAAAAGACAATCCAAGATAGGATTTAAGTCATCTGCTAATGATATTAATGAAGGTCAGTAAAAAAAGAAACCAATTCAAGTCTTGATTGGGTTCGGTTTATTTCTTATGTGCTAATACCTCTTCTAATGTTCAAAAGCAATCCTAGAGAAACATATATCTGAAAAATTACCAGATCTTGAGAATACGCCTTCCTCGTCTATAATACCTTCTTATATTATTGCTGATTCTCCTCATTTATTTTAAAGATTTATCTGTTTTCAAAACATCACAGCTGGTGGTAATGCTTCTTTTTATAAGTTTTAATTTCAAAGAGAGATTTATGGGTTAATGCATGTAAGATCCAAATATAATTGATTGAGAAGGGTTTAGTAGATTTTAATTATATTTATACAGTTGTGCTTTGACCAATACGGAAAGCACTTAGACAAAGCGTAATACCACGCAAAAATGCTCTATTTTTTCTTCTCTCCAGCTCTTTTTATTGAGACTAGAACGTCAAGATACTGAATAATTTATTAGTGGAACGAAAACCATATCATCATGAAAAAATTATCCAATTACTAAAATATTTCTGTTTTCAATTGTAATTCATCTTTAAATTTGTTAAGAAAAGAGTTTTTGGTGTGACGTGAAAGTCCATCATTTATAAAAGACTAGTGACATATTCCAAATTTATTCTGAAAATAATACACAAATTCCGAATAAAATGGGGTATTTCTACATAAATGGTACAAGAACTCTGACTTTCTTCTTCTGATTTTAATATCTATTTATACATTATTACTTCATTCATTCTCTATTATTTATTCACTCTCCATTTTTCAGTTCCTTTTCATCTCTATCCAAAACATCTAAGATGAACCATCCTGATGATGTTATAAAAAAAAAACAGTTACTTATATAATACTTAAATCATTGTTTTTCAAAATCTGTTTCATTACTCGGGTAGTTTTTCAATTTATGATTTCAAACATTTTTTGATTCATCTGTACATGAAAATTCAGAATTTGAGCAGTTTATTGCTTTTAAAAATCAAATTGTTCAATTATTAAGACCATGTGGCCTTAGGAACTATAGCGTATGAAAGATTTCTTAAAACTATTCCCGAATATGCTTATCTCTTATTTTGGAAACCTGGCCAGCTGGGTCTCAAGATCTTAAGCCATTGGACGTTGTTTATTGAAGAAGCTAAAGAGAAAACCATGTGTTACTTATCAAAAATGCTTTATTCTCTTCTTCTTTTTAGTTTTATTATTAGCACCGAAGAACATGAATCATCAGCAATGAACTTCTTGTTAGTGGAACAAGTTAAACTCAGTTAATTCTTAAATAATTTTTTAACCTCAACTGTCTGATATGTGACTGTTATATTTTCAACAGCCTAGTAGTAGTACAACAATTAAGACTAAATGACCGTTGAAACAATCATTTATGGAAAATTATTGGAAATTATTCCAGTATAAGGAAGTTTCTAGCTTTGGAGAACTAAGATGGCCAGCTTGGTCGCCCGATCTTAACCCATTACATTTTTGCCGTAAGGATATTACAACAGTAAAGTTTATGTTAAAAGAATGTAATTGCAGTTGAGCAGCTTTTAATACGTTAACTTCCATATGACGCACGGATGCGTCTCAGGGATTTGTTTTACCAGGCCGCGTGATCCATATACGTGTCACATCTCGAAATTCGGTTTTAAAACTGTGAACCGTTGCTGTGTCATGGTAACTATATAATCTTACGGGAGATACCACTTATAGTAGGAAATATCATTTAGGCCCGGTTGTACAAGCAGTGGTTCAACTTAAGTTCTACTAAACTGCAGTTCTTCGTTGAACGTAGTTCAGAGGTTCAAGTGTTGTTCCAATACAAGTTTAGTTAAACTAGGTTCTATTTAAAGTATGCAATGGCCACACAAAAAAGAAGAAAAAGAAAAGAAGAACCTGACCTATTCATTAAAATTAATTTATTTATTTACTTTTTATTTATTTATTTACTTAGTTTTTTGTCTGTTGCCGATTATAAGTATTTTTTGAACACAAACAATACCGTAAATTCCGAAGTGTTGTTTGTTTAAAAGTGTTTTGTGCCGCCTTGCTGCTTGCCAAACCGTTTGGGTCTGCTTATCCTGCTTATCCTGCTTATAGCATGGAGAAAAAAATTAGGGCAAGCAATTTCTCTGTGAGAGAAGAAAATGTTCTTATTAATTTAGTAAAAAAATACAAGGAAATCATAGAATACAAGAAAAGCGGAGAGCCCCTTAGAACTGTTACATTTCTAAAAATAAGTATGAGAATATAAAAAAGGACCAAGCAAACATTTATAACATTAACTACAAGCAGGAGTGATATCCATGAAATATTAGGGAGCCAACTTACAGAACTAACATCAAAATATGACACTGATGCTATGGCAGGTTTTTTTTAACTTGTTTTAAATCATTTTCAATCTTAAATATTGTAAATATTGTAATTTCTAGAATCAATTGTTATTCAGATTGAAAGCAAAAATACTGACGATATTCTATCTAAGATCTAAAAGTATTTTTAAAGTCTATAAATAGTGTAATTGAATTAATTATTGAATTAATTGAATTAATGATGAAATTTGTTCAGAAATTCTATCTACTATGAATCTTACAGCTTGCTTTTCCAACCTAAATCTAGCTGTTCAAATGATCTAGTCGATCCCTGTACATCTGTGATTATCTAGGGTGTTCAATTTTATTTACTAATTCCAGAAAATTTTCGTAATCCGTAATATCTTCCCAAATAGGATCTATTTTTATATATATGGTTTATAAACTAAATCTAGGGTACCTAGTAACTAATAAATTAGCACCTTACCAAACACAATAATTATTGAAAGGCGGCTGTATTTACATAAATAAAAAATATCAAAATGATATACTAAATATTGATTTAATCTCAAAAATTTGCTTGAACTCCCTTTGAACGCTCCAAATTGGACGTTCAAGATGAACCGCAGGTTATCGTTTGAACCAACATTGTACAACGGATTAATTTCGCTGAACCGGAGATGTTTCGGAACTGTTGTTGAACGCCCATTGTACAACCGGGCCTTATAGTAATACTTGGATAATATCAATAAAACATGAAAATATAAAAAACAAAGACTAACACAATAATTTCAATAGTGTACTACATTATGTTAATAGCATACTAGCCTGCGTGTACCATATATGAATCACAAAAAAAGTTGTTGACTTCTATGCAAAAATGCTCTAAACCAAAAAAAAAATATATTTTCCTAACTAAAGATAAATGTTGCTCCTAACACGTTCAACATTTAAGGCACGCTAACACCCCAAAAAAAAATAAAGAAACCCCAAAATTAATCGTTTGGCATCAAAATTTTTCCTACGCTCATTTAGCGGTTCTTATCACATGCATGATTTGCATGATGTCAAAACTTTTTCTGCCATTGACATAAATCTCAAAAACAAAGCGAAACTGATAGAGTCGGCCTTTTTTTCTTGTAGACCAACCGTTTTTCTCTCCTGTATACATGTAAATTGGCAATAAAGAACCGAATAATATTAAGACAGGGTTGGATTTGACGACATTAGTTTCTAATTTGAATATTAAAATGTGAAAGCTTTGTTGGGTTATGCCAGTGCCACCGCAGCTATGATATATGAGTCAACTAAATGATGCATAAGACGTTGTAGCAATAACATTTTTTAATAAGGGCATTGCTAGTATTGTTTTCTTAATCCGATCCTGTGGAAAACCTTAAGACAAAAACTGATAGTGGGGATTCTACAGTATAAGCAGGTAAAGGAGCAACTAAAACAAAGCTAGAATAAAGCAAGAAGGAACAAAATGGCCCTTGGCACGCTAGATATTTTTAATGTTCGAAATGCACGCATCTTTTTAAAGTTTCCTTCGTAATCGGCGCCATCTTTCATAATAATTTATGGCGCCACCGAGCGAGGTTCAATTGTTTTATGAATTTTGGGCATTAAGTAATTGGGGTTTTTCGTGTTTCGTATTGAAAAGCGCTCGTTTAGAATTAATACATTATACCAATTCAGCTAAAAAAAAATGATTTTATTTGAAAATAAAACTTATCGAGGTCAATAATAAAAAAAAATTAACTGACTAAATTGATAAACACGACGCGTTGCACCGACCCTGGGTTCCTCGCCTTGAGTGTTAATTTAAAAAAAAAATTCAATACCTTTTAATGAAACAACAAATTATTAATGCCAATTGTGACTCAATAGCGAGATGATGATGCTGGTTTTGTGAAGAATGCATCGCTATTAGGAAATTAGTATGGCATCAATACGTCATTTTTCATTAGTTCGATCATAAAATATTGACCTTAAAAATAAATTAAATAAGAAAAAATATTTTATTTATCTTACCTGTTTTATTTGCTGCATAATTTTTTTTTTATTTAATGACTTCATTTTTATTAAATCAACGTTCAATGTAAGAAGAAATTGAAGAATGAATTGCGAAGAAAAACTACCGATAAGACCAATTTTAATTATTCTAAGGCTGAAAAGGTTGAAATTAATAACACTATAAGGTTGTTAAACTAATGGTCTCATGTTTATTTAAAATATATATAAAATCTCACAACATAAGAAGACTTTTTTTTTCTTATTGAAAAAGTCAAGTGACAAGTATTGCCTCCTTGAGTATATAAACTTTCTCTTAAGATCTATAGAGTATCAAGTGGACAATATATTCAGGGTGTTTTTTAAAGGCGTACTAATATTTAAGGGAGTGATTCCTGGACCCATTTTAAGAAAAAAAGTTTCCATGAACATATGTCCCAAACGTCCTAACTTTTGAGATACAGGGTGTTAAAGTTTTCAAAAAAAATCAGTTTTTTAATAATAACTTAAACAATAAGGTAGGCATTTTTATGAAATTTTGTACATGTATTCTTTGCATAAAGGTGCATTTTTTGGTGTGCAAAAAAAATATTTTCTCTGCCAGTTGCATGCTTATAGGTTTTCTATTGAATATTTTTAGTGAAAAAAATAGTACGCCACTGCTTTTTCTTAAAATAAAAATTATTTTTTAAATCCGCAATCACTTTTTAGTAAATTTGATTTCTTGGTTTTTTTTGTCCGACGCACGGTTTTTGCTTAAAAAAATAAAAACATTTTTACTTCCCTAAAAAGCCAGCAATAAGAAACATGCATAGGAGACTCCGCGACTTTATTTGCGTTAAATAAAGATGCGGTACGGCACTTTTTTACTTCTATTTACTTTTTAAACGCCTTAGAAACATAAGTATTGTTTAAATTATTTAAATTTTTTAACTTTTCATACTTCTTGTAACAAATCTGACCGCTTAGTTTGCTTGCAATCGACGAACAAATATTTTCACACTGCATCAGATTTTTAGGGAAGTAAAATTGTTTTTATTTTTTTAAGCGAAAACCATGCGTTGGGCAAAAAAAAAACACGAGATCAAATTTGCTAAAAAGTGATTGAGGACTTAAAAAATTATTTTTATTTTAAGAGAAAGCGGTGACGTAGAATTTTTTTCACTAAAAATATTCAATAGAAGACCTGTAGAGATGCCACTGGCAGAGAAAATATTTTTTTGTACATCAAAAAATGCGTCTTGATGCATAGAATATATGTACCAAATTTCATAAAAATGTCTACAATATTATTAAAAAACTTATTTATTTTAAACTTTAACACCCTGTATCTCAAAAGTTAAGACGTTTAGGACACATGTTCATAGGAACTTTTTTTCTTAAAATGGGTCCAGGAATAACCCCCTTAAATATTAGCACGTCTTTAAGGAACACTCTGTATATACTGACTATTAATATATATTATATATACTAACGTTTAAAAAAATATAAAATTATTTACATTTACGTAGATCACCTCATCCGTTCAAAGCACCTAGGTCTGTCTGGCAGCCGTTTCTTCGGGTTCAGGGCCAAAGACCTTTAGAACCCTCCAGTCATCTCAGTTACTTAACAAACTCAGCTCGTGCTGTACACCCTATTATACATATCAAGCTTTGGATCGTTTCATCCTTACAATGAAGAAGAATATAGTTCACAATTAGGTATTGCCTACTGTACTATCTCTCTTCTATTGATCGGGAAACACCAAGTCTTGATGAGTCTGCCACGGGGTTTCTTCATTTAGAGCAAATAAATCAGGTTAAACAGTTAAATGAAAATCGTACTCTTTAGTAATTCTTGGGTGCCTTCACGAGTTTTTCTAGACCTTTTTCTTGAGATACTGCCTGAGTGATATCTATTGAAGGCGTTTAAAACCTGATTATTATGAACATACCATGGTACCTTTGCTGTAGCCGATTTTTCTATTTCATTCTAAGCAGATGGGTTGCGAACTTTTACGCTAGTGATGCATAGGAAAGGTGGCTTGTGCGATGGCCTTTATGATGGTGAGTTTGGTACTAAGCTTCGTGACTTCGCTAGCATCTCGAGAGTATACTCTTCCTTCAGGCCAGTCCTCTGTTGTGTTAGTTCGAGGTACCTGGCTCTGTTTGATATCATCCTACTTAATAAATACGGGCTATGTAAGAGTGTGGTGAAGAAGACTATTGTGTCTTCCTGACGTTGAACTGTATTAACTTGTTAGGTTGGGTTCATCGGCGATGGCAGTGCAGACGACGTTCATGAGGTTCGAGTCCCAAGCTAACTCCTGATGCCAGCCCGGAAATTTTAGCTCACTCACTGCCCACCTTGACCGAAACGACCTAGAAATAACACATTAACTTACATACCTTTGAAAGGGACGAAGCATATATTAATGTTTTATCAATTCAATGTAGGCGGGACGTTTCTGAGCCATCTGTGATCTGCTGATAGCATTGTTATAATTTCAAACAACTCGGATGAACTGGGGACAATGCTACAGCTAACAGCTGAGCGAAGCTTCTAAGAGCATATATCTAAAAATTAACACAATAAAAGTAATGTCCTGAGACAACATTCAGATCCTTCTAAGTAACCAGATTATTGAGAATGTCACCGGATACATCTATCTCAGACAGGTTGTTAAGCTGGATAAGGAGAATCAAACGCCTGAAATAACCACACGCGTGTAGCTTGGACAGCTTTCGGCAAACTGAAACGTATTCTTAGATATCCAGATATTCTAATAAATTTAGAACGAAAAGTTAAGATATGTGTGTTTTAACTGACTCAACGTATGATCTGGAGACAATGACACTAAACCAATACAGCGCGAGTCGGCTTAGAAGAGCTCAGAGAGCAATAGAGCGAGCAATGTCGAGAATCTCTTTAAGAGATAAGAAATAAGGAGCACTAGAGTCGTTGATGTAATCAAAAGAGTTGCTCAGTTAAAATAGATCTGGACGGGTCACGTAGCGAAGGTGTGAAGAGATGGATACAAAGAGTGATACAGTGGCGGCCTAGAAACAAAGAGACACAGAAGAAGACCACAGAGAAGTTGGATGGATGAGATCAGGGAGATATTTGGTAAATACTGGATTAAAACAAACCAAAACCGACACGAATGGAAAACTCATGGAAAAGACAATGTCCAGAAGTGGATTAAAGAAGGCTAATAAAAAAGAAAAAGTGTTGATTAATAATCACACCATATATTATTCCTTGAGTACGAATTTAAGAAATTTGCTAGGCACTAGTATTATGGCCTTTTTCCTTAATCAAAAGTGTAACAAGTTTATTAAAAGGTTAACCGTACTGCACCTTTGCTTTACTGATAATGATAATGTCATGGGAGATGAAATCGAAAGCCTTATTTAGTTCACAGGAAAGAAACGTTAAACACAAGATCAATTAGGCTTAAGGCTGTCCTTCAAATCCTGGATGATATCCACTATTCTCAAAAAAAAATTACTTTTCAAAGACTGGGTAAAAGTGTCTTCTTGCTAAATAGTTTATCATTGTGTTTGAAAGAACAACATGCATATTGGTCACAGATTTATATGCTCAGGCCATACATATGAGTCTATCTCAAAAGGTGTGCTAAGGCAAGGAAAGACAATCAAGAGAGCAGACTCCCACAGGATCGACTTGGGTTGCAGTAATAACGTTTTCACAAAAATGGATTTTTTCTCTATAAGTATGATCCTATTTGATCATTTGAATTTGTAAATACTGGGGGAAAACTTCTATTATTAATATAAATCTCCTAATCATATTCATTAAATTGAATGTTTTAAAGATTAGTAGTTACTTTTTGTGAATGATTGTTGGCTATTAAACTAACAATCCATTCTAACCACATATTAATAAACATATGGATAACATATTAATTGCCCATTTATAATTAAGTAAATAATACTACATTCCCAATCTGCTTATTAACAAAAATACAGTTTCACATTCAGCTCAAAACTATAATAACACACTTCCACCCCTACGTATTTTTCCACTTTTAGCGAACTCATACGCACGTTAGATCCCGTATCGCGTCTCTCTTCAACTCACTCGAGCAATGTTTCGCGCTCCCCGTTCCTCCTTCGCTTCTTTACCATCCACGGCAATTTTTTCACGGTCTTTTTCCTTTTTTTCCGGAAGTGGGTGGAGTAAAAATTCGCTTGCGTGAAAAAATTACAAATACAAAAATTCAAGGGGAGGAGCCGCCTAGCCACCGTCGATCGTCTGCGACTAATGGTAGAGTATCGGAAAAAAAAAGGAATTTAGAGTTTTCGTAGCACATTGGGCATTTTTGTGAGTTTATCCGATATATTGATAATCGGTATTTATATGGAATATAGGGAATATATAGGATAGTTATTGTTGAACTAATGTTTATATTTTTAAAATATAATGAGCTGTTTTTCAGGTTCTAATATGGTCTTAGGCCTATCAATAGTAGAACAACCATTTAAATATTGTTGATGACATGATTCATTTATCGATTGGTGTTTGATAAAGTGTGCAGTATTCTTAATTTTTTGAAGGTATTTGATAAATTAGGTCATGAACTTATAAAGTGTCATCAAACTTTTAAGATATTCTCATGTGTACTAAATATTATTTGCTTTAACTTTTGGTCTAATTCTTAGTAAACATAAATAAAGCTCTTAATGATGTAAATCACTATACTTGTCTAAAAATGGCCTCAGGTTTAATGCCTTGAATTTATCAGTAATTTATTCTTTAAAGCTAAGCTGGTTGCTAAAGCTGCTGTTAAGATAAAACCCACAAAACTAGTTAACCTTCTAATATACAAGAGCTTAAATTTTAAATTTTAAAATTTGCATTTTCATTTATTACTTTTGTCCCAAATAATAAATATGTATCATCCACATCTTGAAGTCACACCTTGGGTTTGAGTTGAGCTGTCCTTATAGAGTGCTCCTCGCACCACTATATATATATGCCAGCTAAGGGATTACTAACCAAGCTCTCCTCAATCGGCATACAAAACTCATTATTGAATTGGATCAAAAGTTTTCTTCAACAACGAACAATCCAAGTAGCCGTCGATGAATACCTCTCCGACAAGTTTAACATTAACGCTGGAGTCCCTCAAGTGTGCATTCTATCCCTCACCCTTTTCTTGATATATATCAACGATTTGCTAGGAACCACTGTCAATCCAATCTACAGCTTTGCGGACGATAGCACACTTATTTCCACATTTAAGTCCGCCAAACCAACGACAGCCGCAAGTTCTCAGAATCTTAGGCAGCAACAAGTAGCTTCAACCAACAACGATATTAGAGCAATCTTGGAGTGGGGCGGTAACATTCTGGTCAATGTTAACGCTAAAAAAACGCAGGATGCAGTATTTACGATGAATACTAACCTTGGTCGCCCGGAGCTGGTTATGGCAGGGAAAACATTCCCAATGAAATAATATTTACATCTTCTAGGAGTCGAGGTCACCAACAGTCTGTCCTGGCATGACCACGTTGCCGAGGTCGCCACGGCGGCTTCCAAAAAACTCGGAGTGCTTTTCAAAACGAAAAAACTGTATACACCAGAACAGCTGCTGACTCTTTATAAGGCTCAAATTCGCCCTTCCCTCGAGTATTACTCGCATGTCTGGAGCTCTGCACCCAAGCATAGTTTAAACCTGCTGGATTCCATACAGAAGAGAGCTATTCGTCTTATCGACAAACCAGAACTGACAAAGAGTCTGGAAGTGCTCCTCAGAGCTGGCAGGCCTGATTCCACCCAGGGCTGTTCCGGCAAGAAGGACGCGTCTAGCAGTTGCGGCTCATCAACATCGAGTCCACCTGCCTTCCCCAATTCCTACTGCCTACTCATTCATCTGGAGAACATCTTCTTTGTGGAACGGGCTTCCATCTCATATATTTCCCGACGCATAAAACCTACAGCGATTCAAGATAAATGCCCACAAATATCTTCACGCAAGCCCCACTCCAAAAGTGACATAGGACTTTCCTCTTGTGCTTGTGTTTACTATTAAAAAAAAAAGCTGCCACTGGAGATAACGATGAGCACATTGGAAGTCCTTCGTCTTGAGGTCTTGATTGTAAAACGTAATTATGAATTGAAAGTAGGAGTTACGAATACAAACTTCCAAAATATCCATTACTCTTTCTACTCAAAGTCTTTCCTGTATTTTGCAATTGTTGCATCGAATCTTAGTCTTTTCCTGAGGTGTTAAGGGACTCTCGTTTAATAGCTTATTGGGAAACGAGCTAAACTTCGTACAAAAGAGTCTGTGTTGCCTGAGTAATGCTTAACATAAATTTGTCATGTTCCGATGTTTGCCTCGAGCTGGTGATAGTTCGCAAGACATTCCTATGTATATTTTATGAAGGTCGTAGAAATGTGGTGGCTTACTATAGTGTGGAGTGAGTTTGGTCAATGCATCAGAGAGATAGACAAAATACAAGAGCTCTGTACATTTTTTCCTCTACTGCTGGTGTGGGATTTTTAATTAATAGTTTTCATTCACCTTTATTTAATGCTTGTTCAAACTTGTAGTTTTCTGCTTCCATTATAACTGTTACATTGCCCTTCTCCGCTGGTACGACCTTAATGTTGGTGTTTCTTTTTAGATATTTTAACCACAGTCTGTGCCTGTTAAGAGATATTATCCTTTAATTAGGCCCTTTGCTTAATACCTTTTACTCAGTACTGGATCTCTCGGATACGTTGATTATGGTTTTTTTCGTTCGGAGAGATTGGATCCGTATTACTTGCTTACTTGTGAGTGTATAGAAACTTTGACTGGTGTTTAAGTTTCGAAATTTTTCTAAATTTTGACAGGTATTAAGTCAATCTTTGCAAACATTGGCTCACTGTCTTCACCTAAAGTAAGTTTTTTGATATCCTGGTAATGTTCACACTCATTTGTCAGGTATACCCTCTAACAGTGATATCCAAGTTGTGCTCGCAGCAGTTCTTTACTGGCGCCTTCTAGAATGCGTACTGATATTATTCCTGGCATCGTGGATTTTAATTGAAAACCCACCGGATTAACATCGTTGTCCCTGATGTGCTCTTATAGAAAGTTGATGTAATATTCCTCCTTGGTCAATTTGATTCTTGATTTTTAAATGTTTTATCTAGGCTATTTTGAATATGAACTGCATCCTCTTTATTAGATACAGATTTAAAAATTATCTGTAAATATTAAGCCCATGCAGAAAGTCAAGATATCTACCCTGAGGTACCTAAGACAAAGTAAGGTATTAATGAAACAATACATTACTAACTCTGATTCTCTGGTTTCGATTATTTAAGTAGGAAGCTATCGAAGAGCCTCAACAAACCTCTATAAAAACCCAAATGTACTATTTTCCGGACAAAAATACCATGGTTAACCTTATCAAAAGCCTTGGCACTCGTGGAAATGACATCAAGTTGCTGTTTGTTCAAAATGTCATTAAATATATATTCAAAAAAGATAGACCGGGTTGTAAGTGTAGATTTATTTGGAAAGAATCCATGTTGACATTGTAAAACTCAAGTTTAATCTAAAGGTATATCCTATACCAGACTGTATATTTCGGATCATGAGCCACAACCACTTCCTCAGGTACTATTTACTTGTTTTTGCTGAAGATCTATTAATGTTTGAAAGTTCTGAACCATTGTATTGATAATACATTCAGACAAATTAATTATCATTATATTCCTTTAAGCAATGGATTAGATTCTCATCATAATACTTCAAACACTTGGAATAGATAAATTCGTAAAATATGCTAAGGTTAAAAGTAAAAATCTTTCTTTAAGGTCTTAGGCTCAAAAAGAGAGTATAATAGGAAGATTTGTATTGTAGATGCTTCGCTTTATTTTTTTTGTGCTTAAGAATATATTCTTTAAATGAATATTATCATTGTAAAAAAAAATCCCCAATTAGAAGCAGCCGCAAACAGATCCAGATTTTTAAAGTGAAGAAAAAATTCAGAGTTTTTATTAAGTAAGGGGAGTAGTTCCTGTTAAGTAATCTGCTAAACGGAAAGAGGAGAAATGCTGCTAACAACGAAAATTGCTATAGATAAATGTTCTATATCCTGGGAGGGAGACTAGTTAGCAGCTTTTAAAGAGAAAAAATAATCCAAAAAAGTTAACAACACTGAATATGTATTAAAGAAAATCTGTAAAAACCACTGGAAGAGAAGTGTAACACAAAACTCCCATTGCTTTATCAATTCTAACTTCAATAAACCCATTTAAAGTTGTCGGGAATATGGTACTAGATAAAAAGCATGTACTCCTAGATATTTTATTTCTATTGTGAAGTACTGGATCTTTTTGCATTGATGTCTGAAAGTCCTGATCAATTCTTCGGAAACTCTTTTCCAGGACTACTTCTTCACATGTTTAGTGCAG
The DNA here is from genome assembly GCF_022605725.1 of Anthonomus grandis grandis. Lineage (NCBI taxonomy): Eukaryota > Metazoa > Arthropoda > Insecta > Coleoptera > Curculionidae > Anthonomus > Anthonomus grandis. The sequence continues at coordinate 24,349,254 of NC_065552.1, read as the reverse complement.
CCACATTTTTGAGACAACAGTGGAGAAACAATTCAAAGCTGTATTGTGGAAGTAAAGTAATTCCTCATGAGTAATATGCCAAACGAAAACGGGAATATCACCTAAAGAGAATAAACCTTTTAATATTTCTATATCTTTAGTTTAAATCTGCTACGCTGCTTAAAATCTTGTATATAACTTACCCTGGTCCCTTATGCTCATATTGTCTGTATGCAAAAATTCTCCATTTTTCCGCTGCAGTGATTTCGTACTTGTAATCCGTGTGCCTTGTGTGAATTTCGTCTAAACAAAGTTATTATTTCGTTCAAAGATCTCAACGATAGTAACTTAATTACCCATTTTAAAATCCTGTAATTTTGTTGTAAGGCGGTACTTTATTCAACAAAATGGCTACTAATTACCGATATTTCTATGTGGTTTTGTTAATTATATTTGTTAACATACTTTTATCCAGCACTGTATCATAAAATTATGAAATATATTTAAAAAAACTAAACCTATTGTAAAGAGTAGATTTATTATGCCTGCATAACATAAAAAAATTGTTATTCTAATGGTATAAATACACTTTACAGTTTACTACAAAACCCGTTTGAAATATACTACGAGGCACGAATAACCAAGTTGAAAAAAAAACTGAGTAATAATAACAATTACAAGTAGTTAGGTATAGAACAATGATAATTTATATTTAAGCATAAAAATAGCGATGACGTAAGGTCTGTGTCCGACCCTGTATACGCGGAATAACGTTGTGATAGGTTAGGAAGGTTATAATATAAAATATCAAGTGGAATGAACTTGGTTCGTATTTTTACACTTCGGCCTTGCAACCCGATGCCGTTCGTTGTGCTTATCTCCTTTTAGCACGTCTTAATAATTGTGATTTAGTGCTGTTTTTATTTCGATTTTTATATTGTCTGGCTTTTTCTACAGGGTGTGTGGTCGATCCTGGTCATTATATATCTATATTCCTTCTCTTTTTTTAATGATATAAGAAGCATGATGTTACATCACTATGTAAATATTAATATAACGACTGTCATTGATGACGTCAATTTTAAACCTATACATAATACTGCTACAGCCGCCTGAAAAAAAAATGTTACATATTATTATCATTAGTTAGAAATTATAAATGCATAACTTAAATGGCTATGATAGCTGAGTTAATTAAATTTCACTTGGATTTTAGTGGCATGAATTTTACAGTTATTGAATCACCTCTTAATATTTGTAATTTAGTTTATTTGAACTTTATTATTTGGCTTCTTTTAAAGGCTGTGTGGTCAATCTGGATCACTGTCAAAAGATTAAACTGATCAAAGCCATTTTTCTTTTGTTTTTTTTAGTGATTTTGGTAATATATAATGACGTCAATTTTAAACTGATACATAAAACATCTGTAATTGCCTTGATTTTTTTTATTATACATATAAATAGTTGAAAAAGGAATGCGGAAAAACATTCGAGCGTATTACCCAAGCAATCAAAAATGCAATAGAGGACAATACAAAAATGCAGATTTTAAGGTCTAAATTATCGCCAGGGAAAAATAAGATTACCAAAATGTAAGACGAAGAGGGTAACGTCATTTTGGACAGTAGGAGTATTGCCGAACATATTAAAAAATCTACACCCATATCTACACGTCTATCAGGAATTCAAAAACACTTCAAGTAACTATATGCAACGTGGACTTTGAGTACATGAAAGAAAATCAAAAACAGAAAAAGCCCAAGTGAAAATATAATTATATCTGAAATGCTAAAAATAGGAGGATCATTCGTTAAAAATTCTAAAACCTATGTAAATTATTTTAAACCAATGTCTGCAAGAACGCAAAATTATGGACAAGTGGCAAACCGCAGAAGTTATTCTGCTGCTTAAGTAATGTCGATGGTGGAAATTATTGTCCAATAAGTCAACCAGTAGAGCAAGTGGGGTTTCGTCGTTATTAAAGAAGCCCCTTTACCATCCACGAACACTATCGACCACCTACAGTCCATAAGAACATTAATAGAAAAAACAACAGAATACAACCTGCCCATTTGGCATTTATAGACTTTCATAAGGTGTTTGATTCAATTGAGTAATATCTTAGAACATTGAAAGGCCTTTCAATGTTCTAAGAGCAATATTATTCTAGTTATAATATTGCAAAATATATACAAAAATGTCACTTTGCATGTCAAAATCAACGAGGGTCTAAAATAAATAGACGAGTACGTCAAGGTGATACCATGTCCCAAAATTATTTCCACTGCATTGGGAAACTAAGGCATAGATATTAACGGGTTCTTTTTGAACCATTTCCGATTTCTCCATGGCATTATCCTAATAGGCAGCATCTTGGAAGAAGGAAGCGGTATACTGGGAGTAATTAATGATGTGAACTTCGGGTTAAAAATGTACATTTCAACAAATAAAATCAGCAGTAACATCAAAGAACAGATATATATAGATGGTAAGAAACTGAAGAATGCCGAGGAGTATATTTATCTGCTGCATACAATAAGGTTAGACAAAGAAAATTAAATAGCGAAGATAAAACGAGAATTAAGAAACTTAGATGGCTTTCGAAAAGATACAGAGCGATGGAGCGAACGTTGCTTGGTATCAGTCTTCCAGATAGGAGGAGGAACAAAGAAATCCGACAACGAACTAAAGTCATGGATATAGTAACACGTTTTGGTTAGTTGGTAACCAAAACGTGTTACTAGGGTTTAGGTCTTATGTATTTAGGTAGGGAATATGGAATTATTTAAGATGGTCACCTAAATTCATCTACTGGCAACCAAGACAAACGAAGCATTGGAAGATTACAGAGTAGATGGCTCGTTGATAACAAGTAATAGGTGGATCGAACAGTGTAGACAAACATGGAGGTCTACACTTAGAAGTGGGAAAAAATTACTAAGAAAGAAGAAGAAGAGATATAAATAACTTAAGTTATGAATTATTTTTGATTTTATATGCATAACTTAAATGGCTATGGTAGCTGAGTTAATTAAATTTCACTTGGCTTTCAGTCACATGAATTTTATATAAGCTATATATATAAGCTATATATATCACCTCTTAATAATTCTGATTAAAGGCTGTTTTTATTTGAATTTTTATATTGTGTTAATTGCCGTTAACATTTTATAAAACTATGTCAAATATGAGATAAATTTGTGCAAGTTTTTTCCTTAAAATATTTTGCATTGTTTGCACATAAAAATTTGCGCCCTAATTAAATAATTAATAAGGAATATAAGGCAGAAGGAATATTTCTATATTCTAATAATAATGTCTTACTATTTATTATGAGCAAATCTATCGAAAAATAATTTTCACTGATTTTCACTTACAAGCTGAACCCTAAATATAAATTTTTCACATGAACTGTTGGTGATTTTACTTTAAAATAATAATTTGGATTATTTTAGCAATAACTCCCGCTACCAGATAAAAAAGACATTAAATAATAAAAGGAAACAATAAAAGATTCACAAGCACAAAGAGCGTAGAGCAAAAACAAAGCACCATTATCATATTCCTCACTAATTTTATTTACCTTCCTGAAACTTATTTACCAAACTTTTTAATTTCTCATTTTCAGTTTAGAGCTAGTTGGGTTACGTTTTTCTAATTAACATTGGATTTAAGTTGCTCAGGAATGAGATAAAAACAGACGACCAAGGTAAAAATTAATGGAATCAGTGTCGGCGTTATTTTAAAAATACATTTTTGAGCAAAGAAATTTTGTTAACATTATCCCAGACAAAAATAGCAAACCTTTGTCAGTTTTGACTCATGTATTCTCACATAGTCTGACCCCACTAAGACTTGGACTTGAATGTTCTTTGCAGAAAATTCTAATAATAAATAATTATATAGAAAATGTTAAAGTTTCAAATATAAATGCATTACTAAACTTGGCATGATTTAATTGAAATTTATATATTTCGCTTAATATTTTGCTTAATGTGAGTAACGTAGGTTAAATATAATGAATTTATTTGGATCTGAGCAAATTTTTAGACCAATATACTAAAGTAATGACATCTTTTGAACTGCTTAAGATCAAAAATTCTCGTTAAATCCAAATTTAATAAATTTTATGGAAATAGAGATATAATGTCTCTTTAAACAAAAAACTATTAAATAATTTTAAATTTTACGAATTAAATTCTATACATACTTACACAGTTTTCTTCCATGTGAATTAAAGTAAGTTTGGATCGTTTTTATGCATAACCTTATTGGATATTATATTATTTTCCTATTCTATTTTCACGTATGCATGAATCGTATGATATGAAATGAAAATACTAAAAATTCCATTATACAAAAGAAAAAAATGTCCTAAAAATTACTGTTTCTACGCCCATGGATTATCTTAGCAACACAGGTAATTACCTGTATTCTTTAACAGATTTGCTTGCGCATTTTTTATTAACGAGCCATATTTTCCGCCTGACGCCGAAAGAAATAAGCTTTTAATTATACTGCCGGGGAAATGGCTGGATTTTGCTCCTTATTTTCTTTTATGTTATTTTTTTACCCTATATTTCTGATTTTCTTAAATTATGACTTGCTACTTGTCTATTCGTTAAATATTTAATAATTATCAGATGTACATTTCAATTCTTATTAATAAGTAAATATTCAATGTAATGAATAAAAACCTCTTCTCCCTAAAATCCGTTAATTGAATAATTTTTCTTTACAGTATTTTCTTTACAATATTTACTTTACAGTAAATAAATATCATATCCATCATTCGATAACATTTTGAACTACCTGAAATTTGATTCTTTCGAAATACGTATTTTATCATTTTTTAAAATGTTTACGATCTACCACATCAAATACATTGTCATTATCATAAAATATATAAAGGAAGTATTTGTCAAATATTACGAGACAGTTATACTAGTACGAATTACGAGACAGTCTTACCACTAACTAAAACTTTTTATTTTTACTCTCGACACGTGTTTCGCTAACGATGTAAGCATCTTCGGGAGAATATTAAAACTCTTAGTAGTTTTATCTACTGTCACACCAAAAGTTTCAACCATAGGACTAAATATTTATTCATTAATATTTGTGGGTAATTATCTGTTTAGTGTAATAAATACATGTTTGGTCTAGTTTAAATCTTAGAAAACTGTGTAAAAATTGTAATTTTAAATCTATCAGTTAATTATTCATTAAAATTCTTATGTTGATTTTAGTTGCATTTATCTTTTCTATAAAACATATTCCCAATACTTTAAAATTTTGAAAATAGGACATCAAATGTATCGTCAAAATATATAAACGTCTATTGTTGCTTTGAATTTACATTTAAAGCATAATTATTCTTTCATTATAATGAATAGATAACTGATCTGCTTTTAATAGGATAAATTTTTTAACTATTAAAATGACTTATTTCGAAATCACAAAATCTACAAATAAATTATTCGTCAAATATTCTCATGAAGATTTAAATTTTATTTAAAGAACCACTATTCTTTCTCTTAATAGTTTGATAAAAATTTTAAATATTTAAATACTTTATTCTTTAAAAATATTTTATGATTCACCATTTATAAAACTAGTATGTTATCAAAATTAAAAAAATTATATGAATGAATTATTCATTAAATATTTTTATAAAGAATAAAGTTTTCATTTAAAATGATTTATTTTTCCACTATAGTGATCTGATCCACTTATAAATAACAGATCTAGAATATCAACTGCCTAATCGAGATCATAAAATAAATGAATAAAGTATACATTAGATATTCATTAATATTTGTTGAAATACTGCTGAATATTTATTCATTTACTGTAACGAATAACAATCTGCTCTACTTCTAATTGGGAAAAAAAAAATATAAAAATATTTTATGATCCAGAGCAACTAGTGTAAAGAAAACCAGAACATCAAAAAACATAGAATAAATATTTCTATTTTCCTCACACTATAATAAATAATAATCTGCTTTAGTTTTACTCAGATAAAATTTTTAACCCTTAAAAATATTTTAAATAATCAATGGACTTACTAAGATCAGAAAACGTATGAATAAGTTATTCATCAAATATTCGTATGTAGATTTTAATTATATTTATAGGACAATTTTTCTTTCTTTTTAATGAATTATTAATGCCTAATTAATATTTGAACTGCTTAAGTATCTTATTCGTTAAAAAATATTTTATGATACATAGCAAATCAAATCTGTAGCACAAAATAAGAGGAATGGATTATTCATCAAATATTTGTGTGTAGGTTAAATTTTACATTTATAATTAAATAATTATTATAGTATAGTGTATTAAATCTCTGGTCTACTTCCAGACAAGTGATCTGAAACATTAGGTACCTATTTGAGATCCTAAAATAAATAAAAATAAATTATGTATCAGATATTCATTACTATTTGTTGTTAATTTCAATTTAAATTTACTAAATATTTATTTATTCACTATAATGAATAACAATCTGCTCTACTTTTAATAGTACAAAATTTGTAACTATTAAAAATATTTTACGATTTTCAACATCAACAATGCCTTACCGAGATTACAAAATCTATGAATAAATTAGTCGTCAAATATTCGAATGTAAATTTCATTATAGAAAAAGTATTCTCTATTTTGGATGAAAAAATTTTGCTTAATCAAAATTCGAACTTATTAAACATTTTATTCGTTAAGTATTTAATGATCCACAGCAACTAGTGTCTTGTCGGGATCACAAAATAATGTAAATGAATTATTCATCAAATGTTTGTATGTATTTGGAAATTTACATTTATAAACAAATTATTCTTTCCGTACAGTGAATATCTCTATGAAACCTCTGATCTACTTCCCGAGAAAAGATCGAGAACATCAAGTACCTAGTCGAGATCATAAAATAAATAAATGAAGAATGCATTTATATTATTATGTAGCAATTCAAATTTGCATTTATAGAATAATTATTCTTTTAGTATAGTTAATAAATATTTGCTCTACATTCAATAGGATAAATTTATGAACTCTCTTTAAAAAGTTTTTATGATGTTCAACATCAAAGGCCTTACTGAGATCACAAAATCTACGAATAAGTTATTCGTTTAATATTTGTATGTAGATTAAAAATTTAATTTATAAATGAAATATTTTTTCCTTAGAGTGAATAAATCTCTGGTCTACTCCTTATAAAATAATTAATAGAAGCATTCATCAAATATTCGTTTATATTTGTTGTTAATTTAAATTTACATTTAAACAATAATTATTATTTCAGTATAGTTATTGGATATTTACTTTACTTTAAATCGTAAAAAAGTATTAATTTTCTTCTCTACAACATCCCTATCGAGGTCACTATATACAGAGTGTTTCTTAAGTTGGGGTTTTCATTCAAGATGCCTCAGAACTTAGGAAATATAAATATATACAAAATGAGGGAATTTTTCAAGTAATATTTTCTTAAAAATAAAGTAAATCCGGTCATTTTAGTTAATACCAAAAACCAAAGGCAAAAAGTTTATTTAATACAAAAAACAGTAAAATTGCATCAAAAAATTTAGAAAATCTAAAAGATAATGAAAAGTCTGATATTTTAATTTGTGAGGCCCACCTAAGGAAATTCTTTAAAATTCCATTAAAGCGAACGTTTTCCGTGAATAATTTCCGCAACTATTTGTAGGCGTTCGCGTAATTCTTTCATTGTTTCACTTCCTTCTTATGCACCAAAGTTTTCAGGTAACCCCACAAGTAAAAATATTGATTTTTTAAATGACTTTTGCGAGAAAATCGCACACCCTATATACGATTGAGTTATTCCTCTCAGTATAGTGAATAAACATATAGTAAAATAAAAATAGTGAGAATTTATTGAGTAAAAATATCCTACAAAACAGCATATTTACACACATATCCAAACATTTCTGATCCGTTTCAAGCAAATCCAAAAAAACAATCCGAAAGTGTAGTCCCAAAGAAATTAACGCGAACTTTTGTCAACAGTGTATTGGTCGTTTGCAGCAACATGCGGCTCTTATTGGCGGACCAAATGCCACGTCCTGTCCGCTCTGCCACAAAGTGTTCCTGGGAGGAGAAGCCTTGATGGAACACATGAAACACACGCATAAGGACCCCAATGCTTCTGGTGTAGCCAGTAAGTGTCTAGTTGGTCTATTGTGAGAGCAAATCAATTTTATTTTCTTGTTGTATATATTGTTATATATTTTTATTTTGTTTATGTATGGCATGGTTTACCTTTCAGTAACTGGTAGTTAGCAAAAATGTATTTTAGTTTATGTTATTTATAAAAGTGTTTAGAAGTCTAAAATACATTTTTGCCTCTGTGGCTTTATAGAAGGCCCTATGTTGCATGATGTGATCATTAATATAAATAATAGCATAGTTTTTAGATAAATGCATAGAAAATATGCATAAATGTTATATCCTATATATAACGTTTTTCGTTCAATTTAAGAGCAGTAGAAAAAGATTCTTTCAAACTGAGTGAAATACATGTAAACAACATAATTATCGGATGTAAATTTGATCGTTTCTTTACGATTTTTTTAGGGTAAATTTGCCTCAGCTTTTTCACTTCTGATTGTCTTATTTTAACAAAAGTATACATTAATTGAGGTGCCTAAGAAAAATTACACTAAAGAAACCGATATCGGGGCAAAAGAAAGAATAACTCAACAAGAAAGTTAAACTGGAAGTGATTAATTATAAATTGAGTAGAGGCGCGTCTAGAGAGCACTTAAAAATATAAAAGGGTTTTTTTTTCTTGGGGGAGCTATTCACTTCCCCTGCCCTTCTGAAAGCATTTTTGTTTGATGCTTCTCGCTCATCCCTACGTCATCGTGTTTATTTTTTAATCGTTTGTCTAAATTACGAAAAAAAGTTATGCCTTAAGAGTACCATAACGAAGAGAAGAGTTTCAGTTAAACTATGCTAACGAAATTTTTTGTACAGGATCTCCCAAGATTGGGATCTCGGAAAGCGTAAAGTTATGTTATGGTAAAGGTACCTAATTTGATGCTATTAAAAGGCCGTTTAACATTTTAAGATAATTGAGTATCACATGAAATTTTAATTTATAATTTGAAAAAAAAGTGCATATTTCACCTTAAACTCATACCTAAAATCCCTTCAAAATATAATTTTTCTTACGTAGTTGGATCCCTATTGAGAAGCAGCATTTCATAGCAATGATTTTTGCGGGCCAGGTGAGTAAAAAGTAATTTTTTTGGTTTCTACCACATTTTGTTGTCAACTTCGCATTGAATTATATTAAAATGTCATTTCTCTTAGAAAATTAGACCCAGTAGAGACGAGAAATAGCATTTCGTAGATATTGTCAAAAACTCCTAAGTATCACATGGGTACTCATGTCATAAAATGGGTAAAAAGTGTATTTTGTTGGTTCCTATCGTATTTTACTTTCAAGTCACGCCTTGAGTCATCTGAAATTGTCATTTCTCTTATAAAATTAGACTCACTGGAGGCGAGTGTGCTTCCTCAATGTCAGTTAGGCTTTTAGTTCAAAAAGTGAGTACCAAATGCACTTTTTTGGTTTTACATGTTATTTTCAAGTAATGCCTGGAATAATAGTACTCATGTCAAAAAATGGGTAAAAAGTGCATTTTGTTGGTTTCTATCGTATTTCACTTTCAACGTCTTGAGTCATGTGAACTTATCATTTCTCTTATAAAATTAGACTCACTGGAGGCGAGTGTGCTTCCTCAGTGTCAGTTAGGTTTTTAGTTCAGAAAGTGAGTACCAAATGCACTTTTTTGGTTTGGCATGTTATTTTCAAGTAATACCTGGAATAACACGGATACTTATGTCAAAAAATGGGTAAAAAGTGTATTTTGTTGGTTTTTATCACTTTCAACACCTTGAGTCATGTGAAGTTCTCATTTCTCTTATAAAATTAGACTCACTAGAGGCGTGGGTGCTTCTTTAGTGTCAGTTAGGTTTTTAGTTTAATAAGTGAGTACTAAATGCACTTTTTTAATTTCGCATGTTGTTTTCAAGTAATGCCTGGAATAACATGGGTATTCATGTCAAAAAATGGGTAAAAATTGCATTTTGTTGGTTTCTATCGTATTTCACTTTCAACGCCTTGAGTCATGTGAAATTGTCATTTCTCTTATAAAATTAGACTCACTGGAGGCGAGTGTGCTTCCTTAGTGTCAGTTAGGTTTTTAGTTCAAAAAATGAGTAACAAATGCACTTTTTTGGTTTCGCATGTTACTTTCAAGTTACGCCTGGAATAACCTTGAGTTATTACTCTTCTTACGTAATCAGATTCATTACTGATGAATTGCAGCATATCATAGCGATGGCTCATGGTTTTTGGGTTTTAGATGGGTTTTCATGTTAAGAAGTGAGTGAAAAGTGCAGTCTTAAGGTTTCTACTGCATTTCACTTTCAAGTAACGCCTGGAATAACCTTAATATATCATTTTTTTATATAGTTAGATTCAGTACAGACGAAAAACAGCAGTTCACAGCGATCGTCAATGATTCTGGGCTGTCAGATTTGTTTTCATGTCAAAAATTGGGTGAAATGTGCATCTTCCTGATTTCAACCACATTTCACTTTCATTGATATTTGGAATAACATTGAAATGCATCGTAGCGATCGCTTATGATTCTTGGGTCTTCGATGGGTTTTTATTTCAAAAAGTGGGTAAAAGGTGCATCTTGTTAAAATTTCTATCGCATTTCACTTTCAAGTCACTCCTTTAATCATCATTAAATTCGCTTAAGTATTTAGACCCAGAACTGAGGAGAAGTAATATTTCATATTGACCATTAAAGATTCTTGGGTCTCTGATGGGTTTTTAGTCGAAAAAATGAATAAAAAGTTAATTTTTTAGCTTCTACCGCATTTTACTTTTAAGTCTCGCCTTGAATCATCTTAAAATGTCATTTTTCTCAAGTAGTTAGATACACTACACACAAAAAGCAGTTTCGAAAAACGTGCGTAAAAACTAATTTTTGTTTGTTTTCTACCGCATTTCACTTTCGACTCACGCCTAGAGTTATCTTAAAATGCCATTTCATTTACAAAATTAGCACTAGAGACAAGAAACAGCATTTCGTAGCCATTGTCAATGATTCCTGAACGTCAGATAGGTTATTAGTTCAATAAATTAAGAAAGTGCATTTTTTGGATTCAACTGCATTTCAGTTTCAAGTAACGATTAAATAACCTTAAATATTACTTTTTTTATGTAGTTAGATCTAATACAGGCGAAAAACAGCAGTTCATAGTGATCGTGAATGATTCCTGGCTGTCAGATTTGTTTTCATGTCAAATGTGGGTGAAAAGTGCATCTTGCTAGTTTTAACCACATTTCACTTTCATTCACATCTGGAATAACATTAAAATAAAATTTTTCTTACGTAATTAGACCTACTATAGTCGAAGAACTATATTTCGTAGCAACCGCTCATGATTCTTATATCTCCAACGGGTTTTTAGTTCAAAGTGATTTTGTTTTTAAATTTATATCACATTTTACTTTCAAGTCACCCCTTTAATCATGTTTAAATTCTCTTAAGCATTTAGACCCAGAACTCATTAGAAGTAATATTTCATAGCGATCATTAAAGATTCCTTGGTCTCTGATTGATTTTTAGTCCAAAAAATTAGTGAAAAGGTAGTTTTTTGGTTTCTACCGCATTTTACTTTCAAGTCACGCCTTGAATAACCTTGTCTTCAATCACGCCTTGAATCATCTTAAAATGTAATTTTTCTTATATAGCTGGATACATTATAGAGAAAAAGTAGAATTGGAAGTGGGTAAAAAGTGATTTTTTTGTTTTCTGCCGCATTTCACTTTCAACTCACGCCTTGAATTATCTTGAAATGTAAGGTCTATTACAAAATTATATTCACTAGAGACGAGAAACAGCATTCCATAGCCATCGTCACTGATTCCTGAATGTCAGATAGGTTCAAGTAATGGATAAAGAGTGTACGCCTTGAATCACTTTGAAATGTAATTTTTCTTACGATGAAAACAAAGTTTTTTATGTTTAAACCAAATTAACTTCAAATTACCCAATTTAAGCGACCTTATATTATTTACAGTTTCCGAGATCCCAATGATCACCCTGTACAGGTGGCAAATCACTAAAATAATTCCTGCATGAAATTATGCATGCCGTAGCATATTATATTTATTTTTATTTATTTTTCTTATATATTTTATTATGCTTTGTACGCGGTTCCTTATCCCCTTAGTTGCTTATTTTTGCCTGTGGTTGATTAGGCCGCGACACTGTCCACAGTTGACAGGTTGCTTCTTTTTAATAAATTATTTGATCACAAGTTACAAACGGTATTTGGTGCCCTTTAACATGGTGGCAGATGATAGACAACGGTGGCAATACTGACAAAGGTGACAATTTAAATAATATGAATATTCTATTATACAAAGTGTGCACGTTAAAAAAAACCTGGACACCTTGTATGCTAAGTGTTGCCACCTGGGAGTAATATTTATAGGTGACAAAAATAATCCAACTAACAGAACCAATTTATAAGAACAAAACATTTATATATATAACGTACTAACTATTAACTGCTTCTTGATCAGAGGTTCCCGGGGTGCTTTGCTTTATCTCTTTTTCTTTCTGTTGTTGACGTCAACGATCCTTATTTAGCCAAAAGGAGGACAGCGAACCATCCGTGTCCGGTTTGCGGGAAACACTACGTAAATGAAGGTTCCTTAAGAAAACACTTGGCTTGTCATCCCGAGACCTCGCAACTGTCGAGCTCGTTGCGCATGTGGCCGTGTTCTGTTTGTCAGGCCGTTTTTACTCACGAATCAGGTACAGTTTCTATGAGTATTTGTCGCGAGAGAGAGAGTAAAAAGATCAACGAAAACGTTCTTGAAAGCAATCTGGAACTTTTTTTGCTGAAGTTAATCAATTGTAAATGCAAATGAGGAGAGGTACCCTGTATCCCATTTTTGTTGTAACTTAATCCTTTTCTAATACTCGATTTTTAATATAAATATTGATCTTTAATATAAATCTCGATTTTTTATATAAAATGACGCAAGCAAAAATAGGTGTTTGGTTTCTGAGGTACAGGTTGAAAATGAAAAGTTTTTTAATTGTGGTCATATTTAAGGCCCTATATAAGTTAGAACCTACTATAATTAGATATTTTGATGTAGTTTTTAGTGACGTAGTCAGAAAAAAAAATATGACGTTTTTTCAGAGATATGACCTAAACTTGGGCTGTTTACAAGTTATTTTTAATAAATAAGGTAATGTATAATAGAATTAATTTAAAATACCAACAAACGCATAAAAGACGCAAGCCATATTATACAGTTTGTCCAAGATAAGGATGTCTATCATGGGGACCTTGGAAAACAAAAGAGATGCGAAGATGGTGAAATTAGAGAAAAGTTGCGCAATTTCAAGCCTAATAATGTGTCGTTTAAAACCTTTTAAAATTCCCAGCAGTTCCGAATATATGCCTAAAAGCTCGAAATTTGACAATTTCGATTTATTTTTTTCAGGCATTATTTAAAAAAATGTGGAAAAACCAAAGACACAATAGGATTTTGCAATATTTAAATTAAAAAATAGGACGCCAGCCTGTTTATGTGAAGAACGTTTAGTTTCAGTGATGAATGTACTTTTTTTTCGAATGGTAATCTTAATAGACAAAATGTTCGTTATTAGAGTGACGTAAATCCTCAAATATTTCGTGAAACACACACACAGTACCCGGAAAAAGTAAATGTGTGGGCTGGCATATTAGGGAATCACATTGTTGGGCCTCCCTTTTTAGACCAAAGTTTGACAGGGGACCTTTACTTAAACATGTTGGAAAATGCAGTAGAACCACTGATCCTCAAGATTATTGAAGAAAAGCCTCTTGAATTTGAGTTGAAAACAGTTTTTTAACCAGGTGGGGCACCGCCTCACTTTGACAGAAATGTTAAAGATTATTGTACTAATACTTACCCTAATCGGTAGATTGGTGGTCGAGGGCCTACCGAGTGGCCAGCGAGATCACCCGATCTTACACCTCTGGACTTTTTTTATGTTGCTACTTGAAACAAAAAGTCTACGTCACCCAGCCAAAATCTATCTACGATCTAAATTCCGAATGTTTTGGTGTAGTAAGCGGTGAAATGATGGCACTGAAGAAATGTCAAATTAATTTTAATAATATATTATTGACACATAGTGTTTTTAAACTTATCAAGAAATAAGCTATGCAATGAAGAAAAAAATTTAATATTACCTTGAATTGTAAATCCAGAAATATCTGTTAGGAAATTTGAAACGTACAACGTCCTAATCATACACGATCGAACAGATTTTCGGAAAAATTGATAGGCACACATTCAACAGTTCCGTGGCCCCATCGTTTGCTGGACATAACTCCACTCGATTTTTTTCCTTGGGGTTTTTGCGAAAATTATGTTTAGAACCGTGGCTTTAAATCTGAGAATCAGCCAAGGACAATTGTTCTTAAAGCGTTTGAGAACATTACACGTAATTTTTTAAGAAATGTTTCAAATTCGACAGTTGTCATCGATGTTATCTGTATTTAAAGAATAATGGTAATTTATTTGAACATTATCTATAATCTAAATTAGTTTTTTCGGATTTCTAGTAAATAGTCTGTAAACTCTGTTTTGTACAACTTAAAAAGTGGGCGTAAGAAAGTGTCTTTTATTTTCCCTATCTCGATAAATACCGCCTGAATAAAAAATAAAAACAAAATTGGCTTAAAATGTGGCAAAATTATGGTTTTTTACGCATATATCCGAAACTATTAAAAATTTTAAAACTTTCCAAACAGCGTATTGATAGGCTTGAAAATGTGCAACTTTTCTCTAATTTCACCATTTTTGTATTAAACCATCTGTGATTTTTTTAAAATCCTCATGATAGACATTCTTATCTTGGACATACTGTATAGGCCATGAAAAATTAACTAGAAAAAATTGAAGAAATAATGGTGAAAATTGAAAGTGAAACCCGCTTTAAAATTCCTTAATTTATACAATTTTAATAAAATAAAATGAGCTGTTCTTAACATTCATGCCATTAAAGACTTACACTACCACGTAATGTATGTACATCTAATGTACCATTTGATGAATTGTAGTGAAAAGGTTCGTTAGAAATTTGTCAAATAATATTTTTTCTGTAAATTTAATTAATTTTCTTTTAAAAACCCATAAATTAATTTTCAATGTAAAATTAAATTAAATTCGTAAAAATGTATTTTTTCTATAATTTTTTCATAGTAGGCCATGAAAAGATGGGAACATTTTAAGAAGAAACGCATAAATTAAAATAAAAATTGGCATAAGAATTTTGTACCGTTTGATAAAATGTACTTAAAATAAGAGGTTTATTAAATGGTTTGGTTATTTTTCTATATATTTATTTCTCATAAGGTCAGAAATTTATTAAATTCATGTAAGATTCGTAAAATAATTTTTCTTAAAACTCTTCGTAATTTTTATTTATGTATTGTTTTATGATTCCAGAAGTATATTTTTTATGAGAAATTCTTAAAAATTAAAGATAAAGATAGAGATAAAGAAGAGATAAGCAAAACTGCCTGAAAAAATTAGCTGTAATTGTCTTAAAGAAAAAAGGAAATCATCTCAAAAACTGAAAAAATAAGAAAAATTTGCACAAAATGTTCAAAAGTAATTTTTTTCCAAATTTTAATTTTTATTTATTTAAAATTTTTGGTAATTTCCTGGTGAAGAGACTTTGCTCCATTTGATAAATTGGACTGAATACCAGGGATTCATTAAAGGTTCATTAAAAATACATTCTTCAATATATGTTATTTTCTTAAATCCAGTAATTTATTAATATTTATGTAAAATTTGTAAAAATATATTTTCTCTATTAATTTTTTAAAAATTTGTTAAAACAGTAATGAAGAAAATTCATTAAAATAATTTTTCTCTTTTCGTCCAAATTATTTATTTTTTTGTTCATAAAGCCAGACATTTTAATAATAATAAAGAAGTTTATTTAGCATAATAGCTATATACATTACAATAATTATAATTATAATATAAAGCAGTACTAAAGTCTACAAAGAAAATAAACTACAATAATAATAATAAACCAATAAAAGTTCATTACATACATGGCTACATTAGGTATAATAGAGTGGTGATCAGCGTAATAAAAGAAAACGTATACAGCAATTATTGGTAGAAATAAATCCTAACCTAGGACAACACAAATGGTATAATAAAACTTATAACTAAAATCCTTAAAAGAAAATAATGTACAATGTATGTGTATAATAGAATGTATAATGTATAATAGAATTACAGGAGATGTTGGCAGAACTTCAAAGAGAATCGAAAAGAATAGACTTAACCATGAATTTAAATAAAACATAAGTCATGTCACCTGACAATATTCAAGTACATATAGAAGACCGAATTATTGACAAGAATATGTATATTTGGGACATTGCATCAACTTGGGCAAAGAAAATCAAACTGCCGAAATAAACAGACGTGTTCGTTTGACATGGGCAGCCACGGGTAAACTGTCACACGTCTTGAGAAATGAAACTATTCCAATTAGTTTGAAAGGAAAGGTCTTCAATGCCTGCTTACTGCCCGTGATGACGGAATGGAAACCATGACACTCACTGTTAAATCAGCTAACAAGCTTAGGACCACCCAAAGAGCCATAGAGCGGATGATGCTAGGAATAAGCCTGAGAGACTATATCACAAATGAGAGTATTACACAAAGAACTAAAGTTGAAGACGTCATAACACGCATAGCCCACCTGAAATAGAGCTGGGTAGGACATGTCGCCCGACAGGACGACTTGAGATGGTCAAGACACATCGTTCAATGAAGACCTCGCATACATAAACGCAGCGTTGGCAGACCACAGTTACGCTGGCTCGATGATGTCAAAAACAAAGTGGGCAACAGATGGCACCAACTGGCACAGAACAAAGAAACATAGAACAATATAGGGGAGACCTATGTCCAGGAGTGGACTGTGAAGGGTTGCTGAAAGAAGAAGAAGAGAATGTACAACACAAAAATTAAACAAAAAAATAGAAATACTTTTAGCTGTCCCTATTTAAAAGATGTTTTCTCAATAGCCTCCTAAACTGGTTTACATTATCACAGGCAATTTATTAAATTCTATTGAGCCTCTAAATAAAATCGAATTAAGTAACTGAACAGTGTTACACCTATCCACTATGGCGAAATCTTGACGATGTCTAGTATTGTATGTGTGTACATCCTCAAACGATTTTAACTTATCACAGATATAGCTGGGTAACAAACGATGTTTCAATTTAAATATAAACAAATAGACATTAAACTTTATACGTTCAGTCACATACATCATATTTAGGACACTTAACATACATTTAATTGATACATATCGATCACATTTTAAAATCAGTCTCATAGCTCTATTCTGTATTACTTCCAACTGGTGTATTTTTTATTGTGGCAGATTAAACAACAACGTGGAGCAATACTGTAAATGCGGAAGTGCAATGCTATTAAACAAAAGCAACTTTGTGCTCATGGAGAGGTTTCTTCCCACTCTGGTGATAAATCTAACTTTTTTGGAGAATTTTCGCATGACGTAGTCTACATGTGCACAAAAGTTTAAATTAGAATAGTACCCATCTAGAATAGTACCCAAATACTTAATTTCACTCTCATAAAGAATGCTATCCCCATTTACAGTAATGCTAACACTATCCATGTCTATTTGATTAAGTCGTGACTTTTTGCCAAATATGCAAAACTTTGATTTAGCTGTATTTAAACACAATTTGTTAGTGCAAAGCCAGACAAATAAACTATTCAGTTCATTATTTAGGTCAATTTGCATTTGCTGTAAGTTTTTGCCTATAATATACACCTACAAATAATACTACCCTACACTTTTCAAAAACTTATCATTAATGAACAATAGAAATAACAATGGTCCTAAGACAGTTCCTTGAGGCACACCATATTTAACAGAAACACACTGAGATATACTATTTTTAAACATTACATGTTGGACTCTGTTAGACACATACGACTTAAACCAACTCAAAGCATTATCCCTAATTCCTAATTGCTGTAGTTTGGTAATTAAAAATTTGTCTATCTATCGTTTCGAAGGCTCTCTTAAAATCTAAAAATACCGCTAAAACAAGATTATCACAGTCGATAGCTTTGAGAAAATCATCACAAATATTAACGACAACGGATTCACAAGAATGATGCTCACGAAATCTCGACTGCCCAGGAACAATTATTTTGCCTTTATCACAAAACTCAACAAGTTGTTCCTTAACACAATTCTCAAGGAGCTTTTCATAGACAGGTACCGGTGTCAATGGGTCTAAATGCATTATGCAAATTTGTGTTTTGTACTTTGGGAACAAGAATAACAGTAGATAGTTTCCAATCATCTGGGAAAACACCGTTAGACAAAGAAGTATTAATAATATCTAATAATCTATTACCAACCACAAGAGAGACGTCACAGAGGACATTTTTTGATATACCAGATTCACCACCACCAACATTTTTTCAGTTTTTTAAAGCATTTTTCATTTTTAACATAGAGACAGGTTTGAATTTAGAAAAAATGTTAAACACCGGGGGACATAAAACATTATTTAAATATGTTTCCGCTTTGTGGTATATTATTTATAATATCCTCCACACTCTCTACAAAATATTTATTAAATCTGTGGGATATAACTTCTTCATCTTGAAGTACTTCTAAATTAAAATTAATTTGCTCCGGTAGTGTGCTTTTACGCGGCAACAGTGTTTTTAAATTCTTCCATAGTTCCTTCGGGTTCTTATTATTAAATTTTTTTACAAATTTTGCATAAAATTTGTAAAAAAATTAATTTTTATAATGTTTTAATTTTTTTAAAGCCGAGGGTTAATAAAAATACTTTATTTAATTCTTAAAAAAATATTTTTCTGTCAATTTTATTTTTTTACTTTTTGTTATAAGCCCAGAAGTTTATTTTTTTCATAAACAATTCGTAAAAATATATTTTCGCTCTAATTTTTATTTTAATTTTTTTTCTTCATAAATTCAAAAAAAAATAAGCTAAAAATGTTTTTTTTTTACTGATTTTTTTACATTTCTTACTACCTGGAAGAAATAAAGAAAATTAAAACTGCTTGGAAAAATTAGCTTTAGTTGTCTAAAACAAACAAAAATACCTCAAGAAACTGAACAAAATTTACATACAATTTACAAAATTAATTTTTTTTAATTTTTTATATATAGAATGTAAATAGAAAAAAAATTACTTTTTCCGAAAAATGTTAGTTCTTTACAAAATTGTGAAAAGCCTTTGTTCCATTTGTGAAAATTGTACTGAAAACCAGGAGGTGATTAAGAAAAAAATTTTCTGAAAAAAAAAAATCCAATTTTTTTTTACTTAGGAAAAACTGGTTAAAATATATTCTCTTTATAATTTGTTATTTTCATTTTGTTTCATAAATCCATAAAACTGGTAAATATTAATTTTTTCCCTAATTAAAAAGAAAATTTGTAAAAATATAAGAATTTTTTCCTGCAGGAAAAGGAAATAATCTACATTTTTTTATTACACCATGTACCTCAGAAACAAATGGAGCAAATTTCTTGCTTGCGGCATGATAAGTTTTATAAAAAAATGGCACAACTGAATCTTTTCCTATATAAGAATCTGACGAAATAAATAAATGTTGTTTTTCAAGAACGTTACCTCTGCGTCTTTTCATCCTAAACCGATAGTTTAAAAAAAAATGTTAATTAAGATGGTACCTCAAATGTGAGTTAATAAAACTGGATCGGTTGGCTCAAATTTGAATTTTCAGCCACAAAATTTTACTCTGTTTGTAAATCGATTATGTCTCATATAACTTTTAGTAAGGTAAGTCGGCTAGACAGAACTTCATCATTAAGAGGATTTTATTATCTACGAATATTCAATTTGTGAACCAGGTAAAGTACTGACCTCCATATTACATTTTCCTTTTATTAAAGTAAATAATTAAATTCTTAAATAAAACTATTTAAAAACTTGGGAAGCTTATTACACATTTTGAACGAAAACATTTGATTTAAGAGTGTTCCGATAGAGTTTCAATTTTATGCAAAACCATATTTGAGGTATCCTTAACACTATAGCGAGC
This sequence comes from Anthonomus grandis grandis, assembly GCF_022605725.1. Classification (NCBI taxonomy): domain Eukaryota; kingdom Metazoa; phylum Arthropoda; class Insecta; order Coleoptera; family Curculionidae; genus Anthonomus; species Anthonomus grandis. The sequence goes on along the minus strand of NC_065552.1, from coordinate 24,329,039 downwards.
ATGGAGATTAAATATTTTAACTTTTTTTTAAACTAGTCCACGTATGTGTAAGGGCTTCCAAAAACCTTAAATTTTTTCAAAATTCTATACACAAAAATAAGCAACCCTAAATTTTGTAAATTTTTTAGTTCTCTTTGGCACTGTTTCTTCTACCATTTCTTTTGATATTGATGTTGTGAGATTTTTATTTTATTTTTCGATTTTCAGTTGGCAAAAATGTAGTATACTTTTTTGCATGTAACTTTTGTTTATTTTTCAGTTAACTGCTGATGCGTTACACATATGTGGACTGATCTTATGCAGAATCGAAAAATCAGTTAATCATTTTTTTTTTTTCAAAAAATATTTTTCGACTTTGCATAATGCTTGTATTATTTCATCTACCAAAGCTATGTAAGTGTAATAGAAACACTATATATGGCTTTGAAATAAAAATTGTTCACAATACCTGTATACCCATTTAAGTTATGCATTATAACAATTGGCTTTTGTGAACAATTTTTCATCTAAGTATACATATAATTCAGCAAGCAATCTAACATGTAATCTATCAATTATCTTCAGGACTATTAACCCATATGGAGCACATGCGTATGGATCCAAAACATCAATTTGCTGCCCAGTACGTACTTTCTAGAGCAGCAGCTGAACGTAGAGAACGAGAAACTTTGCTTGCGGCAGTTTCAGCTTCGGCTGGTGGCAGCAGTCTACTCGGACTAGCCGGTATGGGACCAGGTAACTAAACAATCTCCTTAATGAGTATTAAATTGAACCTTTACATCCTTAATCTCTAAAGACTAATTAAAAAAGGCGTTTTTCCAGCAACTGGTTCCCCCATGTGCGCCTCTCCGAGTGCCCATAGCGACTCGTCGTCTGGAAATGGTCGGCTCTCATCTGCCGGATCAGAAGCCGGAGGACTAAACAACAATAATAACAATTGCAATACTAAATTAGGTGATATCTTGCGAAGTGAGTTTTACAGAAGCAAACAATAGTTTTTTGCATCTTAAACTTATTCCAATTAATATTTATTTCCAGGTAATAATGGTCTACACCAGCAATACAACATGGAAGATCAGCTACAGGCCAATAGGATGGCCGTCATAGCTAACATGGTAGGCCAAGGTGGAGTACCACCAGGTCTAGGATCAGATCCAGCAGCTAATATTGCCAATATTGCTAATCTGGCTATGCGACTTGGAGTCACACAAGTAAGCATTTTACCTCGTCAATGTCTGTTAATATTTTTCACAATTTAGAGAAAAACTATTGCTTACAAGACAAGTTACAATATTGATGTCTGGTCAATTTTCTTCTTGGGTGCCAATTTCTTTCTCGTCTAGGTACAGTTAATTTAGGTCGAACACCAACTTGTCACTAACATTTGTAGTTGCATTTTAATTCATTGATTTCTGCACTCAAGACCTGAGTTGACTCGGTGTGTATACACAAATTTTATAATCAAGATTTTTTTAATGTTGAAACAAGTCAATATTTTAAGAAATTTTGAAAGAAGTGGCAACAATGCTAGATACTTGGGGGCATGGTTTACATATCACTTAATAATATTAGCAGCAAGATTGCCAAATCAAGTTAAAGCTGTCAGAGTTAATTAAGTTCTTCTAGGCAGTTGATGGAAGACTGTTAGACTCTCTTAACAAAATATTATTTTTTAATTAATTTCTTCAAGGTGTAACTCTAAATGAATAGCTCCCATGAAAAAAAAATATTTTTTCCTTTTTTAATACCAATGAAATTAACTATAATCTAAGATTAATTGCATTTGTGCAAGTCCAAAAAACCTCGAAATCCAAAAGCCATAAGATTCAGTTTGATTGTATGATTCAGATTCTGTATTAATTTAATTTTTGTAGCTCCAATAGATCTCTAGATACATAATCTATAAAATGCAGCATGATCAACAGCGTGAACTACCTGAAATAAATCAATATTGTAAGAAATTTTAAAAGAGGTGGCTACACTGCTGGTTACTTCGGGGGCGTGAGTAGCAAGGTTGCCAAATCAAGTTGAAACTGTCAGGTAGTCTGAGTATTTATTAAGTTCTTCCAGGCAGTTAATGACAGACTGGTAGTCGGTTTATTAACTCAGCATGTATGTGTCTCATAGAAAAAAATATTTTTCCATTTTTCAAAGCAGATAAAATTACCTATAATTTAAGGTCAATTGCATTTTATTACGTCCAACATTTCTCGAGATACAGGAGTTCAAAGATTCTACTGAATAGTTAATAAAAACGGTGGTCTTCATCATACATCTGAGATGTTTATTAAAATTGATATCTATCTATCATATAGTTATATTAGAAGTCAGATAGCCAAATCAAGAACACCAATTTGATTTGGGATCAAAATCCTTCTTTTATTATAATTCGAATGGTAATTACTTATAGACATCTATTTCCAGGCCAACCAAGTGAATAACTCGTCCAACCCCTCCACTCCGCCAATAACCAACGAAGCCTTGTCCTCCCTTTCCATGAATGCCATGAATGCTATGCGAGCCTCCATGGATATGAGGACAATGGACGTGATGCGCAATTCCGTCATGGATATGTCTCAAGCTTCCCAGCAATCAGTTCAGCAATCAGCAGCTGCTCAAGAGGCGCTCCGCATGCAGGAAGCAGTAATTCGATCTCAGGCTGAGGCTGCTTTACGTCTGGCTATGACGCAGGGTTTGTCTCAACTTAACCAGCACCAGCAGGAGAACAACCACAGTCCTTTACGCCACAATGGTAATTAGTCTAATAGTTAAATGGTAGTTTTGTGTAAGAATATGAAGGAAGTTGGAGTTATTTTTAATATCCAATCGTTTTCTATGCACATTTTTTGTTTACATTTATTATTATTTAATTGGGAATACATACGCCTTAACATAATTAAGCGTTTAAATACAATTCATATGTGCTTTTTTTGGAACTAATTTTATTCGTTATTTTCTTATTTTTTTACTGTTTATTTTTTAGATAAACATCTTCAGTCTTTCTGGCAGTAGGACTGTTTTTTAGTAAGTTTATGATTTTTTTTATTTTTCTTTGGCTTTCACCACTTTTTCACTAACCTCCTACTCACTAAACATCTAATTAAGGCTTTTCACTAATATTGCGTTACAAAATATAAACACTGTAAAAAATATGGTAAAACCAAAAATGGCAAATATTAGGACATTTTTTGTGACTTAGGTGAATAGTAAGTCTTATCAAAAAGCCGCATTTGTCATTCAATTTTTACGAAAAAAAAATATCCGAAAAAGAGTATCAAGTTTTTCTCGATTTTTAGGGGAATTATTATGTTTCTTTTTTTGAATGATAAAAGATTTCTATCATCTTCTTCATTGTCATCGTTTGATGTCATCATCATGATCTTTTAATGGATTTTTGAAACCGCTTCTTTGGAAGTTCTTTCCTGTTTTTAAAAATTGTCTTCATAGGCAGGCGTTGAGATTGATGATTCTTGCTTATCTAAATCAGCTTTGTGGAGGGGGTTGATATTGGAGAACTTACGCCATGTAGTGATTACTCGTATCATTAATTTTGACATTAAAACCTTAGCTTTGCTTTTGTTAGTAAAGGTCTCTGGTGCTGAAACATCTTATATACTGCATACCAAATTTAACGCATACTCTTGGAACTTGCATTTTTTTCGAATGTTTTTTTCCTTTCCTTTCAGATGATCTTTTGTCATTATAGTTTAATTTTTAAATAATTAAAATAAAAATACAAAATTTGTTCTCAAAATTTTATAACAAGAAATACATAAAATAATTCTGTTACATAATATATATATATGTTGAACCATCAAAAAAAAAATCAATAACAGGAATTTCCCCCTTTGGCGTTTATAACGACTTGACATACTGATAATTAGGGTCCTTATTTCATCTTGGTCTATTTGACCCCAAATTTCTTTCAATCTTAAATAAAGGCCATTCAAGTTGTTTGGGGATCTTAGCAATTATCGTAGTCATCCCCCAATGATATCCTACATGTGCTCTATTGGATTCATATCCAGGCCTCTGACTGGCCAATATATGGTAACCTTTGCCATCTGTGGTCGTGCATAAGCAAGAAATTATCTGCAACTAGGGAGCGAATTAAACCACATAATCTTCTAAATTGTCCGTAATTTACATCTGTGTGGTAAGACGAACTCTATCTACAAGTACTAATTCTGTGCGGCCCTCCATATTAATCTCTCCCCACATCAATACTGACCCGCCACCATATTACTAACCTTCCTGGCCTTCGGTACACTCTATTACTTCTATCGTCAGAAAAGAGATAGTATATGGATTCATCGTTAAAGATAATCTGTGCCCAATCGTCTCTCCTATGCTCTCTGGTGAGTAATGGACTCGTTGATCACTGGCAACTGGCAGATCTAATATCGGTCTCCGCTAGCCTTCTCCTAATTGTGTTTTGACTTATTCTAAAATTGTAACGATCCAGTAACTCGTTTTGTAAAGAAATGCTAATCACAAATAGTTGCCTTAAGCCAAAGAATTCGTAGAAATCGGTCTTCAGCAAAAGTTGTAACTCTTCCACGATCCTCGCCTGGTTTTCTAATATTACCACCAGTTTGTGTAAATGGACTCAAAACTCTGGAGATGGTTGACTGATTGGCATTAAATCTTTTGTTGCGCTTTTATTGCGGCTTTCTCTGTGCGGCGGATTCATTTTGCAAGAACTCAATATGTAAAGTTAAAATCAACTCTGCTGAACTAAAACGCATGAAATTCGTAATGGAGAAATATCAACATAAACACTTTTTATCTTTGTTAATTCTTTTGCCTCTAAAGAGGTGTGAATTTGTTTACAATTCATCAAAAATCAATCGTCAATAGTCCAGTTACAATACTTGTACTTCTATGCTGTCAGAAATAAAAAATATTTTAAATAAAACAACTTTTAAAATTATGGGTTAATTTTGGAGGGCAGTGTATGATGTTAAATTTTGTACATTTTGCTCACTTTATTCTATATCAACATCTGATAGGCCAAAGCTGAAACAGATCTCTTTTATAGTGAGCCTATCACTGCCTCCTGACCTCATTGTTTCTCCAAAGAGGCCAGTTGAGGTTGAAGCAGCATGTTAGGCCTATGCTCAGTTCGTTTACCGCCACTATAATCTGAATTTCCTCCTCTCTATATTATACTCCTTTTTTTTTTGTTCTTTTTGCTGTCCTTCTTATTACTACCTTTACTCTCACCTCAATTCTCCTTTTTCTTTTTTTGCGACGTCTTCAGGATTATAATAATCGTTTTCTTCTTCTTCTTTTTGGTAGTAGAAACGTATCATCCATTTTTCACTAAGAGACCAAACGAAAACAAAACAAGAAAGGTAAAAACACGAAGTCACGGTCTCATCAAATCCATATAATTTTTTAAAGCTACACGTGTTTCGCTCCTATCGGAGCATCATCAGGCTTAGACCTACACAGATCACATTACAACAACGAGTTATTACAACTTATTGCATATAATATATGCATTAAATTAAAATGCAATAAAATACATCTGCTCCCGGATAGGCCTTAACTGATCTTATAGAGTTTTTGTAATGCCGATTCACTAAGATACTGTCTATCTGATTCCTGACTGTGTTCTCACTATTGTGTTGATTGGATATACTGTACACATAGACATCCCATCAACACAATAGCCTGAATACAGTACCATCCATTTGGCTCCATTGGATAGCTGATAAAAGGTCTTTGAAACTATTTTGTAATTTTCTTGGCTGAACATTCTATCTTCTTTGTCGTTTCTTTCCCAACTTTGGTGCTGAAGTCTCCAAGGATGAGTGTGGTATCTCTCGACTTTAGATAACTTGATTGATTTGGTTCTAAAACTGCACAATCTGCTCATCTCATTTTTCTGCAGTAGGAGCATAGATCAGTATTAATATTAAGTGTTGTTTTGTTTGAAGTTCTAAGTAGGATTCTATCTCATACTGTTAAAAAATTAATCACAGACTGCGTTATTCTTTTTGAAACGACAACTGCATTGCCATATCTATGATGCTGATCTTCATTTCCTAAGAAATAGATCATACCGTTGTCGAGAAGTTGCTTGCACCCAGCCACCTTGTACCTCTGATGTCCAGGATATCGATATTTAATTATTGCATCCCTTATATAATGTGTATTCTTTCAGATCATACATACTTCTGACATTCCACATAATACCAATATATTCTTTGTATTATTGGTTGTATTTTTGATTGCGAGGCCCTTGATGGTCTTGATTTATACTTCTTCTGCCGGATCTTGGCTTCCGTTCATGTTCCGTTTCATTCATTCCAATAGTTGTACTAGAAATATCTATTAGGATCTTTAGTGCTGTTTTACCTGCCTTCTTTATTCTTATGCCGTTGACCATTCTTTGGTTTCTGCATCTTCAAGACCGATTTCACAGTCTCACGTCAAAAGAGTACTCTTTCCACTAACCAGCTCATTCGCCCGAAACCGTTGGCCAGTAAGAGAAGGACTGAATATATATATAATAATATATATATATATATATATATATATATATAATATCGAGAGAAGTTGGAAGATTTTAAGAGAGAAGTTGGAATAACACTTCTACACTGATATCAAAGAGTCGTTATACGAATGGCTTAAAAACGACCTAAAAATGACGAAGTTTACCATATTTAGACCTGATATTGCCACCCGAAGATGTGAAATTATAAAGTGATTTTCTCTACTCGTCTCATCCACATTTTCTCTATAGAGTCAAAGTCAGTCAAATATATAATATATCTTATCGTAAAAAATTTGTACTTAGTCGATTTGTAAGAGGTAATTTTTACTCCAAGTATTAACTCTTAAGGTTAGGAACATGTTGGATATGTTAAACTGGACAGCTATTAACAAGTAACCCACCTTTTTATCCTCCATCACGCTGCTTTAATAAAAACAGGTAACCCTACGATATTCTCTAACTTAAACCCATTACTTTTAAGGTCACTTCCAAGGTCACCAAGCTCAAACCTCCCAGCAACTCAGTCCCGATCTCACCGAAGCGCTGAGGCTCCAAGAGCAACGACTCGAGCAAGCCTTAAGGCTTCACGGTAGCGACCCGCGTGCCCTCGGCTTTAGCCTGGGCGGTGCCGGTAACCTCCAAAATCTACAGCAAAACCTGCAGCAGAACCTGCAGCAGAATCTGCAACAGAATCTACAGCAAAATTTGCAGAATACGATGCAGCAGCAACAGCAGCAGCAGCAGCAACAACAACAACAACAGCAGCAGCAGCAACAACAACAGCAACAAGCTAATCAGCAACAACAGCAGCCGAATCAAGGTCAGCAAAATAATCAGAATCAGCCATGAGAGTTTAGCTATTACTGAACACGCAACTTGGGTGATTAGATGGTTTTTTTATTTTCATTTTTGGGGTTTGATAGATATTAGGGATTTTTGAGAGAGTTTTTTTATAAATTAATTTTATGCCATGGTGTATACGATTAAAGAGTTCTTGTTTTTGCACGTTATCGAGAAATTTAAGATTGGTTTAAACATATCTGCACTTACTATAAACTTAAAATCTGTTGTAGAGGAAATATATGTGCCAAAAAAACATTCTATTTTTATGTAGATACAAATTAAATTTAAAGTTGGTGTTCAGTACACGAGGTAATAATGCCTGCGGCATTAAGAAATTAATATATTTATATATATTTGCACTTTAAAAGTGTCCAACTACAAAATAAAAAAATCATTTTAAGAATGTATAGGTTATAAGTGTTAAAGAAATCAAAGAAAAATTTATCTCAAAAATTATTTGGGAGATATTTTTCGTTTGGTGTTTTACTTAAGTTGTATATATTGATTGTTTTTAGATTATATTAGAAATATATGAATGGATGAACAAAAAATAGAGAAATTGATTGAGTATTTATAATATTTCAAGTAAACGAATAAAATATCAAAACTAACAATCTTTAGAAGAAACAAAATTTCGTTTTGTTTATTTTTTTGTTTAAATCGGCCGGACAGTGTACGTTTAGCAATAACTTTTTTTTTAATAATTTGTTTGCAATTATTACTGTGATTATCAAATATATTTTTTTATTTTATGTAAGGCAAGTAATTTTTTTACGAAAAAAAAATTTAAGAGTGGTGGTTTATTACTATTAGGGGCCCCGGTATCTTCATTAACGGTTTAAGCTCGATTAGTATTTATTCTTCAGTTAAAATAATCTTTTCACCAGGGAGTATTTTGATCACTTCGGCTAAATATTCTTAGAATAATTAGTGGGAGATTAAGGTGATTTAAAAGGAAATAAATCTTCTAAAGATGTCTGGAAAAAATGACATTAATTCAAAATTACTTGATCTAGTGTGGAAAAATGCCTGCAATAGAGATGAATACTATTTTCATATTTTGGCTCATGGAATGTCGTAATTTTTTAAAAAATGTGAGAATTTTATACTATTTCTCCACTGTCTATTACTAACCTAAGGGTGTGTGAAATACTTTAACCTCTGGAACGACTTAGACTTTAATTATTATGAATATGTCTCGTTTATTCAAAAGAACTGTGATAAATGTTCTACACCAAATTCTCACAAAAAATTAGTACAACTATCTGAAAAATTTAAGAAATACCTGGAAAAGTGCAATAATTGCTTTAACTGCCCAAAAAAGAAAAAAATTACTTCAAATGTCTAAAAAAGGCAAAAATTGTGTGAAATTCACAAAAAAATTAGAAAACTACTACAATTATCTGTGAAATGTAAGAAATTCTTTAAATATACTACTGTTTTAGTAATACCTAAAACCGTAGTAAAAAGGTAATATTTGCTTTTAATGCCCAGAAAAAGTCAGATCCTCAAAAAAGATGAAAATTACCGCAATCATTTCAAAAATGTAAAATAAAATCTTTAAAAAATCTGAAAAAAGCGAATAGTTACTTTAACTTCCCGGAAAATTGCGCGAAATTCCTGGAAAAATTTGAAAATTATTGCAGCTATATGTGAAATGTAAAAAAGTTCTTTGAAATACCTGGAAAACGCAATAATAATTTCAACTTCTTAAAAAAAGACAAAAATTATTTGGAAAAAGATAAAAATTGCTCCAACTTTAATTGCCTGAATAAAATGTAAAAAATTACTTTAAATGTCTGGAAAATGTAAAAAATTATCTTTAAAATCCCTGCAAAATATAAGAATAAATGCATATATCTAAAAAAAGACAAAAATCCTTAACTAAAAGGTAGAAATATAGAGAAATAGTACCTACTGCTATTGTTATAAATAAAAACTGTTTCTGACAATGCAACATGTTCTGCTGCATAATAAATATTGCAAGAAATATAGAACAAAAATCATGTCTGAAGGTTATTGCCAGCTCAAGGCACTAAGATCAAAGAAAACTGTTCTATAAAGTAGTTCTGAGTGCATTGTTAATATAGTTTTTTTGGGTGAATGAAGTAAGTTATTTGAGGAATGAAAAGAAGCTGCTGTAAAATTCACTCATGCATGATTTTCGGTACAGAAATAAATGACCTACTATTTTCCACCAAGACCAACTGAAAAGAAAATAAAAGACTCTGATAAGCAGCAAATTATTATACTGTATAATGTATTTGTTTAGACCACGTAAGACTTCTTTCCATATACACGGTGTAGAAATTTTAAAGAAATAAAACAAACATCAGAAGAAACTTCCACTAGTCCACGCATTCTTTAACTGTATGAGTTTTTCTTCCCAGTTCTTCCTCTAATATGAAATATCAGAAACTCAGTCTGAGCTGGTAAAAAATTATGGCTACAAAATATTGAATAACCTGAGAAATGTTGCACAACAAATGTTATAGAACTAAAATTAAAGGTTACATTTTTTCAAGTAAGTGATAGTTCTCGGTTTGCTAAAGGCTTGGTAAAGCAATTCAGACGAATTTCCAAGTTTTTTCTGATCTTCCTACGGGAAATAGAGAATTTAGTTATGTGTCTTTTTTCATTTTCTCTTCCTGCTTATTATTTAACTATGTTTTTAATTGGCAAATTTTTCAAATGTCAACCACTGGCTGGAAGTGGTCAAAAACCAAAAAATGCTAATAACTTATTTATAGTTTCTTTTTTAAAAAATACGTTGAATTCTTTTTATTTTTAAAACATCTTTGAAGCATCTTTTGCTGAAATGGCATGCTTGAACTTTTTCATAGGTTTTGAGAAAATTCCCTTTATTTTGAAAATATTGAAAATGTAAAATATTTTTTTTTAAATATCTGTTATAGGCAATAATTACTGTAACTACCTAGAAAAAAAAGGTAGTTCTTTGCACAATTTCATCACCGCTATTTAAAACTGACATAAATTTTCTAAAGATGTTGTTGATGAAATTTTTAAATTATCTTTAGAAATGTTAGGCAACAAAAGTTAACATGTTTACTGAACAAAAATTTATGAAACATGTTCTACAGTGCAAATACGGGGACTTTTCTAGCATTCATAAGAATAATTGTGGTAGAATAGTCAAGAGGTAATGTAGCACAACAACTATGCACTAAAAGTCAAAAATTAGGTCAGATTTTTAATGTTTGAAATTTTTGGGACATCCTTAGAAATGTTGCGCAACAAATGTTCAATGTTCAAGAAATAATCTGGCACAACATATGTATTTATTAGAAGATGAGGCTGAACCACTGGCCATTTAAAGACACAGTATTTGAACTTGATAAAGATCAAATGAGAAACAGTATTTTTTTATCTGGTTATGGCTGGGCACATAACCATAACTAATAATAATGATAAATAATAATGAGGACTTGTTTTACATCTCTAATTATTATTGAATCCTTATCTAATATATGATTAATGTTTCTTGGAAACAAAAACAGACGTATCCGCAAAAGAAACAATTTTGTCAGGGTGTTGGCATAAAAGACCCACATTAATTTAAGTACATCTTGAAAATACTGAATTTGTCTAACTGGTAGTTAAAATAATATCTGGGTTACTATACGACTGTGAAATACTTGTCGATTTAACCGATAATGATAATACCGAGTCTAAAAAGAAAAATTACCTTTTTACCTGTGATATTTCCAAGTTTTTATATTTGACAAAAATTGGGAAATATTGCCCCCACCACAACAACGTTTTTTATTTAAAAAGTACAAAAACTTTATAAAATAAAAATTAATTAGGATGGCAGGGAGAACAGAGTGAATGCGAAACATATTTTTCCAACGACAGAAATAAAAAAAATTTAACTCCTAAAACGAGCGTACTTAAACATGAAAAATAAATACATTTTCAGTTGTTAGCGAAATTGGCGTTTTCAAAATCAATGTTTTGGTAAAAATTATTTTTGTTTATTTTTGTACAGGATGTGGTTTTATCTTTTCGTGTACATACGTACTACAAATAAGCAGCCTTTTTGTATATATGCCCTTTTACCAAAGCGCCTTGCGTGGAATTTAACCTGTTACTTATACACCACCTTTTGGTCTCCTAAATTTCCCTTTATCGCATTAGAACTAAAAAAAATCCTGTAAATAGTATACCAGACTAGTTAAGGGCAGGTTGAATTTCACAGGGGGGCGCTCCATAGCCACAATAATAGTCAATAGTTTTATAAAAAATACAATACAATAGTTATATAAACAACCTTAAGGTTGACCCACATTTCCCATAAAAGTGACAGGTGACATATTTTACACAGAATGACACTTAGCACGTGTAAAATATCCATTTGACGTGCGTAAAAAGTTTCTCGCTTTTGGTTTTCAGTCATATATTGGAAATTTTTCAAAAATTTTGTCTTGGTTTTCGATGAAATAGTGTGGGTAGGTTTGATTAACGGATTCATTTTTCATTAGGTAAATTGGACTTACCGCATTTCTTAAGTAATGAAAATAAACAAGAAGGTAACTTTTTCATATAATTCGCAGATGTAATTGATTTTTAACACCTGTACTTATGAGTCCTTATTCCAAGTTGCATTGGAAGCCAATTACATGTGTTGCTGTTTAATGTCCCTACCCTATTTAAAAAAAATTACTGGTAGCCCATATGTGGCCCAAGATGCAATGACAATTTCAAGAATGAATTGAAATATTAAGAAAAATTTCAGACAGTGATCACGTCAGCTTAACAGTTTAGGTATGAAAATCATTTATTAAATTTACTAAAAGAATCACTTACTTAATATTATAGGATGATAAAGTCCTTTAACTGACGCCGTACAAATGTTATGTAGATTCTCTGGCCTTTTAGATTTTTCTATTTATCTATAATTTATAGAAAACGATCGTGAAACATATACGGTACACGCGGCCTACTGAGCTATTATGGCTCACTAAAAAACTGCAAAACAGCATGCAAATATACCAATATAGATTTACTAAAAGAATTTATATTATTTTATAATACACAATGATGGTACTCGTTATTACCTTTAATTGACACCGTACAAATGTTATTTAGATCCTGTGTCCTTTTAGGCTTTGTATTTTCAATAATTGAGAGAAATAAATTCGTGACGCCTCAATGGTACATGCAGCCTACTAAGCTAACTTGGCTTACTAAAAAATTTCCAAATAGAATGCGAAGATACAGTAATTGTAATTTTTGAGGTATAACACAATAAACGTTGCGTCTTTTCATAAAAGTAATTTATAGACTTTTTTGTGTTATCTATTGTTATCTTAACTAAAAACATTTTTTTTAATATGTCTTTCTTTAATTTTTTGGATTCCTTAAATTTACAACATGCAAAATTATAAAAATAAAATGTAAAAAAAAATATTTTTCAGTTCACCGGGCAAAGCATTTTATTCTTCCCTAAGAATATGTAGTTGCTGTGACGCAGTAATGGTACACAGCTTTAAAACCAAATTTTTAGGTGTGACACATATATGGGTCATGTGACAGTACTTATAATTGGCTCTCAATGCAATATTTGACCTTCAAAATCAATTGCATTCCCGATTAGCAGGTCATGGACTAAAACATACTACATTTTTAGAAAATTTGACGATATTTTGTATGTAGTATGATATAAAAAAAAATCACAAACACGTTTCTTCAATGTCTCTCCCTTATTTGCAAAATAAGGGAGAGACATTAAAATACAGTAATTGTAATTGGCTCTTGATGCAACCTTTAACCTTCAAAATCGATTGCATTTTTAAGCACCAGGTCATGGGCTAAATTTTGAGAAAATTTGACCGCACTATGTATTTGGACGTGGTCCTTTACCCAAGAATCCCGACTATATTTTTTGAAGGTTGCCATTTTTGCAATGTTTTGAACTTATTATATGTACTGTAGCTTCATTTTTCACGAAATGAAGTTCCACTCCTAGTGGAAAATCATGGAAATATTACAAGGGTTTAATAATTCCTTATATTAACATCTACATGACGTGTAATTTATACTTTTGTTCATGATTTTCAAGATATAGATCAATTTTTTAAGAAAAAATCTCTCAAAATTAGAAAAGTCGGTTTTTAAATTATTTCAAAAATAAAACGAAATAGAGCAATTTTGTGATCAGATTTGGATTGCTTCTGAAAAAATTTCTGAGTAAATATTTTGTTGGTCTGACCTAGGATAAAAAAGATCTAAGATCAAAAGAAATATTATCTTTTTCCAAATTATTTCTTTGATCATACGTATATAGAGAGTTACCAATTTCGAAAAATTTTCGGAATTTTGAAGACAAAAACCGGAATACTCTGGAAAACGGGGGTATTAAAAAAAAGTCGAATTCTTATTTAAAATTTTCCGAAAATTTCGACTTTTTCTATACCCCTCTTTAGAGAAAAAACTTCTAGAGCATAGCCAATAATTTTAATAAATAAATATGAAATTCTTATCAAACCTACCCACGCTAACCCGCAAAAATTATAATTTGAAAACGCATATTTAATGTATAAATAAACAAATACTGACTGATTCCTTTGAGTAATTTTGTGGCAGATTTTCTAGATTTTTTATCATATTTCATAAAAAATTTAGAGATGAATCTGTCAATTTTTACGCCATAACCCGATATCGACGTCGCCCCATTTCCAAAATCAGTGTTTTAACCCCGAAGCAGGTTACGCTGAATAATTTTGGAATTGTTTGGTATTTGGCGACCCCGTTTGCCCATTTTGATCGAGAAAAATCTTACCCTTATTAAATATTTAGACTCCCATCCAAAATGAACCAAGATATCTCTTAATCAAAATGCGCAACTTATCACACAACCACCCGATTTTGACACTATGATAACAGTTAAAATACATAAAACAATACACAAAATAAATGCAATAGCCCGGTTGCACCAAGTGCTTCAATATTTTTTGCCCGTTATTCTTAACTATTTAAGAATGAAAAAACTTAAGTAGTTACCACACAAATAAAAATTTTCCATAGCCCAAAATCAGACGTCTATTCTCTTAGATGGCGCCCCTTTTTATGGAGACCAGAGTCACACTTGACCAGGTACCACCCTGTAAAACTGATTAAAGGAGATAGCGATCCCATGGACTCTAATAGCTTAGCTTCTCCACAGTAGAGGCATCGGTACATGGCAGGGGTAGACCAAAAGAAAATTGGTAAAACCATAAAAAAACGCCTGAAGCAGAGGGGGTAAAAATGCCCAAAAAAATTACCCTCGGCTTGGAATAGACATCTGAAACCATTTTTGTTTTGATTACCTTGTGGGGGGCGTTGGGGCACGTTTTTCTGAGGGACAATCCGGGATTTTTTTTCGTCATTTTTCCACGTTGATTTATAATCTAACGTAAAAGTAACTGAAAAGATCCAGTGTGGTACCTCCCCCGGCCTCCTACCGATATTTTAAGTGTATTTTACAAAATATCACGACTAAACGCCCGATAACGTCGTATATTTATTGTAAAATTACATAAAAAAAAACTAAATTTATTTGCAATAGCCCACATTTACAATGTGCCGCCCTTGCGTTACAAAGGACGGCACAGTTTTTCAATTTTCTCACCGAATTATTATTTCGGATTTTCAGTTTACTGTTTTTTAATCGACGTTGCCGCGCTTATTCCTGATCCGGGGAACCAAAAAAAATATGCCAGATGTATAGTTACTGCCGCAATAGTAATGTGTAAGTTTTTCTGCTATTTTACAGGCTCCATGTTTAAAATTTAATTGTGTTCCTGATTTCCTTAGTCCATTTTTCTTTTTTGGTGGGGTTGATTTTGATGGCTAACAATCTCTAAAGGGTGCAATTACTATTAGAAATAAGTATTGGTTTTTTTTTAATTGTCTTTAATTCAATAGTTTCCTTAGTCACTTGTGGTTTAAGTAAGTTTATAGTAGCTACTTAATTGATGTTATGATTTTTCATGCTGTTGATGTCTCTTCATATAAACCAATATTAATTAATTAAGAAAACCGTGCCAAAAACTAATAAAAACATAAAAAAAGGTAGATAGCAAGCAGCATATACGTTCATTTATTATGATACAAACAGTCGTTATAAAGAAGTACAGTAAATAAATGAGAATGACGTAAAGAAGAATTAAATGATAATCTATATAGGTTTTCAGAATAAGAACGTTCTTAAAGGAAAACCTCGATATTCGAGACAAATTATCGATATTTATTAACAATTTAACCAGGCATAGAATGTTTTTCTACGTAAAAGTTACGTGTCAAGCGATAAAAATTTAATAATTAAAATCTGCCCTAAAATGAATGGGAATATCAAAAAATACATATCTTAAGAAAAATCAGTGGCGTACATCTAATTTTTCAAAAAGTATATCATATTTAGGGGCTTAGTCACTACGAAATAATAATTTTTATAGAGTAAAGGTATTCTTCAGGGTGGATTTCAAAGTGGCATTTCAAAATTTGATTTTTAGAGGTCAAGGTATCTCAGAACCTATTATGCCAAAGTGTATTATGTGACCCGTCAAATTTCTTGTACCTTTACGTAGAATTCAAAAATGCATTTATATCTAGCGGTTTATATAATAACGGCACTTATAATTTCGTCACTTATAATTTCGTCAAAATGCATTCATATACAGGATGTTTCAGAACTATGGGATCAAACTTCTGGGGATTACGCAATGTTATAGTAGAAAACATTTGAGTATAGGGACCCATGTCCAGAAGTATCACTACAGCTCTAAGACACACTAAAATTTAGAAAGACGATGAATTGCCCATACAGGATTTAATTCATTTAATTATTGCCTTTTGTACACGATATCATCATAATAATGGTTCAAAATGTATTCCTCTAATCTGAATGTCTTGTTCTGTTTCTATTGAAGTTTCGGAGACCAAAGATTTTACATGTTTCCATAAGAAAAAATCTAGCAATGTTAAATCGGGTGACCTAGCAGGCCAAGAAACTGCTCTGGCAAGAACCTTTGGCAACCCAACTCTGTTTTAAATATAACAACACACATCATACAACAATTGTTTTTAAACACACAAGCGCCGAGAAATTGTTAAAAATCATTATTAAGCATTGACATTAATATTTTGAACAAGTGTTGTGATGATGATATCGTGTACAAAAGGCAAAAATTAAATGCACTAAATCTTATTTAGGCAATGCATCGTCTTTCTAAATTTTAGTGTGTCTTAGAGCCGTAGTGATACTTTTCGGGACATGGACCCCTATACTGAAATGTTTTATACTGTTGCACTGAATAACCCCTAGAAGTTTGATCCCATAGTTCTGAAACACCCTGTATAGGGGGTTTACACAGAAAATACTAGTACTCCTGGTATAATTGGACGTCAACATTATTTTTAGAAAAATTACCTTTGTATTATGTTATAATTATTATAATTATTATGTATTATTACATTTTTCGATTCTACACGAAATTCTAAAATATTTGATGGATTATCTCCTAATTTGGTGAAATACTTTCCACGACAAAAATATTTTAAAATTTGACTTTCAGATCTCAAAAAATTATTGGCCAAAACTAAATTTTTTCCTGTTTAATAAAAAATCTCTTTTATATTTGACTTAATTTCTTATACTTTTACATACTTTGGATTTCTTTGGAAACGTTGACAATTTTTCCACTAGGTACTCTCGACATTAAGGTACCAGAGCACCAATTTTTTTTTGTTCTCAAATTTAAAGAAGCAGAACTGGTGAGAAGACTAGTTGTTGACACGCGATTCAGACTGTTTCTTCATTTTGCCTTCTTCAAGACAAAGCAACCAAAAAACTGAAAAAATCACAATAATTTCTGCATCATTTCTGGTGTTCGCGTTTCTGCTTATGGGCTTCTTCGGTGCAAAACAATCAGAAATACAAATAATTTCTGGTTGCCTTAAATGACGCGCATTTCTCCTTATTGGCTGCTTCGAGTTAATGAAACTAGAAAACCATAATTATTTCTGGCTACCCTATAGAAGGTTGGTCCTTACTGGCACGTGTTTTTACTTTTAAGCTTCTTCAAGGCAAAGTAATCAGAAAATCAAAAAGTTCACGATAAGTTCTCCTGTATCATTTATGTTTGTCTTGATCTGACGAAGCGGAAATGGTCAGAATGGTAGTTGTTGCTACACGCGTTTCATGCTATTTATGCATGTTGACTTTTCCAAGGCAATGCAACCAGAAAAGTGACAAAATTACTTTAATTTCTGCATCATTTCTGGTGTTCGTGTTTCTGCTTATGGGCTTCTTCAGTGCAAAACAATCAAAAACCAGATAATTTCTGTTTGCCTTAAAAACGCAACTGATGGTTCTTGTTGACGCGTACTTCTGCTTATTGGCTTCTTTAAGATACAGTTACCGTAGAAAATTAAAATTATATCTCTCTCGTTAGCCTAAAGAAGGTTAGTACTTACTGGGACGTGTTTCTTCTTTTTAGCTTCTTCAAGGCAAAATAACTAGAAAACCAAAAAATTCAAGATAATTTCTCCTGTCATATCATTTATATTTGCCTTGCCCTGACGAAGCCTAAAGAGCAATAATGGTACTTGTTCCTATACGTGTTTTAGCCTATTTCTTCATTTTGCCTTCTTTAAGGCAATACAAGCAGAAACCTGAAAAAATCACAATAATTTTTACATCATTTCTGGTGTTCGTATTTCTGCTTATGGGGTTCAGTGCAAAACAGTGCTTCATTGAAAAAGGTAACTGATGGTACTTACTGACATGTATATGGTACTCAATGACATTATATCATTTATGTTGGCATGCGTTGACGAATTAGAATAGTACTTGTTAACGCGTGTTTCTGTTTATTGGCTCTTTCATGGTGAGACAACCAGAAAAACTATGAACTTATTTCTTGTCTCCTTACCCTGAAGAAACTTACTTATTCTTAAGGGAGAATATCTAAAAAAACTATTAATAATTTTGCCAGATATAAGAATCTTTATTTACATGAAAATTACGTGTCAAATTTGGTCTAAAGTGATTGGAAATATCAAAAATAATTTTAATTTTAAGAAAAAGCAGAGGCGTGTTTTTTCCTCTTAAATAAAAAATATCTTCTAGATTTGACTTTAATTTCCTTAAATCTTCACATATTTTGGGTTTCTTCCAAATTTTTCAAAAATTTTGTGATTTTTCTCTTTGGTCGTGTATAGGGAGGTCAAAGCAACATTTTTTTTTGAAAATCCCATGGGATAAAAAAGCTCACTGGGATATCAAATTAAAATCAGGTTGCACATGAAAGGTAAAAAAAATAATTAGAATAACCTAATTTATATCATTTCTGAATATAAAGTTGAGTGTTAACAACTATAACAACTAAGCTTGTTATTTGTTTCTAAATATTAATTTTATTTTTTATATTACATTTGGATATTTGTAACTTGATACTTTGCCCCTGCTCATACTAAATAGGCGCCACTGATTATGTCTTCATTAAGAAATCTTCTGATTAAAAAAAATTATAAATAAATTATTAAAGATAAACTAAACATAGAAAAATATAAAACTAAAGAAAAAATTATAATAATTTTTTTCTTAAAATTTCAACCGGTTAGGATTGGATGATAGGATTTTTTTCCGAAAATCTTATGTTTAAACACCCTGGTTAAAGCCCTAAAGAACATTTCTGACTTGAATTTGTTTTTTAACTTTTTAAATGTATCTTTTTTTAAGGAAACAACGTGAAAGTAACAAAATTCCACGAATATCTCTTTTAAGTAGCTGAAAAATTGCTGTCAAAGATAGATTTAAAATCGTATGTAAAATGGAACAAAATGTGGAGAAAAAAAAACAATATGACAATAAAAATGTTTTGTTTATTCTGTCTTTATTATTTATAAATTTAAAAAATAAATTTAAAGGTTATAAGCCTCTTAAATTCACGTGAACCTCTAAAATAAGAAAATCTACCTTAAAGAAGACGTTAAAATAAACGGCAAAACGTGGGCCAATTTTTGAGATTTAATTTAGCTGCCTTTAACTCGCTACTTCAGATCGTAAATAAATACTTTCCAATTATAGCAAATTATAGATAAAGGGGTATCCATGGATCTCTTATTTGAAAAAAAATCTATTTTACTGTAAAAAAATGCATTAATAAAGGCGTATGCATAGAGGCATAGCACCAAAAAAATATTTTTAACATTCACGTTGATTTTCTTAATACTGAAAAGTAAAGCCTCTTTTGCTAACCTCAGTTCAGTGACCTACAGCCTCTATAACTTACTTTAAAGAGCTTTTTAGTGCTTTTGAACTATACCAAGATACGTACATTTATAAGATAGATACATTTCAGGTGAAGTGTGATATAAAAGGCCAAATTTACATAATCAATAATAATAGCAAAAATAAAGCTTAAAATTCAAAGGAGGAAGAAGTAATAGAAAAAATTAATCATATTTTTATTCAAAAAAAAGGTAATGAGTAAAAGGAAAATACAGACTCTTAACAAGAAATTGGTAAAAAATTAAACATTTTTTGGGTGCAACTGCTTTTAAAATTTTCTTAAATAATTATTATATAAAATGGAAAAACACCAAAAATTTGCAAAAAAAATACTTTTTCATTGGTGGCCAAAAAGAGAGCAGCAATTCCTATACAATATTAAGGAATTTTGAATTTAAAATACGTCAAGTCTTGTTTTTCAGGGCTGTATCATAATAAAAAGCGTATATGCATACTTTCAGTACTAATACATGTCTATTATCATAAAATATATATATTAGAAGCTAAAATGTATAAGCTGTGAGGAATGTATTAATTAATGCAAGATTTTGTTTTTTTTGCATTACTTAATTTTTTGTAATTATCGTTAAAATGCCCTTTCAATAAACTGTATTCAAAGGCATAAAAAATATACTAAAAAATTGAAAGCTTTAAAAAAAAAGTAGAAAGTGGTAAAAAAAATCAAATTTAAGTCTAAATTAATAAAGAATAACAAATCTTGCACAAATTTTACTCACATAATATAACCATAAATGTTTTTCATCTATTCATAAAATAAAGATACATAATTATCAAAACAAAAAAAATAAATAAATAGATGTAAGAGAGACAATGCTATAGGTGTTTCTTGCTGAGGAGTTTCAAATAATTCTTATTTATTTTTCCAAATTTAAAAAAAAACATTTAAGCGTTAAAATATATAAAAATCATTTGGAAAGCCACAAAAACATAATATTAATAATAATGACAACCTCCCTCCCAATATCCCTCCGCCCCATAAACCATATCCTTTTTAGCACATAATATAGACCAATAATAGCATATAATAAGTAGCTTAATTAGGGCTTAAAAAACTATATTAAAAAAAATCCTCAAGGGTTAGGAGATTTGTTTTTAAGTGCGGCAACGTCGGTTCGTTAAAATTTTAGTTAAACAGCAATAGTCCAAACGGGGATTTCTGTTTTGGAAATCGCCCTATACAAAAAATTTCGATACTCCATACTTTGGTTCCGAGTTTTTTCGTAACTTTTGAGTTTTTGGGAAAATATTCAAATTCTTGTAAAGGAGAGATACTAAAAAAAAACATGTTTCAGATATTGTTTAGTTCGCGAGGTTTTCTTTTCAGTTTTATCAAAAACAAGGGTTCGTGTATTTTTTCAGAAAACGGTTACCTTATTATTTTTTTACAATAATATATAAAAATCAAATATATTACATTTTTACATGTTACACACTTACACACACTTTTCGGGTAATATTTACTAAAAAAATGATACACTTTTGTGTAATAAGAGATTTGAAACGGAAATTACTTTTTATTTTTATTATTTCGCTCATACAGGAAATTTCAGGGGTAATTTTGACATTATTCATGAAATTTACTGTGTACCTGTTATTAAATTAAACTATTCAGCGGGTATTTTTATTTAATTTCCTACAAAATTCGACACATTTACACTTTTACCTTTTGTCATCGCTCAAAATGTGTCAAAAATGACGACTAACAAACATTTTATTATTAAAATCCAGAATTTGGCCTCATGGCGGCAACACATGACACATTTAGGGCGATGACTACTATATAAATAATTAAAAACGTCACTTTTGGGAAAACTACAAACTTTTCGGCCATAATGCAATTCAAAACGGAGAAATTCAGCGGTGAAAAAAACGTTCAAATAATTATTAATATAAAACCACATATAATTAAATGTAGTGTTTAACGTTAGAAAATAATTGTTAAAAAGTTATGTTTTTTGTGCTATTTGTTATATTGAAATTGTTGTGTTTAGCCAATTCCCGAAAAAGTTGCTTCAATGTTTTACCTCCGGAATTTCAGTTTGATTTTGTTGAAACACGCATGACGGTCTTTTGAAATTTCAACTTTTGGTAAAAATGCCCGATTTAAAAAATATTACCTACGTTTGAACCAAATAGGACCACATCATGCTGACATAATGCTATTAAACAATCAAAATTATTAATTTGGCATAACTTAACATATTAATTAATTAAATAAAATTGATATTTCGTCAAATTATTAATGCCATATTTAAACAATTTTAAACAGTAATAATGCACGTGTAATAGTTAATAATAAATATTATAAAACTTAGGTATATATTGTTAAAACTTCTCAATAATAGTACAATAGTTACAAGTGACTTTTAATTTTATTTCCTCCAAAGGCGAAATATCAATTAAAGTAAAATGATTGAGGCAATTTTTGGCTGAAAAAAATCACGTTTCTTCTCAACTTTGCAAAATCACAATTTCGGCCGTTGTCAGTTTTATTTTTAACGTTTTTTTGTTTTCTGCCCCCTGGCAGACCTGCGCCGCACAATAAATGTACAATTAATTGTACTAATTTGTGCGGTGAAAACTGTGCAATATTTTTGTCAAAATTCAACTGAATCAGTTTTTCGACTTTACAATATTAAAGTTGGGAGGGGAATTTTTTCAGTTTATTTAATGGGAATTTTTTTTGATAACTTTATACCGTGTAATGATGATGTATAAGCATTTTTATGGTGTATTTATCATTTTGATTAGTTTAAAAATACTTGCTTCAATACGCGCCTAAAAAATAATTGCCATTTTTAGTTTTAATTCAGTTGTACAGGGGGTGATTCTGCAAGTTTTCCGTTGCTAATGAGTTTTTTTGAATAAAACTTTTACTCCACAGTCACAGAACTAGTACTGGAAAACTTGTAGGTATCATCTTGTTTCATCCTGTTTAATTAAATTTACAATGTTCTACAGTTATAGATGTATTTATTGTTTTTTTATTATTTTTATTGTATACGTTTAAAAAAAAAACTCTATGTATAATGTTTAAAAAAAGGTTATATAAAATAATTTTAAGAAATTATATTATTATAAACTTTTATATATTTTTATTAATATTATTTTTAGGTTGAAGAACTGTATGAAATTAACAATAAAACAGTTTCAAAACAGAAATAAAAATATACGCAAAATAAAAATTCTGTTTTGAAATTTCCTAATAGGTATAGTTATAAGGGTTTTAAAGAAACTATATAAGTTTTAATTTTTCTACTTATGGATAATTACGATACTTTGCCATTTTTTAATTTTGAATTGACTGCCATTTTTTTTTGTTAACTTATATATTTTTTGCTTTTTTCATAGTTAAGTTTAAGTTCCTATCTTTTACTATATACTGTAGAGCAACTTTCTTTGGGATGTCAGAATGAATGTCTGCGGAAATTTACTGTATTTCGTAAAATAACTTATTTCAAAATTGTATATTTTTATTGTAAATGCAAGTTTCGGTTCTTTGGTGTCACTAATACTAATATTAAAATTTAGGAAAACCAATTGTACAAAAGTTTCGAAATAATATGTAAATGTTGTAAAAATTTACTTTTAGGTATGTAAATTATTTACGTGGCAAACTGCGAGTCGCACTAAAGAACTAATTTTTGCAGAACTTGAAAATTTAAGGTTTAGGCGATAAAAAAAATGAAACATTACTGTGAATTTGAGGCATTATGTGGAAAAAATAAATTAACTAATTTGTAAAATATAGGCATTAAAAAATTTGTGAAATTTAGAAAAATTTTGTTGCAATTATTTTTACCGAAATTCGATGTATGAAAATTGTATGTGTGACAATGTATTAATTCTATTTACTGGAATAGCAATCATTAAAAAAATAAAATAAATATTTGTGTTTTACTTAGTTTACCCTGAAAAGTTTAATCGTTTATCTTGAAAGTTTAAGTCATTTATTAATTTTATTAATTAATGGTAAAATAGACTTCTAATTCAAAATAAATTTATTTATCAATAAAATTACAAACAAAATTATCAATTTACAATAAATAAATCATTATTATAAATAGGACCATGCCTCGATTATGAAACCGTTAGCATAGGTGCAAACCTGTATAGCAAGGCCCTTTTTAAAAAAAGAATAATAAATAAAAAACAAAGAATAATAATAACTTTTTTTATAATTTAATGATCCAAATAAGATTCTATCGTTTGGATTATTGTTGGGTTTAGAGATCAATAAAGTAAAAGTCTAACCCTGTTTACAGTTTATTTATTGTTAATTTTTATTTACAGTATTATTTATTATTATGAGCCTATTACAGTTATTATTATTGTATTTTAGCGCCCTGAAGATGCAAATATAATTTGCGAAACGTCGGCAAATTTAAAAAGGTTTGGACTTTTATTTTATTGATCCCTAAACCCAACAATAATACAAACGATATATTAATAACTATTAACCTGGCCAATATAAGTACTTTTCTTAATACAAATTTATGATAACACAATTTTTGTTTTTTTTAACAGTAAAAGAAATACCAGAGGGAAGTAGGTAGACGCGCAAGCGGTGCAAAGGAAAACGTGGCATGTAACCAAATGCCACTTGTAAAGAAATTTTAGATGGAGCGGATACCAAGACCCTATAAAAAAATGTATGCAGCCATTTTCATGGTTTTTATTGTATTTATTTCAAATTAAATTAAGCATTCCATTGCTCTTTTTCATGGAGATAATTTTGAATATATTTTTTAAATACTTCTATTAAAAATTCAGGCAATTATTTCAAAGTTGAGAGGCTACAAAAACAAAAGATTTTTGAAAATTTGTGTTTCTATGCTGTGGGACTCTAAATAAATTTATAAATCTAGTGTTATACATATGAAGATGATTTTTAAAATTATTTACTAAATATAGAAGCTCTCCAGTCTTTAAAACGATATAAATAAAGCTGTACATATGACATTTTCTACGATTTTTCATATTCAAAATAAAACTGTTATTTAAATAGGGAGCAATCTGATTCCTAAGTGGTATTTTGAATGTAAAATGCATACAGTAGTTTTGGAGTTTTTGTATAGAGTAAGCAGTTGTTTCAGTCAAGGAATCAGAATACAAAACATCACAGCAATCGAGCAAAGTGAGAACTAGTGAATTACATAAATAATATTTAATATCATATCGTCGCCCTAAAGTGTAAACCTGCCAAGTCACATTTTACCTATTTTACAGGAGAGTCAAAAAACCGCCTAAATCAACTATATTTTACCTAAATTATTGTATGTTTGCCTTGTTTTATCTTAAATCTTCCCATAAATATGTTCTAGATATTCGTCTTTTCCTTTATGGAAGAATTTCCCACGAGTCCGAAAAATTAATTTTATAGAAAATATCTCTTTCCGGCATGTATTTCAGAGCACGAATATCAGTAACTTTCAGGTCTCCTTTAACATTACCAGGTCTGATTTTTTTATAATATTGCACACAATTAAAACTTTTAAAAAAGTCGTAAGTAAGATAGTTTACATCATACGGCGCAGGAATTTTTCTTGCCTGTTGGCAAACAGAAATATAATCAGCAGGTATTTTACTCTATCTTTAAGCTTTTGCTCAATTTTAGCATGAACAGAATCAACTTCCATCTGCGTATGTCCAGATTCAAGATATTTCTGCTCTATTATAATGTTATGGGCAATAGCAATGTTAAGTAAAACATTCGACATAGTGCAGTTGCGATTTTGGTATCCACATCCATCAGAATATATAATAAGATGACTTTTTCATTAGGATCTTCTGGAGGTGTAATATTTGGCAATATTTTTTTTTCTAAAAAAATAACTTCAAATATAATAAAATAAGTTCAACTTCAGATTCATTCCATAGAAAGCAATAAGCGTCTGAATTCATTAAATTATAAAAACAAAGATTGTGCACTTAAAGTTTTGTTTTATAATATAAAGTAGACACTTTAGATACGGGACACATTAGCACAGCTTGCAATTCTACCGTAAATACATAATATTTTTGTGTATTTTTATCCTTTTCCTTTTCCTCCCTTGCCGCATTTTTCTTTTGTATGTGACTCTTGTATTCATCTTGTAACTAACGCTAAATTTTTCGCATTGATCTTTTTTCGGGTGAAAAATGGCATAATTTTTTCTTGAAAAGCCTTGGAAAATGTTGCTATAGAAAGGGGCTCCACATTTTTTGATTCGCACCAATTATTGATGTAAAAATCAAAAAGACTTTGCTTAGATTGCCACTCAGCTATAAGGTTTTTTTTTTCTGATGTTAATCTGCAGTAATGAGACTCCATGACTGGCAATGATTTTAAAAATTGCAGTAAACATTCACAACGCAATTCGAATGGCTTATTTTGACCTTCCATTGACGTTTCTCTTTGAACATTAGGCGAACGGGAATGAAAAGACCGTTTCCAATGGAGTATCGTCCAGCGACCTATTACTAAAGTGGTAATGAACATTGTCCTACAAACTCTAAGGTTTTCTTCTCCTACTCTTAAAAAATATTGAAGGGTTTGTCCCCTTTTACTTTCATTTTCTTTTTGTCGGTGTATGTGTCTTTTAGGTGGCATAGAAAAGACAAGAGTGTTTACATAAACTTTTTTTTCCGCCCAAGTCATTTTTTAAAAGTTGTTAAAAATAAGTTGCCTTTGACCTTCATTTACTGCAGAGCATTTTAACATTCCTTTAGATTTTAGTTTACATTTGCACCTTTTCTTCATTGTACGAGGTTTTTTTGGATTGTTATAGGTCCATTTTCCTTTTTTTTTTGTTTCGTCCCAAGTAACTTTGACCCCTTTCTCTTAACTTTCTATTTTTTTCAGCAAACCACGTTGATTCTCGTACTTGAAAGCGCTTTTTACGTTTTTTACTTTTTGTCGGATAACTATAAGATGAGCCTGAGTCGGCATCCGAATATGGTACCAACCTGCTAACTTCGTCATCGGAAATATCAGAAATTGTAGATTCTATATTGGATTGTTTTTTAATATGATTGATTCCTGATGTAGAAGCACGAGGAGCTTCATTTAAGTTGTCCAGTAAAGGAATTTCATTCAGTACAATAACTTCTTCACAATTATCTAATTTTTGCCCATTTTCGTCAATAAAATTAATTTGCACATTTTCGGCGGGTTTTTCAAAGGGTTGATTTTCTTTTATGAAAGAGTCTAATATATCCATTGGTAACTCCAACGATAGGGGAATTGAATCTACACCACTGCTTTCCCCAAAAGAATACTCCCAAGTATTATGCTCAAAGTCTTCTCCTAGCTCTGAGTCTTCGGTTTCATTTGCTGTTTGGCCGATGGCCATATCAAGGATTCATTTGGCACGTGACATCTTAAATTTAAAAAAAAACTTGATTCATCACCTATTATAATTTAAAAAGGGTTTACATAAATATATATTTTTTATACATAAATACCTATATATTTTTTTGGCAAACAATTTATTGCTTATTGTGGTTAGCACGCTTTTCTATAAAAGTAAATACCAGTAACTTATTGCTGTACTAAAATATTATATTTTATTTAATTTGTCTAATTGTAGGAAAATTAATTAATAATATTATTTAATTTTGTAAGTTTTTTGTTAAGTAGAAAAACTGTTTTCTCCTCATGATATTTAAAAAAACATTTAAGAAATACTGCCTTCTTAAGTCCTATTAAAACAATAAACGATAATTACCGCTGAATAAAAAATAATTACTGCATGCAATTTGGATAACAATATTTTAACAACTTACCTCTTGTGTTATTAAATAAAAAAAATATTTCAAACGCCCAAAATACTAGAAGTAACTTAAAATAATGCACATTAAACTCAATTGCGACACGTTCTCACAAGATCACCATTGAAAATGCACTTGGCTGTGTTTACAAAGTGGATTTGTGTCGGCGGGAGTTAGCTGTTATTCTCATCGTATAAAATAAGGATTATTATTACACATTTGTAGTTGGCAGGTTAACTAATCAACGTAGAATATATAGTGTTGCCGGTTTTTCGAAAAACCGCATTTTAGCCAAAAATGGACTTAGCAGGTTTACACTTTAAGGCGACGATATGGTAAATAGTTTTTTTTTAGACCATATAGTTGTTTTAGGCGTATATAGGCATTTTTAAGTTTATTTTTGAAATGATTTTAAAATGTTATACCACTGTCAAAATACACTCCCACATTTTTGACCTCATTGACTACTAGTAGCTGAACATTTCGAATCCTCCTTTCGAATACCCGTAGATAGGTACAGTGTGGTAACTTCATTTTTCAGTGTAAAATTCCTTATTAAGAACGACGCAATGAGCCCTCCCAGCTAAATAAGACCTACAAAAATTTACTGCATCACCAGAAAATCCAAAATAATAGAGTTTTGAAAACATCTTGTCGGACTTGCATTGTCTTATTTATTTAATGTAACACGACGTTTCGGTTGGTAAGTATCTCCAACCGTTATCAAGTGTAAACTGACAGCAAACTACTATTCTAAAGGCTTATATACTAGATGTGTGCAGCGATGTGGAAAGGAAAGTCATCCGTGAAAAGAGTTGGGGGGAGGACACGCCTCTCTCTAGATCCTACACTGTCCTGAGAGTAGAGGCTTCCAGATGTTGGGTATATCGACGCTTGGCTGGCTGAAGATCCCCTGATTCTGTGAAATGAAAGCTGCCTCTACGAACTTCCTCTTCCGCCAGTGCTGTTCCTTGTGCAGAATCTTGGCTTCTGACCAATGGATATTGTGTCCATTATGCCACGCGTGCTCTGCTATTCCGGATTTGGAAACCTCTCCTCTTTGGGTCCAGCTGCGATGTTCCTTCGCTCTGACTTCTAGGAGGCGCTTCGTTTCACCTATGTATGAGTCACCGCATTCACATGGGATCCGGTAGACGCAATTTTTGGTATCCAACAGGTCATCTGGTTTGGTCTTTGATACCACGCTTCTGATAGTGGTGCTAAATCTAAAGGCAGTTCTAATATTGTATTTGCTGGCAATGCGTCGGATTTGTTCCGATGTACCCCTAATGTAGGGTATGGGTAGAAGTCTGGTTGTCGTGGTGGCCTCGTCTCTGATTTGATTTGGACGCGTCCTTTGGATGGTCCTACTTATTAGCTTCTTCGGATATCCATTCTGTTGTAGGTCTTTGTAGATGGTATCCACTTCAGTCTTGAGATCCTCGTCGCTTCTACAGATGGTTCGAGCTCTATTGTAGAGGGATCTTATGATGCCTACTTTGGTGGTTGCAGGATGGTTGGACTCATAGTGAAGACACTGGCCCGTGTGTGTTGGTTTTCTATAAACTGAAGTTCGTAGATTTCCACCGACCTTTTTAACGAGGACATCTAGGAAAGGTAGAGCTGAGTCCTTCTCTGTCTCCATCGTGAACTTGATTGTTGGTCTGAAGTTGTTGAGGTGAAGCAGAAACTCCTGAAGTGCTTTTTCCTCTTTGTCCCAGATGATGAAGGTGTCGTCCACATATCGAAGCCAGAGCTTGGGTTTCCAATGGGAGGCATCTATTGCATGTTCCTCGAACCATTCCATGAAGATGTTTGCTATTACTGGGGAAAGAGATGAACCCATCGGAAGTCCTTCGTCTTGGGCGTAGAATCTATCCTTGACCTGAAAGTAAGAATTACGAAGACAGATCTCCAAAAGTTCCATCACCCCGTCCCGAGACAGTGTGGTCCGAGTTGAGAAAGCTGCATCCTTGCTTAGTTTGTCTCGGATGATGTTAAGAGACTCTCCTATGGGTACATTGGTGTAGAGACTTTCGACATCAAAACTCACCAATCTGTCATTGGTCTCGACTTCGATCCCTCCAAGAAGGTCTACATAGTGGGCAGAGTTTCGCACGAAAGACGCTGCATTTCTCTGGATCGGTCTAATGATCTCCAAAAGGAATTTCGAGAGTTTACACTTGATAACGGTCGGAGATACTTACCAACCGAAACGTCGTGTTACATTAAATAAATAAGACAATGCAAGTCCGACAAGATGTTTTCACTGTACCATTGTCTACCACCTTCAAAAACAATAGAGTTTTGCTAATAGCACGTATAGGCTGTCCCAAATTCGAGCCTCACCATTGCGATCTGGTAAACTAGAAAAGATACGAAGTCGGTTAATTGGAGGCAAAGTTGCGCAATTTGGTGCTCATTAAAATGCCTTTTTGAAGTTTCACAAATTCTGGATAGTTCCGAACTTTTATAATAACGCATTAATAAAAAAAGCTTAAAAACTAACATAAAAAGCGGTTTAAAAATAACACAATTAAAGCAAATATTCAAATAGTAATCCGCCTGCTTGGATGCATTTTCGTGTCAGTCTGTGCATTTTATGGATCGCACGCTGAATACTCCTTGTGGGGATAGCCCTGATCTTCCTTGTTAGGTCTTTAAGTAAGGCTTCAAGATTTTGTGGCGTATTCTGATAAAGATGGTTTTGAAGAAATCCCCAAAGAAAATAATCTAAAGGGTTTAAGTCGGAGCTTCTAGCGAGCCAACGTACGGGTCCTTGGTTTCTAATCCATTTGTTAGGGAACAATTAATTTATTAAATTGGTGACGCATCGTCCATTATAGGGTGACGCACCGTCCTGTTGCCACCATAGTTGACGTAATACATCCAAAGGTTCTTCCATTAAGAAATCCATTATATTGGTCCTTATTAATTCTGTATATCTTTCGGAAGTTACAGATTTCCTTGGGTTTTATATTGACCAATAGTGTTCGTTGTGTCTATTAAATAGTCCATTTGTTGAAAAACTGCATTCATCTGTCACTATAATTTTATTTAGGGAGTCGGCATTTTCATTAACTTCTTCTTGCAACCAGTAACAAAATTCTAAGCGTCTCTCAGCATCGCCAGGTCTTAGTGGTTGACTAATATGAATTTTGTAAGGTTTATATCCACGATTACGTACAGTTCTCCAAACTGTCATTCGCGGTAGTGCCAGTTCATTTGAGAAACCTCTAATTAAAGCTCGAGGATTATTATTTGCCTCAAAAATAATTTAAAATTATTCATTTTACTTTCTACCCTGCAATGGTTTTAAAACTTAAAGTGTCTAAAAGATTTTTCCTCTTTATTTAGTTTACTTTATATTAGTTTCTCTTCGGGATCGACTCGTCTTCAATATTTAATCCTTGGTTTAACAAAACTTCCGTATTGAGCTAAATTATTATAAATATTAGCAAAATAAGTGTAATGCGGCTGTCGTCTTTCTGGATATTCCAACAAATAGCGCTCACAAGCCATTGAAATTCGATGCGACATATAATAAATCCTTATCGTGACGTGTTTTTCGTTCAGAAGAAAAAGGCATTTTGGTTGAATACGCATTGGCATAAAAACGTTTAGTGAAGGAACAGTGAACTGTCAAAATATTTAATAGTTTAAAACAAATAAACAATGCGAAATAGTGCGATATATCGTTGGTTTAGGAACATAAGGAGCTGTTAAAATCCGTAAAAACTCCAGGGCCGTATTTAAAAGAACAAACTTGATGATGACAGCTCAAATACGAAACGTCGGTTTGAAAATCTGACGACCCATTTTGTAAAATAGAGAAAGTAACAATGAGAATGAATAATTTATTTTGGTATATCTATTCAAATAGAATCGTAAAAAAATAAAAATGAAATCGCGAATATTCGGTTTTTTCCAAATATGTTCGGAAGTATTCGGAATTTGTGAAATTTCAAAAGGGCCTTTTAATGAGCACCGAATTACGCAACTTTGCCTCAATTTAACCGACCTCGTATCTCTTCTAGTTTACGTGAACCCAATGGTGTGGCTCGAATTTGGAACACCTTGTACAAAGAATCCTATGCATGGAGTGTTAAAACTAACAATACTGTGTTGTGTAATATGCAATATAACTACTAGTGTTGACGATCTTAACCATTGGTTTTTCGGATGTCAGTCAAACCAATGGGCGTCCACTTTTATGAACCAAAAACTGGCAAAATTGAATCTGCTAGCAATGGATGCATGTAATTCAGTAAATACATCAAAGACAGACAGACAGAGTTAGATACTTATTTGATGAATTTGTACAAATGGCGGAACTAAAGCTGTAATTGAGTTCTCCTATATGGTTACGATTTTACATACCTGCAGTCTGAGGATATTTAGATATTGGTTACAATAAAAACAAACTTATTTAGTTCGCATTATTTTATTTTATATCAACTTTTACAATAAAAATCTTTCTTTATCTTGTGGAAAAATATAGGTACAAGTTAAAAAATATCACAATCAAAATCTTAGAAGTTTATTCTGCATTCTCATCTCTTTTTAAGTCCATTTAAAATGCTAAGAAGCGAGCAACATTTACATGCATTACAGATTTTAAAATACAGATTTAGAACATCGTATGTGCTTCTTAGCATTTTCTAAAAATGTTATCGAGCATCGTTTAATATTCAGTCTATTCCAACATATAAAGACCAGAAACGTACATATCACATTTCGTACAGATTACATTTTAGGATTTTCATTTTTAAATCATTTTACGATATACAAGTTGTAATTTCATAGCTTGCCAATCTCAATTTAATATTATAAATGCATAAAGAGAATAAATAATTACATATTTCTCCTTGACTCATTAATTAGAGGTACCTTTTCAAATTTCTCTTCAAGACTGGTTGATTTTAAAAATATTTTCTTAACAGTAAAAAATTGAGAATGGATAATTTTGAAATGGCATTCTTGTATTTACGTTTAAACATATATTTATTTACAATCATTAATAACCTAATCTTTTTACATTTTTACAGCATTAGAAAACCAATATTTCATTCCGAACATAAGGTTAAGCTAAAATAGGTTTAAGCTTATATTTTACCAAAAATGTTTTGAATTTTAATCGATATTTTCAGGTAAAATTAATTTGTCTTGCTAGCTTCTCAATATAAGAAATAATTAATTAGTTTTTGTTTAATGTTTAGTATATCATTTTTTTGTATATAAATTTATCATCGTATGTAACCAAAATTGTATTAAAGTATCGGCACAAAATCTGAGTAACGGATAATATATCTATGCTAGGTGAGCAAACGAGTATAAGTTAAAACTTATGAAAAATGAGTATAAGTAATCGTTGCCATATTTTATGTTGCTGCTCAATTGTCCAAACAGCGAAAAAAAAAACTTTCAAAAGAAAACATTATTTTATTAAGATTAATTTCAAGAGTATAAGTTGTATTACTTTATGAAATAGTATAAGTACATATATGGGGCTTTGTTTACTAAGGGTGGATGTCACATTCTTTGCAAAATTCACTTTTTTATACCTTTCATATACCAAAAATGAGTTCTATCGAATGCTGCAACAGCGCATGTCCAAACCCCAGCCGATACTATTTCAGAGACTTGCAAAAGGTCGGATGTCCAACTATTATTTGGTAGACATACGCCTTATTTGGACAGCAGTCTAAGTTAACTCATTACAAAAGTTGGATGTCCAGTAAATATTTATACAAAAGGCGCGCGTCACACAGGCAAATTCTGGGAAAATCCTGGCCAAAATACAAAAATACCAAGTTGGGTTTGTCTTGGAAATGTCGTTACTAATCAACTCATAAGGAATGTGGGAAGTAGGGTGGGCCGAAATTTTTTTTTTTGTAAAATATCAACTCCTGGGGTCAAAAAAGTTGCGTTGTAGCAAAACATAATTTTTAAGCACAAAAATAGTCCCGACAAATATTTTTCTTCACTGCCACAAAGACCCTCTGTTTTTTTAATATAAAAAGTCGTGGTGGCAGTGGAAAAAATTGAAAATTATATTTTTTTAGAAGCAGATCTTCATATTTTTTATTATATAATTTTTAGAGCATAAGGGTTATAACTTTTTTTACCTGAAAAAAAAATTACATTATTACCCATCATTATTACATATTATAATATTACTCCGAATAGTTAAGTAAATATTCCTAAAACAAGATGAAGCGTTTATTTTCAAACGCTTCGGCAGCAGTTTTACAGCAAGCGCGGCGCAACACAGGTAATTCAGACAGACATTTTTATTTTAGTGCTTTGCCGACTGTCGAGTAAGAAGTAGTGGCTGCGAAAATGGCTAAAACAAGAAATTCGTCGCGGTGTCCAATTTTTGGTGATCCTAGTGAATTTAATGACTCGCAGTTACCAACATACAAAGATGTTATCAAGTGTTTTTTGTGGGTTCGTTTCGATTTGGAAAAAAATGGTGTCAATAAGAATCGACTTGTTCCGGAAGCCTTGGAAATTGTGGCTCAGAAAGTAAAAAGCGTTTGGATCAAGGCTTCAATTCCAATCATAAGCCACCAAAGTATTATTTTCTTATTGAGAAAATATCAAGAAAAACGAAGACAAATTCTTAAACCATTTAAGAAAAGACAAAATGTTCTTAGTTACAAATCTCAACTGGAATCATTTTTAAGCAACAGTGAAACCTTGTTTGACATAGCGACTTGTAAATGTAAAGGTAAAGATGCTGAAACCATTTCATGTAATTGTCCAAAGAAATACAAGGTAAACTTTTATTCCTTATTAGTTTAACAAACTTTGTTTAAAAACTTATTACCCATTTTTTAGATACCTCGACTGGAAAGAGCATTTCTTCTAGACCAGAGAACTTGCCGCAAAATGAAGATTGGTTCCCTTGATTTAGTTGAGTCCCAGAAACTTTTGCAAAAGGAGAAAAAAGCTTTCACAGTTTTTCAAGTTTCACACTTCAGAATCAACTAGTGTAATAGTCAATAAAAAAGAATTATCGTCTTCTGAATTACTGACAGATGTGTGTGATAAATCTGACAGTGAAGACTTTTCCAACTCCAATTTGTATGCAAGCTCCTCTAGTGCGACGTTCCCTGAGGTATTTAATTTCCCACCTAGGACATCAAATTTGCCTAGTACTTCAGAATGCAATTTGAAGGAAATACCGAGATTAGCTGAAACACTAGACCGGTATTCGGTTTCCGACCGAGCAGGAGCAGCAATTGCCTCAGCGGTGCTCCTAGATTTTGGTGTTATAGGTCCACAAAGGAAAACAAATGTCATCGATAAGAACAAAATAAGAAGAGCAAGAGAAAAG
This sequence comes from Anthonomus grandis grandis, assembly GCF_022605725.1. Lineage (NCBI taxonomy): Eukaryota > Metazoa > Arthropoda > Insecta > Coleoptera > Curculionidae > Anthonomus > Anthonomus grandis. The sequence continues at coordinate 24,294,278 of NC_065552.1, read as the reverse complement.
AAAAAAACTGAAGTTCAGGACGATTCTATTCCATTATTTTTACGTGGTCTCTACTTGGATGGACGGAAAGACAAGACTTTAGTGTTCCAGGAAAATGCAAGGAAAACTGTGGTGGAAGAGCATATCACAATGATAGAAGAACCTGGTGCTAAGTATCTGGGTCACATTTGTCCTAAGTCTGGCACTGCTGTGAATATAGTAAATAAAATCTTGGAGTTTTTACAAAAATGTAATTTGAACCTCAACATATTAGAGGTCGTTGGCTGTGATGGTACTGTCACAAACACAGGGCGTAAGGGAGGCATTATAGTGTTAACGGAGAATAAAATTGGAAGGCCCCTGCAGTGGTTTGACTGTCAGCTATACGCCAATGAGTTGCCCCTAAGACATCTATTTGAAAAACTGGATGGCAATACCAGTGGACCACGTGCGTTTTCCGAGCCTCTTGGAAAACAACTGCAAATCTGCGAAACGCTTCCTGTAACTTTATTTTTAAAAATAGAATCATCAGTTGACGAATTCCGGAGCGACGATCTTTGCATAGATCAAAAATATCTGTACGATATTTGTCAAGCAGTTAAAAGCGGTGTTTGTTCAGTTTCAACTATCTAGGAGGCAGCCTGGGAAAATGGTTCATTCTCGCGGGCTTACCACTGCTTCCCGCATTCTTCGTTTATATGTAGCAACTCAAAACCCTTCAGAAAATTTACAAATACTAAGCCATTTTGTAATGAAAGTATATGCGCCCATGTGGTTTTGCATTAAGGCTCAACCGTTATGCATTTATGGTGCAAGACATTTATTCAAAACCATAAGCCTCTACGACTATTTACAACCAGAATTAAAAGATTTAGTGTATAAAACCATTCAAAGAAATGGATACTTTGGAAGCCCAGAAAATATTATTTTGTCTATGTTATTTGACGAACGTAAATACATAAGACAACTAAGATTCCAAAGAATTTTGAAGAGTAGGCAGTTAAATTACAAAGATCATCGACATCTTATAGTACCAGAGTTTATTTTTGACGCTAAGGAGTATTTTGAAATTATCGACTGCCAAAAAGTTTTATGGACAGAGCCTCCTGTAACTATAAAACTATCAAAGGACTAACTAGAAGAAGTTGTTCAGAATCCTGAAACCAGTCTTTTGGCATACGTAACAGCATACCCTTGTCATACGCAAGCAGTTGAGAGGGGTGTCAAAATAGTAACAGAAGCTTTGGCTTCTGTCTGTGGAAGTGAAAAAAAAGACAGGTATATACGAAACAGGCTGAAGTCAAGGGAAAATATGCCCAAATAGGAATCAAATAAAGACTTTTGTTTAAACTGATGTGTTTTTTTTTTAAAAGAGTTACGCTTTGTTCTTTTTTACTTGTAGTTTCATTTACAAATAAAACATATATTTTTTTAAATATTTTATTAGGTGTTTTTTTATTTTCGAATTTATCCGAAAATAATTTTTTTTAAAATCTATCAGACAATAAGAAATATAATTTTTCTTTAAAAATTTTAATTTTTTTATCGCTCTGTGGCAGTGAGCAAAAGAATTAAATTATTTATCAACCAAAATCCTATGAAGTTAGTTACCTTATCAAATTATGTTTTTGGCTAAGGAGACCGTAATTAATAAAGAAAAACAAATTTAGCATATTATATTAAGTAATTAATTTTTTTTGTAAAAATTACATTCTAATATAGCTCTGTGGCAGTGGAAAAAAATAATGAATCATGAAGAAAAACACTATAAATTAAGTCATCGTATGATACATCTTTTCTGTTCTGTTATCTGTTCTGGCTTTCAGCAAAATGGTTTTTTCAATTTAATAAAATTGTACTTTTTATAACATTTATTTATACATTTGTCTTTTAATAAAAAGGATACAATGTTATCGTAATGATGATTTCATAGTAATTTTGTGCCATGGTTATCAAACATGGTAATAAAGTACATTTTTTAATAAGAATATGAGAGTATATTAATATTTTTTAAAACTCTTGCTCCAATTAAAACGTAAGTTTATACATATATTCATAAAATTACCAGCACTAAAATTCTTAAACACGTTTTTCTCGATTTGGCAATTTTTTACTTATACTCTTCTACCTACCCATCCTACATATATTAAACAAAGTAAAAACTTATTAGGTTATTTAAATAAGCAAAATCGTAATTAATGGTTTTCTAAAACTTGGTATTAACAAACACATGAGAAAAATGGTTCGAAATCCAATACAACATTAGTTTTAATTTAAATCTACTTACTAAATTCGCTGAATTTTACGGAGAAAGTACTGACCAAATTTATGATTATTTAAAACGAAAGGGTGAAACTGTTTAGTAGGTGTACGAGTGGTAAACGTTCCAAAGGGCAATAGATCCATCTGCTCCACCTAAAATATAAAGGTTATAGAAATCAAATGCAGTCAGAAGTGTAAAAAAAGCATAGAACCAACAAATGGAAAATAATTTATGTCTATGCTGTATGAAAACATAATTTTTTGCTTTATTACACTCCGCCAAGAAAGTATCGTATCTGATAATTGTAGGCAGTTTTGAACGGATCTTTGGTGGACTTATATCGATCGGTTGACCACTTTGTTCCTTCGAAATCTATCTCGAAGACAATACTAAGGATTTATACTGGTTAAATTAAATTAATTCAGTCCTCATAATTTTTTATGCTAATCTGTATATAACTGTAGCAGATTTCTAGATCTCACCGTTCTGCAGAGTCCCAAATATGCCCTATCAAATTTAAATCCCGACTGCATACTGACTATGCTGCATACTGCATACTGACTGCATACTGCATACTGGCTGATATTGACCTCCTGAAGATACTCAGTAACTATTCTAGATACATAGGAGAACATCGTTATCAATAAATTAAAGGGAGCATAAGGCACAACATGTTCCAAAATATCTTAATTGTATCAGTCGGCAGTTAAAGAACCCCCATCAAGCAGTACCAATTTTGTGTGGCGTCTTAAAGATATTCCTCCCCAGTGCATTCAAATTCAATATATTACGTGCAAAATACATAGTAGAATATATACAACTCAAAATTAATAAAAGTTCTTCTTCTTCTTCCTGCTTATCTGGAGCTCGCGTCTTTTTTAGACGGCCACCCAGGTTCAATCTAATGGACTTAGACATAGTTCCGAGGGGAGACGAAAACCTTATCTATAGTTACAAACTAAAACATTTATATAAAACATCAAAACACAAGGTAAAACTTAACACTGGGAACGAACAATATTATACAAATTAATTAGAAAGTCCATTGAATTTTGTGTTTCTTATAAAAACCCCTCTCAAGAAGAATTTTCTTTATTTCAAGATAGAATTTATAAAGTGGGAGAACCTTGATATGAGAAAGATTATTAAATAAATTAATTCCAAGGCAATCCGGGCCACTTTTGACATATTTTCTCCCAGTCTGAGATGCATGATCTAAAGCCAATACAGCATATGTCATTATATTGTAATATTTAAATTTTTGTTCCAGAGTTGGTAGGCCAAAGAAACCACAAATATACATATAAGGAAATCGGACTTTATTCACTTTAGTAAACGGAACTTAAATCTTAAAACCTTTAATAATGAAAAAGAAATTAAATTGCCAGCAAAGTAATGAGGCAGTTGTAACCTTACCTTTAATAATAAAAAACACTGACCCAAATTAGAACTTCATAATGTAATCCAGGAGGAAAAAGGCACCACAGTTCTTTACTAAACAATGTTAAAGGAAGTAATAATCATAGAAACAATCAGGGTGGACTTGCAGATTTTAAAGAATGTCATGCATTCCCACAAATAAAAAAAATATTTAGCGCGCCCGATTTTATAATAGATTAAGCTATGTTAAAGGTAGAGGTCATTCCGCTACAGTACTGAGTGGAAAAGGGCATGATATGCAGTTTTTAAGGCATCAAGAGACAAACACCTCTGAAGGAGTACGGAGAGCAAACAAGAAGCTCCGTAGCTTTTTTGAAAGCTTATGAATATAACAGTCGCTCTTAAGATTAGGGTCAATATGTACACCTAGGAACTTGATACTCCAGACCGCCATCGATATTTTTCGTATACCTGAGCAAAAAAAATAACTCTCTTAGTGTTCTCATTATTCAGCAACAGCCTATTCGTACCAAAGCAAGCCCTTGCACCTCGTCTGCGTAACCCCCAACCTCTCTACTGCATACTCCTTTGAACCTGCCTACAGTCATTTGCAAGAGAGTTGAGCTTTCACATATTATGTTAAAGGAAAATCATTTATGTATAATATTTATATAAGTATTTATATAGGAAAAAGGATGAACCCCCAGATTGAATCTTGTGATATGTATAACTTTCTCAGATGAAGAAAACACCCCAAACTCTAAATGTCTGCAATCTGTCAGATAGGATTTTATCAACGTCTATAGATTACAGCTAGGTTACTAATAAACTAATAGAGAAAAACTAACTATTAGTAATCTAGACGGTTATTTTCCTATTTCAAAGAACACAAGGCAAGGAATTAATTACCTAGGTTGTACCTGTAATGTTTTAGGAAGCTGCCGATTGCTGTCAGACGGTCTCAGTAAATTTAACAGATATTTAACAGATTTTTTAATAGACAATGCATTTTATAATTACAAAGAATTTCTGGAGGGCCATTGGTAAATTCATATTTTATTTTTATATAGATTGTTAAAGTATGATTGTGAAATATTTAAAAAAAATAAATATACATGTTTTGTATTTAATATTTTATGACTGAATATTACTAAAAATTTGTAATATACAAGTTTGTTAAGGAGGAGCTGGTGGTCAACGCAGTCGAACGCCTTAGACAGGTCAAAAGCAGTACTGCACTATACTGTAAGTTTTCAAAAGAAGTTGAAATTTTTGAAATATGGTGTAGGGTACCCAAAACAGTGCTCCTGCCGCCTCTCTCCCAAAATTGGATAAAATAAAATTGAAAAAAATTGGTCTTTTATTGCACTGAAAATAACGCTCACCATCTCGTCTGTAAACAGGTAGTCATCGACCTTAGCAGTATCAACAAAATCTGGACCCATCTGTGAAGAGCATGTTACGCCTATCATTTATATTTCAATTTAAGGATTCTCTTGCGAATGCTAACCGTGCTATCCGGTACTCCCTAGTGAGAGGAACGAATAACAGATACTTATTGGCCCTTAATCCAGATTGCCTCGTGATGTGTCTTACGGTTTCTGATGATATCCGCAAATTCCGAATGGCAGCTAAGTCATGTTGCAGTTGAGTTGCCGTTACATGCCCTCGACGAAGAACTTGTAGAATCAAAAATCGATTATCTACGGGCCTATTTGATAGCGACCGACCTGCTACTGGTCGCATGTCGTACCCTCCTGTTTTCTGGTACCTATCAACCGCTTGAGGTACCTTAGATTTGTTAACGTCAACTAAATAAGCGACATCGCTGAAACTAGCTGACTGCGCCTTGAGTTTTTGTTAAATTTTCGTTTAGGTTTGCACGACGATCCACATTCAATATTTTTTACGGAAATTTATCATTTAACCCTTTAATTTATCATCTTGTATAGGAATGTTATCTTGACTAAAAGGTAGTGAAGTAATGAAATAATTTTTTACGGGCAGATTTCATTTTTTTAATAATACATTCTTGACAATATTTCATTATACAAAATAACATACAATATTGGCCAAAAGTGTTTGAAACACATAATAAAAAAATTGTTCTTTAGCGTTATTTTCCGATTACTATTTTTTTTTTTTAAATATCACTTGATTATATTTGTACATAACTGAGTAAATAAAACGCGCATTATTTTCTTCTTTTGTTGATTACATTTTTTAGAAAATATTAAAAAATTATTGGTTGGACAAAAATAGATGAACAAAAATTAAATTAAATTCTACTAACTTCCAAATTAAAAAAAAAAGATTCTTAAAAATATCTTGTAAAAAAACCTAAACTAATACTTTGTATAATAACCCTTATTGCGACTCACTTCCAGGAATCTTTTTGGCATAGACTCAAGAAGTCTTTTGATTATTGCAGGATCCATGTTTTCCCAGGCGTCGTTCAAAGCAACAAACAAATCATCTTTATTTTTATAAGCTTTTGACATAAATTGTTGATCTAATATTTCCCATAAGTTTTCAATTGGGTTTAGGTCCGGGGATTGAGATGGCCACTCTAAAACGGGGATCTTTGCATCTTCTAAAAACCGTTTTACCAATTGTCATGCATGTTTTGGGTCGTAATCATGGTGAAAATTATGTAATAATGGCATCTTTTCTTCCAGGTAAGATAGCAAAATATTTTGTAATAGACCTTTATACATAAACCTATCCATTATGCCATTTACTTTGTATAGAGGGCCCACTTCAAATCCCGAGAAACATTGCCAGATCATAACTGACTCCCCACCGTGCTTTACTGTTGGCCGAATATATTTCGGTAACAAACGGGTATTACGGAGACTAGTGACATGACGAATCCTATCCGAAGAAAATAAATTGTATTTAGATTTGTCACTAAAACACACTCGTTTCCATTGATTCAAAGTCCAGTCCTTATGTTATATTACCCATTTATAGGGTGGGCCATCTATTGGTCCCATTTTGATTAGATAATTAAATACACAAAAGTTGATTTTTTTTCAAAGAATTTTGCTTTATTTGATACAGTGTTTCTTCCGATTAACTGTGGAAAATGATTTCATTCAAATGTTGGCCACGGCTGGCTGGGCAGTAGGTCATCCTGGAACACCAATTTTCAAGCACTTTGTCCATTGTTTCCTGGTCAATTTGGGCAATTGCGGCACGAATATTCTGTTTCAGTTGCGCCATCTTGTTGAAACCATAATTCGTCGAGATCGATATCTTTCAATTCTTGCCACAAGAAGTCAGTTATCATGTTGCGATAACGTTCACCATCGTCTGTCACGGCGCGACCTTCTGCATTTTCAAAAAAGAAAGCACCAATCACGGCACCACTACAAAATCCACACCACACAGTGACTCGGGCTGGATGCATTGACTTCTGTACGACGACGTGTGGATTGTCCGTTCCCTAAATTCTGCAATTTTGTTTGTTAACGTAGCCGCCGAGGTAAAAATGAGCTTCGTCAGAAAAGATGATTTTTCGTGCGAAATTTGGGTCATCGTTCAACTCATTTTAAGTCCACTCTGCGAAGCGTAATCGTTGTGGAAGGTCATTCGGTTTCAATTCCTGAATGAGTTGGATTTTGTACGCAAAAAACCGAGGTCTTTGTACGAAATCCTCCTCAGAGTGGTTCGTGAAATGGCCACTTGTTGACTTCTGCGCCGGGTCGATGTACTGGGGTTTTGACGAACACTTTCGGTCACTGCAGCGATTGCTTCAGCTGTACGCACCGGACGTGTATGCGGCACACGTCTGGCATCGACCATCCCAGTTTCACGAACTTTACGCACCAATTTTCCAATAGCACGCGTAGTGGACGCTTGATTTCTTCCAAATTTTGTACGCAATTTTCGCACTGTTTCACTCATGAGAGACCGGCATTCAAAATAAGTTTTCAGTATTTCAAAGCGTTCTTCTAAAGAAAACCGATTTATATTTGTTCAGCAGAAGGTTAGAACTAACCTATAATCAACAACATATGCTGCTAAAGTTGACAGCGCCACTATCGACAGGCTGTCAAAATCGGACCAATAGATGGCCCACCTTTACATTTTTAATTTTTTTTTTAATCAGCGGTTTATTTGTCGGTATTCTTGAAAACAGCTGCATTTCCACTAGTTTCCGCCGTATGGTCTTGCACTTACTGGCTGATATCCCATTTCCTCAATTTTGCCTTTTATTTTGTTGGATGACAAAAATGGATTTTCTTTAGAAATTCTTTGAATCGCTTTGTTTTAAATTTAAATCGACTTTTTGGGGGCGATCAGATTTAGGTTTGGCTATAACATTTTCTTTGTCATAAAATCTTTTTAAAATGTAATGGACGGCTGAACTTCCCATTTGAAATTGTCTTGAATTCTCACATTGCAGGACTTCTTTTTGGTAGGCGTCAATTACACGCTGCTGCACGTCTTCAGAAAACTTAATACCGCGTGGCATAATGGCAGAAAGGCTAAACAACTATTAAGTGGCTAAACTGATATTGAAAGCAATACACAAAATAAAAATGTCTCAGTACATGTGTTTTGTTCATCTACTTCTGGCCAGTCAAAAAAAAAGTCAAAAAATGTGTTTGCGATCTTACCTTATTGTCCGTTGCAAAAACTAAATATTTGCTTTATGTTACACTGAGAGAAATTTGTTATGACAAACAAAAAATATTAAAATTCCTGTTTTATTTTAATTTTTTGTGTTCTCATCTACTTTTGGCCAATACTGTATATTAAAGTGTGGATAAGACTGTACCTGTTGCAAAAATTTTGGAATCCCAGTATCTTACAATATTTGGCGAAAATTGAACGTCGGATATTTGTTTCTTGTGTTCCGTAAGAATTGCCAAAACTCTAAGGGTTCTCCATGAATAAATCCTAAAACAAATATGTTCAAAGAAGGAATCATCATTATTCGAAGCTGCTGACTTTTCTATTATTTATTAAAACAGTTTATTGCAAAAATTAACTTCTAAGAATTCAATAAAATCTGTGAATGTCAACGACCTGTTCATTTGAAATGCATCGGACTCTTTTAATGTGCAACTTATCATGAAGAAAGAGATTCTTTTTTTTTAATTTCTTTAAAAATTTTCATCACATTATAAAGTATACAAGTCTAGCTTTCAAACAGTATCAATGGATTTGGAAAATATGAAGTCGTTTTGAATTTATCAGTAAAAAACCTAACCCATACCAGAACCTACAAACCTCTGCCCTATGCCTTTTGTCGGGTTACAGCTGTGTTGGCTGCCAGAGGCGCTCATACTGATTTTTGCAAACAAATGTATTTTTATGTAAGATTTTATTTTCATGCAAGTCACCCTTCTTTTTAGTGACATTTGTTGTATTTATAATAAATCTCGGTTTTTTAACATGAAATAGCCTTCTAAATATCTACGGACGTGTTAAAAGTAAGAAAAACGTCATTTTTGGGCATGGATCTAATAATATAGAGAGGTATTTCATGTAAGAATTCATAATTTTGCAAAAGTTATATAAGAAAATAATCGATAATCTTAAAATGGCATACCTCAATCTTCCATCCCATCCTCCGGCCATTAAAAGTCTATGGTCGGGTCTAAACTTGACAATCTGGCAACCGTCATTCGGCAAAGCCAATTCAGCTTGTAACGTCATCTCGAGACATTCTGGATCGATTCTATGGAAATAAACGTGTGTGAATCAATTCAACACGGTAATAAAGTAGTTACTATTTACCTAAAAACTTGTAACGTATTAGACGAATTGGAAACAACACCTCTGCAAGATACCGGGTCAAAAGTGACGGACGTGATGAACTCTTTTAATGTTAGTTGACAAACTGGCCTGCCCGTAGAGAAGTCAAACAAAATTAAATTTCCTAAAATCCAACACTGTATTACCATAAAATAATTTTACATAGTTATAAAATTTAATTGGAAATACTTTTTAAGCAAGAAATTAAATAACAAAAATCACATCTTCACTCATACAAATTATTTAAAAAGTTGCATTACATAGTGTATATTACACCATTAAGTAAATTTGAGTGAACTTTTTTGTCAGAGACTAATTTCCAACTTTATTCTATGCATTTTACGTTGAATGAAATTATTTTTCGGGAATAGATATAAATCGGTGATCTCCAAAGAACTAACAAGTTAAAATAATATTAATAAACGTTTTTTTAATTGCAAAAATTACATAAAATGAGTAATTCGAACAGATGGCGAGATTTAACACAACTACTCTATCTAACCGTGCAACTAAAAATATTTTCATAAAATAATATTTTTAACTGAAAATAAATAATGAAAAACTAGTACAAAGAAAAAATAATATGAAGATACGAATATTAGAAAAAATTAAAGTCAATTAATGGCTGAAAAATGAATAATTGAATAGAATATCCAGTACTATATCTATAGCCGATATAACGGAAAAATTGATTGACTCTTACGAAAGCTTTAAGAGAGTCTTTTTAATTTTATTCCTCAAGTTGGATAGAGGGAAAACAGATTTTATCTTACTAGAGAGAGTTTTAAGCGCATTATAACTTGTGTTTAGGAATGATAAGGATATTGCAGTCACGAGTATGTCGATCATGGACGGTAGAGTGGGACACAAGTTTATTAAAAAGATACGTGGGAGTCCATAATACAATTTATTCATTTTAAATATGGTGCACTAGATACCATTTTTTTTTTTAATTTAATCACTTTGACGTTTCGAATAAAAGCACTAAATGGTCAAATTTCATACCATTTGTACCATGTAGCCAAAATTTTAGAGAAAGTCTGAACCCTTTGCTAACTCTGTTTTTCCTTGTGATTAAATCTAGGCGAATAGAGTACATTACAATAAAAAAAAGTAGATAAAACTAATGGATGCATTATCTTAACTTAATATTAGAGGGAAGAGTATCTTTGCGAGTGGATAATAGTTTTAATTTAGCTAAGCACTCTGAAGTATCATTATTGTTAATTCAAATTCCTAAATTTTTGTCACGCACAGAAGGAGCCAATCATGCCCTCAACTTGAATTTTCGAAATTGTCATGAGACTGAGATCCAAACAACAGTAGCTTAAATTTAGAATTATTAGGAATGAGCTTGTTAGCCTTGGATATTTCATATTAGATAAAAGATCAAACTTGATACTTGCCGCAGGGTGGTTTACGTTAAGTTAAAAAATGAGAAATAAATTTAAGTGTCATCCGCATATTGATGACAATTAAAATTTACTAAATAACTATGAAAGTCAAATATAAGGAAAATAGAAGTTGTCAAAAGATTGACCCTTGAGGAACACCTTTCTGGACATGGAAATAAGTAGAAGCTTGTGATCCAATACAAACTCTTTGGCTTCTCCCCGTTATGTAATTTTGATTATATTAAATAGTACTGTTACTAAGTTGCCTTACTACGGCCCTATCTTAGCCGAATTATTTTAATTGATTTAGATTCGTCTATATTTGTACTTAAATAACAGTCTGTTAAAATTGTAGAAATTAGTAGAAGAATCTTATTGGGTATAAATTGATTGGCCTGATCCGATGTTAAATTTAAGTGTATAATTGTGAATTGAGTATGCTAACTAATCAATAAATGATTATAAGTGCATTAGTGAATAAAAGTTTAGTGTTCAAGTGTGCTTATTTATTGAATCCACGGGAAATCCGTAACAAATTTTATCCGTCCAAGTATTAAGAGAGCAGACGTTGAAGAGGATCAGGAAAACGAATTAAAAATTTTCATGGTAAACACAAGAAAGCAAAGTACCGAAATGGACCAAATGAACATGTCCGAATTTATGAATAAAATGGAAAAGCGACGGCGACAGGAAATACAAGAGGAGGCAAACCGGCAGCAACATGATGAGGAAAGAAGACGCCAAAAAAAGCATGAACAAGAGGAAAGATTCCAGAAATTAATGCAAGCTGCTTTTATGGGCGAACGGGCAAAAAGAAAACATGAAATAAAAGAAATTCGAGGAGAACAGAAAATAGGAAACGAGATGAAGGACATAACGGACTGTGTAAACAACTTACAGACCGAAATTACCCGAATAAAAAGGCAACCATCGGTGGGATTAAGCTATTACAGCATCTCGAAGAATATAAAGCCTGCAACTTTTGACGGCCAGACTTTTTGGGCAATGTACAAGCCACAATTTGACGTAGCTGTGTTAAGTGTTCAAGTGTGCTTATTTAGTGAACCCACGGGAAATCCGTAATAGTACTTTTTTGTTTACTATTAATATTCAGTTTTTGCAGAAGGCACCAAAAGCCTCTTGGATTCGTTTTAAATTTATGCTAAAGATAAGCCTATCTTATCTCCTTTAAAGTAGATTTCGTTTTTAATTTCTTCTACGTTGTTAAAGTTTTTTTACTTAACTTTATCATAAACATAACATTATCGGTTAACCAGGGGGCAGCAGCTTTAGTGAACCGTGGCGTTTTCCAGAGCACATGGCGGTTAAAGAGATGAGTTAAGTTATTTTAAAAAAATGAAACCATCGCCTAATTCAACATCAGATATAAATCCTATAAATGCCGGTCTTTTGAAAGATTGTTTAGCCTTAGAAAATTCCAGTTCAGTTACCATCAAGCAGTGATATATCAGACATATTCAAAACGTGTGTATCTAAACAAATAATAGGCTCAAATGTAATGAGCTCAGACGTCAACGATTAGATGTATGTGTGATCCTAGTAGGTTGCTTTAGTAGCTGATGAGGGATATGTTTTTTCATAAATTTCTGAAAAATAAAAGTCCTTGCATTATTTGTTAATAAGAGGTCGATGTTTAAGTAAACACCAAAAAATTTATTAAATTAAACTGAAAGAAACAATTTGATATTGAGTTTTCTAGGTCTTCAATACACATGCTTAAATTGGTCCCTTAAAGGCGATAAAGGGGTCCAAAGTAAGACGTTTTTATTTTCATGTTTACAATCCAACACTGTTCCAAAGGGTTATGATGACTCGGAGGATTAAGTATTTGAAAATTTGAAATATAAAATTTGATTATCCTACTATATCAAACTTTCTCTATAAAGTTTATTAAAGTTAAAGCATAATAAACTACCATTATAATGTGCAATGCTCATTTTATCATTGGATACATTCATTTTAATTTAATTATCTATAGTCTGCTGTTAATGCTTTTTTTTTGTGCTTTTGTTTGTCGACATAGTACCCCCAAAGACTACTCAAAAAAACGAATTGAATCAAATCGCACAGTTTTAGAGGCCGTTGTTCGCAAACTGATGTTTCAGCAAGATAATTTGTTCATCAAAATGTGCCTTCAATAATTTGATGGTTTCGCTAGTTGTGTGGTAAGTTGCACTACATATTCAAATTCAAAAATATTTATTGTCTGACCGGAATCTAATCCTAATCACTAAGACAATATATGAAAATATAAGCATATATAATAAAAAATAATAATAATCATATATAAAAACATATCTAATAGGTAATCATAACATATTTAAAAAAAAAGCACAAAAAGTACATTAACTAAATCGGCTTACAAGAATTTTTTAACATGTCGAGAAGACATGTTAAAGACAACGACATCCAGATGCAAATGGATAAAGTTAAACCAAGAGCATGCTCTGTATAAAGGCTCTTTCTTTGTTAAATGCTATATGTTGTAAAGTAAAAAATGTTTTCTCTTCTAGTAAGTGTAGAGCTGCTAGCAATTCCGGCCAGTTAATATGGCCATTACATAATTTGAAAAGAAAAAGCAAACTAGCGCAAATGGTTTCCTGATGAAGGGAAAGCATATTGAATCTGCTGGGTAAACTCCATCAACTTCAAAAGGGATACGTTTCAGAAATTTACGTTGAACAGATTCAAGTCTAACAAATCACGAACATCGTCACAGTTAGAAAGAATTTTCCATTTAATGTATAGTCAAAGCTAATTTCATTTTTCAGCAAAAAATCGGCATCTTTTTACACTTTACAATATTAAGGAAAACCTATTAACCTATTCATCTTGCACCAGTTGTAGATTAAATTAATATCACTAAGTTATCACGGCGAAATAGCTTTAGGTTGTCAGCAAACAGAAGACTATTGCTTAAAATGTTAACAGATATGTCATTGATAAAAATAGAAAACAAAAAAGAAGCAAGATTGCTACCTGAGGAGTACCGCTATTCACTTTATATTTATGTGGGGTATATTTGCAAAATGCAACATGTACATTATAATGCAATTTAAGAAAACTGAATGTTGAGTTGGACTTTCAATGTTGGGTTGCAGGTTTTTTAAAGAGAATTATCTTTGCCTTGAGATAATTGCCGGCGTTTCTTATCTTTTCTGGGCATTGAATTTCTCACAACTTTCAGGCTTTTAGGATTAATTTTTTTCTCTTATTCCGGGGATTTGATGCTATTTGTATAGTTTTTGAGAATTAGAAATATTTTGCCATATCCTTTAGGCATTGAAAGTTTTTTTCGATTCCAGGCACTTGAAGTCTAATTTAAGTTTGTTCAATCTTTTCGAATCATGCTCATACACATATACTTTTTTTATTAACTCTTTTTACTCAAAAGAAAAAAACCCCGCGTAAAAAAAAATATATAAATCTTCGGGTTCTTAGCAAATCTGTCAACAACACATCCACAAACACATACAATCAATCATATATTTTTAATTATGAATAAATATTACATTAAAAATGAATACCAAAATTAATTAGTAAGAAATCTCATAATACTACAATTCTATAAACAAAAAACCTTATCAAAGTCAAAATTCAAGAGTAAAATCTAAATTTGTAGTCTTACCACTCTCATAACCGACCAAAAGATAGGCCACCCCTCCTATGTCAAACTTTTCAAGGCACATGACACTCCCTAAGTTTTCATTTTTATCAGGTACATATTTTCTAACAGTCTTGAATGTATCTAAATCTATGGCCTCCACACTGCCCTGGTCTTGGGGCAAAACAAGTTGCTCGTCAATAAGTACACTCTTGCAAAAACCGCCATAACAATTGAAGGTCCTTTGTACTCTGAAAATGGAAGAACAATTATGGCTCGGCACATTATTCAAATGTACTTTGGACGTACTTATAACCAGTATTGTTTTCGATAGCCCAAAGCTTGACTAAACCGCTCTTTTCGTGAGTAATAATATCGTAAACTTTTGAATGAATGGCTTGAATTGACTCCCCCATATTTTGTTTATGTTGCACTCTATTACACTAAAACAATAAAGAGATTTAATTTTGCTATGCTTACTATAGATTAAACCAGTTTTTTATTATTAACAAATCGTCAGAACCTAAAACATAATAATATATTTCCTCTAGAACCGTACTTTTTGAAATGAAGTGATTCATACCATCAAACGCCTTCCACGTAATACTGCTAGAGCTGCATCATCACTATTAAGTCTAAAATAGATGTTGTTCAGGAAGTTAAGGCAGGATATCTCCATGTCTTGCCTTTGCTGCCTGAAAGCCTTAAACTGCTTAGGAGTTTTAATTAAATTGATTTCTGTTAATTGCAATTGCTCACAAAAGGGATATTGGCCGAAAATTTCACGGAACATTTGTTACCTCCTTTATGAAGGAAAATAACAAGTGACAATTTCAAACATCCAGGAAAAGAACCTCTATCAAAAGAATCATCTGTAGCATGATAGAAGGTCACAAGAGTGGTATTGATAGATTTTCAAATAAATTCACACTGATACAACGATCATGGTTCATGGAGGATCTCTGCCTGCAATCGTCGCTTCAAAGATCTCGACTGGCCTTGAAGGTGACTGAGGAATGGTTTGCATCAAGCAAATTATTACTTAATAGAGAGAAAACAAATAGGATTTGCGATGGGGGACCTG